>NC_139620.1:16356198-17566003 GCF_964270895.1 Podarcis filfolensis | reverse complement strand
AATTGACTTAGTCATCAGGGGCATTATTCCAGCAGAAAACATTGTCAGCGTGAAATTTCTTCCTTTTGATAAGGCCCAAAACAGAGTTGTGGTGACCTTTAAGGATTGGTCGGTAACTAAACAAATCTTGGACAAGAGGGACAGGCTCCAGAGGGCTGGTGTTATGTACTGAGTTGAATAGGATCCAAACTGCAGCAGTCTGATTGGTCCTAGAACAATAGGATTCAGAATGCAGCAGTCAGATTGGTCCTAGAACAATGCAGCAATATGATTGGTTGGCAGGAACCACCCAATCATGCTCCAGATAGAAGTGAATCCACAACCTGATTGGCTTACAGTAGAATTCCGGAATTAGCCAATCATGTGCAGCCCATTGTGTAAATAATGTATATAAAGCAGATACCTTGAGGGGACTTTCATTCATTCCTCCTCACCACTATGAGCTGAATAAAGAGCATGAAATCACTTTGCGACTCTGAGTATATTTCACTGGCGACGAAGGTGGGATCCCGCTGAGCTGACTGCCACACACAGCACCGCAGCACCGCCACCTGCCGCACCGCTGCCTCGCACCGTGTATCCAGGCTTCAGCTCCGGGACACAAGGAACTCAGAATGGCAACCGACAGCAGCTTCTCGCCGTTCAACCCAGCATCTGGAGACTGGGAAGCGTATGCCTCCCGTTTCACCTTCCTCCTAGAAGCCAAAGGGGTCACCGATGAAGACGACGCCAAGAAGAGGGCGATATTCTTCAGCGTCTGCGGAGAGGAGACGTTTGAAATCGCCCGGGCTCTCCTTGCACCCGAAGACGTCGCTACTGTTCCATACAAAACAATAATGGAACAGCTGAAGGGGCACTTTTCGCCACAGCCCTCTGTGGTGGCTCGTCGAAATGCCTTCTATGCAAAGCGGCAAGCCCCTGGGGAAACCATAACTGGGTTTGTGACCTCTCTCCGCCAAGCTGCCCGGTTCTGCAACTTCTCAGAGCTGGAGAACATGCTTCGTGACCGCCTCGTCGGTGGCCTGAAGGATGAGAAGCTGCAACGACGCCTCTACGCTAAGAAGGACCTAACGTTCCAGGTCGCTCTGGAGGAGGCCCTGGCAACGGAAGCTGCCGAGAGGTCGACGCTAGAGGCACGGCCGAGCCAGCCGTCCCAACCGAGGGTCCACCACGAAGACCTCACCGACGACTCAGGATCCAACAGGGAGGAGGTGCACCGAGTACAGCAGCGCACTCAAGCAGCCCACATACCACAGCTGCCTCGACGAGAAGCAGGGAACTGCGCAAGCTGTGGAGACAGTCACGAGAGGAGGACCTGCCGTTTCCGCAACGCAGAGTGCAGGCAGTGCAGAAAATTGGGACACATCGCCCGGGTGTGTCGAGCTCGGCCCACCCGACGCCAGGCATCAGATGACCAATCCAAGAGCCCCAGGTCCCGGGGCCCAACACACCAAGGCAACTCGACGGAGCTCACGGACTTCCAGGTATACCAGTTGCCCCACCCCAACGTAGAGAAAATTTATGTAGAGGTACAGATAGAGGGGGCCCCATGCCGCATGGAGCTTGACACGGGTTCAACTCTATCCATAATCTCGGCAAGGACCTTAAGGAAACTGTGTCCTACTGGGGGTCCCAAACTCAGGCCGGCCCCATTCACCCTCCGGGACTTCCAGAAACGTAAGGTCCCCACAATGGGGGTGGGGACCTTCAGGGTGCAATACCGAGGGCGGACGCGGCAACTGGACTTGCTTGTGGTCAAGGGCCCCTACATTAGCTTACTGGGATTGGCATGGTTTGGACCACTGGGGCTAGCCGTCACCGGGGTGAACCACACGAGCTTACAAGTGGACGTGGACGCCATATGCAAGGAATTTCCGGGGGTTTTTGATGGGAAATTGGGACAGTATACGGGCCCCCCCATTGCTCTACAGCTTGACCCCGCAGTACGACCAGTCAGGCTCAAGGCCCGCCGGGTCCCGTTCGCCCTGAAACCCCGTATAGACGAGGAATTGGACCGACTCGTGGAGCAAGGCGTGCTGGAGCCGGTGCCTAATGCCCCCTGGGAAACCCCAATCGTCACACCCGTCAAGCCGAATGGTTCGGTCCGCATCTGCGCAGACTACAAATGTACCATAAACAAGGCCCTCACGGCCCATGCATACCCAGTGCCAGTGGTCAGCCATGTCCTTGCCACCCTGGCTGGGTCGAAAATTTTTGGCAAGCTGGACTTGGCCCAAGCATATCAACAACTGCCAGTAGATGAGGCCACAGCAGAGGCACAGACGATTGTGACGCACAGAGGAGCGTTCAGGGTAAAGCGGCTGCAATTCGGCGTCAGCGTGGCACCAGGCATATTCCAGAATCTAATGGACTCTCTCCTTAAAGGGATTCCTGGCGTCACCCCCTTCTTCGATGATGTGTTGATTGCCGGGCCCACACCAGAGGAGTTTGAGGACCGCCTCCGCACCGTTCTGCACCGTTTCCAGACGGCGGGTCTCAAGGTGAAGCGGGAAAAAATGTCTACTAGGAGTGCCTCAGGTGGACTTTCTGGGATTTATGGTGGACGCAGAAGGGGTCCACCCGACTGGGGACAAGGTACGGGCCATTTGTGATGCCCCAGCGCCCAAGAACAAGACTGAACTTCAGGCCTTCTTGGGACTATTGAACTTTTACCATTCCTTCCTTCCCCACAAGGCGGCGGTAGCGGAGCCCCTACACAGACTCCTGGACAAGCGGGCCCCTTGGGTGTGGGGCCAGCGCCAGGAGGCCGCATTCCAGGCAGTCAAGGACTTGCTTGTCTCAAACTCGGTCTTGGCACACTTCGACGAGAGGCTGCCGGTGGTGCTAGCATGCGACGCCTCACCCTATGGCATTGGCGCTGTCCTGGGACACCAACTCCCGGATGGAAGAGAGGTACCGGTGGCATACTTTTCCCAGACACTCAACGCAACCGAGCGGAACTACTCGCAAATCGACAAGGAGGGTCTGGCAATCGTGAAGGGAGTAAAAAAATTCCATGATTTCTTGTACGGGCGGCCCTTCACCGTGGTGACTGACCACAAGCCCTTGCTTGGCTTGTTTGCCTCCGAAAAGCAGACCCCCCAAGTGCTGTCTCCTCGTGTCCTCAGGTGGTCAATTTTCCTTGCCAGCTACCAGTATGCACTGATTCACCGCCCTGGGAAGGCGATGGGCCATGCGGACGCCCTCAGCAGGCTACCACTACCGGAAACAGGCCCCGACCCAGCACCTGCACAAGAGGTTATGAGCCTGGAGCTGCTTCCCGACCGCCCCATTCAGGCACAAGAAGTTGCACACCATTCCAAGAAAGATAGGGTCATCTCCCGCGTCCTGGACTGGGTGTGGAGGGGATGGCCCAGCAGCAGCCCCGGGCCAGAATTCGCCGGCTACACAACCCGCAAACATGAACTGTCAGCCCACAAGGGGTGCCTGTTATGGGGAAGCAGGGTCGTTGTTCCCCAGCCCCTCCGCAAAAGGGTCCTCACAGCCCTACACGAGACACACCCAGGGGTAGTAAGAATGAAGGCCCTTGCCAGGAGTTATGTGTGGTGGCCGGGGATCGACGGAGAGATAGAGGCCTGGGTCAAACACTGCCAGGCCTGCCAAGAATCCCGCCCAGATCCCCCAAGGGCCCCAGTCCAGTCCTGGGAGTCCGCCCGAGCACCATGGTCACGCCTGCATGTGGACTTCGCTGGCCCCTTTCAGGGGAAAACATTCTTCATAGTGGTGGACTCCTACACCAAATGGCTGGAAGTCGCACTGGTACCGTCCACTTCTACGTCCGCAGCCATCCGGGTACTACGCAGGCTGTTTGCAACCCACGGGCTCCCTGACACTCTCGTCTCAGACAACGGGACTGCATTTACGTCAGGAGAATTCCAAACCTTCACAGCGCAGAACGCCATCCGCCACATCCGTTCGGCGCCATTCCACCCTGCCACCAATGGCCAAGCAGAACGCATGGTGCGGACCACCAAGGACACCCTTCGCCGCATGACGCAAGGGGATTGGGAGTACCGCCTTGCCACATTCCTCCTAGCACAACACAGCACCCCCAGCTCAACGACTGGCCGGAGCCCCGCTGAACTACTAATGGGTCGGCGCCTTGCAATCAGATTGGACCGCCTTCACCCCGATAGAGCTCAGGATGAGGTAGTGGTGGGGGAAGGCAGGAACCCCCGGACCTTCGAGGCCCAGGACCCAGTGTACGCAAAGAATTTTGGGGCAGGCCCAGCATGGGTACCCGCCACAGTCACCAGGGTCACTGGTCCCGTGTCGTACGAGGTGCTAACGGATGGGGGGCAATGCTGGCGCCGCCACTGCGACCAGATACGGCGACGATTCCCGGGAGAAAACCAGGAGGAGGAAAGGTCAGAGGAGTCCCAAGGGAACAGAGGGGCAGTGAGGCCCATAGAGCAGGAGGGGCCAGCAGGAGAGGCAGAATCAGTAAATACAGAGAGGACCCGCGAAGCCAAAAGGACACCGGAACCAGAACCACGACTGAGCGAGCCGGTTGCACCAGACCAGACAGGCCCATCACAGCCAGCATCCTTGGGACATGAGCCAGAACCTGAACCCCGGACCAGGGAACACCCCAGGCCGCAACGCACACGTAGGCCACCGGCGTACCTCGAGGACTATGAATGCGACCTCCCGGGCAGGACTGGAACTTAGAGGGGAGGGGTGTTATGTACTGAGTTGAATAGGATCCAAACTGCAGCAGTCTGATTGGTCCTAGAACAATAGGATTCAGAATGCAGCAGTCAGATTGGTCCTAGAACAATGCAGCAATATGATTGGTTGGCAGGAACCACCCAATCATGCTCCAGATAGAAGTGAATCCACAACCTGATTGGCTTACAGTAGAATTCCGGAATTAGCCAATCATGTGCAGCCCATTGTGTAAATAATGTATATAAAGCAGATACCTTGAGGGGACTTTCATTCATTCCTCCTCACCACTATGAGCTGAATAAAGAGCATGAAATCACTTTGCGACTCTGAGTATATTTCAGCTGGCCTGTTGGTGACCCGCCTATTCGAAGAGTCCGGCGTTCCACCATCCCTCTTAGGAACACGTAAGCCTACTAGTCTGCGCACAGAATTGGAAATGGCTTCTGAAAACTACAAACAAGTCCAACCGGAGACAGTCAAAATTCCAAACAGAAGGCTAAGCTCCAAAAAATTTTACTCCCTTCCAACGAACCCAAAAAAGATATCTTAAACGAAAAGGAGCAGTTCTTTTTAGCCTCCCTTGAGCAGATTCATCAGTCCCAGGATGCGTTAATAGCTAGGCTACAAACCATCAAAAAATCCTTACTCCCCCAAGGCTTTTCTGCTCCTTTGGAATTTAACTTTGCTACTAACACAACAAAGCCCCTATCCAACGATGACTGGTTGCAGTGCCGGTTCCTGTCCCCCGAAGAAGTGGGTTCTCCCACACAACCCTTAATACCTCAAACGACAACACACTAGGTAGATCTTGCCATGCCGATGAGTAGGAACGGTGCAATCTTTGTGGACGCCTCAGGATCCTTAGATGACATTCAGGTGGAGGATTGAAAGACAGACACAGCGAGGGGACACTGTGCCAGGGAAACAAAACTCATTAGGTTAGCACCTACCACAAATGATTTTAACAGCTCACTCCACCTCTACAAAAACATTCATTCCATCATGCTAAAGAACAAATGGAGGAGTCTACCTTTGTTCCCCTCATCACCATATTTCCACATCTTGTCGTGGAATGTGGAGGGCTGGCTGTCTAAGCAGGGCGATGCTGATTTTCTGGATTTCCTCTCAAAATTCCAGATTATTTGTTTACAAGAGACCTGGTGCCTAGACTCTCATCTCCCTTACTTACAGGGCTATGTGGCTTTTGCTACCCCTGCGAAAAAACTAAATAACCGTGGCCGACCTAGCGGTGGTTTGGTCACTTTTATCCCTATAGAGCAAGGGTGCGACAACTGCAGTGGATGAAGAGCAACAATTTTCAGATTTTACTTATTTCCAGTAACACAGGAGGAGATTTTCTATGTTTCAACGTTTATATTCCCCCCGTGTGTACTTCCTCTCAGACAATACAAATCTGGGAAGATTTGGAGTCATGCTTGGAGAAGGCCAAAATAGAATTTCCTGACTGGAACATCCTGCTGGCAGGTGACTTTAATGCTAGGATAGGCAGCGACATCAATTCGTATGGCTCCAAAACCCAGTTTTTACCAGAGGCGGACTGGTTTATTCCTTGGAGTTCTGATGAAAAGGTCCTGAATAAGGCAGGTAATACATTACTGGAGATTGCCTTTAAGCATAATTTGTACAACCTGCATGGTACTTAAATGGATAGGTCAGGAGGTTTCTTTTCTTTTATCGGCCCTCGTGGTGCAAGTGTGATTGACCATATTCTGGTCTCTCCAACAATTTTGGAGAGGGCACAGGGTCTCAGCACTTTTAACAGAACTGAGAGCGACCATCTTCCTAGAGCAATCTCACTAATTCCCCTCGAATCAGGGGGATTACAACAACTACATTGTACAGTCCCTCCTCAAGCACCGGCCCCACGAGCTGGAGCTTAAAATTAAACAACACCTGCACTCTCCAGATTTATTGGTTCTGAGAGACCAGTGTCTTTTACCTAACTCTGATCCTTTTCCACTATATCAGCGGGTCTCAGAGTCTCTTTTCCCATTACTTACAAACACCAGGCCTCCCAAGCAACATAACATATCGGGGGGCTGGTTTGACAAAGATTGCCGGAAGCTAAGATCCTTGCTTAGGAAACAACAAAACAGGGTAAAACAGGAGAGGACTCTGTCATCTATGGTAAATTTCCACAGATGGCGCTCTTACTATAAAAACACCTTAAAACTCAAGAAATCCCTTTATAGGAAAGAACAATGGGAGGCACTTGATAAGGCGATTAAATCGTGAGACGATAGAAAATTTTGGGCAATAGTAGCACAGGGAGTCTCATCCAAAGGAAAAATTGTAAACAACAGTATTCCATCCGATGTGTGGTTTCAACACTTTTTCCAGCTATACACACCCTCAAATATTGCTAATTCGAGTCCGTCCCTCCAATTGAAGAATGTTCATCTAGCTAGTTGGGATCCTGTTACGGAATCAGAGTGCCTACAGCTAATTAAAACATTAAAAAATGGCAAAGCTCCTGGTGAGGATATGATCCCCCTGAGGTATTTAAATCAAATACCCAATGGTGGGCCATCTTTTTGGCCAAACTTTTTACGGCAATAAACAACACATGTAAAATCCCAGCAAACTGGAAACTAAGTGTGGTAGCCCCTATCTACAAGAAGGGAGATATTCAAGATCCAGCAAACTACCGCCCTGTAAGCCTTCTGGACATCGCATACAAACTTTATACCCGGTACTTATTAAACAAGTTGGTAGACTGGGCGGACCACTCTAACCTGTTCAACCAGGAACAGGCAGGATTTAGAAAGGGCCACAATACGATAGGTCACTGTATGGTACTACAGACCCTGGTAGCTAAATATGCAAAAGCGTATAAGAGCAGACTCTTTGTGGCCTTTGTTGACTTGACATCTGCCTTTGACTCAATCTGTAGAGATAGACTATGGAAAAAATTATATGAAACGGATATTGATAGACGACTTTTAAAAATTCTCAGAGAGTTACACACAGATACTACAGTCAAAATCAGAACTGGGCCATTGGGAACTCTTACGGACCCACTGCCATTGGGGAAAGGGGTCAAACAGGGATGCCTGCTAGCCCCATTTCTTTTTAACTTTTATATAAACGACATTGTTCAGTACATGGCAAAGTACAAGTCATCGGCTCCAGCCATTGAAGGTAAACGTTTGAATATATTGCTATACGCCGATGACATGGCTTTAATGGCACTCACCCGAAGAGGCTTACGCAGCATGCTGGAGGGGATTGCAGCCTACTGCTCTCATAACTCACTAAAGATAAACTATGACAAAACAAAAATTGTGGTGTTTACTAGAGCTCGCCACACATGGTCTTTAGACGAACATGTGATTGAACAGTGCCCCTTTTTTAAATATCTGGGTGTTACATTTCAGGCTACATCTTTTTTTTTTTTTTATAATATATTTATTGAAGTTTTCAAATAAAGCATATATTAGATAAGCACCACTTATCATTGTCCATTTAACATCTCTCAATTGTTACATGGGACTCCCCCACACCTCCCGCATACACTTACATCATCATTAAATTAATTTCAAACAAATTATCATTTAACTCATCTTAATTAATAATCTTAATTTGGTTTGACATATAATTCAGCCTTAAATCTAATTTAATGGTAGACAATTGTCTGCACTGGCATCCAGTTCAGCACTCAGCCAAATTACAATATTTTTGTAAATAAATCTTAAATTTCCTCCAGTCTTCTTCCATCCTTTCTTCTCCCTGGTCTCGAATTCTGCCGGTCATCTCGGCTAATTGCATATAGTCCATCAGTTGCATCTGCCATTCTTCCACAGTGGGTAGCTCCTGAGTTTTCCAATTCTTGGCAATTAATATTCTTGCTGCTGTTGTTGCGTACAAAAAGAATGTTCTGTCCTTTTTTAACACACTCTGGCCGACAATACCCAGGAGAAAGGCCTCTGATTTCTTAGTAAAGGTGTATTTAAACACCTTTTTTAATTCATTATATATCTTCTCCCAAAAGGCCTTCACTCTAGGGCAGGTCCACCAGAGGTGAAAAAATGTTCCTTCATTTTCCTTACATTTCCAACATTTGCTATCAGACGAATGGTATATTTTAGCCAGTTTAACAGGTGTCATGTACCATCTATACATCATTTTCATCACATTTTCCTTCAACGCATTACATGCAGTGAAGTTCAGCCCAGAGGTCCACAACCTTTCCCAATCTTCAAACATAATATTATACCCAATATCCTGCGCCCATTTTATCATTGTTGATTTTACCATTTCGTCATGTGTGTTCCATTTCAGCAGCAAGTTATACATTCTTGAAAGTACCTTAGTCTTAGGTTCTAACAGTTCAGTTTCTAACTTTGACTTTTCCACTTGGAATCCTAGCTTTTTGTCATTTTTAAACACTTCTTTAATCTGAGCATAGTGTAACCAGTCTCGCACTTTGTCTCTCATCTTTTCTAAACTCTGCAATTTCCAGTTGTCACCATCCTTTTCTATTATCTCCCAATATTTTGGCCAGTTGGCCTCCATATTGGCTCTTTTCCGAGCCTTAGCCTCCAGGGGTGACAGCCACCTCGGAGTTTTATTCTCCAGTAAGTCTTTATATTTTGTCCAGACATTAAAAACTGATTTTCTGACAATATGGTTCTTGAAGGCCTTATTTATCTTAGCTTTATCATACCATAAATATGCATGCCATCCAAACGCATTATTAAAACCTTCCAAATCCAAGACATCCGTATCTTCAAGAAGTAACCAATCTTTTAACCAGCAGAAAGCTGCAGCTTCATAATACAACTTTAAATCTGGCAGGGCAAAGCCCCCTCTTTCTTTCGCATCTGTTAATATTTTAAATTTGATTCTGGGCTTTTTGCCCTGCCAGACAAATTTAGAAATATCTTTCTGCCACTTCCGGAAGCACTCTGTCTTGTCTACAATCTGCAGTGTCTGAAACAAAAATAACATTTTTGGCAATACATTCATCTTGATGGCAGCTATTCGGCCTAACAAAGAAAGTTTTAGTCTTGACCAACTATCCAAGTCTCTCTTAATCTCTGACCAACATTTTTCATAATTATCTTTAAATAAACTCAGATTTTTTGCTGTTATGTTTACCCCTAGGTATTTAACTTTTTTAACCACATTTAGTTCTGTCTCTTTCTGCAGCTGTTCCAACTCAATATCTGTCACGTTTTTCCCCAAAACTTTAGTTTTTTGCTTATTTAACTTAAATCCTGCCACTCGACCAAAGTTTTGAATCAGTTGTAGTACTCTTTTCAAACTAGACTCCGGCTCCTGTAATGTCAGAACTAGGTCATCTGCAAAAGCTTTAAGTTTATATTGTTTCGCTCCGACCTGAATCCCTTCCACCAACCGGTCCCCCCTAATCATATTCAGGAGCACTTCCAGAACCGAAATAAACAGTAATGGGGAAATCGGGCAGCCTTGTCGTGTACCTTTTTCAATTTTAAACTCTTCTGTAACCACATTGTTAACTATCAGTTTAGCCTTTTGTTCTGAATATATTGCCTCAATCCCGTTCTCAAACCCCCGTCCCACTCCCATTTCTTTTAAATTCCCCTTCATAAATTTCCAAGATATGTTGTCAAAGGCTTTCTCCGCGTCTATAAAAATTAAAACTGCTTTAGTGTTTATGTTTGTTTGTAAAAGTTCCAATATGTCTATGATGTTCCTTGTGTTAGTAAACATATGTCTGCCCGGGAGAAAGCCTGCCTGGTCTTTATGGATTATCTCACTTAAAACTTTCTTAAATCTTCGTGCCAAAACATCTGCAAATATTTTGTAATCCACATTTAAAAGGGAGATGGGACGGTAATTCTTGAGTTGTGTCTTTTCAGTTTCTGACTTTGGAATCAATGTGATAAATGCTTCTTTCCACGATTCAGGCGCCTTCTTCCCCTCCATTATTTCATTACTGACCTCCAACAAAGGTTGTATCAAATAATCCTTCAATGTCTTATAGTAGTTAGAGGTCAGTCCATCTGGCCCTGGTGATTTGCCCTGTTTCAGACTCAGGATGGCCTGTTCAATCTCTTGTCGTGTTATTTTGCCATTTAAAATTGTTCTATTTTCTTCTGACAGCTTTGCTAATCCATTTCTCTCCAAAAATTGTGTAATCTCTATTTCATCTTGTGGCCCTTGAGTATATAACTTTTTAAAATACCTCTGGAAGCACTTTCTAATCTCTCCCGGGTTCTGAATGTTCCTTCCTTCAACCTCTAAGTTTGTTACTGTATTTAATCTTTGTCTCCTTTTCAACTGCCAAGCTAGCAGTTTCCCACATTTATTTGCCGATTCAAAAGTTTTTTGTTTCATTGTTTTAATCTTCCATTCTATTTCCTGATTTATCAGCTTGGAATATTGCGCCTGATAAAGTTTAATTTCTCTCAGAATCGGTTGGGACTTCGGGTTAGATCTTAACTTCTTCTCCAACTCTTTGATACTTTCCAGAATTTTATCTTTCTTTTCATTTTGCAGTCTTTTCTTTAAGGAATTCTGTTGAATCAAGAACCCTCTCATCACAGCTTTACTTGCATCCCAGATAGTTCTTTTTTCCACCGTAGTGTTCAAATTAATCTCAAAATAGTCCTTTAAGGTTTTTTGGGCCTTCTTTACAATTCTTTGGTCTCTAAACAGGCCATCATTCATCTTCCATCTAAAGGAGCCGATTGGGATCAATGTCATATCCATTCTCAAGGCGTTATGGTCGGAGCATGTTTTGGGGCAGATTTCCACCTTCCTCACCTTAGGTGCCAGACTTCTAGTTATCCATATTTGGTCGATTCGTGTCCAAGTCAGTTGAGCTTCAGAAAAGAATGTTCCTTCTCTTCCCAGGGGGTTTCTAACTCTCCAGATGTCAACCCAGTCCATATTGTCAGTCATTTCAAAAAAGGTCTTAGGTAGTCTTCCCTCCTTAGTAATGTTCTGGTTCTGTGACTTATCCATATTTGTTGATACGACCCCGTTCATGTCCCCCATCATGATGACGTTGTTGTAATCCAGATTATCCAGCATGGTCTCGTGCAACTTCTTATAAAAATCCGATTTTCCTTCATTTGGAGCATAAATTCCTAATATCAAAATTTTTTCTCCTTGATACTGTACTTCTATTGCGAGGATTCTTCCACTTTCATCTTTAAAGAGAAATTTTGGTGAAAGGCTCTCTTTTGCATAGATCACTACACCTCTCTTTTTAACTGTATCCGATGATATAAATTCTTGACCAAGCCTTTTATTTATTAACACCTTTCTATGGAGCCTAATCACATGTGTTTCTTGTAAGCATATAATGTCCAATTGTTCCTTTTTTAAAATATGAAAAATTTTAGACCTTTTTTCGGGACTGTTACAGCCATTTATGTTCCAGCTCAAAAGCTGCAGAGACATCCTGGATAGGTCTGGTTATTCTTTCTGGGGTGGTACCTTGTTCTCCGGTCCTTGAGGATCCGAGGGGGCGGGCTCCCCTGGAAGTTCTGGCGCTGGCAATCCAAGTCCTTTGTGGAGGTCTTCTCCGTGTGCTCCCAAAAACTTGTCTCTATCTTCCACTGTTTTGATTTTGATCTTTCTCCCTCTGTAGGTAAAGGATAATCCTTGTGGAAACTCCCACCTGAAGATAATTGCGTTGCTTCTCAACAGTCTTGCCAATTCCGTGTAGTTAGATCTAAGGTCCAACAACTGCTTAGGAATGTCCTTGTAGATTTCAATTCTCTTGCCCAAAATGTCTAGTGACTTTTCGTAGTGCAGGCCCAAAATCTTGTCCCTTTCCTCCTTTGATCTCAGTGTTATCAAACAATCTCTGGGCTTCTCTGTCCTTCTGACTCTGCCAAGCCTGAAAGCAGATACAATTTTAAAGTCTTTTTCCTCTAACTTCCAAAACTTGGCAAATTCCTTAGTTAGAAATTCAATAAAATTATCTTCTTCCACCTCTGGTATTGACCGTATCCTCAAGTTGGTCTCCCTGTTTCGCAGTTCTGTCATCAAAAAGTAAATCTGATGTTCTCCAACTTGTTTGCTGAGTGGTCTTACTTCTTTCTCAAGTTCTTCCAATCTTTGACTAGTATCTTCAGCCAGTTTACGATTTTCACCTACAGCCTCCTTTAATTCTCCAATAGACTGGGCATTCTGTGCAACTTGTCCAGTCAGCTTATTCAAGCTTTCTGTGTTCTGTTCAATTTTAGCTGTATGCAAATCAGCCTTCTTGTCCAGAGCCTCCAGTTTCTCCAAAATTTTCTCCAAGACAGAGCTACTTGTCCCTGAAGCCATATCTCCCAGGTGCAGCTCCTCTGTCTCACCCTCCCCTGCCTGTATTAGGGAGGTCGCCTCTATGTCTGGAGGCAAAGTGGAAGGCAAGGCCGGCACAGAAGATCTACGCTGTGAGGCTGCAGATAAAGTTAGGGTTGTTTGTTTAGTCCTTCCTCTTCTCCTTGCGCCACTCATTCCAAAGTTATCTGTAATCCAAGGTCAATCCAAGTTGTTCCCATGAGAAAGCAGAGTCCCAGATACAATAGTCAAACAGAGGCCGGGAAAGGGAAAGTAAAACAAAGTCACTGCTGTAAGTCCAAAATCCTCTAGAGGGAGCTTAATACGTCTTCAGGGAAAAGATCAAATCCAAGTTAAACTTATAAATTTAAATCCATGTCTATCGCCTCCACAATGTATTATTTTTAGCAGAGTAAAACTTAAAGCAAAACAGTGTTTCTTACAGTGCCTTGACTGCAACAGTTTCAAAGTATCCAGTTCCAACTCAGAATGTTTCAAAACCTGAATTCAATGTATCCAAAGTTGCAAACTGGTGCTCATCCAGGCAGCTCCAGCACCAGAGATTCTTATTTATTTTATAATCCACTGGTGCCACAGAAGAAGGATATCAATGCACCCCGAATATGACCAGCAAAAGTCAATAGCTCAAAGTCTTTCACTCAGAAAACTGCTTTAACAGGGTGCCAGCATTTGGTTAACGCATAACTTTTTGTCTCCACTCCTCCTGCTCTTTGCTTAAAGTTCAGTATAGCGGGAGATGGGCTTCCTGCTTATCCTCACTCCGTTTTCAGCCAGATTTCAACTTTTTTAAAAAAGTTTTAAAAGTTTCATAAAGTTCTCAAAAAGTTTCAGAAAGTTGACAAAAGTTTCAGAAAGTTTTCAATGTCCAAATTTACTCACGGGTTGTAGTTTCCAAAGTTCAGAAAAGTTGCAGGAAGAAAGGACAGCGCTGACCGGCAACAGCAACGCGGCTTCACTTCGCTGTTTGCGCAACGACCCACAGCGCCGCTACCCCCTCCGCGATCCGGAGCCCCTTACGGGGTCCCTTCAGCGTTTTGGGGGCTGCTTCTGGCGCCCGCCGGGTCCCGAGACCACAGGCTTCTGCCACCTGTGGTTTTCCTGAATGGGTCTCCGCTTCGCCGTAGCGGACGACCCGTTTACAGCGGAGCTCCCTTCTCCTTACTCGGAGAAGGCAGCCATTACCGGTCGCGCCGCCTCCGGAAGTCCCATTTCAGGCTACATCTAGTTGGCTAGCCCACTTTAAGGCTGTAACCATCCTAACACGAAGAACAATTGGTGTCCTGCTTAGTTTCTTCCATACCCGGGGAGGACAATTGGTGATCCCGGCATTAAGAGCTTTTGTTGGGAAAGCTATTCCCCAGATGTTATATGGGATAGAACTCTGGGGGTGGAACCAGAGGCTGTTGGAACGGCTTGAAATTTTGCAAAATTATTACCTCAAGAGGATTCTAGGCCTTCCTCAAGGAACACCAGCAGCTTTCTTGAGGGTGGAAGTTAGATTACCCTCTGTGTCTGCCAGGGCCCACTTAAGATTCCTACGATTTTACATCAACCTTGCAAACACTTCAAACACCTTATTGGCCAAACAAGCCTTTGTATCTCTTCAAAAGAACACCACTTGGCGTCAAAACCTATCTGAGATCCTGGTTAGATACACCCTACCGGAGTTTAATATTCTCAAACTGTGGAGCCCGGACAAAGTTCGGGAATGGATCCTGGAGAGAGACGCTCTGTTAGATATCACAAAAATACAGAACCCAGGGTCCTCCCACTGGTTTCCCCGACTGAAAACAGTCAAAACCTGCGCCAATTATTTGGCGAATATCACCAATCCCACCCTTCGGAGAGCTTTCACCATGGCCCGTTTTCAAACCATTCCTACGGCCTATTTGTCAGGCAGATATGCAAAAATCCCAGTAGAGCAGCGTATATGTCCTTGTCATATGAGAACCAAAGAGGATCTCACACATTACATGTTGTATTGTCCCATTTATTCGGCCTTCAGGGATGCGATGTTACAAACTATTCCCAAATCAATAGCTAACTCTGAGGACCAAGTAAAGTTTTTACTGGTGGACGCTGATCCATGGATTTCTCACGTGGTAGCGGTCTTTGTGGTGAAGGCTATGAAAACTAGGGTATGGTTCCTGGAGGAAATGATGAGGTTCCTCCCATTGCTCTCCTAACCTGTTGCTGTATCTTCTTTCCTGAATGGCAAGGTTTTTTGGGTAGTTTCCTTGCTGGGACAGCATGGCATGAATTTTAGCTTATTTTTATAATTTTATTGTTCATCTTTTAATAATGTTTTATGGTATTTTGTGTAAAGGCATGGACCTCACAAATCTAATAATAAACTTTGTTTTAGAGGCCATAAGGGATACGGTGGGCAGAAAGAGAAGCCTGGTGGAACGGAGAGAACCAGTGGCACACAGTTATCTCAGGAAGGCAAGGTGGGACTTTCTGGAGATGGTGTCACCCTGCATGTGAAAAAAGGGCATTGAGTCCAGGAAGCAAGAAATCCCAGAAGAGGCAGACTTCTCCACATAATCATTGTGGGTGGTCATACTGGGTCCCAAGAGGGATTTCGTACTGGGGTTGTGTTCCCATCCTCCTTGTGGCGATCACACAGGGTCCCCGGACGTTTGACGGTCTATTGATCCCTGTGCCACCACTGTGATTGCCTCTTCGCTGCCACCAACCCGTTTCTCTCGGGTACACACGGAGTCCAGACAGTTGTTAACATTAACAAATAATCGAGTTTATTTTATAGGCATGAACAACTAACAACTTCAAACTGATTATCCCACTATCTGACTCCACCTAACAGTTCCTCTCACTCTCTCCGAACACAACTCGACCAACCCACAGACTTATCCTCCCTCTTCCTTCTCCAACTCCCAACTCTCAACAACCAACTGACTTCCACACACCTCCGAGTCTAACTTTTACTCCTTCCCTCGGGTTCCCACTGGCCAATCACTTCACACACATTTAACCCTTTCCTTATGATCCACCTAGGAGGCAAATGCCACACTCCTGATCAAAACGCTCAGGGAGATCCTGAGATGGAAAACGAAATCAAGGAAGCATCCAAAATAGAGAAGCGTTTTAATGGCACGGAGAAAGCGGCCAGGGGAAAGTTTTTATCCCTCTCTCTTAACTCTAGAACATGTGGACATTCAATGAAGCTGAATGCTGGAAAATTCAGATAAATGAAAGTATGGCTTTAAAAGAGGGTTAAACAAATGCACACAGTATAAGGCTACAAGTGGCTACTAGCCATGATGGCGATAGTCTGCCTCTGCAGTTGGAGGCAGTGTCCTTCTGAAGAACAGTTGCTGGAAACTGCAGGAGGGGAAAGTACCACTGTACTCATGTCCTGATTGTGAGTTTCTCCAATGATTGACCAGTGGCCACTGAGAACGGGATGCTCAACTAGCATTTTATCTGGGAACCTCAAGCACATTGGCTGGATGCTGCACTCCAGGCCTCTCCATTTCTCCTAGTGAACTCACCCCAACCCCCCGCCACACACCATTGCCCCTCTTTTGCACCATCCTTGAGTGGCATCTGCCTGCCTTGCTTGCTTGGGTGGAGGATCGGGAATGGGTGGAGGATAGGGAACCAGCCCACTTCTCAAATGGGAAAGTTCACATTTGCTTTCCATTTTTGCCTCTTGTCCCATCCACAGTTGGCATGTTGCCCCCTGGAAGGTTACATAGAATGGAAAGTGGCCCTCAGGGTGAGAAAGATTCCCAACCCTTGCAATATGTCATGCAGGAAAATATTCCTTGTTTGTGTTGCTGAATATTGAAGATATCTTGCTTTCTCTTTAGATTTCGCTTAGGTCCTGAGTATCTATTTCCAACCGCAGTACAGGACTGCTGTACTGCTGCAATACACTTTCTGAAGAATGCAGAGGAATACGGAGTGGACCCCAGCCGCATTGCCTTTGCTGGGGAGAGTAGTGGAGGCACTTTTACTACAGCCATTTGCCAAGAACTGGTGACCAGAGAGGACCTCCCAAGAGTGCGAGCTCAGGTCCTCATATACCCATTCCTCCAAGGAATGGACTTCAATTTGCCATCCTATCAGCAAAACCATTCAATTCCTCCCTTGTTCTGGAAAAGAACTGTCAAAGTTGGTTTGACATATCTCACTGGGAAGACAATGAATGTAGATGGAGTTCTGAAAGGTGCCCATGTCCCTCCTGATTTGAGAGAGAAATACCAAAAATGGATCAATGCTGATAACATTCCAGAAGAATTTAAAGCTAGGGGCTATGTTCCTGTAGAACCTGCTCCATTTTCAGAAGAACTTTATGAACAAGTTAAAAGAGCTGGTGAGACAATGTTTGCCCCCCTTTTAGTGGAGGATGACATAATCCGCCAGCTCCCAGAGACTTTCATTCTAACCTGTGAATATGATGTTCTCCGGGATGATGGGCTGTTGTACAAGAAGTGGCTAGAGGACCACGGTGTGCCAGTGACATGGTATCATGTTCAAGATGGATTCCACGGAATAATGTCCTTTGCTGGTTGGGGGCCACTTGAATATCCGAGCACACAGAAATGTTTGCAGAGTGTAATACAGTTCTTAAAAGGTTTATAGAAATGAATGATTTTAATAAATTAGACTGAGTAAAACTTTGGATCAGAGTTTTTCTTTTTACTTCAGGATTGTTACAATGAGGAAAAAATATCCTCCCACAAAAGAGGAAGAATCATGTCCTCATTTCTCCCTCATTCACTTGAATAAATATCAAATGATATTTGATATGTCATTATAAAATATTGTGGGTCATACCTTGGTTTTTTACCTTGGTTTTTTTCATCAAATGTTAGTAATACAGTGGTCCCTTGAGTTACAAACACCTCGGGTTCCAAACACTTTGGGTTACAGACTCTGCTAACCCGGAAGCAATACCTCGGGTTAAGAACTTTACCTCAGGATGAGAACAGAAATCGTGCAGCGGCAGCGGGAGGCCCCATTAGCTATACTGGTGCTTCAGGTTAAGAACAGTTTCAGGTTAAGAACGGACCTCCAGAACAAATTACCGTAAGTTTGTAGCCAGAGGTACCACTGTACTTGGCCACACCATTTTCCAAAATGCTGTTTCTTTCTCTGATGATGGTTGCTGGTTGCTGTGTTCCACCCCCTGGTGTCACATTTTAATACTCTCTCCTCCCTCCCTCCCTCTGTGTCCTTTGTTACTCCCCCTTGAACATCATTGTGGGTGGGGAACAGAGTTTGGAAGCAGAAAAAAAGAAAAGTAAAACATTACATAGGGACATGTGAGCAGTATTTCACAAACATATCAGCATAAAACAATTAAAAATTAAGTGATTAAAAAATAAAGTAGTAACACATTATGAATGTAAAAAGTTGTGTGTCCATCTATAATTATAAAAACCATTTCTTAACCCTTCCTTTACGTTAAAAACTGTGTGTGTAGATCCACCCTTAGTTACATCAAAGGAGGCGGTTAGCCTGGAGGGCACCTCGGTGGTATACACTCAGGGTACTGTCAGATACAGCAGTGAACCACTTGGTGTGTAATCTTACAAGACACAGCAGTGATTTTTATTTAACGGCTTAAAATATAGAACATCCATGTCCAGCAAGCTTTATTTCCCCTGAGTCAAATACCCAAATGGCATGCACACACACACACCCAGACATGCAGACCCAGTATTGGTATGAAAGCCCAGTGAGGCCATAAACTTCCACTGCCCCAGATATGGCCACTTCCCAGGCAGGTGTGAGGCCAATTTGGTGTCATGCCAACCCAGAAAAACAACACACCTCCATGTCCCCTGCCATACCTTTTTTTCTTTCGTTTAGTCTGTTTTTTATTGTAATGTATAAATAAAGGTCTCAATAAAATCTTATTGGGGGGAAATGATTCCCCATCCGTCCATCTTTCCTCTTGCTCTTTCGAGGAGCAGGCAACACACAGACCACTCCCTCAAAGTCTGCTGCATCAAAGCACATTTGACTGGAGGACCAACAGCAAGTACTAGGAGTTGCGGCCGGGGAGAGGAAAGTGGAGAAAAATAGCAGATCATATTTTTGGATTCATCAAGGAGGCAGCTTACATTCCAAAGGAGGGAGGTCCCTTGATCCGTTTAGCCAGCATCCCATTGGCCTGATTGAACCCTGCATCAAGGGACCTATCAACTGGGTGTTGTGGCTATCCAATCTTACCCACCCACAACACAGGGTTTGGTTGCCAGGTCCCACTGCAACACGTGCCCTCTTTAAGGGAGGACCTGATTTACATCTCCAGCATAGATTTGAAGGTAATTTATAAATTTTTGCCAATTTAACCGGGGTTATGTACTACCTATAACACATCTTCATGATATTTCTTTAATAATAACACATGCAGAAAAATTTGTATCATTTCCCCATAACTTTTCCCACCTCTCAAACCAAATTGCATAGCCCAAATCTTGTCCCCATTTTATCATAAATTCTTTTGTTTGTTCATCTTTTAATTCCCACTCAAGTAACAAATTATACATTTTAGAAAGGTTTTTCTTTGTGTTTTGTAGAATTTCTGATTGGAATTTAGACTCTTCCTTCAAGAAGCCAATTTTCTTATCATGAGCAAATTTATTGTTTAGTTGGTAGTACTGAAGCCAGCTAGTGCAGTATACTTTTAATTCTTCATACGGTTTAAGTTTTAACTGTCCTCCTTCTTCCTCTATTATCAATTGTCTATATGTTGCTCCAATTTTACCCATATTTTTCTTTTTGAATGAAAGTATATCAAATGGGGCAGCCCACCATGGGGTTTTGAGTTCCAGAAGCCTATGATATTTCCTCCAGACCTTAATTAATGGATTCCTGATAATACAGTTAATAAAACCCTGATGTACTTTTGTCTTGTCTTCCAATAAGTAAGCGTGCCATCCATATCTTATGTCATGCCCCTCAAGGTCTAATATATCAGTATTCTCAAGCTGAATCCACTTCTTAATCCAACAGAGGCAGGAGGCCTCAAAGTAGATCTTCAAATCAGGGAGGCCACTCCCACCCTCCATCTGTAAGGAGTTTGAATCTTATACGAGGTCTTCTTGTTTTTAAATTCAGCAATAGCTGTTGCAGGGCGTAGCAGCAACAATCCTTGAGAGGCCCCTGCTTTGATATCACGGGTTGGAGGGGCCTACAGTGTTAGGAAGGCTGGGAGCCCATTTGAGCCCAAGTGCTGTGTTGGGATTTGTGGGCGGGATTCCCTTGCAGCTTGTACCACAGGCCTCATTTGCTGCATCCGTCACAAGCATTTCTGTAGGAGTGAGACAACCGAACATGCCAAGTGGCTTTTTAGATTAAAGCAAAATATACCTGAGGAGGTGGTAAGAGGTTTAAATGAGCTGATGACAGGAGAGAGAGGAATACTTCTTTCATCATGCTAAAACAGGTCACCCAATGTAAATGATAGAGCAGAAGAAGGGGATTTGGACTTTAACAAACCATATCATTAATGTAGGAAAAATGTGATATGACCACAATAGCAGGGCTAGCAGAAAGCCAATAGCCAAAGTTGATAAATAATAAATCATATAACAATGTGGGTCAATAAAAAGTAAGAAACGAGCAAGCTCTCTGCTTATCTGCTCATCTGCTTCTGTAACTGCAAGCTTCACTTGCACAAAGTAGGCTGTTGGCTAAAAGCAGGTGGGGCGCTTAAAGTCAACAGAAGTTTATAGAGTGGTTAGAATGTTTGACAATGTAATAGATTGTTACATGCAAGTGTGATAAAGTACCGTAAGTGTGATCTCAAAAACACCCATGGGTCATCATGACCCAGAAAACAAACCAGAACATTTAGTGGTTTTTGTGGATTTGCATATATTCACAACTCTCCTGCCAACCTAGCAGTTCGAAAGCACATCCAAGTGCAAGTAGATAAATAGGTACCACTCCGGCGGGAAGGTAAACGGCGTTTCCGTGCACTGCTCTGGTTCGTCAAAAGCGGCTTAGTCATGCTGGCCACATGACCCGGGAGCTGTACGCCAGCTCCCTCGGCCAATAAAGCGAGATGAGCGCCGCAACCCCAGAGTCGGTCACGACTGGACCTAATGGTCAGGGGTCCCTTTACCTTTACTATATACACACAACTACCAAACCTAATGGGGTGACATACCATATAAGGTTTAAAGTAAATAGTGGGTAAAGGTCTGCAAAATGATGGTGAGGGGAGAGATCAACAAAGGCGGGCTAATTGCTAATATGCTTAACTATTGCATCTAATAGGCTATAGGTGCAAAAACAATTAACCAATAGAAGTAAAGGGGTGGGTAAGCTAAGAGCTGAGGCGTGCTTAGCAAAATGTATAAAGATGTGGCCGTCATGTCAATCGGGGCTCTCTCCTACTTTGCAGCATATGCTGAGGAGAGGTGCCCATACAGCGCTGTTTGTGAAATAAAGAAGCTTCGTTTTGCCTGGCAAGTGGTGTTTGGCTCCATCTTTTCACAGAATCCATCTGGAAAAAGATCCGAAGGGGCAAATTTGTCAAACAATTAATTTACAGCATATGTTGCCAAAAAGAGGTATAGTTGCAAAATCACTGGAAATGCTTCACCCAAGGAGTTTCATTATGTGACGTAGGGCATAGTGAGGAGACCTGTAACTGGAGGCACGAGAAACTGTCTACAGCATTTTGCAGGATGAATCTGCATTCGTTTTGCATTCCATCTCTACAAGCAAACATGCCATATTCTTTCCATGGCAACTGGGTGCCAGAAACACTCACAGTAGCTCTGCAGTCAAGATGAAATAATTCTGCAAATTTGATGGAATTCCAAGTCACAGTATAATCTAATCAACAACAGAGCTATCTATCTTATTTTTCTTGCAAAAAAATAAATAAAACCAATTGAAAAAGCAGAAACCTCAAACACGGAGTGGGGGTGGGGGTTCCCAGAGGATTCCCCCCCCCCCTTTGGCCCTTGGTAGGACAATAACATTTGTCATTTATTTATTCATTTGAAATATGTATAAAGTACTAAAGATTGGGTGTATGTGGTGTTAGGGGAGGGTTAGTACCTCTGGTGGGGACGTGTCATGCTCCATGTGTGGCAGTTTATGAGGGCTGCCATACGTCTGAATTTCCCCACACATTACTGGGATTTCAAAGGCAGAAATGATGTCGGGGGGGGGGGTTCTGAAATGTGCTGCTTTGTCTTGTATGCTAGGCAAGTTTTTGTTTTTTTAAAAAACCTCAACAATAAAATAAACTCAGAAGGAGCAGCTCTCAGCAAAACATTTATTAGATTTCTTAGCTGCCCTTCATAAGATTATCGGGCAGGTCACAACAAGGAAACCTATAATTGTACAATATCAGTTCCTGCCTACTCAAACTGGGATTTCTTTTTGTTGCAGCATCTGCTTGTTATTGAAACCTGTGTAACTTTAGCAGACTATTCACAGGTGCTGAAGGACCTAGTCAGAGCTGCCAAGGCATGGGTAGGCAAACTAAGGCCTGGGGGCCAGATCTGGCCCAATCGCCTTCTAAATCCGGCCCACGGGAATCAGCATGTTTTTACATGAGTAGAATGTGTGCTTTTATTTAAAATGCATCTCTGGTTTATTTGTGAGGCATAGGAATTCATTCATTTGTGAGGCATAGGAATTCATTCATTTTCCCCCCTTCATAATATAGTCCGGCCCCTCACAAGGTCTGAGGGACAGGGGACCTGCCCCCTGCTGAAAAAGTTTGCTGACCCCTGTGCCAAGGCATCACAAGGAGATCCCCTGCCTATGATGGCAGTGAACTGGCATGTTTATTGGGCCTAAGGTGCTGCTTCTGCCACCTCAGGACAAGATGGCCGCCCAGGAGGGGACAGGTCAGACCCCAATGGCTTCTTCTCTGACAGGGCCCTGTGTTTTCAGCCAAGGACTTCTCATTCACCCACTTATGCTACACGTGAATAAGGAATGCTTCTTTCTGTGTCAACTGAGTTTTTTCTTCTTCTCATGGGTAAAGCCAGCATTTACAAAGAGGTAAAGGACTCACTCCCTCATAGTAAAGACAAAAGGGGGGTGTCCTCTTCATATGGGAAAGAGTTGGCATCATCCAGAAGGCATATGAGAAGGAGATCATGACTACCCAGCATGGCCAGTGCTCAAGGATGATGGGAGTTGTAGTTCAAGAACATCTAGGGACCCAAGGTTGAGACCCAAAGAACACCGAGGGGCCAAAAGTTCTCCTTCCCCCAAACACTGAAATTGAAGAGTGCTAGTAAAACAATCCTCTCCGATTCAAGCAAGGCCCATCACAAGTGAGCTCTTCTTCTGTGCCCTTTCCCCCACAGCAATGTTAGCTTTCCTTCCTTGCCCTCATCACCTCCACCCTATGGTGTCATGGCATTAGGTGGTGGCCTGCGGCATTATCTTGAGGACAAATCAACACTTGCAACCTTTCATTTGGATTACTGCAACATGTTATGCATGGAGTTGAATTTGGAAATGGTCTGGAAAGGTCAATTAGTGCCAGCAATGACTGTTGGGACATAGATTGGCACTTGACAACATAACAATATCTAATCCATGTCCCAACCTCTTCAGTAGATCCCATTCTGTCAAATGTAATTGTTTATGGAAATCCAAAGGGCTTGGTTTAGCTTATTGCACACATGCTCCTCATTGCTAAATATTCAAACTCAAGCAGATATCATGAAACAACGTCTGCCTGGAGTTATGCTGCAACTATTATTGTAATTCACATTGAGAGAGAGAATCAGAGAATGTGTTCCACATCCATTGAGCTGTATCCAATGTTAGTCCAACTCAGACATGACCAATTGGGTTCCTATAGCTCCTGCTCCATTTTCAAAAGATCTTTATGAACAAGTTAAAAGAGGTACTGAGGCAATGTTTGCCCCCCTTCTAGCAGAGGATGACATATGCCGCCAGCTCCCAGAGACTTTCATTCTAACCTGTGAATATGATGGTCTCTGGGACGATGGGCTGTTGTACAAGAAGCAGCTAGAGGACAACGGTGTGCCAGTGACATGGTTTCATGTTCAAGATGGATTCCATGGAGTAATGGGCATTGTTTGTTGTTGGCCACTTGAATTTATGAACACACAGAAATGTTTGCAGATTGTAATATAGTTCTTAAAGTGTTTATAGAAATGAATGACTTTCTTTGTCTTCTTATGGCAGTCTTCCCCTTATGTGGGGGAATCCCCCCCCCAATTGTGCCAATCCTGGTTAAAGGTAAACCCTGATCCAAAGTTTTACTCAGTCATCATTCTCCACAAAGCAATAGCTTAACTCCTCAAGAGTGCACTTAATCATATGGGTGTTATGCATAACCGAAAGTGGATGTGGGGAGTGCTTTTTTTAAAGGAAAAAATGGTGCTGGCACTCACCATGAAGTTACAGTAAATGCCAAACTTTTAATACTGGGGGAGGTGCCAGTACTGCATACTCTTGAGTGCCTCCATTAAAAAAAAGCACTGGATGTGGGGAAATGGATTTATCAGTTCACATTTCAACTCCAAGCCATTCTTAGCGATCTCTCTCTTCCCCCCACTTCATTTGGGGGATATTCTCTGTATGTAAAAGTAAAAAAAAAAGGGGATATAAGAGCAGTTAAAATACCCCAGCCCAAAATCATGTACTGATTGTTAGGAGCTGGTCCTACACTTGGGTAGGACCCTGGCAGAGACACATGTTCTCCCTCCTGGTCATTTGTTCGGGAGCTTCAAAAGCTTTCTTCTGCCTGAACATCACAGCGACTGATGCCAACAGACATTGGCACACTTAGGGATCTGCAGAGTCTTCGCAGCTTGCGTAACAGAACTCAGCAACTCAGCATTTTGGCTAATCTACGTTTATTTACATATAAACACACGCGGAGCACTGCAACATGGCTCCCTCTCTCCCTAGCATCAGACAGCAAAGAGAAAGAACAAAGGACAATAGTTCCACTTCACGGAACACAGTAACACAAACATCCTGTCTCCGTCACTTCCCACTCTGTGGAGTCAAAACATACACCGTCATGTGATAGACAAAAACCCATGACTGCAATCATGGAGCAGGAATTCTAACACCCTCCCCCATTTCATGCACTGTGTTGCAGTCATCAATGTAACTGCAACAACCATACAGATGTCATACACACAGTATACCCCTGTATCACCCGTTCCACCCTTGGAACTACCTGCAACTGGATTGGCTTTGGGCCTTACCATCTTGCACTGTTGATTAGTCTTGGTGTCATTGCCCTTCCGACTATCAGGAAGCCTGGCTTTGTTGGGATTCAAACCCTAGCCTTGTTCCTCTCTGAGGAATCAGTGTTGGCATACACGGCCTCTGGACGTGGTCCAGCTTCCTTCTCCAAGGAAACAGTGCCTAACCTTACAGCCTTTGGGCGTGGTTTTCCGTCCCTCAAGGACAAACTCTGTACCCCTTTCAAGACTCCGGGTTTCAAGACCTGTGTCGAGCCACTAGCCACAGCTAAATCTGCAACAACTGTGTTAGCAAACTCCTGAGCACACCTGGTGGGCTTCTCACCCTTCGTAGCTCCTCCTGATCTGTGCATCTGGCATATCTCCTCCACTGTATCAGTGGAACTCACCTCAGTGCACCTGCTGTTTATAACAGCAACAGACTTAGTATCTAAGTCTCCAGCAATGGGGTAACCTAGAAAAATACACACATTTCAGCAAGTTGTATGTGGATTGGCCGAGCTCTGCTACATACTATAGTATTTACTTGTCTGTGTCTCTGTTGCTTGCTGGCAGGCTCTGTAGGAATAGTGAGAGAGATTTGATTAATGGCTTTGTAAAGAGAGTGTACAGTTCTATGTGTTTATTACTGCTTATTATAATAAACACAAGTTGTAGTATTCATGTTGTTTCCCTTCACTGTCCGGAAGACAATGTCCAGTCTTCAAACGGCTTCCACGATTTGCGCACTCTGCTAGGCTCGTGCTGAGGAAGCGTGTGGGCACAGAGATTTATTAGTAGTCTTCGCTTGTAATAAAACTCTCATAGGTTCTATGCGTGAAAACAGCATATAGTGATATTAATCCCTGTCCACAAATATACTTATGAGGACATGAAAGTCAACTGGGTTTTTAATATTCAAATGAGGAAACTTAACTGTGGTTTGGCACAAAGTCTGGGCAGCAAAAGCAGGACTTGGTGCCATGCTCTATAATCAGCTGGCAATTCAGAAACCATGGTGTGAAGCACATTTCTAAACCACGGTCCATGCTGATTATAGTGTGGCACATTGAGATTGGCAAACTAAGGTTTACAAAACATGATTTGGGTTGGCTGATTTTCAGTGCCTGGGAAGCCTCGCCTGCAACACTTCCAAAAAGGGGCTTTGCAGGCACTGTTTATCAGCACATAAATACAGATACTGCTTATCTGAAGAAGTGTGCATGCACACAAAAGCTTATACCAGAACAAACTTTGTTGTTGTTTAGTCATCTTAGTCGTGTTCGACTCTCCGTGACCCCATGAACCAGAGCATGCCTTGGAGAAACTCACTTTCCTCTCAAAGCTTTTCCTTTTTTATGTCCATGGAGTTTTCTTGGCAGAATACTGAAGTGGTTTGCAAGTTCCTTCTCCAGGTGGATCACATTTAGTCTAAACTCTCAGCTATGACCTGTCCATCTTGGGTGGCCCTGCATGGCATAGCTCATAGCTTCTCTGAGTTATTCAAGCCCCTTCGCCACGACAAGGCCATCCATGAAGGGGAGAACAAACTTAGTTGGTCTATAAGGTGCTACTGGACAATTTATTTTATTTTATTTTTTTTATTTCGACCACGTCAGACCAACATGGCTACATACCTGAATCTATTTATCAGCAGGTCATCAGTGCCTGCAAAGCCCCTTTTCATCCAAGCTCCACCTTTACCTACTTCACACCTGATGGCTTCTATGTCATCAGATGTAGGTCAGTTGGTCATGGCTCGGCCAAAACAGCCTGGGGTCATAGGCCAAATGGGAGGCTTGGAGGACCTAGCTAGGCCTGGGGCAAGTGCCCTCCCCAAGCCACTAGCCCCAGCAGAAGTGGTCCTTAGTGAGCTGAAGGGTCTTTTTTGCCATCAGCGAGTGCGTTGTCGCAAGTTGCTGCCTCAGTAGTCTTTACTGGAGGTTTGTCTCTTTTGCCAGCAGCTGCAATTCCCTCTCAGGTGCTTGAGCATTTTTTGAGGAGAAAATGCTGCGAGCCTGATGGGGCCTTCGGGGTCACTTTCACTCTCCGAGGCTGGACTGCTTGTATTCCCTTGGTGGCCCTCTCTGGTTGGAGGCTTTGAAGGCCCACATTCAGGAGAGTTCGTTGTGGGGCCGGACCACTCTTCTAGGCTTGCAGGAGGACCAGAAGGCCTGATCTCAGGAGAGTCCCCATTCCCAGCAAGACTTGGAGAACCAGAGCCACCAACCCATCCTTCAAGTGCTGAGCTGTAGTCAGGGGAACTGGCGGCCTCCCTCTCCAATCTTGAGGGACCACTTTCAAAACTTAAGGAGCATTCGCTTAAGGAGCTGATGTGCCTAAAGGCTGAGGGCTCAGGGTGCTCCAAGGAACCTTTCGCCACCAGAGAAGCTGAGGAGGCGCTCCCGTGTCCAGAGCGCGATGGACTGGTGCTGTCTGAGGCGGGGGTGGATTCTGATTCTGAAGAACTGTTGTACTGAAAGCCAGGAGAACTGGCTGATTCCGTCGAGGGTGAGAGACTTGTGTAGTCATAGAAGGAGGCGCTGCTGTATCCAGACGGCTGCCTCGCTGGAGGGAAAGAAGGCACTGGCTGGGCTGCTCTCCGCAGTTCCTTTTTCTCCTTGAGATGGTTCTGCATCTCCCTCTGTGGTGTGCCTACATGGGCAAAGGAACCGATTGATTAGGGAAGTAAAAATATGGTTAGCCAAGGGAGAGGAAATGCAGGGAGGAGGAGGAGGGGTGGGGTGGGGACATGCGCAAATACAGCAGCATGGGAGAATTACCCCGCTGAGGGGGGCAGGGTCATGGGTCTAGAGCAAAGGCCTGTTTTATCCAGCATCCCATTTCAAGCAGTGGCAAGGCAAGAAGGTGATAGACCATAGGTAGGCAAACTAAGGCCCGGGGGCTGGATCTGGCCCAATTGCCTTCTAAATCTGGCCCGTGGATGGTCCGGGAATCAGTGTTTTTTTACATAAGTAGAATGTGCCCTTTTATTTAAAATGCCTCTCTGGGTTATTTGTGGGGCTTGCTTGGTGTTTTTACATGAGTAGAATGTGTGCTTTTATTTAAAATGCATCTCTGGGTTACAGTGGTACCTTGGGTTACAGACGCTTCAGGTTACAGACTCCACTAGCCCAGAAATAGTACCTCGGGTTAAGAACTTTGCTTCAGGATGAGAACAGAAATTGTGTAACGGCGGCAGCGGGAGGCCCCATTAGCTAAAGTGGTCTTCAGGTTAAGAACAGTTTCAGGTTAAGAACGGACCTCCAGAACGAATTAAGTTTTTAACCCGAGGTACCACTGTATTTGTGGGGCATAGGAATTTGTTCAATTTTCCCCTCCAACATATAGTCCGTCTCCCCACAAGGTCTGAGGGACAGTGGACCGGCCCCCTGCTGAAAAAGTTTGCTGACCCCTCAGTTAGAATGTCGGACTAGGACCTGGGAAACAAGTGTTCAAATCCTCACTTGGCCATAGAGCTCCCTGGGTGACCTTGGGCCAGTCATTGCCTCTCAGTACAACCTACCTTACAGGGTTGTTGAGGGGATTAACTGAGGGCGGGGGGGGGGGAGACCAATGAATTGGACTCATTAGCAGGTTTTGAGTAAACATTTACAAATAAGAAAATTTATATAAATTATAAGATTAAATATAAAAAAATGAATCGAAAGGAAATAAGCAGGATTTGATATTGTGTTAAAATAAACAAGAAAAGGAGGTTGAGGGAAGTCTGGGGGAGGAGGGGAGGGGAGGGACAATTTGGGATTGGTGAATTTATGATATATGTTATAATGTAATTTGGGGGGAAGGAAAATGTAATAAAATTATTTACAAAGAAATTAAAAATTTGAGGGGGGGACGGACCATGTATACTCAGTGCTGAATGACTCAATAGGCGGACCAATGAAGTGCTTAGGGCACCAGAAAAGTTAAGGCCACCCTCCAAAAATGAGTACATTTTTTTTAAAGTATCAAATCAGCCATTATGTGGAAAACCAGAACTTTGTTAGATTTCCTTATCCTCTGCTGCACACTCTTTCCCCATTTCCTGTTCTTTTAGTTACTTATACCCACCTAAAGAAAGGGGCATGCTACTGATATAGGTAGAAAAAATATTTTTGGGATTATTATTTTTTTACCATTTAGTACATGGTAGGGTTGCAACCCTAGTATACTGGGGGTCACCCTAATCTTTTCTGTGATTAGGGTCTTACTCCATATGCAACCACTTAACCACTTGGATTGCCGAAAATGGCACTGTTGCAGATACCACCTAATACCTATTCCGCCTTTCTTTGTAAGCTCCCTGCCTATTGACATCACCTTCACTTCCCTTTACTCTTTTTGGCGCCTGCTAGAAGAGAGTTTTGTTTAGGCAAGACTGCCTAGGTGTTTAGAAATTTGGTGTGAGATTCAGCCTGTGGCTATTTCAGCTTCTCCAAAGTCTTAAAATTATTATTAGTAGCATTTTTATTATTGATAGTTTCATTGCCCCATCTTTATTTGTAAACCACTTTGAGGGTTTAAGAAAACACCAATGAAGCGGTGTTTAAATTTTATCAAACAAAGTTCTCACTCTGGCTTTGTATATACACCACCATGAGCTTTTTGGAGAAAAAGGTGGAGAGATAAATAAATAAAAAAAGAAGCTAGATTGAATTGGCCCATTCCGGCTCGGACTCTGCTGGGGGGCCGAGACTTATTCAATCCAGCAGGAGGAGCAGCAGCAGCAACAGGGCCGGAGAGAGGGCGGCGCTTGGCAGCGGCAAGCCGGAGCGGCCCAGCGAGCGCGGCTAGGCTTCCCTCTCTGTCGGGGCGAATGTCCTCCGGGCTGCGGCGGGCGGCCCTGCTGGGATTCGGCCTGCTCCTCTGCAGAGCGGCTCGAGCGGGGCGCTGCCCGGCCCCGCGTTGGCCGCCTTCGCCCGGAGCCATGCAGAGCGCGGCGGCGTCTGGAGCCGCGCAGGGACTCAAGTACCTCGGGTGAGACTGGAGGGAGGAGAGGAGAGCCGGGGCCCAGCCGCTTTTTCCTGGAGGGCCGGGTTCGAGCCGCGGCCCCGCGTACCTCTCGGACTGGTTCGGAGGACCGTCCTGGAAAAAAGCCCGGGCAGAGAAGGGAGAGCTAGCAGGAGAAGCAGCAGCACGCGCTGCTCTTGCAACCTCCAGCGGTTTCGGTTCAAGGGGGATGAAGGCCTGGGGGTGATTTGCAAAGACCTGGTCAGTGGACACGGAAGGAGGCCGAGGTTGAGCCCCACCCGCCGCCACCACCTGTGCTCAGCTTCAGGATTCCGGAGTGCAACCTGTAAAGGACTGGTAGTGCCCTCGAGCATGCACAGAGCGCACTTCCTGGCTGCAGCCTCGCTCATCCGATTAGCGAGACTGTGATATCAAGGCGCCCTGCGTTGTTGTTGTATATTTAGACTAAATAATTGATTTCTTATTCTGCTTTCCCAGGGTGGGTGGGTTACAACGACATGAAAACACAAGATTAAAATCGGTTAAAACGTGTTTTTTGCGGGGGGGGGGGCGTGTTGGCTGAAGAGTCTGTCAAAGTATTGTAGCGATATGAAATCGTGAGCAGGATTCCAGATATGAGCAGGGCGGGTGGGGAGATAAGGTGGAGTTGCGGGGGAGGTTAGCAACCAATATAATGCAGCAAGTGAGGATAAGAATAAAAACATCAGGGAGGGAGGGGTGAATGATATATTGTATGTGAATTAAATTCGTTAAAACCTTTGAAAATCTAATAAAAAAATCAATATTTTAAAAAATAGTGGGGTACAAATGCCACAAAAAAATAAGCAAGCAAACAGAATAGGGTAGGGCTTTATATGTTTGTATAGACAGATATTGATCCATCCGGGGTGGGGGAACCTGTGGTACTCCAGATGTTACTGTTGGACTCTTGGCTCCTAGCCAGTGGCCTCAGTTTTGATGGGATTTGTAGTCCAGCAACATCTGGAGGGCCAGAGGGTCCCTGCTCCCTGCTGTGAGTGCCACCCACTCTAGTCAATTCTGCCCCCCAGATCAAGAAAGCATAGTCACACAAACTTCACTTTCCCAAATAATCTGGGTAAAACTCCAGTCCATGAGATCTGAGCCTTTGAAAACACACAGAGAGCTGAAAAAGGACTTGGGAAAAGCGGTCACTCTTCCAACTTCTTCCTCCGGCTCTATTTGCTTTTCAAGCAGGTGGGGAAATAACCACCCTCCCTGCCTCATGGCCCAGGGTGCAGAGAGTGGGCAAGAACTAGAGGCACCGTTGTGACCATAGGTGCCATGTTGCCAGCACCTGCCTAAAAGTTGTTATGTGTGATGCGTGGCCAAGGAGGTTTAGGATCCCGCTTTAAACCGTCATGGCTTCCCCAAAGAATCTTGGGAGTTGTTAGAATACAGTTATTCCCTTCCCAGATCTGCTGTTCCCAGAGTTCCCTGGGAAGAGAAATGGGATATTAAACAGACCTGTGAGGAGAATAGGGGGTCTGCCAGCAACTCTTGGCACCCATAACAAACTACACTTCCCAGGTTTCTTAGCGGGAGGCCATGACTGTTTAAAGTGGTACGATTCTGCTTTAAATGTATAGTTCAGATGGGACCTGCCCCTTCCCTCTGCCTCTGCCTGACCTTCCTCATAAAGCTGTTGTGTACAGGAAAGGTGTGTGGATAAAGGATGAAAATGGGGATACAAGACTTAAAGGCAAAAAAATACAACGAGAATGTTGTGCTAAGAGATTCTGTCTTCTCCTGGCCAGCCAGAAGGAAGCTCAAGCCATAGACCAAGAACTGTTTGATGAGTACAAATTCAGCGTCGATCAGCTGATGGAGCTGGCTGGGTTGAGCTGCGCCACAGCCATTGCAAAGGTAGGGGTTGCGGGCATAAAGAACAAGTCAAATGGTCCTGAAAGCTTGGGCTGAAGGGATAGCCGTGCCTGAGAATGACCTGTGGAACTACTTGCTGCAAGATGCTGCAGAGCAGGGATGGGGAACCTATGATCCTCTGTGTGTTCTCAGGCTACAACTCCCACCATCCCTGGCCATTGGTCTTTCAGGATGGAGCTGATGGGACTCAAAAAATCTGTGGAGGGCCACATTAGGATGAAAGGGGCACAGCACCATCAACCTCAGCCTGTGCTCTGCCAGCCCCCATTTGCATGCCAGCTCCCATAGTTACAGTGGTCACAGGCGAAGCCGTGGCTGTCACCTTCCTCCTCTGTAGTCCCAGTCCTGCTTTTGTAGAATTCAACCGTGAGGCGGATGGAGACGAAAGTGGAGTTAGCTGGCTCCATGCGCCTTTGGCTCTGGTTCTGACTGCTGTTGGGTTCCTTGGCTTCCACCCCACCGCCCCATTGTCCTTCCCAGTTTATCCCACACTTCCTCCACAGAGATTCCTGATGCATCTTTGTGAACTCATAAGGACTAGAAGAATGCACTTTTTTTAAAAAAGTGAGGTGCTTGAGATACTGAATTCTCCATCAGATGATGATAATAATAATAATAATAATAATAATAGTTCATTTCTTACATCACACCCATCTGACTGGGGTGCCCCAGTCACTCTGGGTAGCTTCAAACAAAAATACCAATTAAATTGGTGCTAACCTTTAAAGTCCTAAACGGCCTTTGCCCTGTATACCTGAAGGAGTGTCTCCACCCCCATCATTCAGCCTGGACACTGAGGTCCAGCTCTGAGGGCCTTCTGGCAGCTCCCTCACTGCGAGAAGTGAGATTACAGGGAACCAGCCAGAGGGGGTAGTGGCACCCACCCTGTAGAATGCACTCCCATCAGATGTCAAAGAGATAACCAATTACATGACTTTCCAAAGACATCTGAAGGCAGCCCTGTATCAGGAAGTTTTTAATGCTTGATGTTTAAGCTGTGTTTTTATATTATGTTGGAAGCCGCCTAGAGTGACTGGGGAAACCTAGCCAGATGGGTGGCCTGTTGTTGTTGTTGTTGTTATTAAACAAAGCAACAACGAAAAAGTCAAACAAATGAGAATAATACTTCAATTGATACTTCAATCCACGGGTTATTTGCATCATCACAGAATTCATCTCTTCACAGAAAACACTTATGTTTGTCTTCTCCTTTTCCCACAAGGCCTACCCAGTTGGCTCCACCATTAACCAGCCAACCGTCCTGATTGTGTGTGGCCCTGGAAACAACGGAGGAGACGGCCTGGTTTGCGCCCGACACCTGAAAATGTTTGTGAGTGTCCTGCTTTATCCTTCAGTAGAAATGTAGGGGTATGTTTGCAAACGGTGCTTCATTCTTACGCAGAATTGGGCTGGGGGTTGAGCTTGTGGATATGGTTAATGTGGCATGTAATGTAGGAACTGGCTGTTTTCAATGGAGATAAGAAAAGCCTGCTAGATCAGGAAAATGGCCACCTGCTCCAGTATCCTGTTCTCACAGTGGCCTGTAGGAAACCCACAAGCAGGACCCAAGCACAAGAGCACTCTCCCATCCTGCGGTTTCCAGCAACTGGTATTCAGAAACATTACTGCCTCTGACCATGGAGGCAGAGTGTAGCTTTGGTGGCTAGTAGCCATTGATAACCTGAAAGGACATGTCAGTCCTTTAGAAACATAGCTCTCTTAGATGATCTAGTGATAAGTCAGTCGACCTTCTACAGCCCTACAAATCACATTTTCTTGCCACGGTACCAGTGTTCTACTGGCAGCCATGAAGTAGAGGTCAAGAATCAAGCCAGTTGACTATAACACTATTCCTTCCCCCAGAGAATTCTGGGAGCTGTAGTTTGTTAAGAGAGTGAGAATTGGGAGATTGCTATTCCCCACAGAGAGCTACAATTCTCAATCCATCTTCACAGGAACTGTTTCTCTCTGGGGGTGGTAACAACTCACTTCCCTTAATGAACTACACATCCCAGAATTCTTTTGGGGAAGCCATGACTATGTAAAGTATCATAGTGCTTAATATGCATTGTGTGGATGTGGCCAAAGTATGGCCTGTTCAAATCCAATGGTTTGTTGTGCATTAAGCATCACCACCTTGGGGAAGTGACCAGCGATGTTCCTGCAGATGCTCTCAGTGATCAAGCTGCAATACCAGGTGTCAGATGGCTCCTGAGGTAGCTTGGACCTGTTGTTTGGGGCTTTGTAAATCAATACAGTTGTGCAAATCTTCATAATTTGCATTGAGGACCTCTTCAGGTTATAACCCAGGATACAATGGTACCTCGAGTTAAGAACTTACTTTGTTCTGGAGGTCCGTTCTTAACCTGAAACTGTTCTTAACCTGAGGTAACACTTTAGCTAATGGTGCCTCCCGCTGCCACCGCCGCGCAATTTCTGTTCTCATCCTGAAGCAAAGTTCTTAACCCGAGGTACTATTTCTGGGTTAGCGGAGTCTGTAACCTGAAGCATCTGTAACCTGAGGTAGCACTGTATAAGTGTTCCAGATAAATAAATGAATAGCATGTCTTTCTTGCAGGGCTATGAGCCAACACTGTTTTACCCTAAACGCCCCAACAAGCCACTTTTTGAAGGTTTAACCACGCAGTGCAAGAAAATGGACATCCCGTTCCTTTCGGAGTTCCCATCAGAAGTAGGTAGACCACCACCTCTAAAACCCAGAAGAATGGGTGTTGGATGAGGTTAAGAAACACTATGAACCCACATCTTTATGGGCAGTAGCAAAAATATTAAGGTCAGCAAACAGGGGAAATAAACTGGATTGAAATGTAAACTTGAGGTGGGGAACCCTGAGACTACCTTTGTGGGCCCATATGGAAATTACGGGGAATGAAACTCCAACTTGTTTGGTATGATATACTGCTGGCTCAACTAGTAGTGCCAGATATATGCGAGAAATGATTTCTGTGTGCTGTTGGTAATTTGTGACTGTGCAGGTCAGCTGAGGAGTGACTAGGTTTTCAACCTCACAGGTGGGGAAGAAGGTCTGCCTACACCAATGTGTGTCTTAACTTTTCATTCCTTTTTTCCTGCTACTGTCAAAATTGGTTGGGTTTGGCAGGAGGGGCTGGGTCTGATCTGCACCTGGGGTGGGTGTCACAGAATGTGAAGGTCGAGTTGAAATATTTACGATTTGGCAAAATCTGCATTAAGGCACCTGTATAACCTCCTTGATTCTAGCCACATTTCACACACCTATCGGCTCCTTTGCAGCCCTACTTCCCATGTTCCTGTCATTTTTTTCTCTGTCTGGAATGTTTCCTTGAACTCTTGTTAGTGCCACCTGGTATTCTGGAGGATAGAGAGGTTTGGGGGAGTTGCACAGAAACTACTCTCCAAAAGCTAAATTTGCATTGACTTTTTGGCCCACTTTTGTGTTTTGTCTTGTCACACACACACACACACACACACACACACACACACACACACACAACCTGTTATCTGAATGAGAATTTGGCCTTTGAGGCCATCGGTCACAGCCCATGTGTTACACTAACCTGTTGCCTCTCGTTTCGTTGGCAGGCTGCATTCATCGACGAGCTCTACGGCCTGGTGGTGGATGCCATTTTTGGGTTCAGCTTCCAAGGGGCTGTGCGAGAGCCCTTTGGCACCATCCTGAGCACTCTGGAGAAGGTCACTGTCCCCATTGTGAGCATCGATATCCCTTCTGGTATGTTGGGCCAAGGATGCTCTCTGAGCTGGGTACCCAAATATTCTTTCAGCTTCCGTGTAATGTAGCACATGGATTTCTTTTTTGCATGCTCCATCTCCAGCCCCCCCTTCAAACTCTGTAGCCAAGACTGAGCCCAAAGGAAGCTGAACTCTTAACCTGCACAAGATTAGGCAGATTTGAGCTTTGTGTTTTGCAGTAACTCATTTTGTAAATAGAAATAATAATGATACATTGCATAATGTATATCTAGTTACACAGATAGAAGCAAGGAGTAATTCGCAGCCTTGGGGACTAGAAGCCACCAGCAAGTTTTGTTTTACTTTTTTAAAAAACAGTTCTTAACGAACTCTCCCAGTCCCATATTCTGTGCCTTGTGCATATATTCAGGGCTGCTTATGGCACTTTGCACCAATCTTTGTGAATGAGTTACCTGGCTTTTATAAAGATTATGCAACCATGTTTGGAATTCTCAGTCGTCAGCGAAGGTTTCCTTAGCCCTCGGGCTGCAGCACTTTCATCCCCCCGCCACCATTTTGAAACATTTATTTACAAAATAAATTGGGGGGCGGGTTAAAGCTTCCAGTCTGCTCTGGGTTTGATGGGAAATGAAACCAATTTTGTTTGGGGTCTCCAATTTGGAGGATGGCCGTTTGCTGCTTGAGGGTTGTTGACAATTAATGGATCTAAGTTAGTACTTTTATTTTAGGTAGCTGTATTCTTTGATTGTATATCGAATCTGAATAGTACGGCTTGGGGACTTTTTGGTTTTATTCTAGATTTGTTTTGTTTAGATGCCTTAGGGCATTTTAGAGTATGAATATTTTAATTCAATACAGCAATTGCAGAACGGTGTGCAATTTCATGACACACCCACATGGAACCTTGGTTTGAGCCCCGCCCCCCCATCTGAATGCTGTTCCCCAGCTTTCTGGGTGGGACCTGGTTAGCTGCCCTTCCATTTCACATTCCAAAACTGGGGTGGAGAACCTCAGAGAGATAGTTCTTGTATTGCTGATTTCAGGGTGCTAAGAGGTAGTAAGGAATAAATGTTTCTGCAAAATTTGGAGAACATGCTACTACCATTAGGCTGGCTCATGGAAGCACCAGCTGCAACTTCAGAGTAAAATCAGGCTTTGGGGCTTTATTAAAATGTTTGTATGTTGCTGTGCAGTCATTAATCATAGATTCATATAGAGTTGGAAAGGACCATGAGGATCATCTTGTCCAACCCCCTGCAATGCAGGAATCTTTTAGAGACCAGAATTTTGAATTCTGCCTCATGATACTGATTTTGCAGAAATGGGTCCAGCCAGCCAGGGATCAATTTGGCGGCCACTTAACAGTCAGCTGTTGGATTTGTAATTTGGAACATACTGAATTAACCAGGGTTTTCATTTAGACATTGTGACTTTGTATCAAAACTCCCTAGGCATTAGATCAGGCATAGGCAAACTCCGGCCCTCCAGATGTTTGGGACTACAATTCCCATCATCCCTAGCTAACAGGACCAGTTGTTAGGGATGATGGGAATTGTAGTCCCAAACATCCGGAGGGCCGGAGTTTGCCTATGCCTGCATTAGATCCTTATTTTAAACATTTGACGACTCCAGCCCCATTATTTGTTGTTTCAGTTTCAGTTCTTGTTAAAGAACCTCATTTTTACCTTTCTGTTGAGATCCCACTCACTCAGCCAAGCACAGCCTTTCTCTCTCTGCAATATGGAGGTAATTCTGATCTACCTTACAAGGTTGTTGTAAGAGAATGTACATGGAACACCTTAAAACATTCAAAAATCCACTCTATGAATGCTGAGGTGGTGTCAGGGACTGGCTAGACGAGGAGTGTGGCTACCAGTTGTCCAGGAAGTACCACTGGGGAGGAGGGAGATTTTGAGTTTGACTCAGACTAGTCCATAGAGGGAACCATCAGGAAAGTCTTGGAGCCAGAGAGTAGGGGCAAAGGGGAGAGGCACAGTGTGGGCATAGACCCTGATAGGGAGAGAGCAGAGGATACATCTTCCGCGTTGCAGGACAATCCTCTTCCGGCCCCTCCCCCCCCCCAGCTCAAGAAAGGAGAGCTAAAAAACAGAAAGGGCAGATAAGAAAAGCTGAATGATGCCGGAAGAATGTACAGAGAGAAACTCTTAAAGGACGGGAGGGGTTTCCAGATTCTGCAACTTTCATACCTTGAGCGCGCTGCGGTGTCGGGTATCTCTGGTTGCGAAGCAATCAAGTTCTTTACCTTCAAGCCACGTGCCTCTTCCTGATTTGCAGCCCGGTTGGCAAGGCTATTCTGGCAACCTGACAGGTGGTAAGCATCTTCCTTCTATGGCAGGCATGGCCGAACTTGGCCCTCCATGTGTTTTGGGACTACAATCCCCATCATCCCTGACCACTGGTCCTGTTAGCTAGGGATGATCTGGAGGGCCGAGTTTGGCCATGCCTGCTCTACGGAATAAAGGACTACCAAGGGAGTTACAAAGAAGTTTGATATTGGCTGCTGCGTTGTAGCACATTGATAAACCACATGTCTCTATGTAAACCAACCTTCCTTGACCTGATTCTCCCTAGATGTTTTGGACTGCAACTTCCATCGGTTCCAGCCAGCACACCCCTGGAGTGGGGGCTGATGGGAGTTGTAGTCCAAAGCAGCTGGAGGGCACGCCAGGTTAGGGAAAGTGGCTGTGAACTTATTTCTCAAGCATTTGCCCTTCTTTGATTTCAGGCTGGGACGTGGAGAAAGGGAACCCCGATGGGCTGCAGCCAGACATGCTGATCTCTCTCACTGCGCCCAAGAAGGCCGCAAAGCAGTTCACCGGACGCTACCACTTCCTGGGTGGCAGATTTGTGCCTGCAGCGCTGCAGAAGAAGTACTCCCTTAACCTCCCGGAGTACCCAGAGACAGACTGTGTCCTACGGCTCTCCTAGCCACTGCACCCCAAGCTGGGGAGACATCTGGATCAGAAGAGGAATTGAAGTTAGGTTGGGTTAAGATTGGGTGGTTCATTATTTGGAGTTACAAGTTAGGCCTTAAGAAGTAGCCTTGGATCGTAAGTGGACACACAGCAATTGAGAGCAATATGGGAAGAGAGCAGAAGACTTGGGCGACAGCTTTAGACCAAACGAACCAAAAAAGGCTGCCTTCCATCACATTGTAAAGTATGATTAGTGTCTGGGAAAAGGGACAACAGTGCAGATGTGGGGAGCCTTTGGCCTTCCAGATGTTGCTGAACTAGAACCACCACTACCACCTTCCCTGGCCGTCGGCCATGTTGGCTGGGGCTGATGGGAGTTGTAGTTCAGCAACATCTGGAAGGCCCCTTAGGAGAATCTCATTCTTTTTCTTTGTGCAAGGAAGAGACTGTTTTATAGACTAACGGACTGAGACAACTTTCATTTTCCTTCAATAAAAATGGTGTGATTAAAAAATAACTTTGCTTAAAAAACCACCACCCAACTGTTGTTGTACTTGTGGACATCCTTTAGGGCAGAGCTGGGCAGCCAACCATGCATGGGCCAATCCAGCCCAGCTCCTTAGGTTGGGGTAGCTCCATGGCAGAACTCTACACTTGCTGCACACAAGAAATGGGAGAGCAGAAACACTGGACTTGTGCGTGGAGGAAAGTGCCTCTGCTGGGTATTGGCTATACCAAAGGTTCCTGGTGTCCTTCTGGGCTTCCCAGCGGCCAATAGATGGCCATTATAAAAAACAGGGGTTGTAGCCAACATTTGTCCCACTCGGAGCAGATTCATTAAAATTAGCAGACCTAAGTTAGTTGTGTCTGTTGATCTCAGTAGGATTAACGCTGGATGGAACCCGTATTCATACGTTTAAAGCACTTTAAACAGTCAGTGCTTCCCTCAAAGAATTCTGGGAGTAGTAGGTTGTCAAAGGTACTGCGTGTTGTTAAAGAGACCACCATTCCCCTACCAGAGTTCCCATGGAAGAGGGATCGATTGGTTAAACCACTCCGGGAACTGTAGCTCTGGGAAGGGAATCGGTGTCTCCTAACAACACCCAGCACCCATAAAAAAAACTACAACGTCCATGATTATTTGTGGGGAGCCAGCAGGACTGTTTAAAGTGGTATTGTGGTGCTTTAACTGTACGGTGTGAATGGGACCCATGTTGGGACTTTTGGTGTGATGTAGCAGTGCTGTTTCTTCACCTTCAAGCAAAATTGAGCCATGCACTGTTACACTTTTTAATACCCATTTACCTAACCTCCTAGAGCAGGTTTTGACCAGACCCAGGGGAGGTCTGTTCCCTTTGCAAAAGGGATTCACTGGATACAACCCCCTGCTTCTCTCTTGTGTTTTTGCCACCTTACTGTTCCAGCTGCTGATTCTTTACAAGAAAAAAATTAAGCAGCCAGCCTCCACGACACAAAGTGCGCAAATGAGCTTAGGCTAGAGCAGGGGTCAGCAACCTTTTTCAGCCATGGGCCGGTCCACCGTCCCTCAGACCATGTGGTGGGCCAGACTATATTGCGGGGGGATGAATGAATTCCTTTGTCCCAGAAATAACCCAGAGATGCATTTTAAATAAGAGCACACATTCTACGCATGTAAAAACATGCTGATTCCCGGACCATCTGAGGGCCGGATTGAGAAGGCGAATGGGCCACATCCGGCCCATGGGCCTTAGGTTGCCTACCCCTGGGCTAGAGGGTGCTGTTGACACAGCAAGTTTCTAATGTGGGACAGCAGCGATGGGATCCAGCAGGAACTGGGCTCTAAGAATTTCAGCTAGCAGAAGACAACCACCACAATTCCCTTTGCTATCGTTCCACTTTCATTTTGATTTCCTCTTTGGCTTCCCTCTGTGACTGGCCATTTCTGTCCATTTCTCTGCAATTTCTACCAACGGTCCTTTCTTGCTTTCTCCATCCTCCCGGTGCTTCCTTTTCTTCTTCTTTTTCTTCTTGTTGGGTTTCTCCTCCTCTTGCTCTTCCCGGGGATCCTCACCTACTCTCACTTCCAAGCGCTCATGAATCGCAGCCTCGCCTTCTCGTTCTTTGCGTTTCTTGGCTTTCTTTTGCTGTGGGCTGCTGCTATTCAAGGCAGCCTCAGTTGCCTCCTGCTTTCCTCCCTTTTGCTGGACGTAGCGAGCCAAGAAAGCTTTTTCCTGTTCCTCCAGCCGTGCCAGCTTTGCTGTCATGGTTAAGCCATGCCGAGCCCCTCTGGAGAGAGCACAGAACAGACATTGGGAATGGCAGTAGCAACTCCAGCCACCAAAACATTCTTAAGCTTCTGAACTTTGCTCATGACTTCTCCAGGTTCTCCAACTGGTAGACATGGGCCAAATCTGGCTTGCGGAAAAGTGTCACTTAATCCACCAGTGGCCAGTGTAAGAAAATAGGAGAAGAGCTTCACCTACCCCCATGCACTTAATACCACCCACTGCACATCTAGCTGCAGAGAGGCCTTAATCAACCTAGTGCCACACAGATAATCTGAACTACAACTCCCATCAGCAAAGGGAGGGGGGAAGAAGAGGGTGTAGTAAAAAATATCTGAAGGCCACAGGGTTGGCAAAGGCTGTTCTAAACAAGTTATTTATTTCATAATATTTATATACCACTTGAGAGTAAAAACAAAACCTCAAAGTGATTTACAAACAGAATAAAACAAAAAAATTATCAGCAGAGCCAGCCGTTTAAAACATGCAAATAATTAAAACCAGCGGTTAGCTGAGAACAGATTAAAACACATGTAAACATTCTACGTATCTAGGTAGGCTAGTCTAAACAAATGTGGTTTTAGCAGGCGCCAGAAAGAGTACGGCAAAAGCGCCCACCTGGTGTCAATAGGAAGGGAGTTCCAAAGTGTAGGTGCTGCCACACTAAAATAACTGATTTCTTACAAACGCAGAATGGGCGTTAACGTGAAACCTGCAACTCTGCCAGTTCCGCAGATCAAAGTGGTGGTCAAGTGGGCATATATGAGGTATGACGATCTCACAGGTAAACTGGCCCAAGTTGTTAAAACTCAACCCTCCCCATAAAATTGGGGGCGCATCAGCTAACTCTCATACCATACTCACTTATGGGCTGTTCTTCCTCCACAGGCCTGGACCAGCTCTTCATCAGTCAGCCTGGGAAAGAGAAAAGCTTGTGTTAAGGAGTGACCAACCTGCAGCTAAGGAGAATACACACACAGCCCCTCAAGGCAAAAAAAAAGGGGGGGGGGGCGGGAAGTGTGGTTAGACCTCTTTGCCAACCAAGTGGATCTAGGCCAACCCAACCCAATCTCAACCCCTAGTTACCTCCTGGCTGTAGATAGGTCCAGTTGCTCATCTTCATCCTCTTTGTCGCTGTCTGAAGAGGAGACGACGTATACAGGCTCTTCTCCACCAGATGTCAATGTAGCTGCCTGGAAGTGGGGCATAGATGGGTCAGAGGTGGCCAAAAATGTATCTTTACTCACTGTTAAGCCACATTCTGAATGGAAATGGCCCTTCCATAGGAGATCCCTTTAAACTGGGAGTGTCTGAGCCCAAAACTTCCTGCATGCAGCGCAGGGGCTCTTCCAGTGAGCTACAAACCATTCCAAACACGCCAAGCCCCACCATCAACACCACAAGTTTGAATCTTTAACATCTCACTACCTTCACAAAGCGCCCATAGACCAAGTTCTTCTCCCCATGCGCTTTACGGGGCTTTTTATTCGTTATCACTCCATCTTGCTCAGATACCTTTTTCACTTTGACACCATCCTAGAGGGGAGGAAGAAGAGAGGGGCAGCTGTATTCAGAGCTCAAAGCCTGAAAAAGAACAATCACCACATGCTGTTGGGAATAGGCAGTGTGAGGAGGCACCTCTCTTTGGGGCAGGGGGGGCAACTCAGAAACCAGGGGCGGCAGCAGTGGCTGACCAGAGGACAGGGGAGAGGAGGCTGATCAAAAAAGGGCGAGAGGCTGCCAGCTCTGCAGGCAAGGGGTGACATAACTGGGCTCCTGAGGCCCACAGGGGTGATGCAGAAAGAAGGTAGTTGGTCAAGGGAGCAGTGGACTCAAAAAAGTTGAAAACTTCTGACCTACTGTATAAGTTTCTACACCATGACAAAACCCTGGGCCTTCCAACAATGCCAAAGCCCAAAGTTGTATGCCCTCTTTACCTGCCCAGTCTCCACAGCAATGTTAGCAGCAGATGAATTGAAGAGGTGGTCCCACCAATGGAAAGTGAATTGCTCAGCTGGGTTGTGGCCCACCTGTGTTGGAATGAAACAGAAGTTATGAGCTGTAGACTCTCCCAAAGTAGTGACAGCCACTTTTGCCCACAAGTTCGCAGGGCCCCAAAGGCTGCCAACACCATATCCCAAACCAAAGAGACGATTACACAGTAGCCCACTGCCTCCCTTTTATGACTCCCTCTCCTGCATTTTGAAGCTATCTGTGTTTTTTAAAATTTTATTCTTGTTTTGGCCAGGAATTCTACACCTATAGACACTTCTCAACCGATTTTAGCTAAAACGAAATATATTCTATGATCAAGCTCCTTATTTAAATCAGTCAAGTGTCCGTTGCCTCTGATGAAGAGTACTTCATACCCATAATATGTTAATCAACAGGGAGCACTTTTAAAGACCTTTTTTTCCAGCTCCTTCCTTCTCCACTGAACTTGCTGATCAAAGATTCAGCCTCCCTAATCTTTTCTAAACCCACAGGCTCAAGATCATAACCTTCCTTACCCCAGCTGAGTCACACTTGACTTTGACCTTTATGGCTTCAGAGATCCCATTTTCTCGCTTCCCAAGTCCTTTGCCTAAAATAAAGTTTGCGAAGAGTGGAGTCACAGTTAGGAGAAAGAACAAACAGGAGGCAGAGTTCTTTGCAGCCAATGAGTTCCAAATATCATTCCAAAAAAGCAAGCAGCTAGAACAGTGATTAGTATTTAACTAGCACATGGGGTCTGACCTTAACGAGAGCTGAGTGCATGCCATAACACTACACACACAGAAAAAGAATATGATACTGGACCGACAAAAGCTTTAAGGTCTTTAGATAAGCACTTTCCTGCTTCTCACCCTGCTAGTGTGTGTGAAGTTGAAACACAGATTTTGACTAGTATTTCTCCGCATCCCACCCCATTCTTTTGCCCCATGCTGTGATGAATCTAATGTTGCTCCAGTTCTATACATATACATTAATGGGGGGGGGGGCTGAATGTATCCAAAAGATCCCCATGAACAAGCCCCACCCACTTACCTTTCTTCCAGCCATGCTTCTTCAGTTGCTTCTCTGCAAATTTCAGCCCTTTGCTTTTATTCTCCTGAGCAGTGTCATTCATGATAGAAGCTGGATAGACACACATGGAACATAAAGAGGCTGCGAAATAAAAGAGTGGCAGACCTGTGCCGAGAAACACGGCACAAAAGGAAGTCTGAATGAGCCCTGACTGGCTGTCCCTCTCCAGAATTTTAGGCAGGGAGTCCTACCCCAACCCTACTGGGCATGCCAGGGATTGAGCCTTCTGCATGCAAGGCAGATACTGTACTACTGAGCTACAGCCTTTCCCCAGAAGAAAAATTATAGCCCTCATGGTTCTGAATAAAGGACTTTTTAAAATAGAAGCCGAGGAAGCTGCCTTATACTGAATCAGACTCTTGGCCCAGCTACCCCAGTGTTACCTACACTGACTGGCAGCTGCTCTCCAGGATTTCAGGCAGGGAATTTCCCCCCAGTCCTGCCTGCAGCAGCCAACTTGGGACCTTCTGCACGCAAACCAGTTGCTCTAGCATAGCCCTACACAAGAAGGAGAAGGATTACTTAGCTCTCAACGACCTTAAGCCTGCAGAAGGAAACTCAAACGCTCTCACCAGCGACCCTCCACTCTGCCTAAAGGCGGAATAGTCTCGGACTGCATTCCCGCATCTCTCCAGCAACCCCCGCACACAATAAAAAGCACCCAGCTCACCAGTCCTCCAGAAAACGAAAAAGCTCCAGTTGCGGATCACTCGGAATTGCGGCGCTTCACTTTTGATGCAGACACGTGATCAACACGGGCGCGGCCATCTTGACAGGAAGTAAGATCCTTCCCCACCCACGCCCTGGCTGCAAAGGATTGTGGGTGAATTGAAGGGAGGGGACCGAAGGGACCAGCGAGGAGGTTTAGAGCTGCTTGTTTAGGGGCCGTGTTGTGTTTAGTGCTGGATTGCTGCGCGTTTAAAGGGTTTTTTAAATAAATGATTTTTGCTACTGGCTTTTCGCTTGCCGTTCTTTCTGACTGGCATTATTAAAAGCTTTATCGCTGTTAGACAGCAGCCCAACCTCTGCAAATATACACCTGTCCGGTGACAGTTGCAAACACAAGCGTTGCTTTTTAACACCTTTATTTTTTATTGTTTCATGAAATCTATATACACCTTGATTGCAAGGGGGGGCCCTCAAAGCAGTTTGCAAGAGGAACAAAACAACAAAATTATCAGTAACAACAGCTGTTTAAAAGATTCAGAAAAGAGTAATGAAATCAACAACGAGCTTAAAACATATATCAACATTATTCATATCTGGATAGGCTGGCATTAACAACAATTTTATCAGGCCCCAAAAATAGTGTGGTGAGGGGCCCTGTTTGCTATCAATAGGCAGGGAGTTCCAAAGTGTGTGTCCTGCCACACTAAAAGTTCAATTTCTTACGAATGCGGAATGAGTGTTACGAAATGAGTGTTTTGCTATAATCCTGTCTAATTAAATGTGTGTAATTAAATGTGTTTATATCACTCCCACAGGCTTAGCTTAGTTTGGCTTAATACACAGAAGCGCCTTATTTATTGCTAAATATATTCAAATATTATGGAGCAACAGTTAATGGAATAAGCTAACCTGGTGACCCGGTAGGATGGCTTTAAGAGGATTAGGCCCAATTCATGGAGGAGGCGATAGCTATGTTCTTCCTCCACTATTGCAAGCAGTATGCTGCTGAATGCTGCAAAAGATTTCTTGCACCCAGGTACTGCTTGCTGGCATCACAAGAGGCCTCTGCTTGGCCACTCTGAGAACAGGACGCTGGATGAGGTGGAGCAATGGCCTGATCCAGCAGCACTTTGCTTATGAACTTACAAATGTCATGGTGATTTTAATCAATCAGACTGAGTAGAATTTTGGATATGAGTTTCTCGTCTTTAGGATTGGGACAACAGGGAGAGGGGAATGTTCAGCCACAACAGGGGAAGGCTGCCAATGGAAGACAAAGAAGTTCATTCATTTATATAAACTTTTTAAGAACTGTACCACATGCTCCATACATTTCCTTGAGCTCGGAAATTCAAGTGGCCCTAAACCAAAAAAGCTAATTGTTGCATGGAATCCATCTGGAAGATGCTGATGTGTCACTAGCACACCATTGTCCTCTAACCGCTTCTTGTACAACAGCCCATCATCCCGGAGAATATCATACTCGCAAGTTAGAAGGAAAGTCTCCGGGAGCTGGCGGATTATGTCATCCTCTGCTAGAAGGGGGGCAAACTTTGTCTCAGCAGCTCTTTTAACTTGTTCATAAAGTTCTTTTGAAAATGGGACAGGAGCATTAGGGACATAGCCCCTGGCCTTAAATTCTTCTGGAATGTTATCAGCATTGATCCATTTTTGGTACTTCTCCCTATAACCAGGAGGGACATGGGCACCTTTTATAACAGGGTCCACATTGATCTCCTTCCCAGTGAGATGTGTCAAACCAAGTTTGATAGCTCGTTTTCTGTACAAGAGAGGAATTGATTGGTTTTGCTGATAGGATGGCAAATCAAAGTCCCCTGATTGTAGAAATGGGTAGATCAGGACCTGAGCTCGCAGTCTTGGGAGGTCCTCTCTGGTCACCAGTTCTTGACAAATAGCTGTTGCAAATGTGCCTCCACTACTGTCCCCAACAATGGCAATGCAGTTGGGGTCCACTCCGTATTCCTCTGCATTCTTCAGAAAGTGTATTGTAGCAGTTAAACAGTCCAGCACAGGGACTGGATAGGGATGCTCAGGAGCTAAACGAAACCTAAAGAGAAAACAAGATATCGCCCACATTCAACACCATACACTTCATGGAAAAAGACCATTTTCTGTACTGGCATACTGCAAGTGCTGAGAATCTTTTCCACCCCTAGGGCCACATTCCTTTCCGTGCAACCTTGTGGGGGCCACATGCCAGCTACAAGTGAACCTGAGGCAAAAATGGAAAGCAAATGCAAACTTTCCCTTTGGACGAATAGGCTGTTTCATTACAACACACCTTTCTCTACCCTCCAGCTCCTTCCTTCTTGCATAAAGGTAAAGGTAAAGGGACCCCTGACCATTAGGTCCAGTCGTGACCGACTCTGGGGTTGCAGCGCTCATCTTGCTGTATTGGCCGAGGGAGCCGGCGTACAGCTTCTGGGTCATGTGGCCTGCATGACTAAGCCACTTCTGGCAAACCAGAGCAGCACACGGAAACGTCGTTTACCTTCCTGCTGCAGCAGTACCTATTTATCTACTTGCACTCTGATGTGCTTTCGAACTGCTAGGTTGGCAGGAGCTGGGACCGAGCAACGGAAGCTCACCCCGTCGCGGGGATTCGAACCGCTGACCTTCTGATCGCCAAGTCCTAGGCGCTGTGGTTTAACCTACAGTGCCACCCGCGTCCACTCCTTCTTGCATACCCCCCATCATTTCTCCGATGAAAATAGGGGCATTCTATTCCATAATGATAATAAATTAGTTATACCCCACCCATCTGACTGGGTTGCCCCCGCCACTCTGGGCAGCTTCTAACATATATAACAACGTAATAAAGCATTAAACATTAAAACACTTCCCTATATAGGGCTGCCTTCAGATGTCGTATAGTTACTTATCTCTTTGGCTCAGGGGTTCCATAATTCCAAACACTCCCAACATTTCTAAATGAAAATAGGGATGTCCTAAGGAAAAGTGGGACATTCTGGGATCAAATCAGAAACCGGGATGGCTTCTGAAAATCTGGGACAGTCACTGCAAATAGGGGCACCTGGAGGGTCTATTCTTGTTTTCCTCTGTCCGTTAGCAGGTTCCTGTAGCATCCTGTGCATCAGTGAAGTTATAATCCCACTACTAGGTCCTGTCCTCCATCCACAGCTCACCTGATCAGGTTGGCAAGACTCCTAGCAATTGCTAATAGCAATGGATACTAGTCACAAGGATGATGTGCTACCGCCACTATGAGAGGCAGTAATGCTTCTGAATACCAGTTGCTGGAAACGAACTGGGGAGAGAGCTCTTCTGCTCAGGTCCTGCTTGTCCGTTTCCCATTCGGGCATCTGGTTTGCCACTGTGAGAACAGGATGCTGGACTAGATGAGTCCCCTTTGGCCTGATCCAGCAGATTTCTTACTATTTTCAAAGTCAAAGGGATTTGAGCTAGAAATCTAAATACAAAAATGAACACCCATTCTAAATGTTGGCAAAATCACTATGTTTACAACTTTATAAAGTTGGAAAGCATTTCACCGATTGAACTTGAGTCCCAACAAGACAGAAATACTGTTTCTGGGGGGTAAGGGCTGGGTGGGTGTGGGGGACTCCCTGGTCCTGAGTGGGGCAACTGTGCCCCTAAAGGACCAGGTGCGCAGCCTGGGAGTCATTCTGGACTAACAGGTGTCCATGGGGGCACAGGTCAGGTCTGTGTCCAGGGAAGCTGTCTACCAACTCCATCTAGTAGGCTGGCTGAGACCCTGCCTGTCTGCACATTTTCTCACCAGGGTGGTACATGCTCTGGTCATCTCTGGTTTTGACTATTGCAATGCGCTGGATGGCTACTTTTGAAGGTGAGTTGGAAAGTACAACTAATCCAGAATGTAGCAGCTAGACTGGTGACTTGGAGCAGCCGTCGGGACCATATAACTCTGGTCCTAAAAGAACTACATTGGCTCCCAGTACATTTCAGAGTACAAAACAAAGTGCTGGTGCTGACCTTTAAAGCCCTAAATGGCTTCAGCTCTGTATACCTGAAGGAGCATCTCCACCCCCATCATCCAGCCAGGTCATAAGAGATCCAGCTTTGAGGGCCTTCTGGATGTTCCCTTACTGCTAGATGTAAAGCTACAGGGAACCAAGCAGATGGCTTGGTTAGTGGTGTCCGCCCCATGGAACACCCTCCTCAGACCCTCCAAGTGAGTCTATTTTCTAGGGACAGTCCCGGATTTACAGAAGCTGTCCCAGTTTCTGATTTGATCCTGGAATGGCCCACTTTTCCTTATGATGTCCCTATTTTAATCCGATAAATGTTGAAGAGTATGGTAAGACATCAGTATTTTCATCGGAGAAACATTGGATGCTATGGTAGGAGGTCCCTATTTTCATCGGAGAATTGTTGCTGGGTATGTCAGATGTCAAGGAGATGAGTAACTATGTAACCTTTAGAAGATATTTGAAGGCAGACCTGTTAAGGAAAGCTTTTTAATGTGCAATGTTTTATTTTGTTTTTATATATGTTGGAAGCCACCCAGAGTGGCTGGGTGGGGTACAAATAAATAAAATAACATAATAAAATAAAATAAAATAATTCCTCTGGGATCAGGTCTTAGGAAAGGTTAGAAGCTGAGGGGCATTACACGGCTACCAAGAGAGTGAAACCACTTACCCAACACTCACAACCACTGAATCACTTTGGTTGGCCATGAAACGGCAGATCTTTTCAGAGGCTCCTGAAAGAAAGCAAAAGCCCCCCAAAACCTCCATTACAATTTTTCCTGGTCAAGAACACTGATATCATTGTGAGCTGAAGTCTGTGTCAGTCCTACTAAAAGTAAATCTGTTGAAATCAAGAGATCTGCTTATTTATTTATTTTTATGTCATAAAATGTAGATGCCACTTGATTAGAGAAAACAACAACAACTTTTAATAGAGCTCAGTTGGGAAAAACTCAGTTGAACTCTTTGTAAATCACTAGCTAAAAACCATTCTGTGGGTTTTACTCTGTCCTGATCAGTAACAGAACAAGCAGTGTCAATGGGTAGAAAACAAAACAAAACTTCCACCCACATTTCTGGGCTTCTTTCCAGTTATTTCTGATCATCTCTGGAAGCCATTTCATAGAAGTCCTTTGGGACATGAAGCAGAAATATCTTATTTGTCACTGTAAGGATATTTCATTGAGTGTGATACAGAACTGGTCACCTTTGTAACAGGGGCCTCTCAGCCCCAATTTCTTACCACACGATGACATCCTACATTAATCTTAAACTGTCAACAGCAGCAGTACGAAGCACCCCACTTCTATGTAGCAAACATTTCGGGAACTTTACATTAAAGTACCACCCCAAATTCTCCACAAACCATATAGTAAACCTTTGTGAGACTCTTTCAAAGAACTTACGGAAGCTTCCAGTGAGTCCAGCGCCTCCATGAAGATAGATGACTCCTCTCCTGTTCCCTGCAGGTGATGTCTTGGGCCAGTACACCCTCACTGGCACCCCATCAAAAACCAGGTCCTTACTGATCAACTTTGAGTCCTTCCCTGTTAGTATGGCATTGAACGCAATCCTCCAGATGATGTATCTGTGGCAAATGCCCAGTTTTTCCAGAAACAATCCCTGTTTAAATCAAAACATTCAGCATACATATATGTACATAAGAATGTAAAAAGAGCCTGTTGGACCTGGCCAATGGCCCATCTAGTCCAGCAGCCTGTTCTCACAGTACCTGTGGGAAACCTTCAAGCAGGATCTGTGCACAGGAACCCTCCCCCAGCAAAAGGTATTCAGAAGCATTGGTGCCTGTAGCTTTAGAAGCAGGGTATAGGCATGGAGACTAGCAGCCACCCAAAACCTCCTCCTCACTGAATTTATCTAATCCTCTTTGGGAGCTATTCAACTTTGTTTGATGTATTACAGTATTTTAATATTTTTTTGGAAGCCGCCCAAAGTGGCTGGGGAAGCCCAGCCAGATGGGCAGGGTATAAATAATAAATTATTATTATTATTATTAACTTGGTAGCCATCACTGCCCCCTGTGAAAGAGACTTCCATAGTTCGAATATGTTTGGTGTCAAGAAGTCCTTTCTTCTATCTGTCCTGAATCTTCCAACATTCAGCTTCATTGGATCTCCACAAGTTCTAGTGTCATGAGAGAAGGAGAAAAGCTTTTCTCTATCCACTTTCTCCACGTCATCCATAATTTTACAGACCTCCATCATGTTGCCAGTTGCTTGCCTTTTCTCTGAACTAAAAAATCCTGAACATTGTAGCCTTATTGATAAGGAGGATGGGTCACTCCATCCCTTCGATTGTGATATATTCAAAACAAACTTACCAGTCCAAGTGTATATTCCATTGCAAAACTGAAAACTCGTAATTTTATGCCCTGGCTGATTCCTGGAGGAATGTGGGTCCTTTTAAAATGATAATAGACTCCCCATGCAAACAGCAAGGAATGAATGAATGAAAATGTATATAATATCAGCATCCACAGAGTTCCACCAAATGCCATTTCCCTTAAACTCAGAAGTGCAGAGGTAGGGACTTCGCCTGAGCCGATGCTTTTGTAAGGACTTTGTCTGGGACAATGCTAATGTGCAAGAGAACATCCTCTGCCAACGCACATAGCTTTCAATTGAGAAAATATTTTATTAATCTGTTCAGATTGCAGTCTAGTCTAGATTACTGACTGTTTCTCACACAGGGTGTGGCTGTAGCTTCCCATTCCTCCTCCAGAGAGAAGAGGTGCATGGAATTTCCATAGACTCTGAAGGCCAAGCAGATCAGGCCAAGCATCCTTCTCTTATGATAGGCACCACCCTTGCAACACATCTTCATTTTTATGATGCTTCCTCTCCCACATAAAATACTTCAGCATCTTTCATCCCCCATGAATTGGGCAGCTCAGGTGATCAGGGATGGCACATCTATGCGGGTGTGGCCATGGGCGCAGATGCGGAGGAAGGGGCTGCGGTGGGGGCAGACCGCCCGGGTGTCAAGACTGAGGGGGGTGACAAAACGGCACAAAAAGTATTCCGCCTTGGCTCCTTCCCCCGCCTTCCCACTCGCCCGCCCACCGCTCCCGCCTTGCCTAGTCCTTCCTCTCCCTCCTGCGCCCGCCCAGCACGCAGTTCCTACCCGACTCCCCTGCTTTTGCTTTCACGGTGCATCCGCGTGCATGAAAGGGAAAGCAGCGCAGGCCTTCCATCTTGTTTCCTTTTATAGACAGGCAGGTGTCGGGCCGCAGACTAGCCTTCCAAACGGAGAGAGGAGCTTTCTGCCAACCTCGGGGGACTTTCCATACATCCACACACCCTCTCTCGGGGGCGAAGTTGCCGGCCTCGTTGCCTTAAGGGTTAAAGCTAGAGAGTGCGAGCTGCTAGAGAGAGCTGCTGGATACTGACTTGGGAAAGGGGGCGCGGCCTCAGAAGAACAGCTGACCCGTCCCGTCTGCCGTCGGGCACTGCAACGAGTCGGGTGAGTGCAAAGCACCTTGGGTTGCAGCAAGCTTTGGGTGTGTGGGTGTGTTTGGGTCTTTGTGCAATGCAATGCAATGCCCGTGGAATTTGGGTTGGGGTGGAGAGAGAGCAGTCAGGGAAGCTGTGGGTCAGGTGGGGGGGGGGTTGCAGCTGATTCATCCTAGTTGCAAAGAAGAGACGAGCTTCTCCCTGAAGGTGCGCCCTCTCTCTCTCTCTCTCACACACACACACACACACACCTGCGTCTGCGTGAACACGTGAAGAGCCCTGTAGTTTGATCAGGCCAACGGCTCATCTAGTCCCGCACCCTGTTAGAATCATAGAATCTTACAGATGGAAGGGGACCCTGAGAGTCATCTAGTCCAACCCCTGCAATGCAGGAATCTCAGTATCGTCTCCCCGCGGTGGCCAAGCCTGCAAGAAGGATTGGAGCCCAAAGGCATCTCTCCCCTCCAGCGGCTCCTGGCAACTGCTATTCAGTTAAGTGTAACAATAATTTAACAACAACTTGGGCAGCTCCCCACAGAATATTTTAAAAAAACCAATGAAACATCAAACATTAAAAGCTTCTCCATACAGGGCTGCCTTCAGATGTCTTGTAAAGGCAGATACAGTGGTACCTTGGGTTAAAGATGCTTCAGGTTGAGTGTTTTCAGGTTGTGTTACACGGTGACTTGGAAGTAACGGAATGGGTTACTTCTGGGTTTTGCCGCTTGCACATGCGCAGACGCTCAAAATGACGTCATGCGCAGAAGCGGCGAATCGCGACCCGTGCAGACGCGGGTTGCGTTCTGCTCAGGATGCAAACGGGGCTCCAGAACGGATCCCATTTGCATCCAAAGGTACCACTGTAGATGTTTATTTCCTTGACATCTGACGGGAGAGCGTTCTACAGGGAGGGCGCCACTACTGAGAAGGCCCTCTGCCTGGTTCCCTGTCATTGAGTTGATATAGAGCATCTATCCTAAAGTGTCAGCTTCTCAAAAAGCAGGATCAGGAAGTTTTTAATGTTTGATGTCTTACTACGTTTTTATATTTTGCTGGAAGCCGCACAAAGTGGCTGGGGAATAATTTATTTTTATTATTATTATTACTACTACTACTACTACTACTACTACTATTATACCACCTGTTCAGTCTGAAAATTTATTTGTACCAGTGCATTTGGAAGCATCAGAATAACTTGAGGTAATATATTCATACAAAACCTTTGCTCCCAATTCATCCTTTGCAATCCTACCGGCAGAATTTGATCTGAGTCCTGGGATAGCTCAGTTGGTAGAGCATGAGACTCTCGGGGTTGTGGGTTCGAGCCCCACCTTGTCAAAAAGATTCCTGCATTGCAGGGTGTTCAACTAGATGACCCTCTTGGTCCCTTCCAACTCTGTGATTCTATGGTCAATGAACCTCACTTATTTGCAATGAGGGAACCACCACAATTTTTTTTAAAGCAACATTTTATTAGAAGTTCCGCAGCCCACCTTTGCATAATAGGAGTTTGTCTTTGTAAAATTGGAGAGTGAAAGGAGAAGGAATCTCAGGGTGGGAACATGATTACACGTATACCTGCGCCAAATATGAAATCCAGCATGTGGCCTGCTTGATGTGTGGGGCCTGAAACAAACTGGGAGAGTGTCGCCATGGAAGATACCAGGTCCAGAGCCTGTGAGGAGGGAGTGGCATCAGCATGGATGTTGAAGTCCCCCAATACCAATACGTTAGGGAACTCCAAGGCCCAGCCGGCCACCACCTCCAATAGGCCTGACAGGGTGGTGAGGCGTTCACAAAGTAAAGGAAGGATTGAACTCTGATTAATAAGAATACACACAGAGGCTTGAACCAGCAAGACTCTGGGAAGGGTGCGTATAATAATCTCTCTCTCTTTCTGTGTCTCCAGCCCCCGGCCAAGGTCGTTTTATTCACAAAAGAACTTTTTACAGAGTGTTCGTAAGAACCAATCAGATTTCTTCTGAGCATTTCAACAAACCCAGGTAGGGAAAAGTTAAACTACCAAAACTTAATTAAGCATGGGGTAAACAAAGAACAGAACTACAAAGGAGAGCATTTGGCACCACCGGAGGTGATAAACAAGCAATATACGTGATAAAGGAGGATGGCCAGGAGGACAGCGATCATTATCACCTTCATGTGAGATCTGTTTCCTGGCCCTAAGATTAACATCCTAAGATTAACATATTAGAAAGCTACTTCAAAGAAGCTTACCCACTATCTTTGATGACCCAGAACGCCTGCCTGGCTGTGTAAGTGACTTGTGAAGAAAGAGAAATGGAACAGGTGCGGATTGATCAAGAATCATATCAAAATAGTTTAAACCCAGTCAACGCAATGCTTTCATTGCTGACACAGATGGCTTACTCTATATTTGTTATAATTCCTCATAGCAATCCCACCTGATCACTACAGGGTGGCTGCTGGTGCACTAGGTGGCTGGTACACCAGCCAGACAGCCAAGCTCTCCTTGGAACCCCACTAGGCCAACACATTCAGTGCTGGGGATCGATGGCGATGGCAGAGCCCTGAAAGAACACTCTTCCCAGATTAATAATGCAACCCCTCCCCTCCGGCCCACAGTCCGTGACTGGTGGAGGACAGAGAAACCCGGGGGCGCCATCTCTCTTAAGGTAACTGTTTCTCCTTCACACACCCAGGTCTCCGTCACACAAGCCAAGTCGGCCCCCTGCGAGGTAAAGAAATCTTGCAAGGTGGCAGTTTTGTTGCCTATAGACCTGGCATTGCACAGCACCAGTGACGGAGGTGAGTAATCCTTGCTCACCCTACCCTCGTCCCTCGGGATGGGGCGCAGATTGGAAGGGGTACGAGCGTATCCTTATCTCAATCCCCTTTGCCTATAAAATCTGCCCCCACTGCCATACCTCCCTCGCCCCTCCACGGTAGCAATCCCAAGCCTCATACTAGCCTCCATTGATGGTGTGAAAAGAATTTTATGGTCTTAGATATATGGCAACGTTCATAACCACACGTACATAGATCAGCACAGGAAAGCCAACCTGGAACCATTTTGATTCCTAAACTGAGTAAATGTTTCTCTGCATGGTCAAAATGGAAAAGCCTCCCCATTGTCTCTTCCTTCACAAATCCTGTCTTAATCTGTGTTTGAATAAGGGTGTGAGCCTTATCATTACAAAAGACTGCCCAGGCTCCCCAAGAAATCCAATCAAGTAACCTGCCAGACAGGAAATAAACAAAGCGACAGGAGAAAACAACATGCAAATGTTCTGTTTTAGACCGCCTTATCTGAGGGGTGGTCTTAGGTTACACCCCTTCTGTGATGAATGCATAATGTTTCTGGGGGTGGTCTTGATCTAGAGGAGGGGAATTTCAAAAGTCTTTATAAGCCCTTGCACAGCATTTTTGGGGGTCCTCTTCCTCTCCTGCGTGTGAGGGGAGTACCCTGTTGCAACAGATCAATAAAGATCAAGCTTACTAGCTGCTTTGCTTCTCAAATATTCTCTGGTTGACCTCTGTTATTTTCTCCTACCAATAGGGAACCTATGTAAGGACTCTATATGGGCTCTTGGATACCCCATAAGGGAAAAGGGCATATTTTTATTTACCACAGATGGCGACCACGCACGAAGGGACTTTTGGTTACCCGGATTCTGGGGGCGAGGAAGGACTGGTTATCCAGCGCGCACCAGGCAGTTTGCCAGGAGGAATAACCAGTCCTCCATCGATCCCAGGGTCTGGAAATAACTGGAGGTTCAGCGGGGTTAACCAGGGGAAGCAACGCTTGATCAGGCCGGCCTTAAACAACCAGTCAAGAGATCGTGGGATCACCAGGAACAGCGCATGCGGAAGTGAGTATTAAGTAGGAAACACTGGTAGTGGGTTGGGTTCTCTAAACCACAGCAACCAAAATTCTTTAATTCTTCCTTTTCCCTTCAAATCTAAAATTTCTACTTTTTTCCTCATCTAAAAATTGCCTTCTCTTCCTTTCTGTCCCCTCGATCTCAACACCAGTCCTAGCCCTTCGGAGTATGCCCAGGCAAAAGTTTTGTGTGACTTCTTTCATTTCCCTTCTACAGTCTATATGCCGACCTATTCCTTCGGAGTTTTGCCCAGAAAAAGGTCGTGCTTTTTCTTCTGTACTGAAACTATAACTCCCAGGTGCAGCCGCACCTCTGCCATGGCGATCTTTGTTAGAGATGACCTGTGAGCAGAGAAAGCAAGGGCACCTGATTCCTTTCCTTCTTTGTTCTGAGTCCCAATCTGGCACTGCGCTACGCAAGCGTCCAGTAGGGAACTCTCAGGTTAGATTGTAAGAGGCAGGAGGTTGCTGTGGGCTCCCCGGCTGAGTAATGACCATAGGGGGGGGGGGTTTGAGATCGCTGATCGCACTGTTAGCTTAGTAGCCAGGAAAGGCCAACAGCTGTACCAGCCTAGTAAGTCAGGCCAGACGAACGGCGGTGTGTCACAGTACTAATTCTCGGAGTTGTCCAAATTGAGTCTACTGTGGGGTTATTTATTGTGTTTCCTGAAAAGTGGGGATAAAACCCCGACTGCAGTATAAAAGTAAAAGCTAGCGCTATTAAAATTCTTAAAATGGGTGCACCTCAATCAAAGAAATGAATCCGCAGACTCCTGATAGGAAAGAAGCCCAGTTGGCGCTTATTTCCGGCCTGGACTCTGACAGTCCCCTTCAATTTGTGTTTAAGAAACGTTTTTCCTGTGTTTAAATTGTACTTAGGTAACATCCAGCAGCTGCTTATCTTAAATGTGCCATCTAAAATAAAAATGCAAGCTTGCTCCAAAATTTTAAATTAAGAAAGCCATGTTGGGCCTTATCAATCTTAAACAAGACAAAAATGAGAATGAAGTGTGCAAATGTTTGTTATTTGAGAGAGGCTCAAAAGAGTCTTCCTCCTTGTATGTACTTCATTAAGCATATGCCTATGAAAGTATGGTCTTCCTTCTAAGAAAAATATCTGAGTCCAGTTTTAACTTTGATTTGGTTGGACAGAAGAGTTATTGTAAGGCTCCTGATATCAGTCTCTATAAGACTTCCTGGCCTCTTTTCAGGGGTTTTTCCTTCTTACTTCTGTGCCAGGTAAATTTACTCCCGAGTAAGCTTCCTTTAAAGGAAACTGCAAAAGGGGGGGGGGCATAGATTAGGTTTACTATTCCTCTGCAAGTTCAGGAAAAATTGTTCACTTTTGTATTCCTTTTAAATCAAATCTATGGCTGTTTTAACTATGCTTAATAAAAGATCCTCTCCCTATCTTAGAAAAAAAAAACTGTTCACTTAATCTTCCTTTAAAGATAATTTCTCTAGTTACTTGCATTCTTTAGTCTAAGGAAGCAAACTCAAACTATCTCAAGATCTGCTAAAAGGGTTCTGTGTAAAGTTGGGTACTTTTATTTTCCTCTTCCTTAGTACATGATAGGAGCATGGCTTGTGGTCTCCTCCCCAGTTGTGTCTGTGTTCATAAGTATGTGTGTGTGTCTCGGGTAGTACAAATCTTGCTATGAACACTGTATTTTAGGGTTGGACTAGATGACCCCAGGGTCCCTTTCAGCTCTCTCAATTTGTGGCTGTGTGGAGGGCCATGTGTCTGCAAGCATGTGATGAGTTGAAATTCAGCCCAACTTTGCTCTTTGTTTTTGTTTTTTTAAAAGGTGAGAGGTAAAAGCCCTGATGTTTTGAAGCAGAACTGGTGATATCAGGCATTTGAGTGATTACAGTGTTTATCATTTTGTCTATTATTTACAAAAATCAAACTTGAAAGTCTATTCAAAGTTTAAGCACATAAAAATTCATATAGTCAAGTAGAATGAGCCTTGACCATCTATCCTGTAAATAAAGGGCAGAAAAATTTGTCTGCAAATGGTAAGGCTGAAATGACTGAGAATGTTAAAAATCCTATAAATTATGACTCTCTGGCCATTTTTTCCCATATATAAGGGCGTGGCATTGTTCTGCGAATGACCAGATAAAATGACCGATAATATGACCAATAATGATAGCCCTTTCCTGTAAATAAAGGAAGCACTCCCTTGCTTGGGCTGCAGGAAACATGATCCCTTAGAAAATTTCTAGCTTTGGTAAATGCTTGAATTGCGGAGTTTCTTGTTTTGTTTTAAATCTAACCCTATTTTTTTTAATCTACTCCTTACCCTTTATTTCCTTTATTCAAATGGTAATTTAGCCAAAAGATTCAACATTTTCAATAGTATAAAACTGTTTGCTGAGACATGAACTCTGCACATGCACAGAGGCTAGATCAGCTAAAAAAAAACAGAGAGAGAGAGGGGAAGAAGGGGGGAACTGTAGAAGGGGGAGAGGAGGTTTGGAGAGCTTGGGCTGCAGGGAGAAACTTATCCAAATTTCCTTATGTAAAACTTGGAACCACTGAAGGAAATCACCCTTAATGTGTCCTTTGCTCCAGGGGCTACATAAAACAAAAGCGTTAAGTACTGGACCATCAAAGTCAAAAGGTTGCCAAGTTTCAAATCTTAACATGCCAAATTCTTTTCACAGGTAAATATCAAAGCACTCCCCCACCAATGGGATTTAAATCACAGACTTTGTTTGTGTGCATTTTAGGAACAGCATTTCCTGACAGGCTTCTCACATGAAATAATTTTCCCTTTTAACAGGATATGTGAACCCCGATAACAAAGTGTTTGTCCCTTCTTTTCTCCCACAGCAACTTACTTTCTGTTCTGTGAAACAAGTCTGAAACCTTGCTGTATTAGTGACTTCCATCTCTTTGTGGCTTTGACACTTTAAGTTACAAATAATCTGTTTTCATTTATTAAATCAGTTTTTCCATGATGTCTATGAAATTAATCGAAGCACAACCAAACATTGTTTGTGGAATGGTATTTGTTTACCTTTTTGCCTGAGTATTATTATTTTTGGTTCCTCATAGGTCATTGTGTGTGTGTGTGTGTGTGTGTGTGTGTGTGTGTATGTGTGTGTGTGTTTTACTTTGGGGACATGTCCATCACATATTGAAAGTCATTTTAAGCCCTTTTCCATTGTTTTCCCATTTTTTCAGTCCAGTAGTAATCTGTGTGGTTTTGATAATATCTTTGTATTATTTAATAATAATTCTTTTCTAAATATGATGTCTTTGTGTCAAGTCTGTTTTCATCTGACTGGTAATCTAATTTTTTGCTTTCTTTTTTATTTTTTAACCTTTGTTGTATTTTTTACAGTTCTCTTTCTATACATGTGGAGTAATTTTTTATTTAATAATATGAAAAAAACAACAAAAACTAAGTGAAGGAAAGCAAACAAACTTAGCAGATAATAACAGTAATTATATGAAAATGTGATAATAATATTAAAATGAGTAAAATGCTTAACTTGCTAAGATAACTCAAGGAGATTGGGGGGGGGGGCTTTTGCCCCTTCCTTTTCTAACTCTGTCTTTTAAGTCCCTAAAAAACCCTGCCCCCTTACAGGATGTCACTTCTACAGATGTGTTACTACAGACCTATGATGAAAAAGCTTCGCCACCACCTGCAGCAACAACAGACACCAAAGTTTTCAAAGTGCCCACAGCTATCGCTTTCAAAGGATATAGACTGACAGAGGAGTGGGGCTGACAAAGGGGGGAGGAGTTGAATTGCAAGGACATTTTATCACTTTTGAACCTTAAGACTGTGCTCCAGGATTGAGAAGATCACAATTGTCTCAAGATATGCAACTGATATTTAATTAGGTTTTTTTTGTATTATGTGTTATTACGTAGGAATGTTGAAATGTGTCTGACAGTGTGTTATTTCCACAAAGGGGGGGGGCTATTTTTGTGTGTAATTGTTTTTAAGTTTAATGTCTTATTCCTTACACCCCAGTGGAGGATTCTCATACATTTTATGCGTTCTAATAGACCAGGCTATTGTGTAGTCCAATGTTTAGATTGTCCCACCTGGCACTATGCCAACCTTCCCTACCCATTTTAAAATTGTGCTAAAACTCGCTTTACCATGGAGAAGCTTCTAAGATACATGAAGGTGGATATGCTTTGGTTTAGCAGGAATGATCCCTTATAGAGTTAAATTGACTTATTTGGACAAGTGCCCTTTTTAAGAATGGTTTTCTTTTAACAGTTTGTTTTGATAAGTTGAGAACCATGAGCACATATAAATTATAATTGGACTCAGTTTGAATTGGGCAAGTGTATCCAGGCTGCAATTAGCTTTTTGGTCCTTTAAGTGCAAGTGAGCAACTTCCCATGAGTGCAAGACCACAGCCTATAATAAAATCCCACAGAAAGGCCAAGGCAAAGACATCTCTCTCATGAGATGTCCAAACCTGTGCCAGCTATGGTGAATGCCAGGCGACATGGTTAAATGAAAGCCCCGAGGGGATGCAACAGGATGTGTTGCTGTAGCACTATGCCGGTGTGAGACCACAGAAGCACTATGCCGGTGTGAGACCACAGAAGAGCTAGCTTGACACCTGAGAAACACACAAAAATGGCGAAGGACAAAACACCAACTGCATTTTTCAGTCAGTAGTGGACCTTCCTGCTAAATGTAAAGCATAGCCACTATTGAGAAAATGTTTCTCCCAAGAGCTAGAATGCCACAAGTAATTTAGTAACAAAATGCAACATATGTTATTTTTAGATGATATATTTATACAAAGGCATCCATTTACAACATACAATGTTATTATTTGTGGGGCAAAAATTTTTAAGAAAAATTCTAGCCCCAAAGGGGGGATAATGTGAAAAGAATTTTATGGTCTTAGATATATGGCAACGTTCATAACCACACGTACATAGATCAGCACAGGAAAGCCAACCTGGAACCATTTTGATTCCTAAACTGAGTAAATGTTTCTCTGCATGGTCAAAATGGAAAAGCCTCCCCATTGTCTCTTCCTTCACAAATCCTGTCTTAATCTGTGTTTGAATAAGGGTGTGAGCCTTATCATTACAAAAGACTGCCCAGGCTCCCCAAGAAATCCAATCAAGTAACCTGCCAGACAGGAAATAAACAAAGCGACAGGAGAAAACAACATGCAAATGTTCTGTTTTAGACCGCCTTATCTGAGGGGTGGTCTTAGGTTACACCCCTTCTGTGATGAATGCATAATGTTTCTGGGGGTGGTCTTGATCTAGAGGAGGGGAATTTCAAAAGTCTTTATAAGCCCTTGCACAGCATTTTTGGGGGTCCTCTTCCTCTCCTGCGTGTGAGGGGAGTACCCTGTTGCAACAGATCAATAAAGATCAAGCTTACTAGCTGCTTTGCTTCTCAAATATTCTCTGGTTGACCTCTGTTATTTTCTCCTACCAATAGGGAACCTATGTAAGACAACTCGATAAACTCTTAATTAGTCGAGTAGGACAAACCAGCTAACCATCAGCTACCTCTCTGATTATATGAAAACTATTATATTATTTGTCAACCTATTATTATAATCTTAGACTAACCAATTAATTAAACTGGAGAATAAACCACAAAACATTCCACAGCTAAACAGAACTACCATATAACATACATTCAGGGAAGAAAAACCACCTAAATAGCAGGAAAACAACAATCAAGCATCTAATAGTAGACAAGCAGAACTTAAATATAATCATAAAACAATGGACTATAAAGAAGTGAAACAGATGGCAAAGGAAGGGGGGAGGGGAAAAGAAAAGGAAAAAATGGTTCTTGTAGCAGACAAGGTTCTTGTAGCATCATGTGCCAGCTCGAGTCTACTCAAATGATCTCCGAATCTGCCAACCTGGACAACCAGGCAACATCGGGGGACGGGCAAAGTAAGGAGGGGCAGGCTCGGTAAATGCCCTGTTCAATGTCGATGCCGTGCCCGATGGTCTCAGGGGACCCTCCCTTGCTGTTGCACTAGCACTTGTAGTGGCAGAGAAAGTGTTCCTCTTAGCATCAGGAGTCCTCAGGTTTCCCCCCACAGCTGGTGTTCTCATGGCCACGGGGTGATACCTCCGGGGGGGGGAGCCTCCGTTACATCATCCTTCTCCATGCCAGGGCGGGAACTGCCAGTGTTGCTGCCTCCAGGACCGACCGTCCCCCAGCTGCCACCTAGGTAGGTTTGATGTCTCGAGACCTGAGAGGTTCAGAATTGGCCTCATCCTAAACTCCAGCTGCCACCTGAAGAACGGATGTCGACTCACCCCCAGGTGGAAGGCCCTCACCACAAAGGCCCCTGAGAGCCTTGGCCTCACGTAAGTTCTGTTGGTTACCTACTCTGCTATGGCCAGCTGCCAGCCCTGTCGCTTACGAATCTCTGGTGTCTTGAGAGTGGAACCCCCCCCTCTCCAACTTCCCTAGGTGCCTTTCAGTTGAGTCATCTGCAGAGTAATATATCTTGACCCAGGCTCCATGCTGAGCATTTAATCAGTTTGTTTCAGTTTAGGAGTACTGCTGGCGTACAGCACAGTTGGATTCACAAGCTAAGAGGGTAGAGGCAAGCCCAAATGGAATGCTCTTGTAATATAGCGTCTTTGGTAGCAGTAAGCGTTCTCCACCTCCCTTAGTTCATATAACACACAGAATCAAAGCCTGAGTCAGACTCAGTTCGGGGAAAAGTTCAGAAGATTAATTAAAATTGTTTAGAGTTACGAGTCCGTGAAATAGGCTGGGCGGCGACTGTTAAGCTGTTTGACTTCGTTAGATCTGATTTACTGTGCCAATGTCACAAGTTCTCTGATGTAAGATCCCAGGTTGCCAAACACATAAAACATCCCCTACTTTCGATAAGAACAGGGTTTCAAAGTTTAAAAAGTGAAGAAGGAGTAGGAGTCCCCAATATATAATTGAGGAGAGCTCTAACAAGCGCATCTTACCTCAGCGCTATCTTCTCCTCTTTACCTTATAACAGGCACTGTATGGAGCAGTTACAGAAATCTCAGTATGGTGCCTATCTTATTCTGAGATGTGGGCTGAAGAAGTGCTAAATACCAGTTTGGGGGCAGCCTGGGCCTATTCATATTTATTTAGGAGTCCCTATATTTTAATGGATTTACACGCATTAGTAACTGTGCGTAAGAGTAGAGCATTACCTGTGTTAAGTTGGAAAAGACTTGTTTGTTTATGATCTGGGGTTCAGGGGTGCCAATGCACTACCGGATTCCCTGCTTATGGAATCGTCCACATGCAGACAGATCTAAAGACAGAAACTAGCTGTTATAAATAAAGCCTGATTGGATTTATTCTGATGACTTCTGTAGAGAATACAGAAAAAAAGCAATGAACTAGCTGAAAAACTAATTTTAAGGAAGTCAATCTGTTTCAGGACACCTCATCCACCCCTTCCAGACATGTTTCCCTTGTCTCTTTCTCGAAAGAGGTCATCATACAGGGCGACCAAAGCAGTTTCTGCGCCAAAACCAGCCCTAAACCCCAATAGAAATGGATCCAGAAAATCAGTTTCTTCCAAAAGCACCTAGAAAAATGACCTTTTAGTAATGAAGTCATACTCTCGCCAGCGGCGCAGGAAGGGGGGTGCGGGTCTCCTCAGGAGTCATCACTGGGGGGGGTGACAAAATGCCAAAAATATGTGTTTTAAAAATAAAATTTAAAAATTTGGGCTCACAACATTTTTTGAAAAAGTAATATTATTTAAAATGAGTTTAATAACTTTGTCTGACAATTAATTAACCTCAACAAGTCATTGAAACCTTTTAGATCAGTCAACAAATGCAACAAAACGCGGCTGAACTCGACGTAATGGAGAGCGTATGAATAAGGAAGGGGAGTGGGTGTTTCCACCGAAAGCAAAAGGAATTGATTTTGATGATGTGATTCAAAATTTGCAGAGAACAAATTTAGGGGGGAAAGGTTTTGTAAAGGGAATTGGGGTTGCTCGTGCGTAAGGGGGCTGCTGCTCTAGGCAACGTTGTCTGGCTAAACCTTTCCCTGGCTGCACAGCACTTACTCCGTGGCTGTGTCAGTCACTGGCAGAATCCGTCAGTGGGTGTTTCCTAAACTTCTTCCAGCATAAAAGCTGTTTGACGCCAAGTCTCCGCCTAAATTCTCTGCGTGGAAGTCTTCTGCACAGAGTGGGCGTGGCCAGCGGAGGTCCTGGGCTTGGAAGAGTCTTGGAGCCATCTCTCCGAAGTCCTTCCCTCCTCCCCTCTCTTCCTGGTGTCACGCCCATTTCCTTCCCCAAAGGAAGTGTTCTCTCTCTCCCTGCTGGTCCCTTCTCCTGCATCGTCGGGGAGTGTTACCTCCACTCTTGGCTCTGATGGCAGTTCCCTGACAGGTTTTAAGTGCTTATGCTCACAATGTTAAGTAAACCAGAAAATCTTTAAATCATAACTTTACATCTTACCATTAAACATGTTTTTGTTTTCAAAATGTATTTGGTGACTATTATTGTCATCATTCTTAAGTCAACCTACATTACTAAACACAAATAGAAAAAGAAAAGAAGATGTAATTTTAAAATCATAATATTTTTCATAAATAAATGGCTTCCCATCTCTTCCATTTTGTACTAATAAACTTGTTGCCTATATTGTCTATTGTCTTTTTATTAACAGTATTGTCTTTTCTATCGATTTTCCTTTTATATTCAGTGTCTACAGAAATTACTCAAAGGCTGTTACCGTTTTCAGATTGCAACAATTACTTTTTAAATATTCCTTAAAACAATTCCAATTTGAGATAAACTCCTGTTTGGATTTATCTTTATTTCTTTCTGATAAATAGTCTAGCTCCACATATTCTGTCAGTTTTAGTATCCAGTCCGATCTAGTAGGTATATATTCACTTTTCTAATGTGTAACTATTATAACCCTCGCAGCTGTGGTGGCATACAAAAAGATTTTCCTTGTTTTTTTAGGGATATCCAGACCGGTAATGCCCAATAAGAATGATTCCGGTTTTTTCAGAATATTTACTTTTTTAAAAAAATTAAGTTCGAGAGAGATGTCATTCCAAAATGGTTTAATCCCTTTGCATGCCCACCACATATGTAATGTAGTCCCACCAGGTCCTCCACATCAACAATTCTTAGAGATACTGCCAGGGAGATAAAGTCCATCATGACTCCACGTCGTCTCCGGACGTCCATCGATCTCCCGTAGACACGCAGTATCAGCAATTAGCGACACGAGCTTCCAGAACTAGCTTGTGACATTCCAGAGCTCATGCACACTCTATCAGCAGATAATGCACAGCCAAAGTCGCACTCAGGAGAGCATTATTTACAAGTTTTATTCAGCGTTGATCAGAACAAAAAAACATGACTGCCTGCTTCAGTGTCTCCGACACAGAGAGAGAAACGAAAGCAACAGAAAACATAAACATCCTGTGAACAGGAAATGCGCAGGCTGTGACACAAACATCCTGCTCCCTTTTAAGGTGGAACGGAAATATCCTAACAGTTTCTATACATCTTAGCAAGTTTACAGGGTGTCAAGTGCCAGCGATAGAAAACTTTTTGGAGGTTTTCCCTTATAGTACAACCCTTATAGTAAACTTCCAATTAACCCTCTGTAGGAGTGCAAATATCCAGAGTGTGGGGTCAGGTGAGATTACTATGAGGAATTATAAAATATGCATCAAGCCATTGTGTCCACGATGAATGCATTGTGTTGACTGGGTTTGATTCATTGACAATAATTTCTGATCAAATCCCACAACCCTCTGCATCTCTGGCTATTTCATCTACTGCCCATTTCTCTTTCTTCACAAGTCATGTACACAGCCCAGTTGCTTAGACAGGCAGGCTTCTGGGTCATCAAAGACAGAGGGCAAGTTTCTTTGATGTAGGATGTTAATCTTAGGGCCAGGAAACAGATCTCACATGAAGGTGATAATGATCGTTGTCCTCCTGGCCATCCTTCTTATCATATGTATTGATTGTTTATCACCTCCGGGGGTTGCGAAATGTCCTCCTTTGTAGTTCTGTTAATTAGTTTTGGTAGTTTAACTTGTCCCCACGTGGGTTTGTTGAAATGCTCAGAAGAAATCTGATTGGTTCTTACGAACACTCTGTAAAAAGCTCTTTTGTGAATAAAACGACCTGGGGCCGAGGGGGCTGGAGACACAGAGAGACAGAGATTATTATACGCACCCTTCCCAGAGTCTTGCTGGTTCAAGCCTCTGTGTGTATTCTTATTAATCAGAGTTCAATCCTTCCTTTAGTTTGTGAATGCCTCAACCCTCCAAAAGTTTTCTCATTGGGACAACTCTGGATCTTGAGCCCATCTAATCATAGATTAGGCCAATTCATGGAGGAGGCTATAGGTATGTTTGCAATATTGGGGGTTGTATGCCGCTGAATACTGCTTGCTAGGACTCACAAATAGGAAGACTTTTCTTGCACCCAGGTACTGTTTACTGGCATCTCAAGAGGCCTCTGTTTGGTCACTGTGAGAACAGGATGCTGGATGAAGTGGGCCAATGATCTGATCCAGGAAATGACGAAGACGGTCATTTATTTCTATAAAACTTTTAAGAACTGTACCATATGCTGCAAACATTTCTTTGAGCTCGGAAATTCAAATGGCCCCCAACCAAAAATGCTAAGTCCTGCATGGCCTGCATCTGGAAGATGATGATGTGTCACTAGCACACCGTTGTCCTCTAACCGCTTCTTGTACAACAGCCCATCATCCCGGAGAACGTCATACTCGCAAGTTAGAAGGAAGGTCTCTGGGAGCTGGCGGATTATGTCATCCTCTGCTAGAAGGGGGGCAAACATTGCCTCAAGACCTCTTTTATGTTGTTCATAAATTTCTTCTGAAAATGGGGCAGGAGCATTAGGGACATAGCCCCTGGCCTTAAATTCTTCTGGAATGTTATCAGCACTGATCCATTTTCGGTATTTCTCCCTCAAATCAGGAGGGACGTGGGCACCTTTTATAACTGGGTCCACATTTATCTCCTTCCCAGTGATATATGTCGAACCAAATTTAACAACTCGTTTCCTGAACAAGGGAGGAACTGATTGGTTTTGCTGATAAGATGGCAAATCAAAGTCCACTGCTTGTAGAAATGGGTAGATCAGGACCTGAGCTCGCAGTCTTGGGAGGTCCTCTCTGGTCACCAGTTCTTGACAAATAGCTGCAGCATATGTGCCTCCACTACTGTCCCCAGCAATGGCAATGCAGTTGGGGTCCACTCCGTATTCCTCTGCATTCTTCAGAAAGTGTATTGCAGCAGTTAAACAGTCCAGCACAGGGACCGGATAGAGATGCTCAGGAGCTAAACGAAATCTAAAAAGAAAACAAGATATCACCCACACTCAACATCATACACTTCACAGAAAAGGACCGTTTGCCTGCATTACATATTGCAAGTGTTGGGAATCTTTTTCACCCCTAGGGCCACATTCCTTTCTCTGCAACCCTATGGGGGCCTGGGACAAAAATAGAAAGCAAATGCAAACTTTCCTTTTGGAAATCTACACTTGTTCCTACACATAGCCACACACCATTCTCTCCCCTCCAGCTGCTTCCTTCTTGTTTTCCCCTGTCCATATCTGGATCTACACTCACTTTTTAAGTGTTCTTAGAAAGATATTTTAATATCATTCTACAATGTAAAGGCATTTGGTTTCTCCTTCGCATCCTTTTCTACAACATATACCCAATTATTTGACAGGGATGACTCTGCACTGCCCTCTGGTGTCATGTTTCAATGGCACATTGTTTAAGTTCTTCAACTGGATAGCCTAACCCGTTTAAAACTCATTTTGAGTGTTAAAAACCACAACTGTAAATGAGTCCATTAGCAGGTTCCTGTAGCACTGTCCAGCATCCTGTGCATCAGTGAAGTTATAATCCCACTACTTGGTATCTACCTGTCCTCCATCCACAGCTCACCTGATCAGGTTGGCAAGACTCCTAGCAATTGCTAATAGCAATGGATACTAGTCACAAGGATGATGTGCTACCGCCACTATGAGAGGCAGTAATGCTTCTGAATACCAGTTGCTGGAAACGAACTGGGGAGAGAGCTCTTCTGCTCAGGTCCTGCTTGTCCGTTTCCCATTCGGGCATCTGGTTTGCCACTGTGAGAACAGGATGCTGGACTAGATGAGTCCCCTTTGGCCTGATCCAGCAGATTTCTTACTATGTTCAAAGTCAAAGGGATTTGAGCTAGAAATCTAAATACAAAAATGAACACCCATTCTAAATGTTGGCAAAATCACTATGTTTACAACTTTATAAAGTTGGAAAGCATTTCACCGATTGAACTTGAGTCCCAACAAGACAGAAGTACTCTTTCTGGGGGACAGGGGTTGGGTGGATGTGGGGACTCCCTGGTCCTGAGTGGGGCAACTGTGCCCCTAAAGGACCAGGTGCTCAGCCTGGGAGTCATTCTGGACTAACAGGTGTCCATGGGAGCACATGTCAGGTCTGTGTCCAGGGAAGCTGCCTACCAACTCCATCTAGTAGGCTGGCTGAGAACCTACCTGCCTGCACATTGTCTCACCAGGGTGGTACATGCTCTGGTCATCTCTGGCTTTGACTATTGCAATGCGTTCGATGTGGAGCTACTTTTGAAGGTGACTTGGAAAGTACAACTAATCCAAAAAGGTAGCAGCTAGACTGGTGAATGGGAGAAGCAGCCAGGACCACATAACACTAGTCCTAAGAGAACTACATTGGCTCCAATGCCATAGTGAGCTTCATGGGGCATGCAGGTTGCACTTTTTCGGGAAGTGCCGGGCCTGCAGGGTGCCCAAGGTGGCGCATCCCTCCTGGGCACCAACCGGCTGAGGGGGACATGGTGGGAGTGTGCTGCCCCCATGCTGCTTTTTTGGGCAGCACTGGGCCTGCTGGGCACCGAAGACGTGTCCCTTCCAGGGGCCCTCCTTGTGTGGCCAACACGTCCCCATTGTTTCTCAGCCACCAGAGGGTGACTGGGGGGGGGGTTCAGCAGCTCTGGTGTGCTGTGGGCCAAGCCCCTGGCCGCACTGACTTTCCTAGACGCTGGTGTACCACCCCCAAAGGTAAGTGCTTCCCGTGGCAAGTCACCCCGTACACTTCTGCCTAGCTATGCCACTGATTGGCTCTCAATATGTTTCTGTGCAGTTTCAAAATGTTAGTGCTGACCTTTAAATCCCTAAATGACTTGGGCCCAGTATACCTGAAGGAGTGTCACCACCCCCATTGTCCAACCCAGACTCTGAGATCCATCTCCAATGGACTTCTAGTGGTTCCCTCACTGCCAGAGGTGAGGTTACAGGGAACCAGGCAGAGGACCTTTTCCGTAGTTGCACCCACCCTGTAGAATGTCCTCCCAGCAGATGTCAAGGAGATAAGCACCCATGTAAATTTAAAAATACATATGAAGACACCCCTGATCAGGGAAGTTTTTAGTCTTTGATGATTTATTGTGTTTTTACTATTTTTTTGTCAGGAGCCGCCCTGAGTTGCCGGGGCTTGCCAGATGCGTACCATATAAATTATTATATATATATAATTAATATTCCCTAGGAAAGGTTAGAAACTGAGAGGCATTCCATGTCCTTTTTGATACAATGAGAGTGAAGCCACTTACCCAACACTCATAACCACTGAATCACTTTGGTGTGCAATGAAACGGCAGACCTTTTCATAGACTTCTGGAAGAAAGCACAAGCCCCACAACCCCTCCATTACAATTTTTCCTGGTCAAGAACACTGATATCATTGTGAGTTGAATCCATTGTTAGTTCTATTGAAAGTAAAACTGTTGAAATATAGAGATAGATGGATATATCTGCTTATTTATTTATATGTCATAAATTGGATGCGCTTCTTGACTGTATAAAACAACAACTTTTAATGAATTTCCTCTGGGAAAAACTCAGTTGCATTGAACTCTTTGTAAATGGGGCATCGCTAGCTAAAAACCATTCTGTGAGTTTTACCCTCTCCTGATCTGTAACAGAGATCAAGCAGTTTCAATGGATAAAAAAACAAAAACAAACTTCCTCCCGCATTTCTTGGCTTCTTTCCAGTTATTTCTGATAAACTTCTGGAAGCACTTACAAAAAAGTCCTTTCGGGCTTGAAGCAGAAACACCTTCTTTGACATTTTAAGGATTTTTCATTGACTGTGATACTAGGAATTAATACAGAACTGGTCACCTTTGTAACAAGAGGTCTCCGCCTGTTTTCTGACCACACAATCCAATCCTACACAAAACTTAAGCTGCCTACAGGAGTAGTAGTAACCACTTCCACACCTCACATAGCAAGCATTTCAAGACCTTTACATTAAAGTACCTCCTCAAATTACCCTTTTCAAAAACATTCCAAAGAGCTTACGGATGCTTCCGATGAGTCCAGCGCCTCCATGAAGATAGATGATTCCTCTCCTGTTCCCAGCAGCTGGTGTCTTGGGCCAGTACACCCTCACAGGCACCCCATCAAAAACCAGGTCCTTTCTGATCAGCTTTGAGTCCTTCCTTGTTGGTATGGCATCGTACATAACCCTGAGGAAGATATGCTTACGGCAAATGCCCAGTTTTTCCAGAAATGCTCCCTGTTGAAACAAAAACATTCAGCATTTATGATCAGTCTTAGATAATTTTGCATTTTAAAAAAGTGCATACATGCACTGCCTATGGAACAAACCCCTCACTTGTGAGGCACCTACACTGTATATCCTTTCACTCTCCACTTAGAGATTGGGATGTTGTGAAGGTATGTATCTATAGATATAGATATATGTACACATATATAAACATATATACACATAAGAACGTAAAAAGAGTCTGTTGGACCTGGCCAATGGCACATCTAGTCCAGAAGCCTGTTCCCAGTGCCTGTGGGAAACCTTTAAGCAAGACCTGAACACAGGAGCCCTTTCCCCTTTCCATATCTGGTGTTCAGAAGCATTGCTGCCTCCACCTCTAGAGGCATAGGCATGGAGGCTAGTAGCAACCCATAGCCTTCTCCTTTGTGAATTTACCGTACCTTTGGATAGGTATTCAATTTGGCAGCCATCACTGCCCCTTGTGGAAGTGACTTCCATAATTTGAATATGTTCGGTGTGAAGAAGTACTTTCTTCCATCTGTCCTGAATCTTCCAACACTGAGCTTCATTCGATTGTCCACAAATTCATGAGAGAGGGAGAAAAACTTTATCCACTTTCCATGTTATGCTAAATTTTATAAACTTCTATCATGTCGCCTATTACTCGCCTTTTCTCTAAACTAAAATATTTGAAAGGTTACAGCCCTTCTAGTAGAGGGGCCACCTCATTCCTGTGACATATATAAAATAAACTTACCAGTACAAATCCATAGTCCACTACGAAATCAACAAATATTAAATTTGCACGACCGCTTATTCCTTGAGGCAGGTAGGGCCTGGTAAGACGATAATAAACTCCCCATGCAAGCAGCATGAAGTGAATGAAAATGGTCATATATAATATCAGCATCCACAGGGTTCCACCAAATGCCATTTCCTTTCAACTCAGAAGCACAGAGGTAGAGACTTCGTCTTAGCAATTGCTAAGTGACTTTTGTACAAGAACAGTCTGCAGCATGCAAGAGAACATCTTGTGGCCAACCCACACAGTTGAGAAGAAAACAAACAGTTTACTAATCAGTTCAGAATTTACAGGTTATCCATAGCCTCTGAATTTTCATAGCCTCTGAAGGATAATCAGATGGGCAAGCACCCTTCTCTTAAGTCAGGTGTTGCCTATGCAACACATCTTCATTTTTGTGGTGCTTGCCCTCCCACACAAAATACTTTGGAGTCTTTCATCCCTCGTAATTCAGAGAGCGCACGTTATCAGGGATGGCACATCAATGTCAACGTTAACCTCCTGCCAACAGCAGTATCACTGCACCTGTCAGGACAGTGTGGTGATCAAAGAGGTTGGCACTGTGCATGCACACAATGGGAGCCAATCCTGCTCTTGCACAAATTTGATTGCTGCACATGCAACTCCACTTTCATTTATTTATTTTATTTATTTATAAAAAGAGGTAGCATCCAGCTTTTCAGTTTTCTCTGTGGACAGCTGGTCAAGCACTGCACAGCTGAGGACTCTGTAACTCTCCTCACTCTTTCTCTTGATGAGGAGCAGGAAATCGTTGAATGGGAAGGATTAGGTGTTCTCACACTGTAAGACATTTCCAAAGAAATCTCCCTCTTCTGCCAGGGGCAGGGAGGGTCCCTCCCACCAGCCACCAGAAGTAGAAATTAGCAGGACATTCTTGATTTTTCTGAAAGCCACCTGCTTCAGAAATGGGCACATTTATTTTGTCTTCTAAATTGTCATGGCTAAAATGGCCGCTGTTTCTTTAATGCGAATAAAGCTGGATCAGCATGAGTCAGCGGCCTGCAGCAGGTTGTATATATAAAGTGAGAAATGTTAGTTTGTGCTGAGGCTGAGGTTGGTTGGTGAGTGAATGAACGAACGAACGAACGAACGAACGAACGAACGAATGAATGCTGGTAGTGTTGTTGTGTGTCAGTCGCTTTTGCACAAAGACTTTTAAGAATAAAACTCTGCAAGGATTTTCTCGTGGACTCTTTTATGCAGACAAGGGTCTGAGGACCAGGCTGAAGAGACAAAGAGAGATCAGAACCCTTTCCTTCTTTTTTTGCTTTTTACAAACACTGACAGGTTATGGGCCCAGTGTTTCTGAGCATGTGCAGAGTGCAAAACAACTCACAGCATCTCAGCAGGGAGCTGGTGAGTCCTGGTGGTGTGTGGAGCCAGTGGCTGTGCATTGGAGCAGTTGGTGGCAAGCTGTAGCTGTCTGCAGCGACGCTGGAGCGGCTAGGATCTGAGGATCAGGAAAGCACTCAGCGTCGGCTACTGGAACAGTTTGAACTGCTAGAGGACCACAGTAGGTGACTCACAGAGTGGCTACACCAGTTGCAGAGCCAGGCGGGACCTGAGGGTCAACAGAGGCACCAGCTAGAAGCCGGTGAGTGCCAGCCAGGACTGTCCAGTTGGACTCTAAAGAGAGAGTCAGGAGAGATTGCTGGAGGCCCCACAAAAGGGGCTCAGCAAGCACCAGCAGAGATGGCAGATTTCCAGTCTTCCCAAGTTGTAAATATTGGGGGAGGCATCCCTTTTGAACTTCTCTCAGAAAGCAACTGGCTGAGTTGGTCAATAAAATGCAGCAGTTGCTAAGGAGAGATGGACTATGGGACTGTGTTGAAACTGAGGTTTTGAGACGGGACTCTGCTGAGAAAAAACAGCTGGATGAAAGGGCTCGTGCCCAAATTATGCTGTGTTTGAGCAACTCTCAGTTATTGCATGTAGCAAATGCCAGCACAGCGTTTGAGTGCTGGAATTTATTAAGGGCAATGCATGTCAGAGAAACTGCTGGAACTATAATTTCTCTGACCAGAAGGCTGTTCAGGACTGTTATGAAAGAAGGTGAGAGTTTGGCAACTCATCTTCAAATGCTGAAATCTCTGTTTCTTCAACTACAGCAGAGGGGTAAGCATTATGATGAGACTGACCAAACCTACATTATCCTTTCAAGTTTGCCTGGAAGCTGGTTGCCTGTGATTAACAGCATGGAGAGTATGCATCCCCAAGATCTGACCCTTGAGTATGTGGTTGGCAGATTGACCGAAGAAGCAGAAAGAAGGTCAGATAGACAGGCTGAACTCCAAGAACGGAGGAGTTACAGCCGAGGGGGCCAACAGCAGAATCTGCCAATGGAGCAACGCCAAGGTTTGGACTTGGCCATGGCGGTGAGGAGGTGCTATAGATGCAACCAACCCGGGCATCTCCAACGTCAATGCAGGGCAAGACTTCCAGGAGACGACGTGGAGCAGAGACAGCAATCGACGCAGAAACGTAAGCAGAAGGGGTTCTCTTCAGGGAAGAAGAACACGCGTTCTGCTCAGTTTGTGTCTGCATTTTCTCGGGAGTAGAGGAAGATACCTCGAGGAAGATGGTTGCTGGACTCTGGGAGCAGCAGGATTATCTGCAACAGTCGGGAGGACTTTAAAACCCTGGGGAAGCCAGCCGATGGAAAAGACTCAATCTATCTTGCTGATGGTCGTAGAAGCAAGATTGATGGCCAGGGAACATGTTTCCTGCAGTGCTTGAACACTACTCTACCAGAGACTCTGTTTGTCAGCAGTTTGGACTATTGTTTACTGTCTGTAAGCTGTTTGATTAATGTAGGGTATAGTGTTAAGTTCACGCAGGATGGTTGTCTGATAAAGAATGGAACTCAGGTATGTGGCCATGCAAAGTTGGAAAATGGGTTATATGTAATGCAGGACAAGCCTGTTAAAGCAGCCCAGGTGGTTCAGGATAATTTGCCAGTTCATAAGGGGTGTGTACATGAACTGCACAGAAAACTGGGTCACGCCAATTTCCGTGTGCTTTCAGAAATGCAAAAGGTGTGCAAGAACCTAAAAGTAAATAGCTGTAACTGTTTCCTAGATTGCAATGTATGTAAAATGGCCACATCTAAGAGGAAGCCTGTGGCTTCTAAGAGTGACAGAGTATCTAAATAGGTTTTAGAACTTGTCCATTGTGATGTGATAGGCCCTTTTCCACAGAGGACTGAAGGGGGCGCCAGATATGCTTTTCTGGTAATAGATGATAAATCATGTTTTAGTTGGTTGTTTTTGTTAAAGCAGAAATCTGAGTGTTTTCCCACATTCAGAGAATGGGTTGCCCAAGCTGAAAAGCTCATCGCTCACCCTGTTGTGCAGTTGCAGACAGATGGGGCAGAGAATTTCTGAACAAACAATTTGGGGCATGGTTGCAATGTAAGGGGATCACTCATCGCTTGACTAACCCTTATAGCCCTGCTGAAAATGGTCTGTGTGAAAGACATGGGGCTGTAATACAGTCAGTAAAGGACTGCCTGCTAGTGGATGCAGGATTGGGCCACAACCATAGGCTGTGGGGCGAGGCTCTCCTTACAGCGAACTTTTTGATTAATAGAACCTGGTCTAGCTCTATAAAAGATATTCCTTATCGTGTATTGTTTGGGAAAGAACCAGAGTGGACAATGCTCCATAATTGGGGTTCTTGGGCACATGTAAATATCCCCAAAGCTCAGCGCCAGAAAGGGGGTGCTAGAGCGCAGAAACTGCGGTTTGTGGGATATCAATCCTATGGCAAAGGGTGGCATTTCAATTTACGCCCAGGACACGTGGTTCTGTCACGAAGCGCAGACTTTGCTGACCAGGACAGATGGACTGCGATCCATGCCAACCCAGATTGCCTACTGCCCCTGCAAGTAAGAGAAGATGCTTCTTCTCAGCCATTGGCAACACAGGAGCAGGAGGAGGAGGCACATATTTCCCCAAAAGACATGGCAATAGATACTACTTCTCTAGAGGAAGAGGAAGAAGAGCCAGAGATAAGGGGGGAAGAAGAAGTAGTTGTGCCTAGACGCTCTCAGCGTTCAAACAAGGGTGTACCTCCTTCAACGTTTGACCCTAGGAGGAGTGAGAGTATGCAATGTGAGTTGTGTGGAACCACAAAGTTATAATGAAGTCTTAGACTTACCCCCTGGGGAACGTGCTTTGTGGGAACAAGCCATGAAAGAAGAAATGGACTCTTTTAAACATAACAAAGTGTTTGAGGTCATAATGCCGCCACCTGGTGGCAGAGTGGTGTCATGCAAGTGGGTTTACAAAAGGAAAACCCTTGCATCTGGGGAACCACGTTTTCGAGCCAGATTAGTAGCCAGAGGGTTCACTCAGATTAAAGGGGAGAGTTATGATGAAGTGTTTTCTCCCACTGTAAAGAGTGAAACTTTTCGTTTAATGCTTTCCATTGCTGCTGTAAGACAACTAGCAGTGCACCATTTTGATGTTGATGCTGCATATCTGCATGCAAATTTAGACCATGAAGTGTTAATGAGACAACCCCCTGGGTTTGAAGAGGAGAATGGTGCAGTCTGGCGTTTGAAAAAGGCTGTTTATGGTCTCAAACAAAGTGGAAGGTGTTGGAACCAGTGTTTAAATGAAGCCCTTGTAAAACTTGGTTTTAAAAGGAGTGTGGCTGATCCATGCCTGTACACCAAGGGGACAGGCAACAAATATCTAATGCTCTTAGTCTTCGTTGATGATTTGCTTGTAGCAGGGAGTTCCACAGATGAGATCCAGAAGCTCACAAGTCAACTGGAAAAGAGGTTTAAGCTTAAAGCCTTAGGGCCTGTAAGCAATTACTTGGGAGTAGAAGTAAGGCAGGAAGCAGATGGAAGCTTCCTATTGAGCCAGAAAGAGAAAATTCTTCATTTGATAGAGCAGTTTGGCATGGAAAACTGCAAGCCAGTTCAGACTCCCATGACACCAGATTTCCCAAAGACAGTATGTGATGATGAATTTGATCAGCCTGAGTTGTATCACTCAAAAATAGGATCACTGTTGTATTTAAGCCAGTGGTCAAGGCCAGACATTGCATGTGCTACAAATGTTCTGAGCCAACGTGTATCTAAACCCAGTACTGCCGATTGGTGTGCTTTGAAAAGGCTTATCAGATATCTAAAGGGGACACTAAATGTATGTTTAAAGATATCTAGTACACAAGACGAAAAACTAGAAGTATTTGTTGATGAGGACTGGGGAAGCTGTGTAGCTACTAGAAAATCTACAAGTGGAATGGTTATGATGTTTGCCAATTCCATAATTGGATGGAGGTCAAAGAAACAAGGATTTGTTGCGACCTCATCCTGTGAGGCAGAATATGGGAGCCTGTCGCTAGCATGCAGTGAAATCATGTGGTTTATACAGATACTAAAAGATCTAGATTGTAAAGTAGATTTGCCTATCCAAGTGTATGAAGATAGCCAATTGTGTATTGCATTAGCGGGCTCGGAAATAATGAAATCCGCATCAAAACATATTGCTATCCGTCATGCGAATGTGAGAGATTGTGTACAGAATGGGCTGATCAAACTGGAGTATTGTCAGTCACAAGATAATATTGCTGATTTGTTTACCAAGCCTTTGCCAGCAACATGTCATAATGAATTGATGACAAAACTGGGTTTATGTATATAGTGTATGTATGTATTGTATGTATGTATTGTTTCTGTTGGGGTTTTTCACATTTAAGAAACAGAAGGGGTGTCACGGCTAAAATGGCCGCTGTTTCTTTAATGCGAATAAAGCTGGGTCAGCATGAGTCAGCGGCCTGCAGCAAGTTGTATATATAAAGTGAGAAATGTTAGTTTGTGCTGAGGCTGAGGTTGGTTGGTTGGTTGGTTGGTTGGTTGGTTAGTTAGTGAATGCTGGTAGTGTTGTTGTGTGTCAGTCACTTTTGCACAAAGACTTTTAAGAATAAAACTCTGCAAGGATATTCTTGTGGACTCTTTTATGGAGACAAGGGTCCGAGGACCAGGCTGAAGAGACAAAGGGAGATCAGAACCCTTTCCTTCTTTTTTTGCTTTTTACAAACACTGACAGTTTTGATACAAGCCCTTCTCTTTCCTAGCGAACAAGAGGAATTTATTGAAGTTCAAGGACACATTCTAGCCAGAAAACAAAGGAGCCAATGCCTAGGGGCCAAGGGGTGTTCCCCCACCGGGAAAATATTTGAGGGGGCCTCCCTCCCCCAAAGTTGACAGGCATTGCCATTCAAATGGTGTATATCTTCAAACATTTCTCTGATGAAAATTGGGATGTCCTGTTCATCAACAACAACAATTTTATAACAGACAAGTCTTCATTTTTGTGGTGCTTGCCCTCCCACACAAAATACTTTGGCGTCTTTAAAAACCTCGTGATTCAGAGAGCCCAAGTTATCAAGGTTGCGACATCAATGCCAGCGTTGGCATCCTGCCAACAGCGGTGTCACTGCCCTTGCCAGGACAGTATTTGGAGCATAGAGGACTTTTTTTTTATTTTTCTGAAATCCACCTGCATCAGAAATGGGCACCTTTATACTGTCTTCTAAATAGTTTGGGGTTTTTGATACAAGTCCTTCTCTTTCCTGGCAGACAAGAGGTGTTATGAAGTTCAAGGAAACATTCTAGCCAGAAACAAAGGAGCCAACTCCTAGGGGCCAAGGGGTGTTCCCCCACTGGAAAAATATTTGAGGGGGCCTCCCTCCCCCAAAGTCAGCAGGCATTGCCATTCAAATGGTGTATATCTTCAAACATTTCTCTGATGAAAATTGGGGTGTCCAATTCTTCTATTATTATTATTATTATTATTATTATTATTATTATTATTATTATTATTATTTTATTTATACGCCAGCCATCTGACTGGGGTGCCTCAGCCAATTTAGGTGGCTTCCAACATAAATAAAAACATAACAAAACATAAAACATTACAAAACTTCCCAATACATTGCTTGCTTCAAATGTCTTTTAAAGGCTATATACCGGTAGTTACTCCTTGGGCTTGGGGTTTGCATAACTCTATACCCTCCAACATTTCCCTGGTGAAAATAGGAACTTCCTAAGGAAAAGTGGGACATTCCAGAATCAAATCAGAAACCAGGACAGCTTTTATAAATGCAGGACTGTCCCTGTAAAATAGGTGTGCTTGGAGGGTCTGATTGTGTGCATCCACTTCATCATGTGCCCGATTATGTGGGTTGGAGCTTACTTGCCCCCCAATATTTTATTCAAGCTGGTGCCTCTGCCAGGAAAAAGTATTCAACAAGGATTTGAAGTATGGCCCTTGTGGCCAGGTGAAAGGGTGTGTGGACTGGAGGGAGAGGCAAGGGACAGATCTGATTTCACATTGGTCTGAGTATTCTTCAAGATGAAAGAACAAACCCCTATAGAACTGCATTCAATGTTTGTTCTACTCAAAGTAGACCTATTCAAGTGACTAGAGATGACTAGTTGTCAAGAACTACTGGCCAGGCAGGACCTCCCAAGACTGATCCTCATCTACCCATTCCTACAAGTACTGGACTTCAGTTTGCCAACCTGTCAGCAAAACCATTCAGTTCCTCCCTTGTTGAAGAAACAAGCTGTCTGTCAGGAAACTGCCATCGGAACAGGGGCGGGAAACAGAGGGGCAGTTGTGTTACAGGGAGCCTCCAAAAATCTTATGAAGCAGTTCCTCTTCCAGCGATGAGGAAAGCCCCACCTCCAGTGGGGAAGAGGGAAAAGGACCAGAGGATGCTGGTGGGAGCCTCAGCACCGCTCCTGGCCAAGCTGGATAGGAGGGAAGCACACCCCTTCCGTTGCCCACCCTGCACAGAAGTCTAAAGCGCAAAGATGGAAGGAAAAGGCTGGGAGTAACGAGACAAGCACTCCCGGATTCTGCTAGTGATTGAGGCAGACACGAACTTTGGGGTTCTGCACTGTAAATAGTTTTGCACCAAAATAAAACTGGAAAAAGACAGGTCGGCGTCCTGCCTGGTTACTCGTGAGCAAGCACCCTTGCCATCTGACACTGTCAAACTTGGCGTAAGATGTCTCACTGAACAGATGGTCATTCTGGATGGAATTATGAAAAGCACCCTTTTCCCAGAAAAGGGAAATACCAGAAAATGGATCAGCCAATAACATTCCAAAATGATTTAAAGCTAGGGGCTTTGACTCTACAGCACCTGCTCCATTTTCATAAATACTTTATGAAATTTGTAAATCAGCTGGTGAAGCAATGTTTGCCCCCCTGTTAGTGGAGGATACCATTATCCTATCCGCCAGCTCCCTGGGATTTTCATTTTAACCTGTGAGTATGATGTTCCTCGAGATGACGGGCTGTTGTTCAAGAAGCGGCCAGAGGATGGTGGTGTGCTAATGACATGGTGTGTTCCCACTTGTGATTCCTAGCAATTGGCATTCAGAAGCATACAGCCTGCAATAGTGAAGAGAGAACATAACCATAGCCTCCTCCAGGAGAGGCGGGGGGCAGGAGGAAGAGGTGTGGAAGCCCTTGACTACACCAGCCTGACTTATCTCTCCCTTCCCTCCTGTTTAGGGAAGTTTTTAATATCTAATGCTGTATTGTTTTTAACATTTGATTGGGAGCCACCCAGAGTGGCTGGGGAGACTCAGCCAGATGGGCGGGGTATAAATAATGTAAGTATATAATAACATAATATAATATAATTAAATTAAATTAATTAAATTATTATTATTATATACATTCTTTCCTCATTTCCTGGCTGTTACAGGTTCCTGCAGTTTACTGATTCTCTTCCAAGTCAGTCTCCAACCTGCCACCCCCCTTTTCCTGGTGTTCACTCATCAAAATCTAGCCACCCCTCCTCAGTGTCCAGCCAGTCACTGACAATTACCAGTAGTCATGATGCCCAATAATGGAACCTCTGGACTTCCCCTTTGGGGGTGGCACTGTGAACAGTGTCTCTCGTCTCACTCCAGAATAACAAGCTTTCAAACCACTGACTTACCAGACTGCTTGGATAAAGACTTTAAGCATCAGGTAAACAAAACCTCCCACCAGCTTCTGTTAAACTTCAGTTGCTTATTGTCAGTTCGATGTTACAGGTTTATAGACTAGATGGTAAATGCTCAGCTTATTTTCAGTTACTTCAGTTTCTTAACACAGTTGTTGTCACAGCTTAATACATTGGTTTTCAAACAAGGTGGTTGTTTCTGTCAGTTCCCCAACCTTTTGACCATCCCATTCCTGAGGTACTCCAAATGGACAACAGACACAGGGGATCAGAACACCCCTCTTAAATGGTTTGGGAGTCTTCTCTTTCTAGAAGATCTCTCCCCTCCTGACTGGAATGAGACTTCAGTAGACTGTTACCTCACAGCTTCTACTTCTCCTGGCTCAAACTCAGCCCTCCAACTAACTCCTGCCTTAATACTCTCACAGGACACTCCACACCAGGGGTCAGCAACCCTTTTAAGCCGTGGGCCAGTCCACTGTCCCTCAGACCATGTGGTGGGCCGGACTATATTTTTTTTTTTGGGGGGGGGGAATGAAGTAATTCCTGTGTCCCACAAATAACCCAGAGATGCATTTTAAATAAATAGACACATCCAACTCATGTAAAAACACACTGATTCCTGGACCATCTGCGGGCCAGACTGACAAGGCGATTGGGCTGCATCCGGCCCCCGGGCCTTAGGTTGCCTACCCCTGCTCCACACAGTCCTTTGCACTAAGCTCAGAGGCTCCTTTCTCTAGCTTTAGATTATTTTCCTCAGAGTGGATGTTTCTGCGCAGAAGGGAATGAAAAAATATTTACTTTCATGCTGAAATCATTCACTCTAGTTAGCTACAAGGTAGATCTCCTTTCTCCCACACTATTGGGATAAATGGGCCAATAATTTGTTGAAATAGGGCTTGCTTTTAATGACCCCCTTTACCTTCTGAAGCTCTTGGGTCAGTAAACAGCATAGATCTTGTGAACAGACTTTAGAGAGCAGACTTTACCTGTCGCAATCACACACCGACAGATGCTTGTACGTAAGAAAACAGTAAAGCTGGTTATTGTAGGAAATACTTGGAAGGAAAAGGTATCAAGTTCTAGTCTTACAAACTAGACTTGAGAAGAAAAAGGCAGCCCTGTCGGCTCTTTTGTTGTCTTGGGATAGTTTGAAGGTGCTCCCTCATCTTTGGCTCTGAAATATACTCAGAGTCGCAAAGTGATTTCATGCTCTTTATTCAGCTCATAGTGGTGAGGAGGAATGAATGAAAGTCCCCTCAAAGTATCTGCTTTATATACATTATTTACACAATGGGCTGCACATGATTGGCTAATTTCGGAATTCTACTGTAAGCCAATCAGGTTGTGGATTCACTTCTATCTGGAGCATGATTGGGTGGTTCCTGCCAACCAATCATACTGCTGCATTGTTCTAGGACCAATCAGACTGCTGCATTCTGAATCCTATTGTTCTTGGACCAATCAGACTGCTGCCTTTTGGATCCTATTGTTCTAGGACCAGTCAGACTGCTGCAGTTTGGATCCTATTCAACTCAGTACATAACAGGCTCCAAGAGAGAAATAGGAGGAGGAAAAGGAAAACAGGCTGTAACCTCAGATGAAGCAGACTAATCCAGGAAGAGATGGAGAAGTCAGCTGAGAGGTTAAAGGCACAGGGATAGTCTGGGGGGGCCCTCACTCTGCCTTAACCCCATGCAAATGCCTCTTCTGGAATTCCAAGGTGATTTGATAAGACTGAAAAAGGGAGAAGAAACTAAAGAATTTGTGACAGATTGGTTTCAGTACTTTTGAATAAATGAGCTATTCAGGAAAGACGAAGAGAAAGGATTTTCAGGAGAAGAATCAGAATTTGGGATCTTCTTGGAATGGGAGACCAAAGACAAGTTGGTGAAGAAGGCAATGATTCATTGGGTGTCTTATTTTGGATACAGTATAGAATTATCAGCATGGGAAAAATTGTGGAATAACATGATAAAATTCTCATCTTGTTATGCAATTAGAAAAAACAACCAAAACTTGCAAAAATAATAATACTGGGGAATAATTTATGAAAAACTGAAGAATATGCTTAAATGTTCCTTCCCCAAGAAGCCAGAAGCATTCCTGTTAGCTATAATAGGACAGGAGATTCCAGATAAAGTTAAAAAACTTCTTCCTTTATGCAACAGCAGGAGCAAGGGTACTATCCGCTAAAATATGGAAGGAGAGGAAAATCCCAACCAAAGACCAGTGGTTGCTTAAACTAACAGAATATGTAGAATTAGTCATGATGACAGCCAAAATAAGAAATACAAAGAGATAAACAGTATTAAGCGAGTGGGAACTACAAGAGTATTTAAATAGAAGCAGTATAAATATAAATTTACAAGTAGAGATAAACATGAAGACCAGTAAACACATGAAAACAGTAAACACCAGTAAAGAAAGAGTGAAAGAGAGAGGAAGGAAGGATTGGAAAGCTTTAGGAGTTGCAGCAAACTAAAGTGACTGGGTTAGGATGTCAAGGAAAGATAGGTTGGGAAGTCCAGGTGAGACTTTGTTTACACCAGTAAACAAAGAGTGAAAACATTGCCTCAAGACCTCTTTTATGTTGTTCATAAAGTTCTTCTGAAAATGGGGCAGGAGCTTTAAGGACATAGCCCCTAGCCTTAAATTCTTCTGGAATGTTATCAGCACTGATCCATTTTCGGTATTTCTCCCGCAAATTAGGAGGGAGATGAGCGCCTTTTATCACTCCGTCCACATTTATCTCCTTCCCAGTGATATATGTCAAACCAAATTTAACAACTCGTTTCCTGAACAAGAGACGAACTGATTGGTTTTGCTGATAGGATGGCAAATCAAAGTCCACTGCTTGTAGGAATGGTTAGATCAGGACCTGAGCTCGCAGTCTTGGGAGGTCCTCTCTGGTCACCAGTTCTTGACAAATAGCTGCAGCATATGTGCCTCCACTACTGTCCCCAGCAATGGCAATGCAGTTGGGGTCCACTTCGTATTCCTTTGCATTCTTCAGAAAGTGTATTGCAGCAGTTAAACAGTCCAGCACAGGGACTGGATAGGCCCCTAACAACTCCACTTTTCATTTATTATTTCATTTATTTATAAAAAGAGGCAGCATCCAGGTTTTCAGTTTTCTCTGTCGACAGCTGGTCAAGCTTGGCACAGCTAGGCGCCCCCCCAAAAAAAACTCCCCACAGAGGAGTGGGGATCCTAGCGGTCCAGCGGAGCATGTGAACTTGCCCTCCTGAGCCGCCCCCCCCCCCCGGCTGACATTTCTGCGCGGATTTGTACCGAATTTGACAAGCTGATACTTTGGCAGAGCAGAGTAAAAAGACTTGGATAAAAGTGTTGTGGAAATACAAGCCCCAATTTTAAACCCTGGAACTTAGTGGCACAAAGCCAAAGCTAAGCAGGAGAACTCTCCATCACACTAGGGGAGAAATTCCCCAGGAAGGAAGGAGAATCTGGAATAGTTTTGGAATTACCGTATTTTTTGCTCTATAAGACGCACCAGACCATAAGACGCACCTAGTTTTTGGAGGAGGAAAACAAGAAAAAAAATATTCTGAATCTCAGAAGCTAGAACAAGAGGGATCGCTGCGCAGCGAAAGCAGCGATCCCTTTTGCTGTTCTGGCTTCTGGGATAGCTGCGCAGCCTGCATTCACTCCATAAGACGCACACACATTTTCCCTTACTTTTTAGGAGGGAAAAACTGAGTCTTATAGAGCAAAAAATACGGTAATATTTAGTGCTTATTGAAGACCAGGGGATCTATGCAATACTACCTGCCAAGAAATAACTTTAATATCTTTGGACATTCTGGATGTACGTATTTTAAGCCTAACGGTTGGAAGATTTGGATTACAATATATAGTTCACTTGGATTTACATTTTGGGTTTTATAAATTTTGGGCTTTGGACATTCTGGACGTATATATTTTAAGCTTAAAGGTTGGAAGATTTCAATCACAATATACAGTTCAAAATAAAAGCATTCAGTTATGGGAAAACTTTCTGGCCTAGAAATGGCTGGTAAACAAGACACAGGAGCCGTCACAAGGAAATCTGCTATTGATAGGAGACGTGCAAGTGTACAGGAAGAGACAGCGTTGAGAAGAGTAGACATTAAATATAAATGGGAATACCCAGAGGGGATCTTGTTTACATTTATGAAAAAGATATATAGGCTGACAACAGAATACCAGGCCAAAGAATTTTTTGAAAAACACAGAAGAGACCTAAACGCTGGACAGGACAACCCACTAGCAGAACAAGCAGCTGCTTTGGAGTGGCTTTCACTGGAAGGAGCATCAGGTGGAAAAACAGATATTGTAAGTGACTCTGACGACGGCCGATCTTAAAATATTAAGTTGGAATTTTAACGGTTTGAATCTTTGACATCTGGTGGGAGGGCGTTCCACAGGGCAGGTGCCACTACCGAGAAGGCCCTCTGTCTGGTTCCCTGTAACTTGGCTTCTCGCAGTGAGGGAACCGCCAGAAGGCCCTCTGTACTAGACCTCAGTGTCCGGGCAGAATGATGGAGGTGGAGACGCTCCTTCAGGTATACTGGACCGAGGCCATTTAGGGCTTTAAAGGTCAGCAGCAACACTTTGAGTTGTGCTCAGAAACGTACTGGGAGCCAATGTAGGTCTTTCAAGACTGGTGCTATATGGTCTTGGCAGTTGATGGTGTCAAAAGCTGCTGAGAGATCCAGCAGAACCAGGAAACAGCTCTCACCTTTGTCCCTAGCCCGCCGGAGATCATCGACCAGTGCGACCAAGGCAGTTTCAGTCCCATGATGAGGCCTGAATCCCGACTGGAAGGGATTCAAATGGTCCGCATCCTGCAGGCATGCTTGGAGTTTTTTGGCAACCACTCACTCAATCACCTTGCCCAAGAATGGAAGATTTGAGCCTGGGATATTATGATCTGTTCAAGGTCACACCTGCGTTTCTTGGTTCTGCCCAAAAGTGAAAGTATTTTACCACTCCCAGGCTAAACCATAAAGTTTTCCTTTACCCTTTAAATGTTTTCCCCCTCCCTACCAGTCCCTGCCATACAATGAAAAAAACAACAAAAAGATGGGAGAGAGTAAAAAGTCCAATAAACCAATTTTTTTTTATTTCTTCGCACGTCCACCACATATGGTAGAAATTTCCCTCCTTGATCTTACATTTCCAGATTTAAAAAATTTTGGGAACTTATATATAATGAACTGAAAAAAAATACTTAAATACACTTTTGCTAAAAAAACCCAAAGTCTTCCTTTTGGGAATGATTGGAGAAGAGATAATAATAATAATAATAATAATAATAATAATAATAATAATAATTTATTATTTATACCCCGCCCATCTGGCTGGGCCTCCCCAGCCACTCTGGGCGGCTTCCATAGAAACCAAAAATACAGTAAACTATCACACATTAAAAACTTCCCTGAACAGGGCTGCCTTAAGATGTCTTCTGAATGTCAGGTAGTTGTTTATCGCTTTGACATCTGCTGGAAGGGCGTTCCACAGGGCGGGCGTCACTACCGAGAAGGCCCTCTGCCTGGTTCCCTGTAGCTTTGCTTCTCGCAATGAGGGAACCGCCAGAAGGCCCTCGGCGCTGGACCTCAGCGTCCGGGCAGAATGATGGGGGTGGAGACGCTCCTTCAGGTATACTGGACCGAGGCTGTTTAGGGCTTTAAAGGTCAGCACCAACACTTTGAATTGTGCTCGGAAACGTACTGGGAGCCAATGTAGGTCTTTCAAGACCGGTGTTATATGGTCTCGGCGGCCGCCCCCAGTCACCAGTCTAGCTGCCGCATTCTGGATTAGTTGTAGTTTCCGAGTCACCTTCAAAGGTAGCCCCACGCAGAGTGCATTGCAGTAGTCCAAGCGGGAGATAACCAGAGCATGCACCACTCTGGCGAGACAGTCCGCAGGCAGATAGGGTCTCAGCCTACGTACCAGATGGAGCTGGTAAACAGCTGCCCAGGACACAGATTTGACCTGTGCCTCCATGGACAGCTGTGAGTCCAAAATGACTCCCAGGCTGCGCACCTGGTCCTTCAGGGGCACAGTTACCCCATTCAGGACCAGGGAATCCTCCACACCTGCCTGCCTCCTGTCCCCCAAAAACAGTACTTCTGTCTTGTCAGGATTCAACCTCAATCAAGATCAAGAAAGAAGATCAGACAATATTCCAATATGCAACTGTAGCTGCCAGGATCCTGATAGCACAAAACTGGAAGACCCCAAATATCCCAACCATTAAAGATTGCCAATTTAACTATTTGAATATATAGAACCAAATTCTATAACATACATTGAAGCAGATTCAAGAGACCTAAAAACCACAGTAGGCTTAACATAATTCTTGCGATGTGTAGATGTTGTAAAATGAAAACTACAGAAAGGAATTATTATGTTATATAGTCCAAAATCGAGATGGAGGGAAGTCAATTATCATTATGTTAGTATTTAGTGTTGTTTTTGCTTGTCTGGTTTTTTTTTGTTCTGTTTTTTTGTTCTTGTTTGTTTTTGTTTGGTTAATGAAAATTAATAAAAAGAAATTTTTAAAAAAGTCCAATAAACCCATAAAAAACAGAAAATGACTGTTGTTGCTCTCAGACCCCTTGCACCCCAGCCAAATCTTTCTATGTTCAAAATTACATACCCTATATCAAATAGGACATTTCTTACCCAGATCAAAGCCTAGAATTAAACAAAAACCAACAGAAACTATTAATATAGAGTTGTGTACTTCTCTTCAGTAGTTCTTTTCCTTTTCAAAGAGGTGGCGGCAAATAAGAGGTTATCCAAATTTATAATTGTAATCCAAAATATAAATCCAAATGTATTGTTCTCCAATATATTGTAATCCAAGTCTTCCAATTTTAAGGTTTGAGAGATATGTGTCCAAGAATATCCAAAATTGTTGGCAGGTAGTATTGCATAAATTCCCCTGGTCTACAGTAGGTACTGAATATAACTCCAGCTATTCCAGGTTCTCTTTCCTTCTTGGGGAATTTCTTCCCCAATATAATAGAGTTCTGCTGCTTAGCCTCGGTTTTGTACCACCAAGTTCCAGGGCTTAAAATTAAAGCTTGTATTTCCACAACTCTTTTAAACAAGTCTTTTTGCTTTCTACTCTGCCAAAGTATCAATCTGTCAAACTCTGTCCAGCTGTCAAATTGTATCCCACGAGTATCCAAAGGACAACTTGACACAACTGGAACTAATATGTGTCTAATCGAAAGAGAGCCCCTCAAAAGTCAGAATACTACAAAGTCTCCATTAGCTGCCATTACTCTCTGCTCCCATTCACAAAAAGTCACCTTGCAGAGCTTGCCTGCAGAAATCGGAAGCTGACTTCCTTTTTGACTTCCTTTTTACCAAATCAGTCAATTTAAACCTAATTTCTTCTCTAAAAGCTTTATTTGGTTTGTACCGTATTTTTTGCTCTATAAGACTCACTTTTTCCCTCCTAAAAAGTAAGGGGGAATGTGTGTGCATCTTATGGAGTGAATGCAGGCTGTGCAGCTATCCCAGAAGCCAGAAAAGCAAGAGGGATTGCTGCTTTCACTGCCCAGCAATCCCTCTTGCTGTTCTGGCTTCTGAGATTCAGAATATTTTTTTTCTTGTTTTCCTCCTCCAAAAACTAGGTGTGTCTTGTGGTCTGGTGCATCTTATAGAGCGAAAAATACGGTACCTCTTAATTGGAAAATCCACTGCTTACAGTGGCGGTGTGTGGCTTTGGCTGCAGGAGCGAACTCAAGCCTCTTTCTTCCCTGACGCAGCGCCAGCAGCCGGGGGGGGCGGATTACGACGAGTTACCAATGCTCCGCTGGACCCCTGAAGTCCCCACGCTTCCGTGGGGATTTTTCAGGGGGCGCCTAGCCCTGGTGCTCACCCTCAAAGCCCTGGCAGCCTGGACCGTGTCCTTCCTTAATAGGACAACACAGAGCTCACCACCATTTCCCTTTGCAGTGGACCGGAAGTGTGCGTCCTATTCCTCCTTACCTATCATCTCCCCATGCTGGCCTGTGGCATTATCTTCCTGTCAAGATCAGCACTAGTGACCTCCCATTTACTGCAATGGGTTCCACATGAAGGTGACCTTCAAAATGTTCTGGAAACTTTGGTTAGGGCTGACAATAGCTGTGGGGACATAGCTTGGGGCTGTGCAGCAGAACCATATCTCATCAGTCCCTCACCCTCTTTCGTAGATCCCAGTCTGCTTTCAGGTGTACATATCTGGTCGGAAGAGGTACATATAGAAAGATACTTCAGGTATCATGGCCCTAATTTTGAAGGGTAAATATATTCCCACCCTTCAGTTTCGCTATAATCCTGTCTAATGTTGGTGTAATTAAATGAGTTCATATCATTCACAAGGGCTTAGATCGGTCTAGTTTATTGCAGAGGAGCTCCTCTGTTATTGCTAAATCTTTCAAATATTTTGAAGCAACAGTTAGTCAATGGAATGAGCTAACTTGGTGACCCAGTTGGATGGCTTTAAAAGAGGATCAGGCCAATTCATGGAGGAGGCTATAGGTACGTTTGCACAATTTGGTCACTGTGAGAACAGGATGCTGGATGAAGTGGGCCAATCCAGCAGGGCTTTGCTTAGGTACTTACAGATGTCATGGTGATTTTAATAAATCTGACTGGATAGAATTTTGGATCTGACCTTTTCTTCTTACTTTAGGATTGGGACACTAGGAAAGGGGGATTGTCCCCCCACAGAAAGGGAAGGCTGCCATTGGAAGACAAAGAAGGTATTCATCTATATAAACCTTTCAAGAACTGTACCACATGCTGCAAGCATTTCTTTGAGCTCGGAAATTCAAGTGGCCCCCAACCCAAATAGCAAATTGTTGAATGGAATCCATCTGGAAGATGATGATGTGTCACTGGCACACCGTTGTCCAATAACCGCTTCTTGTACAACAGCCCATCGTCCCGGAGAACATCATACTCACAAGTTAGAACGAAAGTCTCTGGGAGCTGGCGGATTATGTCATCCTCCGCTAGAAGGGGGGCAAACATTGTCTCAGTACCTCTTTTAACTTGTTCATAAAGTTCTTTTGAAAATGGAGCAGGTTCTACAGGAACATAGCCCCTAGCTTTAAATTCTTCTGGAATGTAATCAGCACTTATCCATTTTTGGTATTTCTCTCTCAAATCAGGAGGGACATGGGCGCCTTTCAGAACTCCATCTACATTCATTGTCTTCCCAGTGAGATATGTCAAACCAAATTTGATAATTCGTTTCCTGAACAATGGAGGAACTGATTGGTTTTGCTGATAGGATGGCAAATCAAATTCCCCTGGTTGTAGGAATGGGTTGATGAGGACCTGAGCTCGCAGTCTTGGGAGGTCCTCTCTGGTCACCAGTTCTTGACAAATAGCTGTTGCAAATGTGCCTCCGCTACTCTCCCCAGCAATGGCAATGCAGTTGGGGTCCACTCCGTATTCCTTTGCATTCTTCAGAAAGTGTATTGTAGCAGTTAAACAGTCCAGCACAGGGACTGGATAGGGATGCTCAGGTGCTAAACGAAATCTAAAGAGAAAACAAGATATCACCCACACTCAACATCATACACTTCACAGAAAAGGACCGTTTTCCTGCATTACGTATTGCAAGTGCTGGGAATCTTTTTCACCCCTAGGGCCACATTCGTTTCTGTGCAACCTTGTGGGGGCCACATGGCAGCTGTGGGTGGGACCTGAGACAAAAATGGAAAGCAAATGCAAATCTTCCCTTTGGACAAATAGGCTGTTTCATTGCAACACACCTTTCTCCACCCTCCAGCAGCTTCCTTTTTGCTTTCCCTTGTCCATTAGCAGGCTCCACTGCAGCTCTCCTGATCAAGTTAGCAAGACTCCTAGCAATCACTCATACCAATGGGTACTAGTCACAAGGATGGTGTGCTGCCACCACTATCAGAGGCAGTAATGCTTCTGAATACCAGCTGCTGGAAATTGCAGCTGGGGAGAAAGCTCTTCTGCTCAGGTCCTGCTTTATGACACCAGTCTTAAAATAAATATATTGGATCTGATATAAAAATTAGAGATCCAAGTTGTATATACAAGGTGTGGCTGGAAAGTTTGGTGAATGGTCACAAAAATGGGACAGTGAGAAATATTCAATCATACAATTGGGATTGGAAACCCATGAAATACTCATAATTGTCTACGGAGATGAAGCTGTAACTCGAAAGACACTGTGTGGTTTAAGCGTTTTCATGAAGGGCGGCAAACCACTGAAGATGACCCTCGGTCTGGAAGACCATCGATGAGCAGAATGGCGGCAAATGTCAACAGAGTTTGTGAATTACTGATGCGGGATCGGCATTTGTCCATCTGAATGATGGCGGAAGAATTGCGTATTCCGCATGAAATCATTACTGGGTTGTCCCACCCTCCATATTCTCCCGATCTAGCCCCAGTTGATGTTTTTCTTTTTCCAAAACTTAAATCTGTTCTGAAAGGGCACGGATTTTCCAACATTTCACACGTCCAAGCTGCTGTGACGAGGGAAGCTGTTGTCAATGGTGCATTGGATCAGAGGGGGCCTACTTTGAAGTATGGTATGGATGAATCCCTAGCCGGAATTAAGATTGCCGGAAGAAATATCAACAACCTCAAGAATCAACAAGAATAAATATTGACATCCTGGGCATCAGTGAACTAAAATGGACAGGAATGGGCGAATTCAGTTCGGATGACCATCATATCTACTACTGTGGGCAAGAAACCCGCAAAAGAAATGGAGTGGCCCTCATAGTCAACAAAAGAGTGGCGAAAGCTGTACTGGGATGCAATCTCAAAAATGATAGAATGATCTCGATACGAATCCAAGGCAGACCTTTTAACATCACAGTAATCCAAGTTTATGCACCAACTACTGGTGCTGAAGAAACTGAAATTGACCAATTCTATGAAGACTTACAACACCTTATAGAAGTGACACCAAAGAAGGATGTTCTTCTCATTATAGGGGATTGGAATGCTAAAGTAGGGAATCAAGAGATAAAAGGAACAACTGGCAAGTTTGGCCTTGGAGAGCAAAACGAAGCAGGGCAAAGGCTAATAGAGTTCTGTCGAGAGAACAAGCTGGTCATCACAAACACGCTTTTCCAGCAACACAAGAGACGACTCTACACATGGACATCACCAGATGGGCAGTATCGAAATCAGATTGATTATTCTCTGCAGCCAAAGATGGAGAAGCTCTATACAGTCAGCAAAAACAAGACCTGGAGCTGACTGTGGCTCAGATCATCAGCTTCTTATAGCAAAATTCAAGCTTAAACTGAAGAAAGTAGGAAAAACCACTGGGCCGGTAAGATACAATCTAAATCAAATTCCTTATGAATACACAGTGGAAGTGAGGAACAGGTTTAAGGATTTAGATTTGGTGGACAGAGTGCCTGAAGAACTATGGATGGAGGCTCGCAACATTATACAGGAGGCAGCAACGAAAACCATCCCAATGAAAAGTAAATGCAAGAAAGCAAAGTGGCTGTCCAATGAGGCCTTACAAATAGCGGGGGAGAGAAGGCAAGCAAAATGCAAGGGAGATAGAGAAAGATACAGGAAATTGAATGCAGATTTCCAAATAATAGCAAGGAGAGACAAGAAGGCCTTCTTAAACGAGCAATGCAAAGAAATAGAGGAAAACAACAGGATGGGAAGAACCAGAGATCTGTTCAAGAAAATTGGAGATATGAAAGGAACATTTCGTTCAAAGATTACCATAATAAAGGACAAAAGTGGTAAGGACCTAACAGAAGCAGAAGACATCAAGAAGAGGTGGCAAGAATACACAGAGGAATTATACCAGAAAGATATGGATGTCTCGTACGCCCCAGGTAGTGTGGTTGCTGACCTTGAGCCAGACATCCTGGAGAGTGAAGTCAAATGAGCCTTAGAAAGCACTGCAAATAACAAGGCCAGTGGAAGTGGCGTCTTATATCTTTCCTGAATCTTCCAACATTTAGTTTTAGTGTCATGAGACAGGGAGAAACATTTTTCTCTATCCACTTTCTCCATGACATGCACAAATTTTATAGACTACTATCATGTCACCTGCAGCTTGCCTTTTCTCTAAACTAAAAAATCCCAAACACTGCAGTCTTTTTTAATGGGGGGGGAGTATCACCCCAATGCCTTGATTGTGATATATGTAGAACAAACTTACCAGTTCAAGGAAATATCCGAATGCAAAAGGAACCAGAGACCAAATTGCAAACATGCGCTGGATTATGGAGAAAGCTAGAGAGTTCCAGAAAGACATCTACTTCTGCTTCATTGACTATGCAAAGGCTTTGACTATGTCAACCACAGCAAACTATGGCAAGTTCTTAAAGGAATGGGAGTGCCTGATCACCTCATCTGTCTCCTGAGAAATCTCTATGTGGGACAAGAAGCTACAGTTAGAACTGGATATGGAACAACTGATTGGTTCAAAATTGGGAAAGGAGTACGACAAGGCTGTATATGGTCTCCCTGCTTATTTAACTTATATGCAGAATTCATCATGCAAAAGGCTGGGCTGGATGAATCCCTAGCCGGAATTAAGATTGCCGGAAGAAATATCAACAACCTCAGATATGCAGATGACACAACCTTGATGGGAGAAAGTGAGGAGGAATTAAAGAACCTTTTATTGAGGGTGAAAGAGGAGAGCGCAAAATATGGTCTGAAGCTCAACATCAAAAAAACGAAGATCATGGCCACTGGTCCCATCACCTCCTGGCAAATAGAAGGAGAAGAAATGGAGGCAGTGAGAGATTTTACTTTCTGGGCTCCATTATCACTGCAGATGGCGACAGCAGCCACGAAATTAAGAGACGCCTGCTACTTGGGAGAAAGGCGATGACAAACCTAGACAGCATCTTAAAATGTAGAGACATCACCTTGCCAACAAAGGTCCGTATAGTAAAAGCTATGGTTTTCCCAGTAGTGATGTATGGAAGTGAGAGCTGGACCATAAAGAAGGCTGATCGCCGAAGAATTGATGCTTTTGAATTATGGTGCTGGAGGAGACTCTTGAGAGTCCCATGAACTGCAAGAAGATCAAACCAATCCATTCTTAAGGAAATCAGCCCTGAGTGCTCACTGGAAGGACAGATCGTGAAGCTGAGGCTCCAATACTTTGGCCACCTCATGAGAAGAGAAGACTCCCTGGAAAAGACCCTGATGTTGGGAAAGATGGAGGGCACAAGGAGAAGGGGACGACAGAGGACGAGATGGTTGGATAGTGTTCTCGAAGCTACCAGCGTGAGTTTGACCAAACTGCGGGAGGCAGTGGAAGACAGAAGTGCCTGGAGTGCTCTGGTCCATGGGGTCACGAAGAGTCGGACACGACTAAACGACTAAACAACAACTGTTTCTGGTGAACGGAGGTGGGGGGAGGTGTGCGGGAAACTGAATGGGGAAACTGTGCACCTAAAGAGCACAGGTCCCAAGTTATGGGGGGGGGGAGTTGATAGCAGGAAGACGCCTTACTTGTTTTCTATCCAATGACCTATGACCTTTCTTGACGCATGTAAAGGGGAAGTTTTATGACTCTTTGTGTGCTGTGTTACTATATAAGCTTTCGATCTGATGTGCCTCGGACAGACCTTCTTAACGGGCACATTGAATTGAGCTCTGTCCTATTGCAATAGATAAATAAAAACACCAGGTGCCTAACCAATATGCTGGACCTGAAAATAGTTTTCTGTGATTTAAAAGGTGGTTTCTCACCTGGGTAACGAACAAGGTGGTGTTGAAGTGAATTCTTACCGCAGATTCCAGTAGGTTTCCGAGCACAATTCAAAATGTTGGTGCTAACCTTTAAAGCCCTTAACAGCTATGACCCTGTATACCTGAAGGAGCATTTCCATCCCCATCGTCCAACCCAGCTCCGAGGGTCTTCTTGTGGTTCCCTCATTGTGAAAGGTGAGGTAACAGGGAACCAGGCAGAGGGCCTTTTTGGTAGTTGCACCCGTCCTGTGGAATGCCCCCCCCAGCAGATTTCAAGGAGTTAAACATCTATGTGATTTTTAAAAGACATCTGAAGACAGCCCTGTCCAGGGAAGCTTTTAGTGTTTGGTGTATTGTGTTTTACTATTTTTTTCATTGGGTGCCACGCAGAGTGGCTGGGGCAACCCAGTCAGATCGGCATCATAAAAAGAATTATTGTTATTATTATTATTATTATTATTATTATTATTATTATTATCCAGCAGCAGCAGCAGCATCATTCCTCTGGGCACAGGAAAGGTTGGTAGCTGAGAGGTATTACGCATTGTTTCGGATACCAAGAGTGTGAAACTACTTACCCGACATTCACAACCACTGAATCACTTTCGTGGACAATGGAACAGCAGACGTTTTCACAGGCTCCTGGAAGAAAACACAAGCCCCACAAGCCCTCCATTACAATTTCCCCTGCTCATTCACACTGAAATCATTGTGAGTTGAGACAGGGTTAGTCCTCCTAAAAGTAAATCTGTTGAAATCAAGAGATATAGCTAATTTAGATGAGCTTATTTATTTATTTTTATGTCATAAATTGTATACTGTATGCCACTTGACTGTAGAAAACAACAACTTTTAATGAAGTTCCTCTGGGAAAAACTCAGTTGCACTGAACTCTTTTTAAATGGGGCATCACTAGCTAAAAACCATTCTGTGGTTTTACCCTCTCCTGATCTGTAACAGAGATCAAGCAGTGTCAGTGGGTAAAAAACAAAAACAAACTTCCACCCACATTTCTTGGCTTCTTTCCAGTTATTTCTGATCACCTCTTAAAGCCCTTTCATAGAAGTCCCTTGGTACATGAAGCAGAAACACCTTCTTTGACATTTTTAGGATTTTTCAGCCCAGTATACCTGAAGGAGCGTCTCCACCCCCATCGTTCTGCCTGGACGCTGAGGTCCAGCACCGAGGGCCTTCTGGCGGTTCCCTCATTTCGAGAAGCAAAGCTACAGGGAACCAGGCAGAGGGCCTTCTCGGTAGTGGCACCCGCCCTGTGGAACGCCCTCCCATCAGATGTCAAAGCGATAAACAACTACCTGACATTCAGAAGACATCTTAAGGCAGCCCTGTTCAGGGAAGTTTTTAATGTGTGATATTTTAGTGTATTTTTGGTTTTTATGGAAGCCGCCCAGAGTGGCTGGGGAAATGCAGCCAGATGGGCGGGGTACAAATAATAAATTATTATTATTATTATTATTATTATTATTATTATTATTATTTTCATTGACTGTGACACTAGGAATTTTAATTTTAATTTATATATTTCTACTTATTTATTGAATTTATCTACACCCTACACCCGGAGGTCTCAGGGCGGTTCACAGAATTTCAGGGCCATTCACAGAATTACTACAGAACTGGACGGCTTTATAACAGGGGGCCTCAGACCCGTTTTCTTGCCTCATGGTTCCATCTTGCATTAAACTTAAACTACCTACGGGGGCAGTAGAAACCACCCGAAGCCCTCCATAGCAAACATTTCAGGACTTTTATACTAATGTGCCAGCCCAAATTCTCCTCAAACAATATAGTGAACCATTTTGAGACTCTTTCAAAGAACTTACGGATGCTTCCAAGGAGTCCAGCGCCTCCATGAAGATAGATGATTCCTCTCCTGTTCCCAGCAGCTGGTGTCTTGGGCCAGTACACCCTCACTGGCACCCCATCAAAAACCAGGTCCTTTCTGATCAAGTTTAAGTCCTTCCTTGTTGGCATGGCATCGTACGCAGCCCTGCAGATGACATATCTATGGCAAATGCCCAGTTTTTCCAGAAACGCTCCCTGTTTAAACCAAAACATTCAGCATTTATGATCAGCCTTAGATAGCTTTGCATATAAAAATCATATTTTGCATATATGCACTTCCTGTGGAACGAACCTCTCATATGTGGGGCAACTACATTGTACAGTGGTACCTTGCTTTACAGCTTTATAATCCATTCCGGAGATCCGTTTGTAAACCAAACCAGGTTAAAATAATAATAATAATAATAATAATAATAATAATAATAATAATAATGTAGGAAAACGGTCCTTTTCTGTGAAGTGTATGATGTTGAGTGTGGGTGATATCTTGTTTTCTCTTTAGATTTCGTTTAGCACCAACTGAATATTAAAAACAGTACAGCATCAGACATTAAAAACTTCCCTAAACAGGGCTGCCTTCAGTTGTCTTTTAAAAGTAAAATAGCTGTTTATTGCTTTGACATCTGCTGGGAGGGCGTTCCACAGGGCAGGTGCCACTACCGAGAAGGCCCTCTGCCTGGTTCCCTGTAACCTTACTTCTCGTAATGAGGGAACTGCCAGAAGGCCCTCGGCGCTGGATCTCAGTGTCCGGACTGAACAATGGGGGTGGAGATGCTCCTTCAGGTATACAGGACCGAGGCCGTTTAGGGCTTTAAAGGTCAGCACCACCACTTTGAATTGTGCTCGGAAACGTACTGGGAGCCAATGCAGATCTCTCAGAACTGGTGTTATGTGGTCCCGGCGGCCACTCCCAGTCACCAGTCTAGCTGCCGCATTTTGGATTAACTGCAGTTTCCAGGTCACCTTCAAAGGTAGCCCCACGTAGAGCGCGTTGCAGTAGTCCAAGCGGGAGATAACCAGAGCATGCACCACTCTGGCAAGACAGTCCGCGGGCAGGTGTGGTCTTAGCCTGCGTACCAGGTGGAGCTGGTAGACAGCTGCCCTGGACACAGAATTAACCTGTGCCTCCATGGACAGCTGTGAGTCCAAAATGACTCCCAGACTGCGCACCTGGTCCTTCAGGGGCACAGTTACCCCATTAAGGACCAGGGAATCCCCCACACCCGCCCGCCCCCTGTCCCCCAAAAACAGCACTTCTGTCTTGTCAGGATTCAACCTCAATCTGTTAGCCGCCATCCATCCTCCAACCGCCTCCAGGCACTCACACAGGACCTTCACCGCCTTCACTGGTTCTGATTTAAAGGAGAGGTAGAGCTGGGTGTCATCTGCATACTGATGAACACCCAGCCCAAACCCCCTGATGATCTCTCCCAGCGGCTTCATATAGATATTAAAAAGCATGGGGGAGAGGACGGAACCCTGAGGCACCCCACAAGTGAGAGCCCAGGGGTCTGAACACTCATCCCCCACCACCACTTTCTGGACATGGCCCGGGGAAAGGAGCGGAACCACCGTATAACAGTGCCCCCAGCTCCCAGCCCGTCTAGACGGTCCAGAAGGATGTTATGGTCGATGGTGTCAAAGGCCACTGATAGATCCAGCAGAACTAGGAAACAGCTCTCACCTTTGTCCCTAGCCCGCCGGAGATCATCAGCCAGCGCGACCAAGGCAGTTTCAGTCCCATGGTGAGGCCTGAATCCCGATTGGAAGGGATCGAAATGGTCTGCATCCTGCAGGCGTGCTTGGAGTTGTTTCGCAACCACCCGCTCAATCACCTTCCCCAAGAATGGTAAATTTGAGACTGGGCGATAATTGGCTAAATTGGCTGGGTCTAAAGATGTTTTTTTAAGAAGCGGTTTAATGACCGCCTCTTTCAGCGGGTCTGGGAAGGCTCCCTCACAGAGGGAAGCATTCACTACCCCGCAGAGCCCATCGCCCACCCCTTCCCGGCTCGCTTTTATCTGCCAGGATGGGCAAGGATCCAGGAGACAGGTGGTCGGTTTCACTTGTCCAAGCAGCCTGTCCGCATCCTCGGAGGTAACAGATTGGAATTGATCCCATGTAACAGGACTAGACAGAACTCTAGCACTCTCCCGCCCTGGCCCTGTTCCCACGGTGGAGTCTACCTCCCTCTGAATCTGAGCGACTTTAACTGCAAAAAACTTTGCAAAAGCAAGACCATCCGAATCGGTCCCTTGGGTTGTAACCCAAGGCGCGCTTTCGCCACAGGGGCCTCCCCAAACTTTTTTTTCATAATCTAAAAAAATGGATTGTAATCCAAAAAAAGGTTGCAAACCGGGACATGCACTTCCAGGTTTGACTTGTTTGTAATCCAAAATGTATGCAAACCAATATGTATGCAAAGCAAGGTACCACTGTATATCCTTTCATTCACCACTCACCTCTTGGAGTTTGGGCTGGCATGAAGCGCCTCCCCCCATAAGAATGTAAAAAGAGCCTATTGGTCCCGGCCAATGGCCCATCTAGTCCAGCAGATTATTCTCACAGTGCCTGTGGGAAACCTTCCAGCAGGATCTGAGCACAGGAGCCCTCTCCCCTTCCCCTATCTGGTGTACAGAAGCTTTGCTGCCTTGAGCTGTAGAGGCAGAGCATAGCCATGCTGGCTAGCAGCCATCTATAGCCTTCTCCTTTGTGAATTTGGCAGCCATCACTGCCCCCTGTGAAAGAGACTTCCATAGTTTGAATATGTCCGTTGTGAAGAAGTCATTTCTTATATCTTTCCTGAATCTTCCAACATTTAGTTCTAGTGTCATGAGACAGGGAGAAACATTTTTCTCTATCCACTTTCTCCATGACATGCACAAATTCTATAGACTGCTATCATGTCACCTGCAGCTTGCCTTTTCTCTAAACTAAAAAATCCCAAACACTGCAGTCTTTTTTAATGGGGGGGGAGTATCACCCCAATGCCTTGATTGTGATATATGTAGAACAAACTTACCAGTTCAAGGAAATATCCGAATGCAAAAGAAAAAATATGTAATTTTCTGCCGTGGGTGATTCCTGGAGGAATGTGGGTCCTTGTAAAATGATAATAAACTCCCCGTGCAAACAGCAAGGAGTGAATGAAAATGATCATATATAATATCAGCATCCACAGAGTTCCACCAAATGCCATTTCCCTTCAGCTCAGAAGCACAGAGGTAGGCACCTTCCCTTTGACTGATGCCAAGTGGCTTTTATAGAAGAACACTCTACAGCATGTGCAAGAGAACATCCTCGGCCAACCCACATTGCTTTCAATTGAGAAGGAAAAAAAAGCAATTTCGTAATCTGTTAAGAGATTGCAGGCTATCTTGCATTCCTGGTTGCTGTGGTTGTTTTTCACACAGGGTGGAGTATATGTGGAGGTGTGTCCCACATTTCCCCAACCCCTCCTCCAGAGGGAAGAGGTGCATGTGATTTCCATAGCCTCTGAAGGCCAAGCAGGTCACGACAAGCATCCTTCCTTACAAGAGACACTGACTGCTCTTGCAACACATCTTCATTTTTGTGGTGCTTGCCCTCCCACACAAAATACTTTGGCGTCTTTCATCCCTCGTAATTCAGAGAGCACACATTATCAGGGATGGCACATCAATGTCAGCGTTAACATCCTGCCAACAGCAGTATCACTGCCCCTGTCAGGACAGTGTGGTGAGCACAGAGGTTGGCACTGTCCATGCACACAATGGGAGCCAATCCTGCTCTTGCACAGATTTGATTGCTGCACATGCAATTCCACTTTTCATTTCTTTATTTCATTTCTTTATAAAAAGAGGCAGCATCCAGCTTTTCAGTTTTCTCTGTGGACAGCTGGTCAAGCACGGCACAGCTGAGGACTGTGTAACTCTCCTCACTCTTTTTCTTGATGAGGAGAGGGACATCATTGAATAGGAAGGATTAGGTGTTCTCACACTGTAAGACATTTCCAAAGAAATCTCCCTCTTCTGCCAGGGGCAGGGAGGGTCCCTCCCACCAGCCACCAGAAGTAGAAATCAGCAGGACGTTCTTGACTTTTCTGAAAGCCACCTGCTTCAGAAATGGGCACTTTTATTTTTGAGGTGGCAAGAATACACAGAGGAATTATACCAGAAAGATATGGATGGCTCGTACACCCCAGGTAGTGTGGTTGCTGACCCTGAGCCAGACATCCTGGAGAGTGAAGTCAAATGAGCCTTAGAAAGAAATAACAAGGCCAGTGGAAGTGATGGTATTCCAGCTGAACTATTTAAAATTTTAAAAGATGATGCTGTTAAGGTGCTACACTCAATACGCCAGCAAGTTTGGAAAACTCAGAAGTGGCCAGAGGATTGGAGAAGATCAGTCTACATCCCAATCCCAAAGAAGGGCAGTGCCAAAGAATGCTCCAACTACTGCACAATTGCACTCATTTCACACGCTAGTAAGGTTATGCTTAAAATTCTACAAGGAAGGCTCAAGCAGTATGTGGACCGAGAACTCCCAGAAGTGCAAGCTGGATTTAGAAGAGGCAGAGGAACCAAAGACCAAATTGCAAACATGCGCTGGATTATGGAGAAAGCTAGAGAGTTCCAGAAAGACATCTACTTCTGCTTCAATGACTATGCAAAAGCCTTTGACTGTGTCAACCACAGCAAACTATGGCAAGTTCTTAAAGAAATGGGAGTGCCTGATCACCTCATCTGTCTCCTGAGAAATCTCTATGTGGGACAAGAAGCTACAGTTAGAACTGGATATGGAACAACTGATTGGTTCAAAATTGGGAAAGGAGTACGACAAGGCTGTATATGGTCTCCCTGCTTATTTAACTTATATGCAGAATTCATCATGCGAAAGGCTGGGCTGGATGAATCCCTAGCCGGAATTAAGATATGCAGATGATACAACCTTGATGGCAGAAAGTGAGGAGGAATTAAAGAACCTTTTATTGAGGGTGAAAGAGGAGAGCGCAAAATATGGTCTGAAGCTCAACATCAAAAAAACGAAGATCATGGCCACTGGTCCCATCACCTCCTGGCAAATAGAAAGGGAAGAAATGGAGGCAGTGAGAGATTTTACTTTCTTGGGCTCCATGATCACTGCAGATGGCGACAGCAGCCACGAAATTAAGAGACGCCTGCTACTTGGGAGAAAGGCGATGACAAACCTAGACAGCATCTTAAAAAGTAGAGACATCGCCTTGCCAACAAAGGTCCGTATAGTAAAGGCTATGGTTTTCCCAGTAGTGATGTATGGAAGTGAAAGATGGACCATAAAGAAGGCTGATCGCCGAAGAATTGATGCTTTTGAATTATGGTGCTGGAGGAGACTCTTGAGAGTCCCATGGACTGCAAGAAGATCAAACGTATCCATTCTTAAGGAAATCAGCCCTGAGTGCTCACTGGAAGGACAGATCATGAAGCTGAGGCTCCAATACTTTGGCCACCTCATGAGAAGAGAAGACTCCCTGGAAAAGACCCTGATGCTGGGAAAGATGGAGGGCAGAAGGAGAAGGGGACGACAGAGGACGAGATGGTTGGATAGTGTTCTCGAAGCTACCAGCATGAGTTTGACCAAACTGCGGGAGACAGTGGAAGACAGAAGTGTCTGGCGTGCTCTGATCCATGGGGTCACGAAGAGTTGGACATGACTAAACGACTAAACAACAACACAACAACATTTTGTCTTCTAAATAGTGATGGAGTTTTGATACAAGCCCTTCTCCTTCCAAGGCAGCAAGAGGCATTTATTGAAGTTCAAGGACACATTCTAGCCAGAAAACAAAGGAGCCAACGCCAAGGGGCTAAAGGGTGTTTCCCCCACCGGGAAAATATTTGAGGGGGCCTCCCTCCCCCAAAGTTGACAGGCATTGCCATTCAAATGGTGTATATCTTCAAACATTTCTCTGATGAAAATTGGGGTGTCCAATTCAATAATGATAATGATGATGATGATTTTATTATTTATACGCCAGCCATCTGACTGGGATTCCTCAGCCACTCTAGGTGGCTTCCAACATATATAAAAACATAACAAAACATAAGACATTACAAAACTTCCCAAGACATTGCTGGCTTCAGATGTTCTCAGGGAACTGCCATCAGGGCCGGAGGGAGAGAGTGGGCTCCAGAGGGACTCCAGAGAGTGCCCCGGGATGGGGAGAGGCAGCCCATCTTCTGGGGAAGAGAATCAGCGTAGCACCACTGGAGAAGGGGGGCAGATGGGGGAAGCGGCAAGGCGGTTCCATGACTCCTTGCCGGGAACCAGCGGGGTGAGTAGGTGTCCTCCACTGCCCACACCCTCCTTGCGCAGAAGGCTTCCGCGCAGGGAGAGTAGGCGGAGACTAGGCATCAAAGAGCTTCTTTGCTGGAAAAAGTTCAAGAAACGCCCACTGACGGATTATGCCAGCGATTGAGACAGTCATGGGCGAGTGGCTGTCCGGACAGAAAAGGTTCACTCAGGCAACCCAGCCAGGTGTGGCGCCAGTTTACGCACGAGCAACCCCTAGAACCATTACAGCAATCCGTCAGTCACTGACGTTGCTTGTGCGCAGCCCCAGAGAGGCAGCACGATGAGCCAAACAGGGACAGCCGGAGAGATGGAGCAACAAGCCGTGGTGAGAGGTCTGGTTCGAGAGGAACCGAGACCTGGAGGTGCATGTAGCTACCCTGACGGCGCGGCTGGAGGAGAGACGGGCTCAGGATGCACAGGTCAGAACCATCCCCATCGCAAGGAAGGTACCGGGACTGGTACACAAGTTTGGGGGAAAGCCCCAAGACTACAATGCCTTCCGAATGGAAGTTCAGTACGCTTTGGAATTGCAGAAAAATGACTTTGCTGATGACGGGGAGAGGGTGGCTTACATTGTGGGACATCTGCAGGATGGGGCGCGCGAATGGATCAGACCCCTAATGGCGACGCAGAATGATGCCTTGAAGGACCTTAAGAAATTCTTCCAGGGAATGGACGCGATGTTCTCCAGTGAGGTTGAGCAAAAGGTGACGCGGCGGGAACTGATGGGGTGCAAGCAGGGGGGCCAGTCCGTCAGAAACTACTGGTCGCGTTTTGCGATGTTAGTCCACAGGCTCGGGTGGGATCTGGACTCTGAACCGATACAAATGTTGTTTGAGGCGGGTTTATCCCCCGAAGTGAAAGACGAGTTGTCCCGAGAGCCCCGGCCCCGGTCGATGGACGAACTCACAAAGGCTGTGCTTGCGATTGGCGTACGCCAGGAAGCGCGGGCTCAGGAGAAGCGGGAGATAAGAGGGGAATGTTTCCATGACAACCGCATTCCTGAGATGCCGAGGGAGCCTTCCCAGGCAGCGGAGCCGATGGAAATTGATGGCGCGCGCACGAAGTTTCAAACGCTGGTGAATGGCGGAAAAGGGAGGGAAAGGAGTGGAAAACTACCAAGAAGTGTTTCCTCAGTCAACGACCGGGACATTTTGCTGCCCTCAACGAAAAGCCTGGCAAGGGATGGTGGGGGCTGCAGGCCACGATGAGAAGGGGGAGGAAGGGCAGGCGTAGGGAAATGACAACGCCTGGCTGCCAACCAGCAGGGGCAGCAGCCAGGCCAGCGACCAATCGAAGTGCCCCAGCCTGACCCCACCAAGGCAGCTATAGCCATAGAAGTGGTGCTAGAACTCCCGAATGGGCACCCCGTCAAAGTGAAGGGACTGCTAAATTCGGGCAGCTCGTGTAATTTCTTCAGCAGAGACTTCGCTCTGGAGCACCAACTCCACCTGTTACCACTAGATTTTCCCTTGCAGGTGACCACCATCGATGGCAGGGAACTTCTGGGAGGGGAAGTGACACACCAGACACCGCCAATGCGAATGAGGGTCTCCAGGCACACGGAAACCATTGCCTTTCACGTGGCCACGCTGGGAGGACCCCCAAAAATACTGGGAATGAGCTGGCTGGCAATACATGATCCAGTAGTGTCATGGCATCAGCGGTCAGTCACCTTTGGGTCAGCTTACTGCTTAGAACACTGTCTGGGAGGGAAGGAACCAAGAATGACGGTGGCCAGGGTGGCGGGGCTGGCCTTGGAACAAAAAGGGGAGGTGCCACCACAATATGCTGACTTGAAGGAGGTCTTCAGCGAGAGGGAGGCAGATAGACTACCCCCCCACAGGCCCTTTGACTGCCAAATCAACCTACTCCCAGGAGCTCAGTTGCCGGTGGGTAAGCTGTATGCCATGTCCGACCGGGAGATGCAGGAGTTGCGGCAGTTTATTGACAAGAACCTGAAGAGAGGGTTCATAAGGGAATCAAAGGCGGTGGGGGGGGGGGCAGTCCGGTGTTCTTTGTGGACAGAAAGGAGACCAATCAGCCCAGGCTAGTCGTAGATTACCGGGCCCTGAACCTGGTGTCAGAACCCGTGACTTTCCCAATGCCCAGGATTGACGACATTTTAACACGTGTGAGGCAGGGGAAGATTTTTACCAAGCTGGACCTCAGAGGAGCATACAATTTGATTAGGATAAGGGAGGGGGACGAATGGAAAACAACCATGTTCACCCCCCTGGGGGCTTTTGAGTACTTAGTTATGTCATTTGGATTACAATCGGGGTCCACCTGCTTTCAAGCCTTCTTGCACCATGTGTTGGGGCCCCTGCTGTACAAGAATTGCGTAGCCTTCCTGGATGACGTCTTAATCTATTCGGACAATGAGAAGCAACACGTCAGAGACGTCAGGGAGGTGCTACAGAGATTGCAGAAGCATCAGTTGTGGGTCAAGCTGGAAAAATGCCAGTTCCACACCAGGGAGGTCGAGTTTCTGGGGTACAAGTTGTCAGACAAAGGCCTAGCCATGGACCCAGCCAAAGTAAAGGCAGTGCTGGAATGGAAAGCCCCCAAAAACTTCAAGGATGTGAAGATGTTCCTAGGCTTCCGCAACTTCTACAGGAAGTTCATAAAGAACTTCGCTCACTTGACAGCGCCCATAACGGACTGTCTTAGTAGCAAAAAGAAGTTCGCGTGGACAGAGAGTGCACAGCAATCCTTTGAAAGGCTGAAGAAGGCGTTCGCCTCGGAAGAGCAGCTCCTGCACGTGGACCTGGAGAAGTCCATGAGACTGGAGACGGACGCATCCGACCGAGCCATTGGAGCGGTCCTTTTGCAGCCCGGGGCCAAGCAGGACTGGAGGCCGTGTGCCTTTTTCTCAAGGAAGCTGAGCAAGTCAGAGCAAAACTACACAGTGTATGACCGAGAACTGCTTGCGATCTATGCGGCGTTTCGGCAATGGAGACATCTACTGATAGGGGCGCGGCACAAGATCCAGGTCCGAACTGACCACAAGAACTTGGAATACTGGCGGACCGCGCGAGTGCTCAACCAGAGACAGATTCGGTGGGCCCAGGAGTTCGCCAAGTTTTCCTTCGAGATCAGATACGTGCCGGGAGAGGAAAACGTAAGGGCAGATGCTCTCTCCCAGAAACCGGAGTACATGGAAGGAGAGGGACCACTGGAGACCAGACACGTGTTCCCCGAGGACCGGTGTGTGGGGGGGGGAGCGTTGGTTGGGAAACGAGAACTGGCAGGGCTTACTAGAGATGATGCGTTCGCTCAGACGAAAATCAGGGAACTCCGAGACGGAAGGGAAGACAATGGTGGGTTTGAAGAAAAGGAAGGGCTACTGTACTATAAGGGGGCACTGTATGTACCGGGGGAGACCTTGAGGGGGAAGGTACTTAAACAACTCCACGACAACCCGACAGCTGGGCACTTTGGACAGCACAAGACCATGCTGCTTGTCACCAGGCAGTTCTGGTGGCCAAAGGTGAGGGAAGACGTACGAGAATATGTACGAGGGTGCGACCAATGCCAGAGGGCTAAGGGGGAGAGGGCTGCGCCCGCAGGGTTACTGGAACCCTTACCTACACCGGGAAAGCCCTGGGAGGTGGTGTCCATTGATTTTATGACAGATCTGCCCAAGTCAAGGGGGAAGACAGCAGTCATGGCAGTAGTCGATCTACTGACAAAAATGTGCCATTTTATAGCTTGCTCACATGCGACAACGGCAGAGGAGACAGCCAGGCTGTTTGTGGATCACATTTTTAGACTGCATGGGGCTCCCTTGAGGGTAATCTCGGATCGCGGGAAACAATTTACTTCCCGGTTCTGGAGGAAGCTCATGAGCTTGCTACAGGTTGAGGTGAGTTTCTCGACGGTGAGGCACCCAGAGACCAACGAACAAGCAGAAAGAGCGAACAGTATACTCCAACAATACCTACGCTGCTACGTCAGCGAGAGACAGAACGACTGGGTAGAGAAATTAGCTTTGGCATGGTTCTCCTTCCACCAAACACAGAAATTGGAGAGAGCAGGTAAGATAATTCCCTCTGAGTCAAATGAGGTCTGCAAGTTACGAGGGAGCTCTTATTCTGTGTCATTTTCCTCCTTACCCCCATCATCTCCCCATGCTGGCCTGTGGCATTATCTTCCTGTCAGGATCAGCACTAGTGACCTCCCATTTGGATTACTGCAATGGGTTCCACATGAAGGTGACCTTCAAAATGTTCTGGAAACTTTGGTTAGTGCTGACAATAGCTGTGGGGACATAGCTTGGGGCTGTGCAGCAGAACCATATCTCATCAGTCCCTCACCCTCTTTCGTAGATCCCAGTCTGCTTTCATGTGTACACGTCTGGTCGGAAGAGGTACATATAGAAAGATACTTCAGGTATCATGGCCCTAATTTTGAAGGGTAAATATATTCCCACCCTACAGTTTCACTATAATGTTGGTGTAATTAAATGAGTTCATATCATTCACAAGGGTTTAGCTCCATTTAGCTTCTTGCCCAGGAGCTCCTTTCTTATTGCTAAATATCTTCCAAATTCTGTATTGGTCTGAATATAAGCTGCAGCATCCAATAAATGTTGGAAATGTAAAGAAAATGAAGGTACATTCTGCAGCATCCAATAAATGTTGGAAATGTAAAGAAAATGAAGGTACATTCTTTCACCTTTGGTGGACATGCCCAAAGATTAAGGCTTTCTGGGAGATGATCTATAATGAAATGAAAAAGGTATTTAAATATACCTTTCTGAAGAAACGGATTCTGCCAGTCAATTCTGCCAGTCCCATAAAGTCAATCAATTTCGTCTGCCATTCTTCCAGAGTGGGTAGATCTTGCGTCTTCCAATACTTTGCAATGAGTATTCTTGCTGCTGTTGTAGCATACATAAAGAAAGTTCTATCCTTTTTTAACACCAATTGGCCGACTATGCCCAGGAGAAAGGCCTCTGGTTTCTTCAGAAATTGATAATGGATGAAAATATAGAGTTAAAAAATGTTAAGATATAGAGTTAAGATAAATGAAAGAGGGTAAGGATTTGCTGACTTGATTATGTAAATGGGAATACAAAAAGGGGAGGTGTGAGGAGGTCAAAGAAACAAGCAAAGGAGTTTAAAGTTATGAAAAACGGATTTGTTTTTAAATTTTTCTTACTTTTTTTGTCTTTTGTATGTTGTATTTTTTTTTATTTTTTCTTTCATGTATTTTTGTATTCATGCTTTTGTAAAACTTTAATAAATATTTCTTTTAAAAAAAATGAATATAAGCGGCAGTTCCCCCCCCAAATTCCAACCATGAAAGTTAAAGTGCGGCTTAAATTCACGACCTTACAAAAATTTGCTTTTTTACGATATTGCTGCTCAAACAGACATATGGTAAAACAGAACGTTTGTGAGTGCCTGTGGAATTTTAAGGGAGCGACTTATATTCGGGTATTGTCTTTTTCCCCCTCTGTTGAATTTTAAAGGTGTGGCTTATATTCGGACCAATATGGTATTATGGAGCGACAGCTAATCAATGGAATGAGCTAACTTGGTGACCTGGTTGGGTAGCTTTAAAAGAGGATCAGGCCAATTCATGGAGGAGGTTATAGGTACGTTTGCATTATGACAGGTTGTATGGCAATGAATGCTGCTTATGTACTTACAGATGTCATGGTGATTTTAATAAATCCGACTAGGGTAGAATTGTGGACCTGACCTTTTCTTCTTACTTTAAGACTGGGACAATAGGAAAGGGGGATTGTTCCCCCCACAGAAAGGGAAGGCTGCCATTGGAAGACAAAGAAGGTCATTCATTTCTATAAACCTTTTAAGAACTGTATTACACTCTGCAAACATTTCTGTGTGCTCGGGAATTCAAGTGGCCCCCAACCAGCAAAGGCCATTATCCCGTGGAATCCATCTTGAACATGATACCATGTCACTGGCACACCGTGGTCCTCTAACCGCTTCTTGTACAACAGCCCATCATCCCGGAGAACATCATATTCACAGGTTAGAATGAAAGTCTCTGGAAGCTGGCGGATTATGTCATCCTCTGCTAGAAGGGGGGCAAACATTGTCTCAGTACCTCTTTTAACTTGTTCATAAAGTTCTTCTGAAAATGGAGCAGGTTCTACAGGAACATAGCCCCTAGCTTTAAATTCTTCTGGAATGTTATCAGCACTTATCCATTTTTGGTATTTCTTTCTCAAATCAGGAGGGACATGGGCACCTTTTATAAATGGGTCCACGTTCATGTCCTTCCCAGTGAGATATCTTAAACCAAATTTGACAGCTCGTTTCCTGAACAAGGGAGGAACTGATTGGTTTTGCTGATAGGATGGCAAATCAAAGTCCCCTGGTTGTAGGAATGGGTTGACGAGGACCTGAGCTCGCAGTCTTGGGAGGTCCTCTCTGGTCACCAGTTCTTGACAAATAGCTGTTGCAAATGTGCCTCCGCTACTCTCCCCAGCAATGGCAATGCAGTTGGGGTCCACTCCGTATTCCTTTGCATTCTTCAGAAAGTGTATTGTAGCAGTTAAACAGTCCAGCACAGGGACTGGATAGGGATGCTCAGGTGCTAAACGAAATCTAAAGAGAAAACAAGATATCACCCACACTCAACATCATACACTTCACAGAAAAGGACTGTTTTCCTGCATTACATATTGCAAGTGCTGGGAATCTCTTTCACCCCTAGTGCCACATTCCTTTCTGTGCAACCTTCTGGGGGCCACTTGCCAGCTACAGGTGGACCTGAGGCAAAAATGGAAAGCAAATGCAAACTCTCCCTTTGGACAAATAGCTGTTTCATTACAACACACCTTTCTCTACCGTCTAGCTCCTTCCTTCTTGCTTTCCCTTGTCCATTAGCAGGTTTTACTGCAGCTCTCCTGATCTGGTTGGCAGGACTCCTAGCAGTCACTCATACCAATGGGTACTAGTCACAAGCAGGATATGCTACCGCCACTGAGAACACGATGGTCAGATCCAGCAGAGTTCTTACTATGCTCAAAGTAAAAGGGAGATGCGCCCCAAACATAAAAAATCTATATTAAATAAAATAAAATAAAATAAAATGAACACCTATTCTAATTGCTGGAAAAATCATTATATTTAAAACTTTATCTGGCTGAATGGCAGTTAAAGGATTGAAGTTGAATCCCAATAAGACTGAAGTACTGTTTCTGGTCCCCTTCATGGATCACTGCCTTGCCGTGGCGAAGGGGCTTGAATAACTCAGAGAAGCTATGAACTATGCCGAGCAGGGCACCCAAGATGAACAGGTCATAGTGGAGAGTTTTTACCAAACGTGATCCACCTGGAGGAGGAACCGGCAAGCCACTCCAGTATCCCTGCCAAGAAAACTCCATGGACAAAGACAACAGGCATATAAAAGTTATGATGCTGGAAGATGAGCCCCTCAGGTTGGAAGGCGTCCAACATGCTACTGGGTAAGAGCGGAGGACAAGTACAAGTAGATCCAGAGCTGATGAAGCGGCTGGGCTAAAGCCGAAAGGACGCTCAGCTGCGGATATGCCTGGAAGCGAAAGGAAAGTCCAATGCTGTAAAGAAAAATATTGCATAGGAACCTGGAATGTAAGAACCATGAACCTGGGTAAGTTGGATGTGGGCAAAAATGAGATGGCAAGAATAAATATTGACATCCTGGGCATCAGTGAACTAAAATGGACAGGAATGGGCGAATTCAGTTCGGATGACCATCATATCTACTACTGTGGGCAAGAAACCCGCAAAAGAAATGGAGTGGCCCTCATAGTCAACAAAAGAGTGGCGAAAGCTGTACTGGGATGCAATCTCAAAAATGATAGAATGATCTCGATACGAATCCAAGGCAGACCTTTTAACATCACAGTAATCCAAGTTTATGCACCAACTACTGGTGCTGAAGAAACTGAAATTGACCAATTCTATGAAGACTTACAACACCTTATAGAAGTGACACCAAAGAAGGATGTTCTTCTCATTATAGGGGATTGGAATGCTAAAGTAGGGAATCAAGAGATAAAAGGAACAACTGGCAAGTTTGGCCTTGGAGATCAAAACGAAGCAGGGCAAAGGCTAATAGAGTTCTGTCAAGAGAACAAGCTGGTCATCACAAACACGCTTTTCCAACAACACAAGAGACGACTCTACACATGGACATCACCAGATGGGCAGTATCGAAATCAGATTGATTATTCTCTGCAGCCAAAGATGGAGAAGCTCTATACAGTCAGCAAAAACAAGACCTGGAGCTGACTGTGGCTCAGATCATTAGCTTCTTATAGCAAAATTCAAGCTTAAACTGAAGAAAGTAGGAAAAACCACTGGGCCGGTAAGATACAATCTAAATCAAATTCCTTATGAATACACAGTGGAAGTGAGGAACAGGTTTAAGGATTTAGATTTGGTGGACAGAGTGCCTGAAGAACTATGGATGGAGGCTCGCAACATTATACAGGAGGCAGCAACGAAAACCATCCCAATGAAAAGGAAATGCAAGAAAGCAAAGTGGCTGTCCAATGAGGCCTTACAAATAGCGGGGGAGAGAAGGCAAGCAAAATGCAAGCGAGATAGAGAAAGATACAGGAAATTGAATGCAGAGTTCCAAAAAATAGCAAGGAGAGACAAGAAGGCCTTCTTAAACGAGCAATGCAAAGAAATAGAGGAAAACAACAGGATGGGAAGAACCAGAGATCTGTTCAAGAAAATTGGAGATATGAAAGGAACATTTCGTTCAAAGATTACCATAATAAAGGACAAAAGTGGTAAGGACCTAACAGAAGCAGAAGACATCAAGAAGAGGTGGCAAGAATACACAGAGGAATTATACCAGAAAGATATGGATGTCTCGTACGCCCCAGGTAGTGTGGTTGCTGACCTTGAGCCAGACATCCTGGAGAGTGAAGTCAAATGAGCCTTAGAAAGCACTGCAAATAACAAGGCCAGTGGAAGTGATGCAAGAGAACATCCTCGGCCAACCCACATTGCTTTCAATTGAGAAGGAAAAAAAAGCAATTTCGTAATCTGTTAAGAGATTGCAGGCTATCTTGCATTCCTGGTTGCTGTGGTTGTTTTTCACACAGGGTGGAGTATATGTGGAGGTGTGTCCCACATTTCCCCAACCCCTCCTCCAGAGGGAAGAGGTGCATGTGATTTCCATAGCCTCTGAAGGCCAAGCAGGTCACGACAAGCATCCTTCCTTACAAGAGACACTGACTGCTCTTGCAACACATCTTCATTTTTGTGGGGCTTGCCCTCCCACACAAAATACTGTGGCGTCTTTCATCCCTCGTAATTCAGAGAGCACACATTATCAGGGATGGCACATCAATGTCAGCGTTAACATCCTGCCATCAGCAGTATCACTGCCCCTGTCAGGACAGTGTGGTGAGCACAGAGGTTGGCACTGTCCATGCACACAATGGGAGCCAATCCTGCTCTTGCACAGATTTGATTGCTGCACATGCAATTCCACTTTTCATTTCTTTATTTCATTTCTTTATAAAAAGAGGCAGCATCCAGCTTTTCAGTTTTCTCTGTGGACAGCTGGTCAAGCACGGCACAGCTGAGGACTGTGTAACTCTCCTCACTCTTTTTCTTGATGAGGAGAGGGACATCATTGAATAGGAAGGATTAGGTGTTCTCACACTGTAAGACATTTCCAAAGAAATCTCCCTCTTCTGCCAGGGGCAGGGAGGGTCCCTCCCACCAGCCACCAGAAGTAGAAATTAGCAGGACGTTCTTGACTTTTCTGAAAGCCACCTGCTTCAGAAATGGGCACTTTTATTTTTGAGGTGGCAAGAATACACAGAGGAATTATACCAGAAAGATATGGATGGCTCGTACACCCCAGGTAGTGTGGTTGCTGACCTTGAGCCAGACATCCTGGAGAGTGAAGTCAAATGGGCCTTAGAAAGAAATAACAAGGCCAGTGGAAGTGATGGTATTCCAGCTGAACTATTTAAAATTTTAAAAGATGATGCTGTTAAGGTGCTACACTCAATACGCCAGCAAGTTTGGAAAACTCAGAAGTGGCCAGAGGATTGGAGAAGATCAGTCTACATCCCAATCCCAAAGAAGGGCAGTGCCAAAGAATGCTCCAACTACCGCACAATTGCACTCATTTCACACGCTAGTAAGGTTATGCTTAAAATTCTACAAGGAAGGCTCAAGCAGTATGTGGACCAAGAACTCCCAGAAGTGCAAGCTGGATTTAGAAGAGGCAGAGGAACCAGAGACCAAATTGCAAACATGCGCTGGATTATGGAGAAAGCTAGAGAGTTCCAGAAAGACATCTACTTCTGCTTCAATGACTATGCAAAGGCTTTGACTATTTCAACCACAGCAAACTATGGCAAGTTCTTAAAGGAATGGGAGTGCCTGATCACCTCATCTGTCTCCTGAGAAATCTCTATGTGGGACAAGAAGCTACAGTTAGAACTGGATATGGAACAACTGATTGGTTCAAAATTGGGAAAGGAGTACGACAAGGCTGTATATGGTCTCCCTGCTTATTTAACTTATATGCAGAATTCATCATGCAAAAGGCTGGGCTGGATGAATCCCTAGCCGGAATTAAGATTGCCGGAAGAAATATCAACAACCTCAGATATGCAGATGACACAACCTTGATGGCAGAAAGTGAGGAGGAATTAAAGAACCTTTTATTGAGGGTGAAAGAGGAGAGCGCAAAATATGGTCTGAAGCTCAACATCAAAAAAAACGAAGATCATGGCCACTGGTCCCATCACCTCCTGGCAAATAGAAGGAGAAGAAATGGAGGCAGTGAGAGATTTTACTTTCTTGGGCTCCATTATCACTGCAGATGGCGACAGCAGCCACGAAATTAAGAGACGCCTGCTACTTGGGCAAACCTAGACAGGATCTTAAAATGTAGAGACATCACCTTGCCAACAAAGGTCCGTATAGTAAAAGCTATGGTTTTCCCAGTAGTGATGTATGGAAGTGAGAGCTGGACCATAAAGAAGGCTGATCGCCGAAGAATTGATGCTTTTGAATTATGGTGCTGGAGGAGACTCTTGAGAGTCCCATGGACTGCAAGAAGATCAAACCAATCCATTCTTAAGGAAATCAGCCCTGAGTGCTCACTGGAAGGACAGATCGTGAAGCTGAGGCTCCAATACTTTGGCCACCTCATGAGAAGAGAAGACTCCCTGGAAAAGACCCTGATGTTGGGAAAGATGGAGGGCACAAGGAGAAGGGGACGACAGAGGACGAGATGGTTGGATAGTGTTCTCGAAGCTACCAGCGTGAGTTTGACCAAACTGCGGGAGGCAGTGGAAGACAGAAGTGCCTGGAGTGCTCTGGTCCATGGGGTCACGAAGAGTCGGACACGACTAAACGACTAAACAACAACTGTTTCTGGTGAACGGAGGTAGGGGGAGGTGTGCGGGAAACTGAATGGGGAAACTGTGCACCTAAAGAGCACAGGTCCCAAGTTATGGGGGGGGGGGGAGTTGATAGCAGGAAGACGCCTTACTTGTTTTCTATCCAATGACCTATGACCTTTCTTGACGCATGTAAAGGGGAAGTTTTATGACTCTTTGTGTGCTGTGTTACTATATAAGCTTTCGATCTGATGTGCCTCGGACAGACCTTCTTAACGGGCACATTGAATTGAGCTCTGTCCTATTGCAATAGATAAATAAAAACACCAGGTGCCTAACCAATATGCTGGACCTGAAAATAGTTTTCTGTGATTTAAAAGGTGGTTTCTCACCTGGGTAACGAACAAGGTGGTGTTGAAGTGAATTCTTACCGCAGATTCCAGTAGGTTTCCGAGCACAATTCAAAATGTTGGTGCTAACCTTTAAAGCCCTTAACAGCTATGACCCTGTATACCTGAAGGAGCATTTCCATCCCCATCGTCCAACCCAGCTCCGAGGGTCTTCTTGTGGTTCCCTCATTGTGAAAGGTGAGGTAACAGGGAACCAGGCAGAGGGCCTTTTTGGTAGTTGCACCCGCCCTGTGGAATGCCCCCCCCAGCAGATTTCAAGGAGTTAAACATCTATGTGATTTTTAAAAGACATCTGAAGACAGCCCTGTCTAGGGAAGCTTTTAGTGTTTGGTGTATTGTGTTTTACTATTTTTTTCATTGGGTGCCACGCAGAGTGGCTGGGGCAACCCAGTCAGATCGGCATCATAAAAAGAATTATTGTTATTATTATTATTATTATTATTATTATTATTATTATTATCCAGCAGCAGCAGCAGCAGCATCATTCCTCTGGGCACAGGAAAGGTTGGTAGCTGAGAGGTATTACGCATTGTTTCGGATACCAAGAGTGTGAAACTACTTACCCGACATTCACAACCACTGAATCACTTTCGTGGACAATGGAACAGCAGACGTTTTCACAGGCTCCTGGAAGAAAACACAAGCCCCACAAGCCCTCCATTACAATTTCCCCTGCTCATTCACACTGAAATCATTGTGAGTTGAGACAGGGTTAGTCCTCCTAAAAGTAAATCTGTTGAAATCAAGAGATATAGCTAATTTAGATGAGCTTATTTATTTATTTTTATGTCATAAATTGTATACTGTATGCCACTTGACTGTAGAAAACAACAACTTTTAATGAAGTTCCTCTGGGAAAAACTCAGTTGCACTGAACTCTTTTTAAATGGGGCATCACTAGCTAAAAACCATTCTGTGGTTTTACCCTCTCCTGATCTGTAACAGAGATCAAGCAGTGTCAGTGGGTAAAAAACAAAAACAAACTTCCACCCACATTTCTTGGCTTCTTTCCAGTTATTTCTGATCACCTCTTAAAGCCCTTTCATAGAAGTCCCTTGGTACATGAAGCAGAAACACCTTCTTTGACATTTTTAGGATTTTTCAGCCCAGTATACCTGAAGGAGCGTCTCCACCCCCATCGTTCTGCCCGGACGCTGAGGTCCAGCACCGAGGGCCTTCTCGCGGTTCCCTCATTTCGAGAAGCAAAGCTACAGGGAACCAGGCAGAGGGCCTTCTCGGTAGTGGCACCCGCCCTGTGGAACGCCCTCCCATCAGATGTCAAAGCGATAAACAACTACCTGACATTCAGAAGACATCTTAAGGCAGCCCTGTTCAGGGAAGTTTTTAATGTGTGATATTTTAGTGTATTTTTGGTTTTTATGGAAGCCGCCCAGAGTGGCTGGGGAAATGCAGCCAGATGGGCGGGGTACAAATAAATAATAATAATAATAATAATAATAATAATAATAATAATAATAATAATAATTTTCATTGACTGTGACACTAGGAATTTTAATTTTAATTTATATATTTCTACTTATTTATTGAATTTATCTACACCCTACACCCGGAGGTCTCAGGGCGGTTCACAGAATTTCAGGGCCGTTCACAGAATTACTACAGAACTGGACGGCTTTATAACAGGGGGCCTCAGACCCGTTTTCTTGCCTCATGGTTCCATCTTGCATTAAACTTAAACTACCTACGGGGGCAGTAGAAACCACCCGAAGCCCTCCATAGCAAACATTTCAGGACTTTTATACTAATGTGCCAGCCCAAATTCTCCTCAAACAATATAGTGAACCATTTTGAGACTCTTTCAAAGAACTTACGGATGCTTCCAAGGAGTCCAGCGCCTCCATGAAGATAGATGATTCCTCTCCTGTTCCCAGCAGCTGGTGTCTTGGGCCAGTACACCCTCACTGGCACCCCATCAAAAACCAGGTCCTTTCTGATCAAGTTTAAGTCCTTCCTTGTTGGCATGGCATCGTACGCAGCCCTGCAGATGACATATCTATGGCAAATGCCCAGTTTTTCCAGAAACGCTCCCTGTTTAAACCAAAACATTCAGCATTTATGATCAGCCTTAGATAGTTTTGCATTCAAAAAACATATTTTGCATATATGCACTGCCTGTGGAACGAACCTCTCATATGTGGGGCAACTACATTGTACAGTGGTACCTTACTTTACAACCAAATCCATTCTGAAGGTCCGTTTGTAAACCAAAACAGGTTGTAATTCAAGGCGTGCTTTCACCACAGGGGCCTCCCCGAAAAAAAAATTTCATAATCCCAAAAAATGGATTGTAATCCAAAAAAAGGTTGCAAACCGGGACATGCACTTCCAGGTTTGACTTGTTTGTAATCCAAAATGTATGCAAACCAATATGTATGCAAAGCAAGGTACCACTGTATATCCTTTCATTCACCACTCACCTCTTGGAGTTTGGGCTGGCATGAAGCGCCTCCCCCCATAAGAATGTAAAAAGAGCCTGTTGGTCCCGGCCAATGGCCCATCTAGTCCAGCAGATTATTCTCACAGTGCCTGTGGGAAACCTTCCAGCAGGATCTGAGCACAGGAGCCCTCTCCCCTTCCCCTATCTGGTGTACAGAAGCTTTGCTGCCTTGAGCTGTAGAGGCAGAGCATAGCCATGCTGGCTAGCAGCCATCTATAGCCTTCTCCTTTGTGAATTTGGCAGCCATCACTGCCCCCTGTGAAAGAGACTTCCATAGTTTGAATATGTCCGTTGTGAAGAAGTCATTTCTTATATCTTTCCTGAATCTTCCAACATTTAGTTCTAGTGTCATGAGACAGGGAGAAACATTTTTCTCTATCCACTTTCTCCATGACATGCACAAATTCTATAGACTGCTATCATGTCACCTGCAGCTTGCCTTTTCTCTAAACTAAAAACTCCCAAACACTGCAGTCTTTTTTAATGGGGGGGGGGGAAGTATCACCCCAATGCCTTGATTGTGATATATGTAGAACAAACTTACCAGTTCAAGCAAATATCCGAATGCAAAAGAAAAAATATGTAATTTTCTGCTGTGGGTGATTCCTGGAGGAATGTGGGTCCTTGTAAAATAATAATAAACTCCCCGTGCAAACAGCAAGGAGTGAATGAAAATGATCATATATAATATCAGCATCCACAGAGTTCCACCAAACGCCATTTCCCTTCAGCTCAGAAGCACAGAGGTAGGCACCTTCCCTTTGACCGATGCCAAGTGGCTTTTGTACAAGTCTCCAGCTTATGCAAGAGAACATCCTCAGCCAAGAAGAGGTGCATAGGATTTCAATACTCTGAAGGCCAATCAGATCAGGGCATGCATCCTTCTTTTATCTAAAATATTTTCCCTGCAACATGCCTTCACAAATTGTTCTTCACAAATTGTTCTCATTAAAACATTCTTCAACGCATCTTCACAAAGCGTTCTCATACTTCGGCCTCTTTCATCCCTCATGATTCAGAGAGCCCAGGTTCTCATGGATGACACATTCATGCCAGTGTTGATTTCCTGCCAACAGCAGTATCACTGCCCTTGCCAGGACATTGTGGTGACAAAAGAGGTAATTATTATTATTATTATTATTATTATTATTATTATTATTATTTATACCCCAGCCACTCTGGGGGGCTTCCAACATAGTATTAAAATACAGTGGTCTGTTAAACATTAAAACCTTCCCTAAACAGGGCTGCCTCCAGATGTCTTGTAAGTCTGGTAGTTGTTATTCTCTTTGACATCTGGTGGGAGGGTTTCCACAGGGCGGGTACCACTACTGAGAAGACCTTCTGCCTGGTTCCCTGTAACTTGGCTTCTCGCAGTGAGGGTATTGCCAGAAGGCCCTTGGTGCTGGACCTCAGCAGAACGATGGGGGTGGAAACAAGATGAATGATTACAACTTAAAAACAAAAATGAAATACAACATTAAAATAATGGAATATTAAAATATTAAAATGTAGCCTCATCGCAGGAGGAGAAGGAAAAGAAAAAAGAAAGAGAGGGAGGGAGGGAATCAAATTGGCTCCAAGCCAAAGGCCAGGCAGAACAACTCTGTCTTACAGGCCCTGCGGAAAGAAATCAGATCCTGCAGGGCCCTGGTCTCATGAGGCAGGGCGTTCCACCAGGCCGGAGCCAGAGTTGAAAAGGCCCTGACTCTGGTTGAGGCCAATCTAACTTCCTTAGGGCCTGGGACCACTAGAGTGTTGTTATTTATGGACCTTGAGGCTCTCCGTGGGGCATACCGGGAGAGGCGGTCCCGTAGGTACGAGGGTCCTAGGCCGTGAAGGGCATTAAAGGTCAAAAGCAGCACCTTAAATCTGACCCTGTACTCCACCGGGAGCCAGTGCAGTTTGAAAAGCACTGGGTGAATATGCTCCCATGGCAGAGACCCCGTGAGGAGCCTCGCTGCAGCATTCTGCACCCTCTGGAGTTTCTGGGACAGCTTCAAGGGCAGCCCCGCGTAGAGCGAATTACAGTAGTCAAGCCTGGAGATGACCGTCGCATGGATCACTGTGGCCAGGTCGGGGCGGGAAAGGTAAGGGACCAACTGCTTGATGCGGCGAAGGTGGAAAAATGTCGCCTTGGCTGTTGCTGTAACTTGCGCCTCCATGGAAAGGGAGGCGTCAAGGATTACACCCAAACTCTTAACGGAAGGCAATGGCACTACTTGGGCCCCCGCAAGAGAAGGGAGTTGGTCCCTCATCCCCATGCCATCCCGACCTAGCCATAGGACCTCTGTCTTCGAAGGATTTAGTTTCAATCGGCTCCCACGAAACCATCCAGCCACAGCTTCCAAGCATCTGGTCAGTGTGTTCGGGGCCGAGTCGGTGTGGCCATCCATCAGCAGATAGAGCTGAGTGTCATCAGCATATTGGTGACAGCCCAGCCCAAAGCTCCGGATAATCTGGGCAAGGGGGCGCATAAAGATGTTAAAAAGCACCGGGGAGAGAATTGCGCCCTGCGGCACTCCACACACCAAGGAGTGGCGCGACGACATTTCCCTCCCTAGTGCCACCCTCTGTCCCCGATCAGAGATAAAAGAGCACAACCAGTTACGGGCTATGCCCTGTATCCCCACGTCTGCGAAGCGATACAGTCCACGGGCAGATGGAGCTGGTAAACAGCTGCCCTGGACACAGAATTGACCTTCACCTCCATGGACAGCTGTGAGTCCAAAATGACTCCCAGGCTGCACACCTGGTCCTTCAGGGGCACAATTACCCCATTCAGGACCAGGGCATCCTCCACACCTGCCCGCCTCCTGTCCCCCAAAAACAGTACTTCTGTCTTGTCAGGATTCAGCCTCAATCTGTTAGCTGCCATCCATCCTCCAACCGCTTCCAGACACTCACACAGGACCTTCACCACCTTCACTGGTTCTGATTTAAAAGAGAGGTAGAGCTGGATATCATCCGCATATTGATGAACACCCAACCCAAACCCCCTGATGATCTCTCCCAGCGGCTGCATGTAGATGTTGAAAAGCATGGGGGAGAGGACAGAACCCTAAGGCACCCCACAAGTGAGACCCCAGGGGTCTGAACACTCATCCGCCACCACCACTTTCTGAACACGGCCCAGGAGGAAGGAGCAGAACCACCGTATAACAGTGCCCCCAGCTACCAGCCCCTCTAGACTGTCCAGAAAGATGTTATGGTCGATGGTATCAAAAGCCGCTGAAAGATCCAGCAGAACTAGGAAACAGCTCTCACCTTTCTTCCTAGCCTGCCAGAGATCATCAACCAGCGCGACCAAGGCAGTTTCAGTCCCATGATGAGGCCTGAATCGTGGCTGGAAGGGTGTGCTGGTCCCAGGGGGAGGTAACACTGGAGGTACTGCTCCAGCACCGCATTCGCCCGTTCCGTCTGACCATCGGTCTGTGGGTGGTAGGCTGATGATAGGCAGACCTCTGTCCCGAGGGTCTGGTGCAATGCTCGCCAGAACCGGGATGTGAACTGAACGCCCCGGTCGGACACCACACGCTCAGGTAGGCCATGCAGGCAGAAGACATACTGAAGGTACAGCTGAGCGGTTTCCTTAGCTGTGGGTACGGATGGGCAGGGGGTACAGTGCACCATCTTAGTGAAATGGTCGGAGAAAAGTAGAAGGCAGGTACAGCCACGAGACGGGGGTAAGTCCACTACAAAGTCCAGTGAAACCGTGTGCCAAGGACGTGGTGGGACTGGCAACAGCTGAAGTAGGCTGGGGGGTCACCCGGTAGGGCCCTTGGCCCGCCAGCAGACGTCACAACCAGTGACGTAGCGAGCCACGTCAGCCTTCAGGCGGGGCCACCAAAACTCACGGCTTACCAGATGGGTGGTCCAATACCGCCCAAAGTGTCCCGCTGCTGGGGCATCATGGGTCATCCGGAGAACCTCAGCCCGCAGTGGCCCTGGTGGGATGTACAGGCGACCGTGGTGCAGCAGAAGGCCCTGATGCAAGACCAGCCCCGGATACTGAGGGCATGACCCTTCGGCCAGTTCCCGGAGTCGTTCCTGGGCCCAGGCGTCGACCCGCTGCTGTTCCCGCACCCGAGCCTGCAGTGGCTCAGCTTCCTGGGTGGCCAGGAATGCAGCCGGTGGTAGAATCGTGGTGGGTACTGCTTGCTGTACCGTGTCTGCGACGTCTTCAGGTTTCTGGGACAGGGCATCCGCCTTCTGGTTTTGGGAGCTAGGGATGTAGCGGATCCGGAACTGGAACCGGGAAAAGAACAACGCCCACCGGATCTGCCTTTGGTTCAGCTTGCGGGTGGTCTGGAGGTACTCCAGGTTCCGGTGGTCGGTTCTCACCTCCACCGGGTGTCGTGCCCCCTCGAGATGGTGGCGCCAGACCTCAAAGGCCACCTTGATGGCCAGTAGTTCCCGCTCCCACACAGTATAGTTACGCTCCACCGGAAGGAGCTGGCGGGAATAGAAGGCGCAGGGTAAGAGTGGCGCATCAGGTCCGTGCTGCTGAGACAAGACAGCACCGAGAGCCGTGCTGGAGGCGTCGGTCTCTACCACAAAGGGTTGAGAGGGATCAGGATGTTGCAAGATCGGCGCTCTCTGGAAACAGGCTTTCAACCCCTGAAACGCCTCCTCTGCCTCCTTGTCCCAGGAAAATGGCGTCTTGGGGCGCAGTAGCCGGGTCAATGGGGTGGTGTGATGAGCATAGTCTGCAATGAAGGTCCGGTAATAGTTGGTGAACCCCAGGAATCGCTGTAGGTCCTTGCGGTTCCGAGGTGCTGCCCATTCCCGAACCGCTGCCACCTTCCCAGGATCCATCTGCACCCCATCTGGAGAGAGTCGGTGACCAAGGAAGTCCACTGACCGCTGATGGAACTCGCACTTGCTGAGCTTCGCATACAGGCGGTGCTCCCGCAAACGGTGCAGCACGGTCCGGACATGACCCTCGTGGCGAGCCGGGTCACGGGAGAAAACCAGAATGTCATCCAAGTACACCACCACGTACTTGTCTAGCAAGTCCTGGAACACGTGGCTGATGTACCGTTGGAACACAGCGGGCGCATTGCACAATCCGAAGGGCATTACCAGGTATTCGAACTGCTCATGCCGGGTCCCGAATGCTGTCTTCCACTCATCCCCGGCTCAGATCTGAATTAAATTGTAGGCCCCCCGGAGGTCTAGTTTGGTGAACAGCTGCGCCCCTTGCATCAGCTCCAGCAACTCCGAAATAAGGGGCAAGGGATACCGGTCTGGGATGGTAATTCTGTTCAGGGCCCGGTAATCATGGCAAAGGTGAAGCTCCCCACATTTCTTCTTAACGAAGAGCATTGGCGCAGCGGTGGGCGAGGTAGAAGGCCGAATGAACCCACGCTCCAGGTTCTTGTGCAGGAAGTCCTGCAAAGCTTCGCGCTCTGGCTCTGTAAGAGAGTATAAGCGACTCACCGGCAGGGGCGCTCTGGGCTGGAGGTCTATGCCACAGTCAAAAGACCGATGCAGCAGCAGCTGGTCTGCCCCCCATTCCTCGAACACGTCTTGGTAGTCCCGGTACTCAGCGGGGAGCATTGATGCAGCCTCCTCAGTGGGCGCGGCTGCTAGCATCTCGGACAGAGCGTGGGGACATGGGTCTGGAAAGTGCACAGTCCGATTGACCCAGTCAATCTGAACATTGTGAGCCTCCAGCCAGTCCATCCCGAGCACCAGGGGGAACCGGGGCATGGAGGCAATGTCCAAAGTTCGCACCTCCCGGTGCTGCTGGAGACACAGGACCAAGGGCTGGGTCTCCCGAGTAACGACACCCGAACGCAGGAGCTGTCCATCAATTGCCTCCACCTGTACCGGTTCTGGCTTGTTCTGAAGTGGCACCTGATGATGGGTGGCAAAGGCAGCGTCGATGTAGGAGTGGGTTGCCCCCGAATCTACCAGGGCGTGGGTAAGAATCCAGGGCCCACCTGGAGGGTATAGACGCACTGGGACCATGAGGTGTCGCAATTCCACTGGTGAGGGCCCCTCTAGCATGGTCTGGGACCCCAGGTTGCCAGGGCCCTCGGCTACCAGGGTTGGCGGTTTCCCTGCGGCTGGCAACTTCTCGGGACAGGACCGGGCGTAGTGTCCGCTTCCGCCACAGTAGAGACATAGGTTCCCCTCCCGACGCCGTGCCTTCTCCGTGGGGGAGAGACGAGGTCGCGCAGTCCTGAGCTGCATAGGCTCCTCTGATGACTTGGGTGTGGCCGTGGTCCTGCTAGGAAGGACTGGAGCCCGGAGCCGGGAGTGCTGGCGGTCCCGGGCCTGGCGACGGTCCTCCAACCGATCGTCTATCTGCAGGCTCCGCTGAATGAGGGCGTCCAGCGTGGTGGGACGATCCATCGTGGCCAACTGGTCCAGTATCTCGTCCGACAGTCCCTCAAGATACTGGTCCCGAAGTGCAGAGTCATTCCAAGACAAGTGTTGCGCCAACAGCTGAAATTCTGTGGCGTAGGCGGCGGCTGTGGACTTGTCCTGTTTCAACCGACGAATCACCCGATTGGCTTGGCTCTCCTTCAGAGGGTTGCCAAACGCGGTCTCTAAGTGATTACAAAACCCCACATAGTCTGTTAGCAAAGGAGAGTCTTGCCGGAGCAGTGGCAAAGCCCACTTGGCCGCCTGGTCCTTTAACAAACTGATCAAAAAGTGCACCTTGGTGCGGTCGTCAGGGAAGCTCCGGGCTCGCCCCTGAATATACAACTTGGCCTGGGCGAGGAACATGGGAAAGCTGGCCAGGGCCCCATCAAATTTCTCTGGCAAGGCCACTGGGTACTTGCCTGGAGCTGGGGCGTCGGCCCCAGGAGCTGGTAGGGCATCCAACCGCTGCTGAAGCGCTGTAACCACTTTGCTTAGCTGCTGAACGGTGTGGGTCAAGGCCTGGTTCTCCTGGGCCAATGCCACCAGCGCAGCTGCCTGGTCAGCCATGGCCTCTGGCTTTTCCCGAACGCACCCCAACGAAGGGGGAGTGCGGGTGAGGTGGGAGCAAACTGTGATGGTCCCAGGGGGAGGTTACCGTGGGGCGAGGTCCAGGACCTGAGTCGAGGGACGGCAGACAGTCCTCCACGGGCGAAGCAGGGTTCAAAGCGAGGAGCCAGGCAAGGACAGGAATACTGGAGGAACAGGACTGGATGCTGGCCGAAACAGCTCTTTAACAACGTTGCTCCCGCAACCTGGATCGGGCTGACTGGCCTTTATCTTCTCTGAGGCCAGGGGCAGTCCCGGCTCCCAGGAGACCCGCCTCTCCTGGCCTTAAGGCGAGCACTCCTCCTGGGAGAAACCAGTTCCCTTCGCCTCTCTGCCCTGAGCCTCTGCAGTTCAGGAGAGGCTGAAGGGTTACTGGACCCAGGGGGAGACTCACCTGTAGGCACTGAGTCCTCAACCACCTCCGGAGCCAGAGTGGATTCACCTGGTGCCTGCTCCTGAGGATCCGGCACAGGTGCAGGCGCTTCAGAATCAAGACCCTGCCCCAGTTCAGCCGGCCCTGGAGGCAGGGACTCCTGTGCAGGCTGGGATTCCTCCGGTTCAGCCTCTGAATCGGATTCCCAGGCCATCACAAAGGGATCCAAAATGGTCCACTTCTTGCAGGCATGCCTGGAGTTGTTCAGCAACCATTCACTCAATCACCTTGCCCAAGAATGGAAGACTTGAGACTGGGCGATAGTTGGCCATATTGGCTGGGTCTAGAGATGTTTGTTTAAGAAGCAGTTTAATGACCGCCTCTTTCAGCAGATCTGGGAAGGCTCCCTCACAGAGAGAAGCATTCACCCCCACCCCCCTGCAAAGCCTATCATCCAGCCCTTCCCGGCTAGCTTTTATAAGCCAGGATGGGCAAGGATCAAGGAGACAGGTGGTTGGTTTCACTCGTCCAAGCAGCCTGTCCACATCTTCGGAGGTAACAGATTGGAATTGATCCCATGCAACTTGATAGACAGGATTCTAGCACTCTCCCGCCCCGGCCCTGCTCCCACGGTGGAGTCTACCTCTTCCCGAATCTGAGTGACTTTATCTACAAAAAACTTTGCAAAATAATTGCAGGAGATCATGTGGCCTGTAATGGGCCCTGATGGAGCAGGTGGTTCTGCTAAATTGCGAACCACCTGAAAGAGTCTCTTACTGCTGTTTATTTTCTCCATGCAATAGAGGTGGTGAAGAAAGTCTTCTTCGCCGTCGCTATCGCCACTTGGTAGGCTCAAAATTGAGCTCCAACTCGTGTCCGGTCAGCTTCAGAATGAATTATCCGCCACCGGCACGCTACCCGTCTAAGCGATTGTTTCATTGCCCTCAGATCCATGGAAAATCACGGGGCTGTCCGGGCTCCATGCTTCAGAGCCAAACAGTCAATAGCCCTGGTTAACTCCACATTCCAGCGGGCCACCAGGGAATTAGCTGAAAGGCCATCAACATGGGACAAAGCATCCCCTACCACTCTTTGGAAACCATTTGGATCCATTAAGTGGCGGGGGAGGACCATCTGAATCAGTCCCACCTCCCTGCTGAGGGGAAGGGTCGCGGAGAAGTCCAGTTGCACCAGGAAGTGATCTGACCATGACACTTCTTTAGTTTCACTTTTACTTAGTGTCAGATCACCAACATCCACAGAGGTGAACACCAGGTCTAAGGCATGTCTGCAGCTATGAGTTGGGCTAGACTTATTCAGGGACAGCCCCATGGAGGCCATGCTTTCCACGAAGTCCCGAGCGACCCCTTGTAAGGTCGTGTCGGCGTGGATGTTAAAATCCCCTAGGACAACCAAACTAGGTGTCTCCAGAAGAACATCTGCCACGACCTGAAGCAGCTTGGGCAGGGAATCCTTTGTGCAGCAGAGAGGTCAGTACACCAAAAGGAATCCTGTACTGCCCCTATTGCTCAACTTCCAGAACATGCACTCAGAGAACTGGGTCTTCCCAATAGGACGGCTGGTGCAAACTAATGACTTCCTAAAAATCACTGCAAAACGCCCCCCCCCCCCCCCGCCCACAAGGCCTGGGTTGCTGTGTGTAAGAGAAACCTGGTGGACAAGCAGCAGCAAGGACAGGCCCATCTGCTTCATCCAACTAAGTCTCTGTTACACATGTCATGTCAAGTCCTCCATCCATGATCAAGTCATGGATGGCAATGGTCTTGTGAATCATTGACCTGGCATTGCACAGCAGCACCTTCAGGTCATGTGGGTATCCCTTGCTGATTCCAGTATCCGTCCGGACAAGATCAGACCCGGAGGCAGGGATAGCCCTCAAATAACGACTAAACCTGCCTCCTCGGTAATGACATGATCTGGTCTTAGCGTAACTCCTCCTACCAGTGATCACTGAGATTGGTTGTCCCAGTACATCCCCCCCATGGAACGTATCAATGACAGATGGACATCAATGACAGATGATACTTTCATTTTAAGCTGCAAGTATTATGTTCTCCGGGACGATGGGCTGTTGTTCAAGAAGTGACTAGAGGTCAATGGAGTGACATGGTATCATGTTCAAGATGGAGTCCATGGAATAATGGCCATGGCTGGTTGGTGGGCAATTGAATTTCCAAGCACAAATAAATGTTTGCAGAATGTAACACAGTTCTTATAAGATTTATAGAAATGAATGACAATCTTTGTCTTCCAACAACAGTCTTCCCTTTCGGTCCCTGCTCTTCAGCCATACAGTAAAAATAAAAACATGGATCCAAAATCTGACCTAGTATAATTTACTAAAAACATCTGTTAGTACATAAGCAAAGCCCTGCTGGAACAGGCCATTGGCCCACCTCATCCAGCATCCTATTCTCACAGTGACCAAGGAGAGACCTCTTGAAATGCCTGTAAGCAGTACCTGGATGCAAGAAAACTCTTCCCACTTGTTACTGCTAGCAACCGGTGTTCAGAGGCATACAGCTTGCAATAGTTGAAGGAGAACAGCCTCCTCCAGGAATTTGCCTAATCCTCTTCTAAAGCCATCCAACTGGGTCATCAGGTAAGCTTCTTCCAACTGCTGCTCCACAATGTAGTATTAATATTAATTATTTAGCAATAGGGCAGGATCTCCTGTGCAATAAGATAAACCGAGTAATAAGAACTCAGTTAATTACACCAACATTAGACAGGATTATAGTGAAACCCAAGGGTGGGGATATAAAATATTCCCCACCTTCAGTAATACTCCCTGCCTAACAGCTCCTTTGTTTTACAGAGAGGGATTGAGAAATGCAAGAAAATAGCAAAATAGCTGGAAGGTGTGTGTGCCTGGAAGCGTGTGCCCTCTCCTGTGTTGCTGTTTTTGCTTTTTTTTGTAACACCCCTCCCCCCAAAAAATCCCCATCAGCATCAATAGCCTCCCTCTTTTTTGAGAGTCTCCTAATTCTATAAGGAGGGATGTAAAAAAAACCTGAAATCACAAAGTGTCTTCTGTGTTTTTCTCTCCTTCCACCCTAACATCCCTCCCTCCTCTTCTTTGCTACCTCCCCCCCCCCCCGCACCAATCCCCCTTCTCCTTAACAGTCACCCAGCTTTATGGGGCAGGGAGAATGTCTGCAGGTGTGTCCTGCGCTGTGCGCTTCATGCTTTCTTTCCCACCCCCCAATAACAAAATATTTCTGCTTCTGTTCTTAATCTTGTTTTGCCCTCTTCACCCCAATGTGAACTCTAATTTCGGGAAAGGCAGGCTGGGGCTGTCTTGTTGGGTGTGTCAGCTTTGCCCCACAGGGCAGTGCTGTTGCTTGAGTTCCCATTGGATTGAAAGCTGCTTCTGCAGGAGAACTTCCTGCTTTGTTGTGCCTTGTGTGTTTAGTGCAGAGCTTTCCAAACTTTTCATGTTGGCAACACACTTTTTAGGGATGCATCATTTCATGCCACAGTACTGCAATTCAGTTTTACTAGCAAACCAGAGGTTAAACTCATCCCTTTCCGGCCCTGAGAGAAGCGCATTCACGTGACACACCTACACACTGCAGCCGACACACTAACATGTCATGACACGCGGTTTGGAAAGCTCTGATTGCGTGCTATTGTGTGTATGTTATCACAATGATATCCCATCTTTTCTACAGGGAGCTCAAGGTGGTGTACGTGGTTCTTTCCCCTCCACCTCTATTTACACAACCACCCTGTGAGGTAGGCCAGGCTGAGAGGCAGTGACTGGCCTGAAAGATCACGACCAATGAGCTTCATAGCTTAGTGGAGGATTTGAAGCCCTTAAATTGTGCTAGCCCCCCGGTTGGTTTGAACATTATTCCTTTACTTCAGTTTTTCCAACTCTTCAAAACAGAACAACCAGAGCTCTTTGCTCTTTTGCAAAGCCACACATTTAGACAGAGATGGAGGCATCTGTAAGAGATTTAATTTACTCCATAGCCCATACTTGGGTAATATTAGCAGCAACCCAATTGTTTCAGACATCTTTGATGTGTGTTTCGTAACATGCATTCCAGCCAGGTGTTTGGTAACAAATTTGGGCTTATGCAATTTTCTTATGGGCACATGAGATACATGTATATGGAAAGGAGATTACTTGTGTGAAGTGACACTAGTGTAGCAGGATGTATTATTACAAAAAAAAGATTTGAAAATGATATGGTCCAGGGCATCATAATTCCACAAACGCTCGCAGAATCTCACCCAATGTGCACTTGCTTCTATGAAGGCACACAATAGCAATCACACTTTGTGCTTTGCTCCCCTTGCTGGTCTAAACTGGTAAGTCAGTTTTTTCTGTAAGGGCAATATGCCATCCTCTCTTGTAGCAAGCACTCACACTTGTCCCTTCCAAGTCCTTCCATAATGTGTCTATCTAGAGCCATAGATGCGGCCCCTTAAAGAAATCCAATTAGTGGTTTATCCATGAAGCACAGTTGCATTACAGATTCAGTAATGCAAGTTCTGGAGGGTTTGTGATGTGTTGATATGTAATTTTGATCATCTCATTAAACACACAATACTTTATAAGAAATTTTGTGCACATATCTAGTAGTGATGCGTGAGCCAGTTGGATCTGTGGTCTAAGAAGGCAGCTTCCAATGCGACTAAACTGGTGTTATCAGAGCACCAATGATGTTGAGGGACCCAATTAATCCTGGGGTGGCCTTCATGCCTTGTGCGTGAACTTCCCAGAAGCACTCGGCCAGCCAGTGCTGAGAACAGGATGCTGGACTAGGTGGTCCCACTTTGGCCGGGCCCGGAAGAGCACTTGTGTTCCTCAGAAAAGCGGTGTGCCACAGTTTACGAATGGTGGTTTGGACCTGAAGAGCATCAAGACCCTTCTAAAGCTCCCATCGGACAGTCAATTCAGCAGCAAGACACACCTGTCACATCAGAGCACATATTATGGACTTGAACCTGTTCCCCCATCCTTGCTGGCGGCGAGGCTCCAAACTTTGGCTGGCAAAGGGTCTGGCAGGAGTTGGTACAGCCCTGGAAAGAAAAGAGAAGAAGCGAGTTCCAAAACTTCTCTGTGGACCACCACAGCAGGGGTCCTCGAGGGAAGGAAAGGGCCACAGCTCAGTGGTAGAGTCTCTGCCTTGCATACAGAAGGTCCCAGGTTCAATCCTTGTCATCTCCAGGAAAACTAGGATAGGAGAGGCTCTTGCCTGAAACCCTGGACAGCCACTGCTGCCAGTCAGTGCAACTTCAATCCATGCTGCTTTTTTAAAAAAATGGGTTTGGTAGAGCCAATTTTTGCCACATGACTCAAATTGATTCATAAATAAATAAATTGGTATGTATTTCACCAATCCCAAAGTTTCAGAGTCAGTAACCCAAATATTGTAAAGGTGGTTGTAAACAACCCCATTGAAATAGACAAGAGCGATTATGCAGACGTCGTTGCTGATTGTGAAGAGGCTCAGAAAATGTAGGTCCACCACTGAGGTGAGGTGGCCGCCTCTGTGGACAGGATCCACAGAGGCAGCAGATCCGACCTCCAAGGAATGCATCACCCGCTGCTGCTGCCACAGTGGCAGCAACTGCTGCAATGCACTCCTTGGAGGCTGGATCTGCCGTCTCCTTGGCACCCCCCCCCCACGCTATGCCACAGTGGCATCATGGCAAATAGGAGCCACTGCTGGTCTCCTCCCACCCTTGCTTCCAGTGGATATCTTTCTTCCTCCTTTGTTCCTGATGTAGAGCTTCACTCACCCCTTCTTCCATGGCTGGGGGAGGGAGGGAGGGGGGAGGCACCATTTTGTGGTTCGCCTTAGGTGCCAAAATGTGTTTGGCTGGTAAGGTGGGTCACTGGGTGGACAGTGCCTTGGGCTTCAGCCCTGTACATGAGAAGAAGCATCTCCATCCCAATCGTTCAGCCCAGACACTCAGGCCCAGCTCCGAGGGCCTTCTGGCGGTTCCCTCATTGTGAGAAGTGAGATTACAGGAAACAAGCAGAGGGACTTATTGGTAGTGGCGCCCACCCTGTGGAATGCCCTCCTATCAGATGTCAAGGAAATAAACAACTATCTGACTTTTAAAAGACATCTGAAGGCAGCCCTGTACAGGGAAGTTTTTTACTGTGGTTTTATAATTTGTTGGAAGCCGCCCAGCGTTGCTGGGGCAACCCGGCCAGATGGGCAGCATATAAATAAATAAATTATTATCCTTATTATACATTCTGTGAACCGACCTACCTCTCTAAGACCCTTGCTCTCAGTTGACCAGACTCGCACTCGTGGGGGCCTGCTGGGTGTGACATAAAAACAGCAGAATAAACCAGAGTTTTGGGCAGTGTTTCTCAAATAGACTGTGGAATGGCCTTGCCATAACCAAAGTACTGTGGCAAATATTCCAGCAATTTCCAAACCATATGTTTAAAGCGCTATGATGCCAATTTCAACAGCTGTGGCTTCCTGCAAAGAATTCTGGGAGCTGTACTTTGTTAAGGGTGCTGAGAGTTATTAAGAGGCCAACATTCCCCCTCACAGAGCTACAATTCCCAGAGTTCCCTGAGGGGAAGCCATGGCTGTTTAAAGTGGCATCCTAGTGCTTTAAAGGTATGGTGTGATATGGCCTATGTTAGTAAATTGCAAGCTGGTTATGCCAAACTCTACCTCCACCACCATTTTGTGACTCGCGGTCTACAGTAATTCCCAGCCCTCTCTCAAGTGAGCCCTGGGGACAGAAGGTCTCAGAACCTTTGAATTGGGGGAAAGCCATGAGAGGCCATGCTGCTTGTCCTACTTAGAAATATTCATTTTGGAAAGACAAGATTTTTCTGCAACAGGCCTCCTCAGTTTCTGACCCAAGCAAGCCATCTCCCAGCCATCCGGTCTACAGAACCACCCACTATCAGTAGCTCGGTCTTATCTGGATTGAGCTTCAGGACAGATGAAAGAAAGGCTTTCCTTCAAAATTTACCCCTCTTGGTTACGGTTTGGCTCAGGGCTATTTTTTCTAGCAAAAGAGGTGCCAGATCTCACCATGAACACCTCCCTTTGTTCTCTTATAATGACAATGGCACCCACCTGAGAGGTGCCAGAACTGAGTTCCGGCGAGTTCCGGCTGAAAAAAGCCTTGGTTTTGCCCCTTCTGATCAAGAGCCCTGTAGACATCACTGTACTTACTTAGTTGTGAATTGTGGGACTTCCTGTTCTGTAAGCAGCTGTGGCAGGAGGGATCCAGGTGCAGAAAAGCATTGAGATTGCTAGAAAAGAATAAAGGATGTCACTGAGATCTGATTTCCAGATTCACAACTTAAAGTCTAAACTATTTTCTGTTTCCTCCTCTGTTTTTTTTTATTTTGCAAACGCACAACATTTGGAAGGGAGACTGTGGGTGGAAATGCTCATGGAAAAACAGGCCTTCTCCTTCCCCAAATCATTCTTGCCTTGGGTTGACTCCACTTACTCAGAGCAGACTCAATGAAAATTGATGGGTCCAACTAACTTGTCCATTGAGCTCAATGGGTCTACTCTGAGTATGACTTAACACTCAGCCATGGTTTGGTGCAGAGGCAGGGTGATGGCAGATCAGATGAAGAGTAAGGGAATTTGTTGCTATTTATTTATTGCAAAAAAGGTAAATAAATGTTCTAAACTATTAAAGGAAAAGATGTTTTGAACACCTTCCTTTTTCGAAATTAAGGGCACGTGCAGATATACCCAGTGCCAGCACCTTTTGGGGAGCAGCTATTGCTTCTGAGCTGACCTGTTAGCCTGTGTCTGATTGCGACAGGCAGAAGTCCCCATGGGCTGCTTGGTGTCTTCAGTGCTACTGCTGACAAACATGGCACGTCCGTTCGGAATTCCAGGAGTGGAGATCCTGTCTCCATGTGTTGCAGCAACCAACACTACAGGAAGATAAAGTGTTGAGAGGCAAAGTGGTTGAGAGGCAAAGCTGTGGATGCATCACCAATGTTATGGTGCCCATGAAAGGTCTCAGTAAATACCCCCTCAAAACACAATGCATGAAGGACTGTTTTCTCTTCCTGCTCAGTTCCTGTTTGCATTGACTCAACTATCCCATGTTGAACAAGCTCCCTTTAAACATACCCTCATTTCATTGGAAGCCAGGACCTCCCTTTGATCTGAATGGAGGGTATGTGCAAAGAGCTGCTCTCTGTGAGCCCATGTAGCACAGCTAATGCGGGTGCCTTTTCCCATTGATGGGGAGGCTGATGGGGGGGACATACCCACACTATTTTGTGATGCTGTCTCTCTTTCTGCTCTTTTAGATGTGACAGTAATTTTGTGTTTTGCCACACCACCACTGCAGACATTTTGTGACAGCACTTGCTCAAAATTCCACTGTCCTCAAAAGGTTGATGACCTGCAATCTACCTATTTCACCTCAACTGCAAGTTCACCATTTCACCACCAAATTTGGCTCTTGTCTTCACACATCACACTAAGTCAAGGTTTGCGCTAACCACAGTTTGAGCTTCCATCTTCACCACAGGCCAACCATGGTTAAGAGCTCCTCAGCATAACCATCTCGAGCTGCAGTTACCTCTGCAGGTTGAGAACGACCCAAAACTATAAGTTTGTCAGTCCCAGACAGATCTACACTATACATTTAAAGCACATCCAATGCACATTTAAAGCACGTGATGTCCCCCAAAGAACCCTGGGAACTGTAGTTTGCCCTTCACAGAGCTACGGTTCCCAGCACCCTCAACAAAGTACATTTCCCATGATTATTTGAGGGAGGTTGTGTGCTTTAAATGTGCATCTGATGTGCTTTAGATTGTGTGGTGTGGATCTGCATCACACCAAACCACGGTTGGCACAAACCTTGGTTGGCAAGACTCACATAGCAAGTCATGGTTTCTTATTCATAACCATGGTTTGGCCTGATGTCTGACTTGAGCCTCCATCTCTGTACTAGGGGAAAAATGGCACCATGCAGAGAAGACTGCAGGACCAGAAGTAGAGAGGGGGTTACCTGATGCTCCATGGGCAGCCTGCTGTGGTTTCAGATGGCTGCTATGAGGGACTACCATTTCCCCCCACTGAGAAGATCTCTGGTTCCATGGGGCCAGTGCAGACTGCTCTTCTATGGGCTGCGCCTGGTGCCATTGTTGTGTGACAGAGCTGCAAAGAGTCATGAAACAGAGGTGTGATATTCAGACAATACAAATGTTTATTTTGAGCCTTTGATGGTGCCTGTGTGTGGCCATGTTCTTTTAATCTGGGGGTTGTAAGCTCAGGATTTCCTAAAGATCAGCTGTGACCAAACAGTGTTCATGTGTTATTTCTAATAATAATATTTGGAATGTATTTTTAATTGACTTTGAGATAATATACATTAAATGAAAAAGATAAACACCATGCAACGAGAAAATGTTAAACGTCCTCCCTTCTCTTGCCAGAAACCAGGAAAGTATTCTTGTCCATACTCTATTGTAAGATCTTCAGTCATGCTCATTTACTGCCTATTATTGTTTTCCCTTCAACAGGGAGCTTGAACATCATATCACCCTAGTCTATGTCACCTAAAGGAACGTAGTTTTAACAAAGGGAAAGCTATCAGGAAGTACTGAAGCAAATGGCATGAGACTCGACCACACTCCCACTTGTCCTGTGCTTTCTAGGCATGGGACAATCACTTTTTAATTAATTTATTTTAATTTATTAAATTTGTATACAGCCCTTCACCCGCAGATCTCAGGGTGGTTTACAACATAAAAACACCAGAGGAAAACACAAAATACATAATGGAAACAAGAACATAGGGAATAAAATCGAACCTTGAGGAACACCACACCAAAGGCTCCATGGGGCCAAAGAACAGTCCCCAAGCAGCATCCTCTGGAAATCTCTCTCTCTCTTTTTTTTAAAAAAATAATATTTATTAAAAGTTTAAAGATTACAGAAAGAAGAAAAAAAGAGAAAAGTTAAACAAAACAAAACAATACATTACAATACATAAAAAAACAAAAAAAAATACGGCAAAACAAAAGCAAAAACAAAAACAATTAAAAACACATCCAATATTTCCATATCTTTGTCTTTCATTTACTTGTTTCATCGACCTCCTCACACCTCCCTTTTTTGTATTCTAGTTCAGTTAGCTATTTCAGCAAATCCTTTCCATCTTTCTCAATTTTTGTTCTATAATTTATCTTAACACATCTTAACATATTTTAACCTTATTTTCCATTAACACTATAGTACTTACTTATACTTAATTCATTATAACATTTCTACTAAAGCCATATAATTCCATTCCATCATTTTTCTAACACTCATTAATATTACATTATTTATATATATAAACTTTAAACTTTTTCCAATGTTCTTCCACCGTCTCTTCTCCCTGGTCTCAGATTCTGCCAGTCTTTTCCGTCAATTCCATATAGTCCATCAACCTGGTGATCTTCTGTCCGAGGCTCTTAACTTCTGCGAGTCTTCTTCATATTTATACATACACTTTACTTTGTCTTCTTCTGATCTTGTTCTTATTTTCCTTCCTTTGAAGCTGAAGAGTAGATCTCGGGGAAATTCCCACCTAGCAATGTTTTTATTCCTTCTCGACAGGTCAGCCAGCTCTCCATAATTAAAACTAAAATTCAAAATATATTTCAATACATATTTCAAAGTTCCTCCAAATCTGGAGGTCCCCACAACTCCAGTCTCCTCCTGACCCAAGTCCAGGTCCCAAAGGTCAATAAATCCCTGCATCAAGGGATCTATCCAACTTTCCTTCTCCAGTCCAAGCAGGGCTCCAATTCTCGAAATCTGACTTTCTCTAAATTCACTCATAAATAGCATCAACTTATAATCATCAAATTGCATCTGCAAGGCTGGGGCTCTCTCTCTCTCCACCTGTGCCACTCTAGGTTCATCAACTACGACTTTCTCCCCAGCCTTCTCCACAATTCGCCCTGTCAAAGTAGATCCCTGTATCAATTCCTGAGTAGTTTCTGTAATAATGTTCCCTTTTTGTCCCAAGTTAGTCACTTTTTGTCCCAAATTCTCAATTTTTATAGTCATAACATCCGTCTTCTTATGGAGCTGTTCCAGTGAGTTATTTATCTTACATAATGCAACCACTAAGACTTCTTCTGTCAACATTCTTAGCACTCCAAGGTCAATCCCAGATTCTCACAGTATTTTATCTTGCAGCTGGAGAATTCCCCCAGCTCAGCTCATGTAACAATTTCAAAGGCTTCCTCTAGGGGGAAACAATTTCTATTTGTATCAATCCTTTTAAGCACAATTCAAACAATAAAGTTAGTTTCAGTTTTCAGTTACTTTTACTCCTTTTTAAGCGCAGAAGGTGACAATGGAAACAATATATTTCTCTTATTTAACTAGCTGTCAACGAACGTTCTATTCACAGTCAATAAGCATTCCCAAAACGTGTCTTACTGGCAGCCCGTTTCCAGGTTCAGAGCGGTGGCAATTTGACTTTCTTCACTCTCTCCTGCAGGCTTACACGATCCAAAATTTCCCCCCTCTTCTCCTGCTTCCAAGGGGGGTTTAATAATTTTAACCGATGGAGGTTTAATCCTTTACGAAAGGCTTTCCAAGACTTTAGCTTGCAGCCTCTTTGCTTCAGCCTATTTACAAAAGGGGGAGGCGGACTTCCTGTTTGAAACCTCCCCGTTTCGGTGCCAAATTTAGACGTTTAAAAATCCAATTTTCCGTTCTACTCACGGGTAGTTGTTTTAAAATCAAATTGTCCACAGGAAAAAGTCAGCGCTCTCCGGCAACAGCAATGTGGCTTCACTCCGTGAAAAAAGCAGTCGATTCAAAGCAGCGCGCCACTCACCCCACGTCGCTCCGGATCCCCAAAACCGGGTTTCCCCGCGAGTAGGGGAGGTGCAAAAGGTGCCAGCCGAATCCCACGTTCACAGGCTTCTCCCGCCTGTGATTTTTATGGGTCCCCGCCTTCGCGGAGGTGGTCAGACCCTAATTTCCACGAAGCGAATTCCTCCCGATCAGAGGAATTCCGCCATTGTCCGGAGGCACCAACCCGGAAGTCCCTCTGGAAATCTCTCTCCAAGGAGTACTGGAACCACTGCAAAGCAGTGCCACTCCCCCCTCAACTCAGACAGACTTTGCCCCATCACTTCCCCTCGGACAACCTGCTCTTTGGCGCTAAATTGGAACCAATGGCAGTCTGCGGAAAACTCAATTCAGTGCTAAACCATGGCGTTCCCAGGGCAGTACTGGTGGGGCAAATGGATGTGTGAATAAACCCATGGCGTTCTCCATTCTGGACATGTTAATATGTGTAAAAAATGGCCACCTAGTGGCATAGAAAGTGTCTGTTTCTTTCCCCTCTTCAGTACTGCTACCTCATGGGCTGTTCTCCATACATTTATAAATCATAAATCTGGTCCTATTATCTTGTAAATTTTGCCAAGTTATTCAGTCCACTTATTATTTCAGTGATTTATATTCTCTCTCATCTCTGGAAATCAGTCTAGGGAGAGAGAGAAACAGTAAGGAGACGAGAACTTGGACAGAGGCACCATAACATGCACATTTCCCTTACTTACGATTCGCTGGCGCGGCACAGCATGGGAGGGAGGCTCTCATTCTTACGATGCGGCAACATAGCAAATCGAACCTGGCTTGAGGTCTGTGATGTAGGAAGCTGTTTCTGAGCAGAGAGAGAAACGGTCATAGCTAGAGTCCTAATGGATAGTCTAGCCCAGGCTTCCCTAACTTCATACCCTCCAGATGTTTTAGACATCATCCCATGCTGGTTAACCCAGATGGTAGTCAGAGTCCAACATCTTTGGAGGGCACCAGGTTGGGAGGAAGCTGATTTAGCCCAACCCCCTGGCTTAAAAAAAATACTTCTACAAGTTTCAATTATTTTTCTCACTAGGAGGAAGTGAAACAGCCGAAGTATAGTTTTGCGCTGTTATTTTCTTCTTACCTGGCTGTTCTCCCTCTGTGTAACATGTTAGAAGATTCTAGCACAGCTGTTAAAACAGATGTAGACTGCTATAAACATGTGGGAGACTTTGGCCTGTATCTGGGTCCCATGTGATTCCCCCCCCCCCAAAAAAATTTAACTTGCCTCAGAGAACCGACATGGTTTGCCCATCATGCTTGATGTTTATATTATGTTTCTGGACATGCTGTAAGCCGCCCAGAGTGGCTGGGGAAACCCAGCCAGAGGGATGGGGTATAAAATAACAACAACAACAACAACAACAACAACCTTTCCTCACCAGTAATTAATAATGTTTTTGAATATTCCGTGACTTTGCAAATGCTTGTCCAATGGTGGGTAGGGCAGGGGCTCACATGTTTAATGCCAACAAAATGGCACAAGGTGGCAGGCAGGGAACTCACCATGGAAGCAGACGGAAGAATCCCCCCACCATGGAAGAAATTGCTGTTCATAGACAGTTTGTTCTGGAGGGCATCTGTAAGTTTGTTCACAATTCGCTCCTGGGCTGTTCCTGAGACATCCTGGCATTAAAGAAAAGATATATGTAATAGGTTCAGTGAAGTTAGTGCGGATTCACAATTTTCTTTAGTTAATCAACTAACTAGCCAGTGTATTAGAGCTATGGAGCCTTGGTGTAGGTTCAACAGTGGTTCTTTTCAGGTTTCTAAGATGAAAAGGCACGGTTTTCTCTAAAAGGGGTGAAAGCTTACAAGTTTACAACTGCTTGTTATTAGAAGCAAATACCACCTCAAGGATCTGGGTCTCACGTCTACTGATCTTTGAAACGAGGGCAATAACAGGCAACAACCATTGTTCACCTCAGGCAAATTTGCAACAGTCATAGGACACTTCCAGATGATCTGTGTATCATTTCTCCTGATTTTCTTTGTGTAGAGGTTACGAGAAATTGCATCAACGCAAGTGCTGTCACACACTTTCCAGCCAATTTCCCCAACACTTTCCTCATCACTAAAAGTCTGATCTTCTGGGGAAGTTATTTTGTTGTGCATGACATTCCGTGTCCCACATGGTCTTGGTGGAGGCACCGTCACTGAGGACTGCTTGGCTGGCACTGACCTGTGACTGAGCCCTTTCCATGGTGGTTCCTCATTTGTGGAATGCCTTCCCTAGTGAGGTGCATCTTGTCTTCCTCACTGTTAAATTTCAGGAGAAATTTAGAAATATTCCTGTTCACCTAGGCATTTGACAGCTGAAAGACACCGTTCCTGGCCCCCTGAGGCCATGGAGTGAGAAAATGTTTTAAACTGTTTTTAGAATGTTTTAAAACTGTTCTTAGATTTTATTTTGTGATGCTGCAGGTGGTGCTGTGGTCTAAACAACTGAGCCTCCCAGGCTTGCCAATCAGAAGGTCGGCGGTTCAAATCCCCACGATGGGGTGAACTCCCGTTGCTCGGTCCCAGCTCCTGCCAACCAAGCAGTTCGGAAGCACCCCAAAAAGTGCAAGTAGATAAATAGGTACTGCTCCAGCGGGAAGGGAAACGGCATTTCCATGTGCTGCTCTAATTTTGATGTTCCATTGCGCCATAAGCGTCTTAGTCATGCTGGCCACATGACCTGAAAAAACTGTCTGCAGAGTGGACAAACGTCAGCTCCCTTGGCCTGTAAAGCGAGATGAGTGCTGCAACCCCAGAGTCGTTTGTGACTGGACTTAACTGTCAGGGGTCCTTTACCTTTTTTATTTTTAATTATTGCTCTGTCCACCGCCCTGCACTCCTTCAGGAGCAAGCAGGGGATATAAATCAATTATGTAATTAAATTTGAAAAATAGCCAACCATAATTGCGCAACCTGAATTTGCCAGTATGTGACTGAATCCCACCCAAAAAAGAGCAACAGTCTGGAAATGCCATCACTTAGTCCAAATTCCTAAATTCTGAATCCACATTGATCAAGTCCACAGCATGTCAGCAACAGGTTCATTTTGTATAATCAAAATACAGGCTGAAATTTAAATGCAGAACCAGCTACTGCAACAAGCCTTACCTGGCATTTAGAGAGCAAGGTAAGTGCCTCTTTGTAATACAAAATGGCTTTGCCAGGGTCTCTCAGGTGAGCGTGCGATGCCCCAAGCCCTTCGTAAGCTTGCCATTGGCCTGGAAGGTCACCTGTGCAGAAAAGGAGGAGAAGGGGTTGGAGAGAAGCAGAGCAGGGTTCAGTCTGAAGAACAGACAAATGAGCCCCCTATTATTTATTTTGTTTTACTTATAAAAAATATTTTGATACTGCTCTTTCTAAAAAATATCAAAGCAGAAATAGACTACTGTGGAAGAATGAACTCTTAATTGTCTGCACAGATCCAGTGGCATAGAAAAGTTTTCAGCAGATGTTTAAAAGTAACCAAACATACCAGCTTTGTCTCCAATAACTTCAACAACCATTCCTCCATATTTAACAATAATAAGTTTTTCCATCTTTGTCCACAAAAGTCTCTCTTCTGTGGTCCTATAGTTCTTTACATATTATGTATTCATCTGTTTGCACCCAGTTCCATATCTTCTGTTCTCATTTCCTGTTGTTTTGCCATGGTTGATCCCTGGCTGAATGTCTATCAGAAGAGTATTCCACAGAGCTGGACCGATGACACAAAAGGCTCAGGTTCCTGTTGCCATCAAATGAGACTTGCCAACTCAGGGAATTACAAACGGCACTCCTGCAGATTACTTCAATGAATGAGCTGGGATAGAAGGGTTAAAGCGGTCCCTGAGGTACCCTGGACCTAAGAGGTTTAGGGCTTTGTAAATGAATGCAAGGACTATGAACCTGGCTCAGTAACAAATGGACAGCTAGTCACAGCAGTTACATCTCTAAGTTCTGGAGGCCAGCTGCTAATGGGTTGGCTGGGACAATGGCCACACAGCCACATGTTCTGTTGTCTGTAGGGTTGGGGGAGAAATGAGAGTCAGTTCACATTTAAAGCAAATTATCATTTTCCAAAACAGCATGCAAACCGAAACACAGCTAGCCTTTGAAATTCTTCCTTATCTGAATTTTGTGATGCAGCTCTCCTGCTAAACAATTGGTTCCAAAAGAATCCACGTTTTAAGGGAAAGCATAAAAATTGGGATATTTGTGAAAATAAGGTACCCCTGCCCGTATGGGCCAGTCTTGACAGACTCTAGGGTTGTGCGCTCATCTCACTCTAGAGGCCGGGAGCCAGTGCTGTCCGCAGACACTTCCGGGTCACGTGGCCAGTGTGACGAAGCTGCTCTGGCGAGCCAGCGCACCACACGGAAACGCCGTTTACCTTCCCGCTAGTAAGCGGTCCCTATTTATCTACTTGCACCCGGGGGTGTTTTTGAACTGCTAGGTTGGCAGGCGCTGGGACTGAGCAATGGGAGCGCACCCCACCGCCGACCATGTGATCGGCAAGTCCTAGGCGCTGAGGTTTTACCCACAGCGCCACCCGAGTCCCTATTTGTGAAAATACCATGCACAAATGCAAGATTGCTCACAAAAATGTGCACATGTCAAAACTGCACACAGGTGTTTATTAAGAGAAATTTGCACCAAAATGTTGATGAATTTTCATGAGGATTTTTTTATATATTAAAAAAACCCATTGCAAATTGCTGAACAATGTAAGGACTGAATTTAAGACTTGACAAATGAGAAACAGAGAAATGAAATTGGTGGATCCTTCTATCCCTTGTAGCCTTACTCTTGAATGAGAGTAAGTGAACACATGGTTATCAAATGCCACAGTGGGAGGGCAAAAGTGATATATATATTGTTACTCCTCTTACGTATTGTGTTCCTAACCAGAGTTCTGCTGCCAGTCACGACATGTATCTTAAGTTTAGGAAACTTTCAGAAGCCAGATTCCCTGTCAACAGCTCCCCCAGCTACTTCCAGGAAGAATGCAGCCTAGGGGCTTTGGCCCTTTAGGTTGGCCTTTGGTAAGGTAAACAGAAACACAAAAGTGAAAGGAAGTGCCCCATGGATAGAGGCACTTGTTATAGGCTGCCAGTTCTTTGCTGGGCCCAATTCAGGGTGCTCGCATTACTAACCAAAGCCCTAAATGACTTAGGCACCAAATATCCGAAGGACCGCCTCCTTCCCTACAGACCCTCCCAGGTATTAAGAGCAACAGAGAGGGTCCTCTTAGTAGTTCCATCACCCTGATAGGTTTAGGGGGTGGCCGCTGGAAGAGGCCTTCTCTGCCGCGGCCTCTAAATTGTGGAACTCTCCACAGAGTTGCGTCTCACCTCTTCACTATCCGGCCTCTTTAGGCTGGCCTTTGACACCTGAGATGTGTGTCTTCAGGATGCTCCCTATTTTTCTGAATATATTATGTTTTAATTGTTTTTCATTCTGAATTGTAAATTGTTGTAACCTGCCCTGGGATTTGCTGCTGAAGGGTGGTGATAAATCTAATAATAATACATGAGTTTGGACCTGCCTTCACTGCTTTTTACAAAACAGTTACAACCCCCTTTGGCCTTGGTGATGCAGGGTGGGAAAACACTTTCCCTGGATCTCTCTCCCATCTTTCCCGTCTCCACACCTCATTTCTCACCTGAGTCCTTGAAGGCTTGGAGCGCATGAAGGTAATGTTCCCCAGCAGCTTCGTGGTCAACCAATTGGCTCAGCGCATAGGCCAAGTTGCCAAAACACTGTCCCTGAGCTCTCCTGTTTCCCAGGGCACCTGCACAAAAATATCCACAAATTGTGAGTTCCATGAAGCGTTCCACCTATTGCTGAACAATTTTTTTGTTTTCACAGGCCCCACTCTTGTGCCTCACACAGAGAGATTGGGGAGGGGGAGCAAAGTGTTCCCTTTCACTTGACATCTGGGCCAGGAAAAAGCTTCACCTGGTGGGTTTTTGCCTGTCACTCTGTTGTAAAATACACAGGAGGTGATAATGTTCAATCCAAGATGTGTAATTAAAAAGGGTAAAGGGACCCCTGACCATTAGGTCCAGTCGTGACCGACTCTGGGGTTGCGGCACTCATCTCGCTTTATTGGCTGAGGGAGCTGGCGTACAGCTGGTCATGTGGCCAGCATGACTAAGCTGCTTCTGGTGAACCAGAGCAGCGCACGGAAACGCCATTTACCTTCCCGCCGGAGCAGTACCTATTTATCTACTTGCACTTTGACGTGCTTTCGAATTGCTAGGTTGGCAGGAGCTGGGACCAAGCAACAGGAGCTCGAGCACCCCGTCGCAGGGATTTGAACTGCCGACTTTCTGATCGACAAGTCCTAGGCTCTGTGGTTTAACCCACAGCGCCACCCGCGTCCCAATGTGTAGTTAGGCAGCTAGTAAAAGGATTGTTGAACAGGGACTGAATTCTGAGGCACAGCCATTTTTGTTTTCAAAAGAACTGCCCAGTTTTCTGACATCACCATCATATTAAGTCCCACCAGTGTACATGGGGCCTTAAAGAGCTTTGTTGGCAAAAATCAACGAGTCCCTGCTTCAAAGGAGCTTACGATCTAAAACAGACAACTGGGAAAACAACAGCAGTAGTGAGGAGATCAACTTGAAAAAGAATAATGCTGCAAATATGAGGGGACAGCGCTCACCAACCTGGTACTCTCCATATGTTTTGGACTACAACTCCCATAAGCTGCAGTCAGCAAGGTCATGCTGACTGGGCTAAAGGGAGTTGTAGTCCAAAATGGCCATGCTGGCTAGGGCTGATAGGAGTTGTAGACAGAAACATCTGGTGGGCACCAGGTTGGCAAAGGCTGGTGAACAGATATATTTTTCTTCTTTTTACTTATGCTATCTTTTATTCACTCCCTACTTGCCCAAGAGGTTAAAGTTGGCTCATGTCCTTCTAGAATTCAGAGGCTCCTTGTTTTTGTAGTTTTGTAGTGCTGTTTTGTTGCTTTCAGTAAACAGATCTCCTCACTGAGGATAGCATTCCATGCATTTGATGCCCAACGTTCATGGTGCAATAAATCTTTACTGATTACAAGGCTCTTTAAAAATTATTAAGTTTTACTTTATCTCAGATTTCACCACTGTACCCCTTTTTGTCTCTTGTTTTCTATATCACTTTGTGTGCTTCTTGTCAGACCCCATCTGGGCATTTGGACAAGTGACCTGGGCCAGTTTGGTGTCCTCTACAGCAACTTACTGTGTAGTGAGGCGGCCCTCCGGTGAAACCCCAGAGCCTTCCGGAAGTTCCCAAGGGTGTTATGTGCAGCCCCAAGGTTCTGAAGGACGACTGCTTCTTCACACCGGCCATCAGCATCGGTTTGGCAGAGTGGAAGAGCTCTCTCAAAGCTTTCTGCTGCTAAGGAGAAGATCTTGAGCTGGGAGAAGCAGATCCCAATGTCATTATAGAGTTTTCCTGGGGTGGGGAGAGCGGCAGAGAGGGAGGGAGAGAGAGGGGAAACAGTCTGAATGATGCCAATGGGTCCCTTTCAGAAAGTAATCCTGTATCTGTGAGGGCAGAATGTGTAAGAGGGAACCTGGTGAACAGGTCCAACTAATTCCTTTGTTAAGGTCATGGCCCTCGCTGGTCAGTTAAGTGTCATGATTTACATGTCCAAAGACATGTTGTCATAGAGACAAATGGGTGGGCCTCTTCCCACCTCACCTGATTCCTAGGTAATACATTAAGGTTGCCAGGTCAGGAGCATCTCAGCCCCTGATATTTCAGGGCCCAAACCTGAGACCTAGAGGAGGTTCCTGGTGAGGTCACAGAGGCTGACCTTGGAGATACAGGTTAATTGGTAGAAAGGGAGTGGAGGAAGGCAGACCACCCAGAAGGTCTGTACTATAATTTGCTGCCAGCTCCTGCCGTTCTGGAGCTTGCAATCTGCATGCATAGTGATTACACACACACAAGAGTATATGGCACTCTTGACCACTTGCAGATTCAAAACCTTGACTCACCACCTGGAAGAGGCCAGGCAAACACAGCCCTATTATTATTATTATTAAATTTGTATACCAGCCTTTAGCAGCAGGTCCCAGTGCAGTTACAATACAAGCGCAAATCACAATATAAAAACATAAAATACAGTGGTACCTCGGGTTAAGTACTTAATTCATTCCGGAGGTCCGTTCTTAAACTGAAACTGTTCTTAACCTGAAGCACCACTTTAGCTAATGGGGCCTCCTGCTGTTGCCATGCCGCCGGAGCCCGATTTCTGTACTTATCCTGAAGCAAAGTTCTTAACCTGAAGCACTATTTCTGGGTTAGCGGAGTGTGTAACCTGAAGCGTATGTAACCCGAGGTACCACTGTACATAATAAAAACAACAACAACCACCACCCAATAATCCCCCGCTCCCCAACAAATTTTAAAAGGGCATTAGATGTCAATCAGCCATAAGCCTGGTTAAAAGGGGAACGTTTTTACCTATGGTACACAGGCATCATGTGGCTGGCCCAAACTCTTCCTTTCAGGGTCCCTTAAGACATACCCAGCAGAGTTTTGTTCGAGAGACGCTCACACAGCAAACGGCACTCGTTCAACACCTTGACGATCTCGCTGGCACCATACTCTCCGCTCTGAAGCATATAGTTGCCGGCTTTGCTGAGGGCCACTGCGGCGGCTTCTAGGCTCTCGACTTCCACGTAGGCCCGGCCGGCTTCCTGGAAGCACTGGGCGGCCCGCGAAGGGTCTTCCATGCCCAGGTAGCAGTAGCCCATCTTCATGTAGGTGCTGGCCTCGCTGCCGGCCTGGACCGAGTGGTAGTGATCCTGGGCCTTGCGGAAAGACTCCAAGGCCTTGGGGAAATCCCGCAGGCCTTCGTGGGCTGCCCCAACGTTGAAGAAAAGGTCCCCAAGATGCTCCCCGGCTTCCCCTTCCTCAGAGTGGGATTTGAGGAGGAACTCCAGGCCCTTCTCCGGCTTCCCGGCCTCCACGTAGGCTGCACCCAGGTTGAAAGCGCACACCTTCCGGGCCTGGGCACTTGAGGTTTCCAAGGAGAGGGCAAAGGCCTTCTTGAAGCATGATAAGGCCTCTCCAACGGCACCAAGCTGCAGGGCCTGGTGGCCAGCTTTGGTGAGGTCTTCAATCTTGGCTTCTTTCCTCAAGGGCACCTCGCCTTCCTTCTCAGGTTCCCCGGGTGCCTCTGCCTCTGCCTTTCCTTTCCATTTCTTCTTTTTCTTGTTGGGCACCTTAGAGCCCTGCCGTCCGCCTTCTTCTGGGCTGAGCTGTGCCTCCAGTACAGAGGATTCCTCCAGAGCCATCAGTGGTTGCTGCTGAGCTGGTGGGAGTCCATTTCTAGGGGAAATAGGAGCAAGGAAGAGCGTCACGTGGAGAAGATCCAGTAAAGCGGAAACCTTGTCATCGTTTCATGTCGTTAACAGCACTTGCAATACACCACCACACCAAAATCAGCTCAGGAGGTTTAAAAAAAGAGAGAGAGGGTGCAAAGCGTCTTCCGGAGACCTGGATGGATGCAAAAACAAAGTGTAGGGAAAACTTGATTTGAGAAAGCAATGGGGAAGAAGGGAGAGGAGAGATAACAACAGGAAATTGGGTGAGTGTTGGCTTCAGCTGTTGAATTTATTCCTGTTTTGCAGCCGTGAAAGAAAGAAACAGGAGCCCCTGTGCAAGAAGAAGAAGAAGAAGAAGAAGAAGAAGAAGAAGAAAAGTTGGTAACTAATTTATTTAAACACATGCCTACAATAATAATAAAGGTCTATGACTCACCGAGATGAAAGTCAGTAATATTTTTCTAGTGAACGCTGATTTGTGGAGCTACAGATCACTTTTGCAAATGCTGTCAAATGTCAGCATCACGCAGGAAAGTTCATTTGGTGAAATTTTCAAGGGTTTCTTATTTAAAATACTTTTTTATGCGCAGGCTTTCTTCGTAGAGTACAACAAACATTTTTCAAGATCATGTACATATATATCTTTCAGATGTGCAATTTGATGGAGGCCTTTTGTAGGAAAATGTAAGAAATTGTCACCATGCCAATCTCCCAGTCCCTGCAGAGCAAACTCTGGCCTCCCTCCCTCCTTCCCATGATGGCTTGCAAGGATTCAAGTTTCTTTTCAGTATGCCTGAGACATGCTGACTCTCTCCATGACAACCAGCTCTAACAACTGCGGACCCACATCTCTCTCTCTCTCTCTTCCCAAGGTTACCTGTAATGGTATTTGCATGCAGCCAGTCTCCTGTTGCTTTTTAAAGACACAGGTACATTCTTATGAGGTGCACAGACTTGTGCCTGGCAGAAGCATGCAAGTGTAAACAGAGAATTGGCCAGACCCTGGGGGGGGGGGATCTACCTATTCATTTTGGCGTGTTTATTTGGATTAAGCCTTGGTTCTAAAACCAGTGTCTTAGACCTTAAGAAGACATCTGAAGGCAGCCCTGTATAGGGAAGCTTTTTAATGTGTAATCTTTTAGTATGTTTTTATATATGTTGGAATTCACCCAGAGTGGCTGGGGCAACCTGGTCAGATGGGTGGGGTACAAATACATTATTATTATTATTATTATTATTATTATTATTATTATTATACCTCTTAGGTCACATCTCCTGCTGTATGATTTGGCTTCTTTTGTCTGAGGACCCAGATGCAGGGAATGCTACTTTAGCTCTTACATTTTGGGATCTTGGGGACATCCAGGGTGCAGCCTGAGCTATCCTGCCTCAGGCTGGGTAGGCAGAGAGCCAATGGTGGCAGCCTATTACTAGCTTTTGTTGACAGCATCCACTCCCCTTTCTTTGTGTGTGTGTGTGTGTGTGTGTGTGTGTGTGTGTGGTGCTCTGCCTTGGTACCCCCAGGCGTGGGACTGAGGTCAGGTGTTTGTATTTTGGAGTCCCAGGAGGAGGAACTTGATAGCAATGTGCCCACATTTGCTCCCATGTGGTCTTAGGAGGTAAACTTTTTGCAAAGCACCTCCTAACAAAAACTACCAGCAGTCATGGGTGTAGTCAGGGGGAGCAGTTGCCCCCTCTAAATCAAGTAAATAAATAAAAATACTCAACTAACTGACCAATTGAGTGGCAGATAGCTCTGCCCTCCCACTAACAAAAGTCCTCCCCCCACCCCCGCAATACCAGCGCCCATACCAGCGATGCTCAAAAGATTTGACACAGCATTCTAGAAAAGGGTTTTTGTGTGATTCATGTAAAGTTTATGCAAATGTGATTTGTGCAAACCACAGACCAATCTGCGAAGTCCCTTCCAACGCTACAATTCTGATTCTGTGAAATGAACGAACCGCAGAGGGTCCCTAAATTTATGATTAAAATGACCCAGCAGAAGGTTGTTCACGCGGAGGGGACGGAAGAGCTGTGTTTGTGCAGGGATAGCAAAGCGTGCAGTCCCGGCAGCATGCCCTCAGAACTTGCAGCCGTGCCCTCAGAAACCTAGGCTAGAATGCACTGGGTATTTGTTCTAAGGAGGGTGTCGCTTCTCAATCTTGTGGCTGAGATCAAAGTGAAGTATCTGTGGGGTTTTTTACAGTTTCACATTTTGTTCACACCTGGAGAATATACCAGTTATTAAAGAGATTTTTGAAACTAGGAGATGGATTTGTGGCTTGCTCCACGCACTGAACCGGGAATTGCAGTGTTTCCAGGTATAGTGCCATTTCTTAATTTTGGTTTAAAAACAGGTGAGTGAGTTTCTTGTTTTCACACGTGTTATGCAGAGTTGTTCTTATTTAAAAAAAAGTTGTGGGTGAACGTAGGGATTACGGTAGATTGGTAATTGACACCTTTTCCTTTTTTCCCCTCGTGTTGGAATTTTAGCAAGCAGTCCCTCCTTTGCTTTCTTCTTTACAGGTGCATATAAAGATGTTGTTGTTGTTTAGTCGTGTCTGACTCTTCGTGACCCCATGGACCAGAGCACGCCAGGCACTTCTGTCTTCCACTGCCTCCCGCAGTTTGGTCAAACTCATGCTGGTAGCTTCGAGAACACTATCCAACCATCTCGTCCTCTGTCATCCCCTTCCAGTGGCGTAGCGTGGGGGGTGCAGGGGGGGCCGGCCGCACCGGGCGCAACATCTGGGGTTAGGGCAAATCCACGGGTTAGGGGGCGCAAATTACTTGCCTTGCCCCGGGTGCTGACAACCCACGCTACGCCACTGTCCCCTTCTCCTTGTGCCCTCAGTCTTTCCCAACATCAGGGTCTTTTCCAGGGAGTCTTCTCTTCTCATGAGGTGGCCAAAGTATTGGAGCCTCAGCTTCACGATCTGTCCTTCCAGTGAGCACTCAGGGCTGATTTCCTTAAGAATAGATAGGTTTGATCTTCTTGCAGTCCATGGGACTCTCAAGAGTCTCCTCCAGCAGCATAATTCAAAAGCATGCATATAAAGATAGCGAGGACTAAAAATGGGGACTTCAGACCACGAAAGCGTATGCGACAATAAATTTACTAGCGTGATCTTCTTTGCTGTTTTTACTTCTTCTCAAGCAGGCCTGACTAGTTGGAGAACCTCTCTGTTTAATCAGCCCATTTGGAAAGGAAAATGACACCAAGCACGATTATGCGCGCAAAGGAACTGAAAATACTGGAACAAATACTCGTGACTGTAGCAAAAGGACGCCCATAAATCCGTTTGTCTAACAAGCAACAAGAGTCTTGCTGCGCCTTTAGGTGGCCCTCCGGAGACAGTTTGAGGACTGCAGCTCCCATCAGCCCCAGTCAGCATGCCCAATGGGTAGGGATGATGGGAGTTGCAGTCCAGCAGCTGTTGCAGCCCCGCAGCGGGTTTCCCCGTCCCTGGTTTCTGGAAACTGGGGAGCTCTAACACGCTTTGCTCCTCCTTGCTTCCCGAGCTCTCCCTGCAAACCCCGCCCGGGAAGGCGTACAAAGCATCCCGCAATGCAACTGCCTTGGCTGGACTCACCAAGGAAACTACAGATCCCAGGATCCTCCGCGGCGGCCTCAGCTGGAAAGAGAACGAAGGGAGGCGGCGGGAGATTCAAACTTCCAGCGCGGAGCTTGCTTGGCTCCCCCAGAGGAAGCGGAGCCGCCGGAGATGGAGCAGACCCACCAGCGCGCGGGGTGCGGGCAGGCCCGACCCACCTGTGAGTTGCCCGTCGGGGTTGGGCTGGGCTGGGCTAGTGGGGGACGGGCTCACAAGCCCAGAGAGTCGAAGGTGGGGGACCCGGGGAGGGGAATGTAGCACAGATATCTATTTGTCTGACCGCATTTCAAATTATGTCGCTTTTTTCTTTTGCATCCCTGGTGAGTGATTTAGGTGCAATCCTATACACTCTTTGATGTCATTATGAAATAATAACTATGATTCTATGAACTGAAGACAAGCAAACGAGATCCACAGTTCGACCACACCTTTGTGGGTGGGATCGACCGAAACGTGGCGAGCTTTCAATCTGCTCAGAGCTATTATCGGACGAAATATTACATAAAAGGGGGAGGGCAAGGAGCAAGGGGGGGCTTATTTAACCTGAAATCTCTATCTTGGACCTGAGTCCCTAAGTGTGACCTCATGGCTACAACACTCAGCCTAATTAAAAAAGGTCTCCTCCAAAGTCTCCCTGTGACAGGGAGGAGGTGCAGTTGAAGTTAGTAAGGCTTTTCTTCTGAGTACCGGTAAATGTGCCTGGGGGAGCCACAGGGATATGCCCCTGTTCCAGGTGCAGCATATTCACTTACCATGTAATTCTATCCAGGCATATCTCCTTGGAAGTAAGCTCCGTTTTGTTCAATGGAACTTACTGCCAGCTTAGTGTGTGCAGCCATCTGCATCTCAAAATACTTTGCATTCCACCATTTGCAGATTTTTCTTCGTTTCTCTTGGTATGTATCGTAACTTACAAAAGGTGAATGAGAATGGAAGTTTATTTTTATTGTAAAATCAGCCCTTAATAAAATTAAGCAGCTGTTAAAACCTGTTTAGCTTCCCATATTGAAATTTTGGGCTGTTGATTTTGACCCATGGACTCCTTGGTCCCCCTCACCACAAAACCTGTGTCTGTGGACCAGCAGAATGGCAAATAACTTTGCTGTGTACTCAGAGGAATTAGTTGCTTACCTTAATTGGATTGACAAGCCTAATTATCATAATAAATAATATTAAGCTTCCTTATACTGAGTCAGACCAATGCTCCATCTAGCTAGTATTGTCTACCCTAACTGGCAGCAGTTCAGGCAGCAGTTCTTTTCTTTTTGCGGGGGTAGATACAATGCATGGTTTGGCCACGTAGGAAAGGATGCAGGATGATATGGATGTTGGATGTGATCCTATCAAGCAATTCTTCCATTGATATTTATCCACTCTCACCCAACTGCCTATGAAGCAATGTTTTGTTAACTTTCCTCTTAAAGCAGCAGGGTGTGTGTGAAAGAGAGAGTAAGCACACAGACATACCACACATACCCCTCCTACCATGCAAAATATCTGTTTACATGCTTTCGAAAGAACCGTTAGGAATGAAGTGAGTGCCTGTGAAATGCCTTGCCAGTTTGGCAGCAAGGATGCAGTTTGAAGTGAGTGAGTCATAACATTGACTGGAGCTGTTTGACCTATGCTTCTGTTTTCTTTTTCTTTCTTTTAATGGGCTCCTTTCCATTCTGGAGGAATGATTTCCTACTTCTCCAGAACTGCATTTGCTTTGTATGCCAACAGGACAGAGGCTGTATATAGCGTTGCTGTTAGAGCACAGCTAGGCTCAAAGTTGGTGGGCAGGAAGCTGTTTCTTGAGACATTCTCTAAACAACTCTAAATGTCCAGAGCTGGTTAGGCTCAAATCTTTTCATGGGAGATAATACTAACCCCTGGTAAATTATCTTTTACTGGCAGTCTGGCTGGTAATAACGAGGTGTGGTGCTGGAAAAGCCTGGAGGGTGCTTCTTTGAAAAAAATAGGTACAATAAAATCTGGCAAATAGCACATGTTGAAACTATTAAAATAAAATTGGCATGAGGTTTGAAGCATAAAAAACTGTTTTACAACTGATTGGTGCAGCTCCATTAGTCACATGGCTAAGAATGAAAACAGAGGACTCCCTTCACAGTATACAACTTTGCGATTAGCAGCGTACACTGTTTATTGCCTCCTATACAAACGTTTATTTTTGGTGTCAGCGTGGAATATTCTACTTTATGCATGTATGGTGTTATGAAATGTTGTAAGAATCTCATTCATATATAGAGAGAGATATTCTAGGCCCTTTAGAGCTTCAAATGGCCAAGACCAGCTCCTTGAATTGATTCCAGGAGCAAAGTAGCAACCAGAGGCTGCTATGAGATTGATCATGCGTCACCAGTCAACGCCAGTCAGATCTCTGAAAACCTCAGTTTGAACTGAGTGTGCAAATAGCAGTTTTGCTTGCTTTCCCCAGATGAGCGCCTTACAGCGGATGAAATGGATGAGAAGAGGCACCAGAACATCGCCTACCAGTATCTCTGTCATCTAGAAGAAGCCAAACGGTGAGGGTGCTTGTGGTCGGGTGAGGGTCTAAGAGGGCCTAGATCAGGTCCTTGAGGGAGCTTTGTGGTCAAGTGGGGTTTTGAACCCAGGTCTGAGGTCTCTAACTACTACACTGCCGTACCCTGTAGGACAAGGCTCACTAGACTGGATGGGCCTGCATTGGTCTAATCCAGAAGAGCTTTTCTTATGTTCTTCTGTCACTATTGCTTGGGGGGCATGGGATGGGGTCTGGAAGGACCCCGGAATGGCTTTTGAAGGCACAAGGGGACAGCCATTGAATAAATCTGGCCACCTCTGGCCACAAAAGGCATCCTTTCCATTGCTCTCTGCATATTTCAGCTGGATGGAGGGCTGCTTGAAGGAGGATCTGGCCTCACCAACCGAACTGGAGGAGAGTTTGCGGAATGGGGTCACTCTGGCCAAGCTGGGTCATTTCTTTGCGCCTGACGTGTGTCCCTTGAGGAAGATTTATGACCTTGACCAGGCCCGTTTCAAGGTGAGCGTCTTCCCCTTGCTGAAGCTCAGCTCAGGACCATTTTGCCTCACTGGGGCTGGTGGGAACTGTAGTCCAAAACATCTGCAGGGCACTAAATTGGTGAAGACTGGGCTAGATTGAGTCATGGTGGGACTCTGCGTCAGGCAGCTTTAGCTTTGATTTTGATCAGGAGTCTGCAGTTTTTTCACTGGCTCTGTTGGGTCATGAAGTTGCCAGTATCTTCAGTTCCTCCTTCTGCACCTCTGCAGAACACCAATCTCTTGCTTTCTCTTCTCTCCTCCACCACCCATCTCCGAGGTTGGAGATGGAAAGGGTAGGGGGCTTGTTGGGTTATTGTTGCCCCCACCCCGCTCCACAGTCCAAGGCTCTCCAACACCACACACGCATGCCCCCCCAAAGAAGGGAATTATCCGTGTGCAATGGTGGGGTTGTGACTTCCACTCCCATCTGCAGCTCCAAGATTGAGACCGAAGCTGGGCTCAGTCATACTTAATGGAGGGCAGTGTGCCCCTTGCCCCAGAGAGTGAAAATGTAGACCCTCTTTTTACTTATATTTTATAAGCTGCTTCTTCTTCTTCTTCTTCTTCTTCTTCTTCTTCTTCTTCTTCTTCTTCTTCTTCTTCTTCTTCTTTTGTCCAACCCTTCATAAGGTCCCAGGGCAGGCTACAGCGATAGAAAATTATTTTAAAAGTTACAGCTACAAAAGACACAAAATCATTATTAATGAAACAGAATAAAAATTCAGCATACGAGGTGGGTCCGCAAACATACAAATCTGATCTATTTCAGAGGCATAAAATCTGAAATACTTTCAAAGGAGAGGCATCAAAATTGAACATCGGAAAGCTGCAGTAACCAAAATAATAAGGGAAGAACTTGGCATGGAAGTAGCTATTTACCTCTCATTCCGTGTAAAATACATTGATAGGGATTGATGGTTCTACTACAGTTCACTTTTCCTTATAGTGGGCAAAATTTCAGAGACAGAGCAACGCACAGCAACTGTGAGTAATAGCAAACTCACAGTAAATATCCTGTCTTCAGTCCTATCAGATACCACGGAATCAGTGATCAAAATTAGCCAGGTGCCAGGCGTGTTTCGTGACTTGCACGGGTCCAATTGCGACCATGTGGAGATCTCTGGATGCCAGGCTGGCAACTGGGGAAAGCAAAATGCCACTTACAGAAAGATTTGGAACATTTTCCTTGAAGCTTGAATTAGTTTTATTCTGGATTGTTTTATTTGATGCTTTAATGTGTTATAAACAGCTTTGAGATTTGTTCTTTAAAATATAAAGCGGTATAGAAATTGAAATAATAATAAATAATATTAATAATAACAAGTCAGGGGGAGGGGAATGGTCCTTGGGTATTCCATTGTGGCGACCACAGCCTAGGTTTAAGGCGCCATTTGGCAATTAGATTATATAGCTGAGTTTCTAACACTGCACATAGTAAAGTGCAGAGAGATGGCCCACAGTCTTGGTTCTCAGGCTGCCCCGAATGAAGTGCTTCTTCTTTCCTTCATTCTAGGCCTGCGGGCTGCACTTCCGACACACGGACAACATCAACCGCTGGCGGGACGCCATGAGCCACATTGGATTGCCCACGGTAATGGATTCACCTTCCAGTCTCTTGGTACCTAAAAAGGTTGCATTAATCCAGCAGCTGGGAAGCTCCAGCCTGCAAGCCCAACATGACAGAAGTTTATAAAATTATGCATGCCATGGATAGAGATAAGTTTTGTCCCTCTGTTGTGTAACACTAGGACTCATGGGCATCCAATGACTCTGAATGTTGGAAGATGCAAGGCAGGTAAAAGACAGTCCTCCTTCTATGAAACTCGCTCCCACAGGAGGCAGTGATTGTCATGAGACAAAGGTTCTTGAGAGCAGAAGAAGCAGTAAGGCCTACAAGGCCTACACAGTTATTCAAGCCTAAGCCTGCTAACAGCAAACTGCTAAGTCACTGTGACGGGTGATGACTCAATCTCCCTATAAAAGTAGCCAGTCTCTCCATGGGCCTCAGTCAGAGAGCTGTATGGATTGTGTATGGAGTAGTCTGTGGAATAGTGCTGTTGTTGCTCTGAAAAGCTAAGGCAGACAGAGTGGCTCCAGGACTCTAGTAAATCACTAAGACTGTGCCTCTGTGTATGCTCTTTAACTATGCTGTTTCTGAACAAGTTTATTTTCTTCAGGAAAGTTTCATTCTGTTTATAAAGAAGACTCTGCGTCGATTACCGTTGCGCGACAGTGATGGCCATCAACCTAGATGGCTTTAAAAGAGGATTAGACAAATACCGTATTTTTCGCCCTATAGGATGCACTTTTTCCCCTCCAAAAATGAAGGGGAAATGTGTGTGCGTCCTATGGGGCGAATACAGGCTTTCGCTGCATTTCCTTAAGCGATAGCTTCAGGAAGCTATCCGCAAGCCTGCGGAGCCCGGCGGGAACTCCCACGGGCTCCGAAGGCTTGCGGATAGCTGCCTGGAGCCCGAAGTCTGGGCAGCGCGGCACTGCGCACCCCAGGCTTAGGGCAGCTATCCACAGGCTTGCGGATAGCTGCCCTAAGCCCGGGGTGCGCAGCGGGCTACAGCGCCGTGCTCCCCGGGCTTCGGATAGCAGAAAGCTCTGGGAGCAATGGCAAGGTTGAGCGCAACCTCGCCATCGCTCCCGGACCCGTTCTGGGGGCTGGGGTCGGGGGAAGCTCGGGCTTCCCCAGCCCCACAAGCTCCGGGAGCGATGGCGAGGTTGAGCGCAACTTCGCCTTCGCTCCCGGACCCCCAGCCCCGAGGCTAAAAACGAAGCCAAGATAGCTAGCGGGATCCATCCCGCTCGCTGTCATGGCTTCTTTGCTCTTTGGGGCTCGGGGGGGAAATAATTTTTTTTCTCCCCCCCCCCCAATAAGTGCGCCCTATGGGCCGGTGCGCCCTATAGGGCGAAAAATACTGTACATGGAGGAAAAGCTACCAATGGCTACTAGCCAGGATGGCTATGCTCTGCCTCCACAGTTTATTTTTGGTGTCAGCGTGGAATATTCTACTTTATGCATGTATGGTGTTATGAAATCATACATCCACAGTCGGATGGTGTAAATGCTTCCAAATGGGTTTCCCATTGGGGCATCTAGTTGGCCACTGTGAGAGTAGGATGATGGACTAGATGGGCCATTGGCCCAATTCAGCCAGTTCTTTTGTTCTGGTGAGTCTCTGCATTTGGCCCAAGAGGTGGGCAATTTTGGCCAAGTCACACCCACCTGCGCTACACCTGCTGTACATATATGACATCAGGTGTTGGGCAGGTCAAGATGCACCCAGCCCATCTGTCAAACTTGACTCATGGGAGGCTGGCAGAGATAAGGATTTAGTTTGCTGGCTGGAACCAGTTCCTCACCCCCATATTACTCCTGTGAATAGTAAAGGTAGCTGTGTTGGGCCCTATGAAATAATTCCAAAATCTATACTAGCGCCGTGTTTTTTCAATTTACACCAACCTAAATATTAGCAAAAATAAAGTGCAGCCTCTTGAGTCCTTCAGAGCTCTTCATCAAGCTTCCACGGTGTCCGAATTGGTTGCCGTAATAAAAAAGGCATTTCCTTGATGGGTGTTCTGAAGTAAATCTTTTGAAATTCCACTTCTGTTTTTCAACAGATCTTTCACCCTGAAACAACAGACATCTATGACAAAAAGAACATGCCTCGTGTGGTGTATTGTATTCATGCTTTGAGGTAAGGCGGGACAACCTTCGTACGGGGGCTGGAATTCTGACTGTTCTCCCTCCCACACCATGGATTGCAGCGCAAGTCTTTTGTGGCTCCTCAAGAGTAGTGGAAGTTGGTTCTTTATTTCCCCTTCTTTTTTTGCTGTGAGCATGTTTTGGAGTCTCTTGGGTCCTTTGTGTGTGCACAAGCAAATCCAGATTTTTTGTGTGTCTTCCCTCCTAGTTTATACCTCTTTAAACTTGGGCTGGCTCCCCAGATCCAGGATTTGTATGGGAAAGTCAAATTCACAGGTAAGAAGGGGAGTTGGGTGTTTCCCTTGTTGACACTTAGTTTGTGTGTTATGGATCAGATGGAGGACAGCTGCTGACCCTGTGTTTGTTTTCTGTTCACCTGGAAATCCCAGCCCAAGCATTGTGCTCTTTGTGGCTGCTGCTAAATGAGTGTGACGTATTGAACCTTTTCTCTTTCCCTATCCTAGAGGAGGAAATAAACCACATGAAACGTGAGCTGGAGAAATATGGTCTGCAGCTTCCATCCTTCAGCAAGATTGGTGGGATCCTTGCTAACGAGCTCTCGGTGGACGAGGCTGCAGGTAGATAACATTTGTGGAGGAGGAGAGGCCATTTGTGAGAACCCAATGGAATGGCCGTGTTCAGGGGCAGTATATCTCTCTGTACCAAGTGCCAGGGAGAGCTCCTGCCTTTATGCCCTGCTTGCGGGCTTCTCAGAGGCGAGCAGCCAAGCTCTGTTGGAAACAGGATACTGGGCAAGGTGAACCTTTGGTCTAACCCAGCTGAGTTCCCATTGCCCTGTGCCAGAAAATGCAAGGAACAAATTGTTCCTCTGAAACAGCAGGGGAGAAATCAAGAAAAGAACAGGTGGCCCGGAGGGATAGCCAGATATAATGGACTGGTTGGATGCAGAGGAATAGTGGGAGGAACCAGCTGAGGAACCCCAAAAGAAGGCTCAGAGCTCAGGGATTGATGATGGGACGGCGATAAGTGATCAGAGGGAGAAGACTGGAAGGAGGTGTCGGAAGCTGAAGAGGTGACAGGGTTTAGTGAGCAGGAAGAGGTTGTGGCAGAGAGCAGTCCAGAATTGGAGGCAGAAGTGGAGACTGGAGAGGAGAGAGGCCAAGAGGCAGAGGTGGGTCAGGCTGGTGAAGAGGCATGGGTGTCTCCCCCTCCTGCTGCAACAAGCTCCCCTCCCTCTGATCTCCCAGAACCAGGAGAGGTATGCGGTGGGAGGAGCAAAGGCAAGAATGTAGACAAAGTCTCCCAGTTGCTTGGGAAACACCCTGGAGACAAGAATTAGCCAACTGTGGGGAGATGGGGAGCTTTGGCCTCGGCAACTGCTTCATGGGAGCAAGACCTGAGTTGCTGTGCTCATTAGACCCGACACTCCTGTGCAAATCCTGTTTTGCCAATAAAGAGTTAACCCCAGCTTGCTCAGTATGATTTACTGCTGGCTCTCTCATGTCACCATATTAGGCCACATCTACACCACACATTTAAGGTACATGGCTTCCCCCATCCTGTGGGAGTGTCTGCAAAAGTGCATTGAACCTCCTGATTGTTCTATTCCAACTGCAATAATGAACTCCACACAGCCATTGTACTTTGTTTCTTTGTTCTTCGTTGTTTTTAAAGCAGGTTCCAAGATGGAAACTGTGCTATGTCACTGTGGGGTGGAGGGCATTTGGCGTTTGTGTCTTTGCTGCCTAACACTGGACTTTGCCTTTCTTATTCCCACCCCCTAGTCCACGCCGCAGTCCTGGCCATCAACAAAGCAGTGGAAAAAGGGGTTGCGGAGGAGACTGTCCTGGCCTTGCACAACCCCAATGCCATGCTCTCCAGCCTTCGGGAGGGCTTCGGGGCCATCTACCAGGAAGTTCTCTACCTGGCCAAGGCAGAGAAAGCCAAGAATGGGAAGAACCAGGTAAGCAAAGGTTGTCTGAGGTGGAGGTGGTCACACTGATGCATTTCGGATAAATGTAGTGGTGAAAGTGGTGGTGGTGGTTTTATTTAGGTCATTTGTATACCCCTCCATATTTTGAAGAAATCTCTGAGCTGTTTTGAAGAAATCTCTGAGCTTGCAGGGCAGCAGCTGAAGAAGGAGCAAAAAGGGTTTTCTCGTGTGTGTGTTTCTTTGTGGCTGATTAGCTGCTCTCCCTGTGCAAAGGTCAGAGGGGGCAGGGTTTCTGTTGAGGCAGGTGATTAGCTGTGGGAGGAGCTTATCAGAGCTTGCAGGGCAGCGGCGTGCACAGTTTGATCCATCTTTTAGATTTAGGGGAGCTAGTCTCAAACGTTTGTTGGGGGAGACCTAGGTTTTTTTGGGAGGGAGTTATTTGTCCTGTCTTCACGCTTTTTATGATGGAGGACCGCTGTAGCCACCCCCAACGACACGTTCTCAAGATGGAGGGTGAGGGAACAGCTGCAGTCGCCTGCGGTTCCTGCGCAATGTTTGCCATCTTGCCAAAGGTTGCAGGCAGCTTTACCTGCAGCAATTGCATGTTGATTGCCCTCTTAGAAGACAAAGTCCAGCAACTGGAGGAACGTGTAGCTACGCTCCAAAGAATTAGAGAGCTGGAGCTCTTCTTGGAAGCAACAGAGCACACCGTCTCCACCAAGGAGGAGACAGGGGACTCCCCTGAGAAGGAGGCTAGTTCACCAACACAGGAGCCAGATATATGGAGAAACATGACTCAAAGAAGTAGGAGGCCCAGGGTTCGCTCTGATTGTTTAGAAATACACAATCGCTTTGAGGTCCTCTCCCCTAGCATGGAAGACGAAGAGCAGACTCCATTTGAGGATCTCTCCCTCATTACAGTCAATCAGGTATATGAAGACGAGCAGCAAAGTCAGTCCTCAGGGAATGTGCAGGCGACCTTGGAACGGACAGCTCACGGAAGAACCCCAACCAAACCTAAGGAGGCGTGTAGTGGTGATAGGGGATTCCCTACTGAGGGGAACAGAAGCAGTGATCTGTGGGCCTGACAAGATGTCTCGGGAAGTGTGCTGTCTCCCCGGGGCTAAGATCCAAGATGTACCTAAATGACTGCAAGGAATCATAAAACCCACTGACAAATACCCCTTCCTCTTGGTTCATGTGGGAACCAATGACACTGCAAGCAATAGCCTCCAGAAGATCAAAAGAGACTACGAGGCTCTGGGCAGGAAACTGAAGCAATTAAATGCACAAATTGTCATCTCATCTGTCCTCCCAGTTGAACGACGTGGCCCAGAGAGAGAGGGGAAAATAGTGGAAGTGAACAGCTGGCTTCGCAAATGGTGTAAACAGGAACGGTTTGGATTCTTAGATCACGGACTGCAGTTTCTTGAAGATGGACTTCTGGCAAGCGATGGGCTGCACCTCACAACAGTGGGGAGGAATGTTTTTGCCAAAAATCTCAGAAACCTCATCAGGAGGGCTTTAAACTGACTAATGTGGGGGAGGGAGACAGTGCTCCTGAAGGTAGGAGTCTATCAATTGATGAAGATGATCATCCAAATGTCATAGACCAAATGGAGCAAACAGCACGCAGACCTAGTGGTGGGAGGAAAAAATCCTTAAATAAGAGACACGGGGGAATGATTAATGGACTTCAATGTCTGTACACTAATGCGCAAAGCATGGGAAATAAACAAGATGAGCTTGAGCTCTTGGTACAGCAAACTAAATATGACATAATAGGCATCACTGAAACCTGGTGGGATAAGTCCCACGATTGGAATGTAATAATGGAGGGATACAATCTATTTCAGAGAAACAGACCAGAGAAGAAAGGAGGAGGAGTGGCGTTATATGTCAGGGATGTGTATACCTGTGAAGAGATCCAAGATTTAGAACCTCAAAGCCAAAGTGAGAGCATTTGGGTCAAAATTAAGGGAGAGAAGAATAACTGTGACCTCATTGTGGGAGTTTACTATAGATCCCCAAGCCAAACGGAGGACATAGATGATGCCTACCTGGAACAGATGGCCAAGCATGCAAAAGGAAGGGAGATAGTAGTAATGGGGGACTTCAATTACCCGGATATTTGTTGGATGTCAAACTCAGCCAAGAGCATAAGGTCAAATAGATTCCTCACTGGCCTTGCAGACAACTTCATTGTCCAGAAAGTGGGAGAAGCAACAAGAGGAACAGCCATTTTAGATCTGGTCCTAACCAATGTTGATGACCTGGTTAGTGGGGTAGAAGTGGAAGGATCATTAGGCGCGAGTGATCATGCTCTTCTGAAGTTTACTATACAGCGGAAAGGAGCAGCCAGGCATACTAGGACTCAATTTCTTGACTTTAAGAAAGCCGACTTCATAAAACTTAGGGAAGTGCTGGTTGAGATCCCATGGACAGTAATACTAAAAGGAAAGGGAGTTCATGATGGCTGGGAGTTTGTTAAGAGGGAGATAGTAAAAGCACAACTTCAGGCAATACCAATGAGACGGAAACATGTTAGGTGCCTAAAGAAGCCAGGGTGGCTATCTAAAGAACTTTTAACTGAGTTAAGATTAAAAAAGGATGTGTACAAAAAATGGAAAAGGGGGAAACCACCAAAGAGGAATTCAAACAAATAGCCAGCACGTGTAGACACAAAGTCAGAAAAGCTAAAGCACAGAATGAACTCAGGCTTGCTAGAGAGGTTAAAAGCAACAAAAAAGGCTTTTATGGGTATGTTCGTAGCAAAAGGAAGAACAAAGAAACAGTGGGGTCACTCAGAGGAGAAGATGGTGAAATGCAAAGGGGACACAGAAAGGGCTGAACTCCTCAATGCCTTCTTTGCCTCAGTCTTCTCCGATAAAGAAAACAATGCCCGACCTGAAGAATTTGGAGCAAATGATTCAGCAGAGGAAACACAGCCCAGAATAACTAAGGAGATAGTACAAGAATACTTGGCTAGTTTAGATGTATTCACGTCTCCAGGGCCAGATGAACTGCATCCAAGAGTATTAAAAGAACTGGCAGATGTGATCTCAGAACCACTGGCAGTCATCTTTGAGAATTCCTGGAGAACAGGCGAAGTCCCGGCAGACTGGAGGAGGGCAAATGTTGTCCCTATTTTCAAAAAGGGGAAAAGAGAGGACCCAAATAATTACCGCCCAGTCAGTCTGACATCAATACCAGGGAAGATTCTGGAGCAGATCATTAAGCAAACAGTCTGTGAGCACCTAGAAAGGAATGCTGTGATCACCAATAGTCAGCATGGATTTCTGAAAAATAAGTCATGTCAGACTAACCTGATCTCGTTTTTTGACAGAATTAGAAGCCTGGTAGATGAAGGGAACGCAGTGGATGTAGCCTACCTTGATTTCAGCAAGGCATTTGACAAGGTGCCCCATGATATTCTTGTAAAGAAGCTGGTAAAATGCGGTCTTGACTATGCTACCACTCAGTGGATTTGTAACTGGCTGACTGACTGAACCCAAAGGGTGCTCATCAATGGTTCCTCTTCATCCTGGAGAAGAGTGACTAGTGGGGTGCCACAGGGTTCTGTCTTGGGCCCAGTCTTATTCAACATCTTTATCAATGACTTGGATGATGGACTCAAGGGTATCCTGATCAAATTTGCAGATGACACCAAACTGGGAGGGGTGGCTAACACCCCAGAGGACAGGATCACACTTCAAAACGACCTTGACAGATTAGAGAACTGGGCCAAAACAAACAAGATGAATTTTAACAGGGAGAAATGTAAAGTATTGCACTTGGGCAAAAAAAATGAGAGGCACAAATACAAGATGGGTGACACCTGGCTTGAGAGCAGTACATGTGAAAAGGATCTAGGAGTCTTGGTTGACCACAAACTTGACATGAGCCAACAGTGTGACGTGGCAGCTAAAAAAGCCAATGCAATTCTGGGCTGCATCAATAGGAGTATAGCATCTAGATCAAGGGAAGTAATAGTGCCACTGTATTCTGCTCTGGTCAGACCTCACCTGGAGTACTGTGTCCAGTTCTGGGCACCACAGTTCAAGGACACTGACAAACTGGAACGTGTCCAGAGGAGGGCAACCAAAATGGTCAAAGGCCTGGAAATGATGCCTTATGAGGAACGGCTAAGGGAGCTGGGCATGTTTAGCCTGGAGAAGAGGAGGTTAAGGGGTGGTATGATAGCCGTGTTCAAATATATAAAAGGATGTCACATAGAGGAGGGAGAAAGGTTGTTTTCTGCTGCTCCAGAGAAGCGGACACGCAGCAATGGTTCCAAACTACAAGAAAGAAGATTCCACCTAAACATTAGGAAGAACTTCCTGACAGTAAGAGCTGTTCGACAGTGGAATTTGCTGCCAAGGAGTGTGGTGGAGTCTCCTTCTTTGGAGGTCTTTAAGCAGAGGCTTGACAACCATATGTCAGGAGTGCTCTAATGGTGTTTCCTGCTTGGCAGGGGGTTGGACTCGATGGCCCTTGTGGTCTCTTCCAACTCTATGATTCTATGTTTACAATATCATAAAAATATCACTGTATACTATATATATATATATATATATATATATATATATATATTCAATCAACGTCCACAATTTAGAGCCCCACAGAATGCTTGGCTAGAAGAGATGCTCTTAAAACAGACTTTGCCAATCTAGGGCTCTCCAGATGTTTGGGACTACAACTCCCATCAGCCCCAGCCAGCACAGTCTGGAGGGCAACAGATTGAAACCAAAAGTGTTGCCTTTTTCTTCCGCACACTCAGCCTCTACAAGAAATCCCCGATGGCGAAGATATTTATGATCGGTGCCTGACCCAGGCCGAGATACAAAGCAGCATCAACAACGCAAATGGTAAGCAGAACGGCAGCCTCTCTGCCCTACTCAGGGCGACCTCTTTGGAGTTCAGCAGTTCAGTCTAGATATGGCGCTTAAGCATGATTTGCCCTAAAGCAGCATTGGCTCACCTGTGGCCTTTGGGGTGTTTTTGTTTTTAATTTTTTAAAATTTTTATTAAGTACAAATTAGAAAACATACATATTTACAACAAAAGAAAATACAAAGGAAAAAGAAAATACATATAACCAAGGAAAAAAATTAGAGAATACTTTTCCTCTTTTCATATTTACAGTTATTTATACCTCTATAAAATGCTATTCACAATAAAGGAGTGAAATTAAATATAAGATTCTGATATCTTGCCTTTGGGGTGTTTTTGGACCACAATTCCCCAGCAGCCTTGACCTTGGGGCGGTTGCAGGTTCCCCATCCTTCCCCAACTATTGTTGAGAGCCCAAATCATGGAGGCCGAGCCATTGTGGCTAGTCACCATTGATACCCTTCTTCTCCGTGAATTTGACTAATCCATTTTTAAAGCTGTCCAAGCTGGTGACCATCGCTGCCTCCTGCAGGAGCGAGTTCCATAGATTAACTGCACCGTGAGAAGAAAAGAAAAACTTTGTCTGTCCTGAATCTTCCAGCATTCAGCTTTGTTGGATGTGCATGAGTTCTAGTGTTATGACAGAGGGAGAAAACCTTTTTCTCTATCCACTTTCTCTGCCAGCTTCTGCCATGTCCCAAATTTGGACCCATATCTTTGTAATGACAGGTGAAGTTTTATTGTACTCAAAGGCCTGTACAGGCAGCTCTCAATTTGCATGCAGTTGATGCCCGCATGACCACACACACGAGCCATGTTCAGCACCGGAAGAGGGGGAAATGGCCTTCCGTGTGCGATGACCTGGAACGTAACCCACTGCCTGTATTCTGAGAGGCAGCCACTTGTAGGGGTCTTTTTTTTTTTTTAGCACTGCAAAGACCCTATAAAGAGGAGGTCCCCGCCCCCCCCGGGGGGGATTAAGCATCAGTGCAGGCTAGGTGCTGTACCACTGCGCTATGGCCCTGAGAAGAGGGAGAAGCAATTTGCTTTTCGATACATAAGCACTCTTCGCGATTACTTTTTATTTTCTGAAAACATATAGCGAAAGGTGCTCTGGAGCTGGTGGACGATGCCCTTGAGGAACAGGATCCCCAGGGGTTGTACTGCGCTTTGCAGGATCCTGCCCTGGCTTTGAGGAACCTGCGGCGAGAGAATGCGGACTGGTACTTGGATCAGCTGAGCACTGACCGGGAGCAGAAGGCTCTGGTAAGGCTCATTTGGTTTGGTGGGAAGGAGGAGGAGAAGAAGGGCAGTTGTGAATCGGAACTATTTGCCCCCCCCCCCCCAGCTGATTGGCCACAATTCCCAAGGCAGGATTTATAAAGTATTACCGATTCTAATTCAGTGTTTTGTTATCCCTGGTATACGTGATTATTAACAGTGGTCCTGTGACCTTCCATAACAAGTTTATCCTTTAATTCATGTAACGCTTTGGAAATTCTGTATCTGATATTTTGTAAAGGCCTCTGGCTATGTACAAAGAAGTTGACTGACAGTTCCCAAGGACAGAAGCAATCTTGTTCTGGACACATCTCTAAAGATGCTTGCAGGCTCCTTCTCCACATTGAAGCAAAAAGCCCTTTCTGGAGTACAAACAACTGGGGACTTTAGCTCAAATTTTGTGCTAATGTAGCCTTTGCCAACCTGGTGGCCTCCAGAGGTTTTGCGCTACCTGGGGCTGATGGGAGTTGTAGTGTGAAACCTCTGGAGGGCACCAGGTTGGCAAAGGCTGTTGGAAGAGCCTTTTCTCATTACAATTCTGACTCCGCTGCAGAGGCCAGGCTACCGTTGGGCTTCCATGCAATGCCTTAAACTGCCCAGTTGCAGTGAGATTCCCCAGCCAACCTTGTTCTTTCCAGCCAATCACGCTCCCTATTAGCTTGCATTTAAGCCATCCTTTTGCCCTTTTTCTCAGGAGCTGGGCTACACGGACTTGCTTGAGCAAGAGGAAATCCAAGCTGGGCTTTACGTGGCCAACGAAAGAGGAGATCAAGAACGTGCTGGTGAGTGAAGATCTGCCCTTAGGACTGAGGTCTAGTGAGTGGGCCCTGGGGGTTTAGGCATATTCAGAATTCTTCGGTTTGTTGTGCCTCAAATGATTGATATGTGTCACTTGGGAAATTGCCAGAAACCATTCATTCCTGGGGGAACTTGCTGTCTGGCCTATACTTTATTTGTAACATGCAGAATAATTATTAGTGTATTCATTTGTTTAGGGATGGGGTGGTGATGAACCTTAGGCCTGTGGGGTTGTTATGCATGGAAGGGGGATACTCTGTCGCTGAGCTGTGGTTGGTGGATGGCTCAAGAACCCAATATACCCTGTGTATACCATGTGTGGCAGCCTAGTTGTGGGATGCTGTGCGCTCATCAGCCCCCCTGGTTTTGTTACCCACTTAGGAGCAGATTTTGTCGTCAAGCACCAGGTTGAGATGCATTACCAGAGATCTGAACTCACCTTTGTGAGTCACGTACTGAGCAGGATGGGCCCTTGGCCTGATTGAGTAGGTTCTCCTGGTGGTCTTTTTTTTTAAATTACTTAAACGTTTATTGGGTACTGCAGAGATTTGCCAGAATACAAGTAACCATGAACGCGTGCTAGAGAGTTGCAACATACCCCCAGGAGCTGACCAGTACTGTACTCATTATGGCAGCAAGTGGACAGAATTATTGGCTGTGCAGCTTGAATAATCTCTCTGCTATCATTGCAATTCTTGGTTATCCATACCATCTGTTTGGCCCCTTTGACAACTGCTTGAAACTGTCTCTTCACAAAGCACTTTTGATCACAAGGGGTGCATTAACAGAGGACCTGCAAAGGCATTACTTTACCTGTGCGAGGTTAGTGGCAGAAAAATATGTTAGAAATTGCAGTTAGAGAAGATGCAAAGTTCCACTGGAAGAATATGAAGAGCGGGGAGAAATTTGCTCCATATATTTCCAATGTTTAGATTTCAGTGAGGATCTTTTCAAGACTCATACAGTTGTACCCAATTTAAGTTGTGTTTTAAAAGTTTTTTTAATTATGACAAAGTAATAATCATAAAAAGGGACGCGGGTGGTGCTGTGGGTTAAACCACAGAGCCTAGGACTTGCTGATTAGAAGGTCGCCAGTTCGAATCCCCGTGACGGGGTGAGTTCCCGTTGCTCAGTTCCTGCTCCTGCCAACCTAGCAGTTCGAAAGCACATCAAAGTGCAAGTAGATATATAGGTACCGCTCCGGCGGGAAGGTAAACAGTGCTTGCGTGCGCTGCTCTGGTTCGCCAGAAGCGGCTTGGTCATGCTGGCCACATGACCCAGAAGCTATACGCCGGCTCCCTCAGCCAATAAAGTGAGATGAGCGTCGCAACCCCAGAATCGGCCACGACTGGACCTAATGGTCGGGGGTCCCTTTACCTTTAAATAAGAATAAAAATGTGCATCCCACCCCAAGACCATTCCATTGCAACTATCCAACCTCCCAAAATTTCAACACCGCTTGCAATGGTTTGACCCCTTTCCGTTTTAACAGTCCTGGCATTCTTATGTTCTTATCTCACCCTACTAACACACAGTGACACAGGCCGTGAGCCGTATCAACGCCTCCATTCGGAAAGGGGTAGCGGAGGAGACGGTGCGCTCCCTGGCAGACCCCGAAGCTCAGCTGCCGGATGTCTTCCTCTTTGCTGCGGGGCTCTATCAGCGAGAGCTGTCTGCCCTTCAGCGGCAGCACCCGCAGGTGAGTGCAATGCCAGGGGCCTTTCCTTGCACAACAGCCCTGCAGTGCTGCTAGTCTACAATAGAAAGTGTCCTTTCATATTGTATCACAGCGTGGTATGCTGGCCTGACAGCCACTGACAGAAAGTCTCTACTGAGGATGGTGAATACAGCACATGACATCATGGGCTGTCCCTTGATGACATTGCAAGGGATTGTTGCCTTAGGAGAGCGAGAAAATTTCTCAGGGATGACTCACACCCCGGCCATCACCTCTTTAATCTTCTACCCTTGGGCAGGAGATATAGAAGTATAATCAGCTGTACCAACAGGCTAAAAAATAGCTTCTGTCCGTGGGCTGTTAGGCTGTTGAACGGAAAATTACATAGCAAAATTGACTTGTGAGTTGGTGTGTTGTTCGATAAGAGATTGAGTGTTTGCGGGGAAGGCTCGTTTAATTTCATTGTACACAGGTTGTACAATGACAATAAAGGTATTATTATTATCATTGTTATTATTATTGCTGCTATTGTTGCTGTTGAGTTTTGCTGTCCAGTAATGGCTGCTACCACCCTCCCACTCATGCTTGCAGCCCAAATGGGAAAGAGCCCTGGCATGTGCCAAAGTGATTACTGTACTTTTCCGTCTATAAGACACCCGCTTGTATAAGACACGCACCCCATATTCAGGGACTACATTTAAAGAAAAGGAGGGGAGATGGCCCAAAGTTGTTGAGCCTCTCACCCCATGCAGCTGCAAGCAGGAAACACTCCCTAGATCATTTCCCGCACGCAGCGACATCGGGTGAATTTGCACTCCCACCAAAGAGCTGGCTGGCGGTGCGCAGCTTCCCCACCCCACCCATGCAGCTGCGGGCAGGAAACACCCCCCAGATCGCTCGCTGCAGCATCTGGAGAAGCCACGTTCCCACCAACTGAATGACTGGTGCGGTGCTTCTCTCCCCCCCCCCCCCAATGCTACTATCTGTGTATTGGACGACCCCAGTTTTTTGACGTGATTTTTGAGTATGGAAAAATATGGTACTTTTTTTAAAAGGCTGAGCCAGTGCACTGTGCAGTCCAGCCTGCTCACAAATTGCTGGGAAAAGCGGGGCTAGCTTCCATTAGCCTTCTGCCACCCAAGGTCAAAGCAGCTTGCTCATTTCCCTGGTGGACCCCTCTTAACTTCCTAAAGCCCAGGAGCCCTGAGACCATTGCACCCTGAGTTTCCCAGGCAGCTCCCTTTTCTGAAGGATCCCCCCGCCAAACAATTTCAGGAAACACACAGCATTAAAAAAAACACCCATAAAAAGCTATTGCATTTAATTCTTTGTGAATCTCCTTTTTTCTGCAGGGGGAGCTGGTTCAAGAGGAGCTGTTTGTCGCTGTGGAGATGCTTTCGGCAGTGGCACTGGTCAACCAGGCCCTCAAGGATGGAGACGCCTCCAGCTTCTGGAGGAGCTTGGTCAGCCCTGCTTTGGGCCTGTCAGAGATAGAAGAGAGCAATGCGCAGCGGTAAACCCACTTCCCCCCAAATCTCTTCTCTGTCATGCCTAGTACTCTGATACCACTATAAACAGCCTTGGCTTCCCCCAAAGAATTCTGGGAGCTTTAGTCTATTAAGGGTGCTGAGAGTTCCCCTCACAGAGCTTCAATTCCCATAATTCCCTGGGAAGAGGGATTGACTGTTAAACCACTCTGGAAATTGTAGCTCTGGAGATCTTGAGGCACAGGCTGGTCTGAAGATCTGCAGGCTTTTAAATATCTTAGCCAGCACAATCTGTCACTAAGACCCTGGAACTCAAAAGTACTTTGAGCATAGAGGTTTTATTCTTAGCTGCCTTGGTTAATAAAGCATAGATCTATCAACCACTATCCAATTCAGAACACATCTTTACTGAGCTCATGGTTTGATTGGAGTGAAACAAACCACGAGCCCCAGTTCAGACAACACACTGAGCCAAACCGTGGCTTAGCCCCAGGTAGCACAGCAGGAAGGAAATGGAGTAAAACGGCTTCAGTCTCCTCTCTGGAAACTTGTGTGTTCATGCTAAACCATGGTGTGGCTTAGTACTGCATATGAAACAGGTCAGTAAGAGGCAACAGAAGGCATATGGGTTTGCATTCAGTTTCTACCTTTTGTCTATAAACATTCTGTTTGGCTGCCCGCTGCTGCATCTTGTTGCTACCTTGTCTAGTTGCTATATTAGTCTGAATGCTTGTGTCATATGTTTTCTGAATTTCAGAATGTGGAAATTCTTATTTAAGTCACTGATTTCAATTGGCTTTTTCATCTTGGTGATTTTAAATCAGTGACTCATCTAAATTGATTCATCTGCTTTCAAGCACTATCAACTGGGGCCCTTCTCCATGTGCCCTCTCCATGGGAGGTCAGGAGAGTGGAAAAACAAGAGCAGATCTTTTCAGTGGTGGCTCCCCTTTTGTGGAATGTTCTCCCCAGGGAGGCTTACCTGGTGCCATCATTACTTACTTTACTTTATGCACCAGGCAGAAACATTTATTTTCCCTCAGGCCTTTGGCTTGTAATTATCTGTGGTCTCCTTGAGCGGGTGGGATGTTTTAATCCTGCCTTTTGAAAAATATGAATGTGTTATAGATTTTTCTCTGTTTTGTTTTATGCTGGCTTTAATGTACATGTTATTTAGCTGTTATTTTATCTGTAAGTCACCATGAGACTTAGGGTATTAATAAATATCATCATTATAATTATGTACGGTAAGTTGTAATTTTACAACCAGAAACTTGTCCTTAAAAACAAGAAGGCAGCTTGAAAGTGATATGCCCAAGATTCCTTTCAGCACCTCCAAAGAATCACTTCCTATAAACTACCTGCCATGTGCACAAACCTGGGGAATAGCTGCTTTTTTTTTCTAAAAGGAGTGATGAAAAGACGACGTTATGCTTTTTTGTTTTTAATTTCTCAGTTATTTTGACGACTTGTCACAATGGAAGCACCGATCTCGGGACACAAAGTTTGACTTCCTGAGCTGGAACGACATCCAGGCTTCAGTGAATAGTGTGAATGCCTCAGCCCAAGAAGAAAATAATAGTAAGTCACCTTTCACTTTTCAAAACATTTTCGGTTCTGATTTTAGTGATGTGAATGTGAAACAGGCACTGGAGGCCCTTTAGGGAAGGTCTGCAGCTCAGTGGTAGAGCATCTGCTTTGCGTACAGACGGTCCCAGGTTCAATCCCCAGTATCTTCAGGTTTAGCTGGGAAAAGACTCCTGCCTGAATCCATGGAAAGCCATTGACAGTCAGTGGCCAGGTTTGCATGACACTCTAAACCGTAGTTAGACTAAAACTTAGCCAAGCTAACCTAATGCACAGCAAAGTAGTACACGCTGCTGAAACCCCGGCCGCTCTGCTGCTAGCGAAAGCGAAGCCATGGTCTGACTTAGCACAGCATCTGAACCTGGCCCCATGGTTTGTTTCTCTCCGAATCACAAGCCTGCTTTCGGATTAATGCTAAGCCAAACCATGGCTTGTTTCTCAGCAGGAGCAGGCTTAGAGCACAGCACCCATGATTTCAGTGGTGTACATCAGCATGTTGTGTGTTCACATTCAAACCATAGTTCCAGTGGTTAAAGTGGCATGCAGTTGAGCCCCAGTATAGACAACAGATGGTCTGCCTCAGCATAAGGCAGCTTCCTGTGTTCCTAAACCCACCCTCAGAGGCTTTCCATACAGCACCCAGCTTAACCCCAGTTTCCCCACTGCCACCACCTCCAAATTATGTACACTGGCTGCTTTCTCTCAACTCAGACACAGCCAAAGGGTTGCAGTCTAGCAACATCTGGAGAGCCAGAGATTCCATAGGTGGTGCTGGTGGAAGTTCTCTGGGACAGGTTTAAAGGGCTTGGAAAAGCACATTGAAGGCCCAAAGATCAGAGCTTAATACGTCAAATGTAGGCCTATAGACTACTCAGTCTTTGAACTGAGCTTGGTCAAGGTGTATTCCTGGTTCTCCTGAAATCTCCTTTTCGTCCCCAGAAATCCTTGCTGTCCGACTGATCAACGAGGCTCTGGAGCAGAGGAGCTCAGAGAAAACCCTCAGAGCCCTGCTGCTTCCTTCTTCCGGCCTCTGCGATGTGACGCTCCCCGTTGCTAAGCGTTACCATGATGTTTTGACCCGCATGCGGAAGCAGAAGGCCCAGGTAGGAGAGGAAGGAAGAGGAGAATGAAGTTCAGGTTCCAAGGCGGTGGGGTAGGCAACCACACTAACTTCTTACAGAATTCTCTGGCTCTCCAGAACTGTGAGACTTCATTGTAGAAGTTCATTTCCAGAAGCCTGATGGAGACTATTATGGCTTCAGAATGTGTGTTTATGAATTCACATAAACTAGACTGAATAAACTGGCATGGGCTGGGGGTTAGGAGGTTTTTTGTTCTATTCCAGTATGTTTTGACTGGTGCTGTGCATGTTTGCAATTCCATCTCTAAGTCTTGCCTTGCTACTTGCATCTCTGAATTATTATTTATTTAGAGCGGCTGTAACCCTGCTTGTGACGTTACCATATATGAGAGTGCTGGAGGGAAAATAGTTAAATAGGTTGCACCGACAGGACCCAGGGGGGTGGAGTCAGTGGGTCTATAAAGGAGTTCTGAGAGGAGTTCTGGGGGTTAGTTTGTTGGGAGTTGTGGGTGGGTAGTTGGTTGGTTTGAGTGGGGTGGCTGGTTGGGAAAGGCAGCTGGTAATAGAGAGACAGTTAGGGCAGTTGGTCCTTGAGTGTGGGGTGGTAGCAGAGATAGAGAGAGGAACATAAGACTTAGAAAGTAAAGAGGAACACTGTTTGGAATGCTGTAATAGTTTTGTTTTAAGTCTGAAATAAAATACACTCTTCTTTATGAATTGAAAAGCTGACTAAGACTGAAGTGATTTTACCAGGGAGGACCTGGTTGGTGGCAGCGGATTAGTGGTGTATGGGTCAATAGTCCGTGAGACGACCGGGGGCTCCGTACGAACGCTACACTGCTCTTCAACCAAGAAGGCTTCCAGACTGGCTGACTTAACAATCAATTGAAAGTAGACGGTCCCTGCCCCTGCAGGCTTACAATCTAAAAAAAAAGCAACACACAAGGGAAAATGGACGGGGGGGGAATCAAACTCAGGCACCAGTTCTTAAAGAATTGATCTTATAATGACCAACTGGCATAGTTCAGGGGCAGGAGGTGTTTGATGCAGCTGGGCTGGGCTTTCGGTAAAGGTGATGGAGTGAGCTCTGTTTTCTGTATCTGCCACTGATGGAATGACTGCTTCCAGGTAACAGTCAAGGGAGAGGAGGCCTGATGAGGTCTGCCTGTCACAGCAGACATGGTGGAGTGAGCTTGGCTTCCCATCTCCTGAAATGTGTGTGTGTGCTTGTATTCTTCCCTCTCCTATTTTATTCTCGCAACAATCCTGTGAGGTAGGCTAGGCTGAGAGAAAGTAGTGGGTGACTCAAAGGCACCCAGTGAACTTCAGAGTCAAGTGCATATTTGACCCGTGTTTCCCTCAAGAGACAATTCTGCGATCATTTTTATCTTTTCTACCTTAGATGGCAGGGGACACCGGAGCTATGCTGTGGTGGGAAGAAATCCAGGAGGGCGTCTCCAAAGCTAACCATGACACTGAAGCTGCAAAGAGAAGTATGTTCACCATCTGGGTCTTCCTGGCTCAATTGGAACTGCAGGACCTAAAGGATGGTCCTGTCTGCTACCATTTAGGGTGCCATGAGGAGGCCTGAGCAAAGGGGGTGCGAGAAGGCTCAGGAACAAGAAAGCCTGGGCAAACTCGCATTTTGCTCCCACAAGGTGTTACGGCAGCCACCAAGTTGGATGGCCTTGAAAGAAGATTGACACATTCAAGCGGCTACTAGCCATGATGGCCATGCTCAGCCTCCTTTGTCAGAGGCCATATGCCCAGGGGTGGGGAACCTTCAGTCTGCAGGCTAATCTTGGCCTGCCAGTGGGTTAAATCTGTCTGCTACAAGTTTTTCCCCATACCACATCCACTTGATCAAGTGTGAAGGGGAAGAGAGAAAAAGAGGTGTGTTTTGTAAGCAAAGGCAGCTTAAAGGACTTTGCAAAAGCACCCTTTGAAGGAGGTGGTGGAGGCTGCTTCAATGGGCGCTTTTGCAAGTCTCCCCAGGCTCCTCTTTTAAACACTGGTTTAAACGGGAAGGCTCGCAAAACCGTGGGTATGATTTTGACAGGTGGGCAACCTTGCTTACCTGTCAGTCGTGTGATATCATGATGATAACATGCGATTGGCATGTTAGCATCTCCCAACCATCTTTCATATACGGCCTGTGGTGCCAATCCTGAAAAGGATCTGGCGCTCGGAGCAAAAAATGTTCCCTACCCCTGCTGTATGCCTCAGAATACCAGTTTCTTGCAATCACTGGTGGGGAGAGTTGGGTCCTGCTTGTACGCTACCCTGGATCTTTTTATGAAGTGTGATTTAAAAATGTTTTAAATAAGTGCATCAAAGTCGTCAGGTTTCTTGTCCCTGCGGGGTAAACCTGGACCAATGCTTCAAAATATTTTGCCTTTGCCATCTGTCCCACAGTGGCTCTTGGCATCGCTGCCATCAATCAAGCCATCAAGGAAGGGAATGCGGCACAGACAGTCAGGGTCCTGCGCAATCCGGACGTCTCTATCTGTGGTGTGGCGATGGAGTGTGCTGCCTCCTACCAGGCCCAGCTGAGTGCTCTCATGGCTTCCAAAAAAGCTCCAGGTAAAGTGGAATATGTGTGTCACTCCCCAACCACATTTTTTTGTCATTAACCCTCAAATTCAAGGATTTGAAAACTTGCACTTTCTTACAACAGTGTCTCTGTGGGGGTCTTTAATTCTAACTTTCTTTTCGTTTTTTAAAAATGTAACCTGCAGGAAACTCCAAACTACCTTGGGTCCGGCACAAGCTGAAGGATGGGGCAGAGTATTACTTCAGCCTGCAGACCTTTGAAGGCTCCTGGGACCAGCCTCGCCCCTGTGCCCTCAATGCGGAGCATCTCAGCCGGGAGGAAATCCAGGTCTCTCTCTTTGTACCTGTGAGCTAGGAAGCAGAACGGAGGAGTGAGAGGCTCTGTATTGGCCACTCGGGTGGGGCAGCTTTTCCCACCTGCCGTACCCCACCCTCAAACTCAAAAGGGAGCTGCTGCCAGAAGGACAACTGTGAGGGATGAGAGCTGTTTTGGGGGTGTCTGGGTTTGCCATCAGGAGGTGGCTGGTTTCAGCTGCCTTGCCCCACCCTCCAGCCCCATAGCAACCTTCTGAAGGGAGTTGCTTAATGACTATTCTGATTGACCTACTAGCAAGCTGTATGTTTGGTTAAGTGTGTGTGTGTGTGTGTGTGTGTGTGTGTATGTGTGTGATGCTAAATAAACTGCAGGAGCCTTTGGTCCAATCCAGTTGGCCTCTACAGGGATAGCAGAACCTCCATGTCCAGGGGCAGTCTAGCTCTGAATACCAAGTGCTGGGAGAGCAGGCTTCTCATTGGGGCGCAACTGATTCAGAGCAGAGGGCTCGACCAGATGGGGCCCCTTTGGCCTGATCCAGCAACCAAGCTCTTATGATGATCTTCTGACCCCATGCATCTCTCTGTGCCTACAGTCCACTGTTGCCCGGGTCACAGCTGCCCACGATAGGGAGCGTCTGTGGGAATCGAGCACCTCGCTGGTTGTGAAGCTGCAGGCCCGGATGAGGGGCTTCCTGGCCCGGCAGGAGTTTGCAACCCGGCGGAGCTTGTGGTGCAAGCAGGTGCCAGCCGCTCTCAAGATCCAGGTAGGAGGATGCAGCTGCCCTGAACCTAGACTTTTAAGAATTGTCCTTTTCGTTGTGCCCCCCCCCCAAAAAAAAATTTAAATCTGTAATTTTGATGGCTTTATGTTGCATATTTTTCAGATAACAATAGTAAAGGTTTTAATTTATATAAAATCAAAAGTACAATCAATTAATCAAAGCTACGCACAAGGCATAGGAGCAGTACAGAAGTTTGCATTTTCCCAAAAAACCAGAGAGCAAATAATGCAGAAAAATAAAAGAAGCAAAATACAACAAAAGCCAAATTTCACAATTTGGTGGGAGAAAAGAGGTTTTGTACTGAATTTGACACAGAAGAAATGAAATCCCACCAAATGGTGTAGAAATGTTCCAGGTTTTCCTTGCCCATAGAAAGGCATGATTTGTAAATTATTTTCTCTGCAGTAGCCAGAGCCCACATATTCTTGCACCCCAACGGGAGGTTGAAGCCCCATCATGTCTTCCATTCCCTGACCAAAGAACTTCTTGCTGCAGGCCTACATCATACTTTAAAGTTGTTCTTCCCCTGTTATGAGGCAGCTGATGTGGGTGTAGCAAATAATTAGAAACCCCACCTTTGAATCTCATCTCTGCCTTGAGTTCACACCTGTGCTGTGGGGGCAATGATAAGGCTCAGGAGCAGAGCACCTGCTTGGCATGCAGAATGCCCTGGGCTCAATTTCTAGTGCTTATCAATATTGTTACTATTTAAAGGTTCAGGTCGGAGGGGTTGTGAAGGCCCTCCTCTGCACTGGAGAGTCTTTGTCAGTCAGCACAGCCAATTACTGGGCTCTATGGACAAGAAGTCTGACTCAGGAACATGGGAATTAACTGACAGGCGCAAGGGTGGCTGACCTTCAGTCTGGGGGCCTTCTCTGGATCTCTGAGCAAAATTTGCTGCCTCGATACCCCCACTAGTTTGGGTGGGCCAAAAGACTAGGGCAAAGTGATGCAAGATTGGTCTGACGACCGGGGAAGTGGGCATTCATCTGTTGCTTGGGGAGGGGGGCAATCATGTCCTCTCCTCAGTTTGTTCAATTTAAGAGTTTCTCTGTGTGGTGACTGCCAGGAATTCCAGGAGCAAAGTATAAAAGGGAGCTGGGGGTTAATAGCTAGCGGCTGGTGGCCTGCCCAGGATATTTCGCAGAACTTGCCCAAGGTGTTTCTCATAGCATAGATAAGAAGGTGCTGATAGAATCTCAGTAGGTTGGTAAGTTTAAAAGTAGAAAAGTGAAAAAAAGAAAAATTTACTTCCCTGGGTAGCAATTGACGCTAATTACAGTCCTTCAATCTGCGGTGCTCCGAAGCCTGCTTGCTAAGCCGTCACCATCTTGGAACCGCCGCCCCCCTCCTCAGTGGATCTGCACAGATCAACCGGGGGGGGGGAGAGACTGTCCTGGAGAGTGTGGGGTGACCACACCTGCTGTTGGCCACACCTGCAGATGACCTGCAGCCACCAGGGTGCAGGTGGCATTCAGACCAGAAAAAGTTTGCCACCCCTGTTGTACAGTGTCTTGTTGCGACATTTACGTGATGCACCTTTGAGTGTTCTTAACAGGTGCATAAATCCTGGGTATTACGGGGGAGGCTGCCAGCCCAGAGGTGGAGGAACCTGCTCTTTGCAGAGTGGGATCCTTAGGTTAGATGCTCCAATATCACAGCTGGGAAGAGCTGCAGCTCAGGGGTGGGGCAGTTTGGATCCTGGGTTTGCGTTCCTGGGCAGGGGGAAGCCCCCAGAGCCTGCTGCCTCTTAAAGGAGGTAGAAGTGGGCCAGAGCAGCAAATTTGACTTAAGGCCATCATGCAGTGGTTGGGACCAGATTTGTATCCAGGGCCTTTTTCAGCCCCAAACCAGTTCCCATGCTGTCTCCTCACAGGCTTACTGGCGTGGGTTCCAGCAACGGAGGCGTTACCTGGAAAGGCTGCGGCATTTCCAGAAGAACACAGGTGCTGTCATCAAGGTATTTATTTTATTCCTATCTTTAAAGCCCACCTTTCGCTGTCACCAGCACCAGTATTTTATGGGCCATGAAACAAATGATAAACCACCAGATCAGTTGCATGCCTGTCCATGTTTATTTGTTAACAAAATAAATCAGGTTAAGGGGAGAGATACTTTGGGGAGGGAGGGTGTTGCCTTTCTTTTTCTTTGACTCATCAGCCAGAAATGGTCTTCTCACACCTGTGCTGTTCCTGCTGCTGTGTTCAGATTCAAGCCTGGGTACGGATGTGGCGAATACGCAGACGATATCGACAGAGGTTGGCCTACTTCAGGAAGAATGTGAGTAGGTTGTGTTTTTCCCACACACACACCTGTTCACAACAGCACTGTAAAATTGCCTTGCTGGGTCACACCAAACCCATTTTTGTCAGGAGCTCTTCCTGCACTCGAGTAGGACCCTGGCAGAGACACACGCCCAGCTGGCATGTTCCCTCCCTCCTGGCCGATCGTTCAGGAGCTTCAAAAGCTTTCTTCTGCCCAAACATCACAGCGACTGATGCCAACAGACATCGGCACACTTAGGGAACCGCAGAGTCTTCGCAGCTTGCGTAACAGACCTCAGCAACTCAGCATTTTTGGCTAATCTATTTTATTTACATATAAACAAACATGGAGCACTTCAACATGGCACCCTCTCTCTCTAGCATCAGACATCAAAGAGAAAATGAACAAAGGACAATAGCCCCACTTCACAGTAACACAAACAGCCTGTCTCCGTCACTTTCCACTCTGTGGAGTCAAAACACACACAGTCATGTGATAGACAAAAATCCCATGACTGCAGTCATGGAGCAGGAATTCTAACAATTTTTAGCCATAGTCAGCCAGGTGCTCCAAGATAGTCATTGGTGGTATAGTGGTTATTGCTGTTGTTGTTTTTATTATTATTACTAAAATTTTGTATACTGCCCTTCATCCAAAGATCTCAGGGTGGTTCACAGCATAAAAATACAGAATAAAACCACAAAGTACATAATTAAAAACAATAACGAAACCAATAATCCCTCCTCCCACAAACACATTTAAAAGGCCGTGGAATATTAATCAGCCAAAGGCCTGGTTGAAGAAGAATGTTTTCACCTGGCGCCACAGATGCATAACGAAGGTGCCAGATGAGTGTTTTATAATAATGTTTTCAAATGCTGAAAGCTGCCTTGAATCCCCACTTGAGAAAAAGTTGGGATCTAAATGCATTAAATAGATAATAAATATACCCACTGTGATTTTGCAGCTGCTGTTTGCCACCAGGATGTTTTCGTACCCCTTCCCTTCTCCTGCATTCCAACCACTTTCCCTCTTTTGACATCCCTCGACAGGTCAAGGCCGTAATCAAAATCCAGGCATTTGTACGAGCTAACAAGGCACGAGAAGATTACAGGATGTTGGGTAAGTACCTGGGTTTCATGCAACCTGAGTTTGCAAACTGGCCTGATTGGCATGTAACACTAAGCCGAGGTTTGTTTAGCAAACCATGAGTTAGCCACAAGTTGTCAAACAGACCATTGAACGTACCATGGCTTGGTTTTCCCCCATCCCCAAGATTTGGCTTATTCAGCAGCTGCTCTTGCCTTGTGCCTTTGTATCTTGGTGAACATCTGAGGTGGGGCAGCCAAAAAAAATCACGGCTGTGCTGAGTACACATGTAACACCAAGCCATAGTTAAAGCAAACCAAGGTTTGTAAGAGAGCAAGAAACTATGGCTTCAGGTAATGGTTTGTTGGCAGCAAACAAACAATAGCAAAACTGCTGAGCAGGGGGGTGAACTTTGGACTCAAAGCCCTAGTTAGCTCAATCAGGCTGTTTGGGGCCAATTGTGCCCACCTGTCCCATACTGGATGGTACATTTCAGGCATGGGAAAGCGGAAGAAGTTTTGAATTAAAAAAGCATCAACTTTTTGATGCAAATGAATTCTTCCTTTGAATCTTCAGATTGAATTTAAGAAATGCAAAGGAAAAATCCTCCTTTGCTATTCAAAAGATTCTGCAGGGGCTTCCTGTCAGAACCAGTCAGCTTACAGCAAGCTCTGTTGAGACTGGTTGAACTACAGAGTTAACCCACTGGGAACTGTGTAGTACAGCTGACCCCGGCACAAAGGGCTTGTTGGGTCCCCTGGCTTCATGGTGACACCAGGCCTTTGGCAGATGGGTGGACTCAGCCGCTTGACAAAATGGGGGAGGTGGTGAAGTGCAGGATTAGGCCTGCTGGCTGGATCGTGTTCCTCACTCCTGTTTTGGGTGATCAAATAAACCATAATTTATCAAATCCTAACTTAGCACAGGCTTGGCCAGTGTGTCTGCATTTAGGTAATAACTTTAAAATTCAAAATTGGCAGGCTTCTGCTCCAAAGGGTGGAGTCTTTATCTATGGCTTCAAAACTCTCTGCTTACCCAGATGTGTGATATTATTCTTGGCATTTGTTTTTAAAATCTATTGATACTTTTAAATACTTACCTTCGTAACTTACTATTTTTAAACTCTGGTTTTATTGCTATTTTTCAATGACTATTTCATACAGCTTTGTGTAAACTGCTTGAGATTTCTTATAAATAGTATATCAGTCTTTTTATTTATTACTGTTATTATTATTATTATTATTATTTTCAAGCAAACCTCTCCCTGGCTCCTAAACAATCTTGGAAGTCCATACTGAGCCTTGACTAAGATCCAATAAATATTATTCAATTGGCCAGGATTTGGTGTGTGTTGATGTTGGTTTGACTCAGCAGATTAAAAATGTGTGTGGTTCAGCGACTTCAGTACTGGATCTAAGGAAGCTTCAAATTTCAATATTTTTGTTGTTATTCTAACCACCTTCCAGGCTTTTTGTGCATAGCTAAGAGTCTTACCAAGGATGTGGGGAACCTGCCTTCATGTGATGTACTTGGGCAAGAGGTCTTACTCTGAAACCGACCAGCCTTTCTCTCTCCTGCTAGTACACAGTGGGAAGCCACCTCTCAGCATCGTCCGCCGGTTTGCCCACCTGCTAGAACGCAGCCAGAGGGACTACTGGGAGGAACTGGAGCTGCTGGATCTCCAGGAGACTGTGGTGAGGGGAATCCGCTTCAACCAGCAGCTGGAGAGCGACCTCAACCTCATGGATATCAAGATTGGATTGCTGGTCAAGAACAGGATCACCCTCCAGGTCAGAAGGGAGCAGCAGAACCAGGACTGGTGCCAATTGTCAGGGGCCCTTGGCACGGTGCCTCCAGTGGGCCCCCACCCCAATGTGGCTGCCCCTTCCTTTTTTCATGCAGCCACTACTGCCAGAGCAGTAGCAGCCACACCATTTATCCCACTCCTCACTGGGGCTCCAGGTGGCCTTTTAGATCTATGTGGTGGGACATTTCATTTAGGGTGAACTAAAGTGGCAAGTGGCCACCAAGGATGGGAACCAAGCTAGGCACACATCCAGAAGCAGCATCACTACCCACCCACCTCTTAAAGGGCCATCTGGGCTCCTCCAGTACCAGACTTCCTCCTTTGCTCAGTCCTTCTGCCCCTTGCTTTTCTGTTGGGGGTGGCTTTTGTGACCTCCAAGGGCATGCTCTAGAGTAGCCTTTGCCAATCTGCTGCCCTCCAGGTGTTTTGGAGGGCACCAGGTTGGCAAAGTCCATGTTAGAGAAACCACATATCACTTCTGCTGTGGCCAGTTTAGTTTCCAGGCAGATAATTTGTGCTGTGGACCAGTTAAGGTTCTGCCTCTTCTGATTCTTTTTCTCTCTTAAAGAAGCTGTTGCCATTTAATCCATGATATTGCTGACCAACCTGTTTGCAGCCTGATTTCTCTGCCATCCAGGGGGGTGTAGCTTTGAGTTCAGAAAGAGGCGAGTTCGTTTGTTGTCGGTGCTCTGCAAACAAGGGGGGAATGCTTTGTGTGTGTGTATCAGTCGTCAACTCTTCCCCTTGGCAGGAGGTGGTCTCTCACTGCAAGAAGCTGACGAAGAAGAACAAGGAGCAACTCTCTGATCTGATGGGCCGGAGCAAAGAGCAAGGGCTGAAGACCCTCAGCAGGGAGAAGCGGAAAATCCTGGAGGCATATCAGCACCTCTTCTACCAACTGCAGGTTAGCTGGCGTCTTCCTACACAATACCCATGGCAAAAATTAGTACTGTCTATTCTTTTTATTTCATAAAATTTATGTACCATGTGATAATAAAAAAACCAGCAACCTCAAAAGCAATTGGGGTCTGTGACTAATAAGGTGAGGCAAGCTAGCTTTAGGTCTGCACAGGGTGATCGCATCATATGCCCATTTAACTTGTGGAAGTTCAACCAGGGGCAAAGAGAGCTTTTACACTCTGCCTTGCTTGCACACCAGCTCCAGAAGCCCCGGGATGCTCACATGGGGGTGGTGCCAAGGCTCTGAATATTCATGTTTTTGCGCATATACACAGAACCCTTGGAACTGAAACCCCGTGTAAGATGCGATCGTACTGTACTCAAATTCCCAAAGCTGTCTTTACACTGTTAGCCTTTCATCACTGTCTTTTTGTGATAAAAATGTTCTTGCTTTTGTTTTGCAGCCTCCTTAATAAAATTTTTGCATTTATTTCCTTGTGCAGCCTGTTAAAAGGGAGCTTTGGCCCTGAATCAGGTACCTCGTTGCTTGGTTATCTGCTACTGAGCCATTTGTGGGCTTGGGGCTCCAACAACAAGGAGTGAACTGTTAGGCTTGTTTCTGGGCATCCTTGGGATTCACAAACACAAGAGCCATCGTGTCCCTGACTCAGGATTTGAATGACTGCAGGGGTAGCGGCAGCACTACCCAGCAGGGTTGGTTTTCCTTGGACATCGTTTTGAGCTTTAAAGTCTCACCCTCACTTATTCTGCACGTGTTTGCCCTGCATGGGACAACATGTTGATCCCTACTGCCAAACTAAGGGGTAGAGAAAAGCCCTTCTCCATTACATGACACCAAACATTTCTTCATAGTTAAACTATGGAACTCCCTTCTGCAGGAGGCACCAATGGCCCATCAGCCTACAAGTCTTTCAAAAAGGACTGAGCAAATTTATGCAGGGGAAGGCTCTCTATGGCTACTAGCCACAATCAGCTTCCACAGTCAGAGGCAATAAGGCTGAAAGATTTTTGCCTATGAAAATCTCTCTCCTCCCAGACCCACCCAGTTTATTTGGCTCGGCTGATCATGCAGATGCCGCAGAACAAGTCCACAAAGTTCATGGAGTCTGTGGTCTTCACCCTGTACAATTACGCCTCCAACGCCAGAGAGGCCTACCTCCTGCTCCAACTCTTCAGGAGCGCCTTGCAAGAGGAGATTGAGTGAGTATCCTGTTTCTTGATCCTACGTTTTCTCCCTTCTCCCCTTAGGGCTTCTGCCTTCCTTGTCCTGGTTGCTGACAGCATTCTCGCCTTAGTAAAGATGTCAGCCTCCATTTCCTAGGAACTGAGTCAGACCACAGATCCATCTAGTCCTAGTGTTCCCTGCCCTCACTGGCAGCGGCTGTCTGGCATCCCAGGCAGAGAAGGGTCTTATCCTATCACCTCATCCCTTTTTAACTAGCAATGATGAAGAGGACTCTGTATGAGGTGCTGGTTTTGTCTTCTAACTGGTTATTTTCGAGTGGCTTGTCACACTGCCGCATCGCCACATCATTCGCAGTGGCCTGCGATTTAGTTTATTGTTGCTCTAAATATGCAGTAGAATGACATGTCCTTTGTGGAGGCTCCCTGGTGTGTCTCCGAGTGAGTCACTGCTCTGGTGGAACCTGGGAACCCACCCAGATCACTGGTATGCAGGAATATAGAGAGGGGGACTAATTTGTTTCTCTTGCTAGCTCCAAAAGTAGACTTTTTTCCAGGTGTAAAAAGGGCATTGGACGTCAATCGGCCAAAGAGGAATGTTTTTTCCTGGTGCCTAAAGGTGTACAATGAAGGTGCCAGCCCAAACTCCCTGGGGAGAGCATTCCACAAACAGGGAGCCACCACAGAAAAAGCTTGTGCTTTGAGTACTGTGCTCATGTTGCATTGCAGCTCAACTGCTGCTATCATGCTGCATTCTTGCAGGTCGAAAGTCGATCAAATCCGTGACATCCTCACAGGGAATCCGACGGTTATCCGCCTGGTGGTGAGCTTCTACCGCAATGCCCGTGGGCAGAATGCCTTGCGCCAGATCTTGGAGGGCCCCGTGCAAGAGGTCCTGCAGAACAAGACCCTGAGTATCCGTACCAGCCCTGTGGAAATCTACAGAGGGTGGATCAACCAGATGGAGTCTCAGAGTGGGCAGAAAAGGTCAGGAGGAACGTCTGTATGTGTTTTTGTATCTTTTAATTTGGCTTCATTAAAAAAGAAAATATTGAGCTATGTGACTCTTCACAAACAGGTAAATATTGACAGAAGCGTAATATGGCGTGATCTAACTTAAAACTTCTTCAAACATAGGCGTTTCGCAGGCCGAAAACTGTTTTATTTCAGAAGCCTGCCTAGGCATATAATTTGTTTTGAAGTTTGACTGATTCTTATCTGTGTTATCCTTTATGTATATTTGCTTTTCAGTAGGTTTTGTGGATTTTAACTTCATTTTTATCCATAATTTTATGGTTTACGTCACTTTAGAGAGCTCCTGGATTAAAAGGTGTATGAACTTTTCTAAATAAATAAAGGAAATCTTCCTGCGAAAGTCAAATGATGTTTTGGGAAGGAGGGGTTGAGGGGTTCTCTCCTTCTCCTCCCTGGGCTGAGGGGGAGGTCAGAGGAAGGAAGTGGTTGAATTGAGGGTGGGTTACAACAATTACAAGGTCCCCTGGTGAGCTTTGTGGCCTAGTGTGGGATTTGAGCTCCCAGGTCTAATCTGCTACCCTGAAAAAGGGGGCATTTCAACTCATGTCTTGTTGTTTGGTTGGTTTTGGATGAGGCCTGGAATGCATTTGTGTGTTTCCACAGTAATCTCCCGTACGATGTCAGCCCTGAGCAAGCCCTGGGTCACCCTGAGGTGCAGAGGAGGTTGGACATTTCCATCCGCAATCTCCTGGCGGTGACAGACAAGTTCTTCTCGGCCATTACATCTTCTGTGGACCAAATTCCGTATGAATTTCTTGTTGTTTCGTGTGTGTTTTTATGATTCACTTTGCTTGGTCATCACAGGGGAAAACAAGATGGCCGCCCAGCTTTCCATCCCATCTTAGAAATCCAGCCGCCTTACGCTGCTTCCCTTCCTTGAGTTTCTGCATCATACAAGCCACCAGCCTTACACCCCTCACCTTGCAGGGATTCTCCCTTCTCCGCTCCTCACAACCCCCCACATCCCATGCCTATGCTTTCTGTAAACCTAGTGCTAGAATTTGTCTTTAAAGCATAGAATTTATCTGAGCTCCCCAGGTGCAGAAGAAGTACTGAGGAGATAAATCAGGGTCTTGTATCCCTATGAAAATGACGAATATGAATATGAGCTACAGTTTTCACTATAATGAGCACTTTGCTCTCCCTCTGCCCTCCCCTCTAGTTATGGGATGCGCTACATTGCCAAAGTCTTGAAGACGTCCTTACGAGAGAAGTTTCCAAATTCTACAGAGGACGAGATCTACAAGGTGGGTGTATTTATGGCCTTGAGGGACGGATGGCCGTAATCAGCAGGGCAAGAGTTCGAGTTGCGGTTTCTGGGGTGCGTTAGCGTGGGCAAAATGCTTGCTGCAGCCGCGCTGGGAAGTGACTTTTAAGATGGCTGCCACACTAGCCATTTTGTATTCTTCTGACCCTTGGCTTCTCGGAGGCAGGACTTGGGTCTAAGATTTATAGTACTACATTATGAGTACTGCCTGTTGTTCTGTTTTTAATCATTCCTTTGAAAATAATCAGAGGGAAATTGAAAAGGGCAAGGAGAAATGGCGGGAATCGGGGACTTGACAACGAGGCTGAGAGAAAGATGTACCGATGTAGTCCTGGCATTTTGGCAGAAAAAAATGGCCTCCCCACACCATAGTATAATACGTTAAACAAATATTATTAGTTATTCAATTCTGCTTGGGATGGAAGCTTTAAAATGTTGGGCTCTAATGAAGGCGACCCTGCTCAGTTGTAAATGTTTAACACAGTCGGCCAACCCCTCTCCTAGGTTGTTGGGAACCTGCTCTACTACCGTTTCATGAACCCGGCTGTGGTGGCCCCTGATGGCTTTGATATTGTTGACGTCTCGGCTGGGGTAGCGCTCCACCCCGACCACAGGCGCAACCTGGGCTCCATTGCGAAGGTCTTGCAGCACGCCGCTGCCAACCAACTCTTTGAAGGGGAAAACAGCCACTTGCGGGTAGTGAACCAGTACCTAGAGGAAACCCACCTTAAATTCAGGTTGGTTTGAAGAACTGCTGAGTGGAATGAGGCCTGGAAACAATGGGCGCCTCTCTGCTTGGCCCTTGGGGCTCTCACAGGCCTTGTTCCACGCCCTCTTTGGGTGCTTTTGCCTGACTAGAATGTGCTCTTGAACTGTGATCCTATCTCTTGCTTGGCTGGAAGGAGGATAGAGAGTTGTAGGGGTGTGGAGTGGGGTCCCATATTCAGCCCCCCAGTGGTCGGCCTGAGAGAGAGTCCTGCCTGAAACCTTGGAGAGCTGCTGCCAGTCAGTTCAGACAATACTCTGCTCACTGGACCCAATGGTCTGACTCAATGTAAGGCAGCTTCCTGCGTTCTTATTAATCAATTTCCTAAAGATATTTGGAAGTTAAAATTGAACATACAAAAGCTTCACTGGCTAGCTTTGTACTAATTTTTTTTCTCTTGGCCTTTATGTTTCTATCTGTAAAATGGGAGTATCAGCCAGTTACATTGCACCTGATCCCTGCGCTGCTCTGCTGCTTGGTTTTTTTGTTTTGTTGGTTGATTGATGAGAAAAAGATTAGATCCTGCAAGTCTGAAGTCTTCCCACCTTTACCTTAAGCCACTAATATGTTACGTCAGACTAGTAAAGAATCAAATGTATGGGCTTTTATGCATGACTGCATTGAATTAAAGGCATCATGGAGAGTGTCAGGCCTCCAAATAGCCTAGCCTTGAAGGAAACGACCCGACTTGAGCATGAGTGTGTGGGGAGGGGGACACCCTTCATGGTTTGATTTGGTTTTTCATTCTGCACCTTCTAGAAGATTCATCAGTGCTGCCTGTTCTGTCCCTGAACCAGAAGAGAGGTTTAATATTGACAAGTATTCAGAGATGGTGGCCATCACAAAGCCAGTGGTCTACATAACAGTTGGGGAGCTAATTAACACACATAAGGTGAGGGGGTGAAATTATACTTACTTACTTACTTACTTACTTACTTACTTACTTACTTACTTAGCCAAACCTTTATTAGGCATTACAAATATAGGCCATCATAAACCATCCATATATATAAAATTTTGAAAGATATACAAATAAACAGCCATGTAAAATTAGGTAATAACAAGGATTTTTATTGGAGTTTCTTCCCGCTAAATAGTGCCATTCACCACTCTATCTATCTGTCTATCTACTTTGGGAACCACTGATCCAAACTATGCACAATGAAGTTATTAGCAAATGCGTCACAGAAAACACTAAGCCAAACAGTGGTTCTCAACTTTGGGTCCCCAGATGTTTTTGGCCTGCAACTCCCATGATCCCTAGCTGACAGGACCAGTGGTCAGGGATGATGGGAGTTGTAGGCCAAAAACATCTGGGGACCCAAGGTTGAGAAGGGCTGGAACTTTAGAAGGAACATTCAAACCTGTGGGTTTCTGGAGTAAAGATTGCGGCAACAGTGCTCCTGCCTGGTTCTGATGCTACTGTGCTACCCGACTGAGCCACAATTTTATTGTTCTTGATTTGCCATTCATAAACCATGATCCTGGGTTCAGATGTTACCTTAAACCAAACCATGGTTTAGTGCCGGGTAGCCCAGTAGCAACAGCACTGGGGGAAGAATGATGTGGCTGTGGTCTTCACTCTGGGATACTTCAGGTTTACTTGTTCACACTAAGCTATCATTTTCTGTGGATATTAGTAATTAACTGTGCCATCGATGCTTCTGTATTTGCTGTAATAGCACCCTCTTGTGGCAATGAGTTCAGTTGGCTACCTTATTCTTGATTAATTTTTCTTTCCCAGTTCCATTTCTGTTCTAACTCCTGTTCCCCTTTTAAACTGGATTTTTACATCTGTTTTTAAAATAGCATTTTATATTTATATTGGTTGATTGGTGCTTTCAGCATTCTGATGTATTTATTTTATTCTGGTGTCCTTGTATGTTTCTTTGAATGCCTTTTTGGCAGAAAAGCAGCCTAATATATTTATGCACATAAATAAACAAGCAATGCATTTATGGCCTTTCATCTCTGCCCATCTCTCTGCCTTTGGTATTTTGATAGTTGCTGCTGGAGCACCAGCGTTCCGTGGCTCCTGATCCTCGAGACCCTCTACACGAACTTCTAGAAGACCTTGGAGGCTTGCCCACCATCCAGTCTCTAATGGGTAAAGCACAGCACAAATTTCAACTTGACAAATTTCATTTTCCAGAGGGATAGTTGTGCTAGTCTCTTGCAGGAAAAGCGACGAGAGCGACTTGTGGGACCTTAAAGACTAACACATTTATTGTGGCATAAACTTCCATGAATCATAGACCACTTCATCAGATGCATGTTGCCAGAATGATAACCCAGTTAACACTCCTAAGAATGTGGTGGTACTAGCAATAGAAGTGCTATCTTGAACAGTCCCTGTGATAGGAGGGGGAGAGATCACTGATAAAGACTGGGTAGGGAAGTAAAAGAATAAAGTATAGTTCAATCCTCTGCAGGCTTACCCACAACCCTTCCTGAACATTGAGGCCCCATCTATTCATTTGCACGCATGAGTAAAGACTTACTTTTCATTCGTAAAAATATTTCTTTTTCGCAGTATTTGTGGCCAATATCAGGTGGAATATGCCGTTCACTGTCTGTTGATCTGTCCTTTATATGGGATTCCAAGAGAGATTTCTGAAACCTTTGCTGACATACTGAAACAGGAATGCCTTGGTAGAAACAATCAAATTTCTTTTGAGTGACACAAGTGGCTTTGTGATACAAAAAGTGGCTCTTTTTTGCACTGGCAGCAAAAAAAAAAAAGACTAGAAGGAAAGAGTTAGATTATATTGCTGTGAATTGTTTTGGAGATGCCGAGGTTTAATCTGAAGCTGAGATAGCTAGTGGTACTTCTGATTTTTCTTATTTTATATTATTGATGTTTGTTTTATTATTATTTGCAGGCGACAGTGTGGGACACGGAGCCAATGGGACTTCGGAGCAAACTCTGACTCAGCTCGCCAAGACGGAAATTTCACTCATCCTTGGCAACAAATTTGATGTGGCGGAGGCCAATATTGAGGGGGGAAAGGATACGGAAAGCTTGTTGTTGAGGTGGGTTTATGACTGCATCGTAACAGGCCTACCCTGGCTTTTGGGATACGAATGCTATCTGAGGACTCAGCAACATGAGGATGTTTCTATATCTTAAAGATATAGTTTTAGGTGTATCAATTATAGCAAAAGCCTTTTTAAAAAGGATGATGATGCATAACTACTCTGGGCTCATACAGGAAGAATAGTTAGAATTGCAATGAATAATAACCACCAAGAAAGTGACAAGAGTAAACAATGGACACGCCCACATTTAAAGACCTGAAACCTTTCGAATGTTAAATAATGTCAGAGACAGGGCAGAGTGCATCACTATCATTTTTGTAACTGGCAGAAAATTACAAGCAAACCTGCCCAAACAGGTTTTGCGTGTGAATTGACTTCCTGGGCCAGATATATAATCTAAGTGCTCCCAGGAAGCTGCCTAAATTTGTGCAGGGTTAGAGCCAAAATCCCATGCCTAAGATCCTGGTTCTTGTTCCAACAACCCAGTGTGAAATTTTGCCTAAAGAAGAGATGTCCTTGCCCAGGTGCCTGTCAATCCTATTTTGCTGTGAATGTAAGAAGATGCTTTAGACTGAGTCAGCTCATTGGTCCATTAAGCTCAGTACTGCTGAACATCAGGCTTTGTCCAACCTAGTGTTGTCTAGATGTTTTGAAGACCACAACTCCCCTTCACTCCAGGTAGCAAAGCTGTAGTCCAGCGTGTAGGCCAAGTTGGCTGGGGCTGATGGAACTTGTAGTTCAAAACATCTGGAGAGTATGATATTGGTGGAGGCTGGTCAACGCTGATAGGTAGTGGCTCAGCCAAAGGAATACAGTATTTTTCAGCCCTTATTTCCATGGTAGTTTTAACTGGAAATTCCAACAACTGAACCTGGGCTTGTAAAGCAGACCCTCGACTCCTGTTTGCTGAGGTTTCATAGAGATCTCCAGCTAGAATGATAAAGCAACTATCCTGCATTAAAGCACAGTAATTGTAGTGTGGTGGCAGAGCTGAAAATAATCACAAGATATTTCATCAGGAGGCTTAGTTTGGTCAGAATCAAGTATACACTTCCAGAGTTAATGCTGAATACATTGCACCTGGTAAATGAGCCACAAAAGCTGCTAGAGGCCCGTGAAAATTTGTGTCTTGAGCTTTTTAGACTCGGCAACCCATGTACTGTCTGAAACCAAAGGGGCTCATTGGTTGCCAGATGTGATTCCCCCCCTCCAGCTCTCTTACCCCCCCCCCACTATTAGTTTAGGAAATGGGGGAGGTGGGGCAAGTGAAAATTTCCTCTGCAGATACCAAAACTGGATCACTATCTTCTTCTATCTCTTAAAGTACTAAGCAGATGCTGGTCGATGTGATCCAGTTCCAACCAGGCGATTCTCTTGTGGAGATACTGCAGACGAAGGCATCAGAGGAACAGGTAAGTCCATTCTGCAACATAGGTGCCTGTGTGTATTGCAGAAAATGGAAGGCACAGCCGAAAGGTTTTTAAGTTGTTAAAAACAAAATCAATTTCTGGATGGATAAATATTTGCAAGTAAATCTTGAGTGTATGTAGTTGGGGAGAAAAAACTGTTTTTGTACCAGGATCATGAGACCATTTCTCACTCTTAGTAAGTGAAATTCAGCATGTAAAGATTGGCCATCGATGCAGCTTTAAAGCTAATAAAACCCATCATGCAGGACATTGGCAAGGCACCACTCTCCCTTCCCACCTACTGTGAAATATTTTCACTTTAGCGTAAGTAGAAAAGCATGAGCCAGTCTTCTCTTTCTCTCCAGGAAGCCCTCCACCACCACCTTATGAAGAGAAGGGCCTTATGCAACACCCAAGCCCCAGACAAGCTGAGATGCAACCACACTCTGGTCAGTAACAGCCACCTCTCAATAGCAGAGAAGCAGCGGATCGTCCTCAAGAATCTGCGGCGTCTTGAGAGCCTGGGCATGGTGGACTCTGCCAACCAGTACCAGGACATCATCAATGAGATGGCCAAGGTATGCAGGGCTCTGTGCCTGAGAAATCTCAAGGGAAGAACAAGACAATGAGCAGCAAATGGAGAAGATGTACCATGCATCACAAGGGGCAAAATATTTTTTATTGCTGGGATGGATCTATCTGCCTTCACCTACCTGGTACCCTCAAGTTGTTTGGAACTGCAAGTCCCTGTTGGCATAGCCATATAATGCTGTGGCTGATGGGAGTTGTAGTCCAAACCATCTGGAGGGTGCTCATAAGATCTCTTTCTAGCCAACAAAACAGGACAGTCCACTTTGGGGGAAGGGCTTTGGCTTGGTAGGCAAACATCTCTATGCTTCCAACGGTCTCAGCTTACGCTGGGCCAAATCTCCTTTGCACATACCCTGCCCTTCTTGCCCATAGGACATCCGCAACCAGAGGAAATACCGACAGCAGCGCAAGATGGAGCTGTCCAAGCTGCGCCAGACTCTGCACAGCCTCAGCACCAAGAGGATGTTTTTTGAGGAGCAGGTCGACTACTACAACCAGTACATCCGGACGTGTCTGGACAACCTGGCAGCTAGAAACAAGTAAGCCTGGTATTAATCTCAGGCTTGTAACTGATGCACCTGAGCCAGAAATTGTGGGGGGGGGGCTGTAGCGCAGGGCATGTTCTCCGCTTGCATCAGGTCCCTGGCAAAATGTGGTGTGGCCAAGGGTATCTATGCCCTGGTAACCTCCATGTTGGATTACTGCAAAGGGACTTCCTTAAGGATTTTGCTTTTAGGTAATTACCACTCTGTCCTTCTTGGCACCTTCATTTTCTATCATCTATTTTTTTTAATTCTGTGAAAAACCCCGAGATCTTCTGATGAAGGGCACAATATAAATTTAATCAATAAAATGAAATGAATAAATCTCACTTCTATCTGAATTCAGTTGTTCATGCTACCTACACTCATACATTCTGGCCAGGCCAAAGCACTTGAGGGGAGGGCTCAAAGCAGGGCGAGTTTGACGTGGGGGGTGTGTGGCTGGAGAGAATCCTTAGGGCTGGATAGAGCTGTTTGGAGGACCAATTGTGGCACTTGAGCCTGAAGTTACTTTCCCCCTCCCCCTGCTGTATACAGTTGTACCTTGGTTCTCTAACAGAATGTGTTCTGGGAGTCCGTTCAACCCCCGAAACCGTTCGAAAACCAAGGCACGGCTTCCAATTGGCTGCAGGAGTGTCCTACAGCCAATCGGAAGCCATGTCGGACGTTTGGCTTCCGAAAATCATTCGAAAACCAGAACACTCACTTCCACATTTCAATCGTTCAGGAGCTGATTTGCTCGGGAGCCAAGGCGTTTGAGATCCAAGGTCCGATTGTATATCCTTGCCAAAGAGTTTTATTCGTATATTTTTACTACTGCTTTTATCGTATGGTTTTTATAATTTTATAATCCTGTATATGTGAGAAAGAGTGTGTGTGAGGGTGGGGGGATGGCCTACATGAACCTCCCCCCAGGGGTTGGCCAAGGGTGCGGGTGACTGTCTGGCCTAAAAGGATTGCCAGCCCTGGGCTACACCAGCAGTTGAGGCATTCTCTGGCTCTGCTTGTGTTCAGTAAAGAGGGCAAGTAGATGGGCAGAGTCAGAAGGGACCATTAGGGTTGTTAAAAAGGCCCTGTCTACAAACACCATGCATATCCCTTTCTTTTACAGGCCCAGCAAGAAACAGGCAACCTTGCATTACACGGCAGCCCGCCTCTTTGAGAAAGGTGTTTTGCTGGAGATTGAAGACCTGCCAGCCAGCCAGTAAGTCCAGGCACCTCCTGCCCTCTCCAGTTCCATCCAATGGAAGCTACAGCTCCTCTCTCCATGCTCTCAGGCTTTTGTAACTTTAGCCTCTCCCCAGAGTGTTGGTTCTTGAAATTGGCTGCCAGCTCGTTTGCGTGGTCTGCTGTGTGAGCCATCTAAGGTCGAACCGGCAAGCTTGCACGAAATCAGAGTTTCTGTTCCATAAGGAAGGACTTTAGCTCAGTGGCAGACCATGTGTTGTGTATGCAGAGTCTCACAGGTTCAATCCCTGGTTTCCCTCTTTGGAAATCCCCCCTCACAAGAGCCACTACCTGTCAGTGGAGACAGGAATACCTGTCCCAAATGCATTTGGTGGCTGAGTTCAGTTTGTTCACCACTGAAAACCAAACCACTAGCCACTATTCCATTCTGTCACTTGGTACCAAGAATTATCCCAGGATCCTGACCTCCAGTTGCCCTCTTTCTCCCCTATGGTTTTAAAATTGCCATCATTTCCCCCCCCCTCCCTCTTTTCCCAGACTCAGGAATGTGATATTTGAAATAATCCCTTGCGGTGAAGCTGGCAAGTTCCAGGTGAAGGCAAAATTTATGGGAGTTGACATGGAGAAGTTTCAGCTCCACTACCAGGTAAGGAGCTGGCAGAGCTGTCCTTTTGCTCAAATTATAGCATTGCCAGTGTGCAATTCTAGGTCCACAAGGGCAGTTCCATTCTTAGGTTTATTTCCAAGGAGCTCAAGGTGGTGTGCTTTATTGCTATTATAATTAATTTATTAATCGCCTTCTAAATCTCAAGGCAATTTAAAACATTTTTAAAGACTGAAATCAGCAAATAAACAAAAAAGCAGACTAAAACACACAACAACATCTGGGTAGGCTTGTTGAAAAAAACACTTTTTTTAGCAGGAGCCAAAGAGTACAGTGAAGGTGCCTGCCTTGTATCAATAGGCAGGGAGTTCCATAGGGCAGACGCTACCACACTTAAATGCGGCTGACTTTCCTCTCTCCATACCTGCTCTTTCTCAGGACCTCCTCCAGCTCCAGTATGAGGGTGTCGCCATCATGAAAATGTTTGACAAAGCCAGAATCAACGTCAACCTCCTGATCTTCCTCCTCAATAAGAAGTTTTTCAAGAAATAACTGAAGGCCTGAAGGTCAAATGGGCACCAATGTCTTCTAGGCGTAGCTCGGTGGTACCAAAGAGACAGTGGTGCTCACAGTGCTTTTGTGTTGAACCGCAAGCAAGCCCATGATAATCAACTCAAAATTCCTGATTCTGGCTTAATTCTCACTGGGGTTGTGGTCAACCTGCATCCGGGCTGGACCACTTCAGAAAGACAGGACTAGATGCTTCTCTGCACAAATTTTTGTTTTCTTTTAATCCTGGCATGTAGAATGCTTGCATCTCAGGGAGAAGTCTAAGGTAGAACTGTTCTCTCTGGGATCGTTTACAATGTGCTGGGAATTTACTTGTACAGTGGGGTCTTCCATAATAATGTGGGCCCCCATGTAGAGTCACTAGATGCAAGTATTTTTAAAGTCACAAAGGCTGGATTTATCAGAGAGGAGAGGGGGATATTTATGCTGGCCCTGTGCCAGCCTTCCTCAACCTGATGCCCTCCAGATGTTTTGGTCTACAGCTTCCATTGGCCCTAGCCAGTGCATGCTGGGATCAATAGTCCAAAACTTCTGGAGTGACCAGATTGGAGAAAACCATGCTCTGCAATCCTTCATCAGCCAGTCTCTGATGAAGAGTCAACCATACACTCCCCAATTAGTGATGGATGGAAATTTTACACACCAGGAAAATTTCACTCCTATTCTGCTTTGTTTTTCTGTGTCTCTGATTTCTACTGATTCCATATGTTTCTGTGTTACTTCCTTCTTTGATGCAACTACAACAGAAAATAAGTTCCAATAGACTTGACATTAGAGATACCAAAGACCCTCAACTGTTGTTTTTTAAAATTCCAGTGTGCTTTTTAAAAAAAAGTTATTTATATATCAGTGCATTTTTAAAAATAATGCTTGGAATGCTATTGCAAAAATACTGAAAATTAAGGGCCCCTGCCTGATCTCTGGAAATCCAAGTATTGACCGGCAAATGTTTAATTATGATATCTAGTTTGCATTAATGCTGTCAGCTTCTGGGTTATATCATTATTGCTGCTTTAAGATATATTCCACCATTCAGCAGCATTTAGATTTGGTTTATGTAATTGCTGAACTAGTGGAAGTCTAGTGGGCTTTTTAAAAAAATTATATATTCAAGGGATTTGATAATAAATAAATAGAATTGTATTTAATTTGTGGGTCATAATTCACTCTTAATAGAGTTTCAAAGATGAGTGCTTGGGACAGCCTTTGTCAACCTGGTTCCCTCCGGATGCTTCTGACGACAACTCCCATTGACCCCAGCTGGCGTGGCCATTTTGGACCACAATTATTTATTAGTAGCATTTACCCCAGAGAGTGAAAAGGTTCCTTCTGAATATGAAGGGTTTAGTCTGCCTCTTGAGTGTTACTTAGTTCAGCCTTCACCAAATGTCTTCATTCCAGGTGCTTTAGACTACAAAGCCCATCAGCAGCTACAGCTGTGCTGGCTGGGGCTGATGGGAATTATAGTCAGTGACGGAGCTAGATCAGTGGTTAATAATAACATTAATAATAATTTATTATTTATACCCCGCCCATCTGGCTAGGCTTCCCCAGCCACTCTGGGCGGCTTCCAACAAAATATTAAAATACCGTAATACAACAGTGTAGCAGGAGAGGATGGCAAGTGTGGTGTGAAGATTCAGGGACAACCAAAGAAACATGAAGACATTTCAGTGCAATACGGTATAGTATAGTATAAAAAAAAATATTTATTTTTTAATTTGCAGAATATGGATAGATATCTCTTCAAAATGAGAGCAAGAGCATCAAGTGATATTGAGGACAATCCCAGTTATGTTTTCCAGTGTTGTTCTTATGAATAAAAAAATAGGTGTGGCATGAGCAAGTTTTTATTCTGAAAATGTGGCCCAGAGAAACCACTGAGCTAGATAAATTTAGACCAAAGACTTACCTGCTTCACACAGCCATCTAAAGACAATTAACATTTTTTTCCTCCCACCTCTATCCCATGCTTTCCAACTGCTTCTGTATTCCTGTGATGTTAGATGGGAGGGACGGGACCCAAACAAAAGCCACTTTCATTAACTGTGATTTAAATGCAGATTTGCATTTTAAAAACTCACTTAACTTCTCCCCTAATGCTAAATTCACCACTTAGATATGCTAATCGTTCTGGTACATAAATGCCTTAAATAAATAAATGCATTTGCTTTGGGATAAAGTGTAATTTGGTGTAGAAAATGATCGAATCCTTTTAAAGGGAGAGAAACAAGCAGCATCTGTAACCATTTGTGGGCCACCTGACCTGCCTAGCCCATAGCTCAGTGTCAGAGCATCTGCTCTGTGTGCAGAAGGTCCCAGGCTCAATCCCTACTGGTGATGTCCCCTGCTTGAAACCCTGGAGAGCTGCTGCCAGTCAGTGCAGACAATGCTGAGCTAGATGAACCCAGTAGTCTGACTCTGTATAAGTCTGACTCCTGTGTTTCCTATGAGCAATTACAGAGTTTTGTTGAAACACAACTCATCGATGCCAAAACAGAATATTGGCTCTGTTTCACCTCTAATTTAGAAAAGTGGCCTCTATTACAAATATAGGAGATAGATGGAAAAACACCCGTTCCAAATAAGAGTTGCAGAGAAGGTTGCTCCACTAGGTGGCATCATTATCCAGGGAACCAGAGGCAAAGGGGACCGGTAATCGCTGGCAGGGTTGGCATCCGTTTTCTCCCAGTCGGCAGCTGATGTTGGAGGTCAAAAGGGCATGCTGCTTCAAACGGGAAAGAAGCGAGGATGGTGAGTGATGGATTTTTCAACCCCTATTTTAGAAAAAAGTTTGCATCGCAAGGCAGCTTCGAGGCACAGCCTGTGTCCAGCCTTCCCCCAGCTGAGTGCCTTCCAGATGTTCTGGATGACAGGTCCCATCAGCCCCAGCCAGCACCCCACTGGGGGGAGGCTGGTTTTGCCTGTAACTTAGCAGTTGTCCATAGTAAATTTCCCAGGTTATGAACAGCCAGGGCTGGGAACTACTCTCCCCTGAGACCCCAGAGAGCTGCAGGCAGCAAGAGCCAACAAAATTGGGTTAGATGGCTTAATGCAACCTTCACCAACCTGGCACCTTCCAAATGTTTTGGACCACAGCTCCCATCAGCTCTCTTGGGATACAACAGTGCAAGTGCCCAGAACTCTGTGCTGAGCAAAAGGAAGAGTTTGGTGTAACCTAAAGCCTTGCAGATTCCCACACTAGTATATGTTGTTCCCAAACTATTTCAAAACAACATTTGGTGTGTGTGTGTGTGTGTATGAATAATGCTTTTGTTTGCACATGATAAAAGATGCATTGAAGCTGTGCTGATGGGTCTCACCTGGCGCCTTCATTACATATCTTTAGGCACCTGGTGAAAACGTTCCTCTTCAGCCAGGTGTTGGGCTGATTAATGTTCTATGGCTGATTAATCTTCTGTTTTAAATGAGGGAGGTCATTGGTTTCTTACGCTTTTGTTTTATTATGTATTTTGTTATTTCATTTTGTATTTTTATGTTGTGAACCGTCTTGTGATCTTCAGAAGAAGGGCGTTATACGAATGTAAATAATAATACTTCTTATCCTTAGGAAGCAGTTTCTTCCCCAGCTACAGGGTTGGGGAAACCTGATGCCCTCGTTGGACTCCAGCTCCCATAAGCCTCGGCCAGAATGGCCAACAGCCAGGAATTATGGGAACTGTAGTCCAGCCATATCAGGGTCCCCAGTCCTGCCTTGCTCCCTTCCTGGTCTGAGGAGAGACAGTGCTGAATCTTCTGCTGCTGGCATTTTGTGCTGTTTTTTTGCCACACTCGTGTTCTCCACATGTTCTTGGACTCCAGTTTCCTGCTAGCATGGCAAGCGGTCAGGAGTTATGGGAGCAGCAGTCCAGCAACGGCTGGAGGACATCAGGTTCTCCATCCCTGAAACAAAGGTGTTGCCCACCTGTGGATTTTGCAAGATGGCAGATTGGATGTGCTTCCTGCACCGAGCCCTGCTTTATCCTTACCATGTACCCTGTCACGCTCCTTCCTACATGCTGTGGTTGTTTTCCATGGCTCCTGCCGCTATCTACTTCTTACCTTGCTGACCACTGTCCACTCCCCAGTTTGCACTTTTGGAAACGTCTGAAATTAGTGGTGTGGTCCCATGTTTAGAAACCACCAATTGGATCGTATTGCTAACTCAGCTTCCTGCCCTCCTGAGGTGGCCCTTTCGCCACCCTCCCAGTCATCCCAGCCAGAGATATCTCACCAAACAAGAGAGACATACACTTTCCCAGTTGCCACGCAACCCCTTAGCAACCGTGTTCCTCTTCTATGGTTGCCCTGCCTGACTCCCTCCCCCCCCCATCTTGTCTCATTATTTATCATAATTGTTTGTGTGAGCATAAAGTATGTTAAATGAACTGACAGATTGGGGATGGAATGGAATCAGAAATATAGGATATGCGGGGGGGGGGGGGGAGTGTGCGGTTGGGGAGGAGAGAGACAACCCACATGGCCAGGTGAATGAACAGGTGTTTTGAAACGAGTTTGTGTGAGCTTATTGTTTCAATCCATCCATATTTTCAAGTGAAATAGTGCAGTTTTATTTAAAATAAATAATGAAAACTGTGTTCCACCAATATTGTGTTATTTGGGGATCCTTTGAAATGCTGTCAAAAGTTCAAGGTGTGCCAGAGGGCGGGTGTTTCTTCGTGGCTAAGGCCACCAATAAAGTGCCATGATGCTATTTTAAACAGTCATGGCTCCCCCCCCCCAAAAAATGGGGAGCAGTAATTTGTTAAGGGTACTGAGAGGAGGCCCCTATTCCCCTCACAGAACTACAATTCCCAGAGTGGCTTAACAGTCCAATCCCTCTTCATGGGGAACTTCATAGGAATTGTAGCTCAACAACTATCCTCACTTGCGATTCTCAGTGACTGGCATTCAAAGTCTGTTTTGGAGCCTTGAACCTGTTTTGGTTTACGGTTTTGTTTGGGAAAGAGCCATAGCTCAGTGGTGAACGTTCCACATTCAATCCCTGACATCTCCGGGAAGGGTTGAGAGAAACTTCTACCTTAAATCCTAGAGAGCCATACAATACAGAGCTAGATGGTTTGACTTGGTATATGGCAACTCCCTGTGTTCCTATAGTGCTGGTTTTTGTGCTTTTATTATTTCATGGATAATATGGAAAGTTTACTATTGTAATTATGTTCTGTCATTGGTAAAAAAATGTATATATTTTTAATGTAATCTGCTTTGAGGGTCACTTCTAATGAAAAACGGTACATAAACACATTTAATTACAACAACAATGATAATTCTGCTTCTGACCATGGAGGCAAAGCATAGCCATCATGGCTCCGTAAACACTGATAGCCCTGTCCTCCATGAATTTGTCCAATACGCTTTTAAAGCCATCCATGTTGGCGACTATCACTGCCTCCTGTGGAAAGGAGTTCCATAGTTCATCTATGCACTGGGTGAAGAAGTCCTTCCTTTTATCTGTCCTGAGTCTTCCAACACTCTGCTTCCTTGGATGTCCAAGGGGTGGAATCTTTTGCCTATCCACTTTCCCCACATCATTTTTGGTTGTATCTGAACAAGGTAGGCCTGTCTAGCCTCCCACAGTGGCCAACTGGATGCAGGTGGGAAATCCACTGAAGGCAATGCATAGCCAACCTGGCAAGTAGCCATTGATAGCCTTCTCTTTCTCTGTGAATTTCTCTAACCCTCTTTTAAGGCCATCCAAGTTGGTGGCCATCATCACATCCAATGGGGATGTTTTCTTTGTGATGCTGTTTCCTCATGATGGTGGTGATTGCGGTGGCGGCGGCGGCCTCCTTTTGGGAAGCGGGTTCGCATGAAAGCAGGGAATCGAATGTTTTGCCAACTGTCTGCACTGTGTTGTTGCTGTTGCGTTTGTGTGTTTTCTCCTGTTGCTATGGAAATTCTAAGGGAGACAAGCCAGGAGATCAGGCGGGTGGGCAGGCAGGCAGGGGGGAGGGGAGGTAATGGGTGGAAAGGGAGCTGATGATTAAAATAGATGTTTTGAATTAAGGATATGTAACTGTGCTTAAAACCAAGGCTAGACAACGCAGTGCCCTCCAGATGTCATTGGACTCCAACTCCCATCAGCCCCAGCCAGCATGTTCAATGGTCAGGGATGAAGGTAGCTGGAGTCCAGCAATAATAGCCAAAGGGGCCACAGGTTAGCCACCCCTGCTTTTAAATCCATATGCACATGTGTGAGAGAAAGTTTCTCATGAGAGATGGTGCGTGGGGTGTCAGACCAGGACTGGGGCACCTAGGATCAAATCCCCTGTCCATCCATGAAGGGGATGGGCCATTCAGCCTAGCCTACCTCACATGTTTGTTGTGAGACAAAAGGAGGACATCATTGCTGTCTCGCTGTGCTCCTTGGAAGACATGAGGGGTAAAACATATTATGTGTCATTAAGGGGACCTAAATAGAAAAATAAATAGGACAGCAATGTGGAGGCCTTTATTACATTGATTTCACCCCCTTTTAGCAAGGGACCTCCCTTTGCAGGAAATACACCAGGGATGAAGAACCTCATGCCCGGGGGAGTGGTAAATGTGGCCCTTCAGGCTTCTCAATCTGGCCCCCAGAATTCTCCATGGGTAGCTCCTCTTCTGCCTGCACCTCCATCACACCCCCTCTGCACAGGCCATATCCCATGCCAACTCTGCTTCCTACTCTCCTTGAATGTTCTGGCCTGGCCAGAATGTGCCCTGAATTCGGATGATGCCCCACGATGAAGAAGAAGAGGAGGAGTTTGGATTTGATATCCCGCCTTTCACTCCCTTTAAGGAGTCTCAAAGCGGCTAACATTCTCCTTTCCCTTCCTCCCCCGCAACAAACACTCTGTGAGGTGAGGGGGGCTGAGAGACTTCAGAGAAGTGTGACTGGCCCAAGGTCACCCAGTAGCTCCATGTGGAGGAGCGGGGAAGCAAACCCGGTTCCCCAGATTACGAGACTACCGCTCTTAACCACTACACCACACTGGCTCTCCGCCTGGCTCACGATAGCCTGGATGGAGGACAGAGAGGGCGCTCTCTCTCTCTCTCTCTCTCTCTCTCTCTCTCTCTCTGTGTGTGTGTGTGTGTGTGTGTGTGTGTGTGTGGAAACTAGCTTATTGCACCAAGGTCACAAATTTGCTGCTGCTCCCGCTTTTGCCTCTGGCCTCTTTGGCCATGTAACCCAGAAGGCCACCTGAAAGGAAACATGATCCTCAGGCTCAAAATGGCTGCCTGTTTCTGCAATAAACGTTAGGCTGGACCTCCTGACGATATGAGCAGTTGGGACAGGGAAGCAGGCTGCTGTCTCCTTTGTTAGAGGCTTTTAAGCTTGAAGCCTTCATAGCCACCTATTGGGGATGCTGTAGGAGGCGCCTTCCTGCGTCAGCAGAGGGTTGCACTAACGGCCTTGGAGAGACCTTCCACCTCTGAGACTCCATGGAGCCGTTCTAGCTTAGGGCACCAGGACCCTGCAGGACACAGAGGATCTCTGTCCTGCCAAAACACTTAGCGTCCATCAAAGTGCAGAGGGCAGAAGCCAGGCCTCGGCCACAGTTGTCCTGGGGTATTTTCCTCCCTTGAGGTGTCTAAAATGGTTTCAGGCACTCCTTGGCCAGAGGCAAACTTGGGGGACTGTTTCTCTGCCTGGCAGGGCCCAGGGTGGCTGCCTTTCCTCTTTGCCCTTCATGCCCTCCTCCTGTCTCCTCGCCCTTCATTTCTCCTTCACGGATCTCTAGTCCTTGGAGATGTGTCCTCTGATCATTCTGAGTCTGCGCTGCAGATTCCCATCCTCTCTTTCCACCCGCACACACACACACCCCACCCCAACTTCTCTTCTCCAGCAGTTAGATGTTAAGCTTGGCCTAGTTTTTCCTTCCTTTTTCTCCGGCTTCGCTGTTGCAATTGGGGCATGAGCTGATTCAAAGCACATTTGCATTGCTTTAAATCCAGACTAACGCAGCACCGTCTTGTTGAGTCAACTGAGAAAGAATGAGTCTTCCCACACCCTTTGGGGCTCCTGTCAGCTGCTTTGGGGCAGGGAAGATTATTGATATTTATATTAAAATTGATATTTATATATAAAATATAAACAAGGGAGGGGAAACGCAGGTCCAAGCCCTCTCTATCTAGCCCTCAGGACTCACATCTTTTGTCCTATTTTGGGTGGTATGTAACCCCCCCATGTTGGTGTCTTGCTAAAACTGGACTCTGCATTCAACTACTTTCCTGGCTGTCCAGAAATCAGCCGAGGGCTGAGTGAGCCATTATGCTCCCACCAGGCCTTACATACTCTTTAAATTATATACTTAAATACATATTTTATCTCAAGGCATGCATTTCTAAATATGCATTTTTAGGATAATATATATCTTTTAATGTGCTTTGGTATGTTTTTTGAACCTGGAACTGCACTGCAAAATCTGAAGGATTGCAAAATCTGAAGGATTATTATGATCTGCAAAATCTGAATTGCAAAATCTGAAGGATTATTATGATCTGACCCATCAGTTAGTCCAGGAGATGTGGATCAGCTGAGTTGGCTTTAAAATGTGAGCCAAAGGAAAATCTCCTCCATCCCTCTGTGATACCTGTTTACCTGTCACAGCTTTCCCCAAAGAACCGACTTCCCAAATGTTGGGATCGTTATTTTGTGAAGGACCCAAGAATTCTGTTCTTAGCTTCTACTCTCTTGTTTTTAAATCTGGTTCAAAACAAGCTTAAGTATTAGTGCTCATATTAAAATGAATGTGAAATGGGGTTGACATTCCCCATATTTAGACCCAAAGGAGGGCAAGGTCCTCTGAGGGTAAGGCTGCAGTTGAGTGTTGCTTTGATCTCCAATGGCCTCTCCAGGTAAGGCTGGGAGAGACACACACACACCTGGCTGAAAACCCCAGAAAGCTGCAGCCAATCACTGTGGACAATACTGAACCAGATGGGCCAATGGTCTGACTTGGTTTAATAAGGTAGCTTCTTACGCTGCAATGCCTGTGTCAGGGATGGGGCGCCTGTGGCCCTGCAGATGTTGCTGAACTGCAACTCCCATCAGCCTCTTCCTCCACGGCCAATGGCTGGGGCCTGACCATTGGCCATGTTGGCCGGGGCTGATGGGAGTTGTAGTCCCAACAACATCTGGAAGGCCACAGGTTCCACATCCCTGGCATGTATAGATACCAATGCAAGTTCTGTATTGCCTGAAAGAAAAAGAACTTGGTGAGCATCATACTGACTGCAAGAAGAAGTTGCGTCTGCCATGTGAGACCCCTTCCACTCCCACAATAATTACCGGGGGCTGTCTGGCTTCTCCTTCAGCCCCTCAACACCAGTGCCTAGAACAATTTCATTTGTTAGATGGCGAACCTTCTTAAAATTAATGAACATAAGGTTGTCATGGTTGCCAAGGTGACGACATGTCGCCTTGGCAACCGCGGCGATGCAGAGCTGGCGGAGTTTAATAAAGGGTCACGTTAGCAAACACGGGGGAGAAGCGATAATATTTTTTTGAAGGGGGGGGCTGAAAGGGGAGGCGGCGGAGAGAAGGAGTCAGCTCCCACCCACGGGATAGCGGCAGCCGGCCCAAGGCCTCTAACTCTCCAGTGCCCTCCTACGTTTAAGCTGGCCCTCTGGCCACAGTGAGGGGGGGAGTTGGGAGGACACAGGGAAAGCGCTAAGCAGGGGGACTTGCTCCACATTCAAGCTTCCCTCTGGGGCCAACCAGTGGGTAGAGGTAGCCTTGCCCAACCTGGTGCCCAGGTGTTTTGGGCTAAAACTCCCATTAGCCACAGCCAGCACAGCCATATCATTACTGATTATTGTTATGTATTCATTAAATAATTTTATTGCCCACCCTTCACCAGCCAGATCCTTCGGCGGGGTTACGGCCATTTATGGTTCCGTTGTAATCCAAACATCTGGAGAACACCAGGTTGGTGAATGTGGTGTTTATGTATCTTTGCAGGTGAGCTGAGGAAGGTGTGCATGTACCGTATTTTTCTCCCCATAGGGTGCACCGGCCCATAGGGCGCACCTAGTTTTTTTGGGGGGGGAATAAAGGAAATTTTTTCCCCCTTTATTTCCCCCCCAAAACCAGGTCGGGGAATCCAAACCAAGTCAGGGAACAGCGGGATGGCGGCACTCCGCCTCCCCGCTGTCCCCCAAGCTTGTGGGGCTGGCACTGGGGAGAAGCGCGCTTCTCCCCAGCGCCAGCCTCCAAACCAGGTCGGGGAACAGCGGTATGGCAGCGCTGCGCCTTCCCGCTGTCCCCCAAGCTTGTGGGGCTGCCTGATATCTGCACGAAGCCTGGGGCACGCTGTGCAGCGCGCCCCAGGCTTCGGGATGCAGGCTGCTATCCGCAAGCCTTGGGAGCCCGACGGGAACTCCCGCAGAGCTCCCAAGGCTTGTGGAGAGCTTCCTGAAGCCTGGAGAGCGAGAGGGGTCGGTGCGCACCGACCCCTCTTGCTCTCCAGGCTTCAGCGAAACCTGCATTCGCCCCATAGGATGCACACACACTTCCCCTTCATTTTTGGAGGGGGAAAAGTGCATCCTATAGGGCGAAAAATACGGTATATATTGGGGGGGGGTCTGTCTGTCTATCTAAACAACTGCAGCACTACCCTCATCTGAGTGCTCAATATTACTTTGCATCTGCGGTGTCCTGTGTATTGACATCAATAAAAGGCTTTTTTTAAAAGCCTAACTCTAGTTGGAGGGGTATTTTGTTTTTTGGGGGGTCACAGCTGGAGTGGGGAAAGGGTGTGAGAGAATATGGCCCTGCCCAGGGGCATGTTTGGCTCCACCCATTCTGGGTTCCTCACCCCTTATCAGGCAGCTTGGGTTGTACAAAATGTACCATTGCTTATCATAAACAGGTTGTTTTGAAAATCCCACTTAGATGTTTTTGCCTGTGAAGATTTTCCATAATTTTTAACCTTCACACAAACAACTGAGCCCCTGTCGCCAAAAAATAAAAGGAGGAAGGAAAAAAGAACAAACAAAAAGATCAATCCTGTTTGTTACAATGCATGTTACACATTAAAAAAAAAGAAGTAAGATTCAGAATATACTAACTGCAGGCATTGGTTTAGGATTATTTAAACCCTATTCAGAGTATGTTTCTCTAGTGCCTGTCCAGCATTATTTCCTTACTCTAATAATTCCATCTTCCTTCCATCATGGAACCAAAGGCAGCATGGGACATGGGGTGGGTGGCCTTGAACGTCTTCAGGCCATGCTCAAGATGTGGACCCCATTTTGCCTGTAAACTATAATAACTTTATTTCAAAAATAATAATAATAATTGATATACCACTTGATTATCCTGCTTTTCAGGAAAACATCCACACAAAGCAGGTACAACTAAACAACACACAATGGCAACATTTGAAAGGTGAATGCCTCTGTGATGGCTTCATCCAACATCCTAAAGTTCCCCAATTAAAATGGTGCAGGGAGTGTGTGTGTGTGTGTGAGAGAGAGAGAGAGAGAGAGAGAGAGAGAGACTTTCAAGCATAATGGCCAATCACTTTTCTTTTAAGATCAGTCTGTTGAACTTCTGTGACATCACAGCTACTCTACCAATGGCTGCTGATCGGTTAGCTTGTAAGCTGCCTCTCATGCAGCTTGTTCTGGTGGAAGGGGAAGGTTGTCAAGGCAGATGTCCTGATGGAGCACTCCTGGGTGCTGCTGACAGATCTTTCACTATAATTAAGCAGACAGGAAGCCAAAAATAGCACAGAGAGCTATGAAATGTGGGCAGGATATTTAAGGGGAAAGAAGCATTCTCTGGGGAGCAGCATCCTTGTCTGTTTACTCCCTACTAGTAATGAGTCAGAACCATCTTTCAGCTGAAATGACTTACACATCATTGCTATGCCATGGACCAGCCTTCCCCATCCTGATGCGGGACTACAGTTCCCATCAGCCCCCGCCAACACAGCTGGTCTGGACTAAAATTCCTCAGCCTCCGTCAGCATCGCCATAAAGGTAAAGGGACCCCTGACTGTTAGGTCCAGTCGCGGACGACTCTGGGGTTGCGGCGCTCATCTCGCTTTATTGGCCGAGGGAGCTGGCGTTTGTCCGCAGACAGCTTCCAGGTCATGTGGCCAGCATGACAAAGCTGCTTCTGGCGAACCAGAGCAACACACGGAAATGCTGTTTACCTTCCCGCCGGAGCGGTACCTATTTATCTACTTGCACTTTGATGTGCTGTTGAACTGTTAGGTGGGCAGGAGCTGGGACCGAGTAACGGGAGCTCACCCCGTCGTGGGGATTCGAACCGCCGATCTTCTGATCGGCAAACCCTAGGCTCTGTGGTTTAGACCACGGCGCCACCCACATCCAGTATCGCCATACTGAAATTCAAAACAGGCTGATGTAGGGCCAGGCCATGGCAACTCTTAGATCTCTGGCCTCAGAAATATACAGCAACATAATGTGCGTAATTCAACGTTTCCCAGATACTGTTAAAACATGAGTGAGATACCCATTAAAGTGCTTGGAGAAGTGTGTGTGTGTGTGTGAGAGAGAGAGGATGTCCTTGTGAAAATCTGGATGCTGGACCAGACAGGACTTTGGCCTAATCCAGCCAGACTCTTCCTTCTGTTCTTGGGCTCTTTGGTGCTGCCCTAGGAACTCACGACAGTGAAGCGGGGAGCATGTAACAGCATTTACTTTAAACATTTGTGGTGTTCTCTCAGGCCTTTACCTATTCTAATACTTTATCCTGGGCCTAGCCTCCCCTCTGGAAGGTCTCCCCACGCCTCACCCTGTCCCACCTCAGATTGCCCTTCCAACCATTCACAAATCTTTGCAATAGCACTCAATTCAGATATTTTCTCCCTCCCTCTCAAAATGTAGGCTGCATTTATTTAAAACATTCACACGCCTCACCTCTCTCCCTCAGTTCAAAGGAGCTTACAACACATTCCGGCTCTAAGGAGATGCGATCTTCTGGAGGTTTATTATACTTGAAAGCTTCTTTGGAACAGGCAAATACCTCTCTGATTTTTTATTTATTTTGCCTATGCTGCAAAGCAGGTTTAGGTCCTCCCTGACTTCAACTTGCCCACATTTTTTTTTGCGCCTCAATCTTATGAGCTCGCCCAGGCTTAGATCACCCAGACACCCTTCCCTATTAAACAGAGTTGTAAATATGTGGTAATTGGTTCTCAGTGGTTATTTTAACAAATTTGATTGATGCTTTACATACCTGGTTGTTGTTGTGCCTAGTTTATTGTACTTTATTTTGTTTGTATTGTGGTTATCAGCCACCCTGAGGCGGAGTATAAATTTAACAAATAAATAAGACTGAATTAAAATACAGCCATTCCTCCACAGACTGAACAACATAGGAAGAGCCCTGTTGTATCAGGCCAAAGCCAGGCCCATTTAGTCTAGCGTCTCTCCTTCTCACAGTGGCCAACCAACCAGATGCCTGAGGGAAGGGCGACCTGAGCAGAGCAGCACTCTTCCGTCCTGTGGTTCCCAGCAACAGGTTTTCAGAAGCATTGCTGCCTCCATCCAACCTTGGAGGCAGAGCACAGCCATCATGGCTAGTAGCCTTATACCCTCCATGAATTTATCCAGGTTGGTGGTCATTACTGCATTCTGTGGGAGTGAGTTTCATAGTTTAACTACGTGCTGCATGAAGAAGTCTTTTTATCTGTCCTGAATCTTCCAACATTCAGCTTCATTCGATGTCCTCTGGTTCTAGCATTATCAGAGAGGGAGGGAAACTTCTCTATCTGCTTTCTCCACGCCAGGCATAATTTTATAAACTTCTATCATGTTGCCTCTTACTTGCCTTTTCCCTAAACTAAAAAGTCCCAAACGCTGCAACCTTTCCTCCTAAGTGGGAGTTGCTCCACCCTCTTGACCATTTTGCTTGCCCTTTTCTGAACGTTTTCCAACTCTGCAATATCCTTTTTGAGGTCAGGCCATTGAAACTGTACACAATATTCCAAATGTGGTCACACCATATATTTGTACAACGGCATTATGATATCAGCAGTTTTATTTTCAGGGGGGCATAAATGGTTCTTCAGCCTCACAGCAACCCTGTGAGGTAGGCGAAGCGAGGACATGGTAACTGGCCTCACGGATGAGGTGGGATTTGAACCTGCATATCTTAAACCCTCCTGTTGACATGCTAATCCTACGTCCCTTGCCCACAATGCCCCATCAAATACCAGACAGATGTGGGTTCTTGTATAGGCCACGCCACAGAGTACTGATCAGAGGAGAGGGTTCCCTCCCTTATCTGAGCCTGAACCTGCCCCCCCCCCCGCCCACTATCTTCCCCCAAGACACAAATGTCAAAGAGCTTAAATGCAATTTTACGTAACCTAATGAAGACCAGACTGGCCACTAGCCCGTTGTTGTTGTTGTTTAGTCCTTTAGTTGTGCCCGACTCTTCGTGACCCCCTGGAGCAGAGCACGCCAGGCACTCCTGTCTTCCACTGCCTCCCGCAGTTTGGTCAAACTCATGCTGGTAGCTTCGAGAACACTGTCCAACCATCTCGTCCTCTGTCGTCCCCTTCTCCTTGTGCCCTCCATCTTTCCCAACATAAATGCAATTTTATGTAACCTAATGAAGACCATTCTGGCCACTAGCCCATGTTTGGCATTAAATTTCTGCAAAAGATGCTTGGGGGAGAATTTGAGTAGCCTGAAGGAAAAATCACATATTGCCAAATGAGCAAAAGCCTTCTAAATATATGGGGTGGGTGGTGTACTTAAGGGGAACACAAGAAACAGTCAAGGAAGGGCCTTCAGCAAACCTTGAGGTCTTAGCACACACCATCCATCAAACCCATCTTAAGGACTAGGAATTTGTCCCCTTTTTTAAAAAAGCTGAAATTCTCCCAACTAGCCTTTCCTGACATGATACTTCGCAGATGTTTTGGACTGTAACTCTCATCAACTGCAGCCAGCCCCTGTTGAAATCCTCACTTCTACACAGAGGCTCTCCAGGGTTTTGAACTACCTGGAGATGCCATTGGGGGTTGAACCTGGGACCTTTTGCATGCAAGACAGGTGCTTGACCACTGAGCTACAGCCCTTCCCCAGTAAAACTTTAAAGCTTCCCTTTTTGTTTTCATTATGCATCTGAAGAGATGTGCCTAGGTGGGACAGCGAACTTGCTTCACTTTGGAGAGGCTCAGAAAGAGAGAGAGAGAGAGAGAGAGATGTTATTACTCACCAAAAAAGGAAAACTTGTAGAGGCCCGGCTGCGGGAGGGAGGGAGGGAGGGAGAGCTGGTTCGTTTGAGATGCTGTGCATTTTTATTCCGTGAGATAGGGGCTTTTCGTAGCCTCATGAACTGATAAGCAGCATCCCTTCTGGGACTCAGGCCTCCTGGGTGGAACAAGGCACTTGGCTCCCTGGGCCAATATATACATCAGGGAAGTGAAGTGTGGGAACGAAAGCAACGGGGGGGGGGGGGCTGGGGAGAGTGGGAAAAGACAGCAGCACTGCAAGGAAATGCTGGCATTGGACCAAGGCAGCATGGAACTCCTGTACAAGGCTGAGAAAGCTTGGAGGCTTCCCAGTTTTGTGGCGTGTGCCCCAATCCTTCTGTACGTTTTCCTCAGATGGCCATCACCGCCTCCTGTTGGCGTGAGTTCCACAGTTTAACTCTGTACTGCGTGAAAAAGGACTTTATTTTATCTGCTCTGAATCTCTCAGCTTTCAGCATCCATGTAAAAATGCAGCAGGTGACTGTAACAGAGAGGTAGTCAAACAGGTGCCACCCAGATGTTTTCGGACTATTCCTCCCATCATCCCTCTGAATATGGCTGGCTGTGATGGCTTCAGGAGGGGGGAGACTGAGATAAGTCCACAACACCAGGAGCACATCATGATGGCAGCCCCCCCCCATCTAATTCATAAAAGGAGATGGTGGTGGTGCAGAACATTGGTGTGTAATTATTTCCAGAAGATCAGAATGTGCTGAGTCCAGTGCTTTTTCCCCTGCGGGTACTGGATGGTACGCAGTACCGGCACCTTCCCCACCCCTATCCCAAGGTTAAAAGTGTGGCACTTCCTGGTGAGTTCTGGCACTTTTTCTTTTAAAAAAAGCATTGGTTTTAACAGGGATGAGAAAGGTTTTTCTTCCTCAGTCTGGTCACAGTGCCCCTTTTCACGCAGTGCTTAGTTAAACCGTGGAACTCTCCCCCGCAGGAGGCAGTGACGGCCACAAGAGTACTGGACAAATCCACAATCGGAGGCAGCCATGCTTCTGGCTCTCAGTTGCTGGGAATCGCGGGAGGGGAGAGGCCTCTTGTGCTCAGCTCCTGCTTGCAGGTTTCGCCGAAGAAGCACCTGGTCAGCCACTGTGAGAACAGGATGCTGGACTCGATGGGCCCTTAACCAAAGCATCTGAAGGAGAGTATGTCAACTGCGTCGCTTATGGTGTGCAGACGGCCTCAGGATCAGGCCGTGCTGGCTTGCCTCGCTGCATGCATGCAAGCAAGCAAGCAAGCAAGCAAGGCGGGCAGGCAACCAACTCCTTCCCTCTCCCTCTCCCTCTCCCCCGCCCCCGCCCCTTGCCATCTGCAGCTGCCTCTGGGAGCCAAAACAGCTGCCTGCCTCTTTAAATCGCTCTCTCCCACGTGCTGTCTGGTTGTGCTGGAGACGGTGACGCACTTGTGACGTCAATGGGCGCTAGGGGAGAATTTAGAGCCGGGGAAGGGAGGGGGTAGCTGGAGAGAGGGAGATGTCAGCTCATTTGCATTAAAGGGCCGGCCAGAATTTGCTCCCCCGCCCTCCTGGTTCTCTGGTAGAGGGAAGGGGCGCAATAGAGAAACGACGAGGAGGTGGGAGTGGGGGGGCACCAAAGTGCAGAGACGCCCCCTCAGGCCCCCCACTCCGAGCTCGGGCTCCCTCTGCAGTCTCCTCACAGTCGCAGGCCCTGCAGTAAACAGCGTGTCCTTCCGCGCCACCAGCCTGAAATAATCCCTCGCCTGCTGTCACTCAGTGACACGATGCCCGCGGTGGCGGCAGCGGCAGCACGAGAGGGCAGGGAGGGGACACGTGAGCGCTGCGCGTGTGCAAGCGGGGGCAGGGAGGTTGGCCGGGCGGGTTGCGCCTGCCAGGCGCAGCCACTCTGTCCCTAACCCCAACTTTCCTTACCTGCCTGAGGTAGCAGGTGAAACTTTTTCTGGCAACGGTTCTCTTCCCCTGGATGTCTCAAGAGGAGGAAGGACCTCGACTCTGTGCTAGAGCATTTGCTTGGCATGCAGAAGGTCTCAGGTTCCATCCCTGGCATCTAGGAAAGTTTCCTGGCTGAAACCTGGATGAGCTGCTGCCAGCCAGTGTAGGCAGAACTGAGCTGGATGGGCTAATGCTCTGACCAAGCAGAAGTATTGATTCATAGCCATGTTGGCGAGAACCTTATTTTATTTTGCGTGGCTCAGTGGCAGAGCAGGTGATTTGTACGCAGGAGGTCCCAGGTTCAGTTCCCTGCCTGGAACCCGGGAGAGCCCCTGCCAGTCAGTGTGCACAGTCCTGAGCTAGATGGGCCTAACTTGGTAAAAGGCAGCTTCCTATGTAAATCAGTTCTTTGCACAGAACTATGTGGGTTAGGTGGGACGCGGGTGGCGCTGTGGGTTAAACCACAGAGCCTAGGACTTGCTGATCAGAAGGTCGGCGGTTCGAATCCCCGTGACAGGGTGAGCTCCCGTTGCTCAGTCCCTGCTCCTGCCAACCTAGCAGTTCGAAAGCACGTCAAAGTGCAAGTAGATAAATAGGTACCGCTCGGCGGGAAGGTAAGCAGCGTTTCTGTGCGCTGTTCTGGTTCACCAGAAGCGGCTTAGTCATGCTGGCCACATGACCCGGAAGCTGTACGCTGGCTCCCTCAGCCAATAAAGAAAGATGAGCGCCGCAACCCCAGAGTCGGTCACGACTGGACCTAATGGTTAGGGGTCCCTTTACCTTTACCTATGTGGGTTAGAACCTTTACTCAGTGGCGTAGCGTGGGTTGTCAGCACCCGGGGCAAGGCAAGTAATTTGCGCCCCCTAACCCGTGGATTTGCCCCCCTAACCCATGGATTTGCCCTAACCCCAGATGTTGCGCCCGGTGCGGCCGGCCCCCCCCTGCACCCCCCACGCTACGCCACTGCCTTTACTTTGAGGGAAGGGTGTAAGCTCAATGGTCAAGCACCTGCTTTGTATGCAGAAGGTCCAAGCTCCAACACCTCCAGACATTTAGTTATGAGGCTTGTTGGTCAGATGCTACCCAAAAGTCTTGCAGCACATTTAAAATATTAATACATTATACCATATGTAGAGCTGTGGCTACAGGGCTTCCTGAAACTGTGGAGAGACACTGCTGGTCAGTGTGAACAATAATAGGAGAGCTGATATATTTCTAAGCAGCAGCGGGAGGACTAGATTAATGCTCACCCTTCTGCATTTATGCAGCGCATTTCAAGTGTGACATGCTTCATTTCTGTAATTCTTACAATAACTCAGTAGGGTAGGCCAGTCTCATTTTCCCCAAATTATAATGTATTGAAGAGAGAGAAAGCCACGTGCTTAAGCTTAGTGTAGATAAGAACGGAAGGGGCCTGCTGCTGGGATCTTTATCAAGTCCAGTGTTTTGTTTTCCACCATGGCCACCAGGAAACTGACAGGTAGGAGAGGGAAGCGGCAGATTTCCATTGCTGTTGCTCTCCAGCAATTGGCGTTCAGAGGTAGACTGTTTCTGAACATGGGGGCTCCATTGACTCCCAGACATTTGAGGGACTGGTTGTTGATTTCTGAGAGATTCGTGGTTAGTTTCCGTTTGGCATTTGATAACTGTGTACGTGATTACTTGGGTATTTTAATGAGCTTCTGTAGGTTTTTTTTAGTGCTGTGTTTTTATTGTACGGATCAGTTTTAATTTTTGTATGCATTATGCAAGTTGTCTAGATGCTTTATTGTAATAGGCAGCCAAGAAATTTAATAGACAGAATGATGATGATGATGATGAAGAAGAAATTTATTGTACACATTTTGATGTCAGCTCAAGATGCACCTTTTTGCACAGGCCTTTGGGGGCTGGAGGATGAGATTAGAATATTTTTCAAATTTGGCATTTACATATTAAGTGGTTTAATTGTATTGAGCTGTGTGTAAAGTGCTCTGGGTGATGGGCATAAATGCATGGTGATGGGCATAAATAAATTCTTTAAAATCAAATTTAGCTTTTATGCCTATTAGCTAATGATAGACCTGACCTTCTTAAAACGGTGGTCATCCATACACCTTGTAGTGGTGAATTCTGTATCCATTCTGTGGAGGAAGACTTTCTTCTGATTGGCCAGGTCGTCCATCTATTTCATTGGTTTGGAAAAGGGCAACCAGAATGATCAATGGAATGGAGTGACCCCCCTCTGAGGACAGGCTGCAGCATAGGTACTTTTTAGTTTAGAGCAGGGTTTCCCAAACTTGAGTCTCCAGCTGTTTTGGGACTACAATTCCTATCATCTCTGACCAATGGTCCTGCTAGCTAGGGATGATGGGTGTTGTAGTCCCAAAACAGCAGAAGACCCAAGTTTGGGAAACCCTGGTTTAGAGAAAAGGTGACATTATAGGGATGTATAAAATCATGCATGGCATACAGAAAGTGGATAGAGAAAAGTTTTTCTCCTTCTCTCATAATAGCATTAGAACTTGGCGACATCCAGTGAAGCTGAATGTTGGAAAATTCAGGACAAATAAAAGAAAATACTTCTTCATGCAGTAGATAGTTAAACAATGGAACTCCCTCCCACAAGAGGTAGGGATAATAATAATAATAATAATAATAATAATAATAATAATTTATTTATACCTCACCCATCTGGTTGAGTTTCCCCAGTCACTCTGGGGAGCTCCAAATCGAGTGTTTAAAACAGTACAGCATTAAATATTAAGAACTTCCCTAAACAGGGATGGCTTTAGAAGAGGATTAGACAAATTCATGGAAGATAAGGCTATCAGTGGCTACTACCCATTATGGCTATGCTCTGTCTCCACAGTTGGAGGCAGTAATGCGTCTGAATATGAGTTTCCGGAAGCCATGGAGATAGGGGTGGAGAGAGAGAGAGAGCTCTTGTGCTTGGATCCAGCTTGTGGGTTTCTCACAGAGATGTAGTTGGCCACTGTAAGAACAGGATGCTGGACTAGATAGTCCATTGGCCTGATCCAGCGGTCTCTTCTTATGCTCGTATTGCAGGAGCCAGCATTCTAACATTATAGAGTTGGGCTCCTGTGTCCCCACTGATTCGCTCTTAACTGTGGCTTGATTAGCACATTTTTATTACTAACAGCAGCAGCAGCAGCAGCAGTAGTAGTAGTCAACAATCAGTTTCATGGTGTGAAAAATTTATGCACAAAAAGGTGTCATTAAAGACAGAACAGAAAGCCAGGCTTTTTTCCTTGTCAGATGACAACCCATTTTTCCCACCTGGAATCAGTGACTGACAGCCCCAAGATCAAAATTTGCCATGAGCAGTGGAGAACCCCCTGCCACAGATTGCCAAAAGGAGATGGCATGTGTGGCGCATAGCCCCTATCTTATCTTCTACACCACCTTTCCAGGGAAAGTTGTTGCTGACCAGAGCTTTTGTGCTAGAAGAGACTTTGAGGTAGGAAATCTGGAGTGCAAGTTGACAGATGACTTGGAAAAGACATTTAAAAATTAGGCATTTCCTATAAGGGGCTTTATGTTCTTCTCTGCAGAAGACCTGCACGGCTCAACATTTTCCTGGAATCTTGTACTCGGCACCAGAGGGCGATAGAGTGCCACAACCTCTCTGTACCTTGTTGCCCCAAACATGGTAGGGTTGTCTTTGAACACCAGAAAGGTCAGTGTGATGATAAGAAAAAAATGCTTGAGTGCATTAATTAGTAAAAATGCTTTTAAAAAATGTTTCTTCTGAAGTCTTAGAGATGAACCTCAGAAACAATTGTGGGAATAATATTTGCATTTTTAAAAATCACCAGTAAAGTTTCTGGGGTTGTGACTTGTTCTGGGAACTGTAGGGCCAAGATAGGCAAATCAGATGAAGGCTGCCTGCATAGCTCCATTGCCTTATACTGTCACATTATTGGCCCATCTACCTCAGTATTGCCTGCATAAAGTGTGGGGAAACTTTGGCCCTGCAGAGGCTGCTGAACTACAACTCCCATCATCCCACTGGGCGCACTTGCTGGGGCTGGTGGGAGTTGTAGTTCAGCAACATCTACAGGGCCAAAGGTTCTCCACATTGCTCTCCACTGACTGGCAGCAGCTCTACAGGATTTTAGGCAGGGGACATTCCCAGCTCTTCCTGCAGATACCAGGGATCAGACTTGGCTTCTTCTACATACAAAACTCTTCCCCTGTAGATGACAGACTCTTCAGTGGACAAATTGTCAACGCAGGAAGTTGTCACCCTAAAGGAGAGCTATTTAGTTACATGGGGGGGTTTGTACAATGGTAATTGGTAACTTGCAAATAATATGTCCAGTTTAGAAGCTCTTTGGGGAAACTGGATGTAATTACCCATACTGGAGCTGATCTAGGAGATTGTGGAACACACACACAAAGAAATAATTAGTACAAGGAAATGAGTCTGGTGAATGTGGTTGATATTTTATTTTGGCTGTGAGTCAGTGTGTGTGTTTTTAGAATGCAGCTTCATGAGGATACTTAGGACACATCCAGATGGAGAACTCTTCCAGGAGCAAACAGATGCAGGCAGACCAGGAATAAAAATTGAAGTGTGAGGGCTTTGTTTGCAAAACCAGACTCAAGCAACTGAGGCTCTGAAATGGCTTGAAGAAGGGGAAATCACTCACCATGCAAAATACATTTTAACAATTAACTCGCAGATGGATTCTTCTCTCCCCGTCCCCTACCCTCCTTGTTTCTAAGTTAAACTTCTGGAAATGTGATATTTTGTTGTAGAGGTTGCATTGTTCTCTGACACTGAAAATGGCTTAGGTGTGAATTCATGCAGTGTAACTGGTCTCTCAGCTGTGTGGAAAGCGAGTAAGGTGTGTGTAGGTGTGAGTGGGTGTGAGTGTGAGGTTTCTGTTTCCTGATTTGCCAATTGCAAGCGGCTGATTTTGCTCTGTGGCACCTGGAGAAATTCTCTCTAGCTGCACTGTAAATGAGAAGAAAGCCGAAATCACAAGTGCATTTAATGTTCTTTAATTACACACGGGAATCTTCACCCACTTCACCATGAATCACAAGTCCTGCGACTTTTTTCCAGGCAAGATTGTGGCCACATTCGGGCGGTACATTTAAAGCACTATGATACCACTTTAAACAGTCATGGTTTCTCCCAAAGCATATTGGGAACTGCAGTTTGTTAAGGGTGCTGAGAGTTGTTAGGAGACAACTTTCCCCCTCATGGACCCACAATTCCCAGAATTCCCTGTGAAGAGGGATTGGGTCAGACCCTCCAAGTGTCCGTATTTTCCAGTGACAGTCCCAGATTTACAGAAGCCGTCCGAGTTTCTGATTTGATCATGGAATGTTCTGCTTTTCCTTAGAACATCCTTATTTTCATCGGAGAAATGTTGGAGGGTATGGAGTTATTCGACTCCAGTCAAGGAGAAAAGTAACTATACAACCTTTAGAAGATATCTGAAGGCAGCCCTGTATACGGAAGTTTTTTTAATGATTAATGCTTTATTATGTCTTTATTTACGTTGGAAGTTGCGCAGAGTGACTGGGGCAACCCAGTCAGATGGGTAGAGTATAAATAATAAAATTATCACCATTACCACCACCATCATTATCATCTAGTACGTCCCTATTTTCTTGAAGAAGAGACAAGCCCATTTTTCAGTTTCATGCAGTTCTCAACCTGTGGGTCCCCAGATGTTGTTGGACTACAACTCACTTCATCCCTGAGCTCTGGCCTTGCTAGCTAGGGGTGATGGGAGTTGTAGTTCAATAACATCTGGAGACCCACAGGTTGAGAAAGCCTGCGTGACCAGGGTATCTCAAGCCCATCCCCTAGGCATACCTCTTCTCGGACGAATATAATTTGGGGGGTAGTTTTAGTAATATTATTTTATCTAGACTAGAGAAAAGTCTGCCGTGTTCCCTCTGAAACACTTTTGTGTACCTCCTGGGGGGTATGCGTGCCACACTTTTGGAAACAGTGCCCTAGGGGAACCCGTCAGACTCCTCATGGACGCATGAGGGAATTATATTCATTCATTGTAGTCTGTGCCTATTTAGAAGTGCTAACTGGCCTTGCAAATGCTTCTATGTACCGTATTTTTTGCTCTATAAGACGCACCAGACCACAAGACGCATCTAGTTTTTGGAGGAAGAAAACAAGAAAAAAAATATTCTGAATCTCAGAAGCCAGAACAGCAAGAGGGATCGCTGTGCAGTGAAAGCAGCAATCCCTCTTGCTGTTCTGGCTTCTGGGATAGCTGCGCAGCCTGCATTCGCTCCATAAGACGCACACACATTTCCCCTTACTTTTTAGGAGGGAAAAAGTGAGTCTTATAGAGCAAAAAATACAGTATATGTATTACAAGGTCTTCTCTCAGTGCTATTTTCTTTCCAGAAAAAGAGGTGCCAGAACTCACCAGGAACACCTCCCTCATTCTCTTAGAATTGCAATGGTGCCCCCCTGAAAGGTGCTGGAACTGAGTTCCAATGAGTTTCCCTCTCCTAAGGGGAAAAAACCCCTTTTTGAATCTGAAATTTATTTATTTATTTGATGGTGACCCTCTAGAAGAGATAACAGGCCCTCCAGCTGTTGCCTGTGGAAACGTTTCTCTGGCCCTTCAAACCTTGAGGGGACAGTGTCAGCTCTCTAAAGAGAAGTGTTTTTGATATTCTGGCACTTTGAAGCGAACACTTATACAGGGAAGAGACGTGAAATATTATTATTGCTATTGCTATTATTATTACTAGTTACAGGTAGGTAGCCATGTTGGTCTGCCGTAGTACTTTTTATAGTACTTGAACTGAAACACCCCCCCCACCACCACCAAAAACGCCTGCTGCCACATTTTGGCTACCTTTTTAGTTGATTGAAAAGTTCTCTTTATAAAAAAAAGTGAAAAAAAGTAGCTGCAAAAGAATAGAATGTGTTTTCTATATATGTAAGCATGAAATATAAATACAATATTACAATGTATTCATGTACAAAAAGCGAATTATGGTTCAAAGAGCTTTGCATCTATGTATTAGGTGACCTTGACTTCTATCACATTTTAAGCAAAATGTCAAGTTTGATGAGTGAAAATAATCCATAAGGCCGGTCGTTGCATTGGAATTGTCTTGACCAAATGCGGTTTTAAGCGATTAATCTAACCAGCCAATCAGTTAAATGTCACCACCCTCTTATTTATTCTGCTCTCTTTCTCTCTCTCCCTCATGGCTTCTTTAGGAATGAACGCACTGAATATTGATGTGTCCAGCTGTTCTTGGAGGCTGGGAGGGAAAAAAGCCTGATTAAGAAAAAAGAAACGAAAGAAAAGGTAAACAAACACACACGAGAGACAGTGTTGTGCAATGGTTAGAGCTTGGGGCTAGCAGGCATTGCATTCTCCACGCAGCTGACCTGCCTTGCAGGACTGTTGTGTGGAAAGAACCGGCCCCATCGCCCTTTTGAGAAAGCGGTAGCATTAAAACGCAAATAAACCTTTGAAAAATAGCTCGTAAAACCATTTAAAACGCTATAAATCTTTTAAAGGGTGAGACCTTTTAACCCGTCTTGCAGGGCTGGTGTAAAAGACTGGGGGGGGGGGCAAAGCCACGTCCGCTGCCCTTTTGAAGAAAAAGGTAGCATGGAAGAATGCAATACACTTTTAAAAGAAAAAGTGTGCGGAGGAGCAGAGGGAAATCCTAGTGCTGCCATTTCTGCCAAGCCGCCCAAATCCAGTTGCAATTCGGAGGTGGAGGGAAAAGAGGGCCAGGCGGAGCGCGGGCCGCTTTAAGCGCTCCTTTGGCGAGCTGAACCAACTTCCCGCAGGCGGAAGGATATACAGGCAGAGGCCGCACTGCAACCTAGCTTGCATGTTTGCAAGGAGGAGGAGTGTGTGTATTGAGATGTCCGTGTGTATGTATGCATATATATAAAATTTGGGGGCCTGGTTGGCTCCGCCCTTCCTTTCTCTGGGCCCTCCTTTTCCAATACTTGGGTTGCACACATACACACACACACACAAAATCTCTCTCTGGCAACGTTGTAGCCTCTCCCCCCCCCCCGGGTTGTGCAATGTAGTTGCCTTGTTATTAATTTATTATTATTATTTTTAAAAAAGAATTGTCGCTAGGAAGGAAGGGAAGGAAGAGAAGCAAGAGGAGAGAGAGAGAGGCAGAGCGAAGAAAGAAAGAGGAAGAGGAGGAGGAAAAATTAAAAAAAAAAATCAAACAAGGACGCAGGATTGCAAAGAATCGACGGCGGCTCCCAGGAGGACGAACTTTAAAGCTGAGGGGGACTGAGATTGGCATCGGGGCTGTATGCTGAGAATGTGCTTGTCCTCCTTTTAGGGGGAGGGAGGTTGCCTGGTTTTTCTCCCCCCCCCCCCGCACTCCCCGCCGCCTTTTTGTTGTTGTTGTTCGAGAGAGGCCCTTGAGCCAGCCAGCCAGCCTGTTCTTGGGAGATCAGCTGTCTTTGGAGGCGCTCCGAGGAGCCAAAGGCAGAGAGAGGAGAAGGTAAGTGAAACTTACACGCGTTGTGTCAGTTTTCTTGGGGATGGTGTTGTTCTTGTGTCCTCCAACCCCACCCCCGTCTCTTTCCGGGGTGCAAAGCAGGATATTTCTTAAATTGGGTGGGAGAGACCAGACCCCCCCCCCTTCCCGGGGCCTGGGGTTGTTTGGAGAGGAAGACGGCAGGAGGCTCAACAGAAAAATAAGACATGGACTCTTCCAAGCTCATTTCCTCATGATATTTCTGTTTCCACCCCCCCTCCTCCCACCCCGCAAACAAAAAAACCAGCAAAATGGTACAGTACTGTAAAGCGAGGAAGCGGGGAGGAGATGTACCAAGGAGAGTCAGGGCAGAAGTGGCTGCTTTCTTAAGTGGGGGGAGATATGTGTGTGAGTGTTTTTAGGGGTCACCGGTGGGGAGGGGAAGATGAGGGAGAAAGTGGAGATGGGCAGCTTCCAGTGGAAAAAGCTAGATAATTGATCCGTGTGTGTTTGGGTGGGAGTGGTGGGGTGTAAAAAGAGAGGCAGAGAAGGGAGCAAGCACTTGAGATGGATGTGGAGAGTTGGGGTGTGAAATCTAATGTTGCTGGAAAATGAGGCGAAAGGGAGAGCTGTGGGTGAAAGTGCAGGTAATGGGGTGCATTAGAAAGTGGGGTGCATAGTGCTTGGGTGCCTCTTCAGAGGTGGGAGGGAGAGATACAGGGAACTTTAAAATAGAAGATAGATAGGGAAATTGTCCCAGTATAATGTATCTTGGGGTTATCCTGAAATGCAGGTTTCATTATGGTGTGTGTAGTCAAAGGTTTGGGGCGAAAAGTGCATTGGAAGAATAATTCTAAGTGTGAGTTGTTTTTTTAAGAGGATGATGAGAACTGAGGGAGAAATATTGGGGTGCCTAGATTCTGATGTTATGAGACGGCATTCATAGAGAGGAGGGGAAGAATACACCCCTCCCCGCCCCACTGACTTGGGAAGAGTGAATGGTTAGAAAGGAAAGAGGAAGGATAATAAGGAAATACGATGGGTACAAATTATGCAGTCTGGCTGAAGAATATAAGGGAAAGAATCATGCGAAACTGGAGGAATGGTTTCTTGAGATGTGGAAGGAACTGGTGGAAAGCAATTCTGCAGGAAGTGTAAGGGTTTGTGGTGGGGGGAGAGGGTTAAAGGGGAGCATCTTGGAGCAAAAAAACCAACTATTATTTTATGTAACTGGTGCTCTTTAAAATGTGCTAGCCTCTCTAGATCTTGATGTCCTGTCAAGTCAACAGTGTTCCCATTTGACAAATGGAGGACTGAGGCCCAGAGAGACCAGCAGTGCAGGCATATGTGCCTACCCAGAAATAAACCCCATTTAGTTTGATGGCACTTACTACTTAGAATTAAGCACATAAAGTATTTCAGCCTAAGTTTGCTTAAAAGCCACTAATGGAGATGAGAGTCCACCACCTTCCAAGGAAGGCTGTTCTTAAGTCAGTATGCTTGATGTTTAATAAAAAAACAACAACCCTGTCTTGTCATTTGAATCCATCAGTTCTAGAGCAACAGCAAAGAAATCTGCTCTATCATCTGTGGGACAGCCCTTCTCAGGACCTTTTATGTTGGTCCTCAGTTGCTATCCCAAATTGAAAACTGTGTCTCTATGTGCGGATATTCATTGGCAGCTCACTGTCCTTATCAACATAAGCACAAAACAACAGAGCAGCCACACAGAATTTGTGGGTTGTCCTGTGTGTTGTGTGTAGGACTGTGAGGAATTGCTTTATGCCCCTACGAGGTGTCCTTTGCAAGGCTAGCACCCTCCAGAAGTTTTGGGATACAACTCTCGGTTGTGATGCCTGGGCTGATGGGACTTGTAGTCTTAAGCATCTGGAAGGGGGCAGGTTTGTGAAGCCTGGCTTGGAGGCTTAAGATTCACAGAGGCACTTTATTTTAAAGCATCACAAAGTCTCTAGGATGTTTGCTGTTGCTGGTTCAAGAGTATGAGCCAAGAAGTCTCGGGTTCAGATACTACCTCTGCCATGACCTCCCCAGATACCCTTTGCCAAGTCCTCAGCACACACACCTTGCCCCCATATGTCTTGATCAAAGCAAATAATTATTGCTACTAGCCATGGTGAGCCAAATAGAGCCTCCAAAATTGGAGACAGGGTACCTGTGACGCTAGATTCTGAAGAAAGGGCTGTTGCCTCTGTGCTCTATATATGGCCTTCCTGGGAGTATTTGTTGGACCCACCTTGACTTGACCCAGCAAGGCAATTCTTGAGTTCATAATACTGGCCTTCTGGCCAGCCCCGTTGCAAGAATTACCATCACAGGGCATGTAAAGAGTTTTGAGTGCTTAAGAGAGAGAGATTTATGGCAGTAATATTAGATTTGCTATGCTACCCCAAACCTCCAAACAGACATTTATATGACAAACTATTTATGACCTCATTGGCCTCAGAAGTAATTCGGAGCTCGAATTAGGCCAAGTGCCATCTTCCAGTGGGACTGATTCTCTTGGAACACAGCTGTGCAAGCCTTTGTATTACACGGAATTCTCTGCTGGACAGAATGAAGAGCTGTGTGTAACCTGAAGCCTTCCAGATTCTCACACCAGTATGTGTTGTTTTAAAAACATTTCCCAATACCCTTTTATATGTGTGTCAATGTTAATAGCAGTTTTGTTTGGATATGCTATGTGGATGGGGCCTGGTAGTTATATTTAGCAAACTGTCTCTTCCCCAAATCCAGAATTGCGAATAGGCAAGGATTATGGGAGTTGTAGTCCAGCAACATCAGGTTCCCCCATCGCTGACCTACTTTGTTTCTGTTCTGATGGGTGATGATTCTGCTGCTGCTGCCATTTAGTGCAACCATTGCAAGCTGGTGTCCTCCACTCATATGTTTTGGATTACAACTCCCATCAGCTGGCTGGGGCTGATGGGAGATGTAGTCCAAAACATCTGAGTGGAGGACACCACTTGCAAAGGCTGCACTGGTGAAATATTAGTGTGCATATGTGTGTAAGCAATACTTATACTGGTGCCTGTGTTTGGAGAGGGCAATGTGTCTGGCTTTTGCGGCTGGAGGAGTGAAGCTCATTGGACTAGCAAAGCCAGATGCTCTTGATAAGCAGAAATTGTGGGCTTTGTTGACCTCCTACTTTGTGGAGGCTGCCAGCTCTGGTTGTTTGGATCCAGTTAAAATCCTAGAAAAAGCTGGTTGTGTGGACTTCTTCGGCCATTTCCCAGACAGGCTCCATGGGGGAAGAAGAGGAGAGATGATGGTGGGTCTCAGAGGACTGTCGGAAGAGGGCGGTGGGGCATCTGCAGCAGCTGTGCTAAATATCAAATTGTTCTTGACATGTTTCTGGGTGTTTGCGTCTCTCCGGGCACCCTTTTGGGAAGGGAAGGCTGTTACTTCTGGGCTGATACACTGGGTACTATTCCCTTTTCAGGCAGCAGGGAAGACGGGTATTTTGAATTTTGCCAGGAGTGAAAGCAGAATCCTTGTGATGTGCCGGGTGATGGTGGGGACTGGATTTTTTTATAAAAAGGATGAGCAATTGTCTAGATGGCTTGCCAGCCAAGGAGTGGAAACAAGTCACTTCTCCCAACCTGGCTTATAGCCAATCCCTATTCATCTGCACACCACACACCCTCTGTCTCCCTTGTGGCAGTGGTATCTTCCCTACCCCCTCTTTCTGTTTGCCATCTTAGTTGTCCTCTTGCACAAACATCACATACACTTCAGCACTACCTTTGATGTACTTTGTTGTTCTTGTTTTCATAGCTGTTTCCCCTGTGGTACAAGTGTGTTTGTCACTTGGCTGGACCCTTTCTCCCTTATATTACTTGTCTGCTTGTGACTGACTCTTGTGTGCGTTTACGCACATTTTTCTCACCTGGCCGAAGTCAGCCTCTGATATCCAGTGTTTGCATGGTGCTTATTCTCTCTCTGTCTCTCTCTCTCTTTCTCTCTGTCCGTCTTTGCAACAGAGGCCCATCTCTGTCTGCCCCTGCCTTCAAAAATGAGGCGGGTAATGTCTACAGCGAGGGCCTTTTTGGTGATGGTGCCCTGTTTATGAAACACCCTTCCTCACACCCACCACCCACACTTTGGAACTCCCTGCCTTTTGACATCAGGCAAGCACCTTCACTCTACTCTTTTCAGGGCCTTCTAAAAACAATGTTGTTTAGACAAGCCTTCCCAGATATAAAGAATGTGGATGTGTGCTTTAATCTGTTTTTAGCTTATCATTCGGTTTAATTATTTTTGAATGTTTTAAATAACTGTTTTTACTAATAATTTCATTGTTTTATTCTTTTGTAAACTGTTTTGAGGTGTCTTTTTTGTTTTTTGTTTCAAGTATATAGATTATGATGTGAATAAAATAAATAGACAGATGCCAGTTCAGGGCCTGTGTCTTCAGTGCTTGATCTGTTTGTTTGACGTTCAAATGGCTAATGGGGTTTTTTTAACTCCTTGCGTACCCCCATTTCAAGACTTTGAGGTGTATGATTTGCCTGTATGATTTATCGCCATCCCTCTTGCAGAAGATTATAAATGGGCAGAACAGGATCTGTATCTATCTGTGTCATATAAACCGTTGCTGGTGCTGCCTGTTTGAACAGTTGAGGGGATGGCAGAATGGAGAGCCTGGGGTTTGAAGCCGTCAGCCTGTTTCCCCAGGATGTTAACTGGCTCACCTGCCCTTTAATCTAGGCCTGGCTGAGTTCAGCTCCAGAGGGATAATCTGTGGTAATGAAGCTGGCTGCTTTTCACCGGTTTGTGCGCACTCTTATTGCCTCCTGTTGTTTTTGCTGGTTTCTATGGTTATTGTTATAATTTGTCACTTTTATGAATGTTGTAGTTGAGCTGTTTTGCAGGCTGGGATGTGGCCCAGTGGCATAAACCAGCAGTGCACACGTTCACCCCACCCTCACTCAAGTAAATATAGGCTCACTTCTGTAAGCAGAGGTGCACAGTCTTGGTTGCTGTTAAGAGTCCCTCTCTCCATATCCAAACTCTATGCAGGTGTGAAAAAGGGGAGCTCCACAACCCTCAGCCCAGTATCACACTCCATTTCTGCTTTGATGTGCCCTCCGCAGGGATGTTGGCCTCTGTTATCCTGTAAAATTCATACGCCAAGTTTGGATGGTTAGATATAAAAATATCCTATTGAGATACTTGTATCATCATCATCATCATCATTAAAGGTAAAGGTAAAGGGACCCGTGACCATTAGGTCCAGTCGTGACCGACTCTGGGATTGCGGCACTCATCTCGCTTTATTGGCCGAGGGAGCCGGTGTACAGCTTCCTGGTCAAGTGGCCAACATGACTAAGCTGCTTCTGGCAAACCAGAGCAGCGCACGGAAACGCCATTTACCTTCCCGCCAGAGTGGTACCTATTTATCTACTTGCACTTTGATGTGCTTTCGAACTGCTATGTTGGCAGGAGCTGGGACCAAGCAACAGGAGCTCACTCCGTCGCGGGGATTCGAACTGCCGACCTTCAGATCAGCAAGTCCTAGGTTCTGTGGTTTAACCCACAGCGCCACCCGCATCCCTATCATTATTATTACTATTGCATTTATATCTTGTATTTCCTCCAAGGAGCTCAAGATGGCAACATGGTTCTTCCTCTCCTCATTTTATCCTCACAACAACCTTGTGATGTAGGTCAGGGTGAGAAGTAGTGACTGAGCTCAATGTCACCCTGTGAGCGTCATGGCTGAGTGGGGATTTGAACCCTGGTTCCCTAGGTCCTTGTCTAGCATTTAAACCACTATACCACACTTGCTCTCAGATTTCAGGTTTCTTCATGGCTTAGAAACATCTTAATTCAGCCTTCCCCAAATGTGGTGTCAACTGGGGCTGATGCAGTGGCGTAGCATGGGGGGTGCAGGGGGGGCCGGCCGCACCGGGCGCAACATCTGGGGGTTAGGGTTAGGGGGCGCAAATTACTTGCCTTGCCCCGGGTGCTGACAACCCACACTACGCCACTGGGCTGATGGGAATTGTAGTTCAAAATGACTGTGCTGGCTGGGGCTGGGGCTTGAGGGGGACTGTAGTCCAAAACATCTGGAGGTCAGGTCACCAGGTTGGGAAAGGCTGTATTAAGGTGGCGTGTTTTTAGATGTCTTGATGGACAGTGTTGCTTCTACAAGGTTTGTTGGGTTCCTCTTAGGACTAGTCCATCTGGCCTCTGTTCCTGATAGAGATGGACTTTACCAAGAGAGCACACTTTTATTTATATACTAAGATAATCTATATCCTGTCTTTCACAACATGCTGTTGGGGCAGGTTACATTGCATCACAAATACTACTCAGCAATGCAAACACTTTACACCTATGAAAATATTGTTGTGCAGTTCCTTTATTTGGTGGCACAATAAATAAATCCTTCCTGCCGGTCAGAGGCAGAATGAAAAAGCAGCATTTTTACCTGGTGTTGGAACCTGCCCGCCATGGGTACCTGTCTAATATGAAAGCGGAGAGTCCTCTGGGTATGGGGTGCCACTCCCAAGAAGGCTCTGTTCTGTTTTTTTCTGGACAATCAGATCTTTGCTAATGGTGCGGCTACCAATAGAGCCTCGCTAGCTGGTTTCCACTTAGAGGCAGGACAGTGTTTGGAGAGGGTCCCAAGTCGTTCAGGGCTTCATACGCCAGAATCAACACCTTGAATTGCTCATCTGTGTGGGCTCCCAAACTCATAGCCATTTTCAAGGGCCACCCACAAAACACCCAGATTTGGTTTTAACACATGACCTTAGGGAAAATGGGGTTCCTGAGTGTTTTGAGTCTTTTGTTTGGCTGCCCAATGTGTCTCTGGCAGGTGACTCTGTTTTTCTGCCTTCATTCTCAAGTTTTATTTTCTCTCTCTCTCCCTCCCTCCCTCTCTCTCTTTTCTTCCTTCCTTCCACCAGCTGGTTCAACTGCCTGCCTGTGGCCATGTCTCTAACGCTGTGCGGTGGGGCTTATTGCTCTTTCCCCTTCCTGTTTCCTTCCTCCCCCCACTTTATCGTCAGCATCAAAGAACCTGTTGTAAAAAAAATAATATTAAGATGATAGTTGACGGTCTTTGGGTTCTGAACCACTGTCTGGAGCTGATAATGATAACTGATCTAAGACTGAATCCTGACAAGACAGAAGAGGGTCTTGGTTCCATAGGAACGGTCAATTTAGTGATAGGAGTTGGGTCCATGGGCACATTTGCAAATGGGAGAAATTGTTGTGGGCATCTCTCTCTCTCTCTCTGACACACACACACACACACACACACACACGGGTTGCCTGCTCAGACCCTGAGTTTTCAGGGCCCAAACCTGAGATCTAGGGGTGGTGTTATTATATTTAACCACAGTCACTGAGAGCATGTCATTAGAATAAAAAAGTACTGTATCACAAGTGAGCAAATATGTTGCTGGTTGGAATTTAAGATCGAAACCTTAGCTAAAGCAGAAGTGAGGGGACCGTTCCTTCTCACCTGCTTAGGGAGCCTAGGTAGGGAATATTTAATCTAAAAGGAGAGAGTGAAGGAGGACAGAGGACTTCAGAGAGGCTATGCAGTAATTTGTAGCTGGCTCCTGCCAGGCTAAAGCTTGTAAGCTGCATGCACAGTCTTCTTAATCAGCACTACCACCATCATAAGTAATCATCATAATAAAATTTAAGGCGCACTTCCCCACCTGGAGATTCAAGCTCTCCTCCTGCCACCTGGAGGGGCCCTGGAAGACCTGGAGAATTCAGACAAGCCTTACACACACATACACACGCTGCAATCAGACAGACATCTCAACCTCTTACATTGGCTACAACAGGATGCTTCTTTCAAGCCTAATCACAGTGTATCTGATACACTTGGTATCTGAAGAAGTGTACATGCACATGAAAGCTCATACCAATAACAAACTTAGTTGGTCTCTAAGGTGCGACTGGAAGGATTTTATTTTTTTTATCCTGTGAGGTATGGTAGGTTATGTTGGGGGAGAGTGGCTCAATTCTGACATGGGGTCGTGCAATGGTTAAGGAAACTTAACGCAACTCTGATTTTTGACTTATGGAATCATAAAGCTTGGTTATAATTCTGTTTCCATCACTCGGGACTGGTGCACCAGGGAAGCATGAGTGAAATTAAGAAGCATGGGTGTTAGAGGATACTAGCTGGCCGCTGTTTGAAAATTTAAATCATAGATTTGGCAGTATAAACAATTGGTTTGCACAAACCATTATTTGATCTTCCTTCCCCTCCTCTACCATGCCAGCTCATTGCACCCCAGAAGTTCTGGGCAACAACTCCCACTGGTTTGTGTTTTGAAATGATTTCATATTTGATTGTTACTGTAATGATGTGTCGATGTGGCCTTTTTTGTTCTGGTTTGTGTGAGCTGCTTTGAGCGCATTTATATGGAAAAGCAGCATCCAGCTTTTGAAAAAGAATGGTGGTAACTTCCATCAGCTCTGTGCTCGTGAGGCGTGATGGGTGCTGTATTCCAAAATGTCTAGAGGGCACCAGGTTGGCAAAGGGCTGTTCTGTTCAGCTATTGGCCAATGACACTGTTGAGAAATCTGTGGTGGAGGAGAAAATCTGCAAGTAATCTGGGGAAAATTGGCCACAGCAATAGCAAATTTGGGATGTGTTTTGATAAAACATCGGGAGGATTTGAAAACCACCATAGTGTTCCCTTTTTGTCTTCTTTTGCAATATATATATATATTTTAATTGGGATTACTAATTTTTGTGTGTTGTCAACAGTTTAAGTATGCGTGAGGATCTGTTTTGATTTACATTGCAAAATAGGATTCAAAGGTCTTTAAAAAGATTGCAAAACCACAGTGAGGAAGCCCATCGGCTGGAATATCAAGCAGTTCATACCAATTTTTTGGAGGGGGAAGGGAAGTTAATTTGCCCTCCTCCTCCTCCTCCTCCTCCTCCTCCTCCTCCTCCTCCTCCTCCTTGACAGTGAGTTGAAGAGTGGGACAAATTGAGTGAAGGCTTGGGCCTACCACTATTCAGGGTTGCTGGGTCTTGGGGACACCCCAAACCCTCTTACAGAGTAGGACTTCCACCTGCTCAAACTATTTTGCAATGGTTGTGACGTGGATTTTAGATACCTCATCCCTGATCAATGCCTGTCCTTATCTTCTCTCTCTATATATACTGCTTTTCAACACTGTTCCCACAGCCAATTAAAACCAATATCAGCAATTAAAATGTATTTAAAATATTAATATAAAAAGACTGTGGAATACATAAAATCAAGTTTGTTTTTTCTGTTTAAGTGGGTCTTGGAATCTAAATAAATGAAACAACCTATTGATTCAATTATCAATAAGTGAATGAAATACTTGGTTAGTGTTTATTGCTAGATTTTCCCTTCTTTGTAACAGAAGAACACCCCTGCTGGATCAGGCCTCCTAGTCCAGTATCCTGTTTCTATGCCCAAATCTCCAGGAAGTCAGCAGACGGGTGCCACAGGTGTCCTGTTAAAGTTCTCATTATTTTAATCTGTATTCTATCTTTCTACATGAGTGTGTCCATGGTTGCTCACAAGACGAGGAAATCAAGAACAAGAACAAAGCGTCATCACAACAGTCTATTGTTTAACCAATCAATTTCAAAACTGAATACAGCAATCCAAATAAAAGCACACCTCGTTTCAGTCATAATTGCAGCTTTGTAACATTTTAAATTCATTACAAATAGACAATGTTAATCATTAAAGCACCACATCAGTTCCTGTTCTTTATCTGTTGTTAAAATGTGTAAGCCCTCTAGAGTCAAGTATGATAAAATGGTTCCAAGTTTGATATTAATAAGACAGCCTTTGCTAACCTGGTTCCCTCCAGATGTTTTGGACTCCAATACCCATTAGCCCCAGCCAGCACAAGTTGTAGTCCAAAACATCTAAAGGAAACAATCTTAACCTGGAAGTTGAGAATGGCTACAATAAAATTATGCCTATCATGGAGAAAGTGGAGAGAGAAAGTGGAGAGACAGTGGAGACTGTCCAATGAAATTGAATGTTGGGAGATTCAGGACAGATAAAAGTTCTTCATGCAGTGCATAGTTAAACCGTGGAACTCTCTCCCACAGGAGGCAGTGATGACCACCAACTTGAATGGCTTTAAAGGAGAACTGAAGAAATTCATGACAGAGTAGGCTATCAGTGGCTGCTAGCCGCAATGACTATGCTTTGCCTCCACAGTCAGAGGCATCAATGCTTCTGAATGCCAGATGCTGGGGATCACAGGTGGGGAGAGCACTGTTGCTAACATGTCCCGCAGGTATCTGGTTGGCCACTGATAGCATGCCAGTCTAGAAGATGCACCACAGACCTGATCAAGCAGTCTCTTCATCAAGGTTCTGCTTAGCTAGCATGGTCAGTAGCCATCGGCAGGCCTATATAATATTGTGCAGGCAACTCCCCATTTATGCAGGGTTACATTCCAAGGCACCATGCATTGCATGTATTTTGGAACACCATTGAAAAAGCCTGCAAACACCCTCCAAATCTCCTTGCTCAAACTCCAACTCTCCACAGGCCTCAAAGGTCGGTGCAAAGGCTCCTGGGATTGCATTTGCAAAGGCTTGTGTGGGATTGCTAGACACTTTATGTGGTATTTTTGCCGTTTTTAACTCTTTTAGGGTCATTTTTGCCCCTTTTCGTGCTACTTCCAGGTTCATAGCGATGCGTGTGTGCACATGTCTTGAACGTGTGTAAATGGGGAGTTGCCTGTACTATCCTTGTGGATTTGAAGCCCCAATGGAGATTGGCTGAGCTGTTGTGGTGGCACAGAATGTTTGGGTCTTGTTTTGGAAACTGTGAGGGAAGGGACAGTTGTCAGCTTGACTGGGATTGAAATGGCACGTGAGGGTAAGAGGAGGATTGGTAAGTAGGGTAGGTAGATGACAGGGGGCCTAAAGGAAGAATACAGAGCATATTTCAAAAAGTAAAACAAGGACACCCCAAAATTAGTTGAGGTTTTTGTTATGCATTTTTTCGATTGACTGGCCTAAGATCCAGGACAAAGCTCTGCCTTTTGGAAATCCCTGCCCCCTGGACGTCAATTCCGCCTTTGAAATCCCGTTAATGTCTGGGAAAATCTGGACGTATGGCAGCCCTATTTGTGGCTCCCAACTATGGAACTCTCTACCACCAGAGGCAAGTCTGCCGCCTTCACTGAGGTGTTTCTGCCATCTATTAAAAAACAACAACCTTACTCTGTTTGGCTGTTGGGGACTGATGAAATGGTCTCCTTTCTGTTCACTATGAATGATGTATTTGGAGCTGATTTTTGAGTGTGATGATTGTATGGTTTTATTGTTGATTTTTTACTATATATTTTACAATATTTCCTATGCACCATCTTGGGATTCTCAGATGAAGGGTGGTCTAAAAAATATAACAAGTAATAATAAAGTAATAATATTTAATTGAAAGGACAGATACTGTCTTTGCTTTTCAACCAGTTCAAAGCAATGAGGTCCAGCAAGACTTAATTTTTCTCTTGGCTGAGACATCTCTAGGATGTAGGGCCTTAACTAAACATGTTGACAAGTTGAACTGCTCCAATTAATGGTTAGTCATTTACTCAGCACTTGTAGTGTTTGGTTTACAAGCCTGATGCCATTCGAGTTTCCACCCTTTGCAAGGTAGGCCATAATAATGTTCCCATTTTGTGGATGAGATACTGAAACAAACTAGTCAGGGGGAGTGTGAGCTGGAATCTGAACCCCGATGCAGGTCCACTCAAGGTGTATTTGGTGGGGTTTACTCCCAAGTAAGAGTAAAAGGGATTGCAGTAATAATAATGTCTTTTCAAGTTCAACTCCTTCTCTCTGAAGTGTTTATGTTGAGGATGCTGCTGAAGAAGCTATAAAAGGAGGACCAGTCAGACCTTTTATTATTGTCATGGATGATATAATTATTTTGGGATGAGGTTAATAGAAGGGGTTTGGGGTCAAAGCAAATGCCTTAATGCTTAAGCCATTTTTGTAAGAACACCAGTGGTTATGAGTGACCTTTCAGGCAGTCAATAGCAACTGCTTGGCTTTTTAAAAGATATTGATTATAAATTGCCTCCTAAATGATTGATTTTAGCTCTTTCTATAAGCTGTAAAATACTCTCCAAGCAAAGAAAATAAATTTGTACCGTACAAAATCTTGAGGTGAGAGTTTTTTAAAGGGAGGACTTTGAATCCCAATCAAATCATATTCCTATTTTTATTATTAGACAGCCTTTGCTGACCTGGTACCCTTCTCCAGATGTTATAGGACTCCAACTCCCATCAGTCCCCAGCCAGCACAGCCATTTTGGACTCCCAACTGTGGCTGATGGGAGTTGTAGTCCAAAACATCTGCAGAGCACCAGTCTGGTTGAACGAACAACAGAAGCACCCATTTGGGTCAGATCAGGCTGGGTCCATCTGGTCCAGTCTTCTGTTTCCAGCTGTGGCCAGGCAGGTGCCTCTGGAAAAGCCCTCAAGAGGAAGTAAGGCTGAGTAGGGATTTGAACCTAGGTCTTCCCCTGGTTCCCCCAGCGAGCCCTGGTCAACAACTAAGCTGCCATCAGGGCAATCAGTATTTGAAGGCTGGTTCCAGGGCTGCCCCTGCCCCCCATGAGGCAAGGTGAGACAGCCACCTCAGGTGGCAGGATCCACTTTGCACAAAGTCTGGGAGGGTGCAGGAAGTTTAGTGGTGAAAGTGAGCAGACGTGTTGTGCGGGGGGAACATCTGCCTTGTTTGGACTTTCAGCAGCTCTGCTGGTTATTTGAAAACAGAGGAAAGGGACAGAATCTGATGAGTAACTTGATTGGGATTAAGAAAATAAGTCTGTTTGGTGCCCTACCAGAGGTGGCCAGTGGCCACGGATGCTGGTGGGTGGCACTGGACACATACCTCAGCTTCCCAAGAATCCTCATTTCTGTTTTGGCTTTTAAAAAGTAAGTCTCTAGTCCTTATGGTTGTGAAGATATGCTTGGATTGTACAGGGACAATTTCCATGGAAGAATTCAGGGGCTGAGCACCATCCCTGAAATACCTGTGTTCTGCAGTCCTCTGCTCTGTCTGTGTGTAATTGACAGCGGCATTGTTTTATTACTTTTGTTCCCTCTTGCTTTTTTGGTCAACTCTTGAAGCACCATGCAGATTATTAAATTCTCTGTGCCAGTTCGACTCAAGATCTGGCCTCCAGTCGGGCAGTGAAAGCCCGCCTCCTGATTTCCTGGAAAATGTCTGGGACCTGTTTTATCCTTTTAAATACCAGTTGTTCCTGATTTGCTGAGATGCAAGGCAGAGGGAAATGAGATTTTCTTTGGCAAGGAAGAGGGAGAGTTCCAAGGGGTAGGATGCATCTCTTATTTGCCATTTCCCCCTCCCCTGAAAAAATGGGAATAACCTGGCTAGAAGTGGTCACGTTAGATCAGAGGTCTAGAATGAGTTGCAATTGCAGCCCAGGCTACTGTCAGAGAAACAGTTCCTTTGCGGGCTGAGTTTTGGCACAGCTTTCGCCTTTAAAATTATGACTTTGCTTATGATATTGCTAAATTTGGGGCTGGCACACACAAAAAGATTTGCTGGCATTTGAGACACACACTGAGAATCTTGGTTTTCCCAAGGGTGGTGATTTCTCTGGTTATGTTTCTGAGGGCCAAATTTCATTGTTAAGTTTTCCCTGTAGTAGAGAGAGAGAAAAAAATTATTGGGTGGTGGGAGAAATCTCTTATGTCAAAGATGATTCTGAACAAGAAGCTTAAAAATTTGTGGTTTCCAAGGCTATCTCAGGAGTTTTAGGAAAATCTGAGGCCAGCTGTTTTAGGATTAATTAGAAGAGCCCGTGTGGTGTAGTGGTTGTAGAGTTGTGGGCTAGGTCCTGAGAGACCAGGGTTCAAATCCCCACTTCATAATGAAGCTCACTGGATGATCTTGGGCCAGTCACTCTCAGGCTAACTAACCTCACAGGTTTGTTGTGAGAATAAAATGAAGAGGGGGAGAGTTATGTACACCACCTTGAGGTCCTTGGAGGAAAAGGTGAGATATAAATGCAACAAGTAAAAGTAATTTCCAAACTTAGATGTTTTTTGCTGGACTGTGTGGCCAACAGTGATAACTTTGCACTCATAGTTCTGATCACAGGTGCTCTTATGTGTATGGTTTATTGAACAGGCACTGAAAAATCCCCCAGTAATGATGATAGTTTTAAAAACAACAACAAAACAGCGCTGGGTGAGGCTTTGTAGTACCAAACATCTGGAGGCAGCAGGTTGGATAAGTCTGGTCCAGAGAGATGTTCTTGCAACAGTGTTTTCCAGGTTGACCATGGCCTCTTCCTCTAATAATAAGGCATTTGTGACTTCCTAGATCCAGCTAGATGGTATTCTTCCACTGGATGTTAAGAGCCAAGAGAGGCAAGGCTTTAGCACTGGTACTCTAATGGCAACACTTCTAACATTTTGCGCCTGTTGGAGATCTTAGACTTCCACGTATATTGAAGTTGTCTTGTGTAGCTCTGCTGTATCGTAGCTATAAAAGTTGCCTCTCGCCAACCCCGTTTACTGGAAATTGTGACGCATTCAGTCTCTAATTTACATTAAGAGCGGAATGCCCTGTAAATTCCCAGGCTCTCTTGAAGGGAGCAAAACCAATAGGCCAGGAAGGTGCCAGCAAGTTCAGTGTCATGTCAGGAAACTGCGACCTTTGTCTCCTTTGAAAACCAGCACCTGCCCTCCTACGCAGCCAATCCCTGTCTCTTCTCCCCGCTGTCCCAATTTTTGAACAGTATGCAGACAAACATACATGAACCTCTGCAGCAATCTGTTTCAATTTCATTTTGTGTACCCTGATTTTAAATGTCTCCCCTTCTTTCCTGTTTTGAAAATGCATAAACAGAGCCTCCTCCCCATGATGGTACAACCTTAATCTGACACATCTAGACAGCTGGGAAAAGCAAACTCACAATTGGATAGGAAGGACATGGGAGGGGGGTGGGGAGCAGAAATATTTTTGGCTCTGTCAAGGCCTGACGCTGCTGAGTCACTGGATCTAGGTGGGGACCCACCAGGGAGTATTTATTGGAGTGGGAGAGGGTGGACGTTGCTTGCTAGGCCTCTTAGCTGAGAGACTAAGCAACACAGAACAATCTTGCTTCTGTGGTGAACCTGCTAGGTGGCCCTGAATGCGGCCATTGCTCTCTGCCTTGGCCTGTCTGTGTCTTCAGTCCCTTTGAGGGATCATTCTACCTTACAAAGTTGTTGTAAGGATTAGGATAAGTGCTTTAAAGGCTCTAGAGCAGCCTTTCTCAACCTGTGGGTCTCCAGATGTTATTGAACTACAACTCCCATCACCCCTAGCTAGCAAGGCCAGAGCTCAGGGATGATGGGAGTTGTAGTCCAACAGCATCTGGGGACCCACAGGTTGAGAACCGCTGCTCTAGAGCATTAGGCCAACAGGGTGCCCTGGTTGGAGCTGGTGGGAGACTGGGAGTTGCATCTAAAACATCTGGAGGGCTCCAGGTTGGAGGTTGCTGTGCTAGGTGGTGATCAGGTAGACAGTGGTCACTATTCCCCTGCCCCTCTCTGCAGTGTTATTTAATGTTTGCGTTTATATCCCACCTTTTTTCTCCAAAGAGCTCAAGGTGGCGTATATGGTTTAATTCCCACAACAACCCATTGAGTTTCATAGCAGAGTAGGGATTCAAACCCTGGCATAGGAGCCATCTCCTTGGGGCCAAGGTCCCTTCCCCTCCCCCAATAAAATATTTGAAGTAGCTGGGCCCCTCCAAAGTTAATGGGCAACGCCATTCAAATGGCGTGTGCACACTGCGTCATGTGATTGATTTATGTGGAGCGGAGCTAATTTGCACCCCCTAATATGTTATTCAAGTTGACACCCCTGAACCCTGATCTTCTGGGCCCTAGTTTGACGCTCTAACCACTACGTGGCACTGGTTCCCATTTATACAATGTCACCAGTGTACAAAGACAAAATGCTCTCAAGTAGGTCACAGTACAGTATTCTCAAAACCCATATGCAACCTTATATTATCAATGGGCTTCTTTCTAGTCTGTAGTGCAGTTTTATATTCTGCTTTTCTGCTGCTTAGTGTAATTATTAAATGTATTTGTTGTTTCATGCCCGTGCCATTTTTAATGATGCGTAGAGTTTGGTATTTCTTATTTTAGCTTAGTTTTATTAGTTTAGTACTGTAAACCCCTCTGGAATTTTTTAAACGAAGAGCGAGCAGTAAATAAAAGGAGCAATAATGCTTGTGGTCATGGTTTATTTATACATTGCTTTTTGGCCCAAAGGCACCCCCATAGCAGTGAGCAGAATATTAATATGAAAGAAAAAATATGAAAACAGTACAATAAAGAGAGGCAGTGTTCCATAGTGGTTAGAGTGGTTGGGCTAGGAACTGAGAGATCAGGGTTCTAGTACTCACTCATCCATGAAGCTCACTGGGTCGCCCAGTCACTGTCTCTCAGCCTAACCTACCTCACAGGGTTGTTGCAATGAGAAAATGGGGAGAAAGAGAACCATGTTTGCCACCCTGAGCTCTTCGGAGGAAAGGCAGTATAGGAATGAAATAATAATAATAATAATAATAATAATAATATCAGTTACAGCAATAAAAATGGAGATGTTTTTTGGAGATGTTGACGAAAAGAAAAAAAAGCTCAACCACTTTGTCCGGATTTTCACTTTTGGGATTATGACAACCCTATCTAAAATATCTGGAGGACATGAGGTTGGTGGAGACTGATGTAGGTGCTCAAAGACTGAACTGCAAGGGAGAATGGGCTGAGGCATTGATGGGAACGGGAGACCTTTGGCTTCCTGTATGATCTTTGCTGAACAGGCTAGGCAGTTTTCTTTGCAAGGGGTTTTGTGTGCTTGTCTTCTTAATTTTTTCCTGCCCTCTCACAGTTCAGGGGTGTGTTTGGGATTTCACGATAGCTCAGCTGTGCTTGAATGGAACTGTACGTGCGTTGTAGGAGGGGGCTGTATTGTGGAACTCTGTCGTAGTGTTTTCCAAATTTCCAGTGTTCATGCAGCACTTGGGTTTCTGGAATGGATCTTGAAGGAAAAGCCTTTCTTATGCTCGAAGAGCTTTTGGGGTTTGGCATGAGGGCACCTAATGAGTTGCAACAGGGAATGTCTTCTTGGGGCAGATAATTTGGCTGCTAAGCCTCCTACTTCTCATGTAGAAGGCACCAGGTTCAAACCCCAATGTCATTTCCAGGCAAGGCCTTGAAAAGGCCCCCTGCCTGAAACCCTGGAGAGAGCTGCCAGTCAGTGTAGACAGTCTTGAGCTAAGGAACCACCAGTCTGACTTGGTATAAATTGGTTTTCTATGTTCCTAATTAAGAATCCAAGAAGCTGGAGTCAAGAGGAATGTCTGCACTTGGTGCCGGAATGATGACAATGTCTCTGCTTGATGTACCTGCAAGGGGAGATTATTTCACAAACAGGTTTCCATTTAGTAAATTATGCCACTAACTTACTTCTCATGAGCACGGTAGCATATCTCCTTGGGGCAGGCAATTTAGATATTACAGCTTTGGAAAGTGTGCATCTGACTTGCGGAGATTGTTTTTGAAAGTGACAAGACGCAGTAGACTTTGGTGCTGGTGGGTGTTGCTCCTAAGTTGAAAGCCTTTGCCACTTTCTCATTGATTATTAAATTTATATCCCGCATCTCCTCCGAAGAGCTCAAGGTGGGCTCCCCGTTTTATCCTCACAACAAACCTGCAAAGTAGGTTAGGCTGAGAAACTGTGACTGACTGAGCTCAAGGTCATCCACGGAGCTTCAGTGGATTTGAATCCAGGTCTCTCAGGTCCTAGCCCAAAGCTAGAATCCCTGCACGAAATGTAGCCACCCCCACAGGTCTGGTAAAGAGCATGAGCAGCCACCCGCCTCCAGTTTGAGCAAGGAGCTCCACTGTAGGACCCAGAGGGCATCCGGGGAGATCTGACCTCTTAAGATGAAGCAGAGCACTCTCTCCAAAGGGCCCTGGGGTGGTGTGGCTACCCTGGCCTGACCTTGCCTCCTTTCAGAGCTGCTCGCACCCTCAAGTATACATCATAAATAATAGGTAATGCTCGCTCGCTCGCTCCTCCGCTCACTCACTTACGTAAGGCTTTTTAGTCAAGGACCTCGGAGCACTTTAAGGAAAGAAGGTCAGTGCCATGATGATGGTGCATGTAGAGAGAGCTTGTAAACTGAGGCAGTGAGGAAGCGGCAGGTGACCTTGGCTAAGGTCACCCTTCAAATTGCTTTTCCCCAGCCTGGAGTCAGAATCCCAAGGAAGCTACAGCCGCGGCTTGCTGAAGCGAAGCCAGTCTTGCTTCAGAGATGAGAGCAGATGACTCTCCCTGCCCCCCCCCTTGCCATCCCCTTTGCAAGCAGTCATACAGACTGCAATGGCGTCTCCCTGCCGTTTCTGCCGTTTCGAAAACCGTAACAGCCGTTGACTTTCTCTTTTTGATACTTTGGTAATTTGATTTCCTTTTCCTTTTCCTAGATCCTCTACCCTGGTTCATCCTCCCTCCTTGTTCCCACCCTCTTCCTGCCCTAGAATAGCTGGTGCTGATTCTGTAGCATCCTGCTGGTTCCCATGGCAACCCTCTTTAAAGCCAGGCATCCAGACAAGTCATGGGATTATGTTTTCATTGTGGGGGGATCAGGCAGTAAAGGTGTGAAGGAGGGAGCTAGAGAATAGGATGGGTTTTCTCCCCCCCTCCCTTCTCTTGTCTTTCAGAATTCTAAATGCTTGCACTTTGCAAACAGGCAGAAAATGCAAAGCGATATAGGGATGAAAGTAATATTGCCTCATTGCATGCCAGGGACACTTTTAGATACTAAGAAATGGATCCTTCCCCCCAACAGCATGCCAGCCAGGAAGATGCTATGCCAGCCTTTGCCAACCTGGTTCCCTCCAGATGTTAAGCATAAGAAGAGCCTGCTGGATCAGGCCAATGGCCCATCTAGTTCAACATCCTGTTCTTACAGTGGCCAACCAGATAGATGCCTGTGGGGAAAACCGCGAGCAGGACCTGAGCACAAGAGCCCTGTCCCCTCCTGTGGTTTCCAGCAACTGGAAATGTTGGGGGGTTGAACCTGGAACCTTCTGTGACCAAAGCAGGTGTTCTACTAGGGAGCTAAGACCCTTCATCTAATTCAGAGGTAGCCATCGTGGGGCCCACCAGATGTTCTTGGGTCTTGTTCTCGCTTGAAACTGGCACTGTAACATAGCACTGCCATGGTGGAAGTTGAGCTCCAAAATATTTGGAGGGTACCAGGTTGAAGAAGTACTAATATGCTGCAGTTTTAGAGTCTTGGACAGGGTCAGCAAACTTTTTCAGCAGTGGCCAGTCCATTGTCCCTCAGTCCTTGTCGGGGGCCAGACTCTATTTTGAAAAAAAAAAGAAAAGCACAAATTCCTATGCCCCACAAATAACCCAGAGATGCATTTTAAATAATAGCACAAATTCTACTCATGTAAAAACACGCTGATTCCTGGACCGTCTGCGGGACGGATTTAGAAGGCGATTGGGCCAGATCCGGCCCCCGGGCCTTAGTTTGCCTACCCATGGACTAGAGCTTGGGAGAGACCAGTGTTCTAATCCCACTTGGGTATAAGACTCACTGGGTGACCTGGGGCCAGTCACTGCCACTCAGCCTAACCTACCTCACAGGGTGGTTGTGGGGATGAAATGAGGAGCTTGGGGAGAACCATGTTTGCCACACCTTGAGCTCATTGGAGAAAAAGATGGGATGTAAATGCAATCAGTCGATGATACTAAACTAGGTGAACATAGAGCTTCCTGCCTTCTGAAGAAGTCCCAGAGTCCCTGACATCACCTTGTATGTCTGGACGTCCCATAATATCTGAACACACCCTTTTATATGTTTGGAATCTCTCTCCCTCTTCCCACTGCCAGCCCCCAATGCAGCCACGGTTCTGGTGCAGCATTGCATGTGTTAAGGCAGCATATTTTGGGTTGCCGCTGTGGCTTAGGCACTGCTGTGTCCCCCCCTCCCTCCACACAAATAAACACACTGTTGTTGTTTTTCTCCACACCCCCAGAGCTGCTGTTGTGGATGGCAAAGTGCCCAACTCTCTTGCTCTCCTTCCTTCTAAAAGTTACTCACAGCAGTTAGGTTTGGCCACAGGGGAAATAAAATGGGAGGGAAACTTTTTGTTGGGCTTTTATTTATTTATTTTGGATAATTATTTTTAGAGGATTCCACCCCCCTCCAGGAAATGGCTGGACAATCTAACCTCACCTCTCCAGTAGATTTCCATCCTATGTAAATGCCATGGTTAATAACCTTGCGGGGTTGGTAACGCGAACGCTGGAATACTGTGGTTGGGGTTTGTTTTTGCAGATACAATGCTCATACAAGAACAAGCTGTGTACAAATGCTCAGTGTTCAGGACCCTTCATGTATGTTAAGCACATAAGAAGAGCCTTGCTGGATCAGGCCAGTGGCCTTTCTAGTTCAGCATCCTTTTCTCACGGGCCAACCAGATGCCAGTAGGAAACTAGCAACTCATATTGAGAAGCATTTCTGCCTCTGACCATGGAGACAGAGCATAGCCATTGTGGTTGCATGGGAAAGGTCCCAGATTGAATCCCTGGCACCTCCAGGTGAGGCTGGGAAAGACCCCTGCCCAAAATCCTAGAAAGCTGCTGCCAGTCGGTGTAAGCAAGGCAGAGCTAGATGCACCCCCATGGTCAGTGACAAAGGCAGCTTCCTGCATTCCTAATAAATGTGTGGCTGGGCTGAGTTTTCAATCGGGAACCTTGTGCATCATGTTCTTAACTATGATGCTACACTGGGAGTACTTGAAAAAAAAAATGAGTGATGCTTGGTCTCTCAGTAATTGCCAGTGTATAAGCATGTCACGTAGGGAAGGAAAGTCTGCCAACCCAGCTAGGGTTCTGTTGGCCAGATCAGAAGTTTATTACGGTTCAGTTTCTGAATTTGGAGGTTGTGGTTCTCCCAGTGTGGCCATGCACCCCCTCTTCCGTTCTGTCTAATTCCCCTTTTTTGTTGTGAAAGGCTAGTCGTTGGCATCTGGAAGCACAACCCATAGACTTCCCCAGGCTGGTGCCCTCTAGATGTTTTTGGGTACAACTTCCATCAGCCTCTATGACCTGGTCAGCAAGTGGGACCTTGTAGTGGGGCTGCCACCTGGGGCTGCCTGGTTGGTGCTGACCCTTGGCAGGCTTTTTCCATTAGTGGTTCCCCGGTTGTGGAATGCCCTCCCTTGTGAAGGAGAGCTGTATCCATCATTGATAACTTTCAGGAGGAACTTGATCACATTCCTATTTATTCAGACGTTTGGTGGCTGAAGAAAACTGTCCTAGACAACCCAAAGGCCATTGGATGGAAGAATGTTTTCAGTTTTTTTAACGGCTTTTAGAATGTTTCGAACTGCAACTGGTTTCAGATGTTTTTAATTATAATTGTTTATTGAAAGTTTGCTTTGTTTTTCTTTCAAATGTCGGTTTGCTACCCTAGACTGCTTGGGGAGGAAGGGCAGGATGTTTAATAATAATAATAATAATAATAATAATAATAATAATAATACAGTTGTGCTGTCTGGGACCGATGGAAATTGTAGTCCAAATAACCAGAAGGCCTGGACTAAGGAAACCCAATTTCAAAACTCTCACTCAGCCATGAAGCTTGCAGGATGGGCACTGGAAGAGTCAGTCACTCTGTCTCCCAGCCTAACCTACTTTGCAGGGTGGGTGCGAAGGTAAAATGGAGGGGGATCATGCATGAAGCCTTGAGATCCTTGGATGAAGAATGGGACATTGATGTAGCAATGAAGCAAATGCTCTGTGTTTATAAGCACACTGAGGGTTGAGTAATTTTTGGCTTGGGGTTTTATATGGTAACATCCCAAATTACTTAAGGGCAGGGAACAGCAAATAACAACAGTAAATCAAACAGGATCCGAGCACAAGAGCCCTCTCCCCTCCTTTGGTTTCCAGCAACTGGTATTCAGAAGCATTACTGCCTCCAACCATGGAAGGAGAGTGTAGCCATTGTGGCTCATGCTGGGCTGTGGGTGGAAGGGCCGGTCCACAGCCTGTTCAGTCCTCCTGTTTGGCAGAGGATGCTGGCAGGGATGGTGGCAGCAGGGAGCAGTAATGAGGTGTCCAGGTATGGAGCAGTGTGTCTGTTTGTCTGTGCAGACACAGGGCCTGTTCTGTGCCCCCTAAGCCAGCTGACTGCCTTCAGATATGAGGGATGATGGTCCCATTGTGAGGTTGCTTGCCCATTGGAAAAAAGAATAGGGTCTGCTCCCCCCCCAAAAAAAGAGGATGCACATTTGCAAGTACTGATTTCTGTGTATAGATGCAAATTTAAAACAAATTACTCTCACTTAAATAGATATGTGTCTTGCCATTGTGGAGAGGGCCTTGGCCCTTACGTTTAAAGCCTGCCCATTGTACATTTAAAGCACATGGCTTCCCTCAAAGAGCAGTGGGAGTGGTAGTTTCCCCATCACAGTTCCCAGCATCCTTAACAAACAGCAGTGCTCAGGATTTTGGGGTGGAAGCTGTGTGCTTTAATTGTGGGTTGAATATTCTTTAAATGTGTGCGGTGGATCACCCAGCACCTTGCAGGCTGAGGCCATTGCAGCTTCTTTTTTCAGCATCGTGGTATGTTGGACTGGTGATATACCACAATGTTGAAAAGCTGATATCGCCCAACCCTAGCACAGAGCCGTAGAAAGCCGTAGGTTTCAAGAGAGCCCTTAAACTAGCTTTCTATCATGTGCAGGGGTCAAGGAGGTTGCTAAGGCCCCCAAATCTTTTTCTGGCTGCCCCAAGAGTTTTTGGGATGGTCATGAACTGGGGTGTGGGGGAAGAGTTGAGAGGCATATCCTGGTTACTGAGTAGGGTATCAATTTGGTGGTAGAGAAAACAACAACTTGAGATGATTTGGGGATAATGAAAGGTGGTCATTGAATGGAAGTTGAATTGATGTGGAGCAGAATTTGTTGAATGTATTGGGATAAATAGGAGCATGACATAAGATGGGCCTGCTGGATCAGTCCACTCTGACCCATCTAGCCCAGCCTCCGGTTCTCACAGTGGCCAACCAGATGCCTGTGGGAAAGCCGCAAGCAGGATTCAAACACAAGAGCACTCTCCCCTCCTAAGATGTGGAACAACTGAAGCATTCCTGCCTCTAAGGGTGAAAGTACAGCATAGCCAGGGGCAAAACTAGGCTTTATTTCCCCAGGGTCAAGGATTCAGCTTGGCACACCCCCTCCCATGTGCTTGTGTGTGTGACACACACACACACACACACACACACACACACAGAGAGAGAGAGAGAGAGAGAGAGAGAGAGAGAGAGAGAGAGGCTGGGAGCCTCAATGGTGCCCCTCTGGAGAACTCTCAGGCCATTTGGTTGGAAGATTAGTTGCCTTGCCTTCTGAGACGTTTAACATCTAAATGTGCTATCTACACATCTCAATTAGCGCTGGCAAATTTGCATCTCTATGCCAGTGCCTGAGCTCTTTTATCTACCTCACAACATCCCTTTGATGTGCGGAGCTGAGTTTGAACACATTTCTCTACTCAAGGCAGTGTGAGAATCCAGGTTTCCTGACGAAGCCTTGATGGGTCATGGTGGCAACCAAGTCATTACCCTAGTAGCCATAAGGTTTTATTGTTCCTGCCTAAGTTTAGGGCAAGCCAAGCTTAGACTGGCATTTATAGGCTTTCAGGGAAGCAATGAGTCTTCTTGTTTTCCTTTTCAGTGTAACCCCTTCATCTCCAGGGCCAATCCATCTTCCTCCCTCAGTATTCATGCATTTTCCCCAACTGCAAAACCCCCTGAACAAATATTTTTCTTTGTTCTGGTTGGCTACTCTTGAATAGTAACCTACTGAAAATGTGTGTGCACGTTCTTGTGATATTGATATCCAGTTGTAGTGTAGTGGTTAGAATGTCGGACTAGGACCTGGGAGAGACCAGGGTTCAAATACCCACTTGACCATGAAGCTAACTGGGTGACCTAGGGTCTGTCACTGCCTCTCAGCCTGACCTACCTCACAGGGTTGTTGTGAAGAGAAAACAGGGAGAGGGAGAAGCATGCATGCCAGCTTTTGCCCCTTGGAGATAAAGCTGGCATACCAATGCAATAAATATAGAAATTAAATTCTATCCATATTTATTTTTGTGTGATAACCATATCTATCTATATTTCTGTTTGTGTGTGTCGTGTATATGTTTCTATATAACAACACTAGTTGGCTGCTGTTCTCAACCTCCCTCTATGCCCTGATGACTTGGGTGTCTAAAATGGGGTATAGGCCTACCAGCCAAAGACCTGGGTGGTGTTTCATGGAGCGAGTCTGTTTTCTGAGCAAGGTGTAGCTTCTAAAGCCATGGGGAGCTCTTCTGAGTCTGTTCTCAGGGTCAGATCCAGGAACAGAGTACACCAGGCTGCTGGTGTATCTTTGAGCTGCTTATTGCCACCCAAATTGCCCTTATGGAGAAATCCAGGCCAAATCTGGGGTTTCCCCCTCAAATCTGAGAGAAGCTCAAATAATTAAATCAAGGCTAGTGAAATGACCTGAGGGAGGTCTTCTGTTGCATCACTTGATTGTCACTAGATTTAAACAACAACAGTTTTGATTAGGCATGGGGAATTTCTCAGACATGTCTTGCAAATCTTTAAAACATCAGAAGGGAGAGAGACACACTCTCCTAACAGTTGCAGTGAGGTATCTAAATATTTGCAGCTTTGAGCAGGGCCAGGAAAAAACCCAGTTTGTAAAGGGGTGTGTGTATGTACCGGTATGTTCATGCTGGGTCAACGCAACCCTGTGCTAGAGAACCTTTCCTGGAAGGAGAGGGTCAACGGTCACACTTTGGCACCACTGTGAACATGTCACTTGTGGTTGTCGTCATATTTGCTGGATCCTGTGGCTACAGGGAGGCACTGCCCTTAACCTGCCTGTTCTCTCCTGCTGGATAGCTGTGTCGGCCGCAGGCCTCTCTCAGTTTGAAAGCTGATGATGAGCATTTTGACCTGTACAGTGTGTGAGGTGGCTCCAGCTGCCCCAATTAACTGAGGGGAGTCTCCATTTTCTGGTTCCTGTCCTTGGGAAAAAAATCCCTATCTATTTTTGCCCTTTGGGGGATACTTACTAATTTTTACTTGTTTATTTCATTTCAGAAATTTATATGTGGCTTGTTAGTAAAAAACAAACAAACCTCAAAGCAGGTTACAAAAAAAGTGTAAAACAATAAATTCATCCATAAAAACAGCTATTTAAGACATACAAATCATAATTAGAATCAGTGATAAGCTAAAAACTAATTAAAACACAAGCCAACTTTCATTCTGTGCCTCCACATTTGAAGACTGTAAATGCTTCTGAATTGGTTGCTGGCAGGAGGGGAGAGTTCTCAAATCCTGCTTGTGGGTTTCCTAGAGGTCACAATGAGAACAGCATGCTAGATGGGCCATTGGCCTGATCCAGCAGGCTTTTCTTATGTTTAGTGCAAAGAGGTCCCATCCTTAATGGCCCCTGTCCTGTTTAGACGGGCGACGAATACTGGAGCCTCTCAACAGGCGCAGCCCACAACAGTTTGCTATTTCCCCACTGTTTTCTTCTCTCCTGTCCTCAGAGCGGTTATTGCTTTCGGCCCTTAATGCCTGTTGATTAATGAGATTAAAATCTTAAATTCCTAGTGATTGTATTTTGCATCTGGCTTTCTTAAGGTTTTTTTGTTTGTTTTTGTTTTCAGTTGGTCAGTGGGAACGAGGGAGGAACAGCCTGTCCTGGATCCCGATTTGATAAGAAAGAAAAGGATGGTTTTGCAGGGTGGGTGGGGAATTAATTCCTTCAAGATAATTGTTTCTACACCCATTTGCGTCACCAGTAAACAGCTGGACTGTCTTCAGACTTCTTCATGTCATTTGCTGCAGAGTTTTTGCAGCTTTTCAGTCTTCTTCCTCTCCCTTCCGTTTTGATTGCACCTGTTGTATTATGGAAACCATTGCCAACATGGTGCCCCTCAGATGTTTTGGAGGGAAACTCATCTCAGCCCCAGCTGCGGGCTGATGGGAGTCCAAACTGGCAATGTGGGAGTTTGAGTCCAACACATTGGGGTGGGTGGGTTATGGACTTGAGAGTGGTAGTTTCGTGGTTGTTGTTGTTTTTGCATAAGGCCACAGCTGTTAAATATTGTGGGCATTTGTATACAGCGGTACCTCGGGTTACATACGCTTCACGTTACATACGCTTCACGTTACATACGCTTCACGTTACAGACTCTGCTAACCCAGAAATAGTGCTTCAGGTTAAGAACTTTGCTTCAGGATGAGAACAGTAATCGTGCTCCAGCGGCGCGGCAGCAGCAGGAGGCCCCATTAGCTAAAGTGGTGCTTCAGGTTAAGAACAGTTTCAGGTTAAGTATGGACCTCCGGAACGAATTAAGTACTTAACCCGAGGTACCACTGTACTCCAGTCGCATGATAGTTCTTTGCGGGTAGAAAATATATGTTACTTCAAAGGCCAAGATATTGAACGGGCCAACCTGTTTGGATTGTGTTGCATGGAAGGGATTGGAAATAAGTATTCCTGCATTGCAGGGGGTTGGACTAGATGACCCCTGGGGTCCTTTCCAGCTCTACAATTCTATGATTCTATGTAGATTCTGTGAAACGATTATATACAAACCATACTTAAGGATAACAGGGTCTAGGTCTGGTCACCTCACCCCATCTCCAAAGAGGATCTTCTAGCATTAGAGAGAGGCAGGTAGAATGATATGAAAAAGGCAGTGCAGCATAGTGGTGACACAGCTTGCTCAGGACCCCTGGGGGAATCTTCTCAAAGCAGGGGAGGGACCTCGTGGAGGGCGGCTTCTGGCAGAACAGGAAACCTCAAATAACCTGGTATCACACTAAACCAGCAGCAGCACCCCCCTTTCACTCCCAGCCTCCTCAGGGTGCAGATGGTTGTCATTTCAGGGAAGGAGTATAGAGCTCATCTGACCACCAGGGGCCTTTATTCTTGGGGTCTACATGGGAGCAGGGAGAAGCCAGGAGAGGACCCTGGGAGCCAGCAGGTGACCAGGAAGGGGGAGGAGCTGCCTGAGGATATCATGTTCCCAGTGGGACCTTTACTAGGATAGCAGCTCATTTTTGCACTCCCGTAGGTGACTGCAGCTCACCTCTTCAAATCTTGATCTTGGATATTTCAGCTGTGAACGGAGACTCCATGATGAGACTTCTTCTGCCTTGAATTGCTGGCTGCTGAGGGGCAAGCAGCAGGGCACAGCAATTAAACACATTTTGTGGTTGGAAGGGGCACTGTGCGTCCCCTTGGAATAAAAGTGCCCCCTCCTCAGAGTTGAAGGCCTGGCTGCTTTTCACCTGGCTGCCTGTGTCAAAAGTGTTTGGACGCAAATGGCCAGCCATTAATCTCTTCCCTGTGCTGTTTTGCTAATCCTTAATTAGCATCTTGTTGTAAGTTCGTTATCTAGTTATGAGTTCCATTTAGCAGGCGTTAGTGGAGTTGGCGGCAGGATAGCAGCCTTCGTGCTGTAGGTTTTGTTCCAGGATCTAAAACCTGAGAGAGGTAATATTCCAGAAGGGAATCGAAAGGACTTCTGGTATTCTGACAGATGGAGGTGGAAACGAGTGACAGACTCGCTTTTTCCAAAACCTGGCATTTGAGATTGGCATTATCGTGTTACACACATTTGTCTGCAACTGTTCAGTGTTTAAATGAAAAGGATAGCGCTGTGAGGCACTGCGGAGACCATCTTGTCTAACATTCTGCAGTGTGGTGGGATCTCTAATCATTGCCTGCTAAAGCAAGGGTGGAGAATCTCTGCCCTAGGGTGCAAAAGCAGGCCTCTGAACTTCTCTTTCTGGCCCTTGCCAGGCTGGATTTTGTCTTTGAACTCTGAACACGCATCCTGCTTCCCCTGGAAGCTTGCTCGGAAGGGAAGGTGTCCCTTATTCTGAAAAGGGGTCCCCATCTCTGTGCTATAGAATCTACCTAATTTACAGTTTTGCAGCTGCAGCTAAAGAAAGAAAAATGCTGCAATTCTCTAAAGATGTCTGTTGTGGACTGCAAAAAGGACCATCTGCAATACTATATTGATGTTGCTACTCTCAATTTGTATTGATAATTATTAGTTTTATATATGAGCGGTTTTATTGGTGCTATGTTTTGTCCCTGCTTCCCTGCTGGTTGTCCCAGCAGGGGGTTTCGATTCACTGCAAATTTGTGATTGTAGGTCTTTGTACTATTCCCATTTTTTTGTAATTGCTATTGGGTCACAGACAAATAGAATCACTCACCTAATTTACATTTAACCACATGCCTCATTCAGATCTTCTAGATCTGCAGGTTGCATAGTGTTATCTATGCACTGTGCAAAGAAGTACATTCTTGTGTCTGTCCTGAATCTTCCAGCATTCAGCTTCATTGGATGGCTCTGAGTTCGGGTGTTATAAGAGAGGGAGAAGGCCAGTGTTAGAAACTGAGATACGAAAGCTAGGTTCTAAATGGCACCTTAAACCTAGGTTATAGGCGCAACAACAGAATGTTTAGGTGCACTTTTTTGTAACAAGAATACAAAGCTAGAAATGATAGAACTGCAGCCAAAATCTTATGTTCATTTTCACATGGTCTAGTCCTTCCCTTGCCCACCCCCCTAATATTCTTAAGAGGGTCTCTTCTTCAGTCTTCAGAGAGTACCTGGAAGTGGGGAGGCAGAAAAAGGCCCTCCTTTCCTTCCACTCTGCAGTTTTAATTTGAAACCTTATGTGCAGTGTTGCGCCCAGAACTCAGAAATTGTTTGTGGTAATGAAATTCCCTGTCACAAAATGGGACTTTCGAACACTGGATAAAACCTTTTCTCCATAATTTCACACACCTCTGTATTAGTTGTATCTGACCAAGGTGGGCCTCTCTAGTCTCCCACAGGGGCCAGCTGGATGTAGCTGGTAGGTCAGTCAGCAGGACAGGAAAACAACAGACATCCCCCCACTGTTGCTCTACAGCAGTTGGTATTCAGAGCTAGACTGTTTCTTAGCATGGAGGTTTCACAGAACTACCTTGACTAGACAAATTCATAGAGGATAACTCAATTAGGTGTAATGGCATAATGCAGCCTCCTGCAATCTCGTACCCTCCAGCTCCAACACCCTTGATCCCTGGCAGTTGGCCATGCTGGCTGATGGGAGTTTGACATCCAACAGCTTCTGGAAGGCATTGGATTGTGGAAGGCTGCTCTAGGGCCACTGAAATCTATGTCCCTATTGAGCTGGAATCTGTAGCCAGAAAATCCATCACCCTGTTTACTATATATTTGAGAGGCATTGATCACTCTTGAGGTCCGGCATAATTTTGAATATCATGAATAATAATAATAATAATAATAATAATAATAATAATAATAATAACAATAATAATAATAATAATAAATTAGCCAGCTCCAGGTTTCATCCAGCAAGGCAAATACTGTGCCAGGTTGGGCATATAAATACACAAAGTGACAGCAAGTGTCATTCCCCTGTGTGATGTAGACCTGCCGGCTGGATTGAGTTTCCCAAGGGGATGGAGCTTCTCAGTTACACATTTGGAGCTTTTAATTGTGCAAAGAGACTCCGGATTGTGGGGATGGGGGGAGTATCTCTCTTCCTTCAAGAGCTTTGTATGCTACTTCCTCCCCCTATAAAGGGGGCATCATAAAAGCAGAGATTCACCACAGAAGGGTGGCAGGTAGCTTGTCAAAAGTCAGCAAATCTGAACAAAAATATTGAGGGGGACCCCCAAGCTGAAATATTCTGGTTTTTTATTTTATTTTATTTTACCAATTGCTTATTTACTTCTTCTTTTTTCAAGCACATAGCTTGCTGGCCCTTTTAAAAATGAGATTCTTTTCAAAGGTGCGTCTACTCCCCAATATTATAGATGAGTGTTGCAAATTGAACCTATTTAGTTACAGGCTGGCATGCATAGTTTGGCAAGAGAGCAATACGATTCTATAAATAGACCTTCGCCTATGGCGAGAGAGAATCTTCTCGGGTGAACAGACAGGAACCTTCTGTAATTAAGGAAGAGAGTCGGTCCTTTCCCCCTCCTCATTCTTCCCTTCCCAGGCTGTTGTAGTGCAAATGATCAATATAGGTATGTATTGGCAGTTGTGCATGCAGATTATTATTATTATTATTAGCTAGTAAACTGGCACTGTTGGCCAGGCTGAGCTGTTCTAAGATTCCTTTCAGACTGGCCTTTTCTCATAGTTTTTTTTTTTTTAAGGGCACATGTAATAATGTAAAGATTACTCCCCCACTCACCTCCTGCCAACTAGTGAGTAGAAAGGAGCAAAGGGAATGTATTTCGTGAAGGCAGGTGAGGCTGAGGATTTTGTCCCTGGGGTTTCTTATCTCGATGAAAAGCTCCACAGTGTTCTTTTCTTTCTGGCTGAGAAAGTTTTGCTACATTCCTAGGGCTGGAACGCACGCAGAAAGTCTGACCCCCTTTCCAGGACTGCAGAGTACAGGATGGCAAGGGGCCAAGTTTAATTATAGGAAAGAAGGAAGAGGAGTGTGTGTGTGTGTGTGTGTGTGTGTGTGTGTAAAAATTGCCTTTGAAAATTGTCATTGGGCACAGTGCAAATGCAAGTGGTACAGTTCACATCAAATTTCCTTTCATATTGTGCCCAGTGTGCGACAGCTGTGTAAAAGGTGAATTCTATGTTAGGGATCGTTAGCAGAGGAATTGAAAATAAAACTACCAATGCCATAATGCTGTTATACAAATCTGTGACTGCAATTGGAATACTGTGTATGGTTCTGGTCACCTTACCTCAAAAAGGATATTGTAGAGTTGGAAAGGGCAACTAAAATGATAAAAGAGGATGGAGCAGCTCGCTGCAGTGTTTGGGACTTTTTAGTTTAGAGAAAGGGCAAATATGAGTTTTTTCTCTCCCTCTCTCATAACACTAGAACTGGCCAACATCCAGTGAAACTGAATGTTGGAAGACCCAGGAGAGATAAAAGGAAGTACTACTTTATGCAGCACATGGAACTCACTCCCACAGGAGGCATTGCTTGCCACCAACTCAGATGGCTTTAAAAGAAGATTAGAAAAACTCATGGAGGAGAAGTCTATTGATGGCTACTAGCCACAATGTCTGTGCTCTGCCTCCACATTTGGAGGCAGTCATGCCTCTGAATACCAGTTGCTGGAAACCACAGGAGGGGAGAGTTGCTCCATTGTGTGGTCATTGTGAGAGCATGATGCTGGGGCAGCTGGGCCATGGCCGTGGTCCAGTCCCAAACACTGCAACTTCTCTTTATAGACGAGTCACTCTTAGTTGGCTTGCAGCATTTTCATTCTCTTCCTTGTTATGCTCTTAAAAGCCTCCATTCTGACATACACAAGGATCAACTCTAACCAAACCCCAGGATGGTGGGTGGGTGTAAACTACAGATGGAAGGAGCCTGGTTGTGCAGATGGGGACTGGTTTGCTTCCTTTGAATTCTATGGGACAAAGTATGGCAGCCTGACAACTTGGGAAAGAGTTGAGAAGGGGCTTGTTCTGTTGACTCATAGTGCAACTACTTTCTGGGGGGAAAGCGCTGGTGGGTTATAGGATGGGGAATATATCCACCTCCTCCAAAGTTTCACAGATGGCAACTAGCCCTTTCAGCAGAGCCCTGATGCTCATCTGAAGACCATCCCAGTTATTTTGGAGGGGGTGGAAGCAGGGCCGTCTTAAGCATATCCGGCACTGTGGTGCAAAGATCCCTCCGGCACCCCCCCCCCCCGTTTCCCAGAGTTGCCAACCTTTTTTAGGGAGGACGTTGCTGCCGGCAACGCGCCCAGCTTTGCGGGGCTGGAGGAGGCGGGCAGCGGCTGGAGGACAGCTCCTCCGGCAGGGAAGAGGCAGAGGCTGGACACGGTGGCTTCCAGCTCAGCTGGCCACTTCGTGCCGTGGTGGCCAAGGCAGGCAGAGGCTCTGGGCGCAGTGCTGCTTTGGCGCGGCATGGCGGAGGCGAGCGAGGGCAGCGAGCTGATTCTGGGAGGCGCCATGTCCAGCCTCCACCACTTCCCTGGTGCTCTCCAGAATGGCGCCCTGCGCCACTAGCCTCTATGGGCAAGACGCTCCTGGGTGGAGGCATTCCCCTACCCCATCCACCTTTTCACAGGGATGGCGAACTATTGGCCTTCCAGATGTATGAGGGTGTTCACTCTGTTAGCTTGCTAGCAATGAGTGAACATATGAACCTGCCTTATTCGGAATCAGAATATTGGTGCATCTCTAGCCCTCTATTGCCTCTGGCTCTCTGAGGTCTCAAGGGGAGGCTGTTCCTGCAAGCACATCCTAGCCTAGCATTATTTTCTCTGAGAACGCTGTGGATTGGCACCTTCTGTATCCGTATAAGACTCAGGCTTTGCCATGGAGCTGTGCCCCCCGCCCTCAAATGAGGCAAATTTTGTTTGCAAGCTTGATGTCATCCAGAATCTGGGGAAAATAACTGTCCCACCTCCCTTGCAGGGCTTGAACGTGAGAAAACAGGGATAAATATAGTCATGTAGCAACGGCAGAAAAGACTGAAATAAATGACGTGGGTTGTAGTAGCTCCATTTAGGGCATTAACAGCAATGTACATCATGGGCATATAGAGCCCCCCAGGTTGATGTGATTATCATGGACTGAACAAATTGGGAAGGAGAGGCTTTTTTTTGGAGGGGGAGCATCATGATAAAGGTTCATTCCCCTCCCAAGGATAGAAACCCAGTTCTCTGAGGTTTGCAGGTTGGCACTTTATGAATGTTGCCATCTTGGCTCATTCATCCAAAGTCCATAAGAAAACTGTCTGCCTTCATTCTGTATTCCTCCTCCCTGCACCCTCTTCTCTATTGACTGAAGTCTTTCCCAACCTGGTACCCTCCAGATGTTTTGGATGACAGCTAGAGATGTGAGACCTCCAGGTCTGACCTGAAGTCTCCAGGTTTTCCTGGCCTCCTCCAGGTGGCAGCTGGAGGGCTTTAATCTCCAGGTGGGCAGGAGTGCCTTTAACAAAAATAAAAAATAAACTAAAACATGTTAAGACTGTACATGCAGATTGGAAGCTTCAGCCCAGCAAGAGCTGGCTGCAAATTATAGCATAGACATTTGGGGGGGGCTGCCCTCCTCTGCTTCCCTCTCCCAATTAACCAACATCTCCAGAGCCCTCTCTATAACATCACTAAAGTGGCCTCTTAAGTCTCAGGTTTGGGCCCTGAAATCTCAGGATCTGGCATACTTCCGACCTGGCAACCCCATCAGCCCCAGCCAAAAGATGTACATGCTGGCTGGGAGTTGTATTGGGGCTAATGGGAGTTATAGTCCAAAAATGGCTGGGACCGGTGGAAGTTGTACTGATATTTTGGATTCCAGTTCCCATCAGTGCCAACCAGCACCGGAGGGCATCAAGTTAGAGAAGGCTGATTTCCTGTAAAGGAGGGTTGCCAAGTTTCTGGAAGCTCAGACCCTCAGATGCAAGGAGCAGAGGCTGGGAATGAGAGGGTGATTCCTGGCAGGTAAGGGAGTGTGGCTTGGTAGTTTAGGGCTGGATCCCAGAGGCAGGAGATGTAGGAATATAGGAAATTGCCCTTATACTGAGTCAAACCATCTAGCTCAGTACTGTCTGCACTGTTAGGCAGCGTCTCTCCAGGGTTTTAGGCAGGGGTCTCTCTCAACCCTACCTGGAGATGCCAGGGATCAACCCCTGCGATTTTCTGCACACATAGCAGACCCTCTACCATTGAGCTATTGCACTGGTTTGATCAAGAGGGAAAACTGGCTATGCCAGGGCTCTAGGAAGTATAGTTTGAAGAGCGGAATCTCTCAGGCAAATATATAGCTGTGTGCCCCTTGAGGATACCGAGGAATCAAACCGAAGCTCACAGCCATATCCTGACACCTGGAAATGATCCCATGGTATCCTACATTCCTTTACTCCAGAATAGCCCCTCCCGTGTTGGATTCCAAAGCAGGTTGAGGGAAGTTATAGAAATGACCATCAACATTTTCCCTTCAGAAGCCCCGCAAAACTTTAAAGTCATGGCCCCAGTTGTACTTCTGACTGATATACCAGCGTGATGCGCTAAACTTCATTCACACCATGCTGAGATACAAGAATGAATGTCATTGGACAACATTGCTACTCCCGCACCCTTTCTGCGCATGCCTGCTTCTGTTCCCCCATGATTCCCCCACCAGAGGTGGTGGGCTTTCCTTCCTTGGAGGTTTTAAAGCAGAGGTTGGATGGCCATCTGTCATGTTGAGATTCCTGCATTGTAGGGGGTTGGGCTAGATGACCTTTGGTGGTACCTTCCAACTCTACGATTCTCTGGAAACAGCAGGAAAGAACTGTATGCTGTTGTTCTGCCCCAAATTTCACCATTTTATCCCTTCGATTTTCCAAGTTTAAGTGGGCTGCAAACAGACCCCCCCCCGGACCGAATAACATGGAAATGAGTGATAAACGTGCACTATATTCCGTTTGTTTTCCAGAAGTGGTTTTTGTGTCTTGTGAAAGCCCAAATATGGTGTGGAAATTAGCATTTAGGGAAATGGAGTGAACTGCAGTGTGAATGCAGCCTTAGAAAGTTCCTGCACTTCTGAATGTAACTGCTGCACCTGGTGGTTAGGACACTTGTTTTTTCCAGGGGCCAGTATATTGTGGAAGTATGAATAGTAGGAACAGTTATGTTGGCACAAGTTTTGTACATAATTGGGGAGGAGGGGACCATTTAGAGTGGCCCCCCAAATGCTAGTTGTACCAGTTCCCCGCATGCCAGTTCCCCACATTTCCTCACCCTCAGCTCATGGGTAGCACCGAAAGGCAGGGCAGGAGGTAAATGCCCCCCCCCAACAAGGAGTTTGCCCCCCATTGCTGGACTCTTGGCATTAACATGCAGGCGTCAACCATTTTGCACGGGGATTCCATTTCCGGCCCCCACATGCGTTAGCAGTCACACGTTAGTTGGACGTACGCAAATTAATTTCCGTTTGTACTTGTGCACTGTTACTTTAACACAGGGGTCAGCAAACTTTTTCAGCAGGGGGCCAGTCCACTGTCCCTCAGACCATGTGGATGGCCGGACTATATTTTTTTTGGGGGGGGATGAACGAATTCCTATGCCCCACAAATAACTCAGAGATGCATTTTAAATAAAAGCACACATTCTACTCATGTAAAAACATGCAGATTCCCAGACCATCCATGGGCCGGATTTAGAAGGCGATTGAGCCGGATCCGGCCCCCAGGCCTTAGTTTGCCTACCCAAGCTTTAACATATGGTACACAACTCACCCACCCAGAAATATAGTTTACCCTTTCTGTGCCTGCCCAAAAATTCTGGTGCCACTGTTTCAGCTCCATTTTGTGGCTTAAGCACAGCAGCAATTGCAAGGCTTGGCAGGTGTGCCTGACTGCCGGGCCCTGGCAATGTGGATAGGCTGTGGTTAGAAAAGCTGTGAGGTGATTCAGAGCCGCCCAGCTCATGTTCACAGCTCCCCTCCCCAGGAATGCTAGCAGCTGCTGCCTCTCTCCTCCAAAGGCCTTTTCGCCTAACCTTTTGAAACCCTTCCTTTAAAACTAAAAGCAAATAACTCCCCCCCCACACACACATCCTGGGTTAGGTGAAATGACCACTGCATGGGGCATGTGAGGGGATGGCAGGCAGACACAAGAAAGAGCAACTTCACCCAGCGCGTAGCTCACCTACGGAACCTCCTCCCACAAGAGGCAATGATGGCCACCAACTTGGATAGCTTTACAAGGGGATTAGGCAAATTCATGGAGGAAGTGGCTATCTTGCATTTCAGTTGCTGAGAATCACACCTTGGCCACATTCACACCATAGATTTAAAGCACTGTGGTTCCCCTGCAAACAGTAGTAGCTTCCCCCAAAGAATCCTGGGAGCTGTAGTTTGTTAAGTGTGCTGAGAGTCATTGGGAGGCCTCTAGTCCCTTCATGGAGCTATAATTCACAGAGTTCCCTTTGAAGAGGGATTGATTGTTTAAGCCACTCTAGCTTTGTATGGGGGGGGGGATAGGAAGCTCCTAGACACCCTCAGTACCTTTAACAAACTACAGTTCCCAGAATTCTTTGGGAGAAGGCATGACCACTTCAAGTAGTATCATAGCGCTTTAAATGTAAAGTGTGACTATAGTCCTTGGGAGAGTTGTTGTTTGGGTAATAATAATATAAATTTATATGCTGCCCATCTGACTGGGTAGTCCCATCCACTCTGGCGCCGTTCAACAGTTATCAAACCACAGTAAAACATCAAACATAGAAAAACTTCCCTATTCAGAGTTGCCTTCTAAAAGTCAGATAGTTGTTTATTTCCTTGCCATCTGATGGGAGGGCATCCCACAGGGTGGGCGCAACTACCGAGAAGGCCCTCTGTCTGGTTTCCTGTAACCACATTTTGCAACAAGGGAACCGCCAGAAGGTGGATCTCAGTCTCTGGCCTGAATGATGAGCTTCCCAGAAGAGGCATTTAGATTTGCCGCTGTGAGAAAAGGATGCTGCACTCAGTGGGCCTTTGGCCTAATTTAGCAGGACACATTTTGTGTTCATAAGTAAGCCACTTGGAGTGTCCTCCTTTTGGTTATGTCCACCCTTCTGCTTTCCCTCCAACCTCATCCAGCAGTTTGCCCCTCCTGGCAGTTTTCAAAGACTTTGGAGGAGAGGGACTTGAACTTGTGTGTTTTGCCCCCCAGCCAGGAGAGGTTCTGCTTCAAACAGTTTTGGGGGAGCTCTCTGTATGTGTGTGTTTGGTTTCCATGGGGATGATGACAGGCCCGGCTGTCACTCAACCTGGGAGCAGGGTGTTTGCGCAGGAGGCGTGGGGGCCTGCTGCCTGAAGTGTTTCTTTAAAGTTGCTGACTCATGTGAAGGGCAAGTGTGTGTTTGTGTGTAGGTGAGCCAGAGAAGGAAGGAAAGATCTATAGCTTGATCATTACTTCCTGAGCCCCTTTTGACCATCTCTGGATGCTATCTCCAACCTGCTGGGTTTCTCTCCCGCTTTGAAAGGAGCAGGGAGGGGGAGACCAGCGTCAATACACAGCTTTCCTTCCCAAAATAATACCTCCCATTTCTGGTTTTTTTTTTGTGGTGGTGGTGTTTGTCAGGTTTTGTTCAGTTTAACCTCTATTCCTTTTCTTGCAATAGCTTCTCAGTTCAGCAGCTTGAGAATCATGCCTTTCATTTGAAAGAACCCAAGCAAGGTTTTAGCCCTCATGGGTGCTGTTAGAAGTTTCAAAAAACATATGAGCAGCAACTGCTGTGTTCTCTGAAGCCAAAGTAGGGACACTAGCATTGGCAGAACGGGACAGAAGACATAATTCTTTGCTGGACCCCCTCCTATCAAACATGATACATGATGGAAGCTAAATAAATATACATAACTTGTAATTTGCTAAATCCAGCTTGTTATGCAGAATAAGTTCATTATTTCGATTTTGCAGCTCTGCTCTCAGGTATCTGGAAAACAAAACTTTACTTGAGGTTACCTGCTACCTCCCACACCCACCTTCTAAATGGGAGAGGGCTTTCTTCCCATGCCTTCAGACCTCCTGGGATATTTTCTCTCTCTCTCTCTCTCTCTCTCTCTCTCTCTCTCTCTCTCACACACACACACACACACACACACACACACACACTGTTCTTGTCTGTTTGCTTGCAGTGTGTTCAGTGGCCTAGGGTGGGGGAAGAGGTTCACTCTGTGATATGTGAGAAGTGACACCTCCGCCTACGTGGGAATTGGCCATCTGTAAGGCAAGCCTGTTCCAGACCAGCAACCAAAGACCTGTAAATCCAGCGGGTGCTCAGCTCAGCTCCCTCCTCGTAGGTGCCATTGCGTGGCAGATAACGACAGTATTATATAACGCCGCAGCCTACCTTGGCATGCGCTTAGCCGGAGGCTTCTAAATCATTAATGCCGTTGCAATCTTTGCTGTTAAGTAGGTCAGAAATGAGATGAGAATTCGGGAGGGCAGCGCGGAGACTTGGCAGGCAGGAACGTGAGCGCAGTTGGCGAGTGAGCGAGGCTGCCTTCGCCACCTCTGATGCTGCCAGGGACAGGCTCGGGAGGTGGCAGTGGCGAGGGGGATGATGACAACAACGTCTGTAACCAAATCTGGAGCTGGGGACGGGTGCCTTTCAGCCTAAGGTGCTTGCTGGGACTGGCGCCAGGGGATGTGAACTAGGCTTAGGTGTGATCTAGTACCTGAAGGTCAGAAGGTTGGCCTGGGAAGGGCAAAAGTGTCTGCTCCAAGTGGGGAACACACCCCAGGCCCCATCTGTCTGACGTGGCTGCTTCTGTACATGCAGGTCCTCTGTTGTTTACTAGGCTGAGGGGCACCCCCTGCTCATCCTAAACCCAAGCCCTGGGTGAAAAACATCCTTTTACAACCCAGTTTTCTTTCGCGGTGGGAGGTTGGGGGGGGCAGAACTAGATAGTGAACTTCAAACAAGAACTGTGCTGTGTGTGCCGATTTGATCAGGTATTCCCTTTTGCAAAGGAAAGATCCCTGTTTGCCTCAGGCCTTGGGCTCTTCTTACGCTCTTTTCAGGAATGCAAAGTTGCTTGAGCTACAATCCAGGGAAGGTGGGTAGATAGCTCCTGTGTCCAGAAGATGGGCCAATTGCCTGTTCCAGACACAGGGTTGCACTACCTCTGAAGGAGCAGATATGTAGCTTGGGGGTACTCCTGGATTCATCTTTGTCTTTAGACTGTTGATGGGAGTGGACAACCGACAGCATATGACACCTCTGCAGAAATATCTGCCCATATGCTATGTGGCCAGGTTCAGGGTTTTTATAATGATATAGAAAGCCACAAACAGATTAAATCTGGGGTCCATTAAGGACTGCCTAAGTAAGCTTTTATATCCCAGCTTGATCACTGACATCTCCTGGGGGAAGTGCTGTTAGTTGCCCCCCCCCATGTTTCAGGAACCCCACTAACTTCAACTAGAAATTGGGCATTGAGTGAACTAGAAATTGGGCATTGAGTGTCGCCAGCCCTATGCAGAGGAACACTCTCCTGCAGAGTTTGGGCAGGCATCTTGGCTATTAACCTGCTTCAGGTGTCTCGAAGATGTGCTGTATACGCCGCCCTGATATTTCACATGAGGGGCAATCCATACATAAAAACATATGAACTGCACAGGTTGTCAACTTTTGGTGACCTGGGTCCAGGACTCTGACCTACTACAAGAAGAAGAAGAAGAAGAAGAAGAAGAAGAAGAAGAAGAGGAGTAGTAGTTTGGATTTGATATCCTGCCTTTCACTCCCCTTCAGGAGTCTCAAAGCGGCTAACATTCTCCTTTCCCTTCCTCCCCCACAACAAACACTCTGTGAGGTGAGTGGGCTGAGAGACTTCAGAGAAGTGTGACTAGCCCAAGGTCACCCAGCAGCTGCATGTGGAGGAGCAGAGACGCGAACCCAGTTCACCAGATTACCAGTCTACTGCTCTTAACCACTACACCACACACAACAAAACGTGATTTGGTTCATTTTAACTTTTGACCAGGTCGCTGAAGTCTTTCTTGACAAGTCCTTTCTGCCTGTGCTAGCAGAGCGGCCAGATGCTTCATAGAGGATTGAGCTCCTATGCTTTTTTAATTGTGATACAGAAAAGGGGATTTTGGCTCCCCACCCCCGCATGCAGTATTACAACAAGGCTCTTAAATCTATCAATAACGCCCTGACCACTAATGTTTGTGGCCACTCTGAGGGGTGTTCGTTCTCTTCAACCCACCCGCAAAGCGCATACACACAAACATTGTTTTTACCTCTTGCCCTTCCAACATTCATCCATCTGTTGGTTTCACTTCTGTCTCTCCCTGTGCAAGAAGGAAGTTGATCAGTGAGACTGAAACTCGTGGTTCTAACAGTCACATTGCTCTGTGGATTGGCAGGCCTAGGGTGAGCCTGGATGCTCTTGCAACACTCACACACATGAAAACACCGCTGCTGCTGCTGCTGCTGTATCCTGTTCATGTTATTATGATTGTTGCAACTACCTCTGCCCCTCCTGATCTGACACCCCCTCCAAATAGGGCCACACTTGTCCCACCCTCCACCCCTTTTAGCACAGATTGCTGACTGAAGCTTTGTGCACCGCTTGCGGATTGCTACATTCATGTTTTTCTATAATTTCTTCTTCTATGGCATGGGTAGGCAAACTAAGGCCTGGAGGCCAGATCCGGCCCAATTGCCTTCTAAATCCGGCCCGCGGACAGTCTGGGAATCAGCGTGTTTTTACATGAGTAGAATGTGTGCTTTTATTTAAAATGCATCTCTGGGTTATTTGTGGGGCATAGGAATTCGTTCATTCCCCCCCCAAAAAATATAGTCTGGCCCCCCACAAGGTCTGAGAGACAGTGGATTGGCCCCCTGCTGAAAAAGTTTGCTGACCCCTATGGACTTGAAAATGAAAAGGGTGTCTTATTAAGAACATAAAATGAGCCTCCATAGTTGGGCTAAGGACCCGCCTAGTCCAGTGTCCTGTTCACACATTAGCCAACCAGATGCCCCAATGTGAAACCCACAAGTGGGACCTGAGCACAACAGCATTTCCCACCCAGCAACTGGTATTCAGAAGCATTACTCCCTCCAACTGCTGCGGCAGAGCATAGCCATCATGACTCATAGTTATTGATAGCCTTCTCCTCCATGACTTTGTCAGATCCTTTTTTTTAAAGCCATCCAAGTTGGTGACCATCATTGCCTCCTGTGGGAGAGAGTTCCATAGTTTAGCTGTGCGCTGCATGAAAAATCACATTCTTTTGTCTTTTATTCAGATCTGTGGTGTGACCACACTTGGACAGTTCTGTTCACCACATTTCAAAAAGGGATGTTGTGGAGCCAGAAAAAGATCCAAAAAAAAGGCATCCTAAATTATAAAGGGGTTGGACTGAATACGCTATGAGGAAAGATGATAATTTTGGGGGTTATTTAGTTTTTTTAAAAGGGTAAGTAAGTAGGAAGGGGGCATGATAGAAGTTTTTTTCCCTTATTTAACAAGATTTGTATAGTGCTTAATCAACCTAAAAACTCGTAAGTGGTTTACATATTATGCCATGGTGTGGAGAAAGTGGATAGTCGTTTTTCTTATAATTCAAGAACCTGGACAAGTGGGGTGAGGGGCTTATCCAGTGAAATATGGTTTGCAGTAGATTTAGAACTGACTGCAGGAACCTTTCCTTCACACAGAACATGAATTTATGGAATTCAGGGTCATAAAGTTGTAGTAGCTTAGATATGGTGGCCATGTGAGAAGATACAGCAGTCCCAGGGGGAGGGGCGCATTTTATGAAATGGGACTTATGATCGGTCAGAAACTAGACTTAGATTCCAGGATGGCATTGTCATCCGCAAATCAGAATATCGCGAATAAGACTCTTACTATCGGCAGCAAAAGTGGGAGGATTTAGGAGACAACTTGCTGTCGGAATGGTTACAACAAACTCGGGCAGTTCCGATGATGGAAAAACTGATGCACAAGGTGAAATACAGGAGCAATCTTTAGAAGACAGAAGGAGAGTTTCAAGCGGCATGGGATCTCTTTATTAAATACATGGCAGAAAAGGAACATCACTGGCCACGTGTGGCCTTCTGTGGAGTGACATAAGATGACACTGTAGACAGAGAGAGAGAGAGAATTCCAGTCATAAGTAAAGGTAAAGCTAAAGGTACCCCTGACCATTAGGTCTAGTCGTGGCCGACTCTGGGGTTGCGGCGCTCATCTTGCTTTATTGGCCGAGGGAGCCGGCGTACGCTTCCAGGTCATGTGGCCAGCATGACTAAGCCGCTTCTGGCGAACCAGAGCAGCGCACAGAAACACTGTTTACCTTCCCGCCGGAGCGGTACCTATTTATCTATTTGCACTTTGACGTGCTTTCAAACTGCTAGGTTGGCAGGAGCAGGGACCGAGCAACGGGAGCTCACCCCCTCGCAGGGATTCGAACCACCGACCTTCTGATCGACAAGCCCTAGGCTCTGTGGTTTAACCCACAGCACCAAAGTAGAGTAAATGTTGTACAGTACAGTAGACTCGCAACTCACATGTAATTTACTTATGTGATTGCAGCTTTGCGCAGGTGGCAAGAAAATAAATAAATGGAGGTGGGGGAGTCAGAAGGGGCAATCTGAGACCTCTTATGACCATCCCAGAGCTCTGGATAGGTAGGGATGGTTGTGCAGGCAACAGTTCTGGGAACTTCCTAACTTTATGTGATTCTACCTTTTCGTGTGAACCCTTGCGTAAGTTGCAGGTCCACTATGCATCAGAGATCTAACCGATGCTCATAACTGTATGCTGCATGTATGTTTATGATGCTATACTTTGTTTTGTTTTTGTTGCAATAGCAACTAAAATCAATTTTTTAAAAAGGGACTAGTAACTTTCAGGAAAGATAGATGTGGTCCATCTGGTGGTGCTAGCATGATGGGTTTTAGCAGCCTTTGCCCACCAGAGATTTTGGCCTACAATATCTGTCACCTCCAGTGAGCACAGCTGTCTTCCCATTGGCCCCTAGCTGACTGGGGCTGATGGGAGTTGTAGGCTGTCACATCTTGAGGGGAGCCAGGTTGGCGAAGGCTGAGCTGTAGGGCCCTCCATATCCACAGGCTATATGCCACTGGGTGCCAGATGCTGGGGAGAGCTGTTGCCTTAATGCCATTCTTGTGGGCTTCCAGGAGGCATGTGTTTGGTGGCTGTCACTGAGGAGAACAGGGTGAGGGACTAGATGGGCCTGCCTTGGTCTCATCCTAAGGAAAGAATGGCAAACTTTTGGAAAGTTGTCCCTTCTTTGACCCTTGCATTTTTGCCAGCTTTGAATAAACATTACAGACCATGTCCTGGATTCAAAGAATTGTGAAAAACAATTTGTTGAATCCAGAAGGACTTTGGGCTTACCTTATTTGAGTGCTTCTGCTGTGTCACATAGCAAGCTGCATTTGAACCTGAGGGAGGTTGTTATAATAGTATTGTGGAGTGCAGGGGTGTGTTCCAGTTGGCCTTCCCTTCCCTTGGGCTACCACAAGCCAGTGTGGTGTAGCGTTGAAACTGATGGGCTAGAGACCTAGGCTGAAATCTTAACAACCATGAAAGCTCACTGTATGACTTTAGGTAGCCAGTTATATATCTCAGCCTTAACCTACCTCACAGGGTTGTTGTGAGGATAAAACAGAGTGGAAGCAGGGTGGGGACAGACGCCGTAAGCTCCTTGGAGGAGAGTTTGAATAGCAACGTAATCAATACCATAAGTATTATTTGAACCCTGACGGTATATTTACAGAAATGAAATGGTTATCAAATTAGACTGATTTTTCTGTTTAGACTACTGGCTCTGAACAAAATTGCCTTTGGCTTGTAGCATCTGGCATGTTGAACTGGGAAGGGAGAGTCGTACTGAGGACAGTCCTCTCTTTGGAAGGACTGAGTCTGCTCCACATTTGATTAAACCCTAAGAAGGGAGAGTGGGATGTTGAACTTGTCCATCAACAGTTGTTGTTTTTTTAATGGATGTTTATATTTTTTGTGTCACACACACTCACTTGTAAACTATTTTGGCTCATTATGTAAATAAATTATCATCATAATGAACACCTCCCGGACAGCAGACTGAGGGCCTGCATACAGCTCACCTGATCACTCTTTCTCCATACCATGAGATGTGTCTCTGTTTAAACAAGAGCACTTATTTCTGAGGCTGCGTAGACACACTGTACCTTAAGAGCGCATAATTTTTTGAGGGAAAGAATGCAATTTGAATGTGCTCCAAAGGTACATTGTGTATGTACACAGCCTAAATCTGCAGCAGTGCATGATAAATTAGCCTGTGCATATTTTATGCAAATCTGTTGTGTTTGTTGGTGATGCGTGACCGGCCAAGTTAGTCCAGCATGGAAAGATGGGGATGCTGAGGAGTGGTGGTGGTGCAAGCTGCTGTCGCGGCTGTGTCGCTTTAATTCACCTCCCTGCCACCCGTTGCCAACCCTCTTCTATCCTCCACGAAGGGAACAGCTGACCTGGTGTGACCTTGGTTAGCTTGAGTGCATTAGGCTGTGTGTGTGCACGCGTGTGTCTGTTGTTTTGGGGGGGAGGGAGAGCATACTTGCATGGTTTGCTGTTAAATCAAGCCTTTTCATTGGAACTGCTTGCTGCGAAAGGCAACCGTCTTCTTCCCCCCAAGTTGTAAATAAAAAATAAAATAAAAGCCGAACGTGTCACATAAACAAGACGCACAAAAGGCCAGGTGGGGTTAATTCTTTGCCACCTTCTGTTTGACAAGTAAGATTAGGGCTGGCACTTCACCCTGGCCATGCCTTATCGATTAGCGCTAAGGAGATTACTTGGTTGTTCCAGAAGGGCCGGGAAAACTTTTGCAGCTCCTGTTGTCTGTAGGAATTGGGTGCCTCACGCTCCAGGCTCTGATGCAGGCTGATGGCAAAGGCATTTTCCATTGCTAATGCTTTTTCTTCTTCTTTTTTGGTAATTACACACACACACAAACACACACACACACACACACACAGTTCTGCTCAACGCCAGATGGAAGGGGAACAAGGCAACAAAGGGTCTTCGGGTACCTGAAAGGCCAACTGATTTACTGTGCCAAGAGCTTTTGCTGACAAGAGCCCACCCACTTGTGCCAGCTGTTCCCCTGGCCAAATTGAGCAGAAGCATGTCATTGACACCTTGTGGCATGCTCTACTCAGGCTGGGCCACAGTCTGGAGCCACTCAAGGCCGGTGGTCCACCCACAAAGAACAGGCTTCAAAGGGAATCATCCCTTAGGAGATGGACTGAGGGTGAAGGACCAATTCCTGGCCTGTATTTTTAGGTATGGACCGATTCCTCTTTTGAGAAGGGACAGGCGGAGAAGGGACTGCAGCCTGGTTCAAGTAAGGGCTGGCCAGCCCACGGGCCTCACAGAGGAGAACCATAGAACTCAAGAGAATGAGTGTCTTCATTCAGCCTTCACCAACCTGGTGCCCCCTAGCAGTTTTGAACTATAACTCTTATTGGCCTGAGGAGAGGTTTCTTGTGCTTTCACCCCCGTTTTAGTAGGAGGGAAAGTTCCACCCGAGTTGTTAGCTTCTGGTTTTTCTGCAATTTAGCTCAAGCATCCAGAGCTGCCCATTCATTTTGCTAGCCCTGCTCCTATGCTGGGGTTGGGGAACTTTTATTTCAGCCCTAGGGCCACATTCTCTTCTGGGCAACCTTCCAAGGACCCCAGTGCGACAAAACTGGCCGTGCTCCCCTAAATCTGACTCTGCTAGCAGGCTAGTTTCTGCCCACATCTGCAGGCCCCTCCCTATGTTCCATCCAAGGAAGCAAGAGGCATTATCCAGAGTTCAGGGGCATGATGCAACAAGGAAAAAACACACCTGAGGAGGGGGTGAATCAGGTCCAGTCAGGGGTGTAGCATGGGGAAAGTTGCGAGGGCCAGATATGGATACCTGGGGGGCACATTTGCCTCCCAAGTCTGTGGTTCCCCACTTCTGTCTTGTGCTGTTCCAGACAGCTGCTCCCCAGAATTAAGTGGGAGGAACTTGTTCTCATTACTTTGCTTCCATGCCAGGAAAAAGCCTCACTGATAGAGTCAGTGTGGTGTAGTGGTTAGAGTTTCAGACTACGATCTGAGAGACCAGGGTTCAAATACCCATTTAGCTGTGAAGCTCACTGGATGTGACTTGGGGCCAGTCACGGCCTCTCTGCCTAACCTACTTCACAGGGTTGGTGTCAGGATTAATTGAGGAGAGAGAGAACAATGTGTGCCACCTTGAACTCCATGGTGAAAAGGTGGGAAATAAGTGCAATAAATAAAGAAATAAAGAAATGGTCTCTCCACATCTGCCTATTGTTACCACCACAGGAACTGAGGCAAAAGAGTGAAAGTTCGCAACCTTTTCAGTGTCTCTGGGCTTCTTTTGCTTTGCACAGAAAAGGAAAGGCGGAGGTGGAGTTTGGGAGAAGGGAGGAATCTCTTTTCCCCTCCCGGTTGGGTATATAAGAGATTGTTGACCTGTTTTATTTCATATATTGTAACTCTGATGTTAATCTCGGCCTAAGCCACCCTGAGAACTTGGTTATTTGGCATACAGATGCCTGAAATAAAAATAAGAAATAAGAAATTTGTGCTTCCTTGGGTCAAGGGGGTGGTGAGAAGCTCCCAGGGAGCAGGACACAGGCATGGTCAGGATCTGAGGGAATTCATGTTCCCAGGCTTTTGGCCATTAGTGGCTACTGGGAAATTCTCTCTGCCCCCTCCCTCCCACCCCACCCTCATGGTCTGTCAGATACCATTACTGATGCTATCTGAGGTTTCCATCTCAGGAGACTGCCAGCCCACAACTTTAATGTTTCAGCTCCAAAACCTTGAAAATAAAGAGAATGAGGACTGCTGATTTTGATTCTGGAAATATTGACCTCCCTGAGCAGAACCAGTGTGGGGGAAAGAAGTGGCCCAGTCCAAATCGGCAGCCTTAGTTTTCAGACCCCAGAGAAGCCCACTGGAATGTGATTTTACTGGTCAGACGGCTAACATACTACTAGCAAGGAGGCAACCATCACAATTCCAGCATCTGCCATTGGGCTAATTGCATTTTGAAAGGCATACGCTTGGGCAAAGTAGGAAACAAGAACAAAACCATCCGATTATGATTTGAGGGTTTTGGTTTTTGACATTTATACCCCTCCTTTCTTCCTAGCGGCGCCAGGTGGCCTGTGTAATTCTCCCCCTCCCCATTTTATCCTCACAAACACCTTCTGAGGTAGGTTAGGCTGAGAGATTAATACTGCCCCATGGCTCACCAGCAAGATTTGTGGCTGAGCTGGGAACTGAACTCTGGTCTCCAAAGTCCTGGCTCCACACTTTAACCCCTAAACCACGCCGGTTCAGCACTCCAGACTGATCCAGTCCTGATCCTGATAGCAATTGCCCATTGACCTCTGCATGTACTTGACTGGCTACAGTTCAGCATGGGGCAGGGGGTGCTTCCCCTTTTCCCCTGCCAGATCTGATTTCTGAATCTGCTAGGTTTCTGTGATTCACTTTTATGATAACTTAAAACCTGCAAGAATCTGGCCTGCATGAATCCCACTCCTAATGCGACTTTTTGCACCATTTCCACTTATGTGTGAGAGAAATCCAGTGGTGATTTGAGAGCAAAACCCTACTGATTTTCTCCTCCTCCATATCTCAGGGTTGCCATACGTCCGGGAAAACGTGGACAATGCCCTCTTTTTTGGGCCCAAAGTCCCCATCTGGACAGATTTTTACATTTTAAATGAAATGACTGGGTTTTTCAGGCTCAGGCTGGCAGCAGCTTGGGCTGTCCTCTTTTTTGCTCTTCAAGATATGGCAACTCTACCATATCTTATCCTCACAACAACCCTGTGAGGTAAGTCAGGCTCAGAGGCAGTGACTGTTCCTGGGTCACCCAGCAAGCTGCATAGCTGAATTGGGATCAGGTCCTAGTCCAATACTCTAACCACTATACCATGCTGGCGCTCCAGGTTGTTCCTAAAGCTATCTTCATGACTTTCAAGAAAACTGAGGGAGTAAGGTAAAGGAGGGGTGGTGAAGTTAGAGAAATGTATGGGCACATTTTATATAAATATATATTTCCCTTCATGTTGTAATTTATATCCTTGTTTTAGTGCCCTTACCGTAAATGCTAGCATCTTTTCCGTCTGTAATGAGATTTGTGGCATGCAGAGTACTGGGAAAACTATTTCTTTCTTTCTTTTTAATTTAATAAAGGTTTTTGGTTTTGTGTAATGTACATTCTGCTGTTCAGAAATCAATAGGAGGGAGCAAAAAATATATATACACATGAAAATGAACCCAGCGCTGCAAATGTGGGCATCTTAAGTTCATGATGGTTTTAAGACCGCATGGGGGGCAGCGGCGGGGGGGGGGTGTGGGGCGTGTATGTGGAAGGTATTTGAGACTGAATGCATTTGAAATGCAAATTGTTCAACCGAGTCATTTTTGTTAATGTTCGCCCTGCAAGGTCAGGATCGAAAGCATTGATATTTTAATTTCTTGTACAATGGGGATGGTAGAACATCTGGACTAATTTCATTCATTTTAATAACTTGTATGGCGCTTAATATAACAAAATCTCTTTAAGTGGTTCGCAACCATAAAACCACAAGCAGAAAGTCATTGGAAAAACTGAAATTAAGCCTTCAGCCTGTAACAGCACTTAGAAGAAAACATGCAAGTGACCCATGCTCAAACCTTAAACAGTGGTTAATCTTAACCACTTACTGCTGTAACAAGCCGATGTTTGAAGCTGGACTCCAAACTTCCATAATAACCCCCAACCATTGGCCATGCTGGCTGCTGGGACCTGGAGTCTAGCTACATTTGGAGAACCAGAGGTTTCCCACCCCTGGAGGCAACTGGAGAGCTCTTCCTGCTCCAAGGAAATGAGTGAGATGCAAATCATAGGAATGCCAGAAGCACTGAGATAACAGACATCTCTAGGCCCATTGGCTCCAGAATTGTCTGACTGGCAGCTTGTGGGTGGGGATTTTCGCAGCAGGACCACCCAAGTTCCTTTAATGTAGGGATATGGAACTTTCTCAGCCCAAAGGCCACGTGCCAAAATAGGGCTGAGGAAAAGGATGTTATTCTTACCTTTCCATTCCAGCCACATACAGGTCAGGGTCTTCTGCACCCACATTCATCTTTCCATCCTCCAGAGGCACCCTTTCAGGGCCGATGTGATGCATTTGATGCAGCCAGTCCCAAAGGCCTCACCGCTACTTTTTGTTTTAACTTACAATTTCAGCATAGTCTTCAAGGGCAGTCCCACATTGGATATGTTGCAGTAGTCAAAGTATGTTTCCAAGCATGGATACTATGGGAGGCTATCTTCATCTGGGATAGTCCATAGGTGGCACACCAACCTAAGCTGCTGAAAGGTGCTTTGTGCCAACAAGGCTACCGGGGTCTGTAGAAAGAGAGTCTTAATAGCACGCACAAGGGGCAAGTCTGGATGAAACACCATCCAGAACATGCTGCACAGCTGTTTCCTAAATCGGACAAAGCAGCTGCCCACAGCATCTCCATCTTATCGTGGCTGAGTTTCACCTTATTGGCTGAGCATTGGTTCATAATTTCCAACAGCATTCCCCGAATTTGATGAAAAAGGGAACTAAGAGATGGGTGTCTTCAGGATACATGGGTGGAGTATACAGCATTCAGTATACAGCATTCAGCGGTGGAGGACAACACTGATCTGTGTGATACAGCCTAGCATAAATGTCATGAAGCAGAGCAATAATTCGCAAAGTACCACCACCTGGAATTTGCCAGTGAGGGATGAATAGGAATGCCAAAACACAATGTCCCCGATCCCACATCCAGTAGCCACCCCAAGAGGATTCCTTGATGGTCTTTGTCTCCCCCCCCACCCGGCTTCCATAGCCTCCCATTTTAGATGATGGCACAGGTTAGTTAAGAAAAAGCAATGCATGTGGTGTGTTTGGCTGGAATTGCAGCAGGTGTGTTGTTTAAGTGCAGCCCCCCACCTTTCGTTTTCTGAGTGTACCTGGAGAAAGTGCATCCTTTTTTGTAATTTCCCTCTTTCATGACACTAGAACTAGTGGACGTCCAATGAGGCTGAATGGTGGAAGATGAAGTACAGATAAAAGAAAGAACTTCACTCAGCACATAGTTAAACTTTGGAACTCCTGCAGGAGGTGGTGATGGCCACCAACTTGAGTGGCTATTATTAATAGATTGTTATTAATAGATTATTAATTAATTAATAATGGTTCTATTAATAGAGGACTGGGTTCATTCATTGAGGAGACGCTTCTGAATATTAGTTGCTGGAAGCTCCGCAAGCGGAGAGTGCGCTTGTGTGTGGGTCCCTGTTTCCCACTGAGGCATCTCAGGGGCCCCTGTGAGAATAGGATGCTAGATGGGCCCTTGGCCTGATCCAGCAGGGCACTCCTGATGTTGCGACGGGTTTTTCTGTGCGCTGGAATCCAAACATTCCGGCCAGGATCCGTCTCTCCTGAGGGGGCCCACGAGTCCGCCTCTCCCACCAAAATGTCAAGATCCCTTTCGGGGAGCCCGTCCTGCCAAAGCCAGAGGGCGGCCAAATTTCCACCCGGCTCATGCACACGCGCGCGCCTTCCCTCCCTCCTCCTCCTCCTCTCGGCCACAAAGGAAGCGAGAGAGCCCCGGCTGGCTTCGGGCAGCTGCTCCAGCCCCCCCCCCCCCCACGTCCTGCCCGCGTGCGCTCCTCGCCTCTCGCTCTGCGGCGCTGCAGCTGTCGCTGCCCTTTAGCCAGCCCGGGCCGGGCCATCATCCCGGGGCAGGGTCTGGGCCAAGGAAGGAGAGAGAGGCGAGGCTGGCCTTTGGAGGGAGGGCGAGAGCCGAGCGCGCCTGAGCCTTGCCCGAACTGCTCCCGCAATAGCCTCTCGGACCCGATCCAGGGCCGTCGAGGCGCAGACGTGGAAAGGAAGGCCGCCGCCGCCGCCCGCGCGTCTCCGCCCCGCGCCGTGAGTCCCGCTGCGCTCCAGTCTTTCCACTGGAGAGCTAAAATTAGCCGCTCCTCCGCAGGGCCGGGAGGGAGGGAGGGATCCGGCGGGCTTGGCTGGAACCGCGAACCGCAGAGGTAGCCTCCCGCCCGCCCCCCTTTCCAGGCGAGGGGTAGCGTTGGGGGGAAGTTCAGCCGGGACCCCCAAGCTCCCCTCTTGGCCCGGCTCTTGGGCGCGCACTCAAACCATTGTGCGCGTTTTCCTGTCCGGGGGCTTCAGATCCCCTCTTTCCGACGGATTTCTTTCTTTATTTTTGGATCTTTTTTATTTTTGGCAATTCCCAAAATAGAGCCTGCCGAGGCGTGTGCTGCTTGTGGGGGAGGGCGCGTTTTCCTGCTGGCTGCGTGGCGGTTTGGAGACGGCTCTTTAAGGTGGTGCGGGGCCGGAGAGAACTCGAGGCCGAGTTTCTTTCCGCAACTTTTTTGTTTTGTTTCTGCCTGGGGAGGTTTTTCTGTTGCTTCTAGGCCGAGCTGGTGGGGGGTCGCGCACCCATCGTGGGTTTTTCAGGGCGAAGGTTGATCTGGGTTTTGCTGAAGGGGCTCTGTGTGACTGCCGGGTTTCTGACTCGCAGGCTGCTCACTTCCAAACGACCTGTTTGTTCAGCGTTTCCTCTTATTTGTTTGCCCAGAGTTTACAGGGAGGGTATAAGAAGCAGGCTGCATATTGCATATTCATTCTGGTTTGTTTGTGGGGAGGTTATACAGTGTCAAGCAAACTTCAACCCAACACTTTCCAGTGCATTTTGCCGGTATACAATTGAATCCTACTGGCAATGCAGCAGTGGTATGAAATTGCCTCCAGTTGTTGAGCACCCATCCTAAATTGTACTGCTGATATGAAGACATTGGGGTAACCAGGAGTGGGTTTTGATATAGAAGGACTGTAAGCTCATCTCAGTTCTTGTACACAAAACAAATCGCAGGGCTCAATATTCTATTACCATTAAAGTTTGCCTATCCTCATGTAGAGCTCTAAAATACTTTAATCAGAACTTTTATGTTATTGTTTTCAACAAAGAACCGAACACTGAGATTAGAGCCATGCTGGGTAATGGCAACCCCAGTGGGACTCCAGCACCGTTCAACACATGTACGTATGTTTCTTGCCACTTGGACCTGCTCTGCTTGAAGTTTTTCAGGTTGGAAGCAGAGAAGCAGTGACTAAGGCAGAGCCCAGAACTGGGAGGCTAGTGTCTAGTTCACTGGGCAGTCCTGACTTTTCTTCATTGGTCATCTTTTTCTTCTCAAAACCTTCTGTAGCTTCTCCACTGAATCCATCCAGATTTGTCCATGCCCTTTTATTTAACTGAAATGCCTGGAGCTGAACATGGAACGCTAAATGCCTTTGGAAAAGAAAGTGTATTTTTCGGTTATGCCTGATGCTTTGCAATGGAATTGAATTGAAGAAAAAATCAGCAGCATAGAGTGACTGATGTGAGCATATTCTAACTAATAGACTTAAACCATTGCTCAGTAGAAGAGCACTTGCAAAGGTCCCAGATTCAGTCGCTGGCAGCATCTGAAGGGATGGAATAGCTGATGATGCATCAGAAAGTCCCTTTCTCAGCTGGAGACCTTGGAGACATGCTGCCAGTCAGAGGAGAGCAGCCTTCCCCAACCCTGGGGCCCTCCAGATGTTTGGAATTTCAGCTACCATCTCATCGGGTCCAGTCAACACTGGGTGGGGCTGATGGCGTTTGTAGTCCCAAACATCTGGATTGGAGGAGGCTGGAGCTGATAACATTAGGTTAGGTGGGTCAAAAGGCTGATTCATTATAAGGACCAAACTAGACAATTTTGGAAGAAGAAAAGTTGGTTGGGGGTTCTGAGTTCCTTGTATTTCTAGTTTACAGTCTCCTATTCTGCCCTTAATGGGACAACTTACAGGTATAACTATAATTCTCTCCTGATGGGACAAATACTGACTAACAATGTGTGTGTGTGTGTATTTTAGATGATTGAGAGGGAAAACTGTGCAGGGAGAAAGGGTTATTACCTCCTGCTCTCATACCTCTCCTGCACAGTGTTGAGTCCCTGATCCAATTCCTTCCCACTTGCATTTTGTTTGTTTTTAAAGGAAAGATCTGGAGAATTGGTCCTGGATCTCCCGTGTCTCACTTTGTTTAATCACTCATTTGCTGAAGCAGAGGCAACCAACTGATCTGTGGCATTTGAAAGATGAACAGATTTATTGGGGTGTAAGCTGTGATGGGGCTGGAGCCTGTTTTTTCAGATGAGTTCTATGATAACATTTTTTTACAGGAAAAAGTACCTCTGTTTTCTGGTCCCTGGTATTATGCCAGGGGTCAGCAAACTTTTTCAGCAGTCCACTGTCCCTCAGACAGTGTGGGGGGCTGGACTATATTTTTTGGGGGGGCGGGGAATGGATGAATTCCTGTGCCCCACAAATAATCCAGAGATGCATTTTAAATAAATATTTATTTATTTTAAATAAATAAAAGCACACATTCTACTCATGTAAAAACACCAGGCAGGCCCCACAAATAACCCAGAGATGCATTTTAAATATAAGGACACATTCTACTCATGTAAAAAAAAACACTGATTCCTGGACCGTCTGCGGGCTGGATTTAGAAGGTGATTGGGCCAGATCCAGCCCCCGGGCCTTAGTTTGCCTACCCATGTGTTATACCTATATAAGTTCAATATATGTACTGTGGAGGGCGGAGGCAGCTTGTCTCGAGTGCATGTAGCACCTGCATATCTCACACAGCCTGCCATTTTTCACACACTGGCAAAGTTCACCTGTGTAACTGTTAAAAGTAACTGTTGATAACAGATTGTAGGACGAGAGTCTGTTTTCCAAACGTATCTTTAGCCAAAAGTCTTCCTCCTCTTCTTCTTGTTGCTTTTGGAAACAGTGCTACTGCAAAGTATACAAAATCATATAGCAGTCGGAGCCTTCAGGAATATGAGAGGATGGGAAAATTCCTTGGGGTGAAAATAAGGATGCCCAATTTTTGTCTGTGAAACGTTGGAAGTTATTTGTTCATTTTGCATGCAGCCTTTCTTCCACCGTGGAACCCAAAACAGTGCATGTTAATTAATTGATTTATTTCATACATGGTTCCCAGACTGTCTCCCATCTAGGCTCTTATCAGACTGGGGCCTGCTTAATTTTAGCAAAGCGGGAGCCTCGTGCGCCTTCAGACCATAACCTGGGCTCTTCATGTCCCTGTTGAGGGGCATGTAAGGAAGTAACAATCTGAAAGCCCATGGTAGAGCATCTGCTTTGCACGAAAAAGATTGCGGGTTCAATCCCTGACATCTCCAGATAACCCTGGAAATGTCCCCTGCCTGGAAACACTGGACAGTTGCTGTCAATCAGCGTGAGCAGCATTGAGCCAAATGGATTAGTGGCCCGGCTAAGACTTTTCCCCATTTCCTCATGTACCAATAAATACTGTTGTCTAATCCGTCAGTCTTCAGCTGGTGGGAATAGGAGTCCCAAACATCTGGTATCAGGTGGGTGAAGCCAGATTTAGGTTGTTGATAATTTCTGAATGGATTTCTCCAGCCCCACACCTCACATACACCCTTAGACACACACCCTCTCCTTCACCGCAACATTAGTGGCCACAGGCCTGAGATAATATGGGTGCTGTGTGTAAATTGGGTGATGACCCCCCCCCACACACATTGCAGTGTGACACCTGCCAGTGCCTCTTCTTTGCTTGATGTGAAGTTTCACAAGCCTTGCATGTTGTAAGTATTTTAGCAAGGGTTCCTTTGTGGTTCTCTCCTTGTCATCGCCCCCCCCCAAAAAAAACATTGGTTTCATTTGTGTGGGTGGGATGGGGGGGTTGGAGAGGGGAAACAGATGTAGGGCGGAGGACAGAGAACAAATATAAGAACATAGTAAGAGTCCTGTTGTATCAGGCCCATGGCCCATCTAGTCCGGCATCCTGTTCTCAAAGTGGCCAACCAGATGCCTGTAGGAAACCAGCAAGCAGGACTCGAGCACAAGAGCCCTCTTCCTTCCTGTGGTTTACAGCAACTGTTATTCAGAAGCATTAGGGCCTCTGACCGCGGAGGCAGAGCATAGCTATTGGGGCCAGTAGCCATGGATAGCCTTTAGCTTTCATGAGTTTCCCCAATCCTCTTTTAAATCCATGCAAGTTGATGACAATCGCTGCCTCCTGTGAGAGAGAATTCCACAGTCTACCTATGTGCTGCGTGAATAAGTAGATGACTTGATACAGTATAAGGCAGATCATGATGTTCTGAGGCTGTGTCAGGTCCCAGAAGGGTCGGGTTAAATATTGTACCCTTCATGATTTCATAAAGGAAAATAGAGCCATGCTTGTAACACCCCCAGTTCTTGTACAGTGGATCACTGTCCGAGCTGCATTTATTTATGTCTTTTATTATACTATAGAGGCACCCCCTATAAATGTCTCCAAACCAGGGGTGGCAGAGAAGTTTGTATGGCCCACATTTTTAAGCCAACTGACCTAATTTGTACTTCCCGGACTGAGAAAAAGGACCGTAATGTGATCCACTTTTCAATTTTGTGCATTTTGTATTGCAGTTCTTGTAGCAAAAGTCATAAAGTCTGCATTTTATATTAAATATCTTTAGAAATATTGAGGTAAAAAGCGTGCTTAGATGTGCATTTTGTGATGAAACACATTTAAGTATGCATTTAAAGCCTTGTGGGGAGTTTTTAAAAAATAAATAAATAAAAAGCTTTTAGATTCATGCTGCCACGGAACAGAATGGACTTATAAAATAAAGACCTGCAAAAACTGATAGAAAATGGTCTGCTCCATCAACCCTTCGTCTAAAGCAGCTTACAGTAATTTAAGGGTGAGGAACCTAAGTGTCCCCCAAAGGGCACTTCAGGCCTCTCTATTTGGGCCCTTTGGATTCTCCTCAGACTATATCCCTCCATGCCTTTTGTTTTCCTGAATTGAAGACGGGGAAGCGTAGGGAGCTGACTCTTGCATGGCAGACTTCTGTCACATCTGTTGCCACACCCACTTTTGCCTTTGGCTCCACCCACCACTGACATGCGGACCTCCAAAGCTTCGACAAGAGGGAATGAGGCCCTTGGGCTGAAAAAGGTTCCTCACCATTATCGTAATTTTTGGTAAGACGTGTTAAAACAGTACATTTAAACAATTCCTAACACTAGTTGAACTAGAAGAAGAAGCACATCCACCCCAAACTGATCAGTCAAGTGGGATCTGAAGCAATGTTAGAGGCTCCTCTCCATCTTTGTCTGTTGCCTTCATTGAATTAGCAACAGCCCAGACTCTGCAAATAGGAAACAGTTTTCTGGGTTAAAGCTTTGTAAGAAGAAACACAGTGCTCTTGAGATATGTTATCAACAGTTCAAAATATTCTCCCACCAGTTGCAGGGTGTGAAACAACAGGCTGTTTGGAACATATGCTGTAGGAGAGTGGATGCAGGGCAGGGACTTTCAAGCATCCAGGATTGTATTCGTCATTTCCCCACCATGTGCTTGGTGCCAACCCCAGAACTTTGAGCAAGATGCCCACAGTGAAACCCATCTTACCCTCCAAGGGGAGTGGGCAGGGGAATATGCTGCAACTCACGAATCTCCTCCTGCTTTATTGTATGCCACTTTTCATTTATAAATCTCAAGGAAGTTAACAAGAGCCAGTGTGGTGTAGTGGTTAGAGCATCAGGCTAGGACCTGGGAGACCAGGGTTCAAATCCCCTACTTGGCCCTGAAGCTTGCTGGTTGACCAAGGGCCAGCCCCTGCCTCTCAGCCTAACTTACCCTGCATTGTTGTGGGGGTTAAATGAGGAGGCGAAGATGCAGCACCTTGAGCTTCTAGGAGAAAAAGGTTGGATATTAATTAATTAAATAAGAAAGAAAACCGTTAAAACGAAAACATCCAGATAGCCACAACACACAATTCTAGCAGCTACGGCAGCCAGAACTATAAAAGAACTCATTAGCGATAACCAGGAAACACCAGGAAGATAGAAGGGTCTTTAACCTTTGCGAAAGTCTTCTCTATCGTTAGTGAGAGCCTAATCTTGTCAGGGAGCTCACTCCACAAAATGGAATGGAATTCCTTGCATTCCTCTGCTTCTGATACTCTGTGCAAGGTGAGAGTGATGGGACTCTGGGTCTTTTTGCCCTCTGGGGTCAGCCCTGCTTGGACAGCAATGCCAGAGGTGATTGGCTGTGCCTACAGTATACATCAGCATGATGCCCCTCAGGTCTTCCAAAGGAGTAAGTTGGAAGAGTGGCATTCTCTCTCACTTCCTCTTTTAGCTCTATTGCTTTTCAAAGCTCAGGTTAATTGCACTGGATCTGACTTTTGCTCAGACCCCTTGGAAAAGCAAAGTGTGTGTGTGTGCACTTATTCCCCATCTGATTATGGATTATGAACGAATTACAGGCTGATGAGATGGATTTGAAGGCCCATAGCTTAGTGGCAGAGGAAAGAGGGCTAGGAAAGGCCTCTACCTGAGGCCCTCCGAGCTACTGCCAGTCCGAACAGACGACATTGGCTTAGAGGGACAGAATCTGAGGCAGCTTCATATATTTTTTTAGCTGTGCTGCAGATCCTTGTGTTCTAATACAAGAGAAGGACTGAGGCAGGCTTGCTTTATGCACACAGCTTCTCCTTTTAAAAAAAATGTGCAAAATCTGTTCCTTACAAGTGCTGCCACAGCTGATCAGCAGCTGTCCTAGATTATGTGCATGTGTGTGTGTTTTGTTTCCAGTGAGTGACAGATTCCAGGGTATTTACAAAAGGCTTGCTTTTTCAACCCCTTCTGGTGGGGAGACATCACAGAGGCCCCAAGCGTAATGTGGGAGGTAGCCTGGTTGGTGAGGGAATAATATACTTGAATCCTGCTTGCTTCCTGCTTACCTGTTTTCCACAGGCATCTTGTTGGCCACTGTGAGAATAGGATGCTGGACTGGATGGGCCATTGATCTGATCCAACAGGCTCTTTTTGTGTTCTTATGTGCTCCTAGTTTTTTGTTTATTGGTTTGCTGATGAAAAACCTGGGGCTTCCATGAGGGAGAAGACACCAGTCTATGCCTGGGACCTCTGAGATGATTGGAAGGGGGTTGCTCTTTGGAGTGTGGTGCTGAGGGGTCACACCCTGTGTTTCTGCCACGTTTTGGTGGGATCCAGCTGGGCTGGAGTGAGAGAATGGTAACAGATGGGAAGAGTTTTGGATATTGATGAATGATGTTCCCTGATTACCCAAGCTTGGTCGCCTTACAAATGTTTTGGATGACACACTTCCTTCAGCCCAACCAACATACAGTAGCTATTTCCAACTCTCAACTCCCATCGACTTCAATCAGCACTGCCATTTTGGACCACAAACTCACGTCATCTTGACTGTTTTGAATGTCAGCTCCCTTCATCCTTAGCCAGTACAGCTGCTTGTTGGGGTTGATGGGAGTTGTAGTCCAAAACATCTGGAGGGCACTAAGCTGGGGAAGGCTTTGTTTCTGGTGATAAATATGTAGCGATTTTAAAATGATGTGGTTTTTGCTATTTCTAAAGATTGACCTTGAAATCCATTGGTTTTATATCGGCTCTTTTACAATGAACTTGAATGTCAGTATAATAGAGCGAATAGTAATAGTGTTTGTGATTGTAATGTTGTGAAATGAATTTGGGAGTAGACGGGTCCTTATGGTGTGCATTGATATGTATGTATTTTTGCAGTTATGAATTGCTGTAGAATTCACTTATTGGTTTGTTGCTCTAACAATACATTCAACAGAATCATAGGCAGATCCACATCATCCATTTAGAGCATCCAACTTCCCCCCCAAAATCCTGGGAACTGTCGTTCTACCTACAATTGCCAGTACCCTTAACAAACTACAATTCCCAGGATTCTTATAGGGGAAGTCATGTGCTCTAAATGAGCATTGGGTGTGCTTTAAATATACAGTGTGGACCTCTCCTTTAAGTGTCAAGTGTGAAATATAATGCTATCCGTTTGCAGGTGGAGGATTGCATCTCTGACCGCTCACCCTTATTTAAAACTCCCTGCATGTGGGAGAGAAGGGGTTCCATCTTGCCCCCTTCCTGAATTGCTAGTTTTCTGTCTGCTAGAAGATTACTTTTTTATGACGTACACAATCATGTGTTTTCTTCCCCTCATGGCTGCCCACCATCTCAACACAGTGTGAAGTGGCACAGCTCAGGAAAAGGTTTGCCACTAGATCAGGCAGAATGTATTAACTGGCCCTTGGAGGGTCTAAGTCTTGGGGACTGACCTCGGGGCGACACCTCTAGGGGAAAGAAGCATAACCTAGTTGCCCTTGGTGATGTTTCTTCTTTTGTAAAGAGGCCTTAAGCCTCTCCTCCTCGGCTTATCTCCCTGATCTGCAGTGCATAATTATTACAGTGTTTCCTCAAAACATGTTTGCTGGGCCAATCCTGATGACAAGTGAAAGGGTGTGTGTGGAGAGCGGCACAGACAGGGATGGGGGACGTCACTCCCAGGGGCTGAATGCCCTCCAAGACCCTCTGCCTGGCCCTTGGGACTCTCCCCAGGCCACTCCCCCATACCAGTTCAGCTCTGCATCCTGCTTGAGTGTTTTTGGCTGGATTAGAATGCGTACTTGAAGTCTGGTAATTTGTCTTGCTTGCCTGGGAGAGAGATGTTTGTGTGTATAGAGAAGGGCTGTTTTTGTATGAAGATAAAATTAACATGGGTTGCTCCGCCTACTTCCTTCTGACCCTGCAGACCCCTGGCAAGTGAGCGCTGGAGGTTTGCCTGGAAGTGAATACGGCTTTGACTAAAGTATGGTGAGGAAAGACTGGGTCTGGGTCTGGGAGGAAAACGGTCCCGGCTCTGGAACACAAGAAGAACCTGCTGCCTGTGGGAAACCTGCAAGCAGGTCCTGAGGACAAGAGCCAGGGCCGTCTTAAGCATATCCGGCGCCATGGTGCAAAGCTCCCTCTGGCGCCCGCCCCCCTGTTTCCCAGAGTTGTCAACCTTTTTTTAGGGAGGATGGTGGGGCTGGAGGAGGTGGGCAGCAGCTGGAGGGCAGCTCCTCTGGTGGGGAAGAGGCGGAGGCTGGCTGCGGCGCCTCCCGGCTCTGCTGGCCGCTTTGTGCCGCGGTTGTCACAGCAAACGGAGACTCCGGGCGCGGCATGGCGGAGGCGGGCGAGGGCGGTGAGCTGGTGCTGGGAGGCACCGCGTCCAGTCTCCGCCTCTTCCCTGGCGCCCTCCAGAACTTGGCGCCTCGCGCCACTAGCCTCTATGGGTAAAAAGCCCCTGACAAGAGCATCTCTCCCCCTTGTAGTTTTCAGCATCTGGTATTCAGAAGCATTGCTGCCTCTGACTTTGGAGGCAGAGCATAACCACCATGGCTCATAGCCTTGTCCTCCATGAATTTTTCTAATCCTCTTTTAAAGCTATGCAAGTGGTGGCCATCTGTGCCTCCCATGAGAGTGAGGTTGACAGTCTAACTACGTGCTGCATGCAGAAGGACTTTCTTGTTCCTGTCCTGAATATTCCATCATTCAACTTCACCGCACGTCACTGAGTTCTAGTGTTAGGAAAGAGGGAGAAAACCTTTTCTGTATCCACTTTCTCCGTGCCAGGCATAATTTTATTTATTTCTATCCTGCCACTTCTTACTCGACTTTTCTCTAAACTAAAAGGTCCCAAGCGCTGCAACCTTTCCTCATACGGGAGGTGCCCTGTCCTTGCTACCAGGCATTACAGCATTTCCATGGAGACCCAGAAGAAGAAGCAGAGTCGGCTAAGACCTTGCCTCTTTGGCCCTGAGGAGACCTGATCCAAAAGGGGGAAAACACCACGCAGCTGCTTGAAACATCATATTGTGTTTTTAGAGCAATCTGACCCTGTGCACCCAAACACCCTGGCTGAAAATACTTCCTGGCCTTGACCAGGTCATTTCCTGGACACAAGCCAGCCTGGCCTTGCTTGTCTGGCTCCTTCTAACCGTCCCTTGTGGCTAGGGGTGCCTGGTCCATGGATCCAAGACTGGGAAGCAGGGGAGTGCTGGAGGAAAAGGGTGGTGACTGGCATATCAGAGTACGTAGCCCAACACTCAACCCCTATCCCACACTGGCTCAGCCTTCCAGGATCAACCTAGGCCTGATCCTGATGGAAATTGTCCATTATCCTCTCCATGTACTTCACTGGCTTCAGTTCAGGTTGGGGAGGGGGCTCCCCCTCTCCCCCAGCCCCTTCCAGATCTGATTTCTGCATCTGCCAGGTTCACAGAATTCGCTTTCATGCTAACCGAACACCCATAAAAATCCTGCTCCTGCCAATGCAACTTTTTGCACTATTTCCGCTTTTTTGCAAAATCCGGTGGCGGTTTAAGAGCAAAATCCTGCTGAGGATGATAAGGTAACCTGGAGGAGCAGAGGTTTTCATTTTTCTCTTTAGTAATTCTTTTAATGAGGACACCTCTCATCCTCCATGCTGAACCTCCTCATTATCAGGGATCTGAATTTCCACTGTGAGGCTAGTGACAGGGAGAAAATCTTCCAGCACCACCTTCTTGCAGAGAGAGATGGCAGTTGGTTATTTCATGCCCTGCAGGGTGCTGAAAGGCGTGTGGGTGGAGGCTGCAAGCTTAATGGCCCCTCACTTCCCTCCATTTAGAGAGGAAGTTCTATTTAGTGCAGGCTGATTGAGGGACGCAAATCACCTGGCTTGCGGCTGGTACCTTTGGACTGATGGTGGAATGCTCCTTGGAGATGAAATAGAGAAATTCACCGGCAGTTGCCCAGTCTTATTTTCTTACATCAGGGTAGGCAATGTGGCACCCTCCAGACATTGTTGGACTACCAGTTGCATCATCTCTGTCCATTGCCTGTGCTGCCAGGGGCTGTTGGGGCATCCAATGAAGCTGAATTTCTTTCTTTCTTTCTTACAATCTAGTGGTGTATAAATTGCATGAAATCAAATAAATAAGTATTGGACTATGTTTCAGATACACCAAAAGTGGCAGTAGGAAGACCACGGGGTTATGGTATATCATACAGGAAATCCCTGGAAACTTTGGATTCTGTTTGAGTCAGCTGCTGCTTATCCACCCTTTTTTGTTTGTCTTCAGGCAGAAATGAAATATTTCCCCCTATCCCTTAATGTAAGCTTCTATTGAGCTTTTTGGTTTTCATACCTCTTTCATCAAGAGCAACAAAATCAGAAGAAGGGAAGGGAAAATGGAGAGCGGAGGAAAAGGCTTCAGCTCACAGAATAAAAGAAGCAAGAATACCCATGAGGTTTGAAGTGGATTGGCCCCTATCCAGCGGAGTTGCACAAACGTGTCCATGCAGACCAGGCTGCTTCAACTCCATATATTTTGGACTACAGCTCCCATCAGCCCCAGCTAGCACAGCCACGGTGGGAGTTGTAGCTCCAAACATGTGGAGAGCATGGAGAAGGCAGATGTAGGCAGTTGTTTCAAGAGGTCTGCTGTAGGTTCAGATACAGAGAGGGTGGTATGGTCTTCAGTCCACTGGTGAATGACAATAGAAACTTCCCTTTGTTAAGTAGGACTTGCTCTGCTACCTCCCCAATATCTGGTTTTTCTTTTTCTGAGGGAGAGCCCCCAAAGTGCAGGAATATGATTAAGTAACCTGTGGACATTAGGGAGTCTTGTTTAAATCTTGATTTTCTGTTGTACAAGGCGCACAAAGAGAAGAGGGCCTAAAAGTCTCAGCTGTGCTGATGGTGTGGTTCTGCTTCCCTTCTTTAATTCCTTTCCCACTTGATGGGAAGGAGGGACCTGGGGCAGCTGGCTTCTCAGCAGACTTGATGCAGGCCCCTTCTCTCCCTCTGTACAGGTCAGTCTGTAGTTATGAACTTATTTTGGAGCCGAGAAGTTCATGGATAAGGAGAGGACTAACGGTTGGTAGACAGGATAAGAAGAAGAAGAGGAGTTTGGATTTGATATCCCGCTTTATCACTACCCTAAGAAGTCTCAAAGCTGCTAACATTCTCCTTTCCCTTCCTCCCCCACAACAAACACTCTGTGAGGTGAGTGGGGCTGAGAGACTTCAAAGAAGTGTGACTAGCCCAAGGTCACCCAGCAGTTGCATGTGGAGGAGCGAAGACACGAACCCGGTTCACCAGATTACGAGTCTACCGCTCTTAACCACTACACCACACTGGCTCTCATAGCTAAAGAGACTTCTTGCTTTATGGCTTAACCGTGTCCCCCCGCCCCAATATTGAGTGGTGTTGTGTTGATTTGTCCCTTTTTATGTTGAAGCTGGAAAGAGGGATTGCACGGGCCAGCCTTGTGATAATGCGTCTTGAGCTGTTTCCTTGCTCTCTTTTTTTTCTACTTGCCTGGGCCTGGGCCATCACTTTGAAGACGTTTGATGATGGCCCCTGCTTCCTTGGGAAATTGCTTGTCATAATTGCTTCCAGGTCCTCCTTTGCCCTGAGACTATAAAGCCCCCCTTCTCTTTTCCCCCTTAACCTTCTCTCTATCCTACTCTACATTTTCCTGGGCTAATGCAGGGTGAGAAAACCATCTCTGGCAAGCAGTCAGTAACCTCCTTGCCAGCTGGCAGTTCCCCCTTCCATGGGGAGTGGAGGGGCAGGAATGCAGGAGGAAAGGTTGCAGCATTTGGGACTTCTTAGTTTGGAGAAAAGGCGAGTAAGAGGCGAGTTTATAAAATGATGCATAGCATGGAGAAAGCAAATAGAACTTGTTGGAATGGAATTCAGGGCAGATAAACGAAAGAAAGCACTCTTCACTCAGCGGCATAGTTAACTGTGGAACTCACTCCCACAGGAGGCAGAGATAGGGCCTCTTGTATTTCATCAGAGAGGGCATTCTGCAACATCACCACTGCCACTATCGTTGTATAGTGGTACCTCGGGTTACATGCGCTTCAGGTTACATACGCTTCAGGTTACAGACTCCGCTAACCCAGAAATAGAGCTTCAGGTTAAGAACTTTGCTTCAGGATGAGAACAGAAATCGTGCTCCGGTGGCGCGGCAGCAGCAGGAGGCCCCATTAGCTAAAGTGGTGCTTTAGGTTAAGAACAGTTTCAGGTTAAGAACGGACCTCCGGAACGAATTAAGTACTTAACCCGAGGTACCACTGTATTTGTATGCCGCCTTTCTCCATAGTTGAAACCATGTTCAAGGCGGCCTGCAACATGAGATGTACATAATTACAAACATTTCAAAAATGGTAATAAACGATAAATAAAACGCATTAAAAAGTACACTACCAAACTGAACAATTTTCACATCAATCATAAGAAGATCTAAAAATACAAAAATTAATATCAGTAACAGCAGCACCCCTCCAAAGAAAATCCCACTAAACATTACCTCAGCCCAAGACTGGTGCCAGCAGTGGAAAAGCCTTCCTCTGCGTTACCATCATGGCCAAATTGTCTTGGTTCCGCTTGCTGATTTGAATGCCTTTACCTGGGCAGTAGAAGCAAAGATGAAAGATTATTTTATTTTATTTTCATGTTATTAGTATTATTAATTTAGTTTGCCAGAATGTATGTTGGAACAGGTGCCTGTTCTCTGTTCTGCAAAAACTTGGAAGTTCCATGCATAGACAGGTGTTTGGCTGCTCTCAGCTTGTTGCTATGGCACCTGATTTCCCCCTTAATATGCTTTAGTAAAATGTGCCCTGATTAAACTCCCCTTCCTCCCCGCAATAAGGGATAAGTAAATGATTAGTGATCACCTTCTTCCATTTGAAAAGAATGGGATGCAAAGATCAGGGGACTTGCTGGTCTGTGTCTTGAGATTGCACAGGTAAACCCTGCTAGCAGTTTGAGAAACCTGGAGTCATTTCTGAACAGAGAAGAAGAAGAACCTGAGAGTTATTAGGAAACCCCCCTGCTCCTCTCATAGAGCTATACAGTGGTACCTCGGGTTAAGAGGTCCATTCTTAGTGGAGTCTGTAACCCGAGATACCACTGTAAATTCCAGAGGGGATTAGCAGTCATTCCCTCTTCCCAGGGAATCCTGGGAATTGTAGTTCTGTGAGGGGAATAGGGGGTCTCCTCATAACTCTCAGCACCTCTCACAAATTACAGCACCCAGGATTTGGGTCGGGGGGCAGGGGGAAGCCATGACTGTGGTATTCAACTGTTTTAAGTGTGTAGTGAGGATGGGGCCTAAGTGCTTGAGAAGGCTGTTACTGCAGCCTAGGTGGTGCACTTGTAGATCTAGAGCTCAGTCTGCCAGGTTTGCAGCAGGAAAGTTCCAGAGCATGATCACTGAGTTGATCCCGAGTTGAGGCATGCACAGATGTACATTCCACATATGACCTGGACAGTCCAGAAGCATGTGCCGTCTGCTGATTGCAGGAGTTGATGTTGCATCTCTTTTTCATTGTGCCTGGATTTTTTGCAGAGTGAGACAGATAAAAGAAAGTGATAGTATTTTTACAAAGTGAGGAAGTTCTTGTGAGAAAGATGAGCGGGGGGGTGGGGGACACATGCTGGGGAAAGAAGAGGGCAACACACAGTGCAGAAAAAATTCAGTGTGCGAATTATCTCTCCCCCCCCACACACATGGGCATTTAGAATTTAAATCTCAAAGAAGGCAAGGCAACTAATCTTCCCATCCAGTTCACACCAGAAAAAATCCTGCAATTAATTTGTACCCCCTCCCACATCAAATCAGTTGTGCTTTCATTCATTTACCCCCAATAAATTTCCCAACTCCAAAACCTCTGAAGCCTGCATCAATTGCCTTTTGACCACCTTCCCATTCATTACTCCCCCCTAAATCATGTCTAGATGAAGTCATCTGAAATTAATGCAGTCTCGCAAATTAATACTCCACCCCCTAAACCCAGATCAACCTCCCAATTCAGTTGTCTTCTCCCTCCTCAATGCATTACCTACCTGGAAACACTTGGGGAAAATATTGGGGGGGGGCAGTCTTCCTGGACCTACCCCTAGCAATTGTGTTTAGGGCAGAGCAGAATGAGCAGTGGCAGGAACAAAAGGGTTTCTCCCCCCCCCAGCTGCCCATTTTCCTCCCTCTTGCCCCCCCCTTTAAAGAGACATATTAAGGATTGCACTTCTCCCCTTCCTGCTCACCCCAACCTGCATAGTGTAGAATTTGGCAGGGGCTGTGAAGCCACAGCTGGCACCTGATATTCTCCAGGGAATGATTCAATCTGGGTCAGGAATATAACATGTGTGTGTGTGTGTGTGTGTGTGTGTGTGTGTGTGTGTCCTCTCTCTCTCTTTCCCCTCCCTTACTTAAATTCCTCAGGGGACCTGATGGAATTTGTCCTATCATTTGAGCTTCCTGCAGGTAGAACTCACCTGCTGGTGTTGAGTGAGGGGACTCTGGCTGTTTTTCCCAGGTGGAAGGGCCTGGCCAGCAGTCCTTTGGAACTGGCAAAAGCTTGCCCCTTGTTTCTTTTGAGCGTCCCTGTTTCTTAAGCAGAAAGGGAAACGGGATCAGCTGGGCAAGGGCTGGTCACAAAGGATCTGGACAGGGCAGTGGAAACATGTCGATGTTCCCCTTGGGACATGTCTGGATTGTGCTCCTGGCTCAAGGTCTGGATGATGACAGGAATGGAGCTGGTGAAGGAATTTTCTCTCCTCCCTCCCTCCTCCCCACTCCCAGTTCAGATTTCCCGGGTTGGATTCACATGGTTCCTCATGGTTAATGCTGCAATTAAAAAAAAAAAATCACACACACACACCAAGCACTTCTGCTCCCACCCTTTTGCTTTTGCAAAAGTGTATTCCAAAAGAGGGTGGGGTTTTTTTTTTACACACACACAGACACACACACACACACACACACACACACACACACACAGGCTTCATTTAATTCTCACTCGCTTCCCCCCCCGCCACCCCCCCATCACTGCAGAAAGCAAACTCTTCTCCCCCTCTTCAATTTGAGGCAATTTATTGGGAGTCGGGTATGAATTACAAGGCACAGTGCTAACGAGCACCTGCTTGTATGTAATTGACTTGACTGCTAATTGCTGGGATAATCATACTTTGTGCATAATGGTTTTCACAGAGAAGGTTTGTGGTGCCGTGCACCAGGCGGTAGCTTGCTTGGCTCAGGCGCGGGTTGCAGTGGGGGGGGGGCGGCACAGACCTGGCTAGTTCTTCCATTTTCGAAGCCTGCAAAAAAAAAAACACACACACACCCCATCTCAACCATTTCACCAGTCTTGGCAAATGTGTTGCCTGCTAGATGTTTTGCACTGCAACTCCTCTCCCTCCCTACCCCAAAACTGAGTGATTCGGCAAACTCCAGATTCTTTCAGGTTGGACCCATAACATCCCAGGTAGCACCATTTGGGGTTCAGCTCTTGATCCATGAGAGCTTCTCCCCACTGGTTCATCAGATTAGCACAAGAATCCAGGAGGAGCTTTAGAGGTGGATCAGGCCAAAGGGGGCCCCATCTAATCCAGCATCCTGTTCTCACAGTGGCAAACCAGGTGTCTCTTCTGGGAAGCTCACAAGTAGGATACAAATGCAACAGCCACTCTCCCCACTTGTACTTCTCAACAACTGGGCATTCAGAGGCAGACGAAGGCTGAGACTGGAGGAAGTACACAGCCATGATGAGTAATAAGCTTTGATAGCCTCCTCCTCCTTGAATTTGTCTAATCTCCTTTCAAAGCCGTCCATGCTACCTCCTGTGAAAGTGAGTTCCATAGTATTACTTACACGCTGTATGAAGACTGCTTTTGTCTTGAATTTTCCAACATTCAACTTCATTGGACATCTGTGAATTCTAATGTTATAAGAGGGGGGGGGGACTTTTCTCTATCCACTTTCTCCACTAAATGTATACAGTGGTACCTTGGGTTACAGATGCTTCAGGTTACAGACTCCACTAACCCAGAAATAGTACCTTGGGTTAAGAACTTTGCTTCAGGATGAGAACAGAAATCGCTCGGTGGTGGCAGTGGGAGGCCCCATTAGCTAAAGTGGTACTTCAGGTTAAGAACAGTTTCAGGTTAAGAACGGACCTCCAGAACGAATTAAGTTCTTAACCCGAGGTACCACTGTAAACTTACAGTCTGAAGTCCCTGCCTGCTTTCTTGCTTGAATTTATATCCAACAACAGCAACATTTGTACTCCACCCATCTGACTGGGTTGCCCCAGCCACTCTGGATGGCTTTCAACAAACTATAAAAACACAACCAACCATTAAAAGCTTCCTTCTACAGGGCTCATCTTCAGATGTCTTCTAAAAGTCATATAAACATCTCCTTGACATCTGAGTGGAGGGCGTACCATAAGGTGGGTGCCACTGCCAAGAAGGCCCTTTCATCCAAGGAGTTCCAAGGTGATATACATGGTTTTCCCCTCCCCATTTAATCCCCACAACAACCCTGGGAGGTAGGTTAGGCTGAGAGCGAGTGATTCAGTGAGCTTTACGGCTGAGTGGGGATTTAAGCCCTTGTCTTTCAGGTCCTAGTCTAACACCCTTAACCTCTGCACCACACTGGCTGCCCCAGTGGCCTCTTTTTGGTCTCTTTCCCAACCCAAAATCAAAGTAGCAAGTTCCTGTCCTTCAAGAATCTGAGCCTGAGAGACAGGGTTGCAGTTTTGTGCTTGACTGCTTGCTCCTGTTCCTTCAAAGAATGAGTTGAGGTGGTGAAGACTCACTGATCTGTTCATGACAGAGCAATATGGTCATTGCTAACATTTGTTGCTAACACACATTGCTGTGTGCTTTAAAATTTTGCAGAGGGATGCTACATTCTGTGTGATGTATTTATTAATCACATGCCAGTGATCTCAAGGTGGCATACCAGGTTCTGCCCTCCACCACCTTAATCCTCATGACAACCCTTTGAGGTAGGTTAGGCAGTGACTGGCATAAAGACACCCAGTGATCTTCATTATTTACTTATTGCCCGCCCTTCACCCTAAGGTCATGGCTGAACATGGGTCTCCACAGTCCTAGTCGACAGCATTCTGTCCACTATGCCACATCTACACTGCAGTAAATTTTGAGGTTCCTGTATTCTGAGGATTCCCTGATTCTTGCATTAATTTGGTGGTCTTGTTGGGTCTAATGGGCAAAATAGTTTATGAAGGGCAGTGAGAAGGATTTGTGCACCTTACACAGTTTTCTGCTTGCATTGTTCAGTTACTTGGTGGTCATATCTTCTGCCTCATTGAGTGTAATGACGTGGCTCTTAGCTTGTGATTTGAAGGAGTCCCCACCCCTTCAAAAACCTGGTGCTGCCAAATCTCTGTGTTATTACTGTTATTTATTGCATTTATAACCTACCTGTTCCATGAAGGAGTCCCAAGATGGCATGTGTGGTTGTCCCCTTCCTCATTTAATCCCCTCAACAACCCCTTGAGGGAGGTTAGGCTGAAAGGCAATGACTGGCCCATGGCGAGTGTCATGGCCGAGTGGGGATTTGAACCTTGGTCTCTTCCAGGTCCTAATCTGATGCTCTAACCACTACACCATGCTAGTTCTATGTAGTGTGCAGAGAGGAAAGGGAATGAAGGAGGCTGAAAAAGAGAGTACACACACACACTATGGTACCTCTAGTTACGAACGTAATTCATTCCGGAGGTCCGTTCTTAACCTGAAACTGTTCTTAACTAGAGGCGTGCGTTCACTAATGGGGCCTCTTGCTGCCAGCACACGATTTCCGTTCTCATCCTGGGGCAAAGTTCTCAACTCGAGGTAACTCTTCCAGTTTAGTAGAGTTTGTAACCTGAAGCATTTGTAACCTGAGGCGTTTGTAATTTGAGGTACCACTGTATATACGAGAGAGAAGAATTGCTCCATGGTAATGGTTACCATGGTGACCTCTCTATCTATATCCATGCATCCCAGCTGCCTACATCTTTATATCTCTGTTTTGCCCCTTACGTCTTTCAGCAATTTAGGGTGAGAGAGAAAGAAAGAGAGTTTGCTAGCTGAGGTGAGGAGAGGCATTCTCCCCTGGCAGGGGTACCAGAGACTAATTGCTGGAGAGAGGCCTGCCTCCCCTCATGTAAAGCCATTTGCGGCTCCAGATATCATTAAACATATTATTGTCGATTATGTTGTTATTTACCTTCCCTTCACCCTTAGGCTAGGTTGCAACAATTGAAACACAATGTTAAAAACAGTTTAAAGCAACTTGAAACCACAGATAGGAAATCCAGATCTCAGAGTCAAATCCTCCGCCTGCCCAGTTGTCTGTAAATTTGGCTTTCTCATTGTTCTTCCTTCTTTCCAGGTTGTTTTAGGGCAGCTGAAAGGCACCAGTCCCAATACTGATCTTTGGGGGACTCTACCGTTTATATACCCACAGTGTGATAATTGTCCATATTTCACTGGGTGGCCCAGGATCTAGTGTCCAGCAACTAGGAGGGCATGCATTAATGATGCTCCTGAGCTGTTTGGGCTTCCAAAGGCTGCAGTGTTTCTGAGGACATCTTCGTCCGGCCTTGATTGTGCTTGGCATCATCAATGCCACAAAGGTGTTCATGTGGTTAAAAAAGCAAACAAACAATTAAAAGCTTCTAGTCCTCAAGATAGCAAAGGCAGGCGCCAAGGTGTGGGCAGCAACACCGTGTTGGTGAAATTTCAGAAGACAGCTGGGCCAGGGAAGGAGGCGGGGTCAGGAAGTGGAAAATCAGCATAGGATTGTGGGGGGAGAAGCAAAAAACCATGTTTTCTGTTTTCTGACTTTGCTTTAAAATGTATGTAGACTTGCAATAGTCTAGTTGTTGCTGTTGTTATTAACAACAGTAAATAAATAAGTGATTTCTTCCCATCAAAAATTAATTATTGCTAGTAGGGGTGTGTTGGACCCTTTTAGAGGGTACCATTTTCCTGCTCCAGCTTCCACACTTCCACATGTTCCTTCCCACCTTCCAAAAAGCTGCCAGTTTGTGTTGTGTTGAGCCATCAATCCTGGGAAGTTGCAGAATTGTTTCATCGCAGTGCAAAGGTCCCAGTGAGCCAGTGGTTTCTCGCCAGCAAGTATAAGGAAGGCTCACAGCTGTAGTGTAGAAATTATAGGCTTTGAACTCCCTGGTCAACTTCTCTTCCCTACCCCACCCCCAACACATTGATTGAGTTGTTACGGGGTGTGATCAGAGAGAAATGAAAGGCAGAGAAGTTTGCAGAGATAATTACGTACTTCTTCGCAGTAGTAAATCACCCAGTAGTTTTTGATGACACACACTGTCCTGGCATCAGTAAGCCAGTTAACACATACAGTATGCTAAAAATCCTTTGTCCCAGTTTGATCCACAAGTGATAGCATCGGAACTCTTTGGCATGCTTTACATAAAAGAAAGCACTTCTTCACAAAGCACAGAGTTAAACTATAGAACTCAATCCCACAAGAGGCAGTGATGGCCACCAACTTGTACGGCTTTAAAAGAGGATTGGACAAATTCATGGGGGGCAAGGCTATCAAAGGCTACTAACCATGATGGCTATGCTCTGCCTCCATGGTCAGAGGCAGCAATGCTTCTGAATATCAGTTGCTGGAAGCCACAGGAGAGGAAAGAACTCTTGACTTGGGTCCTGTGTGCGGGTTCTCTGCATGCATCTGAGTGGCCACTGTGAGAACAGGATGCTGGAGCAGATGGGTCCTTGGCCGATCCAACACGTTCTTAAGTTCTTACATTTTAAAAACTTGTTTCCCTCTGGTTTACAACCCTGTCCCCCAGCCACGTAGACGTGTACCTGAATCCAGGATAATACCTCCTACACCTGATGAAGTGAAGTGTAGTCTTTAAAGTGCCACAAGAGTCTTTGCTAGTTTTCATGCAAAGTGACATGTAAACACTAGATGCCCCTCCGGAAATCCTTTGAAGTAGTTTAGGCTTAGGGGCTCCATGCTTAACCGGTGGATTTTAGGGCCAAGTAGGATTTAAACTCTGATCTCCATTGTAATAACCACCATACCACATTGAGCCCACATTCACAGCATACATTTAAAGCAGCATCCTACCACTTTAAACAGTCATGGCGTCCCCCCAAGGAATTATGGGAGCCATAATTAAGGGGGCTGAGTCAGGAGACACTCTCCTCTCTCTTAGAGCTACAATTCCCAGATTTCCTTGGGAAGAGGGATAGATTGTTAACCACTCTGTGAGGGGTCTCCTAACAACTCTCAGCGCCTTTGGCAAACTACAGCTCCCAGAATTCTTTGGGGGAAGCCATGGCTGTTTAAAGTAGTACCATAATGCTTTAAATGTATGCTGTGAATGTGGAGTCAAGCAACTGATGCTTTTCCCGTTCTTTATTTTTCTTTAAAAGAGCTGCTTTTCTCGAAGTTGCAAAAGGGGAAAATGATTCAGTTGTTTGTTATGTCTCTTTTGTCCCTGGGTCTTCCAGGTGTACAATGAGTGCTTCCTGTTTATGGCCTTGACACTTTCAGGACTTGTTCTAAGACAAAGTGTTGTGTGGAAACTTTTCCGTAAGGTGTTCCCTGGGGGTGGGGAAGGGGGAGGGCTCCAGAAAAATGTGTTCCAGAACTGAGCTGTTGGGTTCTTCTGAGTTCAGTTGCTTTTAGGGCAGAACAGATTGGTGCCATTTTGCTGCCTTAAATGGTGCTGTTTTCCATTTTTATATACATTTTAATACTTATTCATGTTGTCCATTTTCACCCATTGTTGTACATTTTTATGAATGTGAAATACAATTTTTGAACTACTACTGTCATGGTCAAATGGGGGTTGAAGTGGCTTTCAAATTCTACAGGTTCCTGAAGTGTTGCTGACCTTGTCTGTTGCAGCTAAATTATGCCATAATATATTTGTTATTCTTTAAAATACTACTGGTAATGTCATGGGAACACAAGGTATATGGGGCTTTATGGAGGGAATAATATCATTTCTAGGGAAGACCTGACTTCCAAGCAGCTGTTCCAACATTACATTCCTCATAAAGCATATCCAGATGTTTAACACTTATCCCTGTAGGTAGAAAGGCAGCATCTCAGGTTGCAGGGTTCTGATACACTCTTCTGTCTGTCACATGCAGACCTTTGAACCCCCACCTTTCATTTAAAATCAGGCTCCACTGAACCCTGAAGTGTGTCTATGATGTGTGCAGATTAATCACCCCACCCCATTTTCTCATTGTAAATCTGTCCTGCAAGCTACTTCTGAATGTACCACATAACAAGAGAAAAAAGCAATAGTGTTAATTCTTTTTCTCCCCCTCTTTTTTGTAGGCTTCTTTTATTAAACCTCATCACAAATTCCCAACGCATCTGGATTTGCACAGACAAGTGGAATACCATGAACTGAAAAAGCGGCAACAAACCTTTTTTTGTGCTTAGTTTTTTATTTTGTGATTTTCTACTTTTTTTGTTTTTTCAAAACGGTTTTTTGGATGACAGCACTTTGAAAAACAAGGTGTTTTCCTTTTTTTTAATTTTTGGAAATTAAAAAATTAAGCCGCCCCATACCGTGAGGATCTCCGGAGAAGATGGGGAGAAAAAAGATCCAGATCCAGAGGATTACGGACGAGAGGAACCGGCAGGTCAGTTTGCATTAAATGGATAGAAATTGTACATCATCATTTTTCTCTCTTTATGGTGCTATGGGTGGTGGGGAGAATTTGCCATTTCTGCAGAGTCCCAAAGGGGACGTCACTTTTCCCTTGCTTTGTGCTTCGACTTTGCTGACTCTGAAGTTGAACCTGTGCTTTTCAGTAGCACAGACTCTTGTGAGTGGTGCATCAATTAAGTGGTTTGGAGCTGCTTGGGAGCCTAGCTGGGTTTCCAGGTCTCTTTCCTGAGACTGGGATGGAACAGAGGAAGGTGCCTTATGTTGAGCTGGACTGTTGGCCCATATAGCTCAGTATTGCCTACACTGATTGGGAGCAGCTCTTCAGGGTCTTCCAGGCTGGGGGCAGGGTCTTTCTCAAGCCTCCTTGAAGGCGCCATTGGGATTGAAGCTGGGGCCTCATGCCAAGCAGATGCTCTGGATCTGAGCAGCTGTGATGGTGGATGAAACATAGGAACTACAGAGTGTGGTCTTATAGGCCAGGGAGCAAAGGCTGGAGGTTATGTGCCCATCTGGGGAGCAGTTCACACCACAGTTGGTTGTCACTCCCACACAGCAAAGCAAGTTGATGCTTTCCATAGATTTCAGTATTCAAAATTGTCGTTGGAAAGATGTGGGGTGGCCTCAAATCAGGGGTCTTGTGTGTTCTGGGATGGAACTTCCTGCCAGAAACCACTGAGGTCGCATTCACACTACACATTTTCAGCACCCTGATTCCACTTTAAACCATCATGGCTTCCCCCAAAGAATACTGGGAGCTGTAGTTTGCTAAGGGCACTGGGAGTTGTTAGAAGATTGCCCTGTTCCCCTCCCAGAGCTTCAATTCCCAGAGTGGTTTAACAATCAATCCCTCTTCACAGAGAATTCTGGGAATTGTGGCTCCGTGAGGGAGAAAGGTGTCTCCTAACAACTCTCAGCACCCTTAACAAATTATAGCTCCCAGGTTTCTTGGGGGGAAGCCATGACGGTTTAAAGTGGTATCATAGTGCTTTACGTGTGTATTGCCAATGTGGCCACTATCTCCCCCGAAAAACACTCATCAGTACATTGCTAGGTCTAGCTTGAAGCCTCAAAGCTTTATTTTTTCCTTGTCAAGGTCACTGGGGAAGGACAGACATCTCAGAGTCATGGCCCAGAATCAAAGGTCTGTGGTGGAAGGCATGCTTGGCTTGAGGGTTTTTGCTGTCTACGCTATCTCTGTCAAGTGCTGAAATAAACCATCCAGGCTCTTTCAGCCGCTTCTTCATAACCTGCACTTCTAAAATATTAGGAATGAATCCAGTGGCCAGGAATATGGCTACCACAAGATGCAGTGGCGGCCAACAACTAAGATAGCTTTAAAGGGGGTTGGACAGATTCACGGAGGATAAGGCCATCAGTGGCCACTAGCCTTGGTGGCTAGTGTTGTTTATCTATTTGTTTCATTTACAAATTACTTCCCTTAAAACATGTCATAGTGTTTTAGACCCCCTCCCCCATTCTTCTGATGGTAAATTGTTTTAACTGGTTTTAATATCCTGCTTGTGTAGTGTGGTGCAGTGGTAAGAATGTCGGACTAAGACCTGGCAGGGACCAGGGTTCGAATCCCCACTTGTTGGCCATGCCACGCACTGGGGGTGACCTTGGGCCAGTCAATGCCTCTTAGCCTAACATTCCTCACAGGCTTGTTGTGGGGATTAAATAAGCGGGAGCTACTTTGTGCTCTTTAGAGAAAGGGGTATGATAAAAATGCAGGTAATAATAAGAAAAGTAGTAGTGGTGGTGGTGGTGGTTGTAGTAGTAACCTGCCTTGGGGCCTTCTGCTGAAGACTGGGTAAAATATCTAATGCATAAAAACATTGGTAACAGAAACCATTTCAAGTCCAATGCAGATACAGACTGGGATAAAAACAACCTTCATTTAAAAGGCCTGTTGGAAAAAAGTGGGGAAAGAAAGGTCTACAACAGGCACTGGAAAGACAATACAGGCTGCTCCTGTAATGACATGGTGTGCCTCTCAACCCCCGTTGCTAGGATACGTGAGTGGGGAGAGTAGCTGTTCATGGCCTGCTTTCTGGCTTCCCAGTGGAGCATCTGGTTGGCCCCAGTGAGAACAAGATGCTGGACTAGATGGGCCCCCATCTCCTCACAGAGCTAAAACCCCCAAAGTTCTTTAGGAAGAGGGATTGATTGTTAAAAGACTCTAGGAATTGTAGCCCTTAACAAATTGCACTTCCCAGGATTCTTTGGGGGAAGCCATGACTATTTCAACTGGCACCATAGCGTTTTAAATATATGGTGTGAATGTGCGCCCCCCCCCCCCGCCTAGGATAGAATCCTTGCCTACTTAAACCCTACAATTTCCTTACCTTGGAGCTCCTCCTAAGCCCCACCTTCCAGAATCAGAGCTCAGTTGATTATTTATTCAAGGTGGTTTTAGAGTGGCAATACAATTGCCCTAATTGGGTTTTTGTGCTTCTTAGCTCACCCTCTGTCTTTGGGGTGCAACAGGCTATAAACCAGGAGGTACAATAACAAAAATTCTGTATCTTTATGAACATGGACATTTAGGCAATTTCTAATCTGCTTCCCACTGGCCAGGGTGACTTGGCCTCCTTCAACTCCCATATTTGTTAACTGCACCATGAGGACTTGTAACTTGTGTACTTAAAGCAAGGATAAAAGCGACTACCCCAAAGCAAGCAGATTTGGGGTTTTCAGGGTGACCTGGAAATCTGGAAGGCTTTTTTAAAAACCCAATTTCTTCTTAGCACTAAAATTCCGCACCCTTCCTTGACAGTGTCCTGCACCATGCTTGTTGAAGTGGGGTAGAGGACTGTTAACAACAACAACAATAACAACAACATGGAACGAGGTACCTGCTGTTCCATTGCTAGCAGAGGGATTGTTCTGGCAGGCAGCAAATTTGCTGCGGCAAATACTTTCTTACCCTTCAGGGAACCACCCTCAAGGTTGTGAGGTCTTAAAATTAACCCATCGTGACAGATGGCCTAGTTCGATTTCCAGCTCCCCAGCAGGTCTGTTCTCTTGGCAACGGCCCCTTGATGCAGACTGAGGTTGTTTCAATAAACACCTGAGAGCGAGCTGTGAATCCCATTTCAAGAAATTAAAACACCAGCCCTCCTTCCCCTCGACTCCACTGTTGACAAAGCCCAAGGGCAGGAGTGAGTGGTTAGAGAGAAGGCTGCATTCACATGTACAAAGGCAAGCTCTAGTGTTAAGGACTTCTGTCAAGCTGCTTTGGGAGGGTGTTAATGAATTGTTTGTTGTTGTTCTTTGTCTAGAGAGGCCTCTTCCTCACAGTTTCAACCCCCACCCCACAAGGCACTTGTGCAAGGTTAGAAACCACTTAGGCCTCATTCATATGGAACATTTAAAGCTCTATGATTTCACTTCAAACACTCATGGGTTCCCTCAAACTATTCTGGGAGCTGTAGTTTCTTAGTGGTGCTGAGAGCTGTTAGAAGGCCCCTGTTCCCCTCACAGAGCTACAATTCCCAGAGTGTTTTAGCAACTCTTCTCAGCTCTCTGGGAATTGTAGCTTTGTGTGACAGAGATGAAATACAATTAAAACACCACTATGACAGCAACATTCTATATGAAAATGCAAAGTCAGTTAAAGGCTGACATTAAGTTACACGTGGCTAATCTAACAGCTTTGGAACACAGTTTCCAAGGGTTCTTCACCACGCATCAGAAGCCTTTTAGTGTTGTAGACATTCACGCCTGTAAGGGGAGAAAATTCCACTCATGGGGCACTACCACAGAGAAGGCCCTGCTCCAGGTTCCCCATGATGGGCAGGATCAGTTACTTGGGCTGGAAGCAGCCCCCACCTCTTGATTTTAAGCCCCAACCTGGCTGATGTGGAAAGAGGTGCTCTGACAAATATCAAGGCCACAAGTTATTGAGGGCTTTATAATTAATGTTAGCACTTTGATGTGGACCTGGTAACATATAGACAGCAACAATAGATTCCACAGAATATGTGTCACATAATAAAATAAATTCTTGTGACTGCATTCTGCACTAACTGCAGAATGGAAGAAGAAACTGAGCTGAAGGAATTGGAAACTGCAGCAAACTTGGCACTCTTTCAATTCCAGATTTTTATTTCAGAAATTCTCCTAGTTTAACCAAAACTCAGAGCTGAGCAAGCCTACTGAAGAATCTAGGGAAGGAGCCTAATAAATCTCCTGGGTGGAATCCTTGCCTCCTGTGCTGGTGTCTGTCTTTTTGCTGATTGTGTTCATCCCTCGTAATAATAATTAGGGGTGTTACTTGATAAATCAACGTAGCGTGATTTTTAAAATCTTAAAAAAGGTGCTCCCAAACTAATCAGATAGACATTTTCCAAATTAAATTGTTTATTACTTTTACATGGACAAATCCATGAAGGGTGCCCATCTTGAATGAGGCATTGTCTTCCTGCCCTCCATTGCCCCCTTCTCTCTCATACAGGAGGGAAACTGTCTTGCCTGCTGCAGCAAGTGCATGTACCATCAAAGTAAAGCCTTTTTAAAATAAAAAATAGAGCTTTCTTCATTTGCATCATGGAAGCATTTCGTCATTTGCAAATTTATTATTGAATAAATTAATTAAAACACACATGATTCTTCCATTAAGATTTCTTTCAGTTGAGTGGCAGCCCTAATAATGATCCCATGTGCCATTCATGCAGCACTTGAGAGAGTTCAAGGCATTTTGCATGATCTAGTTCTCAGTACAACTACCCTGTGCAGTAGGGCAATGGAGTTAGGGACAAATGTAAGGTTGCACTTAGGAAGAAACAGATACACAAATATAGGATGGGGGACACCTGGCTTACTAGCAGTACATGTGAAAAGGATCTAGGGGTCTTGGTGGACCGCAAGCTTAACATAAGTAAACGTGTGATGCAGCAGCAAAAAAGCTAATGCTATTCTAGGCTGCATCAACAGAAGTATAGTGTCCAGATCAAGGGAACTAATAGTACCACTCTATTCTGCCTTAGTCAGACCACACTTGGAATACTGTGTCCAATTCTGGGCACCACAATTTAAGAAGGATGCCGACAAACTGGAACGTGTGCAGAGGAGGGCAACCAAGATGATCAGGGGTCTGGAAACGAAGCCTTATGAGGAGCGCTTGAAGGAGCCGGGTATGTTCAGCTTGGAAAAGAGGAGACTGAGAAGAGATATGATAGCCATCTTCAAATATCTTAAGGGCTGTCATCACATGGAAGAGGAAGCATGGTTGTTTTCTCCTGCTCTGGAGGGTAAAACTCGAACCAATGGCTTCAAGTTGCAAGAAAGGAGATTCTGACTAAACATTTGGGAAAACTTTCTGACAGTAAGAGCTGTTCAGCAGTGGAACAGACACCCCCGAGAGGTGGTGGACTATCCTTGAGGTTTTTAAACAAGAGGTTGGATAGCCATCTGCCATGGATGCTTTAGCTGAGATTCCTGCATTGCAGGGGGTTGGACTAGAAGACCCTTGGACTAGAAGTCCCTTCCAACTCTAAGATTCTATGATTCCATTATTCCTGTCTGCAATATGAGTATGAGGCTAAGGGGAAGAGGGGGCTTCCCTAGTGAGTTCCTGGCAGGGGCAAGAATGGAACTGCAGGCTTCCAGATTCCCTGCCTTAGTCCTACATCCTATTCTAACTGTCTTCTTGGTGGGGAGTTTTAATTTTTTTACATACCCCTTTCAGTCTACTTAATTCCAAACAGGACATTATGCTGCCCATAGCAAACAATGGCAGGCAAATTCGGTTGGAGTGGTTTTCCTGCTCCCTTTGGAACAACGGGTCTTTTGAGTTTTACTTCTTAAAAGTTTGGGGGAGCCATTTTGCCTGTAACAGTAACGTCTCACTCTGAATATGACTGACTTGTTTGAAGGATACTATGGCTTGAAAACAGAGACTCTGCATGTACTGTTATTACCCAAGAAAATATTTTAATAAAAGCATATTTAAAAACAAAACAAAAAATGGGGGGGAGGGGTGATTGAGGAGGAAAAGAAATTGTGAAAGCACCCCAATTCAAAGCATTTTGTTTGGTTTGGTTTTTGTAAGGCTAGCAGGAAACTTCCTATTAGCAATTATTATTAAAAACGCTGCTGGAACTTTTTATTGGAGTGGTCATGCTTTGCAACAGAGGGAAGGCCAGCACTAGGTGCCAAGGACAAGCTGGATGTATGTCTTTCCATGGTTATTTGAAGCAGTAAAAGTGAATGGAAAATACTTTCCAGTTCTTTGGGGGCTTTGATTGAGTCCAGGTTCCACAATCCCTTCAGGAAGGAGGGGAGGCATCCTGTGTCAGAGTGCAGGGCCAAATCGATTGCCTGTTTCTCATCTCTTTCCATTGAGCTGCTGTTTGTGCAGCTAAGCTTTGCGGGAGAGAGCTGTTGAAGGAAGATCTGTTAGAGAGGCTTCTTCAGGTTAGCAGGTTAAAGTACTTGGCTTATTATTTATTTTGTTACATTTGTCTGCAGCTCTTCTTCAGTCACAGAACCCAAAGTGGTGTGCATGTGGTCCCCAAGCAGTCACCCATTCAGGCACTGGCTGATACAGACCTGCTTAATTTCAGCAAGGTGCTGGACTCGCATACCTGCTGGCCTGCTTTTACTGCAGTGTCTTTAGAGCCAGAAATGTTCCCATGGGAGACATTGCATGTGGCTGGTTCTCTGTGAGTACTGAAAGCATTCTAAAGGTTTTTGGAAAACCTCATAAGGGTAAAGGGACCCCTGATCATTAGGTCCAGTCGTGGCCGACTCTGGGGTTGCGACGCTCATCTCGCTTTATTAGCCAAGGAAGCCAGCGTATGGCTTCCGGGTCATGTGGCCAGCATGACTAAGCCACTTCTGGCGAACCAGAGCAGCACACGGAAACGCCATTTACCTTCCCGCCAGAGCGGTACCTATTTATCTACTTGCACTTTGACGTGCTTTCGAACTGCTAGGTTGGCAGGAGCAGGGACCGAGCAACGGGAGCTCATCCTGTCGCGGGAATTCGAACCGCCGACCTTCTGATCGGCAAGTCCTAGGCTCTATGGTTTAACCCACAGCGCCACCCGCATCCCTGGAAAACCTCATAACAGCTAGCTATTGCCACCTTGCAGTGTGTTTACACTCACATAAACCATCAGAGTCTGAGGTTGGGCAGGTGTATTTTTGTGCCTTCAATGTGCCTTCACTGTACTCATTTATTCCGCCGTAGCCCATTTTGCACAGATGTAGGACAGTGGTGCAGAACCAGCACAAACTCCGCAAAGAGCCCTGAAAGCATGTAGATTTTTTTTCTAGTGTATTTTACCAGTGGCACAAAATGAACCATTCAGTGGGAAGGCTGTGTGTTGTATCAAGTGCTAGTCCTACTCAGAACAGGCCCATTGAAAATAACGGACAGGGCTAACTTAGGTCTACTCTGAGTTTAACTTTATTGGATCCAACCCTGTGTCTTAGATCTCCTATATGTGGGTTACCCTGGGCCTGGGGTCATGATGTATCTGCCACATCTTTCAAGAGATTTAACTTCCAAAGACTTGGGGATGGCAGGAGGGACAAGTTAAGGCAGAAGGACAGAGGCTCCTGGAGTCTGTGTTTTCTAAAAGCATCCACATCATCTCCACAAATCAAGATATAAGACAGTGGTGCTTATCTGCAAGAGATCCCAGAAACTCAGGGCTGTGCCTGGTCAAGAGGGGTCATTGAAGATGATGTCCTATTCCAGTGCTGGATTTGCCCCTCCTGCAGGGGACATGAGCGGGTGGTTTTTCACTGGGCTGGGAGAGTTGGCAGAAGCCAAAGGCAAGGATGCCGAGCCTGTAATAGTCCCTAATGACATTATAGGGATTTGCAGAGGGGATTTGCCATTGCAGATCAGTCCACTGGTCCTCAGGGCCTGGCCGACCGGCTGGAGAAGCGGCTGGTACCTTGATGTGTTGGGAGGGAGACAGAAATCCTCCTTCAGTTATGCCAGCCTGGACGGTCCAGTAATTCCTTCCACAGTCCTTGGTGCACACGGCTTACACCCTGGAGAAGGAGATTTGATTACCCTCTTCGTCTTAAAAGGTTAATGCCTCCAGATGAGGGTGAGGAGGCCTGACTAAATCCTATCTTAGCCCCAAACTGAGTGAAAGCCTTTTATCATTGTTCTGCCTTGCTCTCCCCTTTTCCTTTCCCTCCCACCCCTTAAGAGTTGGCTGCGTTGCTGCAGATGTGAGGTTAGTGCAGCCTTGGCCAACCTGGTGGCTTCCAGATGTTTTGACAGGCCGTTTTGGACTCCAATCACCAGCTAGCACAGCCCTTTTGAACCACAGATCCCATCAGCCCTAGTCAAGACAGCCCCAGCCATTGCTTCTGCGTATCTGTCGAACCCCAACTTCACCACTACTGGAAAGACAGTGAAGAAATAAGTTGCTGGTTGGGGAAGTCTGTTTAGCAGCAAAATAATATCTGAATGTGATGTATGCATAGATAGGATGGACTTCCATTGCACTATTCCATCTGTTAAGAACATACTTTTTATTTAATTTATGGTGTTTATCTTTCTCCTTTTTCTACAAGGAGCTGAATGTGGTATACATGGTACCCCCCGCCCCCATTTAATTCCCACAACAAACCCGTGAGGCACATTAGACTGTGGCTGACCTAAATTTACACCTAGAGAGCTTCCTGACTGAGTGGGGAATTGAATCCTGGTCTCTCCCAGGTCCTAGCATGACACTCTAACCACTACACCACCACTTGTTTTCTGCAGCTTAGCAAGAGCCTGGTTGCCCCATCAGACCAAGGCGGCTTCATTGAGTTCAGCATCCTGTTTCCTGCAGTGGCCAACCAAGCCATTGTATTATTTTGGGGGGAAGGGCCACGGCTCAGTGGTGGAGCATCCTCTCTACATGGAGAAACTCCCAGGTTCAAACCCTGGAATGCTCAAGTAGAGCTGGGGAAAGACTGTCTGAAATGTTAGGAAATGCTGCCAGTCCGCGTGCACAATACTAAGTTAGATTGACCCAATGGTCTGACTTGAATTAAGACAGCATCCTAGGTTCCTAGCTGTTATCTGGAGACATGCTGCCTCTAAAAGTGGAAGGTCTGCTTAGGGGTGGTGCTGGCATGGTAATGAGATCCCCTAAACTGGTGGCTTTGGGGGAGTTCAGTATATGTTCTAAGGCTGTACTCTCAGAAGAATAGATCAGGATTTCATGACATCTGTGGCAAATGATGAGTCTATTTCAGGCCCTGCCTGGTAACAGGACTTGTGCTGGATCTGTGTGTGTTCGTTCTGGATGGAAAGATGGTGACCTAGGCAGACACTTTGCTACCTGGTGAGGTTTAGGCTTACTGAAGTTCTTAATCTCTTCTGGGGTAGGTGAGGAAGGTGTCTGTCTTTGGATGTGATGGTTCTAGGAAACACCCTAGAGAGGTCCGATCTGGCCACAGTGATGCCTCAAATGGGACCAGGCATCCTTTTCCAATCTTGTACCCTCCTGGTGTTGTTGGACTACAACTCCCACCATTCTTGATCACTGGCCCTTCTTGACACCCAGTTGTGAAAGGTTGGATTACTACAATGTGCTCTCTGTAAAAGGTAAAGGACCCCTGGACCTGGACCGTTAAGTCCAGTCAAAGGTGACTATGGGGTGCGGCGCTCATCTTGGCGTTTGTCCACAGACTGCTTTTCTGCGTCATGTGGCCAGCATGACTAAACCGCTACTGGCTTATGGAGGATCGTGACAAGTGCCAGAGCGCACGGAAACACTGGTTACCTTCCTACCGCAGCAGTACCTATTTTTCTACTTGCACCGGTATGCCTTCAAACTGCTAGGTTGGCAGAAGCTGGGACAGAGCAACGGGAGCTCACCACCGTTGTGCGGATTTTAACCACCAACCTAACGTTAGCAAGCCGAAGAGGCTCAGTGGTTTAGACCACAGCACCACCCGTGTTTTACCTGCTTTCTGTAGGGCTGCCCCTGAAAAGTGTCTGGAAACTTTGGCTGGTCCAGAATGCAGCTGCTAGAAGTGTTCTGGGGCTAGTAATGCTTTAGAATACCAGAATTGGAAACTGCAGGCACTGCTTGCCAGTGTCCCACAGGCATCTCGTTGGTCACTGTGAGGACAGGATGCTAGACTAGATGGGCCATTGGCCTTATGCTCTTAGTGAATGTGCAGTAAATAGCTGGTGCCACTTAACCTCCTTAGCGAACAAATTTGGAAGAATGCTCAATAAACATGTTGTCTAGAAGTGACCAGGGCTTAATTCCTTCTTATAATAAATTTCATAATGAAAGACGGGGGGAAAGGGCTCTCTGGGTTAGGAGTTCCACACAGCCAACTGGAGACCCCCTCTTCTTTCTCCAATCTTCAAGAGGGAGTGCGCGGTTGCTTGTGGTCTGAACAGGTGAAGGGGTTGTGTGCCAGCTGCCTTTTGACAGCTGAAGAAATGAAACTGGAGGAAGCCTGTGGTTTAATGGGGGAAGGGAGAGATGAACCCTAAGAGGGGCGGTGGGGGCTGCAGAATAGAAAAGAACCATAATTACCTCTGTGCCAAGAAACCTCGCAAACAATGGCAGCATACGGAGTTTGGAAGCCTGACAAGCTCGGTGTTTCCATAGCATCCTGGCAGTGAAGAGGCTGAGTTGTGAATCAGGAGGTCCCTACTTCAAATCTTGCCTCTGCCAGGAACTCGCATGGAGGGTGGCTTTGTTAAGCTGTTCTCCCTCGGCGCTCCCCTGCCCACAATCTGGGAGACTGATACTCCCCTACTTCATGGGGTTGTTAGGATTTCAGAAATTCATCACTGAATTTTTTATTTATTTTCTATTGCTTCTGACAAGGTTTTAGTCTTCTGGGTGGCCAGCCTGTAGCAATCTTGCTTCAAGTGGGGGGGGGGGAGTAGCCAGTAGTTTTCACATTCCTTTGGAGGAGTCAATGTGTCTCTGCTGTGCTAACATAACATATTTTTTTTTTATTATTAAAATATTTATATACCACTGTATCATAAAAAATATATCACAGCAGTTTACAAAAATATAAAAATATAAAACCAAACAAATAGCAACATAAAAAGTCAAAAAACCAAGTTAAAGGCAAAAAGAAATTTAAAAGGCCATTGTGGGGGATGTACTCTTAAGCACCTGCATAGGCCCGGAGGAATTGAAAACTATTCAGCAGACATTTAAAAGTTGGTTATTCTGGGGAAATTAATAAAATATTATTGAAAAAAAATAAAATAAAAGTTGGTGCCGTGAATCTCTATCGGTTGAGTGTTCCACAGCACTGGGCCAGTGAGATTAAAGGCTCATTGTTGTCAAATGAGCCCCACCAACACAGGAAGAGCCTGTTGGATCAGGCCAATGTCTCTTCTAGTTCTCACAGTGGCCGACCAGGTGCCTGCGGGAAACCCGCAAGCAGGACCAGAGCACAAGAGCCATCTCTCCTCCTGTGGTTTCCAGCAAATGGAAGCATTATTGCCTTTGACCGAGGAGGCAGAGCATAGCAATCATGGCTAGTAGCCATTGATATTCTCTTCCATAAGTTTGTCCAATCCTTTCTCAAAGCCATCCAAGTCTGTGACTATCACTGCTTCCTGTGGGAGCAAGTTCCATAATTTAACTGTGCACTGCATGAAGAAATACGTTCCTTTATATGTCCTGAATCCTGAGCTGCAGGGAGGGGAGGAGAGAAGTCCTGTATCCATTCCCTTCTGTTCTTGCAGTGATGGAGAGTTTTGAGATATTCCTGGTTGGGATGGTTTTTTCAGGGTTTATCTGTGCAAATGTGTGCACATGAACCCTACAGAAGAAGGCGGGAATGAACTGAAAGAAAAGAAGGTTGTGTTGAAAAGCTCCTAAGTGGTGCTCAGGGCAAATATGAGGAAGGGAGAACAAAATTGATTTTTTTTTAATTAAATTTATTCAAATAAACAGCACAGTACCATGTGTGTATGAAATATTGATACAAATACTGTATGAAATATTGATAGAAATACATAGATGTATAAATTGCATGAATAAATACACAATCATTAAATATTGATAGAAATGAAAAGCTGTTGGGTTGTATCCAGCTCAGACAGACTCAGAGGTGACCTATTGAAATCAATGGACTTGAGTTATTCGTGATTGACTTAAGTCCATTTGATGTCAACAGACCTGCTCTGAACACTCCCCATTATTTACAACAAGGATAAACTTCTCTATTGAGCAGTATCTAAATTATTTCTAAAATATCAAAGGGTTTTGGGGCACCTTTAAAAAAGGCTAGAAAATTTTATTGTGGCCAAAGCCAGCCTTCACCAACTTGGCACCCTCCAGATATTTTGGACTACAACTCCTATCATCTGGGGCTGGAAAGGACTTGTAGTCCAAAATATCTGGAGGTCACCAGGTTGGCTAAGGCTGGCATAAGATGTTATAGATTAGAGTGGACTAGTGCCTTAATAAAATCTTACATATGGCGCAATATCCTTTGCAGCAACAAACCAAACAGTACGCTGCCTCTTTAGAATGTATAGAAGTCTGGGTGTAGTCTTCAGAACAACAATAAATGGAAGTCAGTCATTCTTAACCTTTTTATTTGTTTTTGTCTTCAGTCTCTCAGCTGTATAAATGCTGTTTCCCCCCATCTTAGCCAACCACTCTCAGTTTAAGTAGGGCTGGAGAGAGACCCATCTACTTCCAAGCCACCAGAGTAGTTTTAACAGGCAATCTCTCATCACAGGGAGCTCTGGGCATTGTGGCTCTGAGAGGGGAATAAGGGGTCTCAGCTCCTTTGACAAACTACAACTCCCAGGATTCTTTGGGGGATGTCACAACTGTTTAAAATGGTATGATACTGCTTTAAATGTGTAGTGCGAATGGGGCCTAACTCAGCAGCTGCTTTGTACGAAAGGGTTGGCTGGGCCCCCATGAGTGAAAGAGAACACTACCATTTTGCCTTAAGGATAATGCTGCCAAGACATGTGCAGATCTACAGATAGCAACTCGGATTGATCATGGAGAGAAACCAGAACACAGGGCCAGTTGGAGCCTATGGAGAAGATAGCCGATTTTGCATGCAGATAAGACACTGAGCAATGGAGGATCGCCATCTCTCGTTTTTAAAATATTTCTCTCACACTGGTCTAAGTACTTCTCCAAAAGGAGATGTGAGTTTTCGTTTTTTAGCAAAAGGTCTTCAGAGCAATGCAGAGTACGTCCAGGTCCTCTCTGTTGGAGGGGGTGGGGACAGACTGACGGAGAGAGTGCCTCTGAGCATGTATAAAGTGCTCCTTCTACAGGGTTGATCTTACCATTAGGCAGTGAGGTGCTTTTTTTGTGAGGAGGGGGTAAAATAATTTTTATGTCATTTTATAACGTATATAAAACAGAGAGAGCAGTTACAACAGCAGGTGGAAATTAAAAGATGAAAAACAAAACTATAAAATAGTCACATAGAATACGCACATGGGTTAAAAATAACAAAGTCCAAGTAAAGAATATCAGCGTTATCTGATCATCAAGTATAGTTCCAGATTTGCCAAGCTTGTGACGAGGGTTGCATTGAAAATGATGGTTCCATTGTATATATGACAGTGAGGCCATGAAAGGGCAGCAAATTGTTGTTTATGTAATTTATTGCATTTTTACTCCTGGGGAGAGGCACTTGTGGGATTTTCTGCCCCGAGTGCCAAGATATATTGGCCAGCCTTGAGTATTACGCACCTTGGCTTGGCAGGGGCGGGGAGACGGTACACAGGGGATGTTTGGTTGGGGGCACCAAATGTCTTGCTCTAGTCCTGCCCCTGCCTGAAGGAGCAGCAACTGTTAGCCAAGATAAATGAATAGTACTTCCATGTACTGAAGAAGAATATCCTCAATACTAGACATGGAGGTAAGCAGAGAAATGGCATTCAGAGGTGCTGCCTGGACTAGATACAACCTCACCAAGGACTGAACAGATTTTAGGCAGGGAGGTCTCTCTCCATGGCAGTTTGCTACCTTTAAGTGGAACATCCAGATTTAGGACCAGTGTACCTCCAGATGTCAGGGACAAACACAAGGGATTCTCACTTCCCTGTCCTCCTGGGAGTACCTGTATGGAGTGGGTTGCTAGAAAAGATGGACCTGACCCAACATAACAAGAGGCCTTGTACAGAGACAGGCCATTGGTCCATCTAGCTCAGTATTGTTTACACTGATTGGCAGTGTCTCTCCAGGGTTTCAGACAGAAGAGTCTTTCCCAGCCTCACTTGGACATGGCAAGGATTGAACCTGGGACCTGGTGCATGCAAAGCACATGCTCTAATACTGAGCTACAGCTCTTCTCCAGAGGCTGCTCTTATTAAGGGTTCAATGTTTTGCATTAACCAAACACTTAAAGAGAGGATTGCCCAAGCAGTTAATTTTTATTTTCGATTCTTTTTTGCGAGTAACTGCTAGGAAAGATGGGCTGGTAACATTCTAGCAGTTTGGCGTCTCTGAAGGGGGCAGCTTATAGATGGACAGGAAAGGTCCAGAAGGGAGAGACAGTAAAAGGCAGGCAAGAGAGATTTGATGTGCAGCATTAACTAGTCTGCAGCAAAGCCTTCAGATGTTTTGGGCTACAACTCCCATTGCCCGCAGCTTAAAGGGAGTTGTTGTCCAAAACATCTGGAGGGACATTAGGTTATATAAGAGCACAAGAAGAGCCAGTTGGGTCAGGCCAATGACCTATCTAGTCCAGCACCCTGTTCTCACGGTGGCCACCAAGATGATGCCCGTGGGAGACCCCAAGCAGGACCCCAGCACAACAGCCCTATCCTATCCCATGTGTTTTCCAGTAACTGGTATTCAGAAGCATTTCTGCCTCCTGCTGTGGACGCAGAGCATAGCCATTGTGGCTGGTAGCTACTGACAGCCTCCATGAGTCAGGCTCTTCTGATGTCGGATGAGATAAGCAAGAGAGATATAAGCAAGGCTGGTGAAGTGGTGAGTGTCACTCTGGTGCCCTTTGGACTGAGAAGCACCTCACCTCCACCCCCTGGTTCTCTGTGGAACCACTTGGCAACTACAGTGGAACCACTTTATCCCCCTCTCTTGCCAGGGAGCCAGATGGGCAAACAGCAAGAGGCCGCTCGGCTTAACGGGCAGCCTACAGTCTGCAGCCGAAACCTCCTTCATAACGCCGCCTGCCTAAGCAGCCTCGCCTGTCTGTGGGCACAGGCTGGCGAAAGAGGAGGAGGAGGTCAGAGCCGGCCGCTGACCCCTGCCTTGATTCTGAAATGAAGTGATTCGCTTGACGCGGAGCAGGCCAGAGACCCTGGCAACGTGACTGCTGCTGGCTCTGAGGCAGCGAGCCCAGAAGACAAAGTATGGGGCGGCTTAGCCACCTCACGTGGCGGGGAACAGCTGTGTCGTGTGCCATCTTTGCGCTCTGAAGGGGTGAGGCGATTAGAGCCCAATCTTGTTAGGAGAGAGAGAAAGGGAGGGAGGTGGGGCCTGGGCTGCTTCTGGCAGAATGCAGAAAGAGAGGCATTCGCAGACCTGGGCCCTGCTTTCCTAGCTTGCCCCCCTCCCTTGCAAAAACAAACAAAAACAAAAACCAGCCTGTTATTTTTGCCTGTGGGATTGTGGTGAACCTCCTAAGGGCTTGGCCTCTTTTGCAAAGCTGCTTCATGCTCCAGCTTTAATAGCATCTCTGAAAAACAATGTACACCACCTTGAGCTCCTTGGAGAAAATGGGGTATCCAGTATTAGAAACTCAGATATTTAAGCTAGACGACAAATGGCTCCTTAAACCAGGGTTACTTACAGTCAGCAAAATGGGATGCCATTTTTGCATCAGACAGCTTGAAAGTCACGTTTTTCAATACGACTTTTGACTTCCTGAAATTCATTCTGATTGTGCAGATCAAATGTAACGGGTAGAATTCTACAGGATATGTTGCCAGTGTGTGAAAACAGGCAAGACCCAAGGATCCCCAGGCATGCACCTCCATATGGCAGAGATGTCAGGCACTGTCTTGGCGCCCGGGTGTCTTCTCTAGGTCGCAAGCAGCCGATAGCCAGTTGCAAAATGTGTCAGGCGAATTTCAAATGCTGGGTATACTGTACCTGTAATAAATAAAATAAGAGGATCCAGGCTGGTGGACCAGACAAAAGACCCATCTAGCCCAGCATCTGGTTCTTGCAAAGGTCAACCAAGGTGTCCTAGTAGGAAGCCAGCAAGCAGGACATGAGTGCAATTGTGCTGTCCTCAGCTGCAGGCCCCAGCAGATTGTATTCAGAAGCAGACCACCTGCAATAATGGAGGGAGAACATAGCCATTGTGACTAGTAGCCATTGGTAGCCTTAGTAAAGAGGTAAAGGGACCCCTGACCATTAGGTCCAGTCGTGACCGACTCTGGGATTGCGGTGCTCATCTCGCTTTTTTGGCCGAGGGAGCCGGCATACAGTTTCTGGGTCATGTGGCCAGCATGACTAAGCCGCTTCTGGCAAACCAGAGCAGCGCACAGAAACACCGTTTACCTTCCCGCTGGAGCGGTACCTATTTATCTACTTGCACTTTGACGTGCTTTCAAACTGCTAGGTTGACAGGAGCAGGGACCAAGCAACAGGAGCTCACCCCGTCGCGGGGATTCGAACTGCCGACCTTCCAATCGGCAAGTCCTAGGCTCTGTGGTTTAACCCACAGCACCACCCGCGTCCCCATTGGTAGCCTTATCCTCCATTAATTTCCTCTGGGAATCCCTCCAAGTTGGTGGTCATTGCTGCCTCTTGTGGCAGTGAATCCCAGGGTTTAACTACAGGCTCCATGAAGGACTTCTGTTGTCTGTCCAGAATATTTGGATACACAACGGCTTTAGAGCACTGCACTGGATTCTAGTACTATGTGAGAGTGAGGAAACCTCTTCTTCCACTCCATATCTAATTCTATACACCTCTGCTATATCCCCCCTTCAACCCACTTTTTTTTCTGTAGCAGGGTTTTGTTTTGTTTTAAATATTCCCCCCCCCGTTGTATAATGTATATAAAACAGAGAGAACAGTAGCAACAATAGATGAAAATTAAAAGACGAAAAGCAAAACTTTAAAATAGGCACTTAAAAATAAGTACAGTTACAGATGGTTTAAAGTAACAAAAAAAAAATCTAAGTCATAGAAGAAAGAAGAAAGAATAAATGTCTTCACAAAAAGAAAGAGCATTTGATTATCAAGTACAGATTTGCCAGACTTGTGACAAAGGTTGTCCCGCTTTATACGTAGTAAAGGAATGCCAAATCGTATGAAAGGTTTCTGGAGGTTCTCATCCTTGTCAAAATCTCAAATTATGTGCCATTTTTTCCATTATAGCTGTATTCCAGAGTGAGTGGTACCAAAAAGTTCAGTGTAAGATTTTTTGGCTGTTTCCCATTGAGTTGCAATTACTATTCGAGCTGCCACGGTCATATACAAGACCAATTCTTTGGACAAGATGTCTACAACAGCATTGGCAAGCCGGAATTAATTCCTTGGACCTTTTGGTTGTTTTCTCTGCTTCTCCCTTTGCTTCTCCTATCCCTTCGCCCCACCTTGACACACAGGCAGAGAGCCTGGTAAGGAGTGAATCCTCTGAGGCGTCTCAGGTTTCAGCTTGCCTGCCCTCTGCAGTGGCGTGTTCAGGGGCATCCTGTCATGGATCAAGTGGCTTCAGCAGGAGAGAAGGGCAGCCAAGCCTGTCTCCATTTGTCAGGAGCCAAAGCGGGAGGCAGGATCCGTCCAGCTGAGAACTGGTGGGGAAGTGACATTGCCAAAGGACAGCGCTGGGAAGGGTGCCCCCCCCCCTCTGCATGTGATGGGCAATAAGGAAAAATTCACAGGCAGGGTTAGAGAAGCGTCTGGGACGGGGCTTTAATCTGACTGTTTAACCCAGGGGTCAGCAAACTTTTTTAGCAGGGGGCTGGTCCACTGTCCCTCAGACCTTGTGGGGGGGCAGACTATATTTTTTGGGGCAAATGAACATATTCCTATGCCCCACAAATAACCCAGAAATGCAATTTAAATAAAAGGAGACTCATGTAAAAACACGCTGATTCCTGGACCGTCCACAGGCTGGATTTAGAAGGCGATTGGGTCGGATCCAGCGCCCAGGCCTTAGTTTGCCTACTCATGGTTTAAGCACTTTCAGGGGGAGTGGGAGGCTCTGGGTGGGTCTTGCAAGGCACTCTGGGGATTCACCAGGACAGCTTCTTGCCAGTTCCGCCCAGAATGCTTCTGGACATGGGATCAGGTGACCTGAGACAACCAGTCTTATTCTGCTGCTTGGATGAACAAATCTTATCAATTTCAGTTTCTCTCATTTTTCCATTTCCAAAATCAACTTCCTTTTTTTTTTTAAGCCCTCAGCATTTTTGTGTGCATTTCACCTAATATAAACATTTGCGCATGCAATTTTGCCTAAAATGCACATTTTATGCAAGTAAATCCCACTATTATAATGTCTGTCAGTCTAACCTACCGCACGTTGTTGTTGTTGTGAATATAAGAAGAGCCTGCTGTGTGTCCACCTCAAAGGTCCTGCAGGTGCAAAGAGCATTAGAGGTGGTTTGTCTATAACTGTCACAGTACTGCCACAAGCACAAATAATCAAGAATGCACAATTAAAAGATTTTGGGGGACAGGGGTGCCCAGTGTTTTCAGTCATTGTATTGGATAAAGTTATTAAAACTGAGCTGTATGTACTTTCACCTGCAAGCTGGGGATTAGACATAAGAATGTCTCTTCTCCTGCCCTCGCCCCCAAAGAAACCCTCAAACCAAAACCTTCTCTTCATGGTGCAAACTAGCATATATGGGGAAAGTGTTCATCTGAGCCTTCTTCCTTGATAGTCCATGTTAGTGGTTCCCAAACCTTTTGGCGCCTGCTCCTCCTCCACTCATCCCCAGTGCCTCCTACCTTACCCTATTAAAAACATTATCCAGTATAACGGCTTTCATGGTCCCCTAAGGAAGATAACACTGCAATAAAATTCAAAACAGTAACAATGCATTGCACATTTATTCAAAATCCAATTAAAACTATTTAGTTTAATTAATTCAGCACAATTGACAAACTTGAGCCAGTGACACCAGCTCTTTAAAGTCTCTTAGCACCCCCTTAGGGAATCCCAGCCCCAGCCCCCCCCAATGGTACTGCCCAGTTTGGGAGACTCTGGTCTTTGTGAGAAGAGGAGCCTGTATGTCTGTGAGCATACCATCTCCGTCGCCTCCCATCCTGAAGTGGGACTGCCTGGCTTTAACACTTGATTTGCTGCTGGTTTGGTTTCAGCCTCTGCAATGTGGAGCAGGAGACTGGCCCACCTGCTTTCTCTGGTTGCTCGTGTGTGCCGTATCTTTCACTTTTCCCCTATCAACCAAATTCTTTGAGATCCTCAGCAGGCAGATGCTACGAAAACACACAGGCTGTTCTCACTATTGGAAGCCACGTAGCCTGGAATCAAAGGGAAAATAAATTTCACCCGAGTCCCCAGCTGAGCTTCCATCTGTCTCCTCCTCAGCACTACAGAATCTCTCCCCTCCTCTCTTCCTCCCCTTCCCCCACTCTGCAGACTCCATTGCCTTGGAGTTCACAGAAATACCAGGGCCTCTCTTTTATACTCCGAAAGCAGCATCTACATGCAGCAGACAGCTGGGCCCATAGGACTGGAAGAAATGTCATGCATACTGCCTTTTGGGGGTGGGTGCTTGGGTGTCCGGACTCAAGCAGCCCTGGCTGCCCCAATGAATCCCAAATTCATCCCTGCAGCAAGTTATGGTGCTGGTTTTCCACAGTCATCTATTTGACCACTGCGAGATTAGATGGGCCATCAACCTGATCCAACAAACTCTTCTTACGTTCCAGACATTCAGGATGTGAATGCAGCAAGGCTACTTGAGGAGGAGTCATGAGGAGTAAAGCAAGGCTGTGCTCTTGCTCTCTTTTTAACTTTTATATTGATGATTTGACACCATATTTAGCCAATGCAATCTCCCCTTCTCCAGTAATTAGAAACAGAAATATTTCAACCTTTATGTATGCAGATGATTTAGTGCTTCTCTTTCTTTCCTGATTGGGCCTCAAAAATCTCTTAGAAGTGTTCAGCACATACTGTAAACAGGAAAGCCTATCTATATATTACTCTAAGACTAAGATTGTGAATTTTGGCAGACCCAGTCCTAGGTGTATATGGTACTTGGATCATCAGGCTATTGAACAAACTCACTCATTTACCAGTAGATACTTGGGTGTACTTTTTAATGCAGAGCTTTCCAAACTTTCCTGTTGGTGACACACTTTTAAACATGCATCATTTTGCAACACAGTAATTCAATTTTACTAGCAAACGTGGTTAAACTAACCCTTTCCAGCCCTTGGAGGAGCACAGGGAGCATTCGCACGACACACATACGTCAGCCGACACACTAATGTGTCGCAACACACAGTTTGGAGGCAGTCAAAGTCAAAGCATAGAAAACCATAGGGGCATTGATGAAGTTCTGTTACAGTAGGGGAGGGCAGCAGGTTGAACCTGCCCTAAAAATATTTGGTAGCAGAGTGCTTTTCCAAAAGCTAGTATATGTTGTCGAAATCCGGGGCTCTGATTCAAATTCCATTCAGATTTTAGAAACTGCAGAATACTTTTTTTCAGAAGCTATCCTCTCTACCATCAAGAATTTCAGTAGCTCTTCTTTGTACAGAATCCAGGTGGCCAACAACTGAGACAAGAGTGGGCTGTGCTCAATTAAAGTATACAGTATTTTAAAAATTGCTATGATGCCTATTGAGCATTTTCCTGCTCTGTGCTATATGGAATTGGATGAAAACCAACTCTGGAAAGCAGCTTGTCAAGATGTTTTAGCCTATTATTATTTTCCAGAAATGAGTTCTGCTTTGACCTTGAATAAGTGTCAACTAAGGGATTGGCTCTTCTATATAGAATCCAGAAAGGACCTGCAACTAATTAAAAATACCAGATTTCCCCCTTTGAATCCACTCTTGAGAACAGAGTATTTTAGAGCTAGTTATCTGACCTAACTCTCACCAGCTTCCTTAAGAAACGCCTTTATTGAGCTGCGTTTCCAGGTGACGGTTTGGTTTCTTTTGAGTGACAATCATAGTTTTGTAACACAGAGTGGCCCTCCATGCACTGGCTGCAAAAATCAATCAATCAATCAATCAGGAAAAATGAGTTAGATAAAATCACTATAAATTTTTGTGGTGATTTGGAGGTTTAATTTGAAATCGAGCTAGATTTGAGTTTGTTGGTGTCTCTGGTAACCTCTCACATCATGGAAGTTGGCTCATATTATGGATGTATTTTTTATTGGTATTGTTGCTGGTTTGTTGTGCAAGGCCTTTGGCTAGAACGATAAACTTTGATTGGTTGATACTTGAGTAGGGTTTGAAGATGGGGGTGGAAAGACTTCCTGTGATGGGGGGGCATTTGCAATCCAGATTTTTACTCTCAAGGTGTCTGTGTAGGCCTTAACATTGCATTACCTTAAAAACACACACACACACACACACACACAAAGATTTTGGCACAGGAGCATGCATGCCCCCAGTGTCATGGCTGTGTATGAGTAATTCTCCTGCTGATTAGTATGTTTGTGTGTTGCCTTTGGATTGGCTTTCCCCAACCTGGTGAGCTTCAGATGCTTTGCACTACCACTCCCAGACAGCACAGCTGTATGATGGTGCAGATGTGGGGAGCATGATTCTGCTGGCTGGGGCTAATGTGAGTGCTGATCCAAAATGTCTAAGGGCAGCAGTTTGGGGGAGGCTTTTCTAGAGACTGAAGTTGCCACCTCTTTTTTTTGTAGTTCTGTTTTCAACAGCTGCATACCAGGCAGGGATTCAACTGGCATAGATTTCCCAGGCTTGAAAGCTCAGTGGTGGGTAAATCTCCATATGTACTTCTGACTATCAGGGCAGCTGCTCCAAAGCATTATGGCCCCTCAGAGAAAGGCAGTGTGGCAATGTAGGGGGCACCCTCAGGGGCTAGTGTCCTTTGGAACTCCCTGCCTATTGACACCAGACAGGTGTCTTCACTGTACTCTTTTTGGCACCTGCTAAAAACATGTAGCCCACCCAAATATGTGGAATGTTGACAGCTGTTCAAATCTGGTTTTAATTATTTTTCAGAATAGCTATTTTAAAAATAATTTTACTGGTTTATTCTTTTTGTAAACCACACTGAGTGTCCCCCACCTTATAATCAGGCAGTGTATAGATTTTATGAAATTAAATAAGTCGTGTCCCAGTTACAGGAAATGTAAGCGTTCTTTAAAGAACTCCCCAATGAGGGCAGGGTTGCAAGTACAGCGAAGTCTGAACAAACCAACATCTAAAGTTGAAAATCAGTCTAGGTCCAAGCAGGGAGTTAAGGTAAAGTACAGCCTAGCAAGACGGAGGAATTAGAATTGGGAACTAGGCGCCAGAGAACAAGAAGCCAAAGAGACCTGTGTTGCTTCCAGCATCTGGACGCCTCAGGAGGGAGGCCTTATTTACTCTGGCATCCTAAACCGGACCCTTATCACAGTTGCTGATAATGAAGGAGTATCAGGGATTAGTTGCTTGTGGATGGCCCCTTGCTTGCGAGTACACCAACAACTTGGGTCTTTATTTTATTTATTATTGCATTGATATCTAACCTTTTCTCCAAAGAGCTCAAACTTAGCCCCCTCACCATTTTATCCTCAGAACAACCCCTCAGGTAGGCTAGGTTGAGAGGCAGTGACTGGCCCAAAGCCACCCAGTGGGCTTCATGGCTGAGTGGCGATTTGAGCGCTGGACTCCTAGTACTAGTCCAGCAATCTACCCACAACTCCATCCATACTGGCATACAGTGTCATGGCTCTTTGGCCTGGACCCGAAATTTTTGGTGCTCTCAAGGACTGGAAGACAGGCAGGCCATTCCACCTCCCCCTGCTGATCACTTCCTGCTGGAGCTCGTCCACAATGACCTTGCCTTCCAGGTCCCATATCCCATGGTACCACCCTCAGCATTGGATTCAGGATCATTGGTCAGTGGGATATCTGGGTCGTCTCCTTTGGACTCCCTGCCTGGGACAAAGTCAGGTGTGACAGTCCTTTTCATTGTTGTGGCAGCAGGAAAACGAAACAAAACAGGGAGCCTTGATGGGGCTTCCCAAATGCAATTTCTAGGCTTTATTGAAGGGAGATTCATTTGCATAAAGCTTTAGCAATGTACTTTAGTCAAACACCTTTGAAATAATCCTGATACGACTACATGTACAGTATGTGCATTGATAAAGATCACACTGAAACAATCTTGATGCAGCCGGCCTACCACATATAAAAAGATTGCTTCCCCCGCCCTTTTCGTAGTGTTCTTCAGTGCGTTGTTAATGTGGAGATGAAAAGACTTGAAAGAATTCAAAGCTGCAGCAAGCTGCCCACGCACCACACCTCAAGAAATATCGGTCTGAAATATAGGTATGAAACAGAGAATTCCTAATGCATCAGTTCCGCTTCCGAATCACCTAGGGTGTAAGTGGGGAATATTGCATACGTCTTCCTGATTACAATGCTAGTGTTTTCTAATGTTAGTTTTGCACAGTTGTACCTGCTGTTTGATGGAACTGTGGCTGTTTGACCGATATACCAGCATGTCACGCTAAATTTCATTCACACCATTGGGCGTGAAGTGACACAAGAACCAACATCAGTGGACAATGTCACTGCTCCCCCACCCCTTCTGCACATGCCTGATTCTGTTCCCCCATGAAAACAACACAACAGAAATATATATGCTGGTATACTTCACTCCTGCTATTTTCTAGGTCAGGGGGACTGCAAATGGACATTTTCTAGAATCACATGACACTGAAATGAGCACTAAACATGAACTATATTCTGGAAGCGGCTTTTGCACTGTAGGAAAGCTCAAATACAATCTGGAAATTAGCAGATATGGAAATATCAGGGAATTGGAATAAACTGCTGTGTGAATGTTGTGTACCAGTGTGGTGTAGTGGTTAGAGTGTTGGGTAGGATCTGGAAGACAAGGGTTCAAATCCCCACTCAGCCATGAAGTGCACCCAAGGGTGACCTTGGGCCAGTCACTGCCTCTCAGCCTCACCTACCTCACAGGGTTGTTGTGGGGATTAAATAAGGAGTGGGAGAGCCATGTACTCCACCTTGACCTTCTTGGAGAAGAGGTGGGATAAAAATGCAAATAATAGTAATAATACATAAGTGCAGCCCTGGGTTTGTTTTTGACACCAAAACCAGAAATTTGGCTGAGAGAAATTGTGGAAGTATCTCTATGGCTTCCCCCACCCCACCTCAAATAATTTGTGATATCTGCCATTCAGTTATGTTGCTGTCTCCTGATTTGACCCTCTTTGCTTTCTTGACTTGCTTCCCACAGGTGACATTCACCAAGCGGAAGTTTGGGCTGATGAAGAAGGCCTATGAACTGAGCGTCCTCTGCGACTGCGAGATTGCCCTGATCATCTTCAACCACTCAAACAAGCTGTTCCAGTATGCCAGCACCGACATGGACAAGGTCCTCCTCAAATACACAGAGTATAACGAACCTCACGAGAGCCGGACCAACGCGGATATCATTGAGGTACGATGTGCTGCCCGCAACCTGTGGGTTCCTAGCCTTGTTGAGCTAGCAAAGCATTTGCCAGTGCAATACCCCAATCTGTTGGGATGGTCTGTCTTTGCTGTTGACAGCTCAGTGTTCTAGCTTTAGGTGGTGTGGTGCCTTCCAGGTGTTTTGGGCAGTTGGAATCCAAAATGGACACACTTGGAAGGACTGGTGGGAGTTGCGTACCAAAATGGCCCTACTGGCTGGGGGCTGATGGGAGTCTAACAACATCTGGAGGGCACCAGGCTGGGAATGTATCTCATTAGTAAGATCTCAAAGCAGCTGGCACTACCAAGGCACAAAAGATGAAGACAATATAGGAAACCCCAAATTTACAGGGGGGTAACATTCCAAGGCATCACACACATCAGTGAAATTATGTACATTCGAAACACCCTCTAAACAGTTGGAAACGATTGAAAAACCCTTTAGAAAACCAGCAGCACTTACCAGATGCCAAAGTCTGCCAAACTCCCACCACCTCCTTACTCAAATTTAAAACTCTCCACAGGCCTCAACCGTTGGTGCAAGGGTTGGTGCAACATGTACAGACCATGTTGTTTTATGGATAATATCTGGTTCCTATGGATAAAGGAAGGGGAAAGCTGTAGCATCTCAGACAAGTGATGTAGGCTGAGCACTTGCTTTGTACACAGAAGATCCCAGTTCAATCCCCAGTATCTCCAGGAAGGACTGGTAGCAAAACTATACAGTGCTACCTTAGTTTAAGAACAGCTTAGTTTATGAACAACTTGGATTAAGAACGCTGCAAACCCGGAAGTAGGTGTTTTGGTTTGTGAACTTTGCCTTGGAAGCAGAACATGTTTTGCGTCCTGTTGAGGGTAAATTGAGTCCCCCGCTGCTATGGGAAAGCACACCTTGGTTTAAGAACGTTTTGGTTTAAGAACGGACTTCCGGAACGGATTAAGTTCGTGAACCAAGGTACCACTGTACTTGAAACACAAGGGTCTGACTAAGGCCACATTAACACCATACATTTTAGGCAGTATAATACCAGTTTAAACAGTCATGGCTTCCCCCAGTGAATTATGGGAGCTGTAGTTTGTTAAGGGAGCTGAGAGTTGTTAGCAGACCTCTATCGCCCTCATAGAGCTACAATTTCCAGAGTGGTGGAACAATCTCTCTTTCTTCATAAAGAAGTCTGGGAATTGTAGCTTTGTGAGGGGAATAGGGGCCTCCTAACAGCTCTTTAATAAATTGCAGCTCCCAGGATTCTTTGGGGGAAGCCATGACTGATTAAAGTGGTATCACAGATCTTTTAAAGTACATTGTGAATGTGACCTAAGTATAAGGCAGCTTCCTGTGTTCCTGTGTCTGGGGCAGAAACACTTCCAGGGTGATTGCGGCAGTAGGCCAGAGGTAAAATGTGAGTCTGAAGTGAGGGCACCCTGCGGCAGAGACTGGCGGGGTCTTAGTCCTCAGCCTCCCAGGTGGCCGCCTGCCTGCCCCCTTCCTGCTGCTTCTCCCCCTCTTTTTTCTCTAGCGAATTTGCAAGCACAAAAGGTTTCGTTCCTGCCTGCGCTACGTTCCAGAGAGTGGGACAGAGCTGAGATTGGAGCAGTTGTTTTGTCACCTTTCAATGAAAAACTGTGTGTGGGCAGCTCCCTTTTATGCTTGGCAAGATTTAGACAAATGAACGGTTTGGCTGGGTAATTATTGACATTACAAGTGAGCAGAAATTAAGGCACGCAAAACCTTTAGTCATTCAATTTATCTGCTCGAGACGGCATGGAATAGGACAGCGGTGGAGAGTGTGTATGTGGGGGGGGGGGCGGGAGTAGACATTCCAGGGAGGGTCACCTTTTGGGGGCGCAAGGTGCACATTTCTTACCCGGTTTGCGCATATTTTTGCAGTAAATACATTGTTTGTAATATATGTGTGTGCGTGTGCATTCCTATATCTATATATTGCATTAACATTGATTTGCAGCAGATGGAATATATGAAGACAAAAATAATGGATATCAATTCAAAATGCTGTTTTTTAACTGAAGTTCTTTTGTCATACTTTGTGAACAATGAGGCCTCCTTTTCTGGCAATTGTCCAGGGGTTTTGACAACCTGGGTTTCCTCAGCCCGGATGTCGAACCACTGCACCGTACTGCCTATGCCTTTGTCAGCAGGGAGTGTTGCCCATCCCCTGTAGTCAATTGGATGTCAGCTGGAGTCAGGGTGGATGCCCACTGCCTCGGCAGGTCGGGCTTCTTTAGACCACAGAGTCGGCTGTTCAGTTCCACTGCTAGCCACCTAGGATAGAAGAGATGGGAGGAAGCAAATGATACTTGAATGTCCCAGAGCCCAGCCGTTGTGTCTCAGGGTCTGCTTTGCATGGGGAAGATTCCGTGTTTAACCCACAGTGCCTTTGGTTCAAAAGATATTGGTTGGCTGGGCTGGGCTGGGCAAGACCTGAGACGCTCAAAAGCATACATTTTCAGGCTGGATGGACCACAGCTTTGTAGGCCAGGAGCTGGGAACCCCTTTCAGCCTGAGAAAAGCAGTGTGGGCAGTCTTCTGGGAACCACATGGCCCTGGTGGGTGGGACCAGAGGTGAAAGTGGGTGGAGCAATGGAGTATTGATTAATTTATGAATTGCCTTTTACATTTCTGCTTCAAGGCGATTTATAGAGAAATAAAAAATAGTTTTAAAAGTTTTTAAAGCAGAAAAAAACAGCAACTTGAAAATAGGTTTTAAAACAGTTCAATGTGAATGCCTTTCCACCCAGCTGGAAAAGGTTGTTGAAACAAAAAGGCTTTCATTTGCTTCTGGTAAGTATAGTGTGCACCTGCCATATCTCAACAGGAATGCTTTTTCACAGGACAAGGGCAGCTGCACCAAAAGCCCTGCTCCAAGGTGCTGTGTAGTGGGCTTCTGAGATTTTGGATGTGACTCTTCCCTTGGTACAATAGCCATGGAAAAGTTAAGAGGTTTTTGCACACGCATACACCTACCCCTTTTCTTCATTCAAGCAGCTTAGAGGCATTATCACAGCTTATGTGCACATACAAGCCATGCAAAGCATAAAAACATCAGACAAGCCCTGCTGGATCAGGCCAGTGGCCCATCTAGTCCAACACCCTGTTCTCATAGTGGCCAGCCAGATGCCTGTGGGAAACACTGGATCAGGATCCAGTCGCAAGAGCACTGTCCCCTCCTGTGGCTTCCAGCAACTGGTACTTGGAAGCACTATTCCCTCCATCTGTGCACCTAAGGAAGGAGTGGAGCAGGGTTGATGCAGGAACATGGCCTGGTAGAGGACCACATTCAGCCCCCAGGTCTGAGATTCCCAACCTTCGATGTATTCCTTTGCCTGATGGTATTCACTTCTCTTAGTGTACCATACTGAACACATTTGTCTTGGCCCAAAAGCATCACCAGCACCTGGAATGGTGTCTCCCTGTCCTCCTCACGGTATGAACTCTCCAAATGCTTTGAGTCCTTGGCACTGGGAAGAACCCTCTGTGGTGTACCATGCGAGGCTGCCTCCAAAGATATTAACTGAGCACAGGCTTCTGGGCTCTGATTTTTCATGTTAATTTCTGCACCCTTTGTGAGCCTGACACATATGTTTATTCTCAGTGAATCTCACTGGAGTCTGCAGAGCTGAATCCCACACCTTGCACCTTTCATGCAAATGAAGCACATTTGCTTTTATCTTCATCCACTGAAGCTGAATGAAGGAAAATTCAGGACAGAGAAAAGAAAGCGCTTCTTCACGCAGCACATAGCTCAGCTATTGAACTTGCTCCCACCGGAGGTAGTGATGACCACCAACTTGGATAGATTAGACAACTTCATGGAGGATTAGGCTACCATTGTCTACTAGCCATGATAGTTATGCTCTGCCTCAAGGGTCAGAAATGGTAATGCTTCTGAATACCAGTTACTGGAAGCCACAGGAGGGGAGAGTGCTGTTGTGCTCAGGTCCTGCTTGCAGGTTTCCCCACAGGTATCTGGGAGGCCAGGGAACAGGATGCTGGACTAGCTCAGACATTGGCTAGATCCAACAGGCCCTTCTTATGTTTCTGTGTTCAGGTTCAAGGAGCCAAAGACTTGTGTTGTTTCCAATAACTGGGAGTCTAAAAAGGAAGGCCTTACATGGTGTGGCCTCCCAGACCACGCTCTAACCACACTCCCTCAAGAGGATACTCAATGCTGGTTCAGGGGGACCTTGCCGGCTCCCCAAGGTCCTTGGTTGTGTGTCTCTCCATGTTGGGTTCATCCTCTGAGCATTCCATCTCCTGTCCTGGGTCAGGGCTAGGCCTGCCATGAGCAGGCCTCTGGTTCTGTGGTTCTCTTCCCAAAAATATCTGACCTACTTTGTCTCCTGTGATCGTTTTGCCCTTCGCTTCTTATACGGTTCCCTATTGCAACCTCCACCGCTGTTTGTCAGCCAAAGGAGGCTCTCATCTGCCTCACACGCGAGAGGTTGCAGCTGCCGTGCTGTTACACGTAGCTAATTCTCGGGGCTTTGCTCTTGCCTATTATTTTTCCGTTCTGAGATGTAGGGCCAGTGGAAGGAGGAGGAGAGGGAAGTCCACTGACAATTAGGGCTTGTACTCTCCGCACAAAGTGCTAAGCAAATGGAAGACCAGTTTAAAAATACAGTGGTACCTCAGGTTACATATGCTTCAGGTTACAGTCTCTTGTTAACCCAGAAATAGTACCTCGAGTTAAGAACTTCACTTCAGGATGAGAACAGAAATCGCGGGGCGGCGGTGCAGCGGCAGCAGGAGGCCCCATTAGCTAAAGTGGTGCTTCAGGTTAAGAACAGTTTCAGGTTAAGTACGGACCTCCGGAACGAATTAAGTACGTAACCAGAGGTACCACTGTAAAACAAATGCCCTGTCCGGAACATGGGAGATGATTGTCCTATTTCAACTTTTGGTAAAATGAGAGCATTGGCTGTTGAAATACAGGTGGGTGTGCGCTTAGGAGATTCTAGAGCCGCTGTAATTGTTTGCAGTAGCCCTCCCCATCCTAGTGTAGTTCAGATGTTTTGGACTACAACTCCCATCAACTCCAGCCAGTGTTGCTGTGGAGTTTGAATCCAAAATGGTTATGCTTTCTGGGGCTGATGGGAGTTGATTTGCTTGTATATTACAATCAGTAGACAAATATAACAATTACAAGTGTAAAACAAGAAAAGTGTAAAAACAAAGTGTTGTTGTTGTTATTTCAATGTATACCCACCTTTCCTCCCAAAGGAGGCCCGGGAGGCAATATAAAAATAATGCAACCCTATAAAACGAGTTAAGAATAGTTCCAATACAGCTGCAGCCTTGGATGAAGATCTCCCCTGAAAAGGCTTTCCAAAGGTCTTCATCAGGCACTGAAAAGATAACAGGAATTGCAAATGGTCAGTGCCACCATTCTAAAACCCCAAATTGTACTTCGAAACATCTGGAGGGCACCAGGTGCGGGAAAGCTGATTTAGGTGATCGTTTCTTGGGTTTCTTTTTTACATGACTAATTATCTCAAGACTTAATGAGTCCTTTCCTGGCTTCAGCTTCTAATTTGATTACACCAATGTTTCTTGACCTTTTCTAAGATTGCATCTCCTCCTTCCACGTCAGAGATCTTTCACAGATCTTGAGAGGCTGGGGGCCTCCTTGGCTATACCCACTTGACTCTTCTGCCCTTGTGCCACCGCTGAATACACTATCTGGACACTTAAGGCAAGACCTTCCAATGATGACTTGCCCAAAGTGCCTACAGGAACCCTTTCTACAACCGTGTAAGGGAAGCCAGAATAGAAACATAAAAAGAGCTCTGTTGGAGCAGAGCAAAGTTCCAGTCTAGTCTGGCACCCTCTCTCTCAGAGAGTCAGAGGAGTCTAGGGTTTTTCCAAATGCAGGGGGTTATGGCCATCCCTTGTGGCTTGTTCCCCAGCGCTTGGTATTCAGTGGTAGACTGCAACGGAACGTGGAAGTTCGCTATCATGAATAATTCTGTCAGCTTATATAACCCCTCTCCCACAAAGACCCAATATTCTGCTGCTGGGTCAGACCATCTAGGCCAGCAAACCCTTTGCCAAAGCGACTGGCAGATACCTCTTCCAGGAAGCCCACACACAGGGCAAGAAAGCAACAACCCTCCACCGCAGTCTTCCCCCACCCCACATCCCTCTGTCATCATCCCCTTATCACAGATGAGGATCGTGGCTGAGAGATTTATTTAATCCATTTATATCCTACTTCTCCACAAGATTTGAGATGGTTTGTTTAAGGTCACCCAGTGGATTCATGGCTGAGGGGATTTGACTTCAGCAAAGGCCTGGCGCCAGCAGTAGCCCAGGTCAGGCCCTGGCCCAAGGCCCCAGTGGCTCAGGAGGGGCTTCTCAGTGGCCTGGCCTGGCTGTGCCGCCACATCCCACCCTCCTCTCTGGGTGCCCCGGACGGCTGTTTTAGCCACATATTGAAGGTGCCTGGTGGTGTCATAGGGTGAAACAAGTCAACCCCCGCCCCTGTAGTGTGGTGTGAATCCAGTCATGGGATACCAAGGACCCCAGGGGTGCCAAAGCAGTTGCGAGTGCTCACAGAGCCTCACCATGCAAGCGCTAGAACATTCTGCAGCCCCTGTTTGCTTAGGAGCTGTTTCCGGCCTGAGGGCCACGTTTCCTCATGAGCAACCTCCTAGAGGCTGCCTAGGAGTGCTTGGCGTGGCCAAAAGTGGATGGAGCCACAAATGTTGCCGTTGTAAAGTAGGCAACGCTTAAGCCACACACAACTCAGAGAATCCTGCATACCCCTGTCTCCATCCAGGCATGTTCAGAGGCAACTTCGCAGTGCAAGGACACATTCCAGCCTGGCAAAAAGCACTTAAGGAAGGGGTCAAACAGCATCAGGTTAGGGGTGTGGCCTGGGAAGTGGCTTGGCCTCAGGGAGACTCTGAAGGGCCACATAGAGATGCCTGGGATGCATCACATTTGGCCCATAGACCTGAAGTTCACCAACCATGATTTAGAGCAGGGTTTCCCAAACTTGGTCTGTTTTTGGACTACAATTCCCATCATTGCTGATTGCTGGTTCTGCTAGTTGGGAATGATGGGAGTTGTAGTCCAAAAACCGCTGGAGACCCAGGTTTGGGGAATCCCGATTTAGAGTGATCCTCATTTCACTTCCTCTCTGTAAGGGAGGATTGACTGAAAGGTAGAGATTTGCTAGCTCATGGCTGGGCAGGGATTTGCATTTGAGCCTTCCCCATGCACTGCACTAGCTATGTAGAGATGGAAAAGGTTCAGAAGTGGGCAATCAGTTAACAAGGCAAGAATAAAATATGAGAAGATACGACAAGATACGGTATTGCAAATGACTGAGGGGGGAGGGGGGAAAAACCTTCCATTCCTTTTTACGTGATTTAACAAGAATCCCCTCCCCTAATAAGTCAGAACTTTAAGGACTTAAGCTGTGATTTAAGGCTGTGTGGAGATAAACTTTCGAACCAAAGCAATGTTTCAAGACGAAGCTGGAAAGTTAAGAGTTTTGGAATGACGCAGTTAAAAATGCCGTCGCCATCTTGGGAGGCATTGTTGGAGCTCTTGGGTCTGGGAGGAGAAAGAGAGAAATAGTGCTGTTTACATATCATGGATTAACTCCTCCGTGGGATTTAAGAGCGAAAAATGCCTGATTTATGATGGAAAGAGTGATGTTATCTACGAAGGAGATATATGGAAACCATCTGGACTTAGATTGGAAGAACGGGAAATTCACACAGGATTATTATATTTGCTTATCGGCTTAAGGAGACTAACAGAAGAGATCGTAAAAGAAAAAGAGAAATTATATGAACAAGATATGATGTGGAAACACCAAGATAAGACTGGATAGAATTAGGAACTTTGTCTGGACTGATTGGGACTGATTTGGACACTAACGCAGTAATAAGAAGATGATTTGAATCCCCCTTTGGATCTTGAAGTATGGGTTCCCCCAACAAAATTTAAAAATTTGGCTTTGTAATTTGGAATTTATGTGATGTGATTTAATTTGATGTGATTGGCCAGTTAATAAAAATTATTTAAAAAAAAAAAAGAAGTGGGCAATCAGAATGATCAGAGGGATGGAGAGACTCCCCTATGAGAAAAGGTTGTAGCGTTTGGGATTTTTTAGTTTAGAGAAAAGGTGAGGTAGAGGCGACATGGTTGGCGCTTATAAAATGATGCCTGGCATGGAGAAAACTTACGGACATCCAGTGAAGCTGAATGTTGGGAAATTCTGAACAGAGAAAAGAAAGTACTTCTTCACACAGCACGTTGTTAAACTGTGGAACTCCCTGGCACAGGAGCCAGCGATGGCCACCAACTTGGATGACTTTAAAAGAGGAATGGACAAAGTTTTGGAGGCTAAGGCTACCAATGGCTACTAGCCACAATGCCTATGATCTGCTTCTACAATCAGAGGCAGTAATACTTCTGAATACTAGTTGCTGGATGCACAAGAAAGGGGAGAGTTCTTCTACTCGGGTCCTGCTTACAAGTTTGGCCGCTGTGGGAACAGGATGCTGAACTAGATGGGCCATTGACCTGACCCAGCAGGATTCTTCTGGTGTCCGTATGTCTTATATCTGTTGCTGCTTTAACAAAAGCCCCTGAGCCCCCCAAATTCCCATGTGGTGAGATCTAGGAAACGCAGGCTGCCCCTTCTTTTGCTTTGTTTTTGCTTGTGTTGACACTCTGCTCAGGTTACTGACATAAAAGTACTTTGCGTCTTTCTGTAGCAGAGCATGTTGCTTGTAGTGGCTGCCAGCTGGAACGGGCTGGATTGGCCCGGCCGGAGCTCCCTCCTTCCGACTCCAAGCCAGCTGCTCAGAGACCCGGCCGGTGGCAGGCCCCATTAGCAGGGCCTAAGGAATCTGCAGTCTGCATTGCACATGGCTGAGCCCTTATCTGCTGCCTCAGACTGAGCTACCAAACACTGGCTGTCCCCTGTGCCCAGAGAAAGGATGACGGTTGTTAACTGGCTCTCATACAGTCTTCTGTGGTGGTTTGCAAAGTAACAGGAGCAATTTAAAAAACGGAGGTGGGGGAGAGATTATTCTGATGAGGAGCCTACAATCTGAATTTCTATGCTGAAGTTTCATATGAACATAAGAAGAGCCTGCTGGATCAGGCCAATGGATCCATCCAGTCCGGCCTCCTGTTCTCACAGTGGCTGACCAGATAACTGCGGGAAACCTGCAAGCAGGACCAGGTCAGAATGAAGGGCAAAGACTTTCATATGTGGGTATGAACCTGGAATCAGAGCTCTGCTCAAGAGCAAGCAATCCTTGCGGGTAGCAGCTTTGGTTGAAGTGTGGTCCCTGGTAAGTCTTCCTTTTCAGACTCCCAGTTGCTGGAAACAGCACAAGTCTCTGGCTCCTTGAACCTGAACATAAAAATACAGTGGTACCTCAGGTTACAGACGCTTCAGGTTACAAACTCTGCTAACCCAGAAATAGTACCTCAGGTTAAGAACTTTGCTCAGGATGAGAACAGAAATTATGCAGTGGTGGTGCGACGGCAGCAGGAGGCCCCATTCGCTAAAGTGGTGCTTCAGGTTAAGAACAGTTTCAGGTTAAGAACGGACCTCCGGAACGAATTAAGTTCTTAACCCAAGGTACCACTGTATAAGAAGAGCCTGGTGGATCAGGCCAGTGGCCCATCTAGTCAAATTCCTGTTCTCACTGTAGCCAAACAAATGCCCATGGGGAAATCTGCAAGCAGAATCCGAACACAAGACTCCCCCCCCCCCCCGTGGCTTCCAGCAACTGATATTCAGAAGCATTGCTGCCTCTGATCATGAAGGCAGAGTGGTGGCTAGTAGTCACGGGTAGCCTTATACTCCACGAAGTTTTTTAATCCTCTATAAAAAACCATCCAAGTTGGTGGCCATCAGTGTCTCCAAGAGTGAGGTCCACTGTTTTAACCATGTGCTGTGCCGTGTGAAGAAGTCCCTTCTCTTATCTGTTCTTTATCCGTGCATCGTTTTATAAACTTCTATAAATCCATTGCTTTCCATGTCTCTTCTTAAAGTATCAGGATCATTCTGCAGTATACATTTAAAGCAGTATTGTGCAACTTTAAACAGTCATGGCTTCCCCCAAAGGATCCAGGGAGCTGTGGTTTGTATAGGGTGCTGAGAGTTGTCAGGAGCCCCCTTTCACAGAGCTACAAGTCCCAAGAGTTCCCTGGGAAGAGGAACTGAATGTTAGAATCATAGAATCATAGAGTTGGAAGAGACCACAAGGGCCATCGAGTCCAACCCCCTGCCAAGCAGGAAACACCATCAGAGCACTCCTGACATATGGTTGTCAAGCCTCTGCTTAAAGACCTCCAAAGAAGAACCACTCTGAGGACTGGAGCTCTGTGAGGGCTCCATCTCCTTTGAAATCAGTGGGTTCTGCGCACGGAGAAGTGCCATCATGCCCATTCATTTCAATGGGCCTTGAGATTTCCTGCTGAGACAAAAGCAGTCAGGGTTCCCATTTCTAAAAATGATTCCTAGCCCAATTTCTGAAACTGCTGAGAGAAAGAGGAAATAGGGATAGGGTTTGATTAATAACATTCATTAATTTCAGTGGGTCCACTCTGAGGATGACTAATGTTGGATATAACCCATTATTTCCAAATCTTCAGCTATACAGATATATTAGCATATGCATTTTTCATGCATTTCTTTTTCTTTGGTGAGGTACAAGTGGCCGGCCTGGTCACAGAGACTGCTCACTTGTGTTTTGAGCTAAAATGGTTACTGTTGTTAGGAAAGTCAGGGGCGGGGAAGAACTTTTTATTTTCTCTTTTACTCATGCCCCTTTCAGTTTCTTATTGGCATGCAAAGAGCCCAAGACTTCCAGGAAACATTGCAGCGTTGACTTTTTAAAAGAAATTGGCAAGTGATGATCCCATAATATGGGCTAATTGCTTCTGGTATTTTGAAAATACAATGATTAAGTGTGGCTGAGGAAAGCAATCTTCAAATTGGCTGCCACACGTGGAACCAAAACTTCTTAGACACGGTATTTGATGGAGGTTTTCTGCCCCAACTCTCCGAGCCCAGACTTAATGATGCAGATCCAGCATGCATATGAAATGTATAATTGCTCTTCTTCATAGTGGTAGGTGACCCTTGAGAGAGAAAAGTGCAATCCTCTCTCACAGTTCATTAGTCCTTGAGTAATTCTGGAAATCTAAGATCACTGCAAATCCCCAGTATCAACGTCTTAAGTCTCCAGTTAATTCCACCTCTGGAGATTTATGGTCCCTGGTTCAAACTAGCTCTGCTATTAGCTGCTTCAGAAGCCAGTGGTGACCTCAGAGCTAGAATCACTGTAGTTTGGGGTTGCAAAACATCTGAAGCGGCTCAGTTTGGCTCTCCTCACTCCAAACCCTGATGTAGGATGCTTACAAACCATGGCTCAGCAAACTGGAATAAAATATGGCTTTATGAAGGGAATTTGCATTAGTGGTTTTATGTGAACCCTAGTTTGGCACCACATGTGAACTGACAAACCAGAGTTACTGTTGTCACACTTTCCCTCCAGGGTTGCTGCACCTAAATATGGGAATGTCAAGTAGATGGAAAATGAAAGCAGACAAGCCATGGTACCTGTTTTTCCTGTTGTTTGTTTGGAAGTTCAGCCTGTGATCCAGAGTTCTAAAACCTGTAGTTACGACAAGCCATGGTCAAGGTGGCATCTGAACTGATCCATTTACATGGTGGCTTCCACTCCTTCCTGCCATCAACATACTTGGCCAATCATAACAGCGGGACTTGTCATCATAGCAACCATCCTAGCCTGATTCATACACAACACTAAGCCATGGTTTCTTAAACTATGGTTTGTTTGATCATCTGAACCCTATCTAACAGCTTAACTAGGGTTTATTTACAGCTCGCAAACTACAATCTGAAGCCATTGCTCATTTTGGCCTTACAAACCTTTGTTTTATTTGAACTGTGGCTTGGTGTTACATGAGAACTCAGCAGCCTTCCCTTACTGTGGTTTATTTTGCAAGAAAACAAACTGATTGTTGGAGAAATGAGCCATGGTTTATTTGATCACCCATTGGACAGCTTGAGGTTGCTTATTAAACAAACCATGGCTTAGTGGTCTGTGTGAACCAGACCACTATCTCTTCATCACTCTCCACCTCTGGTTTTATCTCTGGAACTAAACTTCTCCTGGTTGTGCTTTCAGACATTAAGAAAGAAAGGTTTTAATGGTTGCGACAGTCCAGAACCCGACGGGGAAGACTCCATTGACCAGAGCCCTCTGATGGAAGACAAATACCGTAAAGCCAGCGAGGATCTTGACATCCTGTTCAAGCGCTACGGTGTAAGTAGCTCGCCACCCCAGGCAAAAAATTCTTCATTGTCTCTTTTTTTTTCTTTTTTTGTTCGTTCGTTTGTTGGATTTATCCCTCCCCTCCCAACCCAAACTACCTTCTCCCCCCACCCTCCCCCCACCCTCCCCCACCCGGCCACGTAACAGGCGCTGAACAAGAAGCATAGAGAGTGTGAGAGCCCTGACGGGGACGACGTGTTTACGTTGACGCCTCAGACGGAAGAGAAATATAAAAAGATTGATGAGGAGTTTGATAAAATGATGCAGACTTACAGGCTCACAGTGAGTAACAGCTGGTGGCCTGCCAACGCCTCCCCCTCCCACCCGCCCCATGGATAGGGCTGCCAACCTGCCCGATATTTCTTAATAATACGAGTAACTGTCCTGTTGAAGTGGCCTAAGCGCTGGTCAAGCCGCTTGTCCTGAATGCTGATGGCCTGGCCTGGATTTCCTACTCGGTTTTAGAACACAAGGAAGCAAACCGAGGAAGATGGGGGTTAGGAGAATTTTGAGATTATTTCCCTTCTTCATATGGTTAACAAAAGAAAGCAATCTCGCAGAAGCAGCAAAAAAGAGATGGCACCCTTCCAGGGAAATGGTTCTGCACATGCTTGCTGTCTTAATGGTGAGGCACTCTGCACATGCTCAGAGGTAACAGGACCATAAGCCGATGTAGTTGTGGCTACATATATAGTTATATATATATACATATATAGATGTGGCTATATATATAAAATAGCCAGTTCCCGTCATGAAGGAATTGCACTCAGAACATGCCCAGATGCCAGGATTTTTTGTTTGTTAAGCAAAAGTTGGCTGCCCTAACCCATGAGGGAGGGGAAAAGAATCTTACGGAGGGGGGAATCTTGCATGGTTTGGCTTTCACAGAGCCTCAGCTAATTTGCACCCCTACAGCAAAAAAGATGGTTAGGAGAAAGTCCCTCTGACACCCAGAAGGCAATGTGTACCTGGTTGCTAAGGTACTGGACAGCGAGGGATGCTTAGTTACGCCGAGGCCTTGCTAGGCAGCGCTGTGAATTTGTTTGGAAATGCTCTCTTGAAAAATACTTCTGAAGGACAGGCCTTAGTATAAACCTCTGAAATACAAACCTCTCTCCCATCCCCTCAGCATAGGAGTAGGATGAGGATGTTTATTTTATTTTAAACATTTCTATTTATCTGTTTCCCACCCTCTTCCACTAGAGCAGCCTTCCTCAAGCCGGTGCTCTGCAAATGTCTTGGACTGCAGCTCCCAGCAGCCCTGGCCATTAACCATGCTGGCTGGAGCTGAGGGAAACTGTAGTCAAAAATGGCTGTGCCGGCAGGAGATGTAGTCTTAACAATACCTGGAGGGCACCAGGTTGGGGAAAGGATCTCATTAACAGGATTTCAAAGCAGCTAGCACCAGTGAGGCACAAAGGATCAAGACAATATCAAAGAGTGTGATGAACTATTCTAGGGAAAAGCTGAAGCAATGTTTGCTCCCTGCACCAACAGCAGACTAGCTACTAGATTTAAACTGGTCCAGTGCCAATAGCTGGACAGTGCTAGCATCTGTGAAAGGTGCAACAGAAGATTTATTAATCTATTAATCTCATTGTTTGAGGTTTGATGGCTCTATTCTTCAGGGGAGGCGGTGGAGAATAATCCTTATACAATCCTTACTTCAGAAGTGTCATATGAAGCTACCAACACACACATGTCAAATAATCACCCTGTAAAAAGCAAGAACAGAGCACCAATAATGATTCAGTCCCAACAAGGCAGCATTTTTTAAAAAGGAAGAGGGTGCAATCCGTGTGACGTTAAATCCACACGCTTCAAACCCTTTGGGTTCAGCATGTGCTTCTCATGAGAACTAACCCCAAATCCTTGGCCAAACTAACCTGTAACCCAAGAACAGCTCCTGCATTCTTGGGATTTTAATTTGCCTTGTTGGTGTGGCTAAATTTGTACCTGGCTAACTAAATAAATCCCCAAGCACTTCTGAGAGATGGACCAGGCCCTGCCCCGCCCTGGTCTGGGACTTTCTTGAGCAAGTCAAATGTGGCTTCTGAGCAGAAAGACTTGGGGGATTCTCTGGTTGCCGTTCCATCTCTCGACATTAAGCTGTCTAATGCATGGTGAGACCTTTGGTCCATCCAAGCAAGGCACTGTTTATTACAGCCTTCACCGCACTGGCGCCCTTCCAGACTTTTTGGACTACAGCTGTGCTGGCTGGGGTTCATGGGTGTTGTAGTCCACCATCATCTGGAGGTAACCAGGGTGGCTAAAGTCTGGTCTTCTCTGATGGTAGGACCTCTCCAAGGGCTTTCCCCCTCATTGCTACCTGAGATTTTTAAAAAATACTTTGCTGATGAGTTATGGCCTTAACCCAGAGACTCATGTCTGAAAAATCCTGGTACTTCTTGCCCACTAAGCCAGGAGTTGTGATCTCGAGGTAATGATCCCAAGACAGTTGCTTCTGAATCCTCATTGTTTGGCACACTTTTCTGACCTTGTGCTCTGAAATAAGACCCTCCTTCCCTTTCTCTCATCTTCCCTTTTCTTTGACTTCTGTAGTATCTGGCTAAGATACAAATAGGCAGGCAATCTTTTTCACCCCAAGGGCCACATCCTGTCATGGGCAACCTTTTGGGGGCCGCATACCAGTGGTGGACATGGGCAGAAGCAAAGAGTGGGTGGGCCAGAGGCAAAAGATGGGCTGTGTGATGGATGCAACTCTCATCTTTCCACAGTAGGCTATAGTCATGCAAAAGTCCAAGGTTTCCACACAGACCAATTTCTCCATCCTCTGTCCACGCCAGCAAGACACATTTTCACAGTTCAAGGACATCCTCCGGCAAGGCAAAAGCACTTGCGGAGGGCGTGATGCGGAGTGGAGAGAATGTGTATCCTGGGGAGATTCTCGTGAGCCCAGTGGGGATGCCTGGAGTACCGCCATCATCCCATAAGGCTGATGTTCCCCACCCCTGATCTAGGAAGCCCATTCCTGTTCCTTTCAATGGCACTAAGCATCTTTTCAACTCCCCTCTGGACAAGTGGGGAAAGGGGCAGGCAAGAACTGAGCACATTGGTTTCAGTGCACCCTGCCCTCAAGTGGCAATCTGATGTTGTGGGGAGATCTGGGAGCTTGTGCTTGTGTCCTGCTTGTGAGTTTCCCACAAGCATCTGGTTGCTCGCCATGAGAACAGGATGCTGGACTAGATGGGCCATTGGCCTGATCCAGCACGCTCTTCTTACATTATTAAACAGATGTTCCTTCAGGCAACACATTTTGGTTACCATCTTTGCTGGGGGCACTGCAGAACCCAGCCCCACCCCATATTTTTTACATGTGCTATTACACCATGTGGGGAAACCATTTGAAACTGCACCCATCAAAACATTGCCGAGTTTCATGGTGCCCTCAGTGAAGATTGTAATCTAAACATGTCAGGTAAGAGCACCCCCAATGGTGCTCTTAAGGGCAACATTTACACCATACATTTAAAGCACCATGAAACATGTCTTCCCCCAAAGAATCCTGAGAACTGCGGTTTGTTAAGGGTGAGTTGTTAGGGGACTGCACTTCTCCTCCTTGAACTACAATTCCCTCTTAAGACAACCAGTGTGGTGTGGTGGTTAGAGTGTTGGACCACGACCTGGCAGGACAATCAATCCCTTTTCATAGGGAACTCTGGGAATTGTCGTTCTGTGAAGCAAATTAGGGTCTCCAATAACTCTCAGGACCCGTAACAAACTACAACTCCCAGAATTTTTTTGGGGGGGAAGCCATTACGTTTTAAAGTGTTATCATGGTGCTTTAAATGTATGGTGTGAATGTGATCCCCAACTGCTTTGGACTAAATCTCCCATCAGCCCTGGGTGGGGCTGATGGGAGATGTCATCCATTACACCTGGCAGGCATCTGGTTGGTGAAACCTGCCTTTGCAGGTTCTCTGTTCTTGTTCCTGGAACAGTCCAGGGATAGTGGCTGATAACAGAAAGCATCCAGCTGGAAGCCTTGGCTCCAACATGCACTTGTGGTCTTGTGAATGCTGCTTGCCAAACCTAACACCAAAACCCCTTCCTATCAGCTTCCTGTTTTAAACATGCTTCTCTCTCTCTCCCCTCAGTCTGCAGTTCCAGCTCCAAATTTTGCCATGCCTGTTACGGTTCCAGTGACCAACCAGAACACGCTGCAGTTCAGCAACCCAGGAGGCACCTTAGTGACCCAGTCCCTCGTGACCTCCTCCTTGACTGACCCGCGCCTCCTCTCACCACAGCAACCGACCCTCCAGCGAAACACAGTCTCTCCGGGCCTCCCGCAGAGGCCAGCCAGCGCAGGTTCGCTCTTTATTTATCTAGTTTTATTTACAAAAGTTTCTGCACCGTGAACTCTTTGGCGGCGGTGGCAAGCAGGGGTGGGGGGGTGTATCATGGTGGTGAACATCAATTGGTGGTGAACATCAATTAAATTGCATTCATAAAACAAGTACCAGATATTTCACAGATCATTATTATTATTATTATTATTTATTGAATTTATAACCCTGCCCTTCCTCCCCAAGAAACCCAAAGAAGATGGACCATTTAAAACAAAAACAAAGCAAACATTTTAAAACAGATAAAAACATTCTGAAAGCAGTTATATTTAAGAACATTGAAAATCAATTACCATTAGATCAGCTTATGATATCAACATTGTATGTGACAACTGAGATGTGTGTTTTCTGGACCTGCACTCTTCTCATGAATATACTATGTTTCAGCTGTTTTTAAATATGAATTTTAAATTGTTGTCTCTCGCCCTGGGACCTCTTGGTGAATTATTATTATTATTATTATTATTATTATATTCACCAGGAGGTCCCAGGGCAGTTTACAACATTTTAAAATTCATAATTTAAAACAGTTAAAACATATTATATAATGTTTAAATTATTATTTTTCAGCATTTTATTAATGTTGTTGGGTCAACATGTTTTGTGTTTTACTTTGATACTTCTTCCATATATATCTGTGACCATAGTAAATGACCAAAAAGATTATCCATATCTGGTTTCACAAATGGATGAGAACATCAGAAGGGTCTGGCTGCTGGATCAGACAAAATGACTCCCTAGTCCAGCATCCTGTTTCTCATAAGTAGGACATGAGAACAATGTCCCTCTCCTGCTTGTGATTCCTAGCAACTGTATTCTGTGATATGGGTACCAAAAAGTTTATAAAATTATGCCTGGCATGTAGAAAGTGTCTAGAGAAAAGTTCTCCCCCCTCTCTTGTAACAGTTGAACTCACGAACTTCCAATGAAGCTGAATGCTGGAAGAGTCAGGACAAGGAAGTCTTTCTTCACGCAGTGCATAGGGAACCAGGCAGAGGGCCTTCTTGGTAGTGGTGCCCACCATGTGTATTGCCTTCCCATCAGATGTCAAGGAGATAAATAACTATACAGCTGTTAGAAGACATCTGAAGGCAGCCCTGTATAGGGACGTTTTTAGTGTTTGGTTTTTAAAAATGTTTTTATATCTGTTGAAAGCTGCCCAAAGTGGCTGGGGCAACCCAGTCAGATGGGCAGGGTACAAATAAGGTGATGGTTGTTGTTGTTGTTAAGCTATGGAACTGACTCTTGCAGGATGCAGTGATGGCCACCAACCTGGATGGCTTCAAAAGAGGATTGTATAAATTAAGAGAAGGCTATCGATGGCTGCAAGCCATGGAGGCAGTAATGATTCTTAATATCAGTTGCTGGAAACCACAGGAGGGGAGGGTTCTCTTGTTCTTGAATCTTGCTTGTGGGTTTTCAACAGGCATCTGGGTGGCCACTGTGAGAACAGGATTCTGGGTTAGATGAGCCCTTGGCCTGATCCAGCAGGCTCTTCTTCCATTCCTCTGGATCAGCATGTTGGAATGTGGTGGAACATCAAGTCTAACTCTCTTTGCCCACATTCTTTTCCTTAGGGGCAATGCTTGGAGGAGACCTCAACAACACAAATGGAGCCTGCCCGAGTCCAGTAGGTGAGTAGAAGTGAAGTGGAAGCTTGTTCTTCCAACAGCCAGATGTCAGGAAAAGGGTTCTGGAGAGGCTTCCCTTGGGTGAATTGTGGTGGGAAGGTTGTTGGCCTTGGGTCCAAGCCATTCCATGCACAGGGACAAGAAAGGGGGTGACTGGGAATGGGGGTGCCATGTAGATGAGGCCCACGCAGCAAACTCAGCCTAGGGTCAGCGTACAAGCTGCATCCTGGGCGCTGTGACTATAAGGGAGCAGCAGAGCTTTCAGCCCTTGCAATAGAGGAAGGAGCTCCAAGCTTAAAGAGCCGAAATAGAACTTAATGCAGTTTGGGGTGTAATGACTCATAAGGTCACATGTTGATCTAAGGAGCTGCTGATCTATGTGGGTGACACAGAGCAGCTTGAGAAATTTCACATCGTGAGCGGGTAGATGGCAGTGGAGTCAAGGAGGCCTCTTGATGGTTTTCTCCCAGGGCTGGTCATGCGGAGATGCATTTCAGTGTCAGCATCTAGGAGCCAGCTGCTTCTGCTCCCCAAAGTGGGCCTTGAGAAAGCTTGGCCTGGAGAGCCCCAACCTCAGGCCCTCCAGACCTCTCTCACTGGCCCCCAGAACTCTCTCCAGGTCACATCCCTCCCCAGCCCTGCTTTGTACCTTCCTTGAGTGTTTTTGTCTGGCTGGAATGGGTGCTTGCTTGGTCAGAGGAACGTAACAGAGAGCCAGGACTGTGTGTGTAGAAATTAGCCCACACTACAGAGGTAACCTTCACATTAGTGGCTCCATCCACTTTTGCCTCTGGTCCTGCCCAGCGCTGACTTGTGGCTTCTGGAAGGTTGCCCAGAAAAGAGTCCCCCACCTCCACCCCAAAATCGGGTAATTATTGTCAGTTAATTAAACAAAATAAATCAGACAATATATTCTCATTTAAAGACTATAAAATAACAGTTTAAAAATATGGCAAAGCAACAGCAGCTCAACTAATGGTTAGGAAACATTTTCTGAAAAACTTATCTGCAAGGCTGACATAATTACCCACTTCAGAAATCTGCCCTTAGAGGAGGGAAAGGGGTGGAACCCGCATTATAGGGCCAAACCAGGCCGAGTCCAGACAAGCAAGTCTTTCCGCGCCAGTTTTAATTAGAGACTGCGCTGCACTTGGGATCACTTTATTTGACCTTGTCAGTTTCAAAACCAGCCCTTGTTTTAAAACTCCTGTTAAAATGACAACCCTTCTGGGTGGCTTCAGAAACCATGCCTGAATCCCTTTTAAACGACTCTTTGTTTGGTTTAATTGTCGCATGGCAATGGGCAGGGATGGCTCTAATTGGACATTGAGACATCCTGGCCTTGAGATGAAATATATCAAGGTGTCCTGCCTCTCGTGGCTTTAATAATTGTGTAGCAGAGAGAATTTCTGAAGGTGCGGCTTCTCCCACCTTGATAGCACTGGGAGGCTGCACCCTCCCAAGGGCTGTCTGCTTCCGCTGCTTTTAAAGGCAAGTCTGGCAGCAGTCCCCTTTGTTGCGCCTTGGTGCCCCACTTAGGATTCAATGGGGGAGGCAGATTGGAAGATGGATATATAAATGTGTGTTTATATGGATACACATGTCATACATACATAATGGGGCTACCACCCTTGCTCAGCTTGATCCCCAACCCCATCCTGACTTCATCCCAATCCAGGATTGTGAGGTGGCACTACAGATCCTCCATTGGGGCTGTGTGATGACAACATTACATTTTACACATCCTAGTGAAACGCATATAGATATATGCCTGGTCTGCCTAAGGCGGTAGAGAGAAGGGATGACAGTAAGGGCTGATGAGAAGCTCAGGCTGTGACTGGATGGAAGGCCTCAAACCTCAAACACAGATCCCCATGGTGGAGAGGCAATTACTGCTTGTTTTAGAATTGCAGTGTTTAATTGGGTGTGCTTTTTTGAAGATAATTTAAAAAGGTGTGCTGACTATTCAGAGACCAGGCTCACTGGAAAATAAAAAAACTTTACAGTGGTACCTTGGGTTAAGAATTTAATTCGTTCCGGAGGTCTGTTCTTAACCTGAAACTGTTCTTAACCTGAAGCACCACTTTAGCTAATGGGGCCTCCTGCTGCCGCTGCGCCGCCGCTGCACAATTTCTGTTCTCATCCTGAAGCAAAGTTATTAACCTGAGGTAATATTTCTGGGTTAACTGAGTCTGTAACCCGAGGTACACTGTATTTTTTTTTAAAAAAACAACTCCATAAATAACAGCAGCATCTTAAAAGAGGTATCCCCTTTTCTTTCTTACATAGGAGGAATGCCTCTTAGGCCCCATTCACACCACACAGTTAAAGCACTATGACACCATTTTAAACAATCAAGGCTCCCCCCGCCAAAGAGTTCTGGGAGCTGCAGTTTGCTAAGGACGCTGATAGATGTGAGGAGACCCCCTATTCTCCTCACAGAACTGCAGTTTACAGAGTGGTGTACCAAACTGTCCCTCTTTGCAGGGAACTCTGGGAATTGTAGTTCTACGAGGGGAATTGGGGTCTCCTCACAACTTTCAGCACTCTTAACAAACTGCAGCAGACTGGGTGGCAAGGGGAGGAGGATACTGCTTTAATTTCACCTGAGATCCCTGAGTGCCGAGCCTTGGCCCTTCCCAAGACTCCTAGGCACGCTTGCTGTCCCTGTCAATCTTCTGCACACACACACAACGTCCTGCCTCTCCCCTCATCTCCCCCTCCCCAAGCATCTCTCCTGTCTCCAAAGCAGCCCCCATGTCAGCTGCCGTGCGCGGCTGTTCCGGCTTGTAACTTGGCAGGCCCTGTGAATGTCATCATTGACGTCACCCAAACATTCCCCTCATTCCAGGAAACAGGAGCAGGGAAGCAGGAGAGCCCAGGGGGTAGGCCCTCAGAGAGACCTCGCCAAGCCCTGGGACTTTCTCAGGACCTGTGGGGTGTGGGGAGACTTGACACTCCCCCCTCCCCCACCCGCCCTCTCCTAGCCTCTTGTTCCTCCTCTTGGTGCCAGTCGCAAAGCCAGGAGGCGGGTTGGTGACCTGAGGCCTGCCTTGATTTCTCCTGCTAGCCTTATTGTGACATTGAAACACAGCAGCCAGATTATTGGCTAGGGTTCCATTTTGATCTCACATAACCCGTGTTCTAAAACAGCTGCAATGGTTACCAGTTCGTATCTGGGCCCAATTCAAGGTGCTAACATTAGTGTTTAAAGAACTGTACAGCTTAGGCCCTAAACCCCCAAAAGATCCTTCCTGCAGACCCTCTTGGGTGCTAAGATCAGCAGAGGGGTCCTCTCGCTTGTTCCACTTCCTTCAGAAGCTCGAGGGTGGTGGCAACCTTGGACAGGGCCTTCTCTGTGGCAGCCCCTAAATTGCGGAACTCTCTCCCCCCGCCCTTTATCATACAGAATCTGACAAATTCTGAAGACACATCTCTTTACCCTGGTTTTTTACACTTGAGGTTTATGATTTTGGGACCCACCTTATTTCTGTGTTTGTAAATTGTTTTAAACTGTTTTTAATATTGTGTTTTAATATTGTAACCCACATTGTGACCTTAGGGTGAAGGACATGTAATAAATTATCATCATCAATCTTGGCAGCTCCAGGAAGAGCTGGCCATGTCCCCAGCCTAAAACCCTGGAGGGCCACTGCCAGTCAGTGTAGACTATACTGAACTAAATGGACCAAGAGTCTGACTTGGCAAAGGGCAGCTTCCTGTGTAAACCAGGAGAAGATAGAGATTACTTGAGGCACACTTACTTTGACATACTTATGTTTGGGCATGGGGACAAGTTTAAGATATTTCCCAACGTTGTCTGAAAAATAATATCTGTTTTTCCCCCTCTCTCCTTTTTCTCCAGGGAATGGTTACGTCAGCGCCAGAGCCTCCCCGGGTCTCCTTCCCGTGTCCAATGGCAACAGCCTAGGCAAGGTCATCCCGGCAAAATCGCCGCCGCCACCCTCCCACGGCACTCAGCTGGCTGCCAACAACCGCAAACCAGACTTGCGCGTCATCACCTCACAGAGCGGAAAGGGTCTCATGCACCATTTGGTGAGTCCAACTTAGGGCAGAGAAATCCTGTGTGTTTCCAACTTCAGCAGGCTCCGGGGCCTGATCCACCACCCTCCATTTTACTGAAAGGCTGAGCCAAGGAAGAGATACCAGCCCTGACTTTGGTCTGCATGGAAACCTCTTCCCACAATCCTCAGGATACCTTTTTGTCAGTGTTTTGCAAGAACGCATGACGTTTTCGACCATACTACACTCTTGAGAGCTGGTGATGATTGTAACAACTGTTTAGACTGGCGCTGCAAAAATCCCATAGCTGTGCTTGCAGATAAGTGTATCAAGCAGGGCTGCTACGGCACAATTCTAAGCATGTTTATGCAGAAGCCAGTCCCTCTGAGTTCAATGGGAATTACTGCCTAACAAGCAGAATTCCATCCCGGGTTGGTTAATCAATTGCATCTGCATAAATGTGTGTATCAGAAAGGAAGACTGCCTACCTGGTGTAGAGATGATGAATCTGCCCCTTCTTCTCTCACACACACTCAGAATGCTACTTCTAAAACAAATAAAACTTCTGAAATAAAAAACACACTGCTTAGATATTTTTTAAATACATATTGAGTTGTCTATACATTGATTAAAAAAATTAAGAGCCTGTTTCTAATTTTTTTAAAAACCTGATGGCCAGTTAGTTGGTGACAAGCAGTGAAAGGTTTATTATCTACTAATCTAAGCAATTAATTGATTACATGTTACAGCGAGAATTCCAAATATACGACACCAGCATGTGTGAAACGGAAAATACCTTTCTGCTCTCCACACATGTTACTCTCAGCAACTTGCATTCAGAGGCATACTGCCTCTGACAGTGGAGCTGTATCATCGCCATCCTAGCTAGTAGCCATTTCCATCTTGGATATTATCTGGCACTCCCAAGCACAGCCTGTTCTTTCTGTGGTGTTCCTCCTATCGTTCCCCCCCCCCCAAATGTTTTCAACCAATATCACACAGCAGACATTTGAACTTCTGGTCTGCCCTGCATGATAGAGAACAGGATACTCAATTAGTGTTGAAAGTGGCATCAAAATTAAGCATTTTAAACGTAACAATTTCATTTTGGTTTCATTTTTATTCCACACCCCAGACAGAGGATCACTTGGATCTGGTGAGTTTCCATGCTTGCAAGTGTTCTGTGTGTGTGTATGTGTGTCTTTGGGTTCTGTTCCCTTTTTAAAAAGAATAATTGTCTTGAAATTGTGAGACAGGGGAATGTAGGGACTTACTAGAGGAAACTCAGTCTGCTTTCAGGCCTCTTCTAGGGTGCCTTGATTGGTCCAGGAAGGTGGGTTGGCAGCCTGCCCTCCCAACAGCTGGCACGACTTTAGCAGCTGCATTGAATGGGTATGTGTGCCTGCACGTTGCCTCTCCTGTGTCCTGGAGTGGTGGAATTGCAACTCTAAACCAGGCGAGAATGGAAAATGCCCCCCTCACATGCTGTCACTGGGACTGCTTAAGCAAGGCCCCCTTTGTCCATCCCATCTGGCTTTAGATATGGGTCTCTTCTGCCTCATTCCTTCAGCTGTCTGTACAACAGCCTTTTCTGTGTGGGGTACTCTGCCCCATCTTTTCTGCTGCTGAGGGGCTACCTTCAAACAGCCCTCCTCCTACCCCTGTTCAGCGTTGTCACTGCATGTGATGCATTTGCCTGCAGATTGTGGGAGTTCCCACCAGGTTGGCAAACGCTAATCTGGGGTGGTGGTGAGGAATGGTGAGCCGGCTGAGGGAGGCGGGGTGCCACAACAGAGAAGGCTCTCTCACCCCACACATCACCCTCCTCACCCTGGACAACAGCAGCACCCAGAGAACAGTGCGAAGTTGCCTGTTTGGCTCTCAAGTGAGTCCCTGTGGTGAGGCTGGCACCTTCATGAGCTACTTTAATTTGTTCTCTCTCACATTCTGCCTCGAACAGCCACCTAGATATCCCTGGGGATCAGGCTGACCCCATTTGTTTACTTGTCCAGTGGGATTTATATTCTGCTGAATAAAAACAAGCAAACTTCTGAAGCAGTTTACATAAAACGATAAAAGTACCCCCAAAAGATCACACTTAAAAGCAAGCGGGCATAATAAAATCTTATCAACAAAGAGATAACAATCAAACAGTTGAAAAAGGAAAACACCCCAAAGATGCATCTTATAAATGCAATAAAATTAGTATTCACTTATAAATGAGCCTCGGATGGAAGCGCAGTCCCCTGATCAATACTTAACTCCCCAGATTGCATGGGCAAAGGGAGTGCCTTGCCTTTGTGTTCATCTGCATGCTCTGTCTGGCTGCTGCTCTGCCCCCCACTTTCTTCTTCCCCCCTATCCAAGTTTCTTTTCCCGCCTGAATTACATCCTGCTTGTGTTCATGACTGTGTGACTTCTTGTGTTTTTCAAGCAAAAGTGGACTCTGAAATCTAGAGCTCAACAACTTATAGGGGGGAAATGCATTGCAGACTGAGCAAGTCCATAAAGCTTATTCTTATTCTTTTAATGAAGTGTATGTGTGCGTGTTGCATGTGAGGTAGAGAATGTATAGAAATAAAACATATACAAACAATACAAATCCTGAAAACAGTATTAAAACATAAAAACCTAGAATAATGCAGGAAAATAAAGCTGCAGCAGAAATAAAATAGACTAATTTGGGAAGGCACGGGCAAAGAGAAAGATCTTTCGACAAATGCCGAAAATTATGCTGGTGCTTGCTCTGCTTCTAAAGAGGGAGCATTCCTGAGAACTGGTGCCACAATGCTGAGAGCACATGGCTTGAGCCACAGCATGCCTTACCCCGGGGGCAGGTCTACATGACCCAGGGTGGGATGCAGTAGGAGAGACAGCTTTTCAGATACCCAGGTCCATAATCCTAAGGGGCTGGTAGCAGACTGGCAGCCAGTGCAATTCTTTCTACAGCCGTGTCACATGTTGGTGATAGTTTGCTCCAGAGAGCAACTGTGCAGCCGTGTTCTGCCCTAGCTTCATCTTCTGGACCACATTCAAGGAGAGCCCCGCGTAAAGCACATTGCAGCAATCAAGTCCTGAGGTTACTGGTCTGTGGAACGCTGTTACCAAGCTATCCTTTCCCAGGAATGGTTGTAACTGGTGCACCAGCTGAAGCTGGTGAAAAGCACTCCTGGGCACTACTTCAGTGACCACTTGGTTCAGGAAGGACCCCAAGACTACACACTTGTTCTTCTAGAGGGAGTGCAACCCAATCCAGAACAGGCAACTCACCACTCCCATCCCAGGGCCTCTGCTTTGCCGAGATTCAATTTCAAGTTTATTGGCTTTCATCCAGCTCAGGCACTGGTTCAGGACTGGCTCAGCACCTCCTGGTTCAGATGCTACAGAGAAATAGAGCTGTGTGTCATCAGCTTACTCATGATGCTGTGCTCCAGATCTCTTAATGACCGATCCCAGAGGCCTTGTGTGGATGTTGAATAGCATTGGGGACGCAGTACAAAACAACTCCCAGGGGGCTGAAAGGAGTTGCCCCTGTAGGAATTCCTATTACTAGAATTGTAGAGTTGGAAGGGAACCGAAGGTCATCTAGTCCAACCCCCTGCAATGCAGGAATCTTTCGCCCAATATGGGGCTCAAACCCTCAACCCTGAAATTAAGAATCTCATGCTCTACCGACTGAGCTATCCCAGGTTATTGTTATTATATTTATTGTTCCTAATATTGTTATTAATCCTACTTCCTACTCACAATGTGGCCAAGGTGGTGGGAGAAACTGCCTCTTGTTCTGGTTCTTCCTTCGTTGACATTCACGGGTATCCTTTAGGAAACGTGGCAGTTCCTAGGTTGAGGCTCTTGTGGAGGCCTGATGGGGCCAGTGGGGACTCCTTCTACCCTTCAGTGCCCTTTGGGGAGGGTGGTGTTCCTTGCAACTTTTGGCTTGTGGGCTTCTTGGACGAATCCACCTGACCACCTCAGGAAAGAGGAAGTTGGTCTAGGTAGGCCTTTGGCAGGAGTGGCCATAAAGCCAGCAGATTCCAGCTAGATAATTTCCAGCGATATTACAGCCACTTCCAAGAAAGTTGCATCTGTTTCTCAGCAGATCCTGATAAGGCCTGATTTTTGAACAGTGAGCAGGTCATTCCCATCCCAGGGTTCTGTTTCGTTGCCTGGGTTTGTTTGTTTTCCTCTTCCCTCCTCATCACTTTTTTTTCCCTTTTGTGTGGTGTCTTCTTAGATTGTAAGCCTGAGAGGGAGGGACTGTGTTTATTTTTGTTGATATGTAAGCTGCAGAGCCAGATAGAAATGCTTCGACTCCGTCAGCCGTGGTAGCCAGTCTCTCCATATGCTCTGCTATGAATCTTAAAAGAGCCTGCCTGCCGTCTCCCCATTCCTCCCCACCTCTGCCTCCCACTTGAAGGACCTGATACGACCTTCTGAGCGAAGAAGAGGGCAGGGGAAATCCCCGCAGCTGCACCACAAGGGAATTTGTTCTAAATACCCCTAAGCCTATTGGGTCAGTGATCACATCCCAGGCTATTGTAAGCTGCAGGTGCCTTGCCAGGCTCCTCCAAGCTCAGGGGCTTAATGCTTATCTTCAGCGTCATCTTGACTCTGTAATTGGGAGTCAAGGGGTGCTTCAGGGTGGCACAAGCGCTGCCAGCACCTTCTTCCTTCATCTTGAAAGCCCCAGCAGTAACAGGGCATAGCTCAGTGGCAGAGTTTCTGCCTTGCACACAGAATGTCCCGGGTTCAATTTCGGCATTTCCAGGTAGGACTGGGAAAGACCCCTGCCTGAAACTTGCCACTGCCAGTCAGTGTGGGCAATACTGAGCTAGATGGGACAGTGGGTCTGACTCAGGATAAGGCAGCTTCCTGTGTCACTTCTGTGGGGTAATGGTTAGAGTGTTGGACTAGAACCTGGTAGAGATCAGGGTTCGAATCTCCCACTTAGCCAAGAAGCTCACTGGGTGACCTTGGGCCAGGGTCTCTCGGCCTAGCCTACCTCACAGGGTTGTCCTGAAGACAAAATAGGGAGGAAGAGAACCGTGTACTCCTCCTTGAGCTCTTTGGAGGGAAAGGTGGGATATAAATGTAATTAAATAATAACAAAATTAAAAGCAGAGTTGGCAAACCTGCAGCCCTCAGGCCATATAAGGCCCCCAGTGAGCTTTTCTGTGGCCCCCAGAGAGACCCCATCAGCTCCACCACCCAGTATATTCAAATTGATTGAATAAAGCAAAAGGGTTTCACAGGCCTGGCTTGTACTTCTGCTATGTTATACCCTTTTCAAACACTTCCTTAAAGTGGCTGTGTCGCTTTGCCTCCAAGCGTATATTGCCTCCTTCCATATATTTTGACCTCCTTTCTCTTTCTCTCTCCCTCTCTTTCCCTCTTCTTCCTTTTCCCAGCAAAACACGCAGAGGCTGATGGTCTCCCAGGCAACTCATTCTCTGACCACACCGGTTGTTTCGGTGGCGACTCCAAGCCTCCTGACCCAAGGCTTGCCCTTCTCAGCGATGCCGACAGCGTACAACACAGGTGAGCCCGCCGCATATGCCCGCACGTGAAACACAGCGGGAGGGAACTCTCTTGCACACCCTTCTGCTTCCAAAGCAGTCCTGTGGAAAACAGACGGCAACCCACTAGGGGCTAGCTTTGTGTTAAATTCACGGGGTGCAAGCCAGACTGATGAACATCTGGAGATCCCGCCACCCTCGAGGCAGACAGAGCAAGCTGGAAGGGGCTGCAGCCAAGCACAGGAAGCCCATAGCCACTAGCTGCCTCTCTCTGGTCCTTAGTTATTGATCTATACCACCCTTCATCAACCTGATGCTTCTCAGATGTTCTGGACTAAAAACCCCTTCAGCCCCAGCCAGCAAATTGATAAGAGCACAGTTGTGCTCGCTGAGTCTGATGGGAGTTGTAGTCCAAAAACATTTTTTAAATCTGCCAGGCACCAGGTTGGCAAAGGCTGGTTTAATTTGACCTATTTTCTTTACAAATGAAAAGCAGTGGGACAGGAAAAGTAACTGCTCAGTGGAGAGAACTATGTGGACGAGAACCCTGTTGTATTTTGGACCATAGCTCAGTGGCAGAGCAGGTGTTTTGCATGCAGAAGGTCCCATCTTCAATCCCTGGGCTCTCCGGGCAGGACTGGGAGAGAGAGACTCGTACCTGAGACCCCTGAAGAGCCACTGCCAGTCAGCGCAGACAGTAATGAGCTAGGTGGACCCAATTAGCTGACTCAGTACAATAGGGCAGCTTCCTATGTTCCAGCATTCTTGCGTGATTGTGGGGTTAGAGGGGATGGTTTCAGAAACCAGGACTAGAAGCCTGAAGCTGACGCAGAAAATGAGAGGGAGCCGCTCTTAAGGAGCAGCTCTGATGCTGAGGAATGGAATGAGGTGCGAGGTCAAACACACCCATCTTAATTAGCAGACGGAGCTGACACCTGTCTGCTCAGAAGCAATGCCTTTCTCGGGGTGATGGCAAATCATCCTGAGGTGTGTGAGAGCAGTTGGGCCGTGGGGCTCAATATATTGCAAATAGAGACGCCCCTTTGAAACATTATAATTACAGGGCTGAAGCGCAGCATTGGCCATGGCCTGCTAGCCAAAATGGGTGCCTAGAAGATGACACCCAAGCCCAAGTACTACTTTCTCCAACGTGGCTGCTGTTTCTATTATGGTACTGCAGCCTTCACCAACTTGGAGCTCTCCAGTTGGTTCAGACTACGACTCCCATTAGCCTCAGCCAGGAGCCCAGAACTGCCATGCTGCCTCGGGCTGATGGGAGTTGTAATCCAAAGCAGCTGGGCTGCCTGTGTGTTTGTCATCCCAAACACCTGGAGAACAGCATGCTGGTGAATACTGCCATTTTCTCTGGCTGTTGCTTCAAGCTTTTTTCTCTCTCTTTCCCTGCACGGCTGATAATGTTCATATAGGAACACATGTGTGCATTGGTTATAGTTTGCAATGCAGGGTGTTTGCTTTAAGACTGTCGGCTGTTCTCTCTCTCCGTCGCCCACGCTGGCCCTTCTCCTCTGATGGGCTGGCAGGCAGAGGTGGATAAGATGCCTGGCGTGATGCAGAGCATTGAAACCTGACCTCCAGGGCAACTAGAAACCATCCACAGCCACCTCTCTGCTTTGAGACATCAGCAGGCCTTGTTTGCTCAGCAACTGATGAGCATACCTTCAAAAACCTGATTTTGAAAAACAAAGCAGCTGAGATTCTTCAGAAGTAAAATCGGATGGCCCCCTTTCCTGTCTTCGACACACTAACTCCTGCTTTGCTTCTGTCGCCTTTTCAAGCGCAGAAGGTGCTCTCTCCCGTCTCGCTGATCCTTGCTGTGGAAGAGAATCTTGCAGATCCCATCCACCCTATTGCACCCTATTGTCCGGGCGGGGTGGGTGGCAGGCAGGTCGCCTCAGAATTTCCCAGCAAAGGCTTTGGCAGCTGTTCACGCTTTGCTCTCAAGCAGTTTTGACAGCTGAGGAGGGGAGGGGTGACAGAAACTGCAGACACCCTAAGCAAGAATGGGACAGTGCAGCCAAGCAGACGGGTGGGGGGATGGACGGACAGACAGGACAGGACGGGACACCCGGCATTCAGGTTGCATTGTGTTCACATCACACCCAGAAAGGCATCTCAGCAGAACTGCCTCCAGGGAATCCTGATGGGAGCTTGACAGCTCCTTGAGAGGCAAGTGAATTTTCCCCTTCTTCAAATATTTGAGGCATTGTCTCTTGGGGTTTGATTGCAACCCCAAGAGGGTTCCCCTCCTCTCCTTGTCATGGGAGTTTCACACAAGGAAGACAGAGACCCGTTTTTCACAGCACAAAAAGCTTTTTTAATTTCAATAAACTTTGGGTGTTGAAACCAACATGAAGCGGAATTACAACAGCAGGTCTGAGAACCGCTGGTGCCTCTTCCCACCCCAAAGCACTGGGGGTGGGGGGTGGCATTTAGTGTGAAAAATAAATCATGCAGAAAACAGGCCCAAACCTTATTGTTTCCCCAGCCCTGAGCACTGCAGTTTTCTGTTTACTGTCTTGGGCGATTCAGGATGGTGTGTTCTCAGGCAACCTTGGCCTGTTCATCCTTGATAACTCTCCTTGATTTTCATGTGAGATAGTTAGCACACTTTTCAGTCCTGTCGTGCTGAACTGTGTGGGTTGTGCCATTTGTTGTCATGTTGCCTACACTGACTGGCAGTGGCTGCCCATGGTTTGGCCAGCCCCATCTAGAGATGCCAGCGCTGATGATGGTGTGATAATTCATTGCCTGCCCTTCACCCTAAAGTCCCAGGGTGGGTTACGATATTAAAACACAACATTAAAAAAACAAGTTTAAAACTACTTACAGCCACAGAAATAAGGCAGGGTCTAGAAATAACACCTCTCAGGTGCCAAAGGCCAGCATAAAGAGGGGCGTCTTCAGCATTCAATGGAAGCTGTTGAGTGAAGGTGCCAGGCTCACCCCGGTGGGGAGTTCCAGGTCTTAGGTGTTGCCAAAGAGACGGCCATCTCCCAGGTCATCTCCATCCTGAACATCTGAGGGCAGTGGAACAACCAAGGCCCCCCCACCCACTGACCTTAGCACCCTAGAGGATCTGGAGAAAAGGAGGTCTCGCTGATATTTAGGACCTGAGTCGTTTAGGGCTTTAAACACTTACCTGAGCGTCTTGAATTGGCCCCGGAAACGAGCCAGGAACCTGGGTTCTACACAGTGCGTGGTGTATAAGAAGTGCACAATTTATTTAAAATAAATAAATAACCCACTGTATCAGCCAGGTTTCCCCCCCCAGCATCTACCTAATTCTGTAACTAAGCTCCCCACCTTCATCCTTTCTTACCTTTATCCCCTCCCCTGTTGTCCAAGTTGCCTTTGGCAACCTGCTAGTTGCTTTGGACCAGAACACTCCCATCAACTCCAGCCGGCACAGCTGCTTTGGAAGCCCAACTCTCATCAGTCCCAGCCATAGGATGCTGCCGCTGGATGGAAGCCTGGTCGTGATGACTGGGGCTGATGGGAGTTGTAGTGCAAAACACCTGGAGGGCACCAGGTCGGGGCAGTTGTTCTTGCACTCCCCTCTTTATCTCTTTTTGTTCTTATAAAATCTCTGCAGGCTACCGCTGCACACTCTGCTACTTTTAACACCACCACCAACAGAACTTTCTAAATTGCGTATTGTTTGTAGCTATAGATCTGTATCCTCCAAGCGTATCTGTTTAGTAGACAAAGTATCCATTCTTCCTCTATGTTTAAGCAACTAATTAATGGCAGAGGTTCAACTGCATCTCATAACCAAACCAACCTGCCAACTCTCACTCTTTGTTATATTCCAAGTGAGGTGTGGCTGGTTATATATAAATGCAATGAACGAATTTGCAATTTAAAATACACTTCCTGTGCTGCATAATCTTGCAGTTAATACTTCCTACCTTTTGTTTGATGGGAGCCATGTCACTACTAGACCTCTAGGAACATTTTGACTCATTGGGCTTCTTTGTGGTCACAGGCAACTGTGACAAAATGCTCATAGAGTGCACACGGTGTGCGGCTCTTCAGCCTGTGGTGATCCAGCTGTGTTGCTTTTAGAGCAGGTTGGGAAATTAGCAGGTTGCTAATACTCCTAAATGTTCCCCGAAAATGGATTCCTGCACATACTCTGCTTGTGAAGCTGCCAGGGGCAGTTGGCTGCTCACAGAAGACAAACGCTGGACTCGAGGAAGCCTTGATCTGGACCAACAGCAGGGCAGCTTCCTACCTTGTTCATGGATACGTAGTCATCTGCACATGACCCCCCTCGTCATCACAGCTGGAGGGGGGAACTGTGATATGCAGGCTTCTTTGGCAGCAATCCTGCATCCAGATGGTCACATGACAGGTCCTCAGCAGCCCACCTCCCTCCCCTCTCAACCTTAAGCAGTGTGTCTATTTTTCCATTCTAATGTTAGCAATGGGCATGTGCATAGGGTGCCATCTTGTGGTAGGTAATTTTATAAACCTTGCTCATGCCTTCCCTTCAGTAGTGTGTTCATTTGCATTTGCTAGATCTGATGAACTGGGCTTCTGGTACACTTAACAGGCTCTCTGTCAGTACAGTGTCTGGGTGTTTTTTGACACAGGGTTTGGGACAGCCTTGCCTTCCAAGGGGCCCCTTTTCCAAATGCCGGTGTGTCTGAGGCTGGTCTGGAGGGATCAGAGACTTGCTCTGTTGGCATTTTAATGGGAGCCTACCGAATTTCCCCTTCTTGAAACAACTTGCCAACCGAAATGCCACTGACCTTTGAAATTTGCACTCTGCTGAATCTTGCAGTACAGTTTTGTAAAATGGAAAAAGTGTACAAAAATGCGTTCTTGTGGGGAAGGCATGCACAAAAATATGTATATTCATGAAAATAACCTGCAAGAAAATATTGCAATCTTTGCAATTCAGGGGGTTAGACTAGAGGATCCTTGGGTCCCTTCCAACTCCACGATTCTATAATTCTGTAGGAATACATCATACTAGGGGAAATTGCTTGCAAAGGCCCTACTGGTGTGTCTTCGGCTTTTGAAACCTTGTCCCCCTTTTCTTTTCAGACTACCAGTTGACCAGCGCGGATCTCTCATCCCTCTCATCGTTCAGTTCACCCACTGGTCTGTCTCTGAGCAACATTTCTGCTTGGCAGCAGCAACAGCAGCAGCAACAACAGCAGCAGCAACAGCAGCAGCAGCAGCAGCAGCAACAACAGCAGCAGCAGCAGCAACAGCAGCAGCAACAGCAACAGCATCTGGTTCCTGTATCACTAAGTAACTTAATGTAAGTACATTGCAATAATCCACCCCTGTTGCGAAATAGGGCAGAATAGTGGCATGGCCAATGTGTATGCATTAAAGGTAAAGGTAAAGGTACCCCTGCCCGTACGGGCCAGTCGTGTCCGACTCCGGGGTTGCGCGCCCATCTCGCTTAAGAGGCCGGGGGCCAGCGCTGTCCGGAGACACTTCTGGGTCACGTGGCCAGCGTGACGAAGCTGCTCTGGCGAGCCAGCACCAGCGCAGCACACGGAAACGCCGTTTACCTTCCCGCTATAAAGCGGTACCTATTTATCTACTTGCACTTAAGAGTGCTTTCGAACTGCTAGGTGGGCAGGAGCTGGGACCAAACGACGGGAGCTCACCCCGCCGCGGGGATTCGAACCGCCGACCATACGATCGGCAAGTCCTAGGCGCTGAGGTTTTACCCACAGCGCCACCCGCGTCCCCAGACGTTGCGTTACATGTGTGCAAACAGATAACAGAGTGTGCATATAGGCTACGCACAGTCACCATACACGCACATTCAGCACACACCCTCACCAAACATACAGGCGCGGAGGACTCAATGTCTTTCTTTCTCTCCCTCAAGAGAGTCTAAAGCGTTGGAGAGACAAGACCAGGAAGGCTCCATTTGACCCCTAGGCCTGAGGTTCCCCACCCCTGAGATAAACCATCCTCTCTGTCCCTTTGAGATTTTCCTTTGAGACCTTGCTTTCTTCATACATGCTTTTGCTGCCATCTCATCTCCTCCCTGCCTTTCCACTGCTGGGCAGTGATGTAAATTTTTACAGCAGCAATAACAGTCATAGAATCGATAGCATCTTGTCCTGAGAGATGTGAGGAAACAGGTAAGGAAAGTCACTGGAGGAGGAAGGATGCTAAATTATTCCACTGAATTGCAAACAGCATGTGGAAACAGATAACTTTTTAACAGGACGTCCCCAACCTGGTGCCCTCTGTGTTTTGGACTACAGTTCCCCTCAGCCACAGCATCATCCAGCCATACTGGCTGGGGCTGATGGGAGTTGTGATCCAAAACATATAGAGTATGCCTGAGTATAGCAGTAAAGGTTGGGGCAAAGCTTCAGCCCTCCTACAACACATTTTGCCATTCTAGCATAAGTGATGCACAAATAGAGGCAAATTGCCACAATTCAGGCAGGTCGGCAGAATTCAGAATGTAGAATTCTGTCTTGCTTTTTGAGTGCATATGCAGCTCTGCCCTCAAAGCTTCCCACTTACCATAAAACCTCTGAATTTCTCCCCAGTGTGCAGTGTTTGAGTCAAACAAGATTGGTGTGTGCCATGTCAGCAAAATGGATGGTGTGTGTATGTGTAGAGGGTGGCTGAGCCCAAGCAATACTACCATGAGGTGGAACGTGGGTCAGAACATTCCCGCCACTTGCAAGACTGTGATCCAAAGTTACGTGATCTAATTGGAACACAGATTTTGCAATTGCTTGCTTCAAGAACTAGGCTTTTTTGTGGGGCAGGGTATAAACTACATCCTGGCCTACAGTTACCAAAAAATGTCAGTGCTGAGCTCTGCTTTCTGTCCCAGAGCATCCTTCAGCCATGATCTCTCCTCAGTCACATGCTGTGCTGCTGGCAGAAATTTCTTGACGGACGGCTTGGGGGAACTGACATGAATCTGTCACTGGAACAAACAACCCAACCGGTCACCATCTCAACTTCCGACCTGCGAGAGGCCAAGGGCTGGTTGGTTACATAAGCAAGGCCAGCCAAATGACTCTGTGTTGACTGAATCTAGTGGAAGAGGCGCCTCTTTTGCCCCAGGAGCTCTGCAGCTCATTTGCAAAGCCCACAGCTCAGCAGCAGAGGACAGTCTCTCCCTCAGAAGGTCCAAGGTTCCCTTGCTGGTATCTTCCAACAAAAGGGACCTCAGTTCTAGGCAAAGGACCCCTTCAAGATCCCCAAGAATCCAGAGCCAGATGGACCCAGGGCCTGATGCAGTTGAAGACAACTCTCTGAATGCTGACATTTTCAAGGCCACAGCTCAATGCTAGACCACCTGCTTTGCATTTGTTTCTCCTTGCAAATTTATAGAGAGAGAGTACACCAGACATGTAAAATAACCTGCAGCTGAACAGATCATAAGAATGCCAAATTAAAAAGTATATACGCTAAGACATTGAGAGTCCCTTGTTGGCTCCAGGAAATTTATGTGGACATCTCTGGTCTCACTTGCAGGTCTCGCTATCCAAACACAATGCATTCTCAGGAAATTATTTGTTAAGCAAGCATTTGCATAACAACGATTTCCATTGATTCCTAATTGATTTCTAATGCGTTCCTGACCACGGAATTTCAACCCCCAGAATAATGAAAAAACTTGGGGAAACCTTCCAAAACCTTGCAAAAGGGCGAACAAGGAATGGGGGGGGGAATGCTCTCTCCTCCTTCCTCTTCCCCTCCCTCCCTCCCTTCTACCATGGTTTCTGGCAAAATGACTGCCACAAACCACAAAAAATACGGGTTGTTTAAGGCTGCTTATTTGTTTACAGTCCTACATGCAGGTCCAGCTGTTTGGCTGTCTGAATCTGCAGTGTGTATAGCAAGGTGTGGGTACTAATTCCTCGTGTCTGGATAAGTCAGTTTTTGTATAACGAGCATTTGGATAGTGGGACCTGCGTGTAACACTAAACCAAAGCATAGCGTTACATGTTAGTGTTCACCACACCTGGTAGTAGGCAGGGCCAGGGGAATTCTGAAAGAAGTCCAAAAGAAGAAAATATGTTTTTTCATGTGCTTTTCTTCTGCTGCTGTGTGCCCCTCCCCCAAATAATTTCTCAGTCAGCCCCTAGTTCTTTCCGTACTCAGGCTTGCAATTCTCACTCAGTTGCTCTTTCTTCCCTTCACTCGCTCCTTTTTAAATGCACTTCTCTGTAAACGACTGCTCGCTGTGGGTTTCCCACCCTATCTTTTCTTTTTTGAAGCTGCCCCTTGCAAATCAACCCCAAAGGCCCACACTCCCCCTGTAGGTGGTCCCAGCCTTGGGGCATTCAGGAAAAGGTGTGAAATCAAACTAGGAGATCTCAGGTCCCGGCCTCCCAGGCCTCTTATTTCCAAATCAGTGAAGTTTGGAATGGTTCGTTCCGCCATCTTGATTCAAAATGGCGCCCATAGATGAAAACTACCTCCTCCGTCTCAGGAACCTTCAACTTTTTATGTGTGTGTATGATGTTGTATTGTGTTTTTACTATTTTTTGTTGGGAGCCGCCAACAGAGAACAGGTGAACAGTCCCGTTTCCAAAACATATGCTGGATAAATAAATGAGCCCCTGTGTGCCTGTCTCTCTCCCCCCCCCCCTGCAGACAAGGAACCCACCTGTCCCACGCCAGCACCTTGACCGTCAACACCAACCCCAACATCAGTATCAAGTCGGAGCCTGTTTCACCCAACCGGGAACGCAACACGGCCACCCCGCTCTCCTCCTTCCCTCACCAGGCCCGGCATGAGCCTACGGGACGTTCCCCCGTCGACAGCCTCAGCAGCAACGCCAGCTCCTACGAGGGCAACGAGCGGGAAGATCAGTCCCGGGCCGACTTTGGCTCCTCTCTCGGCCTCCTGAGACCCACGGCCGAGGCCGAGGGGGAGAACCCGTCCGTGAAGCGCATGCGGTTGGACGCTTGGGTGACATAACTGCCTCCCCCGGTGGCCCAGCGCCCTCCGTCAGAGCTGGTTTCCGCTCTCCTGCGTGTGTGTCTGGGGGGGCGGGGGAGGCAGTGGTTGGGGAGGTGGGGGGGACGAGGAGGGGAGGTGTGGGAGGGGGGAGGCACAGGGTGGGCCGGGTGGGCGGGAGGGGGGCTTATTATAAACTGCCTGAGAAATAGCTTTAGGATTTTGTAGGCGTCCGTTCTAGCGACATTATGCAGTACATTAAAAAATAAAAAAAAGGCTCTTGAGGACCGTTTTGAGAGCCACTCAAAAGTCTGACTATATAAACCCCCTCACTGGTCACCAAACTCTCTCCCAGCCCTGGGTCCCACCTGACACAGCCCCTCGTGCGAATGCCAGCCCTGGGCTAGGCCGAGGCTGGTGAAAGGAAACGTCTAGGTTGGGAGGGGGTGGGAAGGGTGGGGTATCTTGGGTGGCAGATGGGGCGAGGCTTGGCAGGCTGCCATTTATTTGTCTATGGCTGGTCCTAACGTAGAGACGAGAGAGAGAAGAGTGCCTTTGGAAAGTCAGAGTCGTTACAAAGAGCTAGGAGGAAGCGTGTCTGTTTGCAGGCTTTGGGTGACAGGGGCAATAGGCAGCTCAAGGACATTAGCTTTAAGGTGGGGGGCAGTTTCTAGTTTGGCACAACTTGGCAGAAGGATGGTGGAGATTGGAGACACCTGCTTCGAATCTCGCCTGACGATGTCTTGTACGGAGACATGGTTGTGTGTTTCGTTTTGCTTTGTTTTTCGTTGTTGTTTTTTTAAAAAAAGAAATTAGTTTATCCAGGTAAACGAAGGCTGGAGAAATGCAATAGCTTTAAGAGAGCTGAATCTCTAATCCGGTGTTTCCCAAACTTTTGATAATCTGGGATGCAGGGGTTTTTTCCTGGAGGGAAAACAAGAGGCACACTTTGTCCATAGAGCTCCAAAAAGGGACAGCTCCGAGGAAAAGGGGCATGAACTCTCCTTGTCCAGTCCATTTGGCCCCCCGGGTTACAACCCGCCCACAGGATTGGACCTCTTTGCGGCTACCCAGGCGTCAGTAGGGTTCTTCGCTTGTTTGTGTTGATGTCACTTCCCTTGCATTGATGGATGCATCCGACATGGTGGCTTAATGCTCCCAGTCATGCTGGGCTCCTTTTCTCTTGTGTGGCGCCCCAGGGTTGGCAACTGGGAATTGTCCCTCTGGCAGGGACAAAGGAACAGTGGAAGAGGGTAAACTGGGGCAGCCACTGAGCTGGGGTGTGTGAACATCCACAGATGGGGAACAGTCAAGGAAGGTGGTCCTTCCATTCTAGAAAGCTTTCCCTGAGTTGATGTGGTCACGACTTTGCATTATAGCTTCACGGTGTGCCCATGGTCTATGCTGTCTTCTCTGCAGGGCAACACACCCTGAGAAGTCCTCCTGAGAGGGTCAGGTTAAAAATGGGGCACCTTGCAATCTAGAGGGTGGTGATGCCAGGCATGGGCCATCCACTGTCCTGCATCACAGGGGACTCTGCTTCAGGGGAGCTTGTTGGGGCCTCTTCACACTTGCCATCACATGTTCACTCGCAACCACAGTTCCCATCAGGGTGCTTGCCTCCCCCCCCCCCATACCTACTTACCCTCAGTGCATCCTTCCCCCATTTTACTAGGCTGAAATCTTAGGCAATTACTTGAACAGGTTTTGGCTGATCCAGCCATCGAGTAAATATGCATAAATTGGAGGAGAAAAAACAATCATTTTGGAGGAAAGAAAAAACAACAACCCCTGGCCTCACTTGGACTGAGTATGCAGCCTCTGAGAAGGACCATGGGCAGTTTTTTTTGCTTTTGTTTAATATGTATTTATTTAAATAATCGGTGCCCAGGCAATGGAGAGGGCAAGGTTTTTATAAAGTCACTTAAAATGTTTTTGAATGGGTTAACTTAACCAATTGCCTGACTAAGGCTGCAATTCTCACCTCACTTACCTGGGAACAAGTCTCACTGAATTCAACAGGGTTCACATCTGAGTAAACGTGGTTGTGAATGGGGTAGCCCTGATTTTTATGGGTTTATTTTTTAAAAAAAGAACCTGCTGGGTGAAAAGGCTCTCAAGAAGATATCCCTGGCTGTGTTGATTAGGAAGCACATCAAAGGGCCCCACTTCAATTAATTCATAAGGGAATCAAACACTTGTAGGCTTCCCCTTTCTCTTTGGTCTGAGTAGCTGCACAGAACAGTCCATGCCCATCTTTCCAGCAGCAATCCTGGGAGCAAATCTTAATGGACTCTCTGGACATCTAGGATCGCATGGTTGTCCTCTTACGAGGAGGAGGGGTAGTCAACCTGCTGCCTTCTGGATGCTTTGGACTACAACTCCCATTGACCCCAGTCCCCACAGCCAATAGTGATGGGAACCGTAGTACACAACATCTAGAGGGCACCATGTTAACTATACATGTCCCAGAGCATTCCAGCTTTTGCAAACTCACTTTGCTAGTCCCTGTCTTGGCTCCTGACTCCAGGAGCAGACGGGTATCCCTCATCAAGTGGAGCCTTGAGAGTCCAGGGCAGGTGGGTCAGATGATTTGGCACCAGCAAAAAGCCTGTGGGCAGGGTGATTTGCCTCTTCCCTTTCCCACGGAAAAACCCTGTGTCCCTCCACGGGGAACTGAACTACGAAAGGAGGGCAGTCATGTTGTTAGCTCAGGAATCTTGTATCGAAGGGCTGTCTGGGAGCTCCTGGAGGGGAATGGTGGGGCGCATTTCTCTGCTTGAGAGCTGCCAAGTGGGGCAGGGGGTATCAGGGCTCAGTGTGTCGGATTTTTTAAAAATATTTGGGCGGGTAGGGGGTTAGGCTTTGTTTACGTTCATTCTTGTCCAGAGTTTGTGGGCTTCCAAGCCCAGCACGACCTGCAGGCTTGCTTCCTTGGCTGTCTCAGCACGCAGGGCATCCTTTGGCATGGAATCGTTCTGGCTCTGCCCCTCCTGCGGGGAGGGCAGCTGTTGCTCCTGCAGTAGCCCCCCGAAAAGCTTTCATAGTGGTTGGGGAGAGAGGCAGAGAGGCATGCAACTCTGGGCAGGCAGAAAGGGGGTGGCTTGGTGCATGGGGAGAGCAGGACTGCTCTGCCGCTCCCCAGGTGCAGCTCAGAGTGTGTGTGCATCCATTCGTTGCAAATATCCCCCCACCCTGCCCTGCCACCGTTGCAGTGGGATGTTGCAAGCCGCTGCTGCTGGTTTTGTCTTTTGTGCATCCACAAATCCTCTGTGAATCTTCCACGTTGACTTCCCTTGGCCACCCACCCTCTTCCCGCACAGCTTTGCATATTCCCCCAGCTAGCCTGCAAATAAATGTTTTTTCCTCCTCTTGTCAGGAGACTTACGGCAGGAATCGCGGACATTTCACGAGAAAACCACCCCCATCGGCTAAATAAGCCTACCTGAACACCAAAGTTGATGTAACTTTGGGTGGAGAAACATGGGTGTTTTCATACTTTCTTTTTGAGGGGCTGTTTTGCTCTCTGACTTACAAGTTGTGTGTGGCTTACAACTTGGGAGCCCTGGTTTGGAATGGAGGGGGGTGTTTGAGCAAGAGAGAGAGAGAGAGAAATGGACCCATGGCTTGTGGGGCAGCAAAGTACAGAGGAAGGAAGGACCAAGAGTCAGCTGGCCAAAAGTCAGCAGTGGGTTCATTGGGGATCTGGGGTAGAAACAACTCAACTTTATTAAGGCGGATCAGGCTTGCAATATGGCAACTCTTACCATTTGTGGGAGGGCACTGCAGAGGGAACTGGCATTTGCACTCTTGGTTTTTTGGAAAGAAGGCCTTTGTGGTGTTTCCATCCATCTGGGTTAATTCATTGTTTCACACCTGGGACTGTGTAATTCTACCCGTCCTCCTCCTCCACCTTCTCATTTTTGAAAGACGAGCAGAAGAATGACAATCTGAAATCAACACCCTTGTTTGTATTTCTATAAATATATTTCTCAAGATCTTTTAATTTTATTTCTTGTGTTCATCCGTACTGTTGACAGTTACATTGTGTATATTTTTTTTTTAATTTGGAAAAAAATAATAATTTTTTTTGGCGTTTGTATAGGGTTTTAGTTTTAAAAAGTTATCTATATATAAATATAAATATATATATATTATATATATTTTCCATTTTTAAAAAGGGGTGTTGCAAAGAAACACAAAATTGCACGATTTAAATATGACTTTAGTTGAAAATGCTGCAGTTTTTAGAGATGTGGGGGGGAAATGGAGCTTATTTATTCTCAAAGGCTACAAAAAAAGTGTACAATGCATGAAGAGAAAACATTTACAAGAAAAAAGACAAAAAAAGACAAAAAAGTGTAACCTGAACAAAGTGTAGCGTTTTGAAAAACACACAAAAAAATTTAAACAACAAAAATGGCTAATATATTGTGTTTGGCTGGTTCGCTTTTGGTTTTTAAATGTTTCCTTTTTTTTCTTTGAGAATGAAATACAATAGTGTATATTTTCATATAAGAAGTATGCACTGATATGTTTAAAAAATGATATATTACTTTCTAAAAGCGTGGTTACTTAACCAAAGTCTGTTTCTGCTCTTTTCCTTTTTTAAAAAAAATTAAGAATCTCTCTATGGTTCCTCAGACATTCAAATGTTGGGGTTTAAATATAGGTGATGTTGTCCATAGGTTCCTATACACTGCCCTGAAATTATGGTGGGGCCTTACAATTCTTTATAAAAAACAAAACGTGTATATTAATAGCCCTAGTAGTGAATGAAAGCTTGAAAATGTAGTTGCAGCATCCTCTAGAGAGAGGCTGGAGGACCTTTCTTCAGGGTTCAGGGCCACATTCCTTTAAAGGCAACCTTTCAGGGGCCGCATGCCAGGAGTGGGTGGGGCCAGAAGCAAAAGTGGGCGGAGCAACAGATGCGACTCTCACCCTTGTCCACTCCAGCTTCACAAAAGCCGCAGGTTTCTACATCACTCTCTCCCTATTCACCCATCATGCAAGAGGTGCAATCACAGTTCAGGGATGCAGGGCCAGTGTGTGGCCTTGAGAGAATTGCCCCCGCCCCCCCGGCCTGAGATGCCCTACTCCTGCCCTAGAGGTATAGCTTTAAAAACGCCCCCACATAACACATTTGCTACAGACACTGGGCTGGTTACCACGTGAAGCTCCTTGATGAGGGATTGTGTGAATCCAGCCCCCTTCTGTATTCCAGCATCCCTCCGCCCCTCTTCCATTGAGATTTGGGGCTGAGACGCAAGTGGGCAGCCCCTTCCAAAGCCCTTTTCCTGTAGTCTAAGAACACCAGGCTTCAACACCATTCTAGGAGTTGGGATGATGGCAGCTGCAAAAGGCCTCTGGGTTGCTCCAGACATGGTGAAGTGAAGAGATGTCTCTGATTTCACAGCTCTCGATACTGGCAGCACGTTGGCTTCTGTGATAAAGGTGCCAAGTTATAGCCAACATAGTAAACCTATCAATTGATGGCCCATAAATTTCAACACACTTATTTGGAGTAGAACTGTTGGTGATAACCCACTGTTTTGAAACAGATCTAAAAACAATTACCCATACTGAAAACTATTCATGAGGGCTTTAGTATCATTAACGACATTTTATCAGTCTGTGGGTCCCCTTTTTATCCCCACAACAACAACCTAGCAAGGTAGGCTAGGCTGAAAGCGAGCGTGAGCAACCCAAGGTCTCCCTGTGATCCCAATGGCTGAGTGCGGATTTGAACCACTGGGCCACATCTAGTCCAACCCCTTGCAATGCAGGCTCAAATTGCAATGGGGCTCAAATTCACATTCCTGAGATTAAGGGTCTCATGCTCTACCAACTGAGCCATCTTAGTCCACAAGGCTTATGCTCTCTGGGGCTGATAGCTGTGCCCCAAAATGGCATTCCTGGCTTATGGGAGTTGGAGTCCTAGGTGGTTGGAGGGATCCATTCATAGTGCCATGTTCCACATTGAACCATCCCTGGAGACTCTTTCTGCTTCGGAAGGCAATACTGGTGAAGTCTTGCATATGCTCCTTTATGCTACTAAAAGAATATCCTTTTTTGCAACTGCCAAAGAACCCTAAAAACACAGGAGAGCCTCAATTTACAGCCCTTTCATGAATTAAGAGGGCTATTGGTTATTGTACTGGGAGAAACCAGCATCCTCTTTAGGTAACCTTTGTGTGAGCTGTCACTCCATCGTTTGATTCCAAAGGTCTGGTGGGAAACAGAGATTGGACAACCCTGAATTTTTCTGTCACTTTTTTACTTTTATGCATTGCATTGATCTTCTACCTTTTTCTCCAAGGAGTGCAAGGTGGCATACATAGTTCTTTTATCCTAATTTAATCCCCACAACAACCCTTTGAGGTTGAATTTACACTCAAAGCTCACCCAGGGAGCTTCATGGACAAGTGGGGATTTGAGCCCTGGTCTCCCAGGTCCTAGTCTGACACCCTAGCTCAGAGCTTTCCAAACTTTTCATGTTGGTGACACACTTTTTAGACATGCATCATTTCGCGACACAGTAATTCAGTTTTACTATTAAAACAGGCAGTGCTTTTTTTCTAAAAAAAATGTTTAGGGGTACCCTCATTTTCCTACTCACGTTGAAATACTGCCCCTCAATGAGGCCAGGGGTTAATGCGAACTTTCCAGCCCCGGGAGGAGCGTGGGGAGCATTCACACAACACACCTACACACTGCAGCCGACAGTGTCGCGACACAGTTTGGAAAGCTCTGCTCTAGCTCCTGCACCACATTTGATGCCTTTGTGTAGAGTGACATCAGCCTGTAGAAACAGGCGAATCAGCCAGTTTCAATTTCTCTTGTTTCTCCTTTTTCTAATCTTTAGTTCAATTCTCTACGTTCCCAAATCAGCTTGTGGTTTAAAAATATTTTAAAGTCCTCAAGAAAAGTTCATCAGCATTTTAGTGCCGATTTCTTCACAAATACACACATTTTTGTCTGCAGGTTTGCCAAATCAACAACTGCAGTTGCCAGACAGCTGGAGATAAACAGGGTCGTAAAGGTAAAGCTCCAGTCACAAACGACTCTGGGGTTGCTGCGCTCATCTTGCTCTGTAGGCCGAGGGAGCCGGCATTTGTCCGCAGACAGCTTCCGGGTCACGTGGCCAGCATGACTAAGCCGCTTCTGGTGAAACCAGAGCAGCGCACAGAAACGCTGTTTACCTTCCCACCGGAGTGGTACCTATTTATCTACTTGCACTGTGACGTGCTTTCGAACTGCTAGGTTGGCAGGAGCAGGGACCGAGCAACAGGAGCTCACCCTGTCGCAGGGATTCGAACCGCCGACCTTCTGATCAGCAAGTCCTAGGCTATGTGGTTTAGACCACAGCACCACCCGCGTCCCTAAACAGGGTCATAGAATCATATAATTGCTCCCAGAAGCAACCATGGGGCCTGGAGTCTTGCAGAGGAGATGGGCAGAAGCAGGAGGGAGGGGGTGTTAAACCAAACCCTGATAGTGAAAATCTGGGGAAAGCAACCGCTGGTGCTACCTTAGCAGCAGATTTTTAAAAACCTTTCTGCCTTACTAGCACTCAAGAGAGGAGGTGGATTTTAAATAAATAAAAACCAGAATGCCATCCTTCCAGCCGGAACATCAGTAGGTCATTGCAAACTAATGATGGAGCAAGTGAGGGCCAAACAGAATTAAGTGAAGGTTCGGATGAGCCCTGAAGGTATCACATTAGCCAAAGCCATGAAAGAGATGTCTACAAAGGAAATTTATCCACAATAAAATAGCTGCTCCTCCATGGCAGGGCTCGCATCTGCAACGCAGGCATATTAGTTGTAAACACCTGAAACTAGAAAGGCTTGGCTCACATGCTACTTGTGAGTGTGGGGCAAAAAAAGGACCATAATTCAGTTTTCTTCTCCATTCATTTCAATGGGGACATTGGAATGGCAGTTCTTTCCCCACTGAGACCTGGACATGCCCAGCTTGGTCTGGGCTGCACCCTTAGTGCTTTTTTGTGGTCGACTGACACTTCTTGTCCATCTGCCTTCCCTAACCTGATGCCCTCCAGATGTTTTGGACTGCAACTCCCATCAGCCCCAGCATCATGCATCTCCACTGGCTGGGACTGAGGTGATGGGGATGCAGATGGTGTTCAAAACATGTGGAGAGTGCCAGGTTGGTTCACCCCAATCTCCAAGCAGTGAGAGGTTCCTGCACTTACCCAGGGTTCAGGTTCCTTGTAATGACAGTTGATGGAGACTGGGGAGTCTTTAGGACAGTGGTGGCCAAACTTGGCCCGCCAGCTGTTTTGGAACTACAATTCCCATCATCCCTGACCAGTGGTCCTGTTAGCTAGGGATGATAGGAGTTGTAGTCCAAAAACAGCTGAAGGGCCAAGTTTGGCCACCACTGCTTTAGGATATGTGGTTTTATTGTACATATATACAACCTGAGCATAGGATGGAGGGGCTCAGAGCATCAACACCCCAACAGATCTTGCTTCCCCCATTAATTTCCAGGGGATCCGCAAGCAACAGCTGTTGGGTTCACATTTCTGTGTCTCCAGCTTGCGGTATCAGGCAAACTCAAATGCACAATTCTCCCCTTTGACATGCTGTACTCCATCCTAAGGTGACATCCAGCCAGGTGAGGGGGGAAATGGCCTGCCCGTTTGTCTCTCTGGTAACAGGGCTCACAAAGATGGAAATGATGGGTACTTAGCCGATTACATGGATTTGCCCACTAGGTGGCAGCAGAGGTCGCTAATATTTCCACTCAGATATAGGGACTGGGTTTTCTGTCACTCTCTCCCCCCACTGAATCTCACCTGAACTGTCTCCAGAAGAGCGGTGCTGTGCACCTGCAGCTGAGAGGAGGAGGAGGAGGAAAGTGGAACCTCAGAGCCGTCTGACTCACTTTTAAAACTCACCACCCTTCTAAATATATGCACCCTTCAGCTTTGCTCCCCACACTACTTTCAATCAGTCCCTATCTTCCTGGCCTGGGTTTTGTCACCAGCTCTGTTCTTGGATATGAATCTGGAGGCGGAAGAGGGCTTCAGCGGAGGGACTACTCTTTACTGAGGGGAGAAGCACCAACAGCACCGGCTAGACCTGTGGTTCCCAATTAGGGGTTCAGGGACCCCTGGGGGGTACGCGGAATGCACCCAGGGGGTCTGTGGCCCCATCCCTTGCCTCCCCCCAACTAAATTTTTGCATGGTAATGTCACAAATTTTATGGTCTGTTTTAGCGCTGTGCGATTTTTCATTATATCGGCCAAAATCGGTTTTGAAATCACAGCGTAGTAACGATTTTGACCTGGCAATACGCAGCAGTATATCGCTCCTTGCGTGAGGGAGAGCAGGGCAGCCAGTTTAAAGGCACCACTGATATCGCATGATGATCTCAGCTGATAACACTGCTTCTTTGTTAGCTGCTCTGCTGGCTTGATGCACAACCCCCTCCCCCATCCTCTCCCACTCAAACCATGCAGCAGAGGTGACCCCACTTCTCCCCCCACCCTCTGCAGCTGCTTCTTCCCTCATCCCCACACAGGAGTGCCAACTTGGCCCCACGACTGTAGGTGCCTGTGACCGTGGGTGCCATGCTGCACCCACATGGCTCTAGCACCGAAATTTGTGGGTGGCTGGCCCCTTCATGGGGAATTTTGTGGGTGCTCTGGCACCCAGGGCTCCAGGAAGTTGGCAACTATGTCCCCACACCTGATCTGCACACACACCACCCACAATATCTCTGTGACTGCTCCTTCCCTGGAAGTGGAAGAAGGTACCAGAGGCATCTCTATGCAGAGGGAATTCTACAACTTAGGGGCTGCCACAGAGAAGGCCCTTTCCCAGGCTGCCGCCACCCCTGAGCTTCCCACCTGGATGCAGCAGGTGAAGTTTAGGCAATACATTAAAAATGACATCCAAATAGGATAATAAATTCCTATCCCAGGCAACAATCTGTAGAGAAGGAAATGTATAGAATTTATGCTAACCAATTATTATTATTTTGAAGGGGGCCATCTGCTTTCATTCATAAGAAGCTGAACCAGCCTATTGCAAAGGAGTGTGTTTTATTTTTTGTTTTATTTTATTAGTCCATTTTCCCACAATTGCTATTTGGCATACTTTATTGTATACCACATTCACAAAGCGCATGGTTAAATTATGGAACTCCCTGCCACAGGAGGCAGTGATGGCCACCAACTTGGGTGGCTTTAAAGGGAGATTGGACAAGAGGCTATCAATGGCTACAAGTCATGATGGTTCTGCTCTGCTTCCAAGGTCAGAGGCAGCAATGTCTCTATAAATACCAGTTGCTGGAAACCACAGGACAGAGGGCCCTTCTAGAAATTCAAGCACCACGAAGTTTTGCTGCCTTCTTTCTGTTTCCCTTAAGCCACCACCCCAACCCCATCCCCCAATCTTAAATTCGCTTGAAACATTTCTTTAGCTAAAGTTGGTCTTGAAACAAAAATGGGGAGGAAATCTTGTACTCTATAGGAGTACAAGAACAGGTGCCAAAGTGCCCTGTATGTGCAGTAAGACGTATCCAGACTTTCAAGCACACGTTTGAATCCCTCCCAGTGAAATCCACAGGACTTCAAAGTACTCAGCTCAGCCTGGTTTATTCTCAGATTCTGCTCTGTCTCATTCAGTCCGTACCTTGGGACTTCCAGTTTTGTAAAATGTGAGGTTTTGCTTCCAGGACATTTACAACATGTGGTCACAAGGCGGCGCTAGATGGCAATTAAGACATGTTTGAATGGTAAGACTGGCCACAAACCACGAAATCTTGGAGCGCACCTTTCCGGGGCCAGTTTGCAGTCACCCCACCTGGGGCGCTGATCTGCCCTGTTGAAAATGTTTTCTCAAATCAGATCCTTTTAATTTATGGCACAGCAACTTCCTTTAAGAGAAGAGAGCTTGTTTTCTGGTAACAGGACTTGAGGACTTTCCCAACTCTCAATCCCAAAGGCTGTTACTGACTTGGACTTTTCAAGATTGCACTTCCTTATTTAAGGAAGATGTTTGTTAGAAGTAAATAGGCGTAGATAAATCTCTCATTTTATTTCAAAACAGACCCCATGTGAAAATTCATTTTACTGCATGTTTTCCCTAATATACACAAATGCAAGTGCAATTTTGTCACACATAACAAAAAATATATGCATTTTCGTATGTTTTGCTCACTAATATATGCACTTCCCCCGAAATAAGTATTTTGTTGTTGTTGCATCACAAAATTTTGCATTTTGCTTGGGAACACTAAGAAACGCATTATGGGTGAAAGATTAGTGTAGTTTTGAAATCAGTGGGGCTTTGAAAGGTTCAGTTCACCATCTTGATTCAAAATGGCGTCCAGTTGTAACCAAACATAAATGAAAACCTGCTCCATGATCTCGGGAACCATCATGTCAAATCTGGTCATGATGGCTGCATACATGCTATACCTACCTTTAAGGCACATTCAGAACACATCCTTTCCCTCAAAGAATTCTGGGCGGTGTAGTCCATCCCTTGTAAAACTACATTTCCCAGCAACCCTTGACAAACAACAGCGCCCAGAATTCTTTGAGGGAAAGGATGTGCTTCGAATGTGCTTTAAAGTTATAGTGTGCACATAGGTGACCCCTTAATAGGTGTCCGAAGGTATTGGGAATGGTGCTTTTTTTTCAGAGGGTACTTAAGGCTACACAATGCCAGAATCTCTTTGTTGTTGTTGTTAAAAAGTGTAGCACTTACTGTAACAACTTCATGGTGAGTACCCCCTAAGAAAGCACCTGCTTTCCTGGGGGGGGGGGGGAGAAATGATTGGAAACAAGCAGATAATACCACTAAATAAAATCACTCATGATGTTTTGCTGTGCTTCCTAAAAGAGGCTGAGGAAAATGTGGGGTCTCTTGCTCCGTGGTATTTTGAGCTAATGCTGCGGCTGATTTTGAGTTTCTTTTGCCATCTGTTATTGCTTTAACTGTTGCTCTGTGTGTGATTTCACTGGGATATTTGATAATTTGCAGGGAAAGTTGCTCAGTAGTAATGCCCCATTTCCAGCGAAAAGGGTTTCACAGGCAAGAGGAAAGGAAGATCTCCTCCTCTCTTCCCAAAAGCTGCTGCCAGTCAAAATAAATAGTGTTAAGTCTAGCTCAGGGGTGAGGAACCTTTTTCAGTATAACCTTATAAGCATCCAGTGGTGGGTGGGGCTATGATCCACAGTGGGCGGTGCCTGAGGCACAAAGTGGGCGGGACCAGGGGGAAATGGGCACAGCTATGGAGGGGGCTCTTCCCTTTATACATCAGCTGCATTCCAGCTATGCGAAAATTTGAAGCTTCTTCACACCTACAGGCCTCTCCACTCCCTATCCAGGCAAGGAAATGCATTACAGTGGTACCTCGGGTTACATACGCTTCAGGTTACATACACTTCAGGTTACAGACTCCACTAACCCAGAAATAGTGCTTCAGGTTAAGAACTTTGCTTCAGGATGAGAACAGAAATTGTGCTTCGGCGGCGCGGCAGCAGCAGGAGGCCCCATTAGCTAAAGAACGGACCTCCGAAACGAATTAAGTACTTAACCCGAGGTACCGCTGTATTTGCAATCCAAGGACACATTCCAGCCAGGAAAAAGCAATTGAGAAGGGTGCAGAGTCAGGCCAGTGAGGGATGTGGCAGCGGGGGGCAGGGCACATTTTGCATCCAAGCCTGATGTCCCACTCCCCTTGTCTCAGTTGATACACATCCTGATTTACAACCTGAACCCGTAGGTTCAGGCTGTAAATCAGTATGAATAAGAGGCAGGAAATCAATATTTTAAATTAATAAATTGGGGCATGGTGAGGCCTAGACTGTTCTGAAACAAAGGGTGCATTCAGACATGGGGAATATTGTGTTCGTTTTCGTGATTATGATGCTAGCACTTCTGTTTTCTAATGTTCAAACTTTCAAACTGCAAATGCCTGTTGAGTTATGGAAATGTGACTTTTTGACTGATATACCGCCAGGTTGTGCTAAAATTCATTCACACCAGCAGGCATGGACCTACACAACGATGAACAACATTGCTACTCTCCCACCTATTCTGCACAAGTCTTAAAAACAGCAGGAAAGGATGGCATGCCAATATCCTGCCCCAGATTTCATCACTTTACTTCTACCATCTTCTGGGCTAACGGGGCTGCAAGCAGATTTTTATTTATTTATTTATTTATTTTATTAAATAACATGGAAACGAGCGCCAAACATGAGCTGTATTCCATCACTTTTCTGGAAACTATGCAAAAGCTCAAATATAATGCAGAAATTCGCAGTTGGGAAAACACTGGGGATACGGAATAAAAAGCTACACAACCCAGTTTGGACTCTGGTAGACATCTGTAAAGCAACTCCTATATAATTAAATTAATCACACCTCAGAACAAGCAAGAAATGTACACCTCAAATCCGGCGTGGCCCCTCGGGGACTAAAAGATCCCGCCTGATCACTTGGGAAATCTGGAGATAGGGCAATAAGCCCCTTCCTCCCCCCCATTTATTTTTAATTTTTTACACACCCAGAGAGAGGCACACATTAAGAGGAATGTACCAAGCCATGTGGAAAAGAACCGCCATGTTTCTAATCAAAAGGCGCTGAGCCCCATAAGCAGGTGCTGGTCTGCCAAAGAAGGCCTGCAATTTGCAAGCAACAGCTGAAGAATTTTTGTCGCCCCCTCCCCTCCCCACTTCCCCTTCGGGCACAGAGGAAGGGGCAGAGTGGTGGGAGGGGGGAGAGGAGGGGGGCTAATTAGCAATTAGCCTCCCATCCCAGCTGAAGGAGCCCTCTTAATGCGGAGAATGGGTTTTTGAGCCTGTAATCGTGAGAGACTCGAACAATGGCAGCCAGAAATAATGTTGGCAGATGTCCCGTGGCATTCTCACACCCCCCCAACTTCCCTCCCTCCCACCCCTCCAGCCCCTCTGCTCCTCACCTGATTCTCACTGTACACTCAGGGAAGAAACATGCCAACAGCTGGGGCCCTTGTTACTTATTATATCATACTTTACTGCTTTGCCAATACATCGCTGCTGAGATAACTGGAAGCTTGTTCTTCACCAGGCCTGCTCTTATACAGAGTTCTCAGGTCCCAAAGACAATTCCTATACATGTGAGAATGCCGGAAGAGGCTGCTGGATCAAACCGGTGGCCTAGTGTGGTGAGCCAGTGTGGTGTAGTGGTTAACAGTGGTGGATTCGTAATCTGGTGAACCGGGTTCGATTCCCCGCTCCTCCACATGCAGCTGCTGGGTGACCTTGGGCTAGTCACACTTCTCTGAAGTCTCTCAGCCCCACTCACCTCACAGAGTGTTTGTTGTGGGGGAGGAAGGGAAAGGAGAATGTTAGCCGCTTTGAGACTCTTTAGGGTAGTGATAAAGCGGGATATCAAATCCAAACTCTTCTTCTTCTTCTATCTAGTCGTGCATTTTGTTCTCAGAGGCAAACCAGAAGCACACAAGCAAGACCAGAGCACAAGAGCACTTTCCCCTCCTGCTGGTATTCAGAAGCATTACTCTGCCTCTGACTGTGGAGGGAGAACATAGCCATCGTGGTGAGCAGCCACTGACCGCCTTCTCCTCCTCTACGAATTTGCCCAGTCCTCTTTCAAAGACATCTAAGTTGGTGGCAGTCACCGTCTCCTGTGGGAGGGAGTTCCATAGTTTAACTCTGCGCTGCAGGAAGTACTTTATTTGATCTACCCTGAATCTTCTCACCCTGACCTAGCCACTGTGATCCATGCGACGGTCACCTCCAGATTGGATTACTGTAACTCGCTCTACGTGGGGCTGCCCTTGAGACTGACCCAGAAACTCCAGCGGGTGCAGAATGCTGTGACGAGACTCCTTACGGGGTCCTTGCTGTGAGATCACATCCACCCAGTGCTATACCAGCTGCACTGGCTCCCGGTGGAGTATAGGATCAGGTTTAAGGTGCTGGTTTTAACCTTTAAAGCCCTATACGGCCTATAACCCTCGTACCTACGGGACCGCCTCTCCTGGTATGTCCCACAGAGGAACTTACGGTCTTCAAACAAAAACATCTTGAAGGTCTCAGACCACAGAGAGGTTAGGCTGGCCTCAACCAAAGCCAGGGCTTTTTTGGCTGTAGCTCCGATCTGGTGGAACGCTCTGTCACAAGAGACTAGGGCCCTGCGGGACTTGACATCTTTCCGCAGGGCCTGCAAGACAGAGCTGTTCCACCAGGCCTTTGGCCAGGGCACAGCCCGACTCCCTCCTTTGGCAATCCTCACAGAACTTCTAGCCCAAATGGTTGCCATTAATTTGATTGGAATTAATTTTATAATGAAATGATTTTAGAATGTTTTACCATTTTACTGTTGTTAGCCGCTCTGAGCCCGGCTTCGGCTGGGGAGGGCGGGATATAAATAAAATTTGTTGTTGTTGTTGTTGTTGTTGTTGTTGTTGTTATAACATTCAGCTCTGTTGGATTGTCCCTGAGTTCTAGTGTTCTCAGGGATAATTTTACAAAATTCTATCATATCACCTTTTACTTCCTTTTTTTTCTAAACTAAAAAGTCCCAAAATGCTGCAGCAAAGGGGAACCTCAGGCCAAGGGGACAAATGAGGCCCTCTAGGCCTTTCTGTGTGGCCCTTGGAACCCTTCCCAGTCTTCCCCCTCCACCTCCACCTCATGCTCCTCACTGGCCCTGTCTCACATCACAATTACATGTGGATAGGTTGTGTCCTTCAAGTCTACCTTTTTCCAATTTGGCGCCTTTTGGATGTTTTGGACTACAACTCCCATAAGCCCCAGCCAGCACAGCAGTTTTGAATTCAAAACCAGCCCCTGAGGGCGCCAAGTTGGCAAAGGCCGCTACAAATCCTCAGGGCAACCGTGTGCCCAAATTAGAGCTGAAACAAATATTTGAAGCAGGCCACGCTTTCCAATTCCATCATTTACAGCAGGGCTTGTCAGCCTTTTTAGGCCCATGGGTCATGTGGAGTGAGGAGTCCCATGGGTGTGCCACACCAGCAAGTTGTTTCTCTACCCCAGATCAGATCTCCTCCCGTCCCAAAAAAAGCGGGGGAGGGAGAAAGAGAGAAATCGCACACATGTTCACTTTGCTTTTCCAGGGTATTTGAATAAAAATTGCAGCTAGTAGAATTAATCCCAGCCTTCAGAAGCACATAGAGCTGAAACAGGAAGTGAGAAAGAGTGTCACTTTTTCTAACTTCCTCCTTCAGCTCTATTTACCTCTCAAGGGAGAAAAAGGTAGCCACCTTCACCAACTCATAACCAAGGGGGCTGTGAGTGAGGGTGGGGGCTCAGAGGCTTTGTGGGCACAGGGTAGGGGTAGACCTCAAGAGTGCCACTGCTCCCATGGGTGCTGTGTTGGTGACCCCTGATTTATAGTTCAAGACAGCAGATGCAGTGATTTTTTTTTTCCTTTCATTACAGAATTGCTTTTTAAAAATCTGCATACTGTATATATTTGAGTTTCCACAGCCCAAAGTCTGGATTTTTCTTGGGGCAGGGGTCCCAGTCCAGTCCTCCCAGTCCAATCCAGTTCTCTCCTGCCCCTGTTCATAACCTCTTTTCTGTTACAGAACAAGTCCCTCCGGCCTTTCTTCCTTTGCCCTTAAAGGTAAAGGGACCCCCTGACCATTAGGTCCAGTCGTGACTGACTCTGGGGTTGCGGCGCTCATCTCGCTTTATTGGCCGAGGGAGCTGGCGTACAGCTCCCGGGTCATGTGGCCAGCATGACTAAGCCGCTTCTGGCGAACCAGAGCAGCGCACGGAAACGCCGTTTACCTTCCCGTCGGAGCGGTACCTATTTATCTACTTGCACTTTGACGTGCTCTCAAACTGCTAGGTTGGCAGGAGCTGGGACCGAGCAACGGGAGCTCACCCTGTTGTGGGAATTCGAACCGCCGACCTTCTCATCAGCAAGTCCTAGGCTCTGTGGTTTAGACCACAGGGCGATCCGCGTCCCTCCCTTGCCCTTACATACTGACTATTGGACACCTTGCTCAGCATTCCCTACACTGACGGGCAGCGACTCTCCAGAGTTTCTGATGGAGGAGATGCTGGAGGATGAATTGGGGCTCTTCCGAGTGCAAAGCAGGTGCTCCACTGCAACTCTTCCCCAAAAGGCATATGAACACAGGAAGTGGCGCTGCACTTCCTGCCCGTTGGTTTACTTAGCTCAATACAGTACTGTCTGCGCTGACGGAAAGCGACTCTCTGGAGCAGCTTTTTGAGCAGGGGAAAAAAAGCTCTTTTGGACCTCATTTCGCTTATCTGTGACAATCCTCTTAACGTGTGTGTGTGTGTGTGCGCGCGCGCACCCGTTATAATGTGCATGTGCATATATAATATTTCAACTCAATGCGCCACGCTTTTAAAAATATTATTTAGGAGAAAGGAAGGAAGCGTTCTTTTTTAAAAACGAAATGAAATGAAAAGTTGAAAGGCACGGAAGGAAGGGCGAAGTTGAAAGGCACGAAAGGAAGGGCGAAGGCGACGTGTAGGTGAAGGGAATGATACGGGAAAGTGTGGACAGAGGAAGAAACGACTGGAAAGCAAACGAAAAGGAGCAAATAATTTTGGAGAGAGAAGGTCATCCCTCGCCTCCTCCTTGCCAGGGCTAATATTTTTTAAAGGCTTCCCCCCCACCCCCTATGACAAAATGCAGACCAATCCTAAAACAATGTCCCCGGAAAGGGACACCCCGCCAAGGGGTGCCAAGTTGGCCCCACAACTGTGGGTGCCCGCGGCCGTGGGTGCCATGCAACGTGCATGGCCCTGGCACCGAAATTTGTGGGTACCCGGCCCCTTCATAGGAATTTTGTGGGTGCTCGGGCACCCAGGGAGTTGGCAGCTATGCACCCGCCCATCATCGGAGTCAGAGACTCAGAGTCCCTGAACTCCGTGGGGCGGAGGGCGCGGTCTCTCGCCGTTTCCATCCCTCGCCCGTGGCGCGGACTAGGGCGGCGGGAGCGTCGAGGTCGCCTCCTCCGGCCCTGCTGGGCTCTTGCGCGGGGCTTGGAGAAAGGGCCAATCTCAAGGAGTGCCTCGCAAATTTAGCGTTGCGTTCAGACTCACGGGCGTCCACGGAGGAAATCGTCCCTCCCTGAACCCCAATCCCCAGCTCTCCACTAAGAAATAAAATAATAATAAAGGAAAGTTTCTAGCATTTGTAGGACCTGAGCTACGAAGCTAAATGGGCAGGCAGGAGCCATCTCTTTTTTTGCTGAAACGAGCGGGCTCCCACATTTTCAGCGTTGGGAAAATCCTGCAGGACTTCAGCCAAGTCCTACTCAGAGTGGGGGGAAATGGGCACGGCTAGCAGAGAGCTAGTCCTTTTTGCTCTGAGTAGGCTGGATTCATTTGCTGCTCAATTTGTGCGTCTCAAGTCACACCTTGTTGCTCCTTCTAAATCTAAGACCTAACAAAAAAAGCAAAGGGGGTGATTTCTGGAGAACGGGAGACACTTTCCCTTTCTCAGAGACTCCAGTCCCTCGTGGAACTCGAGGGAGCCTACTTCTGAGTAGTCGTGTAGAGCAGGTTGCCCTGAGAAGCTATCCTTGGTCCTTGGCCCCGCTCCTGTTGTGCATCTAGACATCCCAAGGCAAGTCTGTGTCCTCAGAATATTTTATACCCAGAGGGTCTTTCCCTGAACTCTTTTGTAGGGTCGGGTTTGGACAATTACTTTAGCTGATAAATTAACCTGTCAACTTCGAAGAGCACAAAGACCCCCCCAAAACACAGGCAGATTTCTAATCACTTGGTTTTATTCCATTCATCAATTCCTCGGAACAGAGGCAGGCATCCTTCTGAGCCACACTCGGTCACAGGTGGAGAGCAGACACGCTTGGACAATGATCTGCGCTCCGGAAGATACTCTGATGTTGCAGGCTCGTTCCAGGGAAAGGTCTCTCACTTCCAATTGCTTGCAATGTTTTTCGGTTCTTGTTCGAAAATGACAACAACATATTTTACAACACCTTTCCCCAATGTTGTATAAATTGCATTTTTAATATTGAGCGTATTTTGAAAACGGGTTCATCGCTACCTGTTTTTGTTAAGCTGTAGAAAAATACGTAAAAACAATCCTCGAAAGTGGCGATTTACGCGGTAGCACAATCCTATAGGCTTCATTCAGGAGTCAAATCCCACGGAGTCCAATGAGGCTTATTCCCCCTTAATCTTTCTTAGTAAAGCGTGCCCTTAGTAAAGCGTACATGAGAGTAAATCCAATCCGATTCACTAGAACCGATTTACAAGTAAACATTTAGGAACCCTCTTGGATTAAAATTTTATGTTTGTTTTGTTTTTAAAACTATTTGTTTACAAATGTTTGAGATACGGGGCGTGCAGGGAGAGAAAGGAGTTTGCAACTTTTTCACGTTTTTTCACTTTTAAAAACCACCTCTTCTTTCCTGTGCCTTTTCCGGCATGTCAATTCCCCGCCCCCAATACATAAACCCTCCCAAGGTGGCTTCTCAGATGCGTTTCTCCATATTATGTTAGCGTAGGTGGGTTGGCGTACCTTCCTCCCAGGGGCATAAGCAAAATTCCCTGCCCTTCTAATATCCGCTCCTTGTGATTTTGGCTGCGGCAGAAAAAAAAAGTTTAAGAAAAATGAAAGTCGACAGAGCGCTGGGGTGGGCGGAGAGATTTCTCCATTTGGCTAACTTAGATCGCCCTGATAGGGGTGCAAGTCATCAGATGACCATTTGATGAGCAAAGAGAGCAATGTACAACCCCCCCTCCCGCTCATCTGTGTGTGTGCCCCCCCCGAGAGCCACCCACCACTTGCATAGGTAGAAAAAGACCCACCCCTGGTATACAGCTTGTTCCCACTTATCCACGATATAATTTAATTTAAAACATTTATGCTTGCCTTTTCCAGCTCAACAGGTCGCTCACGCGGCTAGCTGATGAAGGAGAATAAAGTAGCCATAATGGAATTCTAAATAATACTTTTTGGGACGATTTGGGGGGGGGGTGTCTTTGCTTTCGAGGTTTCTGGTTTAGAAAGGCTTAAAAGTTGCTGCTGAGAGGACATGACATTCATTCATGCTGCGTCATCGGTGTGCCTTTGCTTTCTACAGAAAAAGCAAACCGCAGGTCCTGGCCCCAAGGCGCTTACAATCACAGTTTGACTGCTGTGGGGAGAGGGAGAGAAAGAAGAACCCGGAACAACGGAAGGCACAGCGCGGGTGGGGAGTGTACCTGGGTAGGTAAAGGACAGGATGCCGCCAGAACGAAGCAGATTGTTTTAGAAAACTAGGCAGTGGTCTGTTTCAGTTGGAGAGGTTTACGCACAGGCTTATTATATATGTCTCAATGAGATTTTTTAAAGTGACGCTTTGTAGACAGTGCCCCTCCCATCTGTGGAAACCCTACCATTATCCCTTAGTTTCCCCCATGGCAGTGCAAAAGCAAATAGCAGATAGTAGCACCCTCCGACGCGCATCAGCTGCGCTATGTCTCCAAGCGCCTTCCTGAGAAGGAGTTCGTTCCACTGCGCACGAGAGGCTCACCTACCTCACAGGGTTGTTGTGAAGATAGAATGGGGGAGAGGAGGACCGTGTGCAACGCCTTGAGCTCCTTGGAGGAAAAGGAGGGATATAAATGTAAGAAATAAAATAAACAAACAAATAATAATTGATAGGTTTCAGCTGACGGCGACGGGGAGGGAGGCGCCCCGATCACAACCAGAGGCGCTTTACGCAGCCACGTCCAGAGCCCTTTTCAGCAGAGGAGCTCCAAGCCTCATGTGCTCCTACTTCCCGGGGAACACAGACAACTAACTACCTTACACCGAGACTATGGGCCCATTGAGTTCAGTATTGCCTACACTGGCTTGCAGTTGCCAGCGGTGCTTTCTCCGTGGTACTTTCAGGGAAGCGGGGCGGAGGTCTCAGCCACAGAGGGAGATTGAATTTGAACCTGCAGGCAAAGCAGACGCTGAGCCAAGGCCGTTTCCTTCCAAGACGAGGTGGGCTGTTTCGCCTGCTCCAGCAGGGCTCTTCTGGAGACGTAAACCCCATTCAATGCTTCAGCGTGAGAATGCGCGCGGGACTGGGGTGTTGGAGCTTGTACTTGGGTAATATTTTTGAAAATGCAAAAATGAAGATTATACAATGAATCTCTTCCCCCACCCACGACCGATTCAATTTCAAAGAGCCCCCAAGGTATAATAATAGGATCGTGCACCTAATATATAATAGAAAATAATTATCATGACGTCTCCCATCTTCCCTCTAACGACCTGGTGGGTGGCGTTATACCCGAGGGTCCTGCTCCCCCAATTTGTCGTCTCTTTTTGTCCACCTCTTCAAGAGTAAAGGAAACTTCTGGACAGCTGAAACCATGGCGACACCGCACGGCGCGGGGGGGGGGATCTTAATTTTAAGGCACAGAGCTGGTGGGATTCCTTCCCCATACACATTGAGATGCGTTCATTGCCAAAGCGGTTCGCTTTGCAGACATCCTCACCCCCTTTGATGGTGTATCAGCGCGTAAAGAAGACGTGCGGGGCTGCGGGCCCTACATTGGGTCAAGGGCCACATTCCTTTTTTTGGCCATCTTGCCGGGGCCATATTCGAAAGAAAAATGCGTGTAAATTTTCCCCTTTGGTAGCTTCTACACTGGCGCCTCGCTCTAGCCTCCCTGCAGGCAAGCAAGAAGCACGTTCCTGCCAGGCAAAAGAGCTCAAGGGAGAGCGCGAAGTAAGGCTGGTGGGTTTGACTGGGGAAGGAATGTCGCGAGGGCCAGACAAAGGGGTTGCGAGGGCCACATCTGGCCCACAGGCCTGAACTTCCCCGATTCTGGCTTAAAGATTAAGCCAAACGTGACCAGCCTTCCTGGAGAGCGTAGTTTTTGACGCGCCCAGTAACTAATGAAGTCGCATGAGCAAAGCATATACTGTACAGTGGTACCTCGGGTTAAGTACTTAGTTTGTTCCGGAGGTCCCTTCTTAACCTGAAACTGTTCTTAACCTGAAGCACCACTTTAGCTAATGGGGCCTCCTGCTGCCGCTGCGCCGCCGGAGCACGATTTCTGTTCTCATCCTGAAGCAAAGTTCTTAACCTGAGGTACTATTTCTGGGTTAGCAGAGTCTGTAACCTGAAGCGTATGTAACCTAAAGCGTATGTAACCCGAAGCGTATGTAACCTGAGGTACCACTGTACAAATTAATATAGAGCTCCTTTCTTTTTTTCTTTCTTCAAAGCTAGTGGGCTTAGGGATGCAGAGCGATCCCGTCCATTCATCCCTTCCATCATCAGGACATCAGGACAGAAAGGGAGAGAGAGATTTCAACTGCAATGGGGCAGGAATTCACGTGCGCCATGGGGCAGGGGTGCCAACTTGAATAGAATATTTGGGGGGGGTAAGCCCCGCTCTGCATAATCGATCACAAGATGCAGTGCTCACACACCAATTGAATGGCAATACCCATCAACTGGGGTGGGGGCGGGGGGGCTGGTCCTCTCAGATATTTTATTGGGGAGGCTAAGGCCCCTCGGCCCCTAGGAGTTGGCTTCCATGCGATGTGGAATTGGGGGGGAGAGTATTTAAAGACTACAGTATTCGGGGGCGAGAGTCTTTGACGGAAACCAGAGGAATATGACACAGAAGTTGGATTAGGGCTCGGCACCAGATTCTAAGCGCCACCTGAGAAGAGGTGGGTTTCTCCGAAGAACCCCTTTGTATCCATCCTATGACAGAAGTAAATGGAACTGAGCCTATTAACTTGGCCTGAAGCAAACCTCCTCTCTCTCTCTCATCCATATTTGGGAAACTCTCGATCTTGTCTCAAGGCCGTGACGACTGAGAGAAGGGAAGGGGGCTTGGGCAACGCGATGTGCTCCCCGCACCCCACAAGTTATTTACACCAGAGCGCCTTCTGTGCCTTGGCGCAAAGGCGGTATGCAAAGCGCGTTTGACAAATAGGTGGGTTAAACAACTTTCCCCCGCAGGGAGGGAGAGCGAGAATGCAATCCAGGCCAGATCATCACAACAATAAAGTTGCGGAAGCCGACTGCGCTGCTGCCCCGGTCGCGGGCTTTACTTTTTGTCTAAGCAGGGGGGGGGGGGGATTCAGGTTGCCTTGCGCTGGTTGATGCAAGGCGGTTTGCGTAACCGGATTTCGCCACAGCATGCTCCGAAGGCAATTTAATGGGACTTGCTCTAAATAAAATGTCCATTCACATCGTTGTTGGTGCGGACCCAGCTTGGTACAATGTCAAGCGATTGTCACTGATTTCATTCGGCCCAGTATACCTGAAGGAGCGTCTCCACCCCCATTGTTCAGCCCGGACAGTGAGGTTCCCTCCCTGCGAGAAGTGAGGTTACAGGGAACCAGGCAGAGGGCCTTCTCGGTGCTGGCGCCCACCCTGTGGAAAGCCCTCTCATCATATGTCAAGGAAATAAATCAACTATCTGACCTTTAGAAGACATCTGAAGGCAGCCCTGTTTAGGGAAGTTTTTAATGTTTGATGTTTTGTTGTATTTTATTATTTTGTTGGAAGCCGCCCAGAGTGGCTGGGGAAACCTAGCCAGGTGGGCGGGGTATTTATTTATTTATTAATTATTATTATTATTATTATTATTATTATTATTATTATTAATTATGAGTGGGATGGAGGAGAGCACAAGGCAGCTCTGCCTTTCCCTGGACCAGGCCTCACCTGGTATGGAGGGTGGAGGGGCTTTCTTTATTTTCGTTTCCACCCTCTAATAATTTTTAATGACTTCAAATATATATATATATATATAGGGCAGACCTAAGAAAATCCAGTTACAGGGACAGATTGCAGAATACCTAGTTTGGAATCGGACCAGATACATTGTCTTAGAAGAGTGGTTCCCAGTTATGTGTGATGATTGAATCAGTGTAGCTCCTCTAAAGCAAGTTGTGGGGGCTGAGAAGTCCCCATTAATAAAGGGAAGAAGAAGAAGGCGTGATGTGGGGGGGGGGGGAGAGAACCACACTCCCCTGAGCGCTCAGACAGAGCAGACATGGTTGAAATCTGCCTCTTTAAGGGAACAATATGACGTCCACTGTTGAGCAACTACCATCGGAGCCGCTACCAGTAAGAGAAGCGAGACTTGTTTTCTGTGTTGCCTCTCTAAGGCTCCTGAACCGAACTTTGCCTCAGGTGGAGAATGTCCGATGTAATCTGGGATGACACGGGGACTCTCCTCCAAGTCCAAGACGGCAAATGTGTGTGGGGTGCGGGACAAGCCGTGAGCCCTTGGGATTTATTTGTGAAAGGGTTTGGCAGGACCAGAAAACTGAGAAACACGCGGTATGTTGTGAACCGCCCTGGGAATTTAGGATGAAAGGCGGTATGCAAAGTTAATACATAATAATATCAATAACATCTATAGCTATCTCTTGGAACAACAACAGGACATATAGATACATCACACACGCCACGCCACCCCCTGCTGTCCTTGTTCCAGGAGATGGGGCTACTTTGTGGCTGCTACGACTGTTGTAAAAAATAATTAGCAGGAAGGGAGAGAAAATTAAGATTAAACCGACAATAACGCAGTGTTTTTCACAATCAACATTTTCCTCTTCCAGATCGTCCCCCCTTTCACTTGACAGTCTTGGGCTAGAATGGAACAAAACGCCATCCTGCCTGCTAATTTTTGGGTTTAACCTAGGCATGTTGACTCGGGAGTAAGCCCGGCTACATCCCGTGCGTGTGACTCCATGGACGTGTGCCCGGCATTATCATTATCAGTAGCGATAGCAGCATTTATTAATTTTGTGTACCGCCCTTTAGCCGTAGATCTCAGGGCGGACCGCGCAGCCTTACAGCGCAGCCCTAGGCATGTCTACTCAGAAGTAAATCCGCGGGAGTTCGACGGGGCTTGCTCCTAGGGAAGCGAGCCGGCAAGCTTTCCCTTGTGGAAAGAAAGTCTCCTTTAACCCTCTGTGCGCAAACCAAGCCGCCAGGTTCAATAAATTTGAAACAAATGAAAAATTTCACTCTGTGGGGTCTAATCCTGAACACGCACACAGTCATCTAATAGTAAAAGTCCCGTTGCCTTGCATAAGATCCGGAAAGGATTCTGGGACACCCATGCCTCCAAAGGGTTAAACACTCGCAACCCCTCCATCATAGAGACCCACCCCCTGCTGCATACAAAATTGCTCTGTTTTAGTCAGTCTCTACACCTTTGGTTTGTTTTCATCCCTCTCTGACTTTTTGGTTGACGTGTTAATTTCATCCTGTGCCAATTTCTGCTCCAAGATTCTAGTCCCTTGGGTTCTTCCGGACTTCCTCTCTCTCTCTCTCTCTCTCTCTCTCTCTCTCTCTCTCTCTCTCTCTGTGTGTGTGTGTGTGTGTGTGTGTGAGAGAGAGAGAGAGAGAGAGAGAGAGAGAGAGAGTCATTCTTCGTACACGCTAAACCTTGACCATTGAAGAATTCCCACTAACCCCCACCCTTCCAGCTTTAGGAACAACCCCCCCCCTCAATCCTATCCCCGAATACAGGCGACCCATCCGCCACTGCAGGCAGAATGACCCAGGGATACCTACACCATCTCCCAGCCGCTGCCGTGGCTCGCGGTTGCCACATTTTGCATACATGGTAATGAGAGTCTAATTGAGCGGCCGTGCAGCTCGCTTTCTCACGGAGCTGTTCAAACCATCTCCAGCCGCCTTTGGCCCAAGATGTCTTTGCTCCCCTGGATATGCTCCAGGAGGACCTGACAGCTTTTACACCTCCTCGAAAATACAGGTGCAACACGCCTATGGGGGGTGAGGGGGCAGAAGATCTACTGGTGATTCTGTGGCAAATTACCAAGGGGCCGGATTCTCGGTTGTCTAATAAGCGCTACCCTCCCCCCCCCCAAAACCGGCTGTTGAAATGGAGAAATCTGGTGGGGAGAGGCAAAAGTGAATTTTTCGTGTGACAGGACTCGTGAGCTCCGTTCTGGTCCAGGAAAAAATAAAAATAAATTCCTGGCCGAGGTTAAGCATATGCTCAGAGGCGCCCTGGCCTTTAAGTCTATGCTGCGCTGTTTTGCATCTGGCTCCATTGAGAAGCGGGGAACTTGGGTTTTTTGGGACACGCACGCACAGAGAATAGATCTCCCAAGCTCGCCCCGGATGCCAGCTTCCTCCGAAGGCTTAAGCGGGGTCCTCCGCTTACACGTATCCTGCCAGAATAAGCGGGGAGCCCCCTCCCCCCACGACATCATCTTCAAATCCGTCTCCGTTTATAAAATAAAAAAGTATTAAAAGGATTGCTTTCTCGTTAGAGGATCAAAGAGGCAGGGGAGAACCAGGAGGGAGAAATTAATCTGAATTAATTAAAAAAAGAAATATATTTTAAAGCTAGAGACCTGTCCCAGTGAAAATGACTCCTAAAAATCTCCACGCCAACCTTTCAGAGTCGTACAGGGGTAAGGAATGGATCCTGATCTTTTGGTAAGCTGTGGGAAAGGCGGGAGGCCACAAGAATATAAGAAAAATATATTTAAAACAACAGCGGGAGAGGCAAAGCTGAATTTTGCGGGGGGGGGGAATGCAGAATAAAGCCCCTCTTTGGGATTTTAATATTCCGCTTATGCTATTTTAGTCATTCATTTGTTTTAAAGGGAGAAAAACTGGGAGGGTGGTGTGGTGGTTTTTTTTGCCTATTGCGTAAAATGGATGGCGTTTGTTGCCACACACAAACACACACACACACACGAAATGATCTTTACCAATCGGGAGAAATGACAATAGATGTATAATCAGAATAATGAGCTCAGAGGCGGAGATGGGATGCTTGCGAATTTATTGGGGGGGGGAGAGGAAGAAGGAAGTGTGTGTGTGAGAGAGAGAGAGAGAGAGAGGCAATCAGGAGGTGTCTAATTATAATTGCCCCCCTCTCTTAGATTCTTTTCTGCTAATGAGCATTTTCCTAGTGTGGGGGGGAAGGAGGAGGAGAGCAGGGCGACCCACGTGGTGGCGGCTGCCAACGCCGCGTTTAAATCAAGCCCTGTGGAGGAATTGAACAAAAGGTAGCGCGCCTTGGTTTGCTGGACACGTCTGAGGCCAGACAAGAAAGCCCAATTTATTGGGGTTGGTGAGAACATCATCGTCATCATAATTCTTTTTTTAAAAAAATCATGCTCAAGTAAAGACTGGAGAGGGGGCACCAACATTTGTCTCCCCCAAATGATGGAGAGGTCCAGAATCCGATGTGTGTCTCCGAACTAGTCACTGGCTGATGCTCCATCAATAAAACTTTGGGGTATATTTTTTGGGGGGGGAGGGGGAGGGGAATCCCCCATAACTTTAAACGCGGGCTCATTTTTAATATGGTGGTTTAACCCGCCCCGGGATCTTAGGGTGAATAGCTGGTAATTCATACAAATAATAATATCAATAACGTACATAAAAACCAGCGTTTTTATAAATAATAATAATAATAAAAAATCTAAAATACAATTTTGATTTTAGTAATAATTCTTAGAGCAGGAGTGAAACGATGGGCTTTTTAGCACGGACTATTCCACCATATATATATATATATATATATATAGAGAGAGAGAGAGAGAGAGAGAGAGAGAGAGAGAGAGAGAGAGAGAGAATATATATGGGGGGGGGAGAGAGAAATGAAGAGAGAACTCAATAGAACTGCCATGGCCAGAGGCAGTCTACCCGTGGGTCCCAGCTGCCGGGGATTCACGCCCTGCTTACGGGCTCCCCCGGTCTCCCGTCGAAATGTGGGGAAGACTTTGCAATTGCGCTGTCCGTGGCCTGATGCGCCAGGCAGGCGGTGCTGCGTCCCTATGGGGAGCGTGTTTGGGGGGGGGGCGCAGAGGATTCTAAGGTCACGTGCAGAGTTTTCTCGGAAGCCAGCTTCAAGGACTGCAGTGGGATCTGCAGAAGGTGGCAAGCTGGCTTGGGAAGAAGCCCCATGAAACTGAGAGCAGGGCTGACTTAAGAATAAAACGTTGACTAGGACCAGGCAGAACGTTTTGGCCTTAGAATACAAACCCCGCCCCGCCCCTCCACACACACACACACACCCCAAACACACACTTCCTCCTCGCGAGTAAGTCCCATTGAGCCTAGTGGGAAAGGCTTCTGAATACAACAAGCAGAAGACCTGAGCTCTGTGTTTGTGTGTTTCTGTGTGTAATGTAAAAACAAGAGACAAAGATCAGGTTGACATGATTCTATGACATGTTCGCAAAAACCCTTCGTTTAATGGGGCTTAAAAGCAAGCAAAGTTGCAACCCTGCGCACAATTTCTGAAGCCTAGATCCTGTCGTTATCAGGCCATCTCCCACGGAGTCCTACTCAGAGTAGACACTTTGCAACCCATGGCATCGTCTCTTGGTTTCGTGGAGTCTGCTCTGAACAGGACTTAGTTGGATTCTTACTTGGTCAAGCAATTTTAAAAGCGAAACTCCTCGCCGAGGAGCGCGGAGGGGGCTTGGCGCTTGCGGGGCGGTGTGTGTGGTGTGGTCGGAGATTGCTTGTTGTCCCCCAGAGTGTGTGTGATGCAAAAAAGTATTAGACTTTGGGAATTGGGGGCCGGGGGCTGTCTGATCTGTGGCTGACAATGAACTTGAGACAGCCTGCTCGCCCATTCTCAAGTTCAGCTCTTATTTTCGGTTCCCAGGCATTGTGAGGTTTAGGACGTGCCGGGGGTGGGGAGAAACGGGGAGGAGGGAATGAATTAATTGCCCATTTTCTACGGGCCGTTAGATTCTGCTGTTTTGTGGAGAAATCTGCCTTGGAAACCAGACTGCCTAAGAAAACGCACCATCTATTCTGTGAAGTTGATATTCTCCCCCCACACCAACACCACAAACACCCCAGAGAAGGAGGGGGCAGTGAAATCTCAGCTCATTGGCTCCTTGGAACAGGGGAGGGGGCAGAGATTTGCAACCCCCCAGGGGCATCTCTCCTCACCCCTCTCTTCCAGTCTAGACGTTCAGTCTTATGTGTTTTCCTAACGCCTCTATTCAGAGCGAGGCGTTGGAGATGATATTATGATGGAAATTTCGGTGTGTGCTACCCTCTCCCCAGCCCCAGTCTGGAAAACGCCACTTGGGAAGGAGAGAGGAGGGACAGAGGGACAATTGAGCCGCCACATTTCCACGGTCTTGGATCTGACCCAGACACATTCCTAGACTTAAAGAGCGGGGGAAGGGAGAGCTTGGCAGATACGTGTTTATTTTTATTTATTTATTTCATTTTAACTGCTCACACATCTCCTTTTCCATTAAAATGTTTCACCTGTCTATCTAGCTATCTGTCTTCACCGCAAACAAGCTGCCTGACTCTCCTTCCTTGGAGGCGGATGACCACCTGTCAGGGATTCCTGAGCTGCGTGATTCCTGCATTCCAGGGGGTTGGGCTGGATGACCTTTGGGGGTCCCATCTAACTCTACTTTTCTATGATTCCATGTCCCAAAACAAGCCCGTCAAGGGGAATGCAATGGAAAGATTTATGGTTCCTGGAAGAAGCAGTTTTGATGCTGGAAATGGCTCTAGAACAGCTTTTCTCATAAGAACATAACAACAGCGGGCTGGTTTAGGCCAATGGCCCACTTGGTTCAGCCTTCTGTTATCCAAGCAGTTAACCCCAGGCCAGTGGGAAACTCGCAAGAGGTCCCACTTTCCCTTCCTTTGGCTTCCAGCTTCCGGTAAGCAGAACCTACACAGCCTCCATCCGTGGAGGCGGCAAAGGATAGAGATCAGTAGTCCCTGACGCGCCCTCTCCTCCATGGACCTGTCCAATTCTCTTTTAAAGCCATCCCAGTTGGTTACTATCACTGCCTCCTGCGACGGCGAGTTCCATAGTTTATGCGCTGCGTGAAGGAGGGCTTCCTTTGACCTCTCCCGGCTCTTCTCTGATTTTCGAACCAGACAATCCAGCGAAGTCCAAGGGTACTCAATTGCTCCGTTCAGGGTGAAGAAAAATTTGAAACTGGAGATGGCACCATTAACTAATGGGTACAGGAGTCCCTTTACCTTTACCTTACAGGAGTAAACCCAGTACTTTCTGGGAATAAGCCTTCCATGAAGTCAGTAGGGCTTAAACTCTGGGTAAAAAGGGGCGGAGGGGTTAGGGACTCTGCTTACTCTCTGGCGCCTCTGGAGTAAAGGAAGCAGGGTCTCTAAAGCAGGATGCAATGGCCTATGTACGTATGTATGTGTGTGTATATATTGATGGATGGATGGGTTGAATTTGTATACCGCCTTTCACCCGAAGATCCCAGGGCGGTTCACAACAGAAAACTACAAAATGAGAATACAAAATACATAAGATCTGAAGTCGGTCAAAATTAATAAACATTTGTGCCACCCAATTAGAGATAAGCACTTCAGACTGCACGATTTAAATCGGAGAGATTTTGGGGGAAGGGCTTGAGCGCTGCGCTATACCTGCAAAACTGCTTCCACTGGCTTACTGGACCAGTTATCTATTTGAAATACAGCACTATAGATCTCCCCTGCCTTTACGCCAAATGATCCCCAAGTCGGTGAGATGGGGGTCAGACCTCCTCAGTATGGCCATTCCTCAGGTAGAGACTGGTTTCATGAGCTTATGTACTACATTCTAATCAAGAATGTACGTTTCCTTAGAAGCAGATAAGACACACACACGAAGACGCCGATTCCACGAGACTCTCAGGTCAATGTCCCTAGGATGGCAAGTTTCCTGCTGGCGATCCTATATGCAGACTAACTTGGGAATGAGGCCCATTAGGCGCACAGAAAGACTTGCATCTTAGGAAACGTGCACAGGATTGGGCTGTTCAGAGAAAAAACGCCACATGAGCTGATGATATTCTAATAAATAACAACAATAAATCATATCATATGATCATCATCTGCGACGTGTGTGTGCATAAATTCATCTGTGAGAGTCTTCCTCGTAGGCGCAAAAAGATCAAGGTATCTCTAGTTTCCTTCCCTCCACCCACCCAGTCTAGGCATGCAGAGAGAAAAAAGGGGGGACAATGAGCTAAAGGAGGCCCTTGTGTTTGTGTGTTGGGGGGGGGTGAGGTCTGAAGCCTCCTGAATAGACGCTCCTCCGCGACGTCATCCCGCCTGCCCCCACCATCCCTCCACAAGAGCGAAGGGAACGGGAAGAAAACGCTCATTCCAAGGTCCGCCTGGCAGGCTGCGAAATCCCCTCCCGGGAAAAGGCAGCCTCTTCTTCTTCTTCTTCTTCTTCCTCCTTCTCTCCCCCCCCCCCTCCACCCCACACACCCGGCTCGCTGCAAGCCCAGGAAAGGGTAAGGAGAACTCTCGTCACCTTCGCGATCCGCAGGGCGAGGCTTGGAGGTGGGTGGAAGGCGCTCGGATCCTGAAGCGCCTAGCAAGGTAGAGCCTCGCTCGCTCCTCTTCCCCCTCTTGCTGCAGAGATGGAGCGGCTGCTCGCTGCCCTCCGAGGCCGGAGGGGCTTTCTCTCGGGGCTGAGCGACCCCTCGGCTGCGGCAGCTCGCCGTGGAATTGTTTAACCCCCGTAAAAATCAGGGTAGGATTTGGGTTTATTGATTTATATTTTAAGGAGAGGAGGGCTTGAAAGTCAAAATGGAGTGGCTCCTTTTTGCAGTTAGAATCAGATTCCTCCTCTACTTCTTCACCGTCTTCTTTTTGAAAGCAGGTAGAGCTGGGCAGGTATAGAGTTGGTAACACCCACCCACTTCCTTTCTGGATTATTGGTCCTGGCCCCAGAAGCATATCTGAAGTTTTTGAAGAGTGGGTGGGTGGGATCTTTTTGCCTTGTTCAGAAGCAAGCAAGGCCTTTGCAGATTTCAGAAACTAGGTGGGTTTGGGTGCTGTCCGATTAAATTTCTCCTCTGGGTATGTGTTTTAAACCCCTCTTTCCTTTAAAATGTGGGGTTCAGGACGACTTTGAAGTGCAATTTAAAATGTCTGGATAAATCAGTCTTATAAATCTCCCTCATATATTACCTTGCCAGAGGTGAGGGACCTCACCTTCTCCATTTTTGGCAGTGTGCTTGGACTACCCTCCTTGCCCCCCCCCCACCCAAACAACAGCAACAACAACAACATCCCAAACCCTTGAGATATTTAAAAACGATTCCCCCCTACTCAATGTCTTCTTTCTGTTTGGGTATAGTGGGATCCATTTCTGAGTAAATGTGTATAGGATCAGGTTCCCAGTTTATTTCAAATACACTGAATTTTCAACCTGGTGGCATTGAAACTGAAAGGGCGAAATCGGGAGACAGGGAGGGACCCCCATCGTGCAGCCTCATTGATTTCTGTATGATGTTGTGGGCAGAGTGATGTGTTGGTCAGGTGAATTGGAGTTCATATTTGTGGTCTACCAGGGCTGCCGTAGGACCACTCACTCTTTTTGGCCAGATACAGGAATGTGGTCAGCATCAAATGGGGCAGACCCAAGGATACCCCCACAAGCACCTTGGAAGGATTGTAATTCATTGATAAATACAAGCAACCAAAAGGGTCTTTTTTGGGGGGCAATTAAGTCTCTCCAATTCAAACTAATAGGATATAACAGTGCTCAGTTTGGGCTGTGACCCTCACATTTGGGAATAAACCACATTCATTTCGATAGGATTTGCTTCTGTGCAAATATGTGTAGGATCAGGTTGAAAACCTTTCCCAGGTCTCCAGTTTCTGTTTTATTTTCTTTTTGACTTCACCTACCAGCAGCACAATCCTATATGCCTTGTCTACTCATTTGAGATTTTCTCCCAGGTAAGTCTCTCAGATGCAGCCTTCAGCTCATGCACTTGGAAGTATGCCCCATTTAACTCAATGGGATTTACTTCCAATTGGATCTGAGAAATGCAGCCCTGAGCGCAGCTACAAAGGACTATGTCTTTAAGAACTCGCTTGGATGTATTTCAGAGTAGATGTGCTTAGAAAACTGCATTTGCATATTCCCTGTTTGTTTGGGAATAAGCACTTTCGATCACAGTGGGGTTTACCTGTGAGTAAACATGCACAGGATTGAGCTGGGAAAGGGATTAAATGGGCATTATTCTTGAGGAAGGGGCGTGTGGAGAGAGCATTGTTCAGTGGCAGAGAAAGGGCTTTCCATGTGGAGGGTCTTCAGTTCAACCCCAGACATCACCAGTTAAAAAGATGTCAGGTAGCAGATGGTGGGAGAGGGGACTCCGAGAAGACTGGGCTGGCAGGAGAAATATATCTGGTCTGGCATAAAAAGAGCTTCTTGGGCACCTAAATATCTTAAGTAGGATTAGGAAAACCTGCCCATTTCACTTTCATCTAATTCTTCCAATCTGCAATTAACTTCCGCACATTTCCATAACAGTTTAGGATTTTTAAAGAGAAAACTCACATTTTTTTTTCCTAATATGCACCTTTTTTTGCAAAGCAATTTTGACCACCATAATGCATTTTGCATGTTATTTTCTCCAATATATTTGCATCTTAACGCACACTTCCTTCTAGTATATGCAATTCTGTACATGTTACTTGGCAGAAGAACTGCATTGCAAAATTCAGAAAAGTGCAAATTTTGAAAGACAGTTATTGTTTCAGAAAGTGTAAACTGACATAGGTTTGCCTTTAAATATGGTATCTTGCATCCCCCTTATCTGCAAGATACCAAATTGTAAAAGAAGTACTTTACTTATATCTTGGAATAACCCTCACTGAACACTGTGGGGTGTTTGTAAGTAAAGATAGGCAGGGTAGCACTGCACAAGTCTGATTCATCAGCTTCTGCAGCCGCAGGGCTCAGACCTTTTCACTGGGAGATGAGACACCCTCTTGGATTCATTGGGCTTGAGTAAACATGCATATTTGATCCCAGAATTAAAGATCAGACTGTGAACATTGTGGTTTATTTTTTTTTAGATAATTTCAGTTTCCATTCCTAAAAGAAAGGAAAACCCTTAAATAGTTTACAGCATATGATTCGAACATTACAAATGCAACATTTAGAAATATCTGAATACACAAAAATCAGTTACAAAAATGCTCTTTGAATTGACCAACTGTATCAATGGGGGCAGTGGAAACAATTGCTAAGTGTTTTAATTACTAGAAAAGAAAGAGAAATAAAAGATTACAGATATTAGAAGGCTACATATGTTTTCTGGAAGGTGAAACCATCCCATTTTTTTCGGCAGCTCCTAAAGTAGTCCCTAATGTGGCGTGATTTGGATTTCCACCCAATGGGTGCGCGTTACATAGAGGCCTTCTCAAAAATGCATTTATTTCATTTCGTTTCATTTACAGCATGTGTGTGCCACTCCATGGTGTAAATAATTATTAAAAAACAATTATTTAGGTGCAGAATAAGACATTGCTCATTTAGCCAATGGATCTAATATAAAATAAAAAAGATTACACCATGTGTGTGAGGGGGCGAGAGAGAGAGAATGTTTGGATGCGAATGCAGCAGACAAAATGGCTATGAGGCAGCCCATCTGAAGTCCTGGCCTGGGGTAAAAGCCTTGGCTTTGCCCCCGCAAAATGGACATTTCCAGTTGTCCTGAATGCTTCTCTCATGCTGAATGGGGGACTGGATTGCAGCGGGCATCAACTCTGCCCACACAGCCAACCTAACGACGTTCTGGGCGAAATACTTTCACAGGGCTCAGAAGACCTATAAGTAGAAGAAATGGTGGAGAGTCTGCCTTAGGGATGGTGTTTGTGTGTGTGTGAATCACGGCAGAACAGTCTGTATAAGCAGAAGATGCCTGGTTCATTAGGTACTGATATGTGGTGGGGTTTTTCCCCTGTTTTACTTTTAAATCTTAAAGGTAAACATCAAGTGCATGTTGGTTATTTCGGTGCTTTTGCAAACATTGGGTGGTGTATGTGCTGAGAGGAGTGGGAGGGAAAATGCTTAGTGATCAGTTGGCTGGCTTTTCCTTCCATGTTTTTCTGCCGCTGTCCTCAAATAGACTTGTTGGTGTTTCTAGCCCCCCCCCCCCCATTGAAGTTGAACATGCAGGAAAAGGGACCTGGAATATCCCTATGAAGGCCGGACCCTGTATGGCTTTAGCTGCCAGATTCAGGCTTTCATTTTCCCACTCCCCCAACTCTGATGACAGTGACTCAGGGGCTCTTTTTCTATAACACAAAAAACAATATACACAATGACTCTCATAAATACACTCTCTCTCTCTCTTTAATAATAGACTACAGTAGAAATCAGCTTACTGGTGTCTTGTGGCACCTTCAGACTTTTAAATTTATTGTGGCTTCAGCTTTCTCAAACTACAGCCCCACTGGGCTTAAAAGGCAACGCTGTAATAAATCAGTCTGTTTTGTTTTCCGCACAAGACAGGCAATGCAATCCTGCGCATGATTATTCCAAAAGTAAACACTGCTGTGGAATTGGTCTGAATGATACTGGGCCTACCTTACCGGATTGTTGCCCAGGTTGCCGAAACAAATGTCTGGGATGGAAAATGGTTTGAACATTCAGTAGGGGGAGGATGGTAAACACACACACACACACACACACACACACACAATTCTAATGTGGTAATTTCTCTGATAGTGTAGAACTATCTGTCTGCTATTTGCTAGCAAACTCTTGTCTGGTGCCAATTGCAATAACCTACCCTTATCATAGCTACAGCTTAATTTTTGATGAGTGGCTTATAACAGAAATATGCCAGCAAATCTGGTCTGCCCATGTGTTACATAAAAATATTGTATATGCAGAGAAAGAGAATATGCTGGCAATTGTGATGTAAATGTCTATGCTATCTAAAAATATGTGTGCGTTAATAGTGTGCATTTAATAGTGTATTTTTAAAATAAGAAAGTAAGTGTATACTGTATTACATTTACAGCACAGCCCTATACATGATTACTCAGAATTAAGTCTCATTGTTTAGAATGAAATTCACAGCTATGTTTGTATAAAACTGCAGGCTAAGAGGCAAGAGGGTCATGATTTCTAATGGAAATAATTTATGGATTGCTTAAAAATAAAAATAAAAAAGGTAAACAGAATAAAATGAATCATGCTCCCCCTTCAAAACTATTTTATTTTGAAGGTGATTTTTTTTTAAAAAAAATAAAATCTATTGCCACACTATGGCAATTTAAAAAAAAATATGGCTTCCTGATCAGTTTGTCTTTGACCTGGATTGATTATGGATTCTTTAAGATGTTAAAAGAAAGGCAGGGAAGAGAGGAAATTAAAAACCCAACAGGATGGCCTGTTTAAAATCAGCTCACTGCTGCCTTGATCTCTGACTTTGACTCCAGTGATGGGGAAATAATGGACAAAAATTTTACCGTTTGTGAGGAAGTCACATGATCATGGGGTAGGGGCGTAGGACTTTCACAGGTGACTATAATGGCTGTGATTGGATGTAGAGGAGTATCTGTTTGCAAATAATTTGAAACCATGACTGCAATCCATTTTTAACGTTGAGTGACGGCTTGCTGAGTGACATGGTGATGCGGGGGGCGCTCCAGTTCGAGAAATGCAAGGCCATAACCTGGTTTTCCTTTGCCCAGAATTGGTTAAGTACCGGTAGTTCTTTTGATTCTGCCTTCTGGAGGCCTACGTGGCATTCATACATATTGTGTATCGTGTGTATGTCAGCATACCTACATTTGCTTCATATAGGGAGATATGCAGGTGGCAACGGTGGTTAAGGCGATCCCTTTCCCAGCTCTGACTGGCCTGCCTTCTTGACATAGCCATTCGGGTCCTGGCGACCTCCAGGTCTGATTCCTGCAAGGCGCTCTTCGAAAAGCAGCTGGAAACTCTAACTAATGCAAAATGCTGCAGCCAAGATGCTGATGGGCGTGAGGCATTTTGGTGAATGCAAAGCAGAGTTAAGGCGGCCTGCCAATGAAATGCAGATCCATAGCATATAAAGGCACTTGAAATAAAATTTTATAAAAACAGTCTCGTAGCCAAATGGCCAGTGGACTTTCAAGATACCATATTATCAAACAGGTATATGTGTGGACATTGGGGGAAGTGAATTCCATAAGGCTGATGTCTTCTGAAGCCCGTGTCTGAGCCAGACATGTTTTGACCATGGAAGCTTCTTCAGGAGCCGATAGACATCAATCTAAGCATGAGCCCAGAGGGCAAGGTCATACTTAATAATGCAACGAAAAATCCTTTACGGACTGGAAAATATAGACCCAAAAGTCTGCACAAATGCATCCCCAAAAGAATTTTTCTTCAAACAATGACTATCATCACAGAGACAAGTTGCTCCTCTACCTTCTTGAATCCCTCCCCCCATTATAAACGTGTGTGCACACACACACACACACACACATACCTGCTTGACAATGTCATTGATGAGGATGTGAGCTTGCCTTTATTTCAAGTTGCTTGATTTGCTATGGATTTGTGTTTTATTTACAGGCTGTTGTGGCTTTGTTTAGCATCTAGTAGGACTCATCAGGGGACACATTCTCTTCTTTGTTTTCGCCGGGTTTTTCAGTCCCTTCACACCAGTCTTGGGTGATCTGTGCTGGTTTCCAGGCATGATGTGAATGGCATAACCTTTGAAATCGTAAATGACCTTGGTACCTTAAGAACCACTTTCTTCCATAGGTGTTTGCCAGTGAGCTCCAGGGGTCATCTGAGGCCTGCTCCAGATCCTACAATACCCAGAAGGCACACTTTAGCAGTGACCAAGGCTGGTGACCCTTTACTTTAGGCTGGGATGGGCACCCATCCTGCGGCATTCTTTGCCTTCCAAGCTGCATCATATTGTTTTAGAGGGGCGTTAAAACAGGCCTTCGGCTTTGTGGTGATTTTGCTGGCTGCTTTGGAACTGCTGTTGGTTGGGCTATGCAAAATTTTTCATTTATGATTTGATTTGAAACCGTGGACTGGTTTATATCTGACTCTTGTTATGATTTTAATATGTTAGCTGCTTCCAGTTTCTTTTGAATATTTGTGGTGGGGGTGGGGTGGGAGAAATTGACTTGACTTGTCATTTATTTCAAATGGGAAGTAGGACAGGATAGGACTGCATTGCAGAATATATTGTATATTATTGTTAACCAATCAAAGAATGTTTGGGTTGCAATTCATTTTCTGCAAGTCACATTTTGTTCAATTGGAACCTACTCCCAAGGAAGTGCACATAGAACTGCACAGTTAATCGTTTAACTACCTGCCTTTTAACTGATTCATTAAATTTAAATAAACGTCCATTTTATCAAAACTTCACTTTGAAGCATTAGGAGTGAAAGGACCTGTCAATTTCCGGTTTTCATTCCCCCCCCCATCTTAAATTCAGTTCTCCACATTTCTGTAGCAATCTGCATATTATATCTATCTATCTGAAAAAAACTAGCATTTTACTCAAAATTTCTCCAAATAAGCAAATTTTTGCTTGCAGTTTTGGTGTACGTATTTTTGCAAGTAATTTTCTTAATGTAATGCAGTTTTGTAGGTTATTTTAATTAATGTATATTTTTAATGCATACTTTCCCCCAGCATATGCATTTTTTTGTAAATCATGGCTGGTTGGAGAACTGCACCACAAGATTTGATAAATGTGGAAATTTCAGTGGATGGCTGTACTTTGGTTCTTCACAAAAGTGTGAATTTAGTAGATCCACATTTAAATGCAGACTGAATCAAATTTCTCCTCCATCCCTATGAAGAGCTGTGAGTGCATGCATGCGAGCGCGGACACACACACACACACACACACAGACGAACCTGCACCCTCATAAAAAATCAGCCTGAATTAATATTTTCCCCTTTTCAGTTTCCTTTGTGGTAACACAGTGGAATCCAAGCCACCTTTAAAAAGTATGACTCAACTCCAACACCTGAAATTTACTTATCGAAACTGGGTCCCCTCAGTCAACAAAAGTTCTAGTTGTTTCATCTGCTGATTTTTAAAGGTTGAGATGTGTTGCATGCATTTAATGAAAATCTTAGACTGGAGAGTCCCTCAGAGTCTCCCAAGCCAGTCCTTCTTTTCCCCTCCTTTAAGGCAGGGCTATCCAACCCCTGCCTTAGTAAGAAAGGCAAGACTCTCAGTGCTAAATTTATATTATCCATCAAAGGGCAGCATAAACACACATAAACCATGGAAAGGAAATAACCTAGCTTGTTAACAGAGGATCTGTGTGTATCAGGCCAGGTCTAGCCTGAAGGAAGCTTGGATAGCTCAGTTAGTAGAACACGAGACTCCTAACCTCAGGGTTGTGGGTTTGAGCCCCACACAGAGCAAAAGATTCCTCCATTGCAAGGGGTTGGACTAGACACCCTTGTGGTCCTTTCCAATTCTATGATTTGGAAATGGACTGAGTCCATGCAAATGGACTGAGAAAGAGAGGAATGCCGTTTTGGAGTTCATTTAGGGCTGCCTGCCTTTTTTGTAGCTGTTCCCTAAATGCCGAGAACTGCAATTTCACATAAATTTACCAGGGGAAAGATTTCTCCTGTACGGAGATAAAAAATGATTCTCGGTGGAGGCTTATTTTGGAATGGGGTGCATGTTTGTCTCAGCGTCCACACAACACAGTCAGCGTCACGTATTCTCTTCCCCAACTGCACACATTTAATATGGATTTACCCTTTCTGGGGTGGGCACCCTGGCCCCTCCCACCTGTTGTTAGACTACAACTCCCATCAGCTTCAACCAGCATGGCCAGTGGGCAGGGGGTGATGGGAGACGTAGTCCAACATCTGCCTAACCCCACCTGATCATACCTGCCTCCCCCCCAAAAAAATCCTTTCGGAGTAAGCTTTCCTTACTGGTTTCCCTTCACAAATTTTAACAGATCTTCTCAGTTACTCAACTGAGTCCTGTAAGCCACCAGTGAGACTTGTATTTATGTATTTATGGGTGGACAGAATACTATTATTACCATTATTATGAATAATAATATTATTATTCCATTTATGAATAGCTTCCCACGAGGCATCTCACAGCAATCTCATGGCATATGTAAAACAGTTACATACATAAAAACAGTTAAAAACAATTGCATACGAAAATATATATGGTATATAAAAAATTATAAATATAAAACTCATTTTAAAAAACAACTATAGAAATAAAAACATTTTGGGGGGAAACACATATGTTAAATCAATTCAGATCCAGGAGAGATAGAAACTGGAATGAAGAGAAAGTACTTTTCTTCAGGAAAAGAGGATAGAACCCATTAGCACATTTAATAAAAAGTCAATTCATGTAGAGTTGAATGAGGCTTTACCCCATGTTATGTTATGTTCAGAGTCCCAACAGCATCTATGGATTTTTTTAAAAAAAGCTACAATAAACATATTTGGAGTTGAGGTTTCAATAGGCCAAACTACCGACCTCACAGGCTGATTTTTTTTTTTTTTTTAGGATTGGTTTTTACAAGGGCTGGGTGGGATCCATTTCATTCAGTGAGCGTGGCCTTTGAGTGAGTCATGACCGCATGTAGACAACAGAGTTTTGCCTGCGTGACATTCATGAAAGAGATGTTTTATGATCTTTGTGATTCTGCAACTAGTTTTTTCTGTGTTAAAATTTAAAATGAAACAAAGCATTTTGATGGCATGAAAACAGCTTTTGTGGTAAAGAGCAGGGCAGAGAGAGAATGCATGGACTTATTTTATTCCGCAGTTACTGAATATCAGTCAAAGCTACTCTCTCAACCCCTTTTGACCAATGAGATGTCTTCCACCTCTCCACAGACCCTCCAAGTGTCCCTATTTTCCAGCAATGTTGCTGAATTAGAGAAGCCGTCCTGGTTTCTGGTTTGATCCCAGAATGTTCTTTAGGATGTCCCTATTTTAATTGGAGAAATTGGGGGAGTTATCCATCCCCCAAGCCGTCTGAAGGCAATCCTTTATAGGGAAGGTTTTTTAAAAAAAGGTTTAATGTTTTTATATATGTTGGAAGCTGCCCAGAGTGGTTGTGGCAACCCAGTAAGATGTGTAAATAGTAAAATTATTATTATGGAATGGGAGAAATGTTGGAGGGTATGCAATCACAATTTCAGTTGATTCACAATTATACTTGAAAGTGACAGGGAAATGCACCTGAAAGTGTGGGATAAACTTCCTTGAGGCAACGTCATCTAACCACCCCGCAAACCAGTCAGAATTAATGCTCAGCAAACAACTGACATTGTCTAACAGCCCAGCAAACTTTGTACAGACAACTCAGCCTGAACGTTCAATACGCAGGTCATCTGGAATGACCACAGGCAATTTCATTTATTCCAGTTTGACTGGCATGTGGAGAAACCTCCCACCTCTTTGTGATGTTGGCGCACGGTAGTGTTGACCTGTCTTAGGTAGGATTAAAGCAAAGCATCTACGCACCGCAGCAAATTTGTGCAGCACAGATTCTGAAGAACTGGAGCAATGGAAAAGGTTTTAGCGGGTGTGCAATAATAGTGTATAGAATGTATACCAGCTAATATGTAGCTGGCGATCCAACCAAAGTCCAGCATTTGGGGATTCCACTCTATTCAATGGAAGAGATTTGCATCACAATCTTTTTTTAGGGTTCAAAGGGGCTCAAGATGAGAACTCCCCATACATGCCTGTTCTTCACTGTGTCCACACAACATTGTTGTCATCACAATGCCAGCCGGCATTCCTGCCCCACATTTAATCCAAATTTACGGTGTCCATTCAGTCTACTGGGCCCACGTCTGTGTGACCCCCTCCTGACCGAGATTAGAGAACCTCCTTGCCAAATTTCAGGTTCTTGACTAAAACTTCCTTGTTCCAGCAGGCATTCTAAGGTAGTGTTTGATGATAATGTTTGTACTCTCCCATTTTCTATGGGTTGTTTTTTCATACACAGCTTAGAAATGCAAATAATTAGTCAGTGTAAGAATGCCATGTAAATAAAATAAATAAAACAGCTATCCTTTACATGGAAAATACAGTGTTTTAAAAATACCTCTTGCCAAAGAACCATTTGCAATATTAAGTCCCTATCGGGGAAGCACCATTGCTCCCTCATAAATGTGCATACCATTGTAGCCATTGAAGCTAAGGTGCGTATGTGTGATCTTGCCCAACAATGTAACGTAACATAAAACACTTATATATTTTTATATTTTCAATATCAACCGGTGTGTGTATGTATGTGTGTGTGTACGCACACGCACGCTGCTTGATTATAACACCCCACAAAGCAGTTTACAAAGATTATATGCATATGCCCATATCTTTGCTGATAGTGTTTGGAGGTTATTTACATCAGCACAAGTTGAGCTGGTTCCTATCGCTGTCTGTCTTCGTGCAAACCCCATCAGCCTTAATGCAAGCTGAGTTGCACTTAAGTTGCACTTCCGATAAACACACACACACACACACACTCTCTATCTATCTATCTATCTATCTATCATCTATCTATCTATATCTATCTATCTATCATCTATCTATCTATCATCTATCTATCTATCATCTATCTATAATCATAATAATGCATTTACATATGAACCACAATATACTCTATACTGCAAATTACCCACACACCAAGGCACTGAGAGAGGTTCTCTTCGCACCTGCCCCCATTTGGACATCCTTAGAAACAGCATGCACACAAACACACAACCTCCACTTCATCATGAATGTGGTGCCTTACGGCTGTAACCCTAAACCCATTTTCTCCATTGCACTCAGTGAGTTGCCTTTGAGTCTGTCCTATGCCCTTAAATAATCGACGGGCTTATGTTAGTTGTGGCAAACATCTCACTCCCACTCATGATCTGCTGCAGGGATGCCTCCTCCAATGAGGCCATAGAGCCGGGCCGACCAGGAGCCATGGAAAGCCTTATCTGCAAATTTGTCTGATTCTGTTTTGAAGTCACTCCCTTTGGCTGCCATCGCGAATGCCCTGGTCTACCCATGTGCAGTGTGAACAAGTCCTTCCCTTTGTAGGCCCCAAATCTTCCACCCTGCAGCTTCACACCCATCCACCAGGGCTGAACAAAGGAAGCTGCCTTATACTGAGTCAGACCATCGGCCCATCTTGCTCAGAACTGTTGACACTGACTGGCAGAGGCTTTCCAGGTTTTCCAGCTGGGTTCTCTCTCACCCCTAGCTGGAAATGCTACTGGGGTTTTGAAATATACTCGGAGTCCTGTAGTGATTTCATGCTCTTTATTGCAGCTTGTAGAACAGTGACTGAATTGCCCCCCAAACCTCAGGCTTTTATATACATTATTTACACAATGAGTCTCGTCTGGTTGGCTGATTCTGCTTCCCTCCTGGAGCCTGATTGGTCTTTTCCTGCAAGCCAATCAGTTGTTGCATTCTAGGATCCTACTTGCCTATTGTTCTAGGATCCAAGCTTAGTGCATAACAGGATTGAACCTGGGACCTTCTGCATGCAAGGCAGATGCACCACCGCTGAGCCACGGCTCTTCCCCATATGCCATGATGAGCGAGGGAAGAAAGCTTCTCTCTCCCATTTCTCCACCCTATGGGAAGGCAAGGTGAAGGAAATTCCATGGTGTTCAGTGGGGCTGGGGGCCGGATTTCCTGGGACCGTGATTGCAGCCTTAATGCTTAATAACAGGAAAGCCCATGTTCACAGGCCACCATCATGAAATTCAGACGTTGGGGGCAAACCAGAGGGAAATCATAGCATCATAGAATCGTAGGGTCGGGAGGGGAGCCAAAAGTCATGTAGTCCAACCTCCCCCCAATGCTTTTTTGGCTTCTCGTCTGGCTGCCCTATGTTGGAAACATAATGCTTCATTGAAAAGCATGCCAGACCTGATGCATGGGTGGCAACTCCCTGGGGCCCTAGCCTGGGTGCCCAAGCACCCACAAAATTCCCCATGAAGGGGCCAGGCACCCACAAATTTCAGCATCAGGGCCATGTACGGTCACAGGGCCAAGTTGGCACTCCTGGGTGATGGGATCTGGAGGGCACCAGATTGGAGAAGGCAGGGGGATTCAGGCATTTGATGGTGAGCTGTGGTCCACAAAAGCATCTACCAACATAATTTTTTGTTGGTCTTTAAGCCCCCCCACCCCAATTATTTATGTTGCAGCAAACCAGCAAGGCTGCTACCGCTCTGAAATTAGGTTCAGGCAGTTTCACTCCTCTCCGTGGAACGGCAGATTTACTGATAAATGACTCCAGTCGATGATGAGGGGCTGGTTCCCAATTCATGTATTTTTAACAAGTCTATCTAAATGTCTTGAGAATCAGGAAATGCACAGCTTTAAACTGAAAGAGTTTTTGCTTAATAGGGACGTGGACGACATTTGCATGCTGCCCCATAATATAAAAATTCCTGTCTCCGTTTGTGGTGCTGCTACTGCGTACCTTTGAGTACCCCCGGGGGGAAGCAACACTGATGACATCCATGTAGAAACATCCTTAAGGTCTAACAAATATGTTGTAATGCAAGCTTTCATGGACTAGAGCAGGAGTCAGCAAACTTTTTCAGCAGGTCCACTGTCCCTCAGACCTTGTGGGAGGCCGGACTATACTTTGAAAAATAATAATGAATGAATTCCTATGCCCCACAAATAACTCAGAGATGCATTTTAAATAAAAGCACACATTCTACTCATGTGAAAACACCAGGCAGGCCCCACAAATAACCCAGAGATGCATTTTAAATAAAAGGACACATTCTACTCATTTAAAAACATGCTGATTCCCGGACCATCCGCGGGCCAGATTTAGAAGGTGATTGGGCCGTATCTGGCCCCCAGGCCTTAGTTTGCCTACCCATGGACTAGAGCCCACATCTTCAGTATTCTGCTCATTTGGGGAGCAGGTGGGCTAGGATCCACAAACTCACAAAACACACACACAAAATACGCAAACTTGGGAGGAGGATGCAGATGTTGTGGCCAAATGGCCATGACATGCAAGATGTTCATTCTCAGATGCATCTCCTTGAAGCTTCAGGTGTATCCAAGGCGAGCCCAGCATCCATTCACAATAGCACTGAATGGATGGCAATACAAGCTTCCTAGCTTAGCAATGCTAATTCAACACCTGTGTTTATAAGTAATATGAATTATATGTGTGCTGGAGGAGGGAGGGTGTCGATAGGCAGGCAGATATCTATAACAGAGGAAAGGGTGCAGCAATCTGAGGAATCCTGGCGAAGGTGGACCCATTCTGTGTGGTCACCTCCTCCTCCATCACGTCCTCAGAAGGGGCTGGGCTACAGGAGCCAGCGCAGTTGTTTTCCAGCAAAAGAAACAAGCTCGTTACAAGGAGATCTCTTCAGAGACAAAGTCGTTAACACTGTACATTTTATGGACTTGTTTATATGGAGAAGGCACTAAATAAAATCCTCTAGTCAGCCTCTGCCAGCCTCCAGGAGGTGGGCCAAAGGATAGCAGGAAAAGGCTCCTATTATATTCCCTGCTTTCTCTCGCGCTGTTGAAGATGGATATTTCTGGGGCTTTTGCCAGCTTCATGTTTTCCCCTTTGTTTTTTGTAAAGTGTGTTGGCAAGGATGCCAAGTGGAAATGAGAAAGAAAGGCTGTTTAGAATGGAGAGCTCAAACAGGAACAGAGGAATTATTCCGAGGCTAGAATCCTGCCTTGGGGAGGAAGCCCTATTGAATTCAGGGGGTCTTACTTCCAAGTAAAAAATCATGCAGTCAGGCAACACAGTGATGCAATTCAATGTCGGGTAGATTTTAGCATATAGGCAGACCTCAATGGCTGGACTAGGAGGAGAATTTTTTTCAATGCACACTTGGCAATGATGGGGTGGGGGTGGGGGGCTGCAGGTAAGCAAGGGTGGAGTGTGATAAGATTCTCACTTAGCAATTCCAAAGCCCCCCTCCTTGGTAGATTCAAGATTATCATTTTTTAAAAAATCTGTGTCTGAAACAAAAAAAGGTCACACTGCGTATTAACATTTTTTTTTAGTGCCAGGTGAAGATATTCCATGTGTCCAGGCATTTTCCAGTTGAGATTATTTTTGAAATTTTGTCCTATTTCGCTTTGCATTTACCTTTAATCTAATTTGTTTACTTGCTGTTTTTAAACTAGATTTGTAGGTTGCATGAATTCGCATGAGTCGTACTTCTGGCATATTTTGATGAGGGGCTATTGAAAAAACATTTTAATAAAATGAAATGTATGCTTTGCGACAGCTCTATCTAGTCATGTTGTTATCAACACATAATTCTCACCCTCTCTCCCCCTCTCTCTCTCTCTCTCTCTCTCTCTCTCTCTCTCTCTCTCTCACACACACACACACACACACACACACACACTTTTAAAGGAATATGTGCCTTTGGCTCACACTCCTCTTACAGAGGCTCCTTGGAGTCTCCCTAAGGTTGGGTTGATGTAGCAATGCCATGGTAGCAAGCCATCATTGGACATGGAGAGCCGTCAAATGACAAACCACCTATAGGCGAACAGTCCCCAGGTCCAGGCCTGTTGAAGCTGGGATTTGGCAAGGCAAGTTCAGCCCCACAACAACATCTTCCTGCATTGCAGGGGGTTGGACTAGATGACCCTCATGGTCCCTTCCAACTCTATGATTCTATTATTATATCTTGAAGCAACTCTTTCTGTTTTTCAGTTCAAGGCAGGCAGGAAAATACAAGGTCTGTTGAGTCACCCCACCCTCCCACCTTACTGGCTGCAGTCATGACTGGTGTAGCGTGTACAGCAGGCTGTGCAAACTGGTCAGCTTTGATGATGCCCTCTGCTATTATTTAGAGAAAACTACTAGGTGGCGACAGCAGGATGGGTAAACTTTTATTTAGACTCCTGGTTGCCACCTTCTTAGCTCTGAAAGCTGCTCCAGTTCTCCAGTTCCATGGGGGTGTAGATTTAGTAGGGTCACCATATTTCATAAAGTAAAAACCAGGACACCCAAAAGTGGAAGGAAGACCCCAAAATGTGATTTATTTATTTTATTACACACTCTCTATATCACAAACTACTTCAGAAAGTGGTTTTCCATGCAGGATTGTGAGATGCAACCCTAGAATCATGGAATCTTAGAGTCATCTAGTCCAACCCCCTGCAATGCAGGAATCTCAGCTGAAGCATCCATGGCAGATGACCATCCGACCTCCCTAAATAGTTAGTGTGTGCATCTAACCAGATGGGGAGTTCTTTGCACCCTGGCTTTGTTAAACACCCACAAACACACACCCACACTGCGTCCACCATAAGCCTACAAACAATGCAAGCCCATCAAGATATCATTCTGAGCAGTAACACATGCAAAAGGCATACCTGTGGGTAGAGGGTGGATGAAGGGTGGTATACAAATGTAATTATTATTATTAATAAGATGGTTAGATGCTTGCATGTGGTGGGAGAGAGTTGTGGAAGTCTCTTTGCAGTCAGGAGTTTCATTCAGCGCTTGATGGCTTTTGCTGGCACCTGAACACTTGAATTGCCTTCACTGGAAAACAGTGTATGGGATCATACGAAGGTGCTGGCGTGTGTTTGTGTGTGATCTGTGAACACCACCCTCGCTGCTGCCATCTGGTGCTGCTGCCACAGCCATTAAATGGTGAGCATGCATTTCCGCTAAAAGGATGCATGCAGCTCAAGTGTCAGGGCTGATTGACACATGCCTTGCACATGGGGACCTTGTATTGTTGGATAATTCAGGCTGAACATGTGAACTGTCTCCTTTAGAAGGTCGTTCTTGAGGGTGTAGGAAATAAGTGGGGGGAACCATGCAAAGCACCTTTGAGCTCCTTGGATAAAAAAAGTGGGAAATGATAATATAAATAATAATATCAACTGCTGGTGTCAGGTTGAGGACTCTAGCTCCTGTATGCCTAGCAAACAAAGAATGAGCTAATAGAGGAAGAAAGTTACCAGTCTAGGATTTTCCTCCTAGATGTGCTAGTTTTTATTACTAATTTCCTTTCTTTTAACATGGGGAAGCTTTCAAAAGTGGTATACCCCCCACACCTGTGATCCATCACCTCAACACCATCATATATGCAGAACCAGTCTATGTTGCAGTAGAGGCTGAACATGCAATTAGGTTTCTCTGGATCAGGGTCATTATAGTCATTTAAGCTGAATTGGTCCTTCCAGCAATCCAAATTATGGTTGGTGTTTGATGGATGGGAAAGGGGAGGAGAGAAACACTTGTAAGTCCCATTGAAATAAATGGGGCTTAAAAGTGTTTCACGTCTGTCTGGAATGTGCTCAAGATGTTTTAACATATTGCTAAGTTGACTGCCTTAAATTCACCAATCTAGACCTATTTTTTAAAAACCGTTTCCAAATATTAGTACCAATGATCCACTTGCTTTTAATACATTGCATTGGGGTTGTGGAGGGGAAACAACCGCTTTGAATATTTCAGCAAAAGTGTCCCCCTGCGTTTCAGTAGAAGGCATAAGCACTTGCTAAAATCTCTCCCACTGAAATAAACAGGACTCCCAGTATTCCACGTTGGCATGATTGTACTGCCGTGGGTCTTACTGTTATTAAAAAACAACAACCCACAAAAACTTTATTTGAGAATACATATAGAGAGTTATCTTCATTGGCATTTTTTATTTTGCAGATAATAGTAAAGAATAACCATTAATAAGTGTAATCATTAATTAAAAAAAAGCACAAGTAAACTGTGAGTAAGTACCGAGTAAACATAAGGTGTTGTAAGAAATGTAAGCTTCATTTCTCTACATTCCAAATTGTGAGAGATAAATGCTTTTGGAGGAGGGAATCAAAATTCAGGTTGTACAGAATTCATTTTTGGCTCTGAAATAGACGCGGGAATGGTGCTCAGCTCGAAATACGTCCCGAGTGAATTGAAGGAACGCGCCACAATTCCGGCACCCGGAATTGTAACTCCTTCGGGCAGAGATATCTGGCATCGTCAGATTAAATCCCAGCACGTTATGCTTTCTAGAACCGCGGAACGGGTCCATTGGAGAAAAAAAAACCCAGTTCCAGTTCCATTTGTATCATCGCTTGTAGCGGGAGAAGAGATCACAAACCAGCAGTCCTCCCCCAATTTACTGAAAGCAAGGAGGTCTTTCGTTTTAAGCTCCTAGTGGTTTATTTTTTTAAGACACTGTTCTTCCTTAGACCTCAGATGTGAATAAAGGCGAGGAGGAAACGCAGACTTCACGGTATTACATTGCAAGGGGCTTCTGTACCCCGCAATGAATCCATCGCGTTGCGTTTCTTGATTCATCGGACGGAAACGCATTTTGAAAATAAATTTGTTAGTTTTTTAAGGTGGGCTCCGAGGCTCCTTGTTGATGCAACAGACAGGATAGCGCGGCTGGGAATCTTGAGATCTGTTTTCATCCGGTCCCACGCAGGATATGTGGCTGTTCCCGTTGCTTGCGGATCAATACTCTGTTCACAAGCGAATTAAACAGAGAGCACTTGGGCTGCAGCCGGTTCAAACCGGTTCAAACCGCAAAGCAGACAGTCCGGATTAAAACAGAATTGGATTGCAGTTTCAGCAGAGTTTCATTTTCATTTTTATTATTAAAATCTCTGGAAGGAAGAGGTCTCTTGGATTAAAATTCCGGCCCGAATGCGGGTCGGAGTTGCAATCAAATACCCGCTTGCGCGAAAGGCTGGCCACAGTGGGATTTGCTTCCGAGCCATTGGATCGGTCTGCGAGGCTGCAGTTCTGTACGCCTCCGGATAGGCTGAACCTTTGCATGTTTGCAGGGAAGTGAACCACACATACGTCAGTAGGGCTTACTCTCAGGTAAATGTGCATTTTAAAAAATGTCCTGTACTTGGCAAAAAAAGACTGCAATCCAATACATACTTACCTAAGGGTAAGTCCCATTGAACTTAGTGGGACTGACTTCTGTGTAATAGAACCACGCTGTTATATCCCTTTGAACCCAGTGGATCTTTCCTTCTGGGTCACAACTGCAGAGGATTAGTTGTAAATTGGAAGTGAATTCGTCCTGGTTTGAATGAAATTTCCCTTCATAATTCATCAGTTCATAATTCATTAGGTTTGGGATGTAAGGGCTAGGGGGGAAAACAAGAAGCAGATCTAAAGTTGTTTGTGTGTTTTAAAACAGGACTTTGAAATATTCCATATACAGACATATACGTGTGTGTGTGTGTGTGTGTGTGTGAGAGAGAGAGAGAGAGAGAGAGAGAGATGTTGTTATAAATATTAGCATAAAATGGCAAATATTCAGGATCCGTTTCACCTTTGTTTTCAGCTTCCTTGCTCCTTTGGCCTGGGAAGGGAAGCGGCGATCCTCGGATGCAAACGCCCCGGCCGCCGATTGCGCGGAACCGGGGGAGACACCCGAGGATGCGGGATAGAATTCCGCAAGGGAAAGCTGGAACTGGGCGCGCCCAGGTGCTGGGCGGATCCTTTCCTTGTGCAGCCCGACCCTAGGCGTCGTCACTCGCCAGCAAAGCCCCTCTCGGTTCAGAGGGAAACGACCCTCAAGTTGTGTAATTTTAAAAAATGGATAGGATTGCGGGCAGGGCCAAATCCTCTTCCTTCGTGGGCGTCTTTTGGGAGGGAAGTTCTCCCGGGCTGGGGGCTGCAGGTAGATCTCTAAGCAGGTTATGCACAGCTGTTAGGATCACAGATTTACACGGGGTGGGTGGGCTCAAGAGAGTATAGGTGGAAGCAAATTAAGACGGGTTTGAATGGAGGGATTTCGCAAATCCTGCTCCAGAGACATGATCGGGAGTCAGGGATATTCTTCCCAACGCAAACCGTGAGATTTGTTCTGCCTGGGTATGTAGACCGGGAAGGAAAGGCCACCGTGCGGCGGAACCTCCTCCCAAGTAGCACATCTATCTAATCTATGTGAAAAATTCGAGCCAGTGCGGGCAATACAATAATAACCTTATAAAATACTGAAAGTCTGTATGGCTACTATTTGCGATACGTTTATTAGTGTAGTTCCTATACGTAATAAACATCTCGCTCGCTCGCTACCCCAATAGTGGGGTGGCATCTGAACTGTGGGAGGTCGGAAGAAGCCTCTCGGTGAGTGGGGAAAGAGGCCTTGCATCTTAAACCCAGGCCAATCATTTAGGGAGCCAATCCACCGGCGAGAGAGGCTCCTGCTGACACCGGTGGATGAGCCCCCACCCCGGCGGATCGAGCCCTTGGAGAGATGTACAAGATCTGCCTCCTCTTTCCCTAGACGCAGCCTCCCCGCACCCGCTTGCTTATCACATAAGCTGCAACTTTCAAAGGCGAGGAGGCGCTTTATTAAAGCCAGGCTGGGACGCGCGCGAGGGGCGAGGACTCCGGTGAGGCCCAGAAGGCAGCGCGAGTCCTGGGCAACGCAGCCCCTTTGGGATGGAGGTGTGCGTGTTAGCTATGGGGCCAGGAGGCCCTGGCTTTTCAGAAGCGAGTCTCCCCACCCCTCCTCCAGTTTCTGCGCCATTCCTTACACTAATGACGCACGAGGGCTGCTGCCCGTGTCCGCCGGATTCCACAAGGCTCCTCGCTGTTGCCTCGCCGGAGCAGACTCAAGGCCACGGCATTTACTCAAGAGTATTTACTGGAATTAAAAGGGATGGGGGTGGCTTGTGTTCGCGCCTGCGCGGCCGAACCTATGCACGCTTTCCTGGCTGAATTCAGCGAGTTTTCTCCCAGGTAAAGGCGCGTAGAGGTGCAAGCTAAAAGCTCTCCTCCTCCTCCTCCTTTCTCTTTTCTTTCATTTTCGACGGGCAACAACAGGAAGCAGAGGCTGCCCTGAACCAGGGGGAGATGTACCCACCCCCGTTATCTGTGTCCTTGTTAAGGAAGTAGGAAGGGCGGCAGCTCGGTGGCCCAACCTGCGATTTGCCTGCAAAGGTCCTAGGTTCAATCCCCGCATTTATGATGGAGCAGCTCAGTCGGTAGAGTATGAGACTTTTAATCTCCGGGTCGTAGGTTCGAACCCCGCGTCGGGCAAAAAGAGTCCTGCGTTGCATGGGATTGAACTAGATGACCCTCGTGGTCCCTGCCAACTGTACAATTCTGTGATTTGCTTACGTATATATTTGTTAAATTTATATGCCACCTTCAGGCATATTTATTTATTACTTACATTTATACCCCACCTTTTTGTCCCAAGGAGTGGAGTACATGGTTTCCCCGCTCTCTTTAAGTAATCCCCACAGCATCCCTGTGAGGTGGGCTAGGCTGAGAGACAGGGGGTAGCCAAAGGTCAAACCCAGGGAGCTTCATGGCCGTGTGGGGATTTGAACCCTGGTCTGCTAGGTCCCAGCAACCCGGCATTACACCACGCTGGCTCTCATCACGAGGAATGTCGTCAGGTGGACCAACAGTCTGACGCAAAATAGGGCAGATTCCTATTTAAATTTGCCTTTTGGTCAGAAACATGTGGACTAAAGCGCCTGCTTTGCCCGGAAAAGTTCCCAGGTCCGACCTCCAATTCAAAGTAATTCATTGAATCTGTACCCCGCCTTTTCTCCGCTAGGAGCCCAGGGCGGCAGAAAGCAACAATATATTTCAAACCATTTCCAGTGCTGGTTGAGAAAGCTCTGGATTTAAACGGCTTGTTGAAAGAGAAAGGTTTTCAGGAGGCGCTGGAAATACAACGGGGATGGCGCCTGGCTAATATAGTTTCAAAGGGTTAGGAAGCCACCACCAGCAAGGCCCGGTTCCTACATCAGGCAGAGCGCAGACCTCCAGGTGAGATGGATTCTGCAAGAGGCCCTCACCGGCGGAGAGCAGGGATCAGGAGAGTATATAAGGGGTGAGGCGATCTCTCGGGCATCCTGGGGTCCCAAACCGTAGTTGGCATTATGCGCCCAAACCAGCACATTGAACCTAGCCAATCGGCAGCCAGTGATGGGAAAGGGTTTTTCTGAAGGCTGCTTGTGGCAGAGTGTTTAGGATTAGTGCTAGGACCTGGGAGACTAGGGTTCAAACCCTCGCTCCTTTGGCTAATCACTCCCTCTCAGCCTAACCTACCTCTCAGGGTTGTTGTGGGGAGTAAATGAGGAGGGGGGCGGGGCCAGGTGTGCTACCTTGAGCTCGTGGGAGATTACGGCGCCATACAGAAAACGGCGCGATACAGATAAGCAGTTCCGAGCCGAGGTGTCCCTGTGGTCTGACGCGGTATATAAGAACGGACTCCTATTTTCCTAGACGCTCGACAATGCGCTTCCTTTCGGATGCTGCGCTCTACTCTAATATTTACGGCCCTCGCTCGCTCCATTGAGGAACTGGAGGGGCAGCTGCGGAGGGAGAGAGCGCGAGAGATTGCGGAGCGGGGGCGGGGGGGGAGGAGGAAGGCGAGAGAATCAGGACGGGTGACGTCAGCCTCAGGGAGCCAATCGGCAGCGGGCGAGTGGGGCGCGAGTGTGAAAGAATGAATGGGTCGTTCGCTCCTCCGCCTCCTGCCTTTTTCTCCCAACGGAGGAGCTGCGGGCAGCAGGGAAAGTGCTCGCCAGAGGCCGGAGCTGCGCGGGTCCCTCTCCCGCTCCTCAGCGCGCGCAGAATCCGCGCTCTCGCTCGGCCGCAGCCTTGCTCTTCGGGGGATCGTGCCTTTCTGGGCGGAGGAGGAGAAAGGAAAAGGAGGGCGGGAGTCTGGGTGGGGGTCGTGGTGCCTGGGACCCCCAGGCGCAGCAGGATCCGACGCCCATCTTCACAGGAGCGGAGGCTGCGCTCGGCTTTCCCTCCGTCCGCGTAAGTTCAAGAAGCGAGTTTCTTGCTGGGACCCGGGTGGCGGGTTTCGTTTCGTTTCATTTCTTTGCGGTGGCGGATCTGCGAATTTTCTAGCTAAGGCTGCCTCCGTTTGGGCCGCGAAAGTGATCCTATAGCCCCGTTGAATTTGATACGGTTTACTTCGGAGCAGGCATGGCGAGGATCGCGTTGCAGCGCCAGGAAGAGGGAGCTTCCCTCCTGCCCAGATCTTCACACCCTGCCACGTTTTGACAGAGGCTCTATTAATTGCTTGGAAATCTATTTTTCCACGATTTAAAAAACAAAACAAAATTTCTTTTTGCTATGGTTCATGCCTCCCCTCCGCGCCGCCCTGGGGTCCGCAAAGGATGGAGAGCGGCTTGAGAATATATGGTATAAATATAACTATAAATTAGACTGTACTCTCATAGGCGAAAAGAGGGCCGCCCTTGCGCGCTCGGGAAAAGGCTTCTCTGCCTTCATCCCGCTCCTCCCAAGAGTAGCCTGAATCCTGCGCAAGGTTCATGATTTAACCGATGGGTTCCTCTGGTCCCGGGTCTGGGGGTCCTTGGTTCAAAAGAGCTGGCAGAGTTTTCCCGTACCTGGATAGACAGCGCTGAGAAAGGAGGATCAAGGCTGCTCGGTCTGCGATCTTAGCTTCTAGAAACCGCAGGAAGTAGGTAACGACTAGCTGGTTGAAGACATGCACCCTGAGATAGGGACCCCAGGAAACGGGGATAGCCAAGCTTAAGAAAGATAGGAAGCTGCTGCCTCATCCCGTTGGTCCATCCATTTCAGCGCTGTCTTCACTGACTGGCAGCGGCTCTCAGGGGTTTCAGGCGCGCGCGCGCGCGGGGGGGTGTCTTTCCCCAGACCTACCTGGAGATGCGGGGTGGGGGCTGGCCTGAACCTGACACCTTCTGCATACAAGTAGATGCTCTTCCCCTGAGCTACGGCCCTTGGCCCTTTTGTGTGAACACGCAAGTATACAACAATGTTATTTAAGTTTTCCCCATCATCCTTCCTTTTAAAAGTAAACGCAAGTAGTGCGTGCCTCTGAGAAACCGGGGAAGTAGCAGCACGGCTTAGCAGAAGTGTTTTTAAAATTTAAAGAGAGGGGAAATTCGCACTAAAAAAAAAAAAAAAGCAAGCACCCCGATAAAAGACTGAACTTTTTCGGTAGCTGCAGGGTGTAAAATGACCGGGGGGGGGGGAATAAAATGGATTATTGGCAAGGAGACAAATTTCTTCCTCTTGGGCCCGGCCCTTTTCTGTAGGGCTTCATAGATGGAGGTTTTCTATTTGGGAGGGAAGAATTGTGACTGAAGCCCTGGCAACATTTTGAAAAGATGAGATTTGGGTGGTATATACTATCTGGAGGGAGGAGTAGTTCTAGGTTTGTTTGTTTTTTAACCTAACCGTTTTCCTGAGTGGTGTGACCAGCCACAGAATTGTTTTGCAAAAGCAGCCAGCAAACTGAACAAAAAACAACCCTCGACCTTTTTTTTTTTTGCTGGGTTCTCCCCCCCCCCCCCGCGCAGTGGCAGAGTCAAAGATGGGGCATGATCTTTGGGCTTGTAAATGTAGCCGTGGGGATGTGTTGATGGATCTTGCAAAGCTAAAGTAGTTAGACTAGATAACCTCTGGATTCTGTTGGCATGTTTGATGCTGCACGTTTGCAGCTACGCTGGATAAAATGAGATCCTACGCGTGCTTCACCAGCAGAATCCACATGCCTCCGATTTTCATTTTGGCTAAATAGGCTGCAATCCTATGCACACTGACCTAGGTGCAAATCCCACTGGCCTCCTTGGGACTTCATTTATTTAGAAGATTTCGTACCCTTTGCCATAACGTTCTAGGGCACATTGCAGCATATAGATGTAAAAACAGGCAAAACCGTTACAGCTGTAAAGCAAATATACTAATGAGTAGACACGTGTAGGATCATGCCTTCAGACTGCAGTCCTATCACCACTTACCTGGGTGTACATTCAATAGGATTTCCCTCTGCATTGACATGGTTAGGTTTGCGCTGTTAATTTTATTTCCTTTGGCACTTCCTTCCTATGTGTTCTTATGTGTGATGTACATTTAAATGGGGGAAAGGAGGCCAAACCATGATCTTTATAATACAACCAGCATGAAATAATGTATAAGTTTAAATGAGAAGTTTAAATGAGATCCTCAATTTAAATTTTCCTGTGAGGGGTGTGCGCATTAATGTACTGAAGTTTTTATTTTATTTAAACTGTATTTTTATTTAGCTATATATATATTTGCATTTCATTTCCCCCTATTTCACTTTTTATATGCCCTCTCCCAACCATGTAGGTATATGTTTGCATATAACCCAAGAGAAACCTTCTTGCGTCTGACAGTGGACAGTGTTTTGCAAAGGTTTTGCCGTAATAAATGTGTTCATCTTTACGGGGCCACAGCACTTTAGCTAAAAAAGAAAGAAAGAGAAGAAACCCTCAGCCTTGTAGACAAAATCCAGCACACACCCTCACAATAGTTCATATTTTCTGGGGCGCTGTCCTTTGGGGTTGAGAAAAATGAAATGGTGGCAAGTGGATGGGTTTATGTGTTAATACATTTATCCCCTTCCTTTTTTCCCCCCAACCAAGAGATCCCAGAAAGAAAGACCTGGAGGAGAAAGGGAGGTCTGTTCCTCCTCCTGGCGCTGCTGCCCTTGCTGGCGAAGTAGATAGCCGGGGTTGGTTGTTATCTTTGGTTATCTAGCTGTATGAGTGGGGTCAAGTCTTCATAAAGCTAGATAACCGAAAGTAAAAATAACCCCATTACACGCCTGAGGAGGAGAAGAGAGAAGACTTTTAGAAAAGCAAAAGGAAAGATCTCTAAGAAAACAGAGACCGAAACAAAAGCCCTCTTGATGCTCAGGCAGTGAATAGAAGACGTGGAAACAGAAAGAAAGAGAAAATCTCATTTCTGGATGCTAGAAGCTGGAGGTAAGCATTCTGAATTCCCAAACCCATTTCATTTTCATCCTTGGAGTAGCTGTGCTTAGATGCAGCTGTGGAGTAACAGACACACGAAGCCTGATGTTTGATGATGTTGTGTAGCTAGATCTTGCTTTGCCATTGTTATTCAGACTGCTGTGGCCGGCGGGTGGGGTGGGGAGGGAGCTCCCTGGCCCTGGCTTCCTCCCCCACTGACAGGCCCCTTTTGCTGACTTTTCATGTTCCATGGAAGCTACATTGCAAAGGTGTAATGGGTGGCACATCTGTAGGGAGCACAGCACAGCAATTACTAGGATTCCATGTATCATGGAGAATTCCAAAGTGGTGCATGGAATAAAATCCACAAAATGCCAATAAAACATCATAACGCATTGATTCGAAAGCATGATGAGAGAGGCATCATGGAAAGCCTGTGTGAACCAAGTCTTAAGTAAGTGCCAAACACTTTGCAGTGCACATGCCTATCTAATATTATAGACATGTGTGAGATTCTTTAGATGTGATTTCTCCATTGCAGGGGGTTAAACTAGACTCTACAGTTCTATGAGATTGCACTGTAAGTAAATGTTAAAACATAGAACATGATGGGTTTAGTATGTATTTGCTTTTCAGGCTCTTCTCCTTAGCTACCACAACAATGAGCACATTTCTAGTAACAGGCCTGTTAGTGATCATTGCCACAGTGGCAAAATTCTCTCCTGTAGATTTTGGAGTTGAGAAATGAGCTGGCTTGATTTGCCTCCATTAGTCGGCTTTGACCAGAGATCCCATTGGGGAAAGTGCTTCTGCCATAGGCAGCTTGGCCCTGTATACCTGAAGGAGCGTTTCCACCCCCATTGTTCAGCCCGGACACTGAGGACCAGCTCTGAGGGCCTCCTGGGGGTTCCCTCCCTGCGAGAAGTGAAGTTACAGGGAACCAGGCAGAGGGCCTTCTCAGTAGTGGCGCCTGCCCTGTGGAACGCCCTCCCATCAGATGTCAAGGAGATAGATAATTATACAACTTTAGAAGACATCTGAAGGCAACCCTGTATTGGGAAGTTTTTAAAAAATAAATAAATGATTTTTTAAAAATACATAAAATACAATAAGAATCAAATTATTCAACAGAACAAGAGTATTAAAAAAAGCAGAAAAAAGTAAGGAGAGAAAAAAGGGGGGGATATCTATACATCCCTTTACCATACAGTTGTACCTTGGATTCCGAATGCCTTGCGAGTCGAATGTTTTGGCTCCCAAATGACGCAAACCCGGAAGTGAGTCTTCTGGTTTGCAAACGTTCTTTAGAACCTGACCATCCAGTGAGGCTTCCGTAGCTTCCGATTGGCTGCAGGAGCTTCCTGCAGCCAATCGGAAGCCACTCCTTGGTTTCCAAATGTTTTGGAAGTCGAACGGAGTTCTGGAACGGATTCCATTCAACATCCGAGGTACCACTGTATTTATATCATATATATCATGTCATTTATCCACATGCAGAGAGGAAGAGCCTCTCATCTGCCAGCTTTTAGAAGACACCTGAAGGCAGCCCTGCCTAGGGATGTTTTAAATATTTGATGCTTTATTATGCTTTAAGATTTTGCTGGAATCCTCCCAGTGGCTGGGGCAACTCAGTCAGATGGGTGGATGATGATGATGATGCTTTTTAGACAAATGGTCCATTGGTCCATTTAGCTTGGTGTATAATCCCAGCCTAATTCCTGCTTGGAGGTGGCATCTGGAACCATCACCACAGGAAGAAGTTACCCTCAGCCTTCCTTCCTGCCAGCTTTTCACCAGCCTGAAGGAAGGAGCTTCTGCTTTTCAGGGACAGTTGAAGTATGTCAGGAAGAGAAGACAAGGAGATCCTGGAGGAACCAGTCAGCAAGGGGAAGGCATGCAGTCAGGGCTGGCGTCAGACGAAGGCACTGTTGGGCACCTGCCAGCAGAGTGGAGGAAGGGCCATAGCTCAGTGCTTTGTATGCAAAAGGCAGGTGCTGCCTGTCAGTGTAGACAATACTAAGCTAGATGGTCAGACCTATGTATAAGGCCGTTCCCTATGTCCCTAAATTTTTTATGAGGTTCTCCTAATTCTCTCTTGGTCTTTTCTTTCTCGCTGACCTGGATTATCCCAAGAAGTTGCTCCTATGGGGAACCTCGTATCACCTCTGCATTCTTCTGACTCTCTTCTACAAGGAAATCTTGGACTTCCAGCTGTCGTCTGCATTCCCTGGAATTACGGTCAGTATGGTTTCCCCAGTCATTTGGAAAGATTGTTTAGCTTTGGTGGAGCAGAACTGGGAAAGAATAATAATTATTACTGGTGCACTTTTACAGTGAATCTTGCCACCCTTATACAACAGAGGAGTGAGTTTTCTTAATTTTAAAAGAAATTTTAAACTGGGTAGCAGTTCGCACAAAATAGGCAGAAGAGGGAATAATTCTCCATGGTGTGCGTGCACACACAAAAATACGTATGTGGAAATAATTATTTAATCTTAGAATTACTGTTAGTTCTTCCTTATAATAATGAACACATTAAAAACTAAGAAATCCTAGAATATTTTGTAATGCAGGGATTTGAATGCTGTCCCTCCTGCCCCTTGATTTAGACTCCAAATTCCTTAATTCCTTCCCCATTATATGCCCATTCAGCGGCTTCAATCTGCAGAACTGGCAGTGATACAGATGACACATAATCCCAATTCCACATTTGCAAGAACAGTTTTGTTTAGACAATCCCACCCAGATAATATAGGATGTTTTGATCTGTTTTTAGTTTATCAGTGTTTTTAATTTTTTAGACGTTTTAAATAGTTGTCTTTAGCTGTTTTTACTGTTAACTTTATTGTCTTATTCTTTTTGTAAACTGCTTTGAGGTGCCACCAAAATCTGTTTGGATCAGCTTTCCCCCCTCCAGAGATTTTGGACCACAACTCTTTCTAAAGCTGTTGTCCCAAGCATGTTTTAGGGAGGGGAAAAACACTACTGAAAAGAGTGGGGTGCTTGCAGTGGACATTGGGCTAGGAGTGGAGTGGGTAGTAGTGGTGGGTGTAATAAATCCAACGCAGGAGTCGATCTGGGGTTGCACATCAGAGGCTGTTGCATGATTCGTAACACAGTCCACAGTTTGCTGATGCTCAAGAGTCACAGGTCGAAGTGCCTTTGCTTCAGATGGGAGGAGCTCTTTATGCTAAAGAACCCAGCTGAACCCCAACCAAAGAGGCAGTGCAGGCCAGGGTAAAGGTAAATGTACCCCTGACCGTTGGGTCCAGTCATGGACGACTCTGGGGTTGCGCGCTCATCTCGCTCTATAGCCTGAGGGAGCCGGCATTTGTCCGCAGACAGTTTTTCCAGGTCATGTGGCCAGCATGACTCAGCCGCTTCTGGCGAACCAGAGCATCGCACAGAAACACCGTTTACCTTCCCACCGGAGCGGTACCTTTTTATCTGCTTCACTTTGACGTGCTTTCGAACTGCTAGGTTGGCAGGAGCTGGGACTGAACAACAGGAGCTCACCCCGTCGTGGGGATTCGAACCACCAACCTTCCGATCAGCAAGACCTAGGCTCTGTGGTTTAGACCACAGCACCACCTCTCAACAAAATTCGAGGGGCAAAATTTCCAGGATCATCAGGAAAAGCTCCCAAGACAGGGGAGGGGAACAGGGTCTGAATGCGGCCCTCCAGGCCTCTCTGTCTGGCCCCTGGAACTCTCCCTAAACCACACTCCTTGCTGGTCCCATTGCACACAATTTTTGGGTGCTTCTGCCTGGCTGGAATGTGTTTCCGAGCTGTGATGATGTTTGCTTGCCTGAATGGACAGTAGAGGAGTGTGTGTAGAAACATATGGTTTTTGCATGGCTGGGATGGAGCCTTCTGCACAAAAGACAAGAATCTCATTTCTTGCTCTGCCCATGTTTGCTTCTGACGCCACCCCTAAAAGGTTGCTTGCAAAGGACTAAGGGTTCCCAACCCCTATTCTAAATGAAGCCCAGCTTCCCCCACCCCACACATATGCACACTTGGGACATCAGGGTCTGAGGTACAGGAGCAATGATATGAGTCTCTCTCAGGTTTCCCTGATGGTGCCCCTCTTCCAGATTGCTTCATGCAATGAAAACCAAGGGCTGTCCACATCTTGGCTTAATGTGGATTGTGAGCCCTTGTGCCTCTTTTAAATGCCCCTCCTCTATGAAGGTGTTTTCCTCCAAGTACTGCTGCACCACACTTTCTCCTCCCTAGAGCCAGAGATTCCCCATACTTTGGAGATCTGAACAGGAGAGCAACTTCAACTGCGCAGGGAATAGGAGGGGGAAGCAGTAGGGGAAAAACCTTCAAAGAGGAAACACAAATTCTCCCCTGAAAAGGAGATGTGAATAATTTCTCCCTTGGGCGGCAGAATACTTTGAGCCCTCCCTGTCATTGCTCCTCCTGTTCCAGAGCCCGTGCTGCTCCTGGATTCAGCAAGCAGTGGCAAGATGACCAGGTGCCCAACTTGGGCTGCACTGGGCTGGCATATGCCCCAACTATCCCTGCTAACCTGAGGCAGTTCCTCTTCTGTGGTCCCTGCCCCTGGTAAATCAGTGCCCCAATCATGTCTCAGTTTGGCCCTCTGGGGAGATTTGGGACTGGAAAGTGCCTGTCATTAGGAGTTGCTGCTCTTGAGGTTCAGCCCATCACCCCTTCTCTCTAAAAGGGGGGACACACACACACACACACACGTACACCTATCTAGGTAGTCAATGTTGCTGTGTAGTTTCAACTTGCAGCTGCTCTGGAATGACCGCCTTCAAGATGCATTGCAAGAGCGGTTCCAGAAAAGCAGCCATCTTAATCTCTTGAGACAATGCAAAAGAAAAATGACCAGTCGTACTCGGAAGCTGATGCTGTAGTAAATTTGTCAGCCTCCAAGGTGCCACAAGACCCTCTGTTGCTGTGGCAAGACAAACCAATTCTTCCTTTTAAGAGTGCAATTATAGTTAAGCTTACTAGCACAATGTTCAAGTGGGAATTGAAATAGGGGGTGGGTAGCATTCCTTGCGCAAGGACAGTGTTTCCAGTTTCATCTCTGAAATGCTGGCGGTGGGGAGTGAGTTTTGCAGTGGAGGGATTCCGAAATAACAGGGGACAAAGGCAAAGAACAGGGAAGTTTGGTGTTAGCTCCCTGTCCTCGGTGCTGAATCTATTTCCTTAAAGCAATATGCCTCTGAATGCTGGTTGGTGGGAACCACAAGTGGGAGAGCATCATAGCTCTCAGGTCCTCCTGGCAGGCTTCCCATTGGGGCAGCTGGTTGGCGACTGTAGAAACAGGATGCTGCACTAGATTGACGCCCTTTGGCCTGATCCAGCAGGGCTTTTAAAGCAGTGGTTGGATGGCCATCTGTCATGTATGCTGTAGTTGAGATTCCTGCCTTGCAGGGGGTTGGATTAGATGACCCACAGGGCACCTTCCAACTCTATCTTCTATGATTCTATTATTCTTGCCAGTAACAGTGAGAGAGGGCCCTTGCTTCCATGCCCTGCCTATGGGCTTCCTGGGAAATCTGATTGGGCGCTGTAAGAATAGGATGCTGGGCTAGATGGGCTTCTCATCTGATCCAGCAGCCTGGCTCTTATGTCCTGATAAGCTATCAGAAGAGTGCATTTGTTTTGTAAACATTGCCAGTGCTTCTCCCCCAAATTCTGAATCAGGGACCCCAAATCTGGTCAATGAGAGGAATGAAGCAAGGCCAGCAAAATCACAGAGAGTTTATTCTGCTTCCCAGATCCAGGTTTTCAAACGATTTGGGGGGAAATACAAGCATGGGAATTTGGAAGAGAGGCAGACAACTCCCCCACCCAGCTTCAGCTGCAAAGTAGGTCAGTTTGGTGATGAAAAGTTGGCTCAGAGGCCCACTTTGCAAGGGGAAAAAATATAGAGACAGTCCCAGACAAAGCATGGGATGGTTTGTCTCCAAGAGAGTTCTGTAGCCTTAGAAGGAGAGGCCCTTTCTCTGCACAAGGTATGGATAATGTAGTTTTCACTTCTTGTCTTATGTCACACGAGTTGATGATCCATATGCCGCCCCTCATAAAGAATCTGTGGGAGTCAACATATATTTAGATTTTCCAGGTCTGGGCTTTGACTTGGAGACCATGCTCAGGTCTTTAAGAGGGAAATTTGAGAGTTGCCTCCAAGTTTCAAGAGAGCGAATGTGGCACATGAGTAATAATTGATGTTTTGATTAGGACTGCGTTGGCATTGGGAGCTGGTTTGAGCATTCCAATGGCCAGTGCTCAGCACTACCCACTTTGGAGTCATTCATCATGACCGTAGCAGGCAGCGTTCAAAATGTACAGGCCTTGTGGAGTTAGCTTGGGGTACCCAAACACCAGTCTTTCATCTGTTGCTGGGTAAGCTGCATCTTCAGAAAGCTCAAGTGATCCGATTTTTCTCACTAGGAAAATGCATTGCCCCCCACAATGAAACACAGAAAGCAACTGCATGTTCTGAAGGCACTGACTGGACTTGAGGTTAAGCCCTCCAATTGTTTTTGGACTCTTAAGTACCTTGAAGACATCCTTGGACAAATAAGCTTGTGTGTGTGTGTGTGTGTGTGTGTGTGTGTGTGTGTGTTTGCACATGTGCCAATATGAGGCACAACATAGCTTAAAAGAGGGGAGCACTTGCAGGCAATGCAGGGATTTCAGGATTGCTGGCACACGATCCCATTTCATTGCCCCAATCAGCAGCTGGGCAGCTGCATTCTGCACTCACTGCAACGTCTGGGCCATTTTCAAGCAGAGACACATTGCAGTAGTCCAGCTGTGAGGGTTGCCAGCCAGGGCATGGTTCACTGAGGCTAGGCAACCCCCACCTTCTGTGTTGCACAGTAAGCTCTGCTTAGTTATATTTGACCTGCCTGTGCAGAGAAGGGGTGGGAGGAGAACAATGTGACCCCAGTTTCAGAGCTGAGGGGAATTAAGGCACCGAATCACCTGGTGCAATGGTGGCTTAGTGGTCTAAGCACTGGCTTTGGGCATTCCTGCATTCCTTAGACCCGTCAACTCAAATTCTTCTGGATCTGCTGCCTCTCTTTAAATTTTAAGCCCATGAGATCAGCCCCAGCACACAAGGGCAACGGAGCAGCTTTGGATGTTATGTGAAAGACCACCAGTTGGATGTGTGAGCAACTCCCAGCAACCGATATTTCAAGGTGTCCTGCTTCCAACAGGGGAGGGTAGGACATAGTCATTGTGACTTTCCAAGTTGGCCAAAGGTTGCTGTGATGTGCTTCAGGATGACGTGCCAAGTGGAGAAGAAGCCCTTGGCCAGCCCACCCTCTGTGGATTTAGGGTTAGCTTTTGATGAACATGGAGCTGAGAAATGTAATCAACTATAGCTTTAGTTGATTATTTGAGATTATTGATTATTTGAGTCAATTTTTCAGAAACTAGGTCAGCATTACTAGCTTGTATTGGAGCAAGCTCCAAGGACAGGACCTTCTGGGATCTGCATGGCATTGAATGGAAATGCTTTTCTCAACATTTGAGGGGTGGGGGATGTTTTGTGTGCGCGGTGTGAGTTAAGAGCAGGTATATTTATTTATCTGAAACTAGTTTTTCCCCTCTTCTCCTTTTGGCTCTAGTAATGTGGGAGGGGAAAATAAAAATCTGGGCAGACGGCTGCCTGAATTCATGTCCCTCTGCAAATCATCAGCAAAGATGATTCATTGTGGATCCTACATCAGTTAAATCACACATGTGCAGTTAAGAAGAGATGAAGCAGTCTTCCGCAACCTTTTTCCTTCCTGATGCTTTGAACTTCTACTCCCATCAGCCCCAGGGGCTGTGCTCTCAACAACCCCGGCATCTTGGTGGCTTGGCCTGATGGGAATTGTGGTGCAAAATATCTGGGAGGAACCAGATTAGGGAACCTGGTGTAGTGGCATGGCTGCAAGTGGAGTCTACTACAGTTCAGTTGTTTTCACACATTCAAGGCCCCAGACGGACATGTGTGAGATTTATTCCCAGAAGAGGTAGAGAAGGCCACCAATTTAGATGGCTTTGCAAGCAGGTTAGACAAATTCATGGAGGGATGCTATGATGGCTATATGCTCCCTCAAGTGCTGGTATTCAGAGGCTTACCACCCCCAACCTCAGGGAAGAAGCACAAGTGGGGAGCAGGCTCTTAAGCTCAGGTCCTGCTTGGGGGCTCCCCATTGGGGCAGCTGGCTGGCCACTGTGAGAGCAGGATACTGGGTCCCCTTTGGCCTGATCCAGTAGCCAGGCTCTTCTGATGTTCCTATACTCAAATTTGACCTTGTGACCTGCCTGAGGCATCATCCTGATTCATTATGGCCGTCTCAGCCTGAAGTGGCAAATATTGTGGCTTTGGGCGATCTTAGAGATACAGTTCTGCTGCCAGACATGTCGCCCTGATTATGCCCTGGCTGTTATTAGATGTGATGTTGGCAGAGCACCTGACATTGGCCTGGGGGTGTTTTCTGGGGGCCTTAAGCCTGCCTGTATCCTCCTGGTGATGAAAATTCAAGTTGTAGCGTGTCCAGAAAACATGACTCAGCAGCATCCCCAGATCACCCACAAAACTGCATTTGTTCAGCTTGTAAAGCAAGCAGTTGCAAACAATATTTGTTTGCAGAGGGGTAGGAAATAAGCTGGTTTGTGTAAGCAACTGTTCCATTGGAATTCGGGGGACATTAAATCAGTTGCTGGCCTCAGAATCCAGAGATTTCTATGCATCTCAAGCTTAATTTTTCTTTGTCATACAAAAGCACATTTGAAATTACATGTAGAATAATGCATAATATAGCCTTATCTATAGTCTGAAGTACTTCTGGAGAGATAAAGAATATGATATATTGGATTTTATGTTAAGTTTAGTGAGATCCTGAGGGCAGCAGGATAAGACAGGTCAGATATTTGTATAATTTATTATTATTACTTTTATAGCCCAACCTTCACCAAATGGTTCCCGGGGAGGTGTTCAAACAGTCTCCCCCAAGCTTATTTCACTGATTTTTCACACAAAAAGCATTAAATTGTTGTCCAGTATCATAACTTGTGTTACCTAAACAATACGAGAGTGCCCTTATTTGGGCTTTGGATAAATCAGTTACTTAAATAACCTTTCCGAATATTTTTCTGAGTAGTGGGCAATGGGAACTCGCTTTCATAGTCAATGATGTAAGAAATTAATGGATGCTACTCCATGTCAAACTTGTCTCTTTTGGAAGTTCCTTGTAGAACCCTTCTGTGGCAGGTGAAACTTTCTGATAAGGCCACATCCCCCACAACATTAAAAACAACATTAAACAGGGCTGTTCTTAAACAGAGGTACCACTGTAGTTCTTTATGATCCTTAGCACTACTTGAGCTAAGGTCCAGGGCAGGGAATGCAAGTTCTGGGTTAGGCTGTAAGGATTGCTTAGGGACAATAGAAATAACCGTGAAAACGTGGATCCAGAATTTTGGTTCAATAATACATTCCTATCATAATATCCAGGCTTCCCATGGACAGGAAAGGATGGAGGTGCTAGGAGATCCTGCTCATGCCTTTCCTTGCACAACTGTCTTGCCAGATAGACCAGTTGGGTCCCCAAATATCTGGGGATGCTGCTGCCACACACCCTATTAACCGTTAAAGCCCCCAGGCTGGGTGAATTCTGGGAGATGGTCTTCTGCCCCCTCCAGAGCCAGTGTGGTGCAGTGTTTAGAGTGTCGGACTAGGACCTGGGAGATGAGGGTTCAAATCCCCACTTAGCCATGAAGTTCACAGGGTGACCTTGGGCCGGTCACAGCCTCTCAGCCTAACGTACTCTCATGGGGTCATTGTAAGGATACAATGGAGCTGGGGAGAGAACTTTGTACATCAGGCATAGGCAAACTTGGCCCTCCAGATGTTTTGAGACTACAATTCCCATCATCCCTGACCACTGGTCCTGCTAGCTAGGGATGATGGGAGTTGTAGTCCCAAAACATCTGGAGGGCTGAGTTTGCCTATGCCTGTTGTACATCATCTCAGGCTCCTTAGAGGAAAAGTGGAGCATAAGAGTTATTGTTGTTATCATTGCTTTTATCTCCAGTGATGCCCACATTGAAAGGTCTTCCTGCTTGTGGTGATACCAGCGAGGGCCTGGCAGAAAGGCCCCCTTCTTCCCCTTGTCTTATCCTGCTAGCCGCTGGCCTCTCTCGGAAGTGTGGGTGTGCTTGGCTCATTGAGCTGAAGCACTTGCATCTGGAAAACCTTGAAAGACGCTTTTGTTGAGACTGCAGGGTTTGGAGAAAGACGTGTGGATTGCGCTTTGCTAAGGAGCGTGGGTCTTGGGTAAACGCAGCGACTCTCCTCCATCTCAGCATTCTGCCTTCGGAAATGTTATTGTCTTCCCACTCTCCCTCCCTTGCTTTCCAAGAGGGTGATTTAAGCCTTCCTTTTCTTTTTCTTTTCTCCTCTTTCTTGGTGTGACTCTGCAGACCGATTTCTGCAGAAGTTAAATTTTAAAACAGCAGCAGCAGCAGCAACCACCAGGCTAGTGTATTAATTGAGAAGTGGGCTCTTCTTTTCCACGTGTCTCGGAAATTTTAAAGCTCCAGGGAAACACCTTTTCTTTATTGTAAAATGCCCTGTGTTTATTGAAAAGTGTGCATAATATGAAGTGCAAACTTTAGAAACAGCAAAAGGGCAAAAGCAGCAGCCATGCAGCAGAACAATGAAAACCGTAACATGCATGGAATACAAATATTAAAAGTCCTTGCCACCCAAATGACAACAGGCAAGCACCGCTGGAGAGTCACAGACTTGGACTAGTACCTTGAAGGACAACTAGTCCAAACTCCACTTTCTCAAGAGACACCCCACTCAGCCTCCAGCCAGCGAGAGCCTGCCCAGCCACCCCCTCTGGCTGGGGGGCAGCATGGGTGTCGGGGCTCCAATTCTCTTCTGTCTTCCAAAACCACGAGGCACAGCTGCTTATCAAGAGGCAGGGGTGCCAACTTGAATAAAACATTGTGGGAGGGGGCAGGTAAGCCCCCCCTGCATAGTCGACCACATGGTGTGGAGCACGCACACCATTTGAATGACAATGCTCTTCAACTTTTTTGTGGGGTGGGCCCCATCAAATATTTTATGGGAGGGGGGCAAAGATCCCTCGGCCCCTAGGAGTCGGCTTCTATGCCAAGAGGCGAGGGCTGACGGGGTGCCAAACAGGAATATTTTTAGCAGGTCCTGAATAGAGTACAGTAAAGGGCGCCAGCTTGATCTCAAAAGGCAGGGAGTTCCAAATTTAGGTGCTGCCACACTAAATGATTGAGTTCTTATTTATTTATTTATTTATTTATTTATTTAAATTATTTAAATTCTATACCGCCCTATACCCGAAGGTCTCAAGAATGCGGAATGAGTACAGTGGTATCTCTGGTTAAGAACTTAATTCGTTCTGGAGGTCCGTTCTTAACCTGAAGCTGTTCTTAACCTGAGGTACCATTTTAGCTAATGGAGCCTCCCGTTGCTGCCACACGATTTCCGTTCTCATCCTGAGGTAAAGTTCTTAACCTGAGGTACAATTTCCAGGTTAGCGGGGTCTGTAACCTGAAGTGTCTGTAACCCAAGGTACCACTGTATTATGTGGCACCTGTAGTGGTACCAGTTTCACAGATCAAAGTAGTCGAGTGGAAACATGTAGGGGAATGTACAGAATGGAGTCTGATTGGCTGGTTTCGTTCCCTTATGCACGAAGGCACACAGTGTCTCACAGTGGAACCCTGTTTGTGGGTATTCAGATGCATGTACCACTGTATTTGATGGGGCTTACTCCCAAGTCCATGTTCATAGCCACTTTCTATGTGGCATCAGATTGGCTGTGTAGACCTGCACAATCTTATTTGCAGAAGTTGTTGCCAAAAACGGGAGGGGGGAAATAAACATTTCAAAGAAGGATTGCAATTTATTGAGGATACTTTTAGCTTGAGCTCCATCCTAAGATTTCAGGGTGGGGGTGCAACAGTTTTAAAGCCGACAACTGCAATTAAAAGAGCAGATTGAAAAAGCTGCAAATAGTTAAAATTGCAATAAACAAAAATAAAAATAAAAAGCCATTCGAGCCACCACATCTGCAGGAGTATCTCACAAAACTTCTTGCAAATAGTTAGGTCTTTACTGTTACTTTCTGGCAACGGTTGGCTGTGCTGTGCAAGCCCATTTGGACTACAGTTTTGGTATTGTTGAGCTGGGAAAGGTTCAGAAAAGGGCAACCAAAATGATCAAGGGGATGGAGCGACTCCTATGAGGAAAGGTGGCAACACCTGCAGCTTATTCGATTAGGGGCAAGAAAGGTGAATAACATGACAGTGGGGTGAAAAAGTGTTCCCCGCCATCTCTCATAGTGAGGGTGTGTGTGAATCTGCCATTTTGGGTTTTTCCTCTGTTTTCTAATCAGAATTTCAACTCTTCACATTTCCGCATCAGTTTGTGAATATTTTTTTTAAAAAGTCATATTGAAAATTCATGAGCATTTTTGTGTGAATTTCTTCTAAGAGACACAAGTTTGTGTGCAGTTTTGCCCTGTGCACACACAGTTTTGTAAAGAAATTTCCCTCAATATAACACATGTTATGTTATAATGTGTGTTGTTTACACCAACATATGCATTTATATGCACACCTTGCCCCAGTAAGTGTGTTTTTGTACTGGAGAACTGCACTATAAAATTCAGAGAAGTGCAAATTTCGAAGGGCGGTTGTTTTCTGGTTCTCTTTATCATTTAGGAAAGCATGAATTATGTAGGTTCGCCTTTAAATGTGAACCAAATTAACTTTCTCTCTCATCCCTCCTCATATTATCGTAATCCAGCAGGGTCATCCAATGAAGCTGAATATTGGGAGATTCGGGGTAGACAAAACGAAGAACTTTTTTCGCACAGCACATAGTTAAACTATGGAATTTGCTTCCTTTGGATGTAGAGGGAGACACCAATTTGGAATAGTTTAGATGAGGTTCAGACGAATTCATAGAGGATAAGGCTATCAATGACTATTAGCTGCAGTGGCTGTGCTTACTACCCCCAGAATAAGAGGGTGACATGTTTGTTTGTATTTTATAATGATGTTTTTAACTGTAGGAATCCCAACTTGGGAGAAAGGTGGGATATAAATACATTAAATGAACAAGCAAGCAAACAAACATACAAATTAATAAAATGAAACTAGTTGGAAAAAACAGTTAAAAAATCAAAACACATTTAGAACAAGCAATTAAAATACAGTTTGCCCTGGCAGCAGCCTGGTGGACAGCATCTTTTGCCCCTTGGTTTCCAAAGGCCTTCAAGAATGAAAAGGCATTGGTCTGCCAACAGAAGGATAACAAAGAAGGAACCCCACAATATGGGAGCAGCCACAGCCCCCCCCCCGTAATACAACCAACTGTTGCCCTTAGGAAGCTGGACTAGATGGGCCTTAGGATTTTGGAGCAGCTTTTAAGCAATTTGGTTTGCCCACTGACAAAGGCTGGTCCAAGAAAAGATGATAGTTGACCATTTCCACTTGGTGGTGGTTGCCTTTGCCAATTTCCTGCTGAACATCTCTTTGTCATGGCGGGACTCGCATTGGAATCATAAATAGCTAGGTGCAAAATGGACGTTGGAAGAACCAGCTGCAATTTCAAGCAGTTCAGGTAAACCTGCAGCAAAGGGCTATTGTTAAACTCAAAAGCTTGTCTCACAGGGAGGCAGTGATGGTCGTCATCCTGATATATGGCTCTTGCAGATTTCATCTCAGTGCCCCTAAAGGGACTGGAGAAATGATGTAAAGAGCAGAAGTGGGGAGAAAGAGAGAGAGAGAGAGAGCGCTTGGGAACCTGCAAGAATGAGGGCACTCATTTGTCAATTTGTTAATACCTAAAGGAGTGTCTCCACCCCCTTTGTTCAGCCCGGACACTGAGGTCCAGCGTTGAGTGCCTTCTGGCTGTTCCCTCACTGCAAGAAGTGAGGTTACAGGGAACCAGGCAGAGGGCCTTATCTGTAGTGGCACCTGCCCTGTGGAATGCCCTCCCTGCAGATGTCAAGGCAATAAACAATGATTTTACTTTTTAAAGACAACTGAAGGCAGCCCTGTTTAGAGAAGTTTTTAATGTCTGACACTGTGTTGTTTTTAATATTCGGTTGGAAGCCACCCAGTGGCTGGGGAAACCCAGCCAGATGGGTGGGGTGTAAATAATAAATTATTATTATTATTATTATTGTTATCAAGGCCTTGGGAAAGACAGACAAATTCATGGAGGTGTGTGCTATCAACAGCTACTCCCCATGATGGTTATGCTCTGCCTCCATGGCTGGAAGTAGCAATGCTAGCTGCTAGAAGCCACAGACGGGGAGAGGGTTCAGGGCCTGCTTGTGGGTTTCCCATTGGAGCATATGGTTGGCCCCTGTGAGAACAGGATTCTGGACTAGATGGGCCATTGCCCTGATCCAGCAAGCTCTTCTTATGTTCTTACTATCCTGGAGTGGGAACAATATATACTTGCCTTTCCTTATGGGCAGAAACATTTGTGGCTACGTTTGCCACCCTACCCTCTGTTCAAGGGGATTCTTTATTTGATGTAAAGAACTGTGGCTGGGTTATTAGTTATTTTTGTCCTCCTGGTGAGGAGGATGAGAGACTGTGCCCCCCTACCCCCGCAATTGGAAGAGGCTTGAAATCCCCTCCAGGTGGCAATGCGAAGCAGCCGCCAGTTCCCCAGCAAGAGCACATCACTCATTCAGTTGCACGGTCTTTAAATCCACCCAGTGCACCATTAATCCAGGCAGTGCTGCTCAGGCCGTTTCTGGAATCCTTAATCCAGCAGGTGACTGGCGGGGATAACGGATTAGCGATGGCGTTCCATCCAAGGCTTCATCCTGCCGGGCTCTTGAGCCCTCCATGGGTCCTGGGCAGCTGCCTGTCTCTACCAAATGTGGATGCCAGCCATGAGATGAAGAGCGGTGGCTAAAGCCAAGATGAAATCGCACAAGATGTGCAGGGTATAAACAGGGTGCTTTATATGAACATGAGAGGCGGTCGCTGGATCAAGCCAAGGGCCCATCTAATCCAGCCTTCTGTTCTCACAGTGGCCAACCAGGGGCCCCCAAGGGAAAACCAGTGGTGGGAGCACACTGGGTGTGGAATAAGCTGTCAGGTGAACACACCCTAAACCGTCTAATCTGTTTAAAAAGATTTTGATCAAATGAAAAGGTGGCCGCAGAGAACTGGGCAGCAGATTTTAGAGTTGTTTTTTAATGCAGCTACAGTGGTACCTCGGGTTACATATGCTTCAGGTTACATCCACTTCAGGTTACAGACTCCGCTAACGCAGAAATAGTACCTCAGGTAAAGAACCTTGCTTCAGGATAAGAACAGAAATCGTGCTCCAGCGGCACGGCAGCAGCAGGAGGCCCCATTAGCTAAAATGGTGCTTCAGGTTAAGAACAGTTTCAGGTTAAGAATGGACCTCCGGAACGAATTAAGTACTTAACCCGAGGTACCACTGCATTTGTATTCTCGAATGCCATCTCAAGAATCATTCCTTTTGTGTTTGAGAGGATGGGCAATGCCTCTCATCTACAGCAACTACCAGTTCATATCAGGCTGGATCCTGGTGCTGATGTTGAGTTGTAGTCCAAAACACCTGGAAGAGGAAGCAGGTTGGCTAAAGCAAGGACATTTCAAGAGGTGGCTAGGATCCTGGTCCACCTTATCCCTGATGCCTTGGGAATTAGCCTAGAGGTTGTCATGCCAGACCCTTCATCATTCCAAAGAAAAATCATATTGCTTCTGAAAAGATTGTCAGGCTCAGTTCCCGAAGAGGAGGGGAAAAAATGTAGGAGAAGGACGGTAACAAAATAGTGTTGCTCTATGTAGAATTATAGAATTGTAGAGTTGGAAAGGGACCCCATGGATCAACAAGTTGACCCCCCCCCCGCACAGTTAAAGAATCACAGCTAAGGAAACCCTGACAGATGTCCATCCAACCTCTGCTGAAAAACCTCCAGTGAAGAAGACTCCCCCACTTTGTGAGGTCATCCATTCCACTGTCAAACAGCTCTTGCCCTCAGAAAGTTCTTCCTAATATATAGTCAGAGCCTCTTTTTTTATCACTGGAATCCATCGGTTTCAGGTTCTGAAAACAAGTTTTCTCCATCTTCCATGTGACAGTTGTTTGGCTGCTTTTTTGAGGACCATTGGCATCTTGGGTTTTAAATCAATGGTGGGCAAGGAACTGCAGAACCCGTGAAAGCAGCAAGGGAAGCACAGAAAGAATTGGGGGCGTTGAGGATGGAAGGAATCTGGTCTGAACACTGGAGTGTTCCAAACAGATCCTGATTTCCATCTGCAGAGATGTTGGAGGCCCTGAGAATCTAGCCTAGTTTAGACAGGACCAATTAGGCCTCCCATCACGATTGTTTGGTTTGTGTGCAGATTTTAACGGTTAAACTGACGCGGTCGATGTTTGACCGCCAAGCCGTCCTGTCTTCTTTTGGTTGTGGCTACCATTTGAATTTGAGGCTTAATTTTGCTTTGTCTCTCTCTCTCTCTCTTTCTCTCTGCAGACGCATTTTAATTACAGAACTAGCCAATCCCAGGCCATCATTTTGTTTTCCTTGCCACTGCCCGGGTCCGTTATCATGTTCCACCTATGCGCTTGCGCATGAGTCTCCCTTGGCAAAGCAGACTGCGGGGGGGGGGGGGTAGAGAAAGAGGCACTACCGCCTGCCTGGTGCGCCTTCCTAATGACCAGTCTGTTCCAGATTGGGAGTGGCAGGAGGAAGGGAGGGTACCTTGTGAGAGGCAAGCGGTGGTGGGAATGGTTTGCTCAGGATTTGGGGGGGATTAGATAATTCATCACAAGAGCAGCAGCAGCAGAACTCACGCCAAAGGCAGACACAAGCTCCTTTCACCACGATCATGGTGGAGAGCAAAGGCATTAACCCCCCCTCTCATTAGGCATTCCAAGCCCATCTCTTCTCCTTTTCTTTTAATAGTTAAACCTGATTTGCATGCATTTGCATAATGAACATCATTTGCATTCCTGGTTTGTTGGCTACCTCTGTGGGAAAAGTCAAAGCGGGCGATCTGGGGAGAGGGATTTCAGCAAAGACAAAAGGGAAGATTTCAGTTACCCCCCTTCGCTTGCTCCCCCCCCAAACAGTGAAGAATTTAACACACAACCAGTTCCCCCCTGCCTCTTTGTGGAAGACAGAGAGGCCTGTCAGGATCAGTGTGTATCCTAGCATTTGTTACTGTCTCCCCCAACCACTTCCTGCAATCCTTCATCTCCTCCTGAGCTCTTTCCCCCTTCCTTTTGGTTCCTTCTGAGGGTGTGAGGTGAGAGAAAACAAACTGTGTGTGAGAGAAAGAAAGGGAAAGAAAGAGAGAAAGAGAGCGAACGAACCACCATTTTAGGTAGCTGGCATCTATAAAATGGTGGATCCCTCACACAGGTCTTGAGCAACATGACTGGTGATGTGTCTTAGATTTTGGTGGATTTGCACAGTTCAGCACTTACCTCATGAATTGTCCAGTGTGGGCCCACATACGAGCAACACTACATGCACCAACTCAATCTGCTTTTAAAAAGAAGATTATTTTGGCACCAACTCAATCTGCTTTTAAAAAGAAGATTATTTTGGTGTGGGTTGTTGTGGCTGGACGGTTTTGCAAAATGACACAGGCACATCCGATTGTGTGATTACCAGGCAAAGTGACACAAGCTACTAGCCTGAGCATTCTTGTTTATTTGCTACACACACACACACACACATATATATATATATATATATATATATATATATATACACACATTATATATATATATATATATATATATATTCTTTTTTGATGTTAGTCTGTACGTTGCACCTCTTTCAAAAGCAGAGTAGTTCTAGGGGAAGTAGTGCTCAGTTGTTGCTCACCAGAGGAGCATTTGAAGCTGCCTAATGCCAGGTCAGACCTTTGGTCCATATCCCTCAGTACAACTTGACACTGACTGGCAGTGGCTCTCTTTGGACCTGCCTGGAGGTGCTAGGGATTGAATCTGGGACCTTCTGCGGGCAAAGTAGGTGTTCTACCAATGAGCCCTGGTTTTCCCCCAGGTGTTTCTGAAAAACAGTATTTTGTTATGGGGTATAATGGAGTCTTCCTACAGACAAAAAACAATAATTAGTTTCTGAGTAGAAGAGGGCATGTGCTCTCTCCTTCACCCCTAACTCACACAGTGGGAATGGTTGAAAAACAATGCCTATGAAATTTCTAGTGATGGGTGTGGTAACATTTCTTCTCCCTTGAAAAAGTTTTGGGTCTTATGCAACTAAGTCCCACTCAGAACAGACCGACTAAAATGGATGGGCTTAAGGTAGTTATGGTCCTTGATTTCAGTGTGTCTGAATGCATTATTTTTTTTTAATTATTATTATTATTATTATTATTATTATTATTATTATTATTATTATCTTATCATCATTGTCATAGTGCTCCAAGAATGAGATGTTGTGCCTCCTAAAATTCATTTTCCTACATAATTATTTAGGGAATTATGTCTTCATCCTTCTCAGCATGTTGTTCCTAGTTTAATGACACAGTAGCACCATGTATCATGTGGTTGATGTGAAAGACTTTTGGGTGATGAGGTTGACTATATCCAGAGCTCTTCTATTCTTTTTCTCCCCCCCCCCACCCCTGACCTATATAATCTGACAATGACAAACCAATGGACCACCATAAAGCCAAACGACAGCAAAAGTTTAGGACTTCAGGGAAGCTATCACTCCTTGAGATCAAGTGAAGAAACAAGCCAGCCTAGGATGTCCATAAGCTTCCAAATTCAGCAATTCACCTGAGAACTGTCCTGTTGAATCAGGTCAGTGATGCATCTCTGCAGCCATTCTGGTTCTGGCAGTGGCCAGCCAGATCCATCTGGGAAGCCCACAAACAAGTCATGAACATGACTTCCTCTTCTTTCTTCCCAGCAGCTGTAAACTGGTGGTTCCATTCAACTCTTGTGACTAGTACAGTAAAGGCAAGAACCAGCCACTTACAAAGCTACCCTAGAAGAGTTGCCTGACTCTTAACTTCAGTCATTACCTAAATGTCTGTCGTTAACTAAAACTTCTGTCATTAGTTGATTTTTTCCACACACTAATGCGAGTCTGACTGATGGACCACGGGAGCGCTCAGGGTCTCTCTGAGGGAGACAGAATTCACAGCTTGACTCATGAAACAGCAAGCTGCAGAGCGAAAGAGACCATGGAAGAAGCATTGTTGCATCAGGTTTTATAGCATTAGACACATTAGTGAAGGTCAGATCTCTCAATTATTTGCATGCTATTTTATTGAATGCGTTTCATATCCCTCCATTTTCTCCAAGATCAAGGTGACGTACATGGTGCTCCCCCTCCTAAATTAACCCCCACAACAACCCTGTAAGGTAGGTTAGGCTAAGAGGGGGTGACTGGCCCGAGGTCACTCAGTGAGCTCCATGGCTGAATGGGGATTTGAACCCTAGTCTCTCAGGCCTGGTCAGAGACACTAACCACTATACCACACTGGCATTCCGTCTGTTTGCTGTTAGAAGGCCTTCCTCCATTACTAGAGGTGAACAGGAAATGTTGCAGCTGAGACCTTAATCTAAACATTATCCAGGCTGGAAGCCATTTACTGCTTCAGCTGGGCTGGTGTGATGCCCTTTTCCTCAGAAGACTGTGTTGGCCATGGTGGCATCTTCTGGAGCAGGGCTAGGCAACCCTTTTTCTGTTGGGTTCATTCTCTCCAGGATTATCTAGTTGAGGGCCACGAGCCAGGAGCAGAAGAATTCTGGATTAACTAATCTGGAACAAAGACCACCTGCTTCACTTTTCATTATAGCTTAAGTTACAGATAGGTAGCCGTGTTGGTCTGCCATAGTCAAAACAAAAAAAAAATTTTTTCTTTCCAGTAGCACCTTAAAGACCAACTAAGTTAGTTCTTGGTATGAGCTTTCGTGTGCATGCACACTTCGTCAGATATTCGTCAGATATTCGTCTGACGAAGTGTGCATGCACACGAAAGCTCATACCAAGAACTAACTTAGTTGGTCTTTAAGGTGCTACTGGAAAGAAAAAAATTTTTTTTGTTTTCATTATAGCTTACTCAGACTTGAATTCCCTGTCCTATGCAAATCTATTCAAAATAAGCCCCCACCAGCCAGGATGGAGGCACACACAAACCTGGCCAATACAGCTACAAATCTAGAAAGCAAGTGAATGTAACTCCTTTCTAACTTTAGTGTGGTGTGTGTGTGCTGAATTTTACAGTGCATTTTTTTCCAGCTAGGTAATGGTTACAAAAATGCAGTTACCAGGGTAAAGTATGCGTATAAAAGCATATGTTATTGAAAATAATATAAAATTACTATGAGGAAATTGCTTTGCAAGAATGTGTATTTTGCAAGAAATTTGCGCTAAAATGCTGATGAATTTTTTCAGGGACCCTTTTCATTCATATATATATATATATATATATATATATATATATATATATATCAGATGTGGAACTGAGGAGAACTGAATTTAAGAATGACAAAATGGGGAACTGAAAGAAACCAACAGTGACAGATTTGCCCATCCCTAACACACACACACACACAGAGAGAGAGAGAGAGAGAGAGAGAGAGAGAGAGAGAGAGAGAGAAGGAAGGCTATCTTTATTTTTTTAAATCCATTTCTTTTTATCAAATAAAATAACTCTGCCCTTCCAAATGTTCTGAAACTACAGGGTGGGGGAGGCTTAGCTCAGTGGCAGAGCATCTGCCTTGAATGCAGAAGTCCCCAAATTCAATCCCTGGCCTCTTCAGGTGGGGCTGTGAGAGGTTCCTGCCTGAAACCATGGAGAGCTGCTGCCAGTCAGTGCAGGGCATGAGCAGGAAAGAAGGACCTCTGGTGGGACCTTCTGGAGTGGCTTCAGGAGACCTCTGGGACCATTTGTGTCCATAGCATCTTCACACAAGAGAGATATTTATTTTAGTCACAGCATTTGCCGCTCACTCTTCAGCCAAAAAGGCTCCTACAGCTGTTTACATACGAACAAAACAAGACCATCCCTACAATTAAAAGACATGACACACAAGGGAAAAGGGACAAGGAGGGAAGAGGAAGATCGGAATCACAACTTGGGCATCCATTTCTAAACGGCTGTTCCAGAAATGACCAGCTGGTCTAGGAAGTGCCTGATGGAGCTGGGCTTTCAGAAAGCTGATGGAAGGACCCCTCTGCTTCCCATCTCTCCCACAGAGGCAACCCTGATGGGGTTGGCCTACCATAGCAGAGTCGATGAAGTGAGTCCTGCTTTCTGTATTCTTCTTCACTCCCTAAGCAAGCCCCCTGTGTGTGCTCACGCTCAGACCCCCTTCCCAACAAGAGGTATTTTCCTCCCTCTGTGGGGCTGGTAGGCTTGTCAAAGGCTGACCTGAGCAAAAGGTTAGTTAGCTGAGTGGAGGCCAAAGGGTTGCTGGGTGAAGGGAATTGCAGGGCTGGGGTGGGGGGAGGAATTGTGAAAGGACTGGGCTGCGGTGTAGACGGCACATTGATTAACGAAGCCCCACCATAGCAGTTCCATTGCCAACGACCTGCTTAATTCACAAAACTCTTAATTGTTCCAGAGTTGGTTCAGTATTCCTTCTCCCCCCAACTCCTCATACAAAGATGCCATTGTGTGTCGTGGTGATGACAGCGTTGTTTTTTGGGCCAGAGAGAGAGAGAGTGAAGAAAGAAAACTCTTGCGGGGGGGGAGGGGACGTCTCCCAACAGGGTGAAGAGGTTTAAATCAGCTTAGCCCAAATGCCAATTAATAAGGAAGAGGATTAGCCTCTGAGATCTATGGAATAGAGCATCATTGTATTCCTGGGAGGCTGTGGAATTTTATTTCCCTTTCCTACAACTTGGCTGCGCTCGTGTTTTCCTCCCCAACAACAGCCAACTGCTTTTCTTGACCTCATGTAGCTTATGGAGTTGGAGCCACAATGTGCCTCTGTGGGTTCTGCCATGGTCCAGTCTAACCATTTATATGGTTCTGCAGTCGTTTACCTGGGGATGATGGGAGCTGTAGTCCAGCACACCTGGAAGGCACCAGCAAGTTGAATGCAGATTCATCTTCTTCACACGGGACTTAGTTGAACTATGGAACTCTCAGCCACTTGAGGGAGTGATGGCCAGCAAACTGGATAGCTTTAAAAGAAGGCTATGCTCTGACTTTGCAGTTAGAGGAAGCAGTGCTTCCGAATCCCATTTGCTGGAAACTGCAGGAGGGCAAAGGGCAGCCACAGGCATCTGGGCAGCCACTGTGAGAACAGGATGCTGGACTAGATGGGCCATTGGCCTGATCCAGCAAGCTCTTCTTATGTCCTTAACCCTATTTTTAAAAGAACTTTATGCTAGAGACCTGTGAATATATGCGTGCATTTTGTCCTCAAAGAAGGATCCAAATTTTGCACGGTGGAGAGCCAAACTGTGTGCAGAATGCCGTTATGAGAGTGAATTATATTTTCTGTTATTTTGCATAGATTTATTTGGCTTCTGGGAGACCGTAGAGAGGCTTTGCAAGCTGGACAGTTCCAAGCGTGTCTCTTAATATTTGTTGCTACAGCACAATGACCCTAAGGCTCATATTCCATCCCTCTCTTTACACTGGATGACTGATGAAGCTCCTAAACTCCACTGGCTAGTCTAGCATTGCCTCCCCTCGCTGATAGCAGGCCTGGCTGAACTCTTAAAAAGAGCCACCATCCAACTTGATCCACTGGGGACTGAACCTTGGAAAGCCTTCAGCATGTGCTCTGTGGACTGATCCATGAAGCTGACACGTTCTGAATCAGGCAGTTGGCAGCTTTGAGGCAGAGAGAGGGAGGGAGGGAGAGAGAGAGAGAAAACTCTTACCCAGTCACTTTAACTGGAGACAGGGCCGGACCACTCGTGAGGCAGTGGCCTCAGAACAGCAGGCTCCACACAGTTAGGAGAGCAGCAGCCTCTTGCGCTTGTTGGCCTAGTCTTCCTTTATGGAGGTGCCCCACCCTAGCATTTTTCGCTTTGCCTCTAGTAGGAAAATTTCCTGGGCTGACCCTGACAGGAGACTTCAGAGATACAGCCTGGGACTTCCCACTGAACTATGGGTTCTGACATACGATGATGCCTTTGACCTGGTCTACACATATTGAGGGACGCAGGTGGCGCTGTGGGTTAAACCACAGAGCCTAGGACTTGCTGATCAGAAGGTCGGCGGTTCGAATCCCTGTGATGGGGTGAGCTCCCGTTGCTCGGTCCCTGCTCCTGCCAACCTAGCAGTTCAAAAGCACATCAAAGTGCAAGTAGATAAATAGGTACCGCTTTGGCAGGAAGATAAACGGCGTTTCCGTACGCTGCTCTGGTTCGCTAGAAGCGGCTTAGTTATGCTGGCCACATGACCCAGAAGCTGTACACTGGCTCCCTCGGCCAATAAAGCGAGATGAGCGTCGCAACCCCAGAGTCGGTCACAACTGGACCTAATGGTCAGGGGTCCCTTTACCTTTACACATACTGAATTATGAGTGAGCATAGTTTTCAGTGTTCCCGTAAGAGGGAAACCTGCTCAGCAGGAAGCAGGCTAGGTTCTCTCTCCCTGGTGTGCTAGTACTCTACTTGCAGGGATTTTGTACGGGGGAAATGGCACCTCAGCTTGCACTGGTGCCAGCCTAGTCTACCACTTCAAATATTTACCGCCTTTCCCCACCCCTGCATATGTTCACAGGGCCTTGTACTGAGTCAGGCACTGCGAGCTGAAGAGATGCTAGGAATTATAAGAGAAGCATACACTGGGTCACTAAGTTATGGCCCCCTTCCCTTCAGAACAAGTCCCGTTGCATGTGGCATAAAAGTAACACAAAAGATTTTGGCTCCATTCTGTTAGAGCAGATCCAGCTTCGTGGTGTTATGGGAAGGTTGTGTGTGCACTGAAACAGCACATCTAAGGGCTCATCCACACTTCATGCCTAGAAAGCATGGGTCCAAGCAGTTTTCCTCTTGCCCCCTTCCTTTCCAAGGGAAAACCTGCTCTTTAGCAATAGATCGGAACAACTGACAATGGAGGGGAAAGACGAATTGCTGTTTGCTCCGACTGTGTGTTAAAGAGCGGTTTTCCCGGGGGGGGGGGGGGAGCAGCAGGAGAAGAGGAAGTGTGGATAAGCCCCAAGATTTGGAATGCTGCATCCCCATTACATATTTGGAATGATTTCAAAGTGATGTAAGTGTCATGGCTTCCGCTGCCCACCAAACCGATGTGACATCATTCTGTAAGTCTTCGTGGGGCTGGGAAATAAGAACATAGGAAGACCTGGCTACTAGCCCAAAGGCTCATCTAGTCCAGCATCCAGCTTCCCACACTGGCCAACCAGATGTCCATGGCAAGCCCACAGGCAGGACCTGGTTGCAATAGCAGCGCCCTATCCACTTGTGATTCTCAACAACTTGTCTAAGGAGGTAGCCATGGAGGTAGTGCACAGCCATCATGGCTAGTAGCCATGGATAGCCTTATAGATAAACTCAGAATTGTAGAGTTGCAACCACCTGCAATGCAGGAATCACAGCTAAAGAACCCCTGGCAGAATCACCCTCCACCCATTTGTCTAATCCCCTTGTAAAGCTGTCTTGAGTTGCTTTACAACTACATCCTGTGTCACTGAATCCCACAGATTAACTGTAGAAGCTCTTCCTGTTTTTTTGGTCCTGAACCTTCCCACGTCCAGCTTTATTTGGATGTCCCCGTTGGCTTTTAGCATTACAAGAGAAGTGGAGAGTAAGAGAAGAGGAAAGAGCGTTGAGGCTCTCCTCTAAAAAGCGCCCATGCCACTAGTGCATGAATGGCCAGAACATCTTTGCCCAAGATGTTGGAGGAGATGGCTCGGCTGTTGTAGCCGCCGTGTAATTTATGACAGGGGTTTGCACCATTGTCTGGGTCTCTCCTGTATTTTCGTGAGGGCTCTGCCTCTCTTCCCAGACCCCTGCTGCGCCCTGGCTACTGTACGGTTGCTAAGGGACATTTCATGTTGTCTATCACTATGCGGGGAGGTGGGGACGGCCTTCAGTGGGCCCATCTGGAGCCTGAGGCCTACATCCCCACAGGCGGGACTGATCGTGGCCCCAAGAAGTACAGAGGGCCTGGGAATGGGACATTTAGATTCCCCTCAAGTTCATGGCCACCGGAGGCCTTTGGTTCTCAAGGGTGGGTGAGGAGGGGTGAAGAGTGGATTGTTGGCTGTTCTGCTCAGGGTTTTCTGGGTTTTTCCGCCCTCCCCCCCTCAATTCCGTCCATATCCTCGCCTGCATACTGATCCCCCTGGCCTATTCTCCTCCCGACATGTGCCCACATAAATAAATTACCCCCACTGCTTGCATTTTGCGGAACAATTGGCCCCCTAAACTCTATTCATCTCCAGACAGCGCCTATTATTCCCCCGATTAAAGCCAACAGAATGGTTTGCAAGGGATACTGTTAACTCTGTCAAACTGTAAATAAGATGCTAATATAAAAATAAATAAGGGAGAGTGAGAGAGAGAGAGGGAGTTGGTTAGCACGGAGGGCTTGCGAGGTGGGGGGAAAACGGAGAAGGGACAAAGAGAGGGAGACTTCTGCGCCTGCTGCCTTGGGAAAGCAAATGAATCTGTAATGACCACTGTGTACAAACTGCAGGAGATAATATAATGGCAGCCCTTGCGAGCACTTGGGGCTGTTTTCACCAAGGCCTGTTTATTATGAAAGCCTCATTGAGACCTTGGTTGTATAAATGGCAATGTTGCCAGTGGGGACCTTCTCCCTATCCACTCCTCCTCAGCCTGATTCACCACCTCTCCAGATAACGCCTGGCAAAGGCTGGGGTTTTAAAGGATTGGGGAATTGTTTCCTTTTTTCATTTTGACTCCATGCACCCGATTCCTAGCATTTAATACCACACGATACACTGGAATGAAGAATTATAGGCATTTGATTGATCAGTTGAACATCATGGCTTTTCTTCCGCAACCAGAAGGGCAAGATTTCAGCTGGGGCTCCTCCTTCCACCCTTTGGGCCTCCCTCTTCTGCTCAGGGGTGGGAGGAGAAACCCAGTTCAGTTTACATTCAAAGGCAATCCTACAAAAATTGCGCTTTCTGAACGAATGCATAAAAACCCGAAATGCAGCCACCCCTCACCCAAATTCGCACTTCTATGAATTTTGCAACGAAGCCCTCCATCCCAAGTAATTGGTTGTTTTGTTTATTGACTAAACTTATTTGTTTATTGTCACCCAAGGATCTCCAAGTGATTTACAGTGCATAAGATCTAAAACAATAAAAAGGGAAGTCTCATATTGCATGCAACGTATTCGGAAAACAGAAACAAAATACCAGCCCCCTCCCAAAAAAGTAATAGAAAATATTAGCAACAATAAACACGGCAATGTTCCCACCCGCTTACCAGCAGAGAAACAAAACATCTAAGGATTAACACCCTGCTCCCTAGTCCCCAGACCATTCACATTAACCCATCTCCCCCTTCTCATCTCCCCAAACAACCCAGAAGTCCAGTGTCAAGGCCAGCTGCTGTAAATCAGTGGTGGGTGGGTCTTTCAGGGATTGTCTGGCACCTCTCCTTTCAGTGGAATTGGAGGTTTTTAAACAGAGATTGGGTGGCCTTTTATCAGGGATTTGTTAGTTGTGGTTCCTGCATCTGCAGGGGCTTGGACTAGAGCAGCCTTTCTCAACCTGTGGGTCCCTAGATGTTGTTGAACTACAACTCCCATCACCCCAAGCTAGCAAGGCCAGAGCTCAGGGATGATGGGAGTTGTAGTCCAACAACATCTGGGGACCCACAGGTTGAGAACCGCTGGACTAGAGGACCCTTGAAGTCCCTTCCAACTCCAGTTCAGGGAGTAGCAGCAGCAAAAGCCAACCAGGACGATGGTCAAGGGTTTACCTGCTCTTCAATTGCTCCTGTTGTAACATACAAAAATGCGTTATATTTGGGGGAATTGCTTTGCACTTGTGTGTGTATATTAGGAGGAATCTCCACTGCTGATTTTGGTGGTGACTTTTTAAGAAAGCAAACACTTGCAGACCAATATGGAAATGTTGGCGAAAGGGATGGCAAAAATGAGAAACTGGAATGGATGGATTTGCCACCCCTACTTCTGTTCTTAAGTCCACATTAATCTAAAGCACCTTGACAGGCACACACGAAAAATGGTCAGAACTATGTTCATCAAGCATTTAGTTAATTAATACACATACACCCCCACCCTTTCCCCAAAGAGCTCAAGGTGGCCTATACAGTTCTTCCCCTTCTCCATTTTATCCTCACAACAATCCTGTGAGGTAGGTTAGGTCGAGAGGGCTAGCAGCCACTGACACGCTTCTCCTGCATGAATTTGTCTAGTCCTCTTTTAAAGCCAGCCAAGTTGATGGCCACCACTGCTTCCTGTGGGAGCAAGTTCCATAGTTTAAATTATACGCTGTGTGAAGAAGGATTTCCATTCATATGTCCTGTTCTGATGAAGGTAGGATTTTGCCCAGTGGTCGATGGCTCCCCATTCAGTAGTGAGGGACCAAGACTGCAATCTGGGAGAACTGACAAAAACCTGTCCTGGAAACCAGAGGCAGGTTTAGAAACTTTGAGGAACCCTGGTGTACTCTTCCTGTATCAGTAGCATCCCCTTAACTCCTGGGAAAGAAAGCGTTGCCACGTAGTGGGGGCAGAATATGACCTCAACCAACAGGAACGTGCCTCTGTGGACACTTCCTTTCCTGCTGTGCCTTTGCAAACCTGCAGAGGTGGAGAATCTATGGTCCTCCAGCTGCTCTTGAACTCCTTACCCCCTTCAACCCCAACCAGCTTTGTCTGTGGGCAGGAACAGAGGCAGTCTTAGCCCAACAGTATCTCGGTGGCCACCCCACTTTGCAGGCACTTCCCTCCCTGTAAAGACAGGCTCATCGCCAGCTGATAGAGAAAGAAGACATCACAATTATATGCAGGTTGTCCATGAAAGGGAATTATTAAGCGTTGCTCGTTCCAATGACTGCAGTCAGAAAGAGTCTGAGAAATAAGCCCCTTCATTATAATTATTCGGATTTGCCCTCCATCAAAGGCTGGGTGGGGGGATTGAGCCTTTTAATCTGACCACATGCTTCTGCTTTGGGGATCTCGACTGGTTTGTACCACCTGCTTCCAACTCCATGTGCCTTTTGGTAAAAACCTTGGCAATTTTATAAGGGAGGCATGGGACGTGTGTGTATGTGTTCTCCCCTGTTTGTTTGTTTTTTAAATAAGAAAATAATGTCATTTAATTTGAAAAAAGTAATAAATAAGGCTAGGATGTGGCTAGTTAGGTGCAAGTGCATTTGCTCCTGAGAAGACACAGTTCTGTCACTGTTGACCATACCCTTTGCCACCTTAGCACCCTCCAGATGTTTTGGACTTCAGCTCCCATAAGACCCTGCATCTTAAAGCTGTGTAGTTCAAAATGGCTGTGCTGGCTTGGGCTGATGAGAGTTGTGGTCCAAAACCACCTGGAGGACACCAGGATGGCAAAGACATAGGTCAGTCTTTGCCATTCTGCTTTCCTTCAGATAGAAATATCAATAGTAGATGTTTACAACTGGGCTGGGATTTTAGTGTGGGATACAGATATGCAATTGTGGAAATTCTAGATGGGATCAAAGTACCATCTGGATCATTTGTGGCCTGCCAGATATACTTATGGTTCAAGCCTGGAGGCCTTCATACGAGCACTGAGAGGGTTTCACCCATTCATCTAACTTCGTTGTTCCAATATGTATGTTCTCGTCTGCATTCTATCCCCCTGGGATTCCATATTAACTTGGAGAACTTCTAAAATTGATTCTTGCCATGGATTCTTGAATACCAGTTGTTGGAAAGCCACAGGAGGGGAGAGGGCCCTGGTGCTCAAATCCTGTTTGCAGGTTTCCCACAGGCATCTGGTTGGCCATTGTGAGAACAGGATGCTGGACTAGATGGGCCATTGGCCTGATAGCCAGCAGGCTCTCCCTAAGTTCTCACGGAAATGTTACCTTGGTACGGTAGTTTCTAAACTCGCTCACACATCCCTCTCTCTCCTCCCATCCAGACTAGCAAGTTGCATTATCAGAGTTCACAGGCAAAAACTTTGAAGGAAGAGGAATGAACAGGGGAAAACTTTGAGAGTTTGAAGCAAGACTAGTGAACAAAGGGGAAATGGTGTGTGGGCTTGGACATGTCACAAGTGTCAAACTGAGAGTCCTGGAAATTCCCAACCCTGATTGATAAATGGTCCACTGGCTGCATCCAGCATGATACACACACAAGCGGTGTAAGGGCTTAACCTCCCTCAGTGTTGTTACTTGAAACAAAAGTGGTATGGCCTAGAGATGGCTTTGAATTTGGTGGCAGGGGCGCCAAACCAAAATGAACAGTCCGTTACATAAATTTGTTTTAAAATCTCTTTCTCTTGCCTCCCCCCTTCCTCCTTGTCTCCCTCAGGTGGATGCAGTACAGAAGGACAAAAGTGATTCTGCAGCAGATTCTTGCAGTGCAGCTGCTGAAAATGATTCCTGTGATGTCCTTGCATGTGCTTCATGATGGCCAAGCCTGTTTCTTTTTGTCCTTTTTAATTGGACCAGGACTATGACGACTTCAAAAATGCAGCGCTATTGAAGCGAAGAGACTTACGAGTGTCATTATTTTTGTAGACTTTGCCTTCGTTGTCGGCGGGGTGTGTGGTTTAAAAGGGGGGGAAATGTACCAAATTATTTTTATATGAATAATAAATGCAACTCAAATGACTGGAAATGTTTGTCGTGGCTTTACTGAAAGAACAAGGCAAAGCTGGCAAGTTGACGGGGTCACCTCACAGGAGGGTTCTTCAGGCAAATATGGAAGGCTCAGGTGTTTCCTGTGAAAATACAAGACCAAAACAATGTGTTTGTGTGAGGGTGTCCTGGTCTCAGCCAAGCACTCCATCCTCTCTATCCAGATCAAGGCCTGAAAGACCAAGGAAGTGGGGTCAGTGGGGTCACATGGAGCGCAACTTACATGAAAGCCCAATATGTGACATTGCACCACATCCATAACTAATCATGGGGCACCTCTGGTACTTTAAGCATCAGCCTTAGCTTCTGATTTTATCAGCTTTGCAGAGATAGCCTTAACTCCAGTCTGAAATCAGCAGCTTTTTCTTTTAATTACTGGATTTCCCTTGGTTTTTGAAAAGGAAATGTACTAAAATTCAACTTTATTTATTGACTCATTTGCATTTATAGTCCACCTATCCTCTGGGAGCTCAGGGCAGCACACATGGTTTTTCAACCTCAATCAGGCAGCAAGTTAGTGCTGTGAAAGGTACAGTACAAGTCTTTAGAAACAACTCTGCATATAAGCACAGTGTAAAATGATTCCAGCACAGATGCGGAATAGACTAAAGATGCTTAAAGGGATTGTTGAAAGAGGAAGAACTGTGGCTCAGTGGTAGAGCATCCGCTTCGGTCCCCAGTTCAGTCCCCAAAGGCATCTCCTGGTAGGACTGGGAAATACTCCTGCGGTGAAGACAATACGGAGCAAGAGAGACCAATGGTCTGACTCGGTATGAGACAGCTTCCTGTCTTCCTAACATTGAAAAGGCATACAGAGCCGCTGCCTGTCTAAATGTCTAGTGGGAGGGAGTTCCAAAGGGGAGGTGACCAATTCCTATATCACACGGTGCTCCTGCAAAGCACAGTGACCCCTGGGTTACATAAGGGGTGTGACTTTCTTACATAAGGGGTGCGACTCCCAACATTGCCTCCCTCTTGCCTCAGTTTCCTGCAACTCCACACCCCCACACCCTGTCAAAACACTGACAGAGAATTGACTTGCCACATAACGCCTTTGCCCTCTGTTTCTCTTAAAGTCCACTGAGCTAGTCTCAATGAAATTTAGCCTATTTACTGGATATCTGCAAAACCCCATTTATCCAACCATCCCCACCACTCTTAACTTCTGTCTTCTATCTCTGACACCTCAGCAAAAAGGTCTAGATTTGTATATAAGGAAGACTCCTATGCCAGCATAAATTGCCATAAGGGTTTATCCAAACCATGGGTAGGCAAACTAAGGCCCAGGGGTCAGATCCGGCCCAATTGCTTTCTAAATCCAGCCTGCGGACAGTCCGGGAATCAGCGTGTTTTCACATGAGTAGAATGCGTGCTTTTATTTAAAATGCATCTCTGGGTTATTTGTGGGGCATAGGAATTCGTTCATTCCCCCCCCCCAATATAGTCCGCCACCCCTCAAGGTCTGAGTGAAAAGGTTTGCTGACCCCTGATCCAAACGACTGAAGAAGAAAGCGAGCAATTCAACAGGTGCATTTTGAAGAAGGAAGCTAGCAACTCAGCAGGTGCAATTTGCTGCCTCTCCAGCCATATACAGATGTTCTAATTTTACCTGCTCCCTGAGGGAACTCTACAACCAATAAATATAAACAAGTAACTATAAGCTAAATGCAATAATAGATGTACTAACCATCCACACATTCAACTCCTCCTAATTATTTTATTAAATCTGGTTGGGAGATTCAGGACAGACAAAAAGGAAATAGCTAAATCACCTGCAGTTAAATTATGGCCACCAATACAGGTGATTTTAAAAGGAGGTTGGACAAATTCATGGGGAATAAGGCTGACAGTAGTTACTAGTCATGACGGCTGCATCCTGCCGCCAGTGACATAGCATGGGGGGGGAGGGGAGGTCGCCTCAGGTACAAAATGTGAGAGGGGCACAACAAGGTGCAATGCCCACACAATGCCCTTGGGCTGGCTGAGCTGGGAGGTGGTGGAGTGGCCAAGCCAAGAAGGCATGTGGTCACTGCCACCACCAGCAGTAGCGCTGGCAGCCATGTGCCTTGTGGGCTTCGCACACACTCCCTGACATGAGCTTCCGACCCACCCTGGGCACTGGCAACCCACGCTACGTCACTCCCTGCCAATGAAAACAGAGGCACCATACCTCTAAATGCCAAACACTAGGAACAACAGTGTGGCCACATTTGCACCACACGATTAAAGCATGAGGTGGAATCATAATGCCTTTGATGTATGGTGTGAGATAGGTCTAGGCTATTATTCTCACACTTGGTCTTAGCCAAAAGGCCAAGAAGCGATTCTTATATTGAATTGCTTGTAGGCTTTCCAGAGGCAAGAACTGGACCAGAAAGAGCAACTGCGATGGTGTGGATGAGCCCAAGGGGAAAGGCCTGCAGGGCCCACAGAAGGGCCTTAGCTCTACATGGAGCTGCCCTTGAAGATTACTTGGGAACTTCAACTGGCCCCAGATGCAGTGGCTAGAGTATTGGCTGGGTTTCCCTTTAGAAATCATAGAACCCTTGTACTAAAACAACCACACTGACTGCCAGTTTGTTTCCAGGCTCCATTCTTCAAGGTGCTCATGTGAGTGTCTGAAGCCCTAAACGACTCAGACCTCAAATATTCGAAAGGCCACCTCCTTCCCTGTAGCCCATCCTGTGTGTTAAGATTGGCAGAGGGGTACCTCCTGCTAATTTCACCTCCCGCAGAAGCAGAGGCACCATCTTTCCAAGTGGATTGAGGGGCTCCGATGTGACATCTTGACATTGCGTGACGTCACAAGGAGCCAGGGAGTGGAGCTGAACATTGGCGGGTGGGGGGTGAAATTGCCTTGGCCCCTAGGAGTTAGTGTGTATGCTCAGAAGTATGGTAGTAGCTGGGGAGAGGGCCTTCTCTGTGGCAGCCCCTGAGTTGTGGAACTCCTTCCCCTCAGAAGTGCACCTGGCACCTTCACTGTACAGCTTCCAACAAATTCTGAAGACACATTTCTTTACATTGGCCTTTGACACTTGAAAAGTGTATTTTCAGGGCCCACCCTATTCCTGTAAAGGTTTTAACTGCTTTTCATTCTGGGTTTTAAATTGTTGAAGCCTGTCCTGGGAACTGCGAGAAATCAATTTAATAATTAATAAAGCAGCAGCCTTCCATGGAGAAAGCTCTTGGTTCAGTTCCTGGCATCGCCCTGTAAGGTTTAGAGAGACTGAAACCTTGGAGAACTATGGCCAGCAGTTGTCAGCAAGACTGAGTTATATTGTTAACAATCTAGAACGAGTGTGGTGTAGTTGGTGAGATTGTCAGCAGAGGTGGAGCTACATGCTCCAGCACTCGGAGTGGGGCTAGCAGTCTGCAGGGGCGGGGCTAGCATCCCAGCAATGTCACTCCTCCTCAGGATGGCACCTGGGGCGGACCACCCCCACCGCACCCCCTTGCTCTGCCTCTGATTGTCAGACTGGGACCTGAGAGACCAGGGTTCAAATCCCTACAAATCCATGAAGCTCGCTGGGTGACCTGGGGCCAGTCGCTGCCCCTCAGCCTAACCTACCTTGCAGGGCTGTTGTGGGAAAGAATAGTAAGACCTTGAGCTCCTTGGAGGAAAAGGGGGGGGGGAGATATAGAAGCAATACATAAATACAGTGGTACCTTGGGTTACATACGCTTCAGGTTACAGACGCTTCAGGTTACAGACTCCACTAACCCAGAAATAGTACCTTGGGTTAAGAACTTTGCTTCAGGATGAGAACAGAAATTGTCTCTGGTGGCGCGGCAGCAGCAGGAGGCCCCATTAGCTAAAGTGGTGCTTCAGGTTAAGAACAGTTTCAGGTTAAGAACAGACCTCTAGAATGAATTAAGTTCTTAACCCGAGGTACCACTGTAAACAGTCCTCATTGGAAGAAGTGTGGCCTAGAAAGGAACCAAATAAACAAAGAAATACCAGAGAGCTCTCTCTTTCAAGTAGGCTGTGACAGGGAAGAAATTAAGTCCAGTTCCCCAGCTAACACAAACCTGCCCAATTCCTGCTTCCTGGAACAGCAGCGAATGGACTTACACCCATCCTTCCACTTTGGTATTTTTCTGAATTTTGCAATGCAGCTTTCACCACCAAGAAATGTGTTAAAAATAAAGAGTGTGTATTGTATTAACAATAACAATGCACAATGTACAAAAAAATCACTATGTGAGGACCAATTGCTTGCAAAAATATGTATATTAGACAACACAGCATACAAAAATGGGGAAAATGCATACCAAAAGGCTGACAAATATTTGAGAGGGGGTTTCCCCCCTTTCCTTTCCTCATACTGCAAACTGATGTGGAAATGGGCAAGCTGAGTTTAAGGTTGGAGAATGATAAACCCAAACGGACAGATCTGCCCATCCCTCGGTCAGAATGGGACAGCTTCAGTTGGCACCAGATTGGCGGTGCCCAGCCAGTGGAGATAACTGGGGGGCAAAGGGGTCTTTGTTCTCAAATTTACTGCATTAATCTTTTCCCACGGTGGGCAAGGAAAGGGGGGTTGTCATGGGCTGGCGTTGGGCTCTGTTTGTTTTTTTGTTTTGATGTAAAGGTCTTTCAGACGTCTGGGTTATTGCTATTGCACCATCTGCCATCGTGAAGCCAGCGCCTGGGGAGGCGGACGCAGCTGATGGAGGCGGGCACCATCCCTGCAAGTGCATGGGATCGGGTCAGCCACAGTTGGGAAGAGGCATCTTGATGACCCACATAAAACCCTATGAACCTGCTTTCTCTTTGAACGTGGAGGGCAGTGGTTCCTCTGGCCCAGAACAGGGCCTGAGGCCAAGAGGGGTCTCCCCTCCCCAGTCCCAGGACAGGCTCATGTGCCCATTGCAGTTTCTCATTTTTTCCAGTCCTAGGAATACAGGGAGTGGCCTTATATTGGGTCACATCTGTATTACCCAGTCTGGCTCTCCAAGGTTTCAAGCAGCAGCTGTTCTGACCTGGAGATACCAAGGATTGAACATGAGACCTTCTGCACGCAAAGCAGTTCCCTCTGAAAAACCGCTTTTCTACATCAGTTTGCGATTTTTGTTATGGTCCTCTGGCAAATGGTAGCTTACATTTCTCCTGATCTATGCATTTCTGTACATAGTTTTGCCAATCATACACATTTTTGCAAGAAACCCCCGCTAACATTAAGTTGTTTTAAACTGTTATTAATATTGTGTTTTAATATTTATGTTGTGTTTTCATTGTTGTAGCCCACCTGTTACCCCTGAAGGGCAGATAATAAATTGTAATAATAATAATAATAATAATAATAATAATAATAATAATAATAAATGTTAGTAAGCTATTTTCACAAATATATGCATATCTATGCACATTTCCCCCTACTGCACATAGTTTTGCTCACATTTTCTTGGCTGGAGAACTGCATTTGCAAGATTCAGAAACATCACAGCTCTATTCAGACCTGTTTCCTAAAAAGCACCCGTCAGTTCCCAAAGGTCTGTTGGAATAAAACAGTCTTCACCTGCTGGTGGAAGAACAAGAAGGAGGGGGAAGCTTAGAAAAGACATGTGTTTGCAGGGGGAAATGTGTGAAAAATGGGTACGAATTAAGTGCAACAGTTTGATAAATTCTTTTTTAATCCAGAAAAAGAGAGGATGAGATGAGGTAGTGCATGTGAACATGACACAAAGTGGAAACAGGCTGTTCCGTTCACCTGTAGCACACTCTAAGGACTTATCCACATGTAACTTTTGTTTGCGCTTTCCAGGCACAACCCACACTTTAAAGCTCTGTGCCTGAGCGCGCGCGCACACACACACACACACACACCCTGGAGCTTTCCCTGCAAAAACTCACTCTTTACCACTGAATTGGAGCAAACAGTAATTCATGGAAAACTCGAATTGCCATTTCAACTTTAGAGACCAGGTTTTCGCAGAGAAAGCTCTAGGGTGTGAAAAAAAGAGTTCTCAGACACAGAGCTTTAAAGCGCAAATCTGTGCTTGGAAAGTGTAGGGCAGAAGTTAAGTGTGAATAAGTTCAGAGTGAATCAAAAAACTTTTTTCTCTCCCTTCTTCACATCACCAGAAATTGGAGCTGTCCATTGAAATTGAGTGGTGATCTATTCAGGACAGGTGAAAAGATGTGCCTCCTTCACTGAACACATCATTGACTTGTGGGACTCAGTGTCACAAGATATCAAAGAACTGTAGAACTGTAGAGTCGAAAGGAACCCCGAGGTCATCTAGTCCAACCCACTAGAATGCACAAATCACAGCTAAAGAATCCCTGACAGATGGCCATCCAAATGCTGTTAAAAAACCTCAAACAAAGAAGAGTCTATCACATTCCAAGAGAGTCCACTCCACCGTCAAACAGCTCCTACCGACAGAAAGTTGTCCCTAATGCTTGGTTGGAACCTCCTTTCTTGTCATTTGAATCCATTGGTTCAGGTCCTGCCCCTGGAGCAGCAGAAAACAAGCTTGCTCCATCTCCCATGTGACAGCCCTTCAGGTATGTGAAGATGGCTATGGTGATGTCCCCGAGCTCAGACGAGGCAAAGGTTTATCAGGCGGTGCCAAAGTGCTTAGCTGTATCTAGAATGAACCATGGTTGACGTCACTTTAATAGCTATGATCAAAAATAGAGAAAGTTCCCATGGATCGGTCTTTCCCAACACGGTACCCTCCAGATGTTTGAGACAGCAACTCCCACTGGCCAGCAGGGCTATGTGGGATGATGACTCCCATCACACAACTATGGTGGTGGGGACTCTTGGGAGGTGTAACCCAAAATATCTGGAAGGTAGCAGGTTGGAGTAGGCAATCGTTTTGAATTCTGCCAATTTTCAAAAGCAGCTTGTAGGGGAAGAGGCCACTGTGTGAAAGACAGTCCGATTCTCAGCAATTTGATAAAGCAGTCCTGTTTTGGATCAGGTGGCCAAAGATCTCAGCCACAGCCAGAAATAATTATTCTTGTCTTAGGAGCATAGGAAGCTACATACATTGAGTCAGACCCCTGGGCCATCTAGCTCAGAATTGCCAACACTGACTGACAGTGACTTTCCAGGGTTTCAGGCAAAAATCTCTCCCAGCCCTACTGGGAGATGCTGGGAATCAAACCCAGGACATTCTGCATCCAAAGCAGAATTCCGCCACTTTGCTACAGTCCTTACTTTGAAGAAGATCACATATACATATACCTAAACTATGCAGAATTCCAAAAGTGCAGCTCTCTTGCTCATTTGCTCTTCTTAAAAGTCTGGCAAAAATTCAATGAAAGAAAGAGGCATTAGAACAGAATTTGCAATGCGATAATGCCCATTTAAAAAAATTAATACACTATCTGCCATCCCACATTTGCTGTTCAGTCTTGTTCGTTTTCTCAGGAAACACACCAAAGGTTCCTGGGGTGTGTAGATATTTGGGGAGGGGGTCAAAAGGAGTGGGGGGGCCTCTCTCTCTCTTTAATTAATCAAGGTACTTGACTCGGGTGCATGCTTTTCCACATGAAGAGGCATGAGAAATCAGGGGAAGGGGGTGTTGAAGCTTTTTTATTTTTTGTCTCATTCCATTACAGCTTCAAATGGTTAATTAAGACAATAGAGCAACTGAGACCAGCTCCATGAATGGACGTCTAGACTCTATAGTCCGGCACTTTCCCCATCAGAATGTTAAGGTGGCTTGTCGGCCTCCACCAACACCCCCCCCAATAGCTCACCACCAACCACTCCGCCCCACCATCCACTTCCCTAAGCCCCCTGCCCGCTCCCCTTTGTTTTTGTCCTCAAACAATCATGCCTTTGAGAATCCTGGCCAGATTGGCAGTTCGTCTGGTGTGAGGCCGGGTGTCTACCTCAAAACGAGCCTTCCTAGAGCCTAATATGATGAGGAGGACCATTAAAGACTGTAAAAGGGGGGGGGGCTTTGCATTGTCTAGTCCTTTGCTGTTGTTGTTGTTGATGGCTGAGGTGGAAACAATCTTGGCGGGGCCTGATTAGCATGAATCCCCTGCTTAACTCCTGTGAAGGAACCATTGCCTCAGCAAAGGGGCCTTAGAAATGGAAAGCTGAGTTTTTGAAGTGAAATTTTTAGGAAATATGCCCCAGATTCTGTGGTGGTGCAGTGGTTAGAGTCAGACTAGGACCTGGGAGACCAGGGTTCAAATCACCACTCAGTCACAAAGCTCACTGGGTGACGTTGGACCAGCCACAGTTTTTCAGCCTCACCTACCTCACAGGGTGGTTGTGAGGATTAAATGGACGAGAAGAGACATGTGAGCCACCTTGAGCTCCTTGGAGAAAAGAGAGAGCATAAAATGTAATAATAATGTGATAACAACAACAAAGGAGTAGGAGTTAGATGCATGTATCCACTAGTTAGCATGTTTATCATATAAGCACTTCCTTTGGAAGATGCAGAGGGACCGAATCTTAACCACAGTGTGTTTTCGTGATCTCAGAAGCCTGTTCCATAGCATCTCAGAGCAGGGCTTTTAGAGTGGCTGCCCTTCTTTTGTGGAATGGCAGTCCTGTGGAGATACGACAGGCACCCCCTATCTGCACTTCCCGCAATCACATTTTTGTTCTGTCAGGCTTTCCCAGCTGGTTAAATGGGTCTTTAACATGAGTGTCCATCTTGGTCTTGCTTTAAATGCTTTTGTTGTTTTTGTGTTTTTAATTATCTTATAAGTAAATGGCCTTCAGTCGGTGGTTTAAAAGCTGATCAATACTGTACATCAATAATAATAACTTAGCATTTCTATTAAACCATCAGTGTAGATGATGCAGTACTGCAAACAGAACATACAATGGCTGGTGGCCGTTGATAGCCATAACCTTTATAAATTTGTGCCATCCTCTTTTAAAGCTGTCCTACTTGATGTTCATCACTGTCTCTTGATGGAAACTAATCCCGTGGTTTAACTATGATCTGTCCTGAATCTTCTAACATTGTGCTTCATGGTGTGTTCACAATTTCTACAATTCTATGATTCTATGAAGAGGGGGACTTTTCTCTATCCATTTTTTCAACCGCTCCTGGATCCAACCCTTCTTCCAGATGGTTAGGTGGCAGCAGTGGCAAAGAATGTATTCTCCCAGCTTGATCTGATGTGCCAGTCCAGGAGTGCCCCTTCTTGGAGAAGTCTCAGTCAATCACATCCAGGTTAGACTACTGTAATGCTCTTCATGTGGTGCTGCCCTTGAAGACAGGCCAGCTCTGGTCAGTTCAAATTAGGATGCCAGAGATCAGGCTTGAGCCAGCTGATCCGATCATATAATGCTGATGTCGTAACAGTCATTGGTTGCCAGTAGAGAAGTGCAATTTCCATATCAGTTTCTAAATTTTTTAAATATAAAAATTAATTTATCATGAGTGTGCACAGATGAGCACTGGTAACATAGAAGAGGGTGTAAGACACATATTAATCAAACACTGCATATACACAGATCTCTACAATATTTCAGAAAAGAAGAATGGGCCATGGAGGATTTGTAGAGTACCACAAACAGAATCAGAAACAGGATTCAGAACTCCAAAATCCAGGAGATCATAATTGTAGAAACTTCTAACTCTGCCTGTTGAGATGCTCACTGTTTTCTTTGGGGGGGGGGAGTTTTTCAGATTTTATTTATTGTCATATTGATACTGCTTTAATGCTTCTTGTACAGTTTTCAATGTAACACATTTCTTTTGTACCTTCTTCTCTTGCCTCCCTCCTTCCTGCCCCCCCCCACTGCCTTTCTCATTGTAAACGTCTTGGGGCAGGTACCTGTCCTCACTGGGCATGAATATGCCATGCATGTTGATGGCACTTCAGAGCAGGGGCAAGGAAAGTTTTCCAGCCAAAGGCCACACTCCTTCATGGACAACCTCTCAAGGGCCACATTCCAGTGGAGGATGGACTGGAGGGAGACATGGGCAGGGCAAAGGATGTGACACTTATCTATAGCCAACAATGTTTACCACACTAGAACCAGAAAGTTTGACACATAAACACACACACCAGCTTTGCATTCTCCATCCAGGAAAGCAGGAGGCATGATCAAAATTCATGGACACATCCCAGCCAGACAGAAGGACTCACAGGAGTTGTAGAGCATGGTTGATGGGGGATATGGCTGGGCAGAAGGGGTATCACCCGATAAGGAGGTGTACCCTAGAGCTAGGGCCATATAGAGAGGCCTAGGAGCCGCATTTGGCCTCTGTTATATGCGGTGGTGACAATAGTGATGGTGATCCGTTGTGTGATGGCCTCCAGATGCATCACATTGTAGATTAGATGGATAAGGGATACAGAAAGGGGTCATTTTGTTGGTGCCTTTGGCTGGAGTGGGATCTGCCAACCTTGGCAGCTATTGGAGCAGCTTAACCCTTCATCAGGCTAAGGCAAGATCCACCAAATGGGTGGTTAAGTAGGGTGAAAAGTCAAGATCCAGACAGTTGTTGAGCTTTTTTATTTTTATTTTTTTCCAAAGCTGTTGAGCAAGATCTCAAAAAAAGAGAGATGTTTGTGAGCTATATTTTAGGAAATTCTCCATACATATGGGTTGCCATACGTCCAGATTTTCCCACACATTTAAGCAATTTCCTGGGCACTGTTTCCAAGGGCCAAATCCCAGCAATATCTGGGAAATTCCGGACGTACGGCAATCCTAGGTTAAGCGGCTCCTATTCTATGATCATGGCAGAGCGGGCTATCAATGGCTACTAGCCATAATGACTATACTCTGCCTTCATGGTCAGAGGCAATAATGCCTCTGGAAGCCGCAGGAGGGGAGAATGCTCTTGTGCTTGAATTCTGCTTCTGGATTTCACGTAATGGGCATCTAGTTGGCCACTGTGAGAACAGGAAGCTGGACTTAATGTGCCCCTTTTGGCCTGATCCAGCAGGTTCTCCTTACGTTCTTTACTTTTGCCACACGGCCGCCAGGTAAAGCATTCCAGAAATCTCCTGGACACTCATTGACGTGGTTCTCCATCCTTTATTGCTCACTGATTTGGATTTCATGAGGAAGCACACCTGCCAATCAGTTGTTGCATTCTAGGCTCCTACTTGCCTATTGTTCTAGGATCCAAGCTTAGTACAGTGGTACCTCGGGTTAAGTACTTAATTCGTTCCGGAGGTCCATTCTTAACCTGAAATTGTTCTTAACCTAAAGCACCACTTTAGCTAATGGGGCCTCCTGCTGCTGCCCCGCTTGCGCTCACAATTTCTGTTCTCATCCTGAAGCAAAGTTCTTAACCTGAGGTACTATTTCTGGGTTAGCGGAGTGTGTAACTTGAAGCGTATGTAACCTGAAGCGTATGTAACCCAAGGTACCACTGTACATAACGTCGTACCAGGACACTGTTGCAAAAGAGGCACCTCCAATTTATCCCCATTCAGCTCCCCAAATCACAGCACCTCCGTCTTATCATAATGAACTTCAAGTTCGTTCGCCTTGCTCTTTCCCAAAACTGCCCCCAGATCCTGTATTCCCTCTGGGGTTTAGAGATATACTTGACATCTCCGGAGGCGGCCACCACAGATTACTAGAAATGTGGCTTTGGCCTAAAATTTAGCTCCACTACCATTTACCACTGGTTCTATTCCTCTGTGAGATTTTGGCTATCAAAGCTGTCACGCTGCCATGACCTCCCCCCGCAACTCCAGTTGACTTCCTTCTGCAATGATGTGCCCATCTCACTTTTTGCAAGTTCTTTAGAGCTCTCATGAACCTCGCCATGGGAGCGAAAGAGCCAAAGGAATGCCGCTCCACACTTTGGAACTTGGGCCTAAATTATTCCAACTGCATACTTGCAAATGAGCTCGCCTATAGATGGTAGAGACAAAAGGTCATTAACTTCCCATGCACAGGCCCCGGCCTAGCTGCTAATTTGTCACCATGCTAATCTGACCCCCACTCCTCCTCCAAATTTCCACCCCGCCTCCTGGCATTTTTCTATTTCAATAATAGGGAGGATACACCCGCCCCCAACCTTAGTACTTTTTAAAGAGGTATTTAATAGATCAAAATGTGGCGAAGAAATAAAGATTCTGCAGTATGTTTAAAGTCAGGAAGAATTATATGAGAGGAAAGAAGTGAAATAATGTGATATCTAGAAAGAAACTAGGCTGCTTTGTTTGCATGCGTCCCCCACCCAAATTAGTTTGCTAGGCTTTTATATATAACAACAAATATATAACATCACACACATTACAGCATCACAGACAATTGTTCCCAGGGAAGAATACACTTCAAGTCATCTTGTTCAGGATAGCAAAGATGCTTTGGAGGGTTTATCTTTTAAGACCAGATTTGTTTGTATGTTGAATAAAGGACTACCTTATTGCATACAATTTTTTCGGTCTTTTCGTTTCCTTTATTGCTTTTAAGTTATGAGTTATTTTCTCATATGTAGCGAATCACCAGGCATTTTAAGTCCAGGGATAGTCCTTGTAAGGCCTCTCAGGTTTGAGCTCTGGATAGCCGAGTGATAACTAAAACAATCGTCAGTAAGTCCTTATTCTTTATAACAGCATTTAGGTCTTTGAAGAGAGACAGTAAACAGAACAGGGGCGAGTGATCCATGGGCTTTCGAATGATCAACTACCTTATAGCATTTGGCATTTTTATTTTAGAGAGGAGAGCTCTGTTCATAAAAGTCAAATAAACAGATTTTTTTTAAAAAAAGAAAAAGGAAAGGAACATAAGATAGAAGCTTATAAAAATATGCATGGCATGGAGGAAGTGGATAGATAAAGGTTTTTCTCCCTCTCCCATAACACCAGAACTTGTGGGCAATCCAATGAAGCCGAATGCTGGAAGATTCAGGACAGATAAAAGAAATTACTTCTTCATGCTGCACATAGTTAAACTATGGAACTCCCTCCCACAAGAGATAGTGATGACCACCAAACTGGATGGCTTTAAAAGAGGACTGGAGAAATGAATGGCTATCAACGGCTATTAGGCATGACAGCTTGCTCTGCCCCCCTGAGTAGGAGAAGACAGTGCTTCTGAATCCCAGTTGCTGGAAGACACAGGAGGGGAGAGATGCTCTTGTGCTCAGATCCAGTTGCAGGTTTCCCACAGGCATCTGGTTGGCCACTGTGAGAACAGGATGCTGGACTTGATGGGCCATTGGCCTGATCCAGCAGGCTCTTCTTAAATTCTTATGTCCGGTTAAAGTAAAGGTAAAGGGACCCCTGACCATTAGGTCCAGTCGTGGCCGACTCTGGGGTTGCGGCGCTCATCTCGCTTTATTGGCCGAGGGAGCCGGCGTACAGCTTCCGGGTCATGTGGCCAGCATGACTAAGCCGCCTCTGGCAAACCAGAGCAGCGCACGGAAATGCCGTTTACCTTCCCGCCGGAGTGGTACCTATTTATCTACTTGCACTTTGATGTGCTTTCGAACTGCTTGGTTGGCAGGAGCAGGGACCGAGCAACAGGAGCTCACCCCGTCGCGGGGATTCGAACCGCCGACCTTCTGATTGGCAAGTCCTAGGCTCAGTTGTTTAACCCACAGCGCCACCCACGTCCCACTATGTCCGGTTATATACCACCAATTACCAGTCACTGGGGACCATCTGTGAGAGAAGGTGATTGCCCTCAGGTCCTGCCTGTGGGCTTCCCAGGGGAATATGGCGGACCTTGTGGGGAAAAGGATACTGGATGAGACAGGCCCTTGGTCTGATCCAGCAGCAGGATCTTCTAGTGTTCTTACCTCACAAAGGAACCAGCCATTTCTGAGCAGATCACAAGAAATTTAGCATCCCCTCCTGATGCGATACCTTTTCCTTGATTATCCCTTTAATTATAGGGAAATTAAAAGCGGTTCCTCTCTTCTAATTGCTTTCCGTTACCGAGACACACACCCCTCTTGCCAGCCCAGCCCAGCTCCCTTTCATATGTCCTTTTTTGATATCTCTCCTGCCTTCTGTCACCTTCTGTCATGTTTGTTGCTATGGCAACCCCAGTCAGTGTGGCTCAGATAAAGGGTTGGTATCAGAGTCGGTCTCTGTGCCAAGTCTGTGGAGGCTGGGCAGAAATCGGTGTTCCCCACCCCCCAGTCCTGGTTAAAGGGTCTGTGTGGGCATGGAGGCCGAAAGCAAATGAAATGGGGCTTTCTGGCATCCTGAGAGTGGAGCGAAGGCAGAGCATTTAGCATTTCCAGTAAATCTTATTTTCAGCATCTTGTAAATCTTACCTATTGCATTTTGTGCTGTTTTATCCTGTAAGCTTTAGCGTCTGCTTCAGACCAAAAATGGTTTCAGTCAAATAAATGGCTTGTTTCACCTCAGAAAAAGGATCATTTCTCAAAATAATTCTGGCAACTTCAATTGGTTGGCAGAAAGATGGTATGAATGTATCTTCTCCTTAATTCATTTCCCCCCAAGCTTCTGAATGATCGATTTTGCTCAATTATTACATCCAAGTTACTTAATGAGACAAGATTTTGCATCGCTTTGCATACTTGTTTCAAATCATTCTTCAGAGAGTGAAATTTGAGGTGTTTCAAAAAGCTGAGTTCAGAGAGCTGCAAAAACTTTATAGTGTGTGTGTTTGTGTGTGTGTGTGTGTGTGTGAAGCAGAACCTGATATTCAATTCTAAATTATACCAATGTCTAAAGAGTTTGGATCCAAGTTGAATTCACAATTCAACAAATATTTCACAAAGTTGTTCAAATCAGTTTAATTATTTATTTAAATCTTTTTTTTTTAATCCCACCTTTCCTCAAATGTGGGAACTTGCACAGAAATATTAAGACAACAAAATCAATATATTAGATCAATCATATTGAGTTGTATCCAGCTGAATTATACTCTGGGTAGGCTCACTGAAATGAATGAACCTGAGTTGGTTGCGTCCGTTTTTTTCAACAGGTTTACTCTGAATAACATTGGAAAGAACCCATTGTTTGCCTTCTCAAGTATGTTCAGTACATTAAATAATATGAATTAATGTCAAACCAGGAGGGAAATCATTGGGACAGTTGGCAGATCTCTGCCTGTCAGGACTGAAGTGAGGCACAGAGTTAGGCCTGGGGCCTGTTGGGTTTCCAAACCCTGTCAGCCATCTTGCCTGATCTTCTCTTTAGGGCTGGCTTGTCTTAATTTGGCTTGACATATGTGAATTCTGAAATGCAGACATGTGTGACTGAGGGGGTGGGGGTGAAAATATTCGCTTGCTTTCAAGCTTTTAAATAAATAAATAAATAAAATCTGAAACCTAACTTCAGAGAGGACGGAAGAGGAAGAATGAACAATGAGCTGGGAAGGGGTGGGGAAAAGCTTTTGACACAGAAGAGGCATGAAACTGGATTAGACGGATTTGGCTGTGTCCCGGATGGAGAGCTGGGGACGTGGGGTTGGAGGCGAGTGGGTCGCCATCGCCAGAGGACAAGTGTTTCTCTTCTTCCCAGTTCTTGAGATCCCGATGAAGGGGGGGGGGAGGCAGAATCTCCTTAGCTTTGGCTCACAACAATGAGAGGTGAAACGTATTACCGCAGGTGTTAAATAAATTAGCCCCATAATGGGTGGGATGGGGGGGGAGGTAGGAAGGTGGGTGGGCAGCCTTGCCCCTCCCAGATTGAAAGTTTATTCACTGGCTAATCAAAATGACATGATGGAGGCTCACAGACTATAGCCAATTACTCTCCAAGATGGAAGAGGTCAGGAGGTTCTCCACGTTCACAAGGCCTGAAACTTTTTGTGATGTAAATTGGCTGAGAGCAAGCGCACTACTGCAAAAGCCCAGACTGCTAGGAAACCCGAGGAGGCCCTCTGCTTGCTTCTGAGATATACCACCAGCTGCTAGCCTTAAGGTCTAGAAACTTGTTTACCCGAAGAGGGATGGAATAAGTCAGGATGCAGAGTTTTTGCACTCAATACCAGGCGCTGAACTTTCAGGAAACCAAATTATGGAACATCCGCTCACCCTGGCTAAAGAACAAAAGCAAAATCCTGCACATGGAATATGGCAGCAATGAAGGGAAGATGGGCACAGTTAGAGGTTCATGGCTTTGATATCAAACTTTATTAGCAGTTTGGGGAACAGAAAGTTGGCCCTGGAGCTTTGGAGCCATTTCCAAATCCTGCCTTCATGATTTCACTTTCAAACTCAGCAGGAGGGCTGACATTTGAGGGTATTTTTCCTCCCCATTTATTATTTTTTTTGTAGAAAGCTGGGATTAGGTGGCTTGCAGAGAGGAAGTTTGCTCCAGGAATGGAATGGTTGGTGCATCTTAAAAAGCCTTTGTCCCGGGAATTCGAAATATGGGGTGGGGGAGAGGTAGGGGGTGACTGAAGGAGGCTGTCGAAAGAAACCAGAAACATGAACGGCACCTTTCTCCCGTTCTCACATTCCCTCATTCCTTCCTTTCGTAAAGAGGTCTTAGACTCCTGGTCACACTGGCCTCACATGATGCTCTCGCAAGGGGGAGATTATCCCAGGATGGAGGAATCTACTGAATGGTTGTTAAATCAAGAGGTCGTTTGGGAGTCAGTAAACTGCTCTTTTGTTTCCTCTAGGCCCAGCTGCTGAGAAAATGGGGCACCCCCTCAGCCACCCCCCACCACACATACACCAAGTCCTCTGTCTAAAGGAAACTCAGGTTTTTCCTCCCTGCCTCAAGTGGAATTAACTGAAGAAGGGTCCCCACCACCCTCCCTTTCCCACCTTTTGACTGACAGAAGAATCCACTTCTCAGAGTCCATGCAATCATAGATTGGGAAAGGGCTTTGCAGACCGTCACTCAGTCCAGCCTCCATCTTTGTTCTTCTTTGGCCTTTGCCTTTGACATAGAAGTTGTAAGGTAAAGGTAAAGGGACCCCTGACCATTAGGTCCAGTCGTGGCCGACTCTGGGGTTGCAGCGCTCATCTCGCTTTACTGGCCAAGGGAGCCGGCGTACAGCTTCCGGGTCATGTGGCCAGCATGACTAAGCCGCTTCTGGCGAACCAGAGCAGTGCACGGAAACGCCATTTACCTTCCTGCCGGAGTGGTACCTATTTATCTACTTGCACTTTGACGTGCTTTCGAACTGCTAGGTTGGCAGGAGCAGGGACAGAGCAATGGGAGCTCGCCCCATCGCGGGGATTCGAACCGCTGACCTTCTGATTGGCAAGTCCTAGGCTCTGTGGTTTAACCCACAGCGCCACCCGCGTCCCACATAGAAGTTGTACCTGTGACTTAAGTTTCTATATCCCTCATAAGAAGAGCAGTTTGTTACCAAAATTTGAAAAACACCCCCCACCCCCATACACACACACACACACACACACAGAGAGAGAGAGAGAGAGAGGGCACACTGCTCCAGCATTTGGGTTTAGGTGTTGACACATCTCAGGTTACCAGCTAAGAGGAAGGTGTTCTTGCCCACCTGGCGATTTATGTGTTCCCACCTGAAGGAGGCCAGGCAACCTTGGAGACAACCTTATATGATGATAGTGGACGTATGTATATTAGCTACTCCGTGGTGTGAGAGCCCACAAGAATGATGAGCATAATGTCCCTCTGGGTGAGACCCAGGTGGGAGAGTTTGCAGCATCCCAGGTAAGAGATGGGGAGGAGCCCCTGAATGTTTGAAGACTGGGTCTTGGATCCCACTTACTGAATACAGGTACATCATTTGGATCATAGTGATAGGGGAATCCTTGACAGCAATTACTTTGTGATGTTGCTGAAGGTAAGACAAGAGTTTTAGGTGGTGCACAGCTGGTATGAAGTGAAGGAGGAAGAGCTGGAGGAGGGTTTCCTTGGCCAGCAGGTCAAATGATAATATTCTGGGACTCAAACTTGGCATGAGGTTTCTAAGTGCTTTGAGAACAGTGCTGGAAGTACTGGGTGCCTCTTCAAATATTGATTTCATAAAATCTATGCACTGCTTGATTGTTTAAAAAAACCTCAAAGTGAAGTGGTTTACAAAGAGAATAAATGAACAGAAATATCAGTAAAAACAGAAAACCCCCCCAAAACATTCAAAAGATAAAACCAACAATAAACTAAAGAAAAGATTAAAACATACATCAACATTCTATATGTCTATAGAAAATGTCTAAACAAAAATGTAATAGCAGGCACCAAAAAGAGTACAGTGGTACCTCAGGTTACATACGCTTCAGGTTACAGATTCCACTAACCCAGAAATAGTACCTCGGGTTAAGAACTTTGCTTCAGGATGAGAACAGAAATCGTGCAGCGGTCGTGCGGCAGCAGCAGGAGGCCCCATTAGCTAAAGTGGTGCTTCAGGTTAGGAAGAGTTTCAGGTTAAGAACGGACCTCCAGAATTAAGTTCTTAACCCGAGGTACCACTGTACAGTGAAGCTGCATGCCTGATATCAATAGGTAGGGAGTTCCAGAGTGTAGCCCCCATTTTTGAAGGTGGACTCTTAGATCTTCATCTGAGGTCCTCCAGGTTCCCCCTCTGAGGGAGGTTTAGGGGGTGATGACAAGGAAGAGGGCCTTTTCAGTTGTGGCTCCCTGTTTGTGGATCACTATCTTCACTGAGATCCACTTGGCACCATCCACAAAAGATGAGGTTATAGAATATTGTGGAGCTAGAAAAGGTTCAGAAAGTGGACAGAGAAATGACCCCCCCCATAACATTAGAACCCAGGGACTTTCAAGCATGTATATACATTAGGAGAAATTCGCACTAATATGATTATGAGTTTTCATGAGGACTTCTTTTTTTAAAAAATAAATCCACAAACGTGTGCAAATGTGGAGAACTGACCTTAAGTTTGGAAAAATGAGAACTGACATTGACAGACTTGACCTTATAATATATTGTATACCTTTGATTTTATTATTTTGTATGTATTTACTTATTGTCAATAGGTTGTATCCAATTAAAGAATATAACATGAGCCTGCTGAATTAGGCCAATGGCCCATCTAGTCCCGCATCCTGTTCTCACAGTGGCCAACAATATGCCCCAATGGGAAGCCTGCAAGCAGGACCGGAGCACAAGAGGCCTCTCCCCTCCAGCAACTGGGATTCAGAAGCACTGCTGCTTCTCACTGTGGCTTGTAGCCTTCTCCCCCATGAATTTGTCCAATCCTCTTTTGAAGCCATTCTGGTTAATGGCCATCACTGCCTCTTCAGGGAGGGAGTTCCATCGTTTAACCACATGCTGCACAAAAGCTTAAGAGCAACCTCTAAAATTCCCCTGAAAGCATTAGATAAAACATATCCAGGTAAAATGTAAAATAAATGTGAGGTGATGATCACCCCTTGTTTTTAAGGGTATCTTTTTCTTTTTAGGTTTTGTCTTTGAATAAATTTCTCTACTTTACAACGGCTGGAGCTCTTGGCCTCCCACCCTGGGGAAATTCTGATCTGGAGAATGCAAAAGGCAAGAGGACGTCTCCTTCTTTCATGGAGCACCCTAGTCAAACCCCCTTAATTAACTTGGTTTGGGGGTCCTTTTGCCCCCAGCCTGTTGTCTGCTTGATTAGTGGGTTTGTCCCATTGTCCATCTGGCACAGATGCCCCCTGATGCAAATGCCAACACGAGGTGGGCATGGAGAAGCCATCTCCCAGGATTGGCTGTTCCCTCTGCTACCATAGAAACCCTGTTTAGCGGGAGAGAGAGAGAAAAAAACATCAAGGGTGTCTGCTGCTGGCAAGATGAATCTGTTACATTGTATTCCCCTCTTTTAGATGGACACACACACACCATTCAAATAAGTCCCCTGCTCTCTCACTCCCTGCAACTGCTTTATGATTTGGGTTCTCTGGGTTCTCTTTTTATTTGCCCCCCCTACCCCACAAAACTGCCCACCCCCTTTGAGACATACATTTCTATGTATTTTTGCATCAGATCTACTGACATCCCCCCTCATCATTCTCCTGCCCCCCACCACCATCAACCCCTCTGTTTTGTCTTAATATTGAAAAGCCAGCCATGGTCTAAGGACAATTAAAATATCTTTCTTGGGTGGTGGTGGTGGGGCTAATATTCAGAGCCTGGGGATTGCTCTGTCACTGAAGAATCTAGTACAGTGGTACCTCGGGTTACAGATGCTTCAGGTTACAGACGCTTCAGGTTACAGACTCCGCTAACCCAGAAATAGTACCTCAGGTTAAGAACTTTGCTTCAGGATGAGAAGAGAAATTGTGCAGCAGCAGCGTGGCAGCAGCAGGAGGCCCCATTAGCTAAAGTGGTGCTTCAGGTTAAGAACAGTTTCAGGTTAAGAACGGACCTCCAGAATGAACCCGAGGTACCACTGTATTTCAAATGGGGAAAGCCCTCTCTCACCCCGACCACCTTGTCAGGCATCAGTGTGAAGATGCACACACACGCAGCTCATTTCATGGGACGAGGCTCAGAGTTGGCATGGCTGACGTGTCTCATGCCTGGGAGACCCTAGTTCCTACCCCTGCTCTGCCACCATGATCCTCAAAGCAGTGGCATAGTGTGGGGGGCCAGGGGGCCATGACCCCAGGCACAAACTTATGAGGGGGTGCCACCAGGTCCCTCCACGCAGGTGCTGGCTTCTGCGGAGATCCCTGCCCCAGCAAAGGTGGCAGAGCCACCACCCAGATCCATCCTGGCAGGCCTTTTCCCCAGCTCCCCATCCTTCCCTGCTTGCCTGCCTGCCTGCCCTCAGGAATCTTAGGGCTGTGGAGCCCTGCCTGGCCTCACCACCATATACCCAGAGCAACCACAAAGGCTCTGTGCAGGCTGGGAGGAGGGCACTGTCCATGTTCCTTACGCCCCCAAGGGCACATTCCTAAGCCAGACTGCCCTTCGGTCTCCAGGCTGGGCCAGACCAGGGCTGGCCCCTGCTCACTCCTCGCTTGCTCACTCCTCGCTCTGTGCTCCATGGACAGCAGTGGGAGCAGCACAGTCACACAGTGAGCGGGTGCAGACAGAGAGAGGTGGGCAAGGGGCAACCCCACCCCGACCCCACTTGGCGTTCCTCTCTGTGGGCATCGGGGGGATTCATGCACCAAAGGGCCATGTTGGTTGGCCAGGCTCCCCGCTTCATGGGTGGGCAGGTGGCGTAGCACAGTCCCGCTGGGCTCCAGTGGAAGGTTGCTCCGGTGGCGGCTTGCCTGCCCCAGGTGCCGGCAACTCACGCTACACCACTGTCTCAAAAGACCATCAGAAGAGCCAGAGGCCTATCTAGTCCAGAGTCCTCATTCTCACAGGGGTCAGCCAGTTGCCTACTATAAGCCATTCAGGACTGGTCCAAAGAGCTGCAGCCAAACGGCTGGTTATAGGGAGCCTATGACTCCCTTGTTACAACAGCACCCCTGGCTACCAGTGTGTTTATTGGCACAATGCAAAGTGCTGGTTATAGTCCATAAAGCCCTATGTGGCTTAGGCCCAGGGTATCTGAAGGATCATATTCCCTCATACAAACACCCTCAGGCGCTGACATCTTCAGGGGATAAGAAAGAGGGCTTTCTTGGTGGCTGCTCCATGGCTCTGATGGCTGCTGCTGTGGAATGCTCAGTTCACAACCTGGTAGGCAGCAAGACACTTTAAGACTGTGGAAAGGAAAAGTAGGTGGAAGAGGAGAACAGCCAGCAAAATCCGTCAGCTTTGAGAGCCTCTGCTGGTAAACGCCTGAGAACTGCAGTCTGGATTCCCTTCAGCTGATCAGGCAGAGGATAGGAGGGTGGTTTGGGAAAGGCCTGGCTCCATCCTCTGATGCCATGATGGCTACCTAAATAGGATGTCCATGCACAGGTGCCCAGTTGGGAGCTTCTGGAAACTTCAAGAGAGGCTCAGTGGATGTCGGCTTGCAACACTTGCAAGTCTGAGAGACACCATGCGATCTTACATGGGACCACACCTACCCAGTTTCTCCACTGTGTAAGTGGGAAGGCTGCCAGGCCATACAGATATCAAGACCCATCTTTTTGCTTCCCATGCAGCTGATTAAGCTGATCACCAGTGGTTCAGAAGCAACCAGGTATGTGGCACTTCCAACTAAGATTGGTATTCAGCTTGTGCTCAGCCCTTTTGGCCCATCTCGGCCAACTTTTTATTTGTCAATACCTCATGTTATATATGATGTCAGGTGACTGGTGGTTGGGTGTGTCTAGCCAAAATAGCTTGGCGGGCCAAACGTAGAATTAATGTGGCCTGCAGATTCCTCACCCCACTCTGTATGAACAGGAATGTACAGTTCTCCACCAGGAGGGAATTTTGCAATTAGGGAGCCATTACCAACAAGACCCTGGTTGGCACAAGCCATGGCTGACGATGGAACTATCCCTGTTGAATTTGTTTTACTCACCCTGAGGTGCTGGATAAAGGGTGGGACATAAATATTTTTAAAAAATATATAAGTAAATAAATGTAGATCCCTCTGGGTGAGTGAAGACAAGGGACTGCTGGGCTCTCATCAGCACTGTGGTTTCCTGTGCAACCCAGCTACCCTGGAAGAAAACTTTTCGAAAAATGTTTTACAGATAGGAGCAAACAAGGAGGAAATCTGGATCTCAGCAGAGACCACCCAAAGCTGCATGGATTTATATTTTCTGTGCAATTTTGGGCGAAGCTTGGACACCATTCTCTTATTAGCCACAATAGCCTAGCAAAAACCCAGGTGGCAATAACTCTGTGGATTCCAGATGTTGGGGACACAGGGAGACTAAAATGATGGAGTGACTCCCTTATGAGAAAAGTTTGTAGCATTTGGGACTTTTTTGTTTAGAGAAAAGGTGAGTAAGAGGCGACATGATAGAAGCTTATAAAATTATGCACCGTGTGGAGAAAGTGGATAGAGGAAAGTTTTTCTCCATCTCTCATAACACTAGAACTCAAGGACATCCAAAGAAGCTAAATATTGGAAGATACAGAAAGTATTTATCCACGCAGTGTGAGATGTGGAAATCGCTCCCACTAGAGGCATCTTTAAAAGAGGATTGGACAAATTGATGGATGATAAGGCTATCAATGGCTACTAGGCATGATGGCTGCACTCTTTCTGAATACCATTTGCTGGAAACTGCAGGAGAAGAGAGGGCTTTTGTGCTTGGTTGGCCACTGTAAAAATATGATGCTGGACTACATGGGCCACTGGCCTGATCCAGCAGGCTCTTCTTCTATTCTTATGACTGTGCAGTACCTTTAGGCTCAGCTTGTGAACACCCAGAGATATCTGGCTGGCCACAGCTGGTCTAACGTAAGAATATAAGAAGAACCAAAGGGGCCCATCTAGTCCAACCAGATGCACCAATGGGATGCCCACAAGCAGGACCTGAGCACAGCTATCTTCAATGAGGCTAAATGTATAGGTAGTGTAAAATTACAGTCCTAAATAATCAACACTCAATTCCTAACAATTTATTCGGATAGCACAAACAGCCACACATGGATGACAAGCAAGCAAACAAGCAAGAATCACCAGCAGACGTCACGTGAGATAAAGCTACAAGCAATTTAAGGTGCCAGATCTATTAGGTGCTGTGAGGATGTTTTAAAATGCACAGTTAAAAAGGTAAAAGATGCAGAGCTGCATTCTCTTGTGCGGGAGCCACATGGCAGCCACCAGTGGGTGGAGCAACCAATGGGAATTTTACCTTTGAACTTAGCAGGCTAGTTTCTACAGTCATATCACACACACCCCTCTACCCTCCACCCAGAAAGGCAAGAGGCATGATCAGAGTTCAAGGTCTCACTTCCTGCGGGGGGGGGTACACTCAATAAGGGTGTGAACCAAGTCTGGAGAGGGGAATGGCCTGAAGAGAGTCCCGAGGGCCAAACAGAGAGACCTGGAGGGCCACTTTGATCTGTGGGCCTGAGGTTATATCCCATTTTATATCCCTTCAGGAAGGCTTTCTGAACAAGGCTTTAAAAGAGGATTGGGCAAATTTGTGGAGGAGAAGGCTACCGATGTCTACTAGCCATGATGGCTCTGCTCTGCCTCTGCAGTTGGAGGCAGGAATGCTTCTGAACACCAGTTGCTGGAAACCACAGGAGGAGAGAGGCCTCTTATGCTCCTGACCTGCTTGCTGGTTTCCCACAGGCATCAGGTTGGCCACTGTGAGAGCAGGAGGCTGGACTAGATGGGCCATTGGCCTGATCCAGCAGGCTCTTCCAATGTTCTTATGTACCTAACCCTTTGCAAGTCAATAATTTGTTCCTTCGAAACAACAACAACCTCCTAACAATTTTGCAATGGGAATGATGAGGCCGGTGATTTATGCTCAGCGTAAAATAATCTAGAACAAAAGGAGTAGAGTGCAAGATAGACTGCTTCCGATCTGTCACAAAGAAGCCATTGGTCAATTCATCGGCACTGGAGGCTCTGCATTATTGCAAGGAATCCCATCAACTTAGAAAGGGGACAAGGGAGTTGTTCAGATATGCTGCAGTGCTCAGCATATTTTACCCATCTCCACTAAACCTGCCTGTTTTATGGGCAGTATATGCCTATTGCCTTTGCCCCACATACCAGGGGTTGTGATGGTGAGCAAATGGGACAGGGTGGGGGGGGGTGGGAGCCCCAGACGAAAATCTGCTGTGATTGAGCTGAGCTATTATGCCTTTCTGACAATAGATTGGGAACTGATACCCACCACAGCGAACTGGGACACGTCTTGCCTGCACAATTCAGCGGGCTGTTTAACTGTCACGGCTAAAGGGGATGAACTGTTAGGGGGTGCAGGCGAAATTCTTCCCCGTCTGAATTTCTCCATAGATCCTGGAGTTTCAAACGACCAAGCGCTGCTGTTGTCTCAGCCTTTACTTCCAGGACTTGGACAGAGCTCATGTGAAGTTTCTCACAGTCTGCTGTCCTGTCTCTCTCACCCATCTATCTCTCTCTATGCCTGCTGCTCTAGGGGCTTTGATAAAACACTCCCCGTTGTGGGATTTTTTTTTTAAGAATGATGTGTGTTTGTTCTGGAAAAGTGGACCTCAAGGCAGAGCAAACTCAGAAATGGAACAATCGCAGAAGACAGGGTGGTACCAGAAGGGGGCAAGCACCCCTGAAAAAACCAAAAGCTCTCTCTCCCCACTTGCCCCCCATTGCTGGACTCCTGTCATTAGCACCCACTGTTATTATTTTTTCAGAGATCTTTACATGTGGAATACCACTCACTCACCTAGAAATATACTTTGCCCTTTCTGTGCATTTTTTTAAAAAATTGGTGCCACCACTGCACAGAATGGGATGTGGAGAGGTCTCTTCAAAGGAGATAAATTCAAACTTCCTGGCAAAATTACTCTTCCTAGAATCCCTCAGTATGCAAGTTTGTCAATACAATGGTGTTTATCAGTTTGTTTTGATTTATAAACCAGAAGGGTTGGGCAAAAGCAACCTAGTAAAGGTTCGTATGTGCCTCTGAAGTTTATCCACCGTTTGCCAACTTACAAGGAATGATGGAGGCGGAGGGAGGAGGGATTTTGTCACCGTAGAGACCTGAAATAAAGGGGGGGGGGTTCCTCAAGAAAATTATATTAATTGCAAAAAAATATATTAATTGCAAAAATGTAATCTCCTAATCTGATGCGTCTCTGGCCATTATCATCTATGGATATTGTTGGATTTGGGGACCTTTTCCTTTCTTTTTGTTAAATATTTAGTTTGGTAAGTTGATCCTTAGGGTTGTATCCAATGCTAGTCCTACGCAGAAAAGACCCACTAAAGTTATTGGGAAAATACTAACTTAAATTCATTAATTTCGATGGGTCTGCTCTGAATAGGACTAGTATTGGATACAACTCTTGATACTTAAATTGTCGTTAAATTCATTGATAAAATTAAATTTAAAAAGAAGAAGCACCCAGGAAGCATAAATTTCAAGAGAAACACTTGAAAATGCATGAAATTCAGGATTATTATTATTATTATTATCATTGCTGCTGCACTATTCTGGAATAAAAATTGATCAAAATCGCCTTTTCATTTCTATTTCTTTCACTGTGGGTGTGGAATTATAATGGTTGGGAAATTGCTGTAGGTTTCTTCCGTCTTTTATCTTTTAAAAGCGATATCTTGTTAAAATCGGTTTTTTTAAAAAATAAATAAATATTGAGCACATCGTCATACCATTCCGGACGTTTTTGTTCGCTTCTTCTTAAGATGCGTGTTTTTGAGAAATATTGGAGGCTTTTTGTTTTTGCTTTCGTCCGTCTACTTATTGGATACACGACTCTCGAGTCTTTTTTGGGGCACGCTGGCCACCGAATTCCCGCGGGACTCTCGATGTATCTAATTGTTATTTATTTATTTAAGACATTTATATACCGCTTAATTATCCTCATTTCTAAAAGGATGTAAGGTAAAAGCTGTCCGCAGAGAATGGGGTCGCGGTGCAACCAAAATCAAACTCTAGAGTCCTCTTACCCTTTCCCTTTACAAAAAAAATGGAATGGAAAGCGTACGCTCAACCCGCCATTGCTAGAATTGACTTCCAAGTACTTGCACTGCAGTCCTATACTGCAGTCCCTACTCAGAAGTAAGTCCTATGGGGTGGGACTTACTCCCATGTAAGGGCGCACAGGCTGCCAGGTTAATTTTCATTCCTTCTAGTAGTTGATCTTCCCAGCTGTCCTAGTGGAGTTCGGGTACTTAGGGCCACGATCCGGTCTACGGTAAGTATACTGGAGCCGCTTCGTGGGTTTTAAGAGAGAACGCTTCCATTTCATTTTGCGAGTAAAATCCTAGACCCGCCTAACAAGGGACCTTTTTCTCCGTTAAGCAAAGTGAGATGTTTCAAATTTCTGATTCCAGTTATGTTTTCAGATCGGGTTAATAGGGGGGCGGAGGGGCATCTTATGTTGAATGATTTCCTGAGGGCACGAATGCCAACTTTCAGTAGCTAGCTGCTAGATCTTATCAAATAAATGCAGATATTTTCATCTAGCTCTCATCCATACAAACGTACGCCTTACGGGAAAATTAAGAAACTATTCGGCCAAGCTGTGAAACTGGCGAAAGGCGACTTTCTACTCGCCTGTTATGCCCTTTTGAAAGGCGGGCAAACTCTTTTTTTTCGCATTTATTGTGAATTACTTCGCATTTAATTGGGAAATGCGAGAGAATTATGCCCCCCCTTCCTCCTCCCCGTTCACACACGCAAAAGTAGGACAGCCTCACCGAACCCTTTTAAAATCAGCTTATAAAACCCGCTCTCCTCTCCCCCATCTTTGTAATTAAAAAATCAAACGATGGGCAATTAAATTAGGAATAACCTCAGAACAGGAAGCCAAACGCCGAGGCAGGAAGCCCAGCCGCTTGCAAAAGGCAGCCACGCAGTTGAGATACATGCAGATATATAGATATACAAATGTACGGGGAGATATATAAATAGACACGTCTAGCCTCGACTACAGGGAAAGCAAAATGCCCACTTATTTAATTTGACCAGGGAGGTAAAAACCACAGAGGGAGAGAGAGGCAATATTATGTGTGCTGCTTATTTTTCCGTAAGCCTCATTAAATCAGTGGGGCCTTACTTTCGCGTAAAGACGCAGGAAATTCCCCTTTCGGATCCGACCTCTGCGAGAGATTAGGCGAAAAGGAAGAAACCTTCAGGGCCTCAGTTTTCACACCCGTAGTATGGGTAGTGCTTCTCCCCTCAAAAAAAATGTTTAGGGGTACTCTCGTTTTCCTACACATATTGAAATACTGCCCCACAATGAGGCCAAACTTAGATTCACAAAATGTTTAGGGATATGCGTACCCCCGCGTACCCCCAGGAAAAAAAGCATTATAACACCTTGTATACGTGGCTAAGCGAATGGGAAGCGCTTCATCTAATACTGATAACAGAGAATATCCAACGTCAGGCAGAGTCGTCGTCTTCATCGTTTCTTTGTACGCCGCCTTTCCGTAATCCATACCGTGCTCCTGGCGGGTTACAACAGGAAAAGGTTTACGTGAATACAGAAATGTAACAAAAGTAGTCACCGGCAACGAGCGAAACATTTCAGGACGTTCGCAACAAAATTAAACCTAAGTAACAATAATAATAGTAGTCAGAGTAAACCCATCAATGGGTTTAAATTCATTGATTCCAATGGGGTGCAATAATAATTAAACAAATTATTAATAACAACAGCAATAATATTTTATTTATTTAAATATATATATTATTTAAAGGTATTGTTGATCCCTATCCCTTAGCAAGGCTTTTGGCATTTTAAACCCTCACAACGGGAGATCAATAAATAAACTTTTGGGGGGCGGTGGTGGGGAAGCTGCGAACTTCCCCTCTTCTTAGGCGTGTATTTTATTTTATTATTTATATATTTGCTTGCTGCTAAGGTTTTTATTCCGCCTCTCGTTAAATCACAGAAGAGGCCCCTGGGATTCAATGGACTCGCCCATCGATTTCACCAGAGCTGGACTAACAGAGTTGGACTAACAGTCGGCTGGTCACCGGCCACGAAGAATATATTTAACAGGTATATTAAACTGTTACTGGAATCCAACCGGTGAAGCTTCTCCCACCTCCACCCCCCCCCAAAAAAAAACTTGAGTGCCACCTGCTCGACTTCTGCCGGTGCCTCTGGCGGCTCTTAAAGGCAGAAGAGCAACGGGCAGGAGGAAAAGGTGGCAACCATTGGCAACCATTCAGCCCCCTCCCAAATCCCAAACACTCAGCGGAGTTTTTCAATCACTGCAGAAGGAGAGCAGGAATAAAACGGTTAAAATGAATTTCGAACACGCTGCCAAATGAAAGGGGCTTTGTGCGCCTTTTCCTGCTCCGAATTGACGTTAAACTCGAATAAGTGACATTTCCCACCACCCCCGCCCTCTCTCTTTCCCGCCTCACGCAGCTTGAATGAAAATTCGGCCGGACGGGCTGCCCTAACTCTTGCTTGGAAACAGTCTCAAAGCTTTTCGCAGTTGCAATTATAGTTTTTCTCTCAAATTCGGGAGAAAAGAAAGGGCGAGGCGGAAAGAAGAGAAATAAACGCCTTACACGTTTAGCAAAAAAGTGTATTCACACACATACATTCTGCCATTCTTTATATCTTTAAATATATATATTATTATCATTACTATTTATTAATACTGGTTAGTATTAATATTAATAGTACTCGTAGTGTTTCTTATACGTCCATCGTAAGATCCCAGTGTAGTATTATTATTATTATTATTATTATTATTATTATTATTATTATTTATACGCTTTTAAAGGCGTTTTATATTCCACAACGATTTCTTTTTTTAAAAAAAATCAAAAATCGTACTAGTTTTCTTTGTCAATAATCGGTGATTAAGCAAATCATCCTGCTGTTATTTAAGCCTCCGTCTTAACACATGCGAGGGAGTCAGATCCTATTGAATTTAATGGGATTTATTTCTCAGTAAATCTGTGTTAGCCAGGTCGGCGCTGCACTTAATCGGTCATCATCGGGTTTTTTCTGGTTGCTTAATTTTGAGGCGTGGAGTCTTATCTCCCCCCACCCCCCAGGCTCCCTTCCTCTATGTATAACGTATAAAAGGGCATTTCTCCGCAAAAAAAAATATTATTATTGATTCAGAAACTCGTATAAAACGAAAAGCGACATCCCCATAACAGGAACCGCTATATTTTTAGCTGTTTCAATTTTATCCGTAAGCCGCCTCTGGACCCTGTCGGGAAGAAAGGCGGGATATAAATAACAACCGATAAGGATCTAAACGAAATAAGGGTCAGCGAGGGTTATTTTCAATAAAACGTAGTTTAGGATCGAGCCACAAATAAGTGCACGTTTTAGAATTCGATTTCCTTTGAAGCTAATTATTTGCATTGTGATTCTTATTTTGTATGTTTTTACTATTATCCTCCTGGAGAACCTTGGCGGCAGTAGCGCGAGTCTGCACGGGGCAGAGGTGATAAGAGCGTGCCTGTATATAGATCGCCACAAAACGCCTCCGCCAACGCCGCCAAAATTAAGGTGTTTGGTTTGTTTTTTTCCTTTTAAAGTAAGATGTAAGCAAATTCTCTCCGGTCGGTGTTTTCAGATCCTCCTCTGGGTGTGGTGAGGTGTCTTAACCAGTACTGAAAAGGAAAACAACTTTAGGGATTTATTTCGGGAGACTTTCTGAAACCCGCGTCTCTAAAACGCGGAATTAAACCCGTGTTTTCATGAGCATTTATTCTCTTTGGGGTGCTTCGATTTAGAAGAGGGTGGTGCTGGGCTCTATAAGCCTAGAGAAATCCTGATCATCTCTCTGCAGAAGGAAGACCTATTTCATCCATCCATCCATCCATCCAGTCATTTACTTTGTGTCCCCACTTTTTCTCCAACATGGTCCCCCCCCATTTAATCCCCACAAAAACCCTGTGAGGTAGGTTGGGCTGAGAGTAAATGACTGGTCCATGGTCACCTAGCGAGCTTCACGATGGCCAAGCAAGGATTCGAACCCTGGTTTCCCAGGCCTGGCACACTAACCACTACACAGCACTGCCTTCAACAGGGCTTACTCCCAGGTAAGAATGTCGAGATGCTGCCCCCAGAAGAGCCCCCTTCTTCAAAATCAGTCCTCCCCCCCCCTTTGTTCTGGAGAGCTACTGCTAGTCAGCGTAGACAATACTAGGCTAGATGGATGAAAGGTTTGATTAAGGATTCATCCATCCATTCATCCATCCATCCATTCATTCATTCACATCCCACTTTGCCTCCAAAATGTTTCTCTTCCCCTCTTCATTCGATCCGCACAACAACCCTGCAAAGTAGGTTAGGTTGAGAAGCAGCAACTGACCCAAGGTCACTCAGTGGGGATTTGAATTCTGCTAATCTAATCCAGTGCTCTAACCACTACACCACACTGGCAGCTTCCTAGGAACCTATGAGCAGTGGAGAGATGTGCCGCAACAAGGCCCATGTTGCCCCTCTTCCTTCTTGTGGGCTTCCTGGGGGCACCTGATTGGCATCTGCAGGAAAAGAGGAGGAGGGGCTAGATTGGACCTTTGCTCTGGTTGGTGGAGTCTTCTTCAGGACAAATGGGAACCCCACAGGTGTGCTCTTAAAATATTGATCCACTACACAATTGTCTATCTCCTCTGCTCATGCCAGTTTTCCAAGTGCTTACTCCAAAGTACAGTGGTACCTCGGGTAAAGAACTTAATTCTTTCTAGAGGTCTGTTCTTAACCTGAAACTGTTCTTAACTTGAGGTACCACTTTAGCTAATGGGGCCTCCCGCTGCCCCTACGCGATTTCTGTTCTCATCCTGAAGCAAAGTTCTTAACCCGAGGTACTATTTCTGGGTTAGTGGAGTCTGTACCTGAAGCGTCTGTAACCTGAAGCGTCTGTAACCCGAGGTACCACTGTAATGCCCATTTACAATGGGGCTTATTCTCCAAATGGACTGCAGTTTTGGGAGTTGCAGGCCAGGACATCCAGGGTTGGAGGAGGCTGGCTCAGGGCCTTAGAAGCAAAACCCTCTGGAAGCCAACAAGCCTTAACTTCTGAGTAAACATGCGAAGGAAGAGAAAGGAGGAGGAGGTGGGTGGCAGCAGCAATGTCCCTTCCAAAAACAAGTGTTAATCTTTATTGGTTTTCAATACCACTTATGGAAACCATTTTTTTTAAGCCCTTGCAAATATCAACGAGCATCAAAGCAATTGCCACCCTTCATTTCCCTCCCTTGCACCCGTTTCCTTTTCTTCATGTCCTCTTTGTGTACCTGATGTCCTTTCTTCTTCTCTGAATGAAGGGGTGGATCGTTTAATTATGATGTCGGTATGTATTTATTTTAAAGGAATGAGCAGAGATCCTTTGATGTCCATTTGGAACAGATCAGAAAGGTGTGGTCATGGATGATGGATAGGGAGATTCACAGTATACATATAAAACACTATGATGTCACTTCAAACCACCATGACTTCCCCCAAATATCCTGGGAACTGGGGTTTGTTGAGGGTGCTGAGAGTTGTCAGCAGACCCCCTCCATTCCCCTCAGAGAAACAATTCCCAGAGTGGTTTAACAATCAACCCCTCTTACCAGTGAACTCTGAAAACTGTGGCTCAGGAAATCTAAAAGCCCCTTAAATAAAGCACATTCAGACTAATATGTCTGTTACAATGCAAAGTTTAGCAGCACCTTAAAGGTAAAGGTAAAGGTAAAGGTAAAGGGACCCCTGACCGTTAGGTCCAGTTGCGGACGACTCTGGGGTTGCAGCACTCATCTTGCATTACTGGCCAAGGGAGCCGGCGTTTGTCCGCAGACAGTTTTTCTAGGTCATGTGGCCAGCATGACTAAGCCGCTTCTGGCGAACCAGAGCAGTGCACAGAAACGCCGTTTACCTTCCCACCAGAGCGGTACCTATTTATCTACTTGCACTTTGACGTGCTTTCGAACTCCTAGGTTGGCAGGAGCTGGGACCGAGCAACGGGAGCTCACCCCGTCGCTGGGATTCAAACTGCTGACCTTCTGATCAGCAAGCCCTAGGCTCTATGGTTTAATTTCATTCTAGCATAAACCAGCCAAATAAATAAATAAATAAATCCGAAATACTGCCCTCCAGAACTACAATTCCCTTCACCTCTGACTCTCATTAGCCATGCTGGCAGGGAATGATGGGAGTTGTAGTCCACAACATCTGGGGAGGACCTTGTTGACTATCCCTGGAATAAGCTTTCATGGGCTAGAAATCAATTAAATACAAGAAATATTATATTGGGTTGCTTAGATACACTAGTGTGTGCATGTGTGTATTGGGGTGGGGATCTTAAGTAATGAGTGTGTGCTTTACACTGGGTGTAAATTGCAAGGGATTGGCTGGAGAGGAGAGGGGCACCGGTCTGGGATCCCAGGATTTAATAATTAGATATACCTATTCCCTCCCCTCTTCCTTTCAGGACCTGTAGAGGACCTAAAAAGGGTGGTGATGGCAGCAACTACTGAGCAGTAAGACCCAACTGGCAGCACTGCAGGGTTGTTGTACAGCAGTTGGGCACTGAAGGGGCATGAGAGGTTCCCCTGAGCATTCCCCGTTCTCCACAATGAGATTGCAGGAAACAAAATGCAGAAAGTAAAGAATGACAATTGTGTTACTAATAGTGACCTGTCACAGCACAGCACAGGTGATGGTAACACAAACACCCTGGCATTGGTCAGCTAATAAACACATACACTGTGATTTTTTTAAATGAATAAAACCCCACTTTATCCAAAACCAAACCTTTTGATGAATTGTACTTCAGTGGTTTCACATTTATGTCACCCTTTAAAATTTGTTTGCTCCAGGATGACTACTTGAAGGTCCCGGGTGACTGAAATGTCCCTTCTGTGGCTTTCGAATGTTGCCCGTTCTGATGCCACATTTGTGTCCTTAGCCCACTTTTCCACTTTGAAACTGACACTATTACAGGTGCCACATAATACTCATTCCTCATTTGTAGGAAATTGAACTTTTTAGTGTGGCAGATATGTAGAATCTTGATGTGTTTTTTAATCTGTTTTTAGTTTATCACTGATTTAAATTTTGGGGGAATGGTTTAAATAGTTGTTTTATGGATAATTGCATTATTTCATTTTTTTGTAAGCTGCTTTGAGGTGTGTATGTGTTACAATCAAGCAATGTGTGTGTGTGTGTGTGAGAGAGAGAGAGAGAGAGAGAGAGAGAGAGAGAGAGAGAGAGAGAGAGAATTATTTGTCCAGTGTAGAATGCAGAAAGGCATTGTTGGGACTGGAAGATGGTGACATATATCACCTTGGAAGGCGAGAGCAGGTGTGAATGAACCCTGGACATTGTGGGTCACATTATTAGGTCCTGTAACCTTGGAGCTACCAGAGGAGATGGTTGGACAGAGTTGGCACCTGCGCCTGTAGCAGGAGCTGTTCCCTCTCTGTGTGTCTCTGTTACATGGATGGCTGTTGCTGGTGAAAAGCTGTTTTAAGTTGAAGGTGCTGTTATCAGCAAGGACCCGTCTTGCACCCGGGGCCTGTGAGCAGGAAGCAGCAGTGTTCACAATTCATCTTAATGGTTTTACCTAGGCCACCCAGTAAACTATCTAAAGTTCAAGTGTTTTCAATGGAAGGAAAGCTGCACTTAAATCTCTCTCAAATTCTGTGGAAGTTCAAAAGTGTATAAATACAACTCTTGGGTGCCAACCAGTTAAAAGATTTTTAACTGATGGATCATTCCAGCTCTTTTCAGGTGACTGGACTTGTTTTCAAACGAAGCCATTTCATACCAAACCACATTAACGGGGTTTTGTTATTGTTTTGAAAGAAGGGGAGTAGGGTTGGTTGCCAGCTGACAGGAAAATTTCTGTCGTTTCTCATAGTTTTGTACAGTATGATGTGCTCCATACAGAAATCAGCAGGTTAGGTTCTCCGTGGTGAGGAGATAAGCAGTTTGCATGCTTGCAAACTAATTTGCAGTTAATAGCACAGGAGCAAATCTTAATCTTAAACAGCCTAATCCTATACATGTTTACTCAGAAGTAAATCTTATTCATCTCAGTAGGACTCACTTCCAAGTATGTGCATTTAGGATCAAAGCTTAAAATGCCATAAAGGCTGCAGCTTCTCAAACAAAAATAAAGAGAGCTATTGAATCATCTCTTTTTTTTTTCTTGCAAATACTGTAAATTAAAGGTGAGATTTGCTTACTTGTTTCCAAACCTGTTCAGCAAAATTATTTTCCACAGAAGTGACAGGTTGTTGTTGTTGTTGTTTTTTGGTCCCCTACCCTCTGGATGAACCTGCAGATCTTAGTGGCCATAGCCTCTGCCTGCTGCCCCAAACCAGATAAAGAGCTAGGTAGAGCACTGAGTTTTTATTACCTGGGGAAGAGAAGAAATGCATTGTTTAGGAACATCTCCGGATGACTCTACTCATCCCTACTCAGCCCCATAAAAATTCATTTAAAAATACACTCGTTAGATTGGGCTGTGCCATTAACAGCAATGGAAAGAGAGGGCACAGATTTGGCTGTGCCAGTACGGGCAAGGGAAGGTGAGGGCACTTTAATGAGTTACATCTGAAAGGAGTGCTTGAAATACTGTTAAAAAGATGAGGTATTTTTCAGTATCAGTTTTTGTAAAAAAACAAAATGGGAGGGGAGTAGATTTTTGACTCAGCCTTAGCCTTGTTGCATCACCCACTTCCTTTCATCCATCCACAACCAAATAGTTTTCTGGTGGCTGCTTTCTTTAGGGAAACGAAGACCCCAAAGAAATGTAGAATCTGTCTGCTGAGTAAGTCGCTCATATTTTGTATGCTTTTGACCATTGCAGCGTGGACTCTTAGTGTGCCCTGCCCTTGGCTCCCTCATCTCTTTGGGGGCTCAGTCTTTTTTGGCCACTCCTCACAAAATGCCACGAATTGGCATCCATCAGGCACTTAGAGATCCTCAGATGAAGTAGGTGCTTCAACGGGATAGTACATTTGGTCAAGACAAGCCTAGAAAGGGAGGGAGGGAGAAACTTCCTGTGTTTTGTTGCTCTATAAAAACAGTGTCAGTTGGCACTGAGATTTAGGAGCATGTGCCCAGTTATAACTTTAAAGAAACTTAAGTGTGTGCCCATTGATGGCATCCCTGCCCCCCTTTCTTCGTACAAGGGAATGGAGGTGATTGGCTGAAACAACCTTTTGTTTGTTTGTTTCCTGCCTTCAAAATGGCTGCCCTTGAGAATGAGAAATTGGCAAAATCTCTTTTAGTTTCCCTTCCTCTGTTGTCTCCCCCCACGCCCCCAATGTCAAATTTCAGAATTCATCTCCTTCAGGGCAAGGACTGGTCTTATTCTTGCCAATCATATCCTTACCAGTGCTATTTTTCTAGAAACGAGGTACCAGAACTCACCATGAATGCTTTCCTTGTTCCCTTATAATGGCAATGGAGCCCACCTGAGAGATGCCGGAACTGAGTTCCAGTGAGCTCCGGCAGAAAGAAAAGCCCTGCTTATACCTCTTATACCTGGCAAAATCTCCATAAGTAATAAGGGCACTTGTGCAGTCAGACCCACATTTCCACATGGGGCTGGCTACCTCGCCTGTTGACTAGCCGTGCGTCTGAGGTGATCAGGAGTGAGTGAATTTTCAGAGTGAGGGAGGCTTCTAACAGAAACCCAAGGCCCAGATTCACTGCAGAAGCCCTAGCCGGCCGGGCCTTGGAGCCTGAAGCTCAAATTTGCCTGACAAAATGGTGGCGCTTAATGAATGAGGGAACTGTGGGGCCTGTTGGGGAACTGTGGGGCCTGTTGGGGGGGTGAGGGTAGGATATGCTTTTGTCTCTGCTGGGTGAGAAGGTCTCTTCCACCGAATTAGCGAGGCAACATGGCTTGAAAGGGGGTGGGAGGGCAGGATGAATGAACAAGCCCCTTCTGTTCCAAGGGGGCACAGCAGTTGGCACGTATGGACGCCCCCCCAACACACCCCGCCTCTCCTCTTTTCTCCCGCTCGGCTTTATGCTGTGCCAGCTGTGCCCTCCCAATCCTGCCCCACTTCCCCCCTCCCGCCAACGTTGGCACCAAATGAAGGGGGTCCACCCTGGCAGCGTCTCTGAAGAGATTAAGGCCTCGGTGTGCTTTTTGCCTTTTTTCTTCCCCCCCATCCCTTTTACCCCTCAGTGGCTGGGAACAGGAAACGTGATGCTAATTGACTTGCAAATTAATCATTTGTCCCTGCGCCTGATAATTAGTGCTAACGATTTTATATACCCAAACCCCATTTCCCCCTCCCTTTTCTTCTTCTTCCTTTTTTTTGAAGGGGTGCGGTATATGTTTTAATTTTTATTTCCCCCTCCCCACCTCCTTGAAATTTCCAATGCCTCTCCAGCTGCCCCTATATAGCAAAATCATTTGGGGCGGGGGGGGGGGGGAGAAGGGTGTGGGCAGAATGGCCGGTGGTAAGTAGCAACCAGGCCAGACAGTAAGGCCAGTCACCAATGTTGATTTCCTTCCCACCGGTCGGTGCCAGCTCCCTTGATCCTGGGTGTCCAATAAATGAAGATTCTTTTTTGTGTGTTTGGGTGAGTGGGTGGCAGTGGGGAGATGACATGGTTGGAGGAGGTTAATCAGGTTGGGAGAGGGAGGGAGAAAGGCTAGTCCCAAACGCTTCTTTTGATTTTATCCCTACGAAGAGTCGGGATGATGAGCCAATGGCAACATTCCTGAGACAATATCCTGCTTGTTTCAGGACTGGCCATTCATAGCAGGGAAGGTTGGGAAGAAACAAGAGTGTTCAGATTGGAAAGGGAGCGCTGAGGCGGGAGGGGGGTCCTTTAATGAAATCCCTACTCCTGTAACTCTCACTTTTAGTCAACACTCCCCCCCCCAGCTTTCTAAAAAACAATAGCTAGTAAATGGGGAGGGCATTACAAAAGAGGGGGTGTTCATCCTCCCCCCTCCCCCCTGACCCCGGCATCTTGTTATTTGAGCACAAAAAGCAACAACAATGTACCCAGTTCATCAGTTCCACCTAATCTGCCAGGTCTGACCCTAGGCGGTGAGGAGGCAGAGGACAAGATGGCAGCCTCGTCCCACAGCCAGGCGGCGATCGCAGTGCCAATGGGATCTCAGGCCCCATCTGCCTTATAAGTTTATAAAGCAGATATCATACCACTTTAAACAGCCATGGCTTCCCACAAAGAATCCTGGGAAGTGCCGTTAAAGTTGCTGAGATCTGTCAGGAGACCCCTGTTCCTCTCACAGAGCTACAGTTCTCAGAGTTCGCTAGAAAGAAGGGCTGGTTGTTAAACCATTCTGTGAATTATCGCTCTGTGAGGGGATTAGAGGTGGAGCATCTGCTTCGCATACACAAGGTCCCTGGTTTAATCCCATGCATCTCCAGACTGTCCTTTGCCTGAAACCCTGGAGAGTCACTGCCAGTCGGTGTAGGCAACACTGAGCTGGATGGAAGCAATATAAGAAATAAGACAGCTTCCTGTATTCCTAAAGCCCATTGAACTCAGCGGACTTCTAATTAGACATGGGCAACATTTGCTGTGAATCTGCACCTCTCTCTCTTTCTCTTTCTCTTAAGGCCACATTATAGGGTTGCCGTATTTTGAAGAGCAAAAAAAGAAGACGCTATGACGACTCTCATTTTGAATACCCCCTACTATATGTAGGCTATAGAAGCTGTGACATATTGCTGAAAGCGGCAAGAGAAGAGAAGAGGAAAGCAAGTCTTCAAATACCTGTTATGTCTATGTCTCATCCAGAAAGTATAACCAGAGACATTTTGGCAAATTAAAAAAACCAACCCAGACAGAAATTTTACCCCAGAAAAAGAGGATGTGCCATGGAAAAAGAGGACACATGGCATCCCCACATTCACACCGTACATTTGAAACACTGTTATACCACTTTAAACCATCATGGCTTCCCCCAAAGAATTCTGGGAGCTGTAGTTTGTTGAGGGTACAGAGAGTTGTTAGGAGAACCTCTATTCCCCTCACAGAACTTCAATTCTCAGGACTCCCTGTGAAGTGAGATTATTAAAATACTCTGTGAATTGTAGTTCTCTGAGGGAAACAGGGATTTCCTAACAACTCTCAGCACCTTTAGCAAGCTACAGTTTCTGGGACTTTGAGGGGTTGGGGAGCCATGACAGTTTAAAGTGGTATGAAACTGCTTTAAATGTATGGTACAAATGAGGCTCTACAGCTACCCTGGCAACAGGGCAGTATCCTAAGGATATAAGGAGACTCTGGCTGCTGGACCAGATCAATGGCAAACAGTCCATCTGAGTTCAACATTCTTTTTCCCACAGTGACCACCCAGAGACCTATGGGAGACCCACAAGCAGAGACATGGCTACAACTGCCCTCTTCACTGTCATCCCCCAGTAGTTGGTGCCTCTAATCCTGGAGATGGTAAATAGTCATCATGACCCATAGCCATTGGTAGCCTTCTTCGCCATGAATAGCCATATCCTCCACCACACCAGAGTTTTTAATGTTTAAAGTTTTATTCTGTTTTTAGTCCTATGTTGGGAGCTACCCAGAGTGGCTGGGGAAGCCCAGCCAGATGGGCAGGGTGTAAATAATAAAATTACCATTACTACTACTATTTGAGGAGACCAAGCTAGCTTAGGGGTGCAGGGCAGGCCACAGAGTCAGCACAGCTTCCTCCTCAAAATCCTCACCTCCACCCCACAGCACCTGCTGCTTGAGGTGGCTGCTGCCCTTTGCCTAATGCAGGGGTAGTCAACCTTTTTATACCTACCGCCCACTAACCCACCTTTCTTTATGGTAAAATTTCCTTACCGCCCACCAGTGCTCGATGGAAGGAGAATTCAGCTTGTGCTGTAGAACCCCCTGCTGCCCACCTAGAATCCCGAAATGCCCACTAGTGGGCGGTGGGGACCAGGTTGACAACCCCTGGCCTAATGGTAGGGCCTCTTGCTGCATCCCGAGGAAGGCAACTCTATGTCCAAAACAGCAGCTCTCCATTTGAGGCCAGAGAGGTGGCCTCCCTGTCCACCAGTGGTTCTCCTCCAGGCACATACTCAATGGATTTGAACTCAACACACAAAACAGGATTGGTATGGATCATCCAGTCTTGTCTCTGAAGTAGAAAGGATGCATTAGGCCTCCACGGACCTGAAGTCCTCCAGATGTTTTGGATCACAACTCCCATCAGCCTAGTTGTTGTCTTTTTCCTGAGGGTACTCAGGGATAAGCAGTACCAGAACATTTTTTTCTAGGAAAAAAAGCACTGCATTAGCCCCGCTCAGAGGGGAATCATGGATGTCTGGGGGGGGGGAAGGGTTGCCCCTCTGGAATCATAAATGTATTTATTTATTTTAATGGACACAGACACGCATTTCCAGCTATGGAAGAAGATATTTTGAGGGACATCCTGTTGAGAATGGCTGCCAGGACCATTCTCGGAGGAGAGCCTGCCTGGGCTGCTTCTGCAAATGTTACAAAATGTGGAAATCCTACGTATACAATGATAGTATAAACAAAGGAGATGTGGTGCCTTTTTGTGATCAGGTGAGCAGCTTAGGGGTGCTGCTGATCCCGGCTCTGCTTTAGGGGGTGGGGCAAGGAATACAAACCTAAAGTGCTGACTAGGTACTCAGGAAATCTGTAGTGAAAATTCCCTTTCCGGGGAAACAGAAACTTAGTGCCACGGTTTTGATAGGTTGGAAGTTGAAAGAAAGGCCCAAAGTTTTTCTATATAGGGCTGCTGGAGAGAAAGCAAAGAAGTAGAGTGGTTTCTGTGTCTTTAAGCTATGGATATCTGCAACTACCATATTTTTCACTCTAGAAGATGCACCAGACCACAAGACGCACCTAGTTTTTGGAGGAGGAAAACAAGAAAAAAAATATTCTGAATCTCAGAAGCCAGAACAGCAAGAGGGATCGCTGTGCAGTGAAAGCAGCAATCCCTCTTGCTGTTCTGGCTTCTGGGATAGCTGTGCAGCCTGCATTCGCTCCATAAGACGCACACACATTTCCCCTTACTTTTTAGGAGGGAAAAAGTGAGTCTTATAGAGCAAAAAATACGGTACTTCAAATGGGAGAAGAAGCTGGTAAAATGTGGACTAGACAATGTTACTTTTAGGTGGATTTGTCTTTGGTTGACTACCTGAGCCCAAGGAGTGCTCACTAATGGAAATGACGCAGAGTTCTATCCTGGGCCCATTGTTCAATGTCTTTATAAACGACTTGGATGAAGGAATTGAGGGGACATTCATCAAATTTGCAGATGGCACCAAACTAGGAGGGGTAGCTAATGCCGCAGAAGACAGAATCAGAATTCAAGATGACCTTAATGGAGTAAAGCAGTAGAGAACAACTCATTCAAAACAATTATTATTATGAACTCCAAAAGTCGGGAGGCAATTCAGTGGTGGAGAAGTTTGGAAGCATCCCTGAAACCATTCCATCGGCAGAGCTGAACACACCTCTCTGACCTGCCAGCTTTCTATGTTCAACTTTTGACATCTGCCCTGTTTGCCGTTCCTAACCTTTCCTGCTGTTCTGTAGCAGAATTAATAAATAAAAACAAAAACATTTCTTTAACCAGGCTTTTGGTTTGGGCTGATTCACATTCTATGTCATTTTAGATGCATTTGTGGGAGTTCTTGGCTTGTTCTTGTTTTTACCATGTATTTTGTGTTTTCATTTTGTATTTTTATGTTGTGATCTTTGGATGAAAGGCGGTATACAAATTTAATATGTAAGCAAGGAAGTAAATACCATATTTTCTGTGTGGCAGGACTTGTCTCCTTCTCCCTCCTGGTGTCCCAGGTATCTTAATTTGTTAGCCACACCGTTACTTTCATCCCATTTCTCCCTTTGCTCTGGGGGTTGCAGCCCCCACTTGTAAAAATCCTCATCCCTTCCTTCTTCTTTCTCCTCCTCTCAAGGGAGTGAAGCACTGGTCCACCTGGCACTCCATGACCTTCCCAGCACCACCAGCCCAACCAAAGGATCTCAGGAGCGAAGTCTATAAAACTCCCACTAGCTCCAAAGGCCAGAGCCTTGTTTGGTTTCTGCAGAGTTAATTGCCCGGGGACCCCCCGCCGGTCCACACAGAGCATCTTTTTGTCTGCCAAAGAATCACTTGACCTTTAAGGTCTCCGTGGCTGCAACCCCCCCTGTCCCCAGAGGGTCAGGCCGTCCTCCATGAATGTCAATTTAATTCATGAAGCATGGCGGAGCCGCCAAGCGGTGTTGCGGTAGCCACGGGAAGAAAAGCCACAATGGGGCGCAGGCTGTAGGAACTGTTGTCGGAGCAAATCAGCTATTAGCGGCTTATTATGGAGTTCCACCCAAGGCAGGATAGCAGGGGCAAGAGAGAAAAGCAAAAAGGGACCTTAGGAGAGGATTAACCCTTATCATAACCTGTCAAAGATGGTTTGGGAATTAAGTCGTAGCTCACTGTACTGCATGCTGTGCTCACGTAAAGACTGGATTGTTGCAATGCGCTCTACGTGGGGCTGCCCTTGAAGACAATTCGGAAACTTCAGCTGGTCCAAAATGCAGCAGCAGCCAGGGTATTGGCCGGCGTTCCACTTAGATCTTGGATAAACTGTTTTAAAACAGCGGAAGTTAGTTTCTGAGCCCAATTCAGTGATTGGGAAGCAAGGAAGGGGCCAAGGAAGGGACGCAAAAGTGTGTGCCCACACCCTGCCCTACCTGAGTGCAATGCCTGTGTGTCCTCAAAGGGCTCTAATGCATGGGTAGGCAAACTAAGGCCTGGGGGCCGGATCCGGCCCAATCACCTTCTAAATCCGGCCACCGGACGGTCTGGGAATCAGCGTATTTTTACATGAGTAGAATGTGTGCTTTTATTTAAAATGCATCTCTGGGTTATTTGTGGGGCATAGGAATTCATTCACCCCCCCAAAAAAAATATAGTCCAGCCCCCCACAAGGTCTGAGGGACAGTGGATCGGCCCCCTACTGAAAAAGTTTGCTGACCCCTGCTCTAATGGGCAGGTGAAGAGGCACACGCATGGCTGCTGGCCAGGGGCAGGAGGGTCTGCAGCGATCGAGGCAGTGACCTGGAATATCGTGACCTGGCGATATGCAGAAACAGCAGCCCTGGTGAGAAGTTGGTTTCCTGGCACCCATGCCACAGTGCCATGGGAGGCAAGCGGGCACAGTGGCTCTGTGCCACCATGCCACCTGCCCCAATCCCGGCTCACCAAGAGGTGCCAGTTGGGCAGCAAGTCCTGCAGGAAACTGCAAGTACCTGAGGTGGGGGGAGCAAGGGTGCGCTTGAAGTGTGAGCAGGGCTACTTGCCCAAGGAGCCCAACTCTTGCCCGAGCCCTAAGCAAAATTGTAGAGCCAACAATTTTGGACCCCTAAGAATTTTGCGCCTGCAGCAACTGCCCCTGTAGCTCCCACCCACCCTGCCCTATGCTACTGCAAGTAAGCAGATAATGTATACTAGGATTGCAGCCTCAAGGAACTATCTGGCCGCAAATACATTTAAGACAGCCTTCTTCCCTACAGACCTTCCTAGGTGCTGAGTTCAGCAGAGGAGGCTCTCAAAGGCTCTGGGATGGGGGTGACTGGGGACAGGGCCTTCTCTGTGGCAGCCCCTCCCTACGTGGCATAACTCCCTCCCCACAGAGGTGCGTCTGACACTTTCACTATGCAGCTTCTGGAGGAAGCTGAAGATGCACCTCTGTTGACACCCGAGGGGTATATTTTTAGGATCCACCTTTATTTTTTATGGATTGTTAAGTTAGTTTCTATTGTCCTTAATATTGTGTTTTAATGCTGTAACTTGCCTTAAGACCTTAAAACTAAGACCTTAAAGGAGCTGAGCAGGCAATCAATCAATCAATCAATCAATCAGGCTTCTTCCTTCCACCACAAGTGAAAGATTCTGTTCCAGTCACTATGGATGTGGAAGCACACAAGCCGCCATAGCGATGAGCTAATTGCCAAGAAGCCTAGAAAGGCCCGCATGTGAGAAGGGCTGGGGGGTGGGGAATCCCACCTCCAACAACTTGACCCGGGCTAATGACTGTTGAGGCTGAATGATATTTGTTTATCCTTAAGTGCTGGGAGCTCTCCACCACCGCCATCCCCCGCCCTGCTGCCGCTCCCATGAGCAACCTTAAACACTGCCACACCTGTCTGGGCTCTTTCGCATTGTGGTTCTCATGAATGGGGGTCTGTTGAAAAGAAAACAAGCTTTGATTCTTGGCGGACTGGGCAAAATTAAGTAGGGCGGAGGGGTGGGGGCAGGGGGAGAAAGGCAGAGGAATGAAAGAAATTCCCAATAATCCCTATTTGTTGCCCTTGACCAACCTGCATTTCTCCCCACCATCATCCTGCTTCTCAAGACCTTAATTTGCTGGGCTAACATTTAAAGTGGTATGCACGCGCTTCTCTTCACAACCTCTCGACGTTTTTCCTAGGGCTGGTGCAATTGGGAGGGGGGGCAGCATAATTGCAAAGCACTCCAATGTACAGAAGGCCATCTGAGGAGGATTAAGGGATGATAATTAAAACTCATTTTATGGAGCCAATGTGGTCTGGAGCAAGGCTCGCAGACTCCCTGCTCCACCCCATGTTATCGGTTGATGGGAAACAAACTTAGCATGGCTTGAAATAACACCGCAATGATATTGTTAACATCAATCTATGTGCTGAGGTGCCTCGCTTACCTCAGCTTGGCACCCAGTTCGCGCACACCACTTGCGCAGCCCTAAATCCATCCCTTCAGCAACCCCATGAGGCATAGCTGTCAACTTTTCCCTTTTCTTGCGAGGAATCCTATTCAGAATAAGGGAATTTCCCTTTTAAAAAAAAGGAAAATGTTGACAGCTATGCTGTGAGGTGGGTTAGGCAGAGAGGCAGTGACTAGCCTAAGGTCACCCAGTGAGCTTCATGGCTGAGGATTAAGCTTGGTCTTCCACTCTAACCACTACACCATACAGGCAAGTACTTTCCTCTAATGTAACACATTTTAATGCTGGAGGAGACTCTTGAGAGTCCCATGGACTGCAAGAAGATCAAACCTATCTATTCTTAAGGAAATCAGCCCTGAGTGCTCACTGGAAGGACAGATCGTGAAGCTGAGGCTCCAATACTTTGGCCACCTCATGAGAAGAGAAGACTCCCTGGAAAAGACCCTGATGTTGGGAAAGATGGAGGGCACAAGGAGAAGAGGACGGCAGAGGACGAGATGGTTGGACAGTGTTCTCAAAGCTACCAGCATGAGTTTGACCAAACTGCAGGAGGCGTGCCTGGCGTGCTCTGGTCCATGGGGTCACGAAGGGTCAGACACGACTAAACGACTAAACAACAACAACACATTTTAAAACACCCTCAAGTATATGCATCTATACGCACACTTTAAGAAATGCATTTTGTTACACATTACTCGGCTGGAGGACCGCAATACAAAATTCATGGAATTTTGAATGTGTCCAGCAATTGCAAATCAGGTAGGTTCACCTTTAAATGTGAACAGAATTGAATTTCTCCCCCTGTGACTACAGTGCTGAATATCTGTCCCTGGAGCGCAAGAGGGCTCTTGACTTTGTGCCCCTGCTGCTTGTGGGCTTCCCAGAGGGATCTGATTGGCCGCTGTGGAAACGGAAGGCTGGGCTTAGGTGCCCCCCCCCGGCTTGACCCACTTTGCCACTTTTTACGTTCTTATGCTAATGCTCACATTTATAAAGCAGAAACAAAACTGTCCAGTCAAGGGGAAGGTTAGAGGCCGGCGCCTTTCCCTGCTCTTCTAGTTCTGCGCTTTCAAGGAGCGTTTAGCCCTAGGAGATAATTCAAAGCTGCAGTTCCCCCTCCCTAGCCGTATGCCATCTTGGGACCTGCTGCATTTAAAATGGTTGTTTGGCTAGCCCTGGGCTCCGACACCCCAAATTAGTTCCTGTCTGACCTTTGTGACACGAAGAGGTCCGTTTTATTGGCTTGCTGGTCTCTCTCCGCCTCTCCCTCCACCCCGACCCCCTCCTTGACCCATGGGCCTCTGCGGACCCTTGCAAGCCATTAGTTAGCATTAAGTGTGTTGCATGGAGACGAGGCAGGTTCATGAATGCCCTCGGCCAGCCAGGCCCTCGGCTAGTAGACCGAGCCCTGGTGTTTACATAACCTGACCTCTTCCTATTGTGGCCGCCTTGTACTGTGGTGTTTGGTAACAAATTGGTGTGACCATCAGAGCAGGGCAGGGGCAGCACAGCTGATCTGTAATATCCCTAATGGTATGGAGGAAGCACTGGATTAGGGATGAGAGGAGGTCTTCCACTTCTGTTACCGTTTAGTGCCGTGGTTTGCAATTAGCTAATTACTGAGGACCCCCTATTTTTCAAAAGCCAACCTAGTGACCTCCTACTTTTGAAAATTTTGACAACTCTATGGTAGTTACCTCGCAAAGCAATTTTTTGAACAAAATGTGGGGTAGCCCCTAATAAGCAGAGGATTTTAGGTATACAAAAAAAATTGTGATATTAACCACGCAAAAATGACAAAAAAATTAGTTGGAGGGGTGGAGGCAAGGGATGGGACCACAGACCCCCTGGGTGTGTTTTGCGGAACTCCAGGGGTCCCTGGACCCTTAATTGGGAACCACCAGTTTAGTGGATTTGCTCTAACCTGCATCTTGCTTCATTATTATTATTATTATTATTATTATTATTATTATTATTATTATTTTATACACACACACACTAATTTTATTCAACTAAACCAAACAAATCAATACAACAAAAATAAAAGAAGTACAAAAATGAAGAGCAGTATGTCCAAGAGAGACTTAACATTAGGCTGGTAAAGTTGGCAGAGGCAGATTTAGGGCAGCATGACTGGTTCTGCCACACTGGGTGCCGAGCCCAGGGGTTGCTGCAGGGTATCGCAGCTATGACATAGTGAACAGAAAGCAAGAGGCAGGGGGTGCTGAATTTTGGGCTCGCACAGGGTGCCGCTGAAATTTGAATGACCAAAGTCCCCCTGCATTAGGAAAGTCAAATTTCACATTGTCTGTGTGTCTGTATTTGTTGTCTTTAAGATAAAATTGCACCAAGAAGCACAGAATTTTTCAGGGTCCTCCAAGCCTTTGGCAATATGTAACTTATGAGTTGTTTTCTTCCAGCTAAGTTCCACATATTTTTATACAAAAGTGAAGGTCGCAAATCCTGCAAGGTTTTCCATTTTGGGGACAAAGGAGGTTCCATCAGCCGCCGCCACCCATGTCAAGAATTCCTGGGAGTTAAAACCTGCTCCTTTAACAAGGAGATTTTTGAAAATAAATTCCTGGGTGGGGTGTGTTTTGCTGCAAACAACCAAGAAGGAAGTTTCAGTTGGTGAGTGGGGTGGGGACTGTGCCTAAGAACCTAAGAAGAGCCTTGCAGGATCAGGCCCATGGCCCATCTAGTCCAGCATCCTGTTCTCTCAGTGGTCAACCAGATGCAAAGAATCTGGGAAACCAGCAAAGAAAACCCGGGCGCAAGAAACCTCTCCCCTCCTGTGGTTTCCAGCAACTGGTATTCAGGAGCATTGCTGCCTCTGACAGTTGAGGCAGAGCATAGTAGCCATTGACAGCCTTATTCTCCACGAATTTGTCTAATCCTCTTTAAAAGCCATCCACGTTGGTGGCCACCACTGTGGGAGCAAACTCCATCATTTTAACTGTGTGCTGCATGAAGGAGGACTTCCATTTATCTGCCCTGAGTCGTCCAACATTCAACTTAACGGCTGTCCCTGAGTCCTGAGTTATGAGAGAGAAGAAAACATTTTTTTCTATTCCCTTTCTCCATGCCAGGTGCAATTCTATAAACTTTTATCATGTCACCTCTTGCTCACCTTTTCTCTAAACTAAAAACTCTCAAATGCGGCAACCTTTTCTCACCTGGGAGCTGCTCCACCTCCTTGATCATTTCGATTATCCTTTTCAGAACCTCTTCCAACTTGACTGTATCCTTCCTGAGGGGAGTATTTCAAATGCAGTGGCACCCTAGATCTGTATAATGGCGTTATGAGATCGGCAGTTTTATTTTCAATTCCTTTCCTAATTTCACATCATTTCATTTCACTTTTAATTTGTAAACCACCTTTCTACATTTCTACTCACAATGTGGTTTACAAGCTGAAGGAACAACAAACAGACAATGAAGAACACACACCTAATAGCAATCTGATCCAATACAAAAAAGTCATAATAAAAACAAAACTTTAAAACAAACAACTTAGATCAAATAAAGCAATATTCAATGATCTACTAGAATATAATAGTAAGCAGTACAATTAAATATCAGCAAATAATAATTAAATAGTTTACACTTAACAGTTACTATAAAAATTATTAAACTATAATCAATACAAATAGCAGCAAGTCACAATGCATAAAATACCACAAAACATACAAAACCATGATTCCAGCATGGAATTTGCCTCTTTTTTTCTTTTTTCTTTTCTTTTTTACAGCTCGGATTCAGAAAATAGTGCTCAGGCTAACAAGTCAACTTCAAATTGGGATTATATATATATATATTTTAAAAAGTAATCTGTTTTGATCTTGTTATATAGGAAGCTGCCTTATAGCCAGTCAGACCCTTGGTCCATCTATCTAGTTCAGTACTGTCAACACTGGCTGGCAGCAGCTCTCCGGGTTCCTGGTAGGGTATTTTCCCAGCTCTACCTGAAACCTTCTGCCTGAAAAGCATATCATCTACCACTCAACCGCAATCCTTCCCCCAAAGGTGTATGAACCTTTCAAATCTAGCAAAGTAACTTCAGCAATCCAACACACCAGTATGTTTCATTTATTCATTCAATAAAAGTCACATACTGCTTTATGGTAAAACAAACAAGAACCCACCTCTGAGTGATTGGCAAAAAAACAAAACAAACATAACATATTAAAATTATTGATTAAAAAACTGTTGAAAACAGGTTTTTTAAAAAATCAAAAGATGAATAAAACACATGTCAACATTCTACATATGTTTTTAGCAGGCACTGAAAAAAGTACAGCAAAGACGCCTGCCTGATGTCACTAGGCTGGAAGTTCCAGAGTGTAGCTGCTGCCACATTATAAGTGTAGAAGGAAGTACTAGAAGTGTAGAAGGAAGCACAGCTGCAACTGTGCTGGTTCAACAGATTGAAGTGGTCAGGTGGGCAAGTAAATTGGTCCCAAGCCAATTATATTAGCTTTATATGCTAATAGCACCACCTTGAACTTGGCCCTCTAGAAAATGGGCAGCCAGTGCAGATCTCTCTACAGAGGTGTTATATGCCTGTCAGCAACCGTGCTGCAGCATTCTGAACGGACTGCTTCTGGATTATTGCACACACACACACGACACGCACACACCTCTTTCAAGGAGCTCAGGTGATGAGCACAGTCCCCCCTCCCACACACTCCAACCTTTAATGGTCATTGATGCACCTCATACAGGTACCATTTATATTGTAAGCTCTTTGGGGGCAGGAATCTGCTTTTTCTCCCTATGTTTATTTCTTAGAAATGAACTATATTATGACACTATATTATGATGTAGTTATTCCTATTCCCCTTATTCTTATGATTATTCCAAAGTACTCTATTTCGTCTTTCAATCGGGCACTAATGCAGTGTTCTACATCATTCCAAAAGCCAACAGACTATTCCTTCTCCCCCTCCCTACCCCAATTAATGATAAATCACCGGATTTCAACATTCCACATTTGATGTTAGAAAACCCTGCTGGAAAAAAAAACCCAAGCCTGTCTGCCATCAATATTTTAACCGTCTCATGTGTACACAAAACAAAAGCCTGGATTCCATGCCCTAAGAGATGGAAATCAGAAATGGAAATTTCGAAAGGGCATTTTTTCCCATGCAAAACCTGAAGATTTCCATCCAGTCCTGTTCATTCAGTCGTGTTCGTTTCCTCACCGCTGCCTCAAAATTCTCCTGCTTTCCAACATGATCTAAAGGACAGGTTTTTGTTGTGCAATTCCTAAGCATCCCTTACAGCCCTAATACACTGTCTTTAGCGCCACCTTCTGTCCGAATTACCACTTTGCGGTGATGTGGTGGAAGGTGGAGGTCCTTGTGGACTTCAGGCGAATGCCGCTCCCTAGCCCAGCCACACAGACAGCAACCCATTGGCATATTACTTTCCTTTTTTTAAAAAAAGGCCTCTCAGAGACAGAAGCTGAGCGGGTTTTGTTTTATGACATTCCATCAGACTCCGCGTCAGACAAGACAAAACGACAGGGTTCTTCGGTGGTTGGGTGATGGATTTCTTTTTAGCTCATAATGTCTCCCCTCCCTCCCTCATCCGTATGCAAAATGGGATCCAGACAGCCTTGGGTGTACCATGGAAACCAAAGTACTTTGGTGAGAACGGGGGTGGGGGGGATGGTGTTGGGGGGCGGTGGCGGCAAGGGAGGGAGGGAGGGAGGGAAGAGCCAGAGGGGACTGGGAGAGTGGGAAATCTCTCATGCAACGTCGTCCCCCCAATCTGCATAATGCAATGTCCCTTCCTCCAGACACTGAAATATATTGTTTATAGAAGACAGAAGAGAAAAGAGGAAGAATGTGGAGGACACCGAGGGGGTGGGAGTGAAAGAGACAAGTGGGTGGGAAAAAGGATGAGGAGAAAAAGGGGAAGTGGATGAAAAGGTTGGGCATTGATGGCGGGCCGCGACATAGCGGAGGGGGAGGCCTGCTTCCCAACTAGGCTAAGCCCAGTGGGGGCCACTACTTGGAGAGCAGGCAGTTGACTTCCCCCTTTTCCGGACTCTCCAAAGGACAGCGGGATCCATCCTGTCATCTCTCCTCCACACCAATTATCTCAGCCCTTGCTCATTCGCCGTTATTCTGATCAGTATGGTGCCATCACCAAGAGAGTAACACAAACCTTGCCCAGCAAGGTGCTTCCAACTGAAAGCATGTCAAGGCCGAGGTCAAATCTAAGTGGGAAGTTTGGCACAGGAACACTGGAAGCTGTCGGTATTGTTCACACTGACTGGCAGAGACGGCTCTCCAGGGTTTCAGGCGGGAGTCTCTCCTAGTCCTACCTGGAGATTGATCCTGGGACCTTCTGCCTGCAAGGCGGATGCTCTGCCGCTGAAACAGGGCCCTTGCCAAACCTTGACATTCGAAGGCCAAGGACATTAGAAATATCAGCTACAGACAGGCAAGGTTTGGGCAACAGGGCTGGCTCTAACATTAGGCAAAGTGAGGCAACTGCCTCAGACGGCTGGTGCTGGGGAGCTGTTCCTCCTAAATCCCTCTCCGTTGGACCTGTGTACACAGCCTGACTTGCTGCCTCAGGTGCAGAGACCCCCATTGTTGAAGTAGGGATTTGATGGCCAGTCTACATGGAATGGGCAGGGGCACCATTTTGTTCTTCACTTCAGACAAAGTGCTGTCTTTGGCCGGGCCTATAAAGCACCAAGGAGTCTGCCCCTCAAAAGCAGAACTCCCAGAACTCAGGCTTTGGGGTGTCACCAAGCTCTCAATGACACCATCTGGGCCTAGGGTGGAACCACCCACCCCACAACAGTACAGATACATTTCTGTTTTCAACTGCAAAATTTTGCGGGGTATATCAACAGTCCTCCCTCCCCCAAGAAACCTGAGAAGCCATTTCAGCACCAAATAAAAAGTGTGAGGACAATAAGTGGATATTAGTGTCATGGGAGGGTGCCTGATTCAGGCTTATGCCAGCTTTCCTTTAAATATCATGCTCTGTCCTCCCCCGTCCTCCCCCCAATTTGCTGTCTTTGGTATCTGTCTTCCATTCTTTCTCTGAGCTTTTTATTTCTTACTTCCCTTTCTCCACTACTTTTCTGCCAAAATGGCCTTCTCCTCACAGCCCCTCACAGTCAAGACACGGTGGACTCTCTCCTGAAATGTCGAGGGAGGGGAGCCCCATGTTTCAACAGGAAAGGGAGATAGGAGGGTCCCTTGCCCCGTCCATCATGGCCACTGGCCAGGGATGAGAGAGGGCCGTAGAGTCAGGATGCTTTGAGGCCTGCTGAAGCTGCTTGGCCTAAGGAGGCTTTCGCTGAGGTGCAAGCCAGTCATTTATGAAATAATAGCTGTATACATCTAGCGGTGGCTTTGCTGCTCTGATACCAAATGGCAAAGCCATATGGCAGGGATTTGTTTGTTTTACAAATTTCTAAACTGCTGCACAGCCTGAGGTCATCAAACTAGTGTACAAAAATAAAATAAGATACAAAAAAGATACAAAAAAAATCTAGTATGAATTGTACCCCATTTCCAGAACAAAAACAGGGGGTGGCAAATGAAGTTATTAGAGGAAGAAGTCAAAGGGTTTAATTCACGTCAGATAGTACTTTAATATACTGTGAGAACTGCCAGGGGGGCGGTGGATACTGAATGGGATAGTAGGAAATATTTGGAGAAACATTATCCCAGTTTCAAGTATTTCCTTTGGAGAAAAGATTACAACATGACATAAAACGTTGAGAATACTGTCGTAACTTTTTCATAACTTCAATTCCTGTTATGTAGCATATATCCCAGCCTTTTGGGGAAAAAGTGGGAAAGGGCAGTTGCCCAGTGACTAAGAAGGTCCCATATTCAGGCATTTCCAGTAAACCTATGTAAGTTTCCCTGCCTGAAACCTTGGAGAGCTGCTGCCAGTCAGTGTAGGCAGTACTGAGCTAGATGGACCAGTGGTCTGACTCAGTACAGTATAAGACAGCTTCCTCTAAACATTCCTCTTTACCCAGGTCTTTGGCCATCAAATAATCTATGGCCTGTTAAAACTGAGAGTGGGAGCACTGTTGGAATCATAGAATTGTAGAGTTGGAAGGGACCCTGAGGATCATCTAGTCCAACCCCCTGAATTGCAGGAATATACAGTTGTCCCACATAGGGATCAAACCTGAAACCTTGGCATTATCAGCACCAGGCTCTAACCAACTGAGCTATCCAGGATTGGTGTTATTATGATGATTTTATTACTATGTTGTCTGTTATTATGCTTTTTATTATTTTTATTATTATTGATGCTCTGTAAAATGTGTTATTGATATTGTGCACGGCCCTGGGATCTTTTGATAAAGGGTAGTAAATAAATTGAATACATAATAATAATATTCCAGCCTGGAGAGACTTCTGTATTGGCCTGTGTTTTTCTGGAGAGCATGAGGCTTCTCTGCAGCCTCCTAAAATTACTCCTGGGGCTTTTCTAAAGGTAGAACTCAGTTCTGGGTTCAGCTCAGCATCAGGCCTCTGTGCTGGCCATAGATTTACTTCTTGAAAATCCCTGCCGTGGTGACTCTTGCCAGAGGGGTTAGTTTGCATTTCATCTGTTGCAGCAATTGCAACAGAAAGTCTTGTGGCATCCTCAGTACTAACTGTGGCAAAGACGTCTGCCACAATAAATCTGCTCATGATTTCTCATTCAGAAGGTTCCGAGGGTCACCACATCCTAAACTTTTCATTTGTTTTTAACAGATGGAGCAAACGACTGTCATTTTAACAGATATTTGAAAGAAGCACAAGAGGGTCTCTCAGGACTTCAGTTATATGGATTTAGGGCATTAAAAAAATATGTAAGTCATCACACAAATGTTTCCACTATTTAAATACAAATATCGGTAATCAAATCATTACAAATATTCCAACTACCGCCTCCTGTTTGATTTTGCATTTCTGTCCTGATGTTTGCTTTCCAAGGTTTCAACCATGCTAGCCAAGGATTTTATGTTGAAAGGCCAAGTTGTATTTTTGGATCACAGGATGATGAACAAACACCACAAAAATGGCAGTAGTTAGCCACCAGCCTTTCAGGAAATGAGCACTGCCTTGGCAGTCTTGTGGAAGAAATTCCTAAGTGAAGGCAAGTATATTCAGGTCGAAGATTTGACCATTTCATCTTCATCTTGGCTTCAGGGTTCCTCTTGTCCAAAGGGTCAAGGGCCTCATTTGAGAAGGGTGGATCATCAGTGTGTAATGCTGGAACCTGTTTCAGGGTGCCATGGCTCACCTTTGGAATATGCAAAGTAATAACACACAAGGCAGTGCTTCTGAGCATACGCAGAATGCACTCCTTTCCAAAACAGAGTCATCACAGGCAAATCATCTGGCAAGTCCTCTGGCTCTGCCTTCTAAGGGGACTGGAGCCCTGGAACCACCTTTGTGGTATTTTGACTTCAGAGCAGATCTCCTAATGGCTGGGATCTCCTGAACATGGCAGATCCCTTGCTGTCACCTTTTTGCCTGCTGCTGTGTAGAAGATGGCAGCATTCTGTCAGGCGCTTGAGTCTCTGTCTGTCTCCTGGGCTCTCACAACCACAACATCCTGGAAGCCATTGTGATGATCCTCAGGAACCTAAGTAGAAGGAGCGATCAGGTGAGAAAAGGACACCAAGATCCCAACACCCCTCACCTCATGGGTGCTGGGATGTGAACAGATGCTCGGAGAGGATATATTTATTAGTTATTATCCTTCCTTCCTCACGTTTGTGAGTTCAGCAGAGTGTCATCCCCTTTGCAGCTGAAAATGGAAGCTTAGATAGGTTAGTTTTGACCTTTTAGTTTAAGTAATCCAGGATGCTTTAAGGCAGACTAGATTTTCCTGGTATTCCGCCCCTTTACTCCCCCTTAAAATAACAATATCACAAAGGGTCTTGTAAAAGGTAAAAATAACATTTACGAGTTGGAGAGTAGCAGACACAGCAGATTTGTTTAGGCAGGCTTAAAATGGCAATTCAGTTACAAAGACATACTTAAGTCTTGCTTGAAATGGCATTAGAGCTTGTTCTCACATTGCTGGCAGGATGAAGAGAGATGGAAAGAAAGGGTGTGCCCAGGCAGGTAGGATAATATACAGCTATGTCCTCCCCCTTTCAGGGCACATGGGAGTGTCTCTCACAGACTTCTCTCTAGCAAGTTTACAGGAAAACTGCGAGCTTCAGCTCCTAGCATGTGCCTATCTAGCAAAACATGAATTGTTGGTTTGACCGCCCTTTAAATATCCCACACAGGGAGATGGGAAGCAGAGCTCCTCAAGGGTCACATGGGAGCAGTCACTTCATCAGTGGGATGGGGCACAGGGCAAAATAATATACTGATGCCACTGTATTGATGATCAAATAATAAACAGCAAAAGTCTTCAAATACCTCCCAGTAGATATTATCTTCAAAGCAAAGAGAGTCGTTCGGCGATCCAAGTACCCGAAACTTCATGATGAACCCTGGGAAATGCAAGAGGGAGGAATGGGGTGTGTGTGTCACGGCATAGAAGGAGAACTCTAAGCTGCCTTCATATGCAGGACATGAAGCCACATTCATACCAGCATACATCTAACAGCTTCTCCCAAAGAATTCTGGGAACTAAGGGTGCTGAGATTTGTTAAGAGACACCCCCCCCATTCCCCTCCCAGAGCTACAATTTCCATACTTCCTTGGAAAGCAGGATTGATTTCTTAAACTATTCTGGAATTGGTGGGTCTGTGATGGGAATGGGGGTCTCTCAGCACCCTTAAGAAACTACAGCTCCCAGGATTCCTTGGGGAACCATTTGAAGTGGTATCACAGTGCTTTAAATGTATGGTATGAATGTGGCCAAAATCTTTCTGAATTCTTCCAACATTAAACAAAATAGCCCTTCTATTTTTATAATCCAGCCTAAGTCCATCCTCAAATTGCTGGTTCGAGGAAGCCGTGGCTGGGAATGAGTATCTCCCTTTATCCATATTTTAGCTTGTACTGACCTCCAGTGGCAAGAAAAAGGTTCTGCCCCAAAAAAGAATGGAGAAAATGGATTGGTTCAATACAGTCCACAATTCGGTCTTCTCTATTTTCTCATGCAATACTGTCATGAGCAACCAACATTGCTAAACTCTGTTTTAAATGGTTTTATGTAGCAATAAAAGTGGTGCCTTCAAAAATTTGAAATCTACCCTCCCATGATTTTAATAGTGATAACTATTTAGAGTGTGAATCTGAATGATATCCATGGGTCCCTTCCAAACCTGTGACAGCAAAGTTAGAATCTACAGGAGGAAACCTGGTGAACCAGTCACACTGGTTTGGCTTGCCTTTTAAGTATTTTATTTCTTTTACTGCATTTGTATCTCGCCTTTTCCCCTCCAAGGAGCTCAAGGTGGTGTGCATGGTTCTCCCCCTCATTTATCTCCCACAACAATCTTGTGAAGTAGATTAGGCTGAGAGGCAGTGACTGAGCCAAAGTCAGCCAGCGAGCTTCATGGCTGAGCAGGGATTCAAACCCTGGTCTCTCAGGTCCTAGTCTGACACTCTAACCACCATACTCTGCTGGCTGGCTCACACAGAGAGTACCATTTACGTTCCTAAGAGTTTGCCATAGAGATAAATGGGTGGACCTTTTCCCACCTCAGTTGGCTAGATGGCACATCTTCCTATGGGGAACAAGAGGCCAAAGGGGGCTGAGTTCTGGTTGATGGCAGAGGCACAGAGACATGTGTGCCTCTGTGCTGGACCCCAAGCTATGACTTGGAGATCTCCTTGGAAACCTAACAGAGGAAGCAAGATCTATTGGGGAATTCATGCTGTGAGCTCCTCCATCTTGTCCTCAAGTTGTATATATGTGTAAATAAAACCAAGCATCCTAAAGACACCACGGTCTCCACATTGTTATGTATGTAATTGTTGAATGTTTAATAAAGATTTATAAATTTTAAAAAAGACACCACGGTCTCCATCAACCTTCATTCCAAGGACACCAAACCCTGGGTAAGCACAGAAACCTGTGGAGTCTCTCACCACTCAGAGAGAGGGGCTGTACAACACAGATTTTTTTGCTCTGCTCCTCTATGGAGGCAAGTAAGTTGTACAAGCCAAACTAAGGGCAATGTGATGTGCAAATGCACACAAAGTGTTGAAACAAATTCTCCCACGAGAGGATGCTGGACTGGATGGGCCTTTAGCATGATCTTAAATGCTTAAAGGTAAAGGTACCCCTGCCCGTTCAGGCCAGTCTTGACAGACTCTAGGGTTGTGAGCTCATCTCACTCTAAAGGCCGGGAGCCAGCGCTGTCCACAGACACTTCCGGGTCACGTGGCCAGCGTGACGAAGCTGCTCTGGCGAGCCAGCGCAGCACACGGAAATGCCGTTTACCTTCCCGCTAGTAAGCGGTCCCTATTTATCTACTTGCACCCAGGGGTGCTTTCGAACTGCTAGGTTGGCAGGCGTTGGGACCGAGCAACGGGAGCGCACCCCGCCGCGGGGATTCGAACCGCCGACCATGCGATCGGCAAGTCCTAGGCGCTGAGGTTTTACCCACAGTGCCACCCGCGTCTCTAATCTGAAATGCTTAGGGAGTAGCAAACAGTCACCTACCAGAAGTAACTCTTGGCACTCAAGGCACTCTGCCTTCAGAAGTGAAGGGGGGCGACGCTAGCAATTGTAGTACCATCTATGGTGGGCTGAGCCTGGTGAAATTTAGGGGAGCCACTCTGTCACCAGGACAGATAATGATGAGAACTTTTACTGCCACGGAAGATATATTTATTATTTTGTTGTTGTTGCGTCTAGGGCTGTGTGGGAAATGGCCCCATGACACTCCCTATTCAGCTCTACAGTGCCAGGTTCAAATAATCATTCCAGGGCATTGTGGTGGTCATGGTTATGGAAACTGCAACATAAAAAGCTAATGCAATTCTAGGCTGGATCAATGGAAGTCTAGTGTCCAGATCAACGGGAGTCATAGTACTGCTATATTCTGCCTTGGTCAGACCATGCCTGGATTACTGTGTCCATTCTGGGCATCACAATTTAAGAAGGATGTTGACAAGCTGGAAGGTGTGCAGAGAAGAGTGATCAAGATGATTAAGGGTCTGGAAACCCTTGTGAAGAATGGTTGAGGGAGCTGGGGGTACTTTTGAAATTATTGTGGGGAAACTGCAATAGAAATATTTTGAATAATCGGAAAGCTCCTCCTCCTCATTCCTTGCAAAGGGTTGGGAATGGTGTTACCTCCACCTTCAAATCTTTGGCATGGAAAAACTCACCCACAAGGCTCCCGCCAATCATAGCCAACCCCAGAGTGACACCCAAACCACTCAGCTGGAAGAGGCTTTGGTACGCGGTGGTCCGTTTCCCAGAGGCGACAAGAGGAAAGATGTCCGCCAGGCTGCAAAGGCAACAGACAAGATCCAGTGAGTGGGTCTCAACAACCTTGGCCTGGAAAACAGGCTGGAGTCTGATCTCTGGCGAGTTGGATTAATATTAACATTGTTATCCATATTTACATTCCACTCTCCCTCCAACAGGTTCTACCCCATTTTATCTTTACAACAACCCTGTGAGGTTGTCTGGGCTGAGAGAGAATAGGCTGAAGGCCACTCAGTGTGTGGGGATTTGAACCCTTAGCTCCAACACACCAATTACATTTATTTGTTTCATAAAATTTATATACCGCTTGATAGTAAGAAAAAAGCCTCAGAGAGATTCACAAGAAGAATAAAACATGAAAAATTATCAATAACAGTTACAGACATTTATTTACTTTTGTTTTGTTTGTAATTTTGTGCTGTTTCATGTTGTAAGATGCCTAGAGCATGGTTCTATGGAAAGGCAGCATACAAATAAATTTATGCATGCATGCATGCATGCATATATGTAAAACATTCAAAAAACAATTAAAATAAAAAATGAGCTAAAAACACATGTTGACATTCTACATAACTGGGTAAGCTTGCCTAAACCTCTTTGCTCTGGCCTTTGACATCTGAGATTTGTATGTTTCAGGTCACACCTTATTATTGTGAATGTAGTATTTTAACTGTCTTCAATTCTCTATTTTAAAATCGTTGTAACCCTCTCTGGGACCTGTTGGTGAAGGGCAGGTAATAAATGTAATCATTATTATTAAAAAAATGTTTTTACCAAGCACCAAAAGGAGTACAACGTGGGTGTCTGCCTAGCGTCAATATACCGCTCTAAAAGATTGATTTCTTACAAATGTAGAATGTGCATTATGTGACACCTATAACAGGCCCAGTTCCATAGATCAAAGTTTATGGAAGAACCATTAAGCCACATTGGCTCTCACCAGGACTCACCCATCTCCATAAACATCTTCTGTTGCCAGCCCTGCCACCAGCACGCCAAGGAGGCCTCCAAGGATTCCTGGCATCCCGTGCAGGTTGTGGACTCCACAGGTGTCATGTATTTTCAGCCTGGAGGCCAGAAAGGGCTGGGGAGGAAGAGACATTCAGCACAAAAAGAATTTTGACACAGAATGGATGGGATTCCATGCCGCAAGATAGACTGCCATCTCTTGAGGAGGCTCTAGTCCTGGATTTCCTGCATCAAGCATCTAGGTGGCCTCCTGGGGAAGCTCTGGCTCTAGGATTGTGTGTCGTGGTACTCGCCCGTCTAGCTGGGCACTTTCTGTTCACAAAGACGCACATAATGTTTCCCCAAAATCTTGGGAACCTGAACCTTATTATTATTATTTTTTAAAATGGCACTAAATCTCTAGTCCCCATGGCAGATCATTTCAATTATACAGAATTATACTTCTGGTTAAGAACTTAATTCGTTCCGGAGGTCCGTTCTTAACCTGAAACTGTTCTTAACCTGAGGTACCACTTTAGCTAATGGGGCCTCCTGCTGCCGCCGTGCGATTTCTGTTCTCATCCTGAGGTAAAGTTCTTAACCCGAGGTACTACTTCCGGGTTAGCGGAGTCTGTAGCCTGAAGCATTTGTAACCTGAAGTGTTTGTAACCTGAGGTAACTCTGAACAGTGTTAGAAACCAGAAGGGGCTTGTAGGAGACTCCCAATATTTATGATGGCAGGAGGTGCCTTCCTTGTTCAGTAAAACTTGAGCTAGTGGGGTTTATGGTGAGGTTGCCTGGTCATGCAGGCATTTGGGGGACTGGTTTTTAAGGTTTCAAAGCAGAGGCTGGATGGCCATCTGTCGTTGATTCTTTAGCTGACGTTGCAGGGGGTTGGACTAGATGACCCTGAAGGTCCCTTCTAACTCTATAATTCTATGATTCTATGGTGTCCTGAAAAGTATCCAAACTAATTTGGGAGGCGATGGATTTCTCACCCCATTTGTGTTTATTGCCCCTTTTTGAAGGCCTACATGCTGGCATAAAGAATAATGATTTACTGACGCTTCTTTTAGTGGCTGCTCAGAAATCTAGAGCTCAAACCTGGAAGGCGTAACAAGGGCTATCCCTGGACTAGGGTGTAAAAATGCCCCACCACTGAGTTATGGCCCTTCTTTGGAAGTCCAAGGAAAACTGGTAATGTCACTTCCTTGTGGCACAGAATTCTTTGCATTTCCCCAAAAGTTGCTGTCGTTTTGGAGGGAAACATACCGTAAGGAATTTGAAGCCAAGAACTGACACAGAGCCCGCCAAGACCCCTGCAATCATGGCTCCAAATGGGGTCAGCATCATCTCTCCTGAGGTCCCAACAATCACTCCACCAGCCAAGGCTGCATTTTGAACATGAACCTGGTAAGAGAAAATCAATAGATGATCAAATGGCTTCAGTGTGAGGCAGGATAGGAGGAGGGTGTGCAGCAGCGAGGGGGAAACTCAGCCCCCTAACCTGCACTGAAGGAAGCTCTCTAGGCTAGGGAGTGAGCAAATCTGTCAATTTCAGCTTATTTCAGCTTCTCGTTGTTTCATTCTAAAATTTGTGATTTTTTTAAATAAACAACAACAATTATTTTCCCCCATCAGTATTTCAGTGCAAATTTCACCTAATAGGCACATTTTGGCATGCCTTTTTGCCTGACACGCACATTTTTGCAGCGGAATTACCCCAATTAAGCACCCTTAATCCTTCTGAGGAAGAAGCCATGGCTGTTTCAAATGGCACGATACTGCTTTACATCAATGGCCCAAAGTGTGGGATGAAAGCATCCAAAATGTTAAGTAAAGGATTAATGTTCACAGGGGCTATAGAACTCTGTGATGTCATACGTCAGAGGCAGTTATTTCAGTTGGTACAGTTATGGCAGTTATGGACAGCCTTAACAATTAGAGCAGCAGGTATGTTCTGTTATGCTGCTGTCTGCCTCAGAGCTAGGCTGTAATGGTATTCATCTCAGATGCAAATCTATGTAAGATGTATTAGCAACATAAGTACAGTAACTCCTAACTGCATTGTATATTTTAATCTGCAAGTGCAAGTACACTGAGTAAAAGTTATTTGCTATTTAAACTTTAAAAAGAGAGTGTCTTGTGTAGTTTTTAATAGGAGGGAAAAGGGAACTAATCAAAGGGTCTTCCACATCACTCTATAAATGGGAACTAGAATTTAATTCCCACATAAGTGCTTTCAGACTATCTATTCCTTGATTTGTTGACAGGGAGATTAGATGATGTTGGTTATTTCATGAGCACTGATTTGCTTGCTGGGAGGTTAGATGATGTCACATGAAAGCAAGTCATTTCCCCTTCACTTTCCTTGTTGCCAAAAAATCCAGTCTTTTGAGGGAAGAGAGGTTGTTGACCTGCCAAGATGTGATTTAATCCCCTCAGAAAAGAACGACAGTCTGGAAGCCCCAGAATCTAATGCAGGCTTCCTCAACCTTGGTCCTCCAGATGTTATTGGCCTACAACACTCATGATCCCTAGCTAGCAGGACCAGTGGTCAGGGATGATGGGAATTGTAGTTTCAAAACACCTAGAGGGCCGGGGTTGAGGAAGCCTGATCTAATGTATGACAGGGGTGAGCAGGGATGCTCTTTTCACCCAAAGCCCTACAAAAGAGGCCACCAAACTGGCCTCACCATGTCCAGCTTGCCCCCTCCATTCACCAGGGCCGAGAGGGCGAAGGTGGTGAGGGTGCTCGCAGCCAGGGAGAAGTAGGTGTTCATGACCGTCCGTAGCTGGTCATCTCCATGGGCCGCCACCGCTGAATTGAAGCTGGGCCAGAAAAGCCAGAGGAAGAGAGTTCCTGCATGGAGGGAAGAAAGGGAAGCAGCTTTAAAAGAGGATTGGACAGAGTCACGGAGGACAATAATGCTATCATGGACAACTAGCCATGAGGCGCATGCTCTGCCTCCACTGGACTTTCCAGCAGCATCCAGTTGGTAAGAAACAACCAAGACATAGGGGTGTAAAGTCATATTTAGAGAAATGACTTTCTTCCTTTCTTCATAGAATCGTAGAGTTCTAAGGGATCTTGGGGGTCATCTATTGCAACCCCGTTCAATGCAGAAATCCTGCCCACAGCCATCCCTGGGTGAACTCAAACCCCAAATCTTCTGGTTAACAGCCAGACGCACTGACGCCACAATAACACTAGAACTCATGAACATCCAGTGAAGCTGGAAGAGTCAGGACAGACAAAAGAAAGTGTTTCTTCATGCAACACAGAGTTAAACAATGGAACTCCCTCCCACAGGAGGCAGTGATGGCCACCAGTTTGGAGGGCTTTAAAAGAGGACTGGAAAAATTCATGGAGGAAGATAAGGCAACCAGTGGCTACTAGCTGCGATGGCTATGTGCTACCTCCATGGTCAGAGGCAGTAATGCTTCTGAATACCAGCTGCTGGTAGTCACAGGAAGAGAGAGTTGCTTTTGTGCTCAGGCCATTCTTGTGGGTTTCCCACAAGCATCTGGTTGGCCACTGTGAGAATAGGATGCTGGACTAGATGGGCCATTGGCCTGATCCATCAGGCTCTGCTTATGTTCTTCTGTTAGGTTCTTAAGGTGTTATTTCCTGACTGGCCACTGTGAGGGAGAAGGTTCTGGACTAGAAGGTGGCCCTTCTCTCCTAACTTCATTTTTCTGGGACAGAAAACAGTCCGTTCCCTCTTGCTCTAAAAACCCCTCTTCCTATAAGATTGAGCCATTAACGGCAGCAACAACCCTCCACCTATGTGGTGGCTCTTACCAATCATAGCAAAGAGATCTGAGTGATAGGTGGAGCTTTCTCGTTCTCTGCTCTTCTTCAGCTGAGGCCGGTAAAGCATCCTGGACACCATCAATCCAAAGTAGGCCCCAAAGGTATGGATGGTCATGGAGCCCCCAGCATCCTTTGCCTGAGCCAGAAGGTCAGAAAGGAGCACACAATTGCAAAAGTGGCACACACAGATATTATTATTACTGTATTATTATTAGCAGTTATACCCTACACTTCAGCCAAAAAGGCTCCCAGAGCGGCTTCTATACAGTCAGTTAAAAAAGACTGTCCCTGCCTACACAGGTTTACCGTCAAAAAGGGATGTGCAAATTAACTGAAGCAAAAAGCTAAGGCAAAGTATGGGTGCTCCAGTCCCAGAATTAATTTCAGAAATATCCTTTGAGGGTCCCTCCAGATAACATCTTTATTCAACATTCATCCAAATTTGCTTCGGCAAAGGGCACAGCGTGATAGGGACAGAAGCATCTGTCAATTTTGGTTCTCTCAGTTTCTCATTTATTACTATCTTAAATTATTATTTTTATTATGACTTGCATTTGTATCCCACCTTTCTCCCTAAAAACTCAAGGTCAGCCAGTGAGATTCACAATGACTGAGTGGGAATTTGAACCCTGGTTTCACCCGGGTCCTCATATGACAGTCTAGCCACTATACCACACTGGCTCTCATCTCTTCACATTTCTGCAGCAATTTGTGATTAAAAATAAATAAATCCTCATGAAAATTCTTCAGCGCTTTAGTGTGAATTTCTCCTAATAAGCATTTTTTGGTATGTGGCTTTGACTAATGTATACACCATTGCAAGGATTTTCTCCCAATGTTTTATGTTTGTTGCATGTACACATTACTACCTCAAGCAACCTGACAGAAATACAAGACACAAATGCAATACATGATTAAATAGCATCATTTTAATGCAAAGACTCACCCCAAAGTAACGAAGTAAGATATATTCATTAATGCCAAAGAGGGTGACTTCCAATACAGTCATCAGTAGCAGCTGGACAGGACTCGTCTTGCCAAGAACGGCTCCGAAAGAGATCAGGACTGCCCCAGCACAGAAGTCGGCATTGATCATGCTGGCAGAAAACATTGGAAGCAACAGTCTGAATGTGACAGTCTAGGCTGCCGCCCTTTCCTGCCCCCTGTCACAGAATTATAGAATTGTAGAGTTGGACGAGGTCTCAAGGGTCATCTAGTCCAGCCCCCTGCAATGCTGTAAGTTAACTCCAATTAACTCTGGGCCAATGAAGGGACATCCGCAGAGGATTGACCTACACGACACAACCATCAAAGTCATCCAATGGGGAGTTCTGATTGGCTACGGAAAGCTTGCAACTGCTCGTGTCTGGTGAAAGGAGCACTGGGAGACAAGCCCTGTAATATAATAGTGGGTTTGGGGGTCAGTCTGGATGATGCCCTGAGTTACTGGAACCCCTAGATTCTATCACCAGCTCAAGATTGGGGTGGTGGCATGTAACAATATACTGTTGCACACACACCCCAATCTCCAAGTGGTGAGAGATTCCCGGGGTGCCTTGAAATGAGGGTCAGTGGAGACTGTAGTGTCTATAGGATATATGGTTTTATTTACATATATATACAACCTGAGTGGGATGGAGGGGCTCACAGCATTAGTAGATCTTGCTTCCCCATTAGGTCTCCAGAGAAGCCCCAAGCTGCAGCTTTGGGTCCAGCACAGAACAAGACAAGCCTCTCTGTCTCTAGCTTCCAGAACCAGTCAAAATGCCCTTCCACACAGCATCTCTTGGTTTATTGTTGCCCATCCCAGGATGATGTGGCATCCAGCCAGGTGAGGTAGTATAAGGAATACCCATTTGTCTCTATGACAACAGAACAACTTCTTTGGATATGTTAAATAGCTGTACTTCACAGGCCAGAAAAGGCCATTACCTTGACAAAGGGACTGGTTTGGCTGAATCAGCAGCCTCTGCTACTTAATTCTAAACAGGTGCAGAAGGGACCCAGAGTATCATCCAGACTGACCCCCACCCTCACCTATAACCATACAATTGTCTCTATTGACCAGGGGCAGCACCTACTTTCTGATACCTGTTTCCAGTAAATCATTGCCCCTACTTTTGACTTTCGCAGGTATCTTGTGAAACATTTGTTAACATGAACTGTTTATGTTGTCCTTTCCTCCCACCCTCCTTCTTACACCAACCCACTGCCCCCTGGGTCCCCAGACCTCCAAGATGGCACCAAGCTTTCCTGAATTGGTCTCTTGCTCTCTCTCCCTGGCTGAAACTGAGTCTCTAAGGCCCTTTCCCAAGGCCAAGCAGCTTGGAGAAGGAGCCACTTTGCTCACCTTTCTATTCCAATGTGGATTTTGCCATTATGGAAGGAATGGAAAAAGCCCTGGATGAGGATAGACCACTGGATGGCAAAGGCAGCTATCAGGAAGTTGAAGGCCACACCCCCAAAGCTGTACCGTTTCAGGAAGGTCATCAAGAAGCCGAAGCCAACAAAGATCATAGTGTGAACATCTTGGAAACCTGGATCAGGGTGAGAAATGGACTGGTTTAAAATGTGAGCACAAATGCCCGTTACTGTGTCTTGTGGGAGGGAGTTCCACAGATTAACCACGTCCTGCATGAAGAAATACTTTCTTTTATCTGTTCTGAATCTTCTGACATTCCATTTCATTGGGTGTCCATGAGTTCTAGTGTTTTGACAGAGGGAGGAAAGCTTTTCTTTGCCCACTTTCTCCATGCCATGTGTAATTTTATAAATGTCCATCATGTCACCTCTTACTTCCCTTTTCTCTAAACTAAAAAATAACAAATGCTGCAACCTTTCTTCATAAGGGGATTTGCTCCATCCCCTCAATCATTTCGGTTGCCCTTTTCTGAACCTTTTCCAACTCTGTAATATCCTTTTTGAGGCGAGGCAACCAGAACTGTGCACAGCATTCCCAGTGCAGTCACAGTACAGTGGTACCTTGGTACTCAAATGCCGAAAACCCAGAAGTAAATGTTCCAGTTTTTGAATGTTTTTCGGAAACCAAACAAATAGGCTGTTGGCTATTGTTTCCTGGGCACCTGCACCAATCAGAAGCTGCGCGTTGGTTTTTGAACATTTCAGAAGTCAAAGGGACTTCCAGAATGAATTAAGTTTGGCTCTTTTGCTATTTATTTTGCATTTTTGTTTTTGAGGCTTTTTGGGTTAATTTGTTTTTGTGACTGTGTTGAAACCAGTTCGACTACTGATTGATTGATTGTGTGACTATGAAAATGGATAAAAGCCCCCCATCCAAACAATGACTATCATCAGTGCTGGTAAGAAAAAAAATAATTTTAATTTTTATCATCTACAATACTGTCTTATTTATTTTATAGGACAGTACATTAATTACTGCTTTCATTTTATGGATCAATGCTCTTGTTAGTAAAATTCATGTCAAACTGCTGTTTTAGGGGTTGTTTTTAAAAGTCTGGAATGGATTAATCTGTTCTGCATTACTTTCTAGGGGAAAGTGCGCCTTGGTTTTGGAATGCCTTGGTTTTGGAATGACTTCCGGAACGGATTAAGTTTGAGAACCAATTTACCACTTATTCCAAATGCGGTTACCCAGGAAGGCCGCCTACAAAAGACCTTTGCCTGTTCAACTAGATTCCAAGGCTGAAATGTACACTCGCCATGTATGCACAGCCAGCTTCAAAGAGTTTTCTCTGATAGCGAATGAGAATACGTGTGCTGATAAGATCCAATACACACACAGGAGCCATTGCAGTCTGCAAACAGAACAACTGTCGGCTTCCTTTTGCAGTAACCTCGCAACCTTTTAAAGGTCGATAACTATGTGGATACCTTCAGTTATGCGGCAGCTGATCTCCTACAATGGGGATGGGTCTCCAGGAGCACCTTTTCACTTCAATTGTAACCAGTAAAAGCTGCAGAAAGTTAGAATTGCAGGGATTCACAAGCAACCAGGGATGGGATTTTCCAATCCACTGCTTGCTCCTTAATTGTGGTGGGAAGTGAGTTTTTCTGTACAGTTCTGATAAAAATATGAACAACTCTTGCATATTATACACATTATTAGACATAATCTTATACACTTAGACACTCTAGGCTCTTCCACTGAGCCACAGCTCGTCCCCATTATTTTATTGTATACTATCGAGGAATCTGCTTGGATGAAAAGTGGTATAGAAATATTTTAAATACAAGAGTAAATGTATGTCCCTGTGTGAACAGGCCTTAGGGGCTCAGGGTTAAATTCAGGAAAGGGGGATAGGGGCAGGATTTCAGTAAACTGGATATAATTTGACTCTGTTATGCTTAAAGATGGATGACTGTCAATTTCAGTTTCTCATTTCTGCAGCCTTCAACTTGTAATATTTCCACATCAGCCAATGATTTGTTTTAAAATAAAATAAAAACCCTTCACAAAAATCTGTCAGGATTTTAATACTCACTTCTCATAATATACTCTCTTTTTTTGGCAATCAAGTTTCCTGAATACAATGCATTTTTAAATGCTATTTTTCAATAATATATGGAGCTCCATGTCTATTGACATCAAGCAGCAGCCTACCCTTTTCGATGACTGCTTCAAACATTTCTGTCTAGATAAACCTGTCCAGATCTATAGAATGTTGGCAAGTGTTTTAATTCGTTTTTAGCTTATTAATAATCCTAATTGTTATTTGAATGTTTTAAATAGTTGCTCTTAACTGATTTTACTGACCGTTTTTTAGTTTTATTCTTTTTGTAAATCACATCGAGGGGTGTTCTGGGTTTTTATAACGCAATCAAACAGTAGAGAGATTTTACAAATAAATGAATGGATAAAAAAATGGAGAGACTTTGGCTTAAGTCTAGGATATCTGAAAGACTGTATCTTCCCATACAAACCTGCACGCGCTCTGAGAACTTCATGGGAGACCTGCCTCTCAGTCCTGCCACCCTCACATTTATAATTGGTGGGGATGCAGGAGAGGGCCTTCTCAGTGGCCGCTCCCAGATTTTGGAACTCCCTCCCTAAAGAAGCCAGACTGTCACCCTCCTTGTTGTCCTTCCACTGGCAGGTGAAGACTTTCCTGTTCTTTTAGGAACTGACTGCTTTTAAAGAAAGGGCTGGTGCTGTGCTGTTTTTATTTTGGTTATTTGTATGTTTTAAACAGACTTTATATGTCTATACAGTTTTAAATCTTTCAATGTTTAATTGTTTTGTAATGATTGTTTTTTCCTACAATTTCACTGGTTCTTGTTTTTACAGTCATACCTTGGATCTCGAATGACTTGCAAGATGAACGTTTTGGGTCCCAAACACCGCAAACCCAGAAGTGGTTGTTCTGGTTTGTGAACGTTCCTTGGAACCTGAATGTCCATTGCGAATTCCGCAATTTCCAATTGGCTGCAGGAGCTTCCTGCAGCTAATTGGAAGCTGTGCCTTGGTTTCCGAACTGTTTTGGAAGTCAAACCGACTTCCAGAATGGATTCCGTTCGACTTCCAAGGTACCACTGTATCTGTAAACCGCCTTGAGTCCCATCAGGAAAAAGGCGTATACATCTATACTAATAATAACAGCAATAATAATTACTTTCCAACTATTTATGTCTTTTATATGTTTTAAGCTTTCTGTGTTTCCTTCCCTGCTTGATTTAATTTTTGTGAGCAGCTTTGGTTCCTGGGAGGAAAGCAGGATAGAGACAAAATAAAACAAAACCAGTGAATACTCACTTGGGTAGCGCATATAAAACTCGTTCTGCAGGTGGCTCTTGTTGCGGAAAGCCAGTTCCTCGTGCCAGAGCTTGGCGCTTGTTTCAGCATCATACTGGACGAAGAGGGCGAAGAGGAGAATAGTCAGGAACTGAAGGAAAACACAGGTGATGGGGAGCTTGAGCCTTAGGTTGGTGGTGTGCCCTGACATTGCGGGGAAAGGGAGAAGCGAAGGGGAAAGCAGGAGAGGAGAGAGAGAAAGAAAGAGGAAAGTGAAAGCAGTCACAGGTGCCAAGCCAAGCCCCACCTTCCAGTCAATGAGTTCTCAGGGGAGCCCCACCCATCTCACTCCCAGGAAATGTTCAGTGGTTGCTCAGCCCTGGCAAAAAGCCACTTGCTTCAAGGGAGGTGGCAGGCAGCGTGGAGAGGACACCCTGGAAGGGAGGAGCGACTCCAAAAGGCCTCCAGGCAGCCGTTCTCCAGCTTGATGCCGCTGCAGCCAAACACAGGCGAAAGACCTGCACCCACCTCACCTCAACCCCCCAGAAAAACTTACCTTGAGAGAGGAGGGGGTCTTTTGCATGAAGAAATAATCAAGAGGGTTTTTTAAACAAAGGCGTATCCCGCATTTATTCCCTAAAACATATAATCAAACAAGGCATCTTAAAAAGAGGTGGTTTATTGCAAGAAAGAAAGCATACACAGACCACATTCACACTGTACAGTGGTACCTCGGGTTACATACGCTTCAGGTTACAGATGCTTCAGGTTACAGACTCCGCTAACTCATAAATAGTACCTCGGGTTAAGAACTTTGCTTCAGGATGAGAACAGAAATCGTGCAGCAGCGGCACAGCAGTAGCAGCAGCAGCAGCGGGAGTCCCCATTAGCTAAAGTGATGCTTCAGGTTAAGAACAGTTTCAGGTTAAGAACGGACCTCTGGAACGAATTAAGTACGTAACCAGAGGTACCACTGTACATGTAAAGTTCAACAATGTCACTTTCAGCAGTCATGGCTTCGCCCAAAATAATTTTGGGAGCTGTAGTTTGCTAAGGGTGCTGAGAGCTGTTAGGAGACCCCAGTTCCCCTCCTGGAGCTACAATTCCCAGAGTGGATTAACAATCACTCCCTTTTCATAGGAAACACTGGGAATTGTAGCTCCGGGAGGGGAACTGGGGTCTCCTAACAGCTCTCAGCACCCTTAGCAAACTACAGCTCCCAGGATCCTTTGGGCGAAGCCATGTCTGTTTGAAGTGGCATCATACCACTTTAAATGTATTGTGTGAATGTGGCATATGCGACTGTTTTAAAAGGTTTGTGTGGTTATATGTTTTAGGGGGAAAGTGCAAGTTAGGCCCATGTTAAATCAGCCCCTGATTACAGTATTTCTAAAGTTTGTTCAAGTTGATGAGAGTTATAACTGTTCCCAGTGCTTTTTTTCTAGGGGGACACAGATCCCTAAGCATTTTGTGAATCTTTGAACTTTGGTCCATTTACTGTATTTATTTTTCTGAACTATAAAATAGTGATTTTCTTGAGTCGAAATGAGAGTACCCCAAACATTTTTTTAGAAAAAAGCACTGACTGTTCTCCTGACTGAGCTACAATTCTCAGGTGGTTTAACAATCAACCCCTCTTCCCAGGGAACTCTGGGAGCAACAACAACTTACAGCTCCCAGAATCCTTTGGGGGAAGATATGACTGTTCAAAGTGGTATCACAGTGTTTTAAGTGTATGGTCTGAATGTGGCCCTTGTCCCTCTCTCTGCCCTCCCCCAACTTCCTCCAGGAGCCTTTATGGCCCATTCATCCAGGAGAATGGGATGAACAACATCCCTTGTTGTCTTCTCCAGCATGTGATAATAACACCAAGGCCTGGGACTCTTTGTTCTTTCTTCACAATGAGCAAACTGTTGCTTGCCTTGTAGTCCATCCCTGAAATGGACCTGATGCACAGGGAGGGGACTACTGGGGGCGAGAAACAAGAGCTGAAGAAACCCTCTCTGTGGCACCATAACGACCTCTGTGAAAGACTGCCTTGCTCAGTGTCACATTGTTTTATTCAGGAGACAGAATAATAATAATAATAATAATAATAATAATAATAATAATAATAATACCCCACCCATCTGATTGCATTGCCCCAGCCACACTAGGCAGCTTCCAACATATATAAAAACATAATAAAATGTTGCACGTTAAAAAGCTTCCCTATGCAGGGCTTCCTTCAGATGTCTTCTAAAAGCCAGGTGGTTGTTTCTTTCCTTGCCATCTGATGGGAGGGTGTTCCACAGAGCAGGTGCTACTACTGAGAAGGCCCTCTGTCTGGTTCCCTGTAGCTTCACTCCTCACAGTTAGGGAAACCGTCAGAAGGCCCTCGGAGCTGGATCTCAGTGCCCTGGTTATCTCCTGCTTAAGACTCCTGCAATGTGCTCTACATAGGGCTACCTTTGAAGGTGACTCGGAAACTACAACTAATCCAGAATATGGCAGCTAGATTGGTGCCTGGTAGCATATAACACCAGTCCTAAAATATCTACATTGGCTCCCAGTACATTTCTGAGCACAATTCAGAGTGTTGGTGCTGACCTTTAAAGCCCTTAATGGCTTTGGCCCTGTATACCTGAAGGAGCATTTCCACCCCCGTTGTCGGTGGCATAGGAAGGGGGGGTGCGGTGGGTGCAGACCGCCCCAGGTGTCATCACTGATGGGGTGACCGCAGGGCTTGGCTTGCAGCGTGAACGAGCCACATGTCTCTCCTGGGAAGTGACACGGCGGCTCGGGCACCTGTAAGTTCCGGGCTGCCCGAAACGGCAACATGGGGCTTGCGGACTCCGTGGAGTTTCCACTCAGTGTGCTCTGCCCCGGTTTGCCCCGCCCCATGGGTGGCTTGCCCCGCCCCCGGGTGCAGGGCATTTGCACCACCTCGGGAGCCCTAGCAGCTAGCTACGCCACTGCCCATTGTTGAGCCCAGACACTGAGGTTCAGCTCCAAGGGTCTTCTGGCAGTTCCTCAGTGGAGAAGTGAGATTACAGGAAAGCAGACAAGCAGACAGAGAGCCTTCTTGGTAGTCAGTCCTGCCCTGTGGAATGTCCTCCCATCAGATGTCAAGGAAATAAACAACTATCTGACTTTTAGAAGACACCTGAAGGCAGCCTTAAGGAAGTTTTTAATGTTTGGTGTTTTACTGTGTTTGATGTTTTAATTTGTTGAAAGCCACCCAGAGTGGCTGGGGCAACCCAGTCAGATGGGCAGCATATAAATTATTTTGTTGTTGTTGTTGTTGTTGTCGTCATCATCTATTTACTTAGAGCATCTTAACCCCTCTTTTCAGTTTTAAAAAGGCTCCCAATGCAGCTTTCATGAGAAAAATAACAAGACAGTCCCTGCTGACAGAATTAGGTCTCTCTTTCTCTCCATCTCACCCACAGTTTTTTGCGACGGGAATCAGTCACAGAAATTGCATCAAAATTATGCAGATATGCCAGGTTTACACATCTAGTCCCATCACAGAACGTTGGCAGCAAAAGCTTCTTTATTTATTTAGTAAAATTTACACACCACTTGATTGTTAAAAACAACAACCTCAAAGCAGTTTACAAAGAGAATAAAACAATAAAATGATCACTAAAAAAACCCTCTTTAAAACACTGAAAAGATAAAATCAGCAATAATCAAATGTTTTGACAACAATAATGTTTTGATCAACAGATCAAAACATATATCAATCTTGAGCTGTTTCCTTCTAGGAATGAAGTCAGGGCTCCCTACCTAGCAACTGGGTCCCACATACAGAGAAAGGGCAAGTCACATTTTCCACCTCCACCCCACAAATTTAGCCCTATCGGCTGCCTCTGGCTGGGCTGTAGCTGAATGTTGCCATCTGTAGGCGGCCTGTATGGCCGGTGTTCAAAAATGAAGAACCGCTGACTAATATCCAAAAACCTCAAAGCAATTGGGAATCATAAGCTCCCAAGGCTTAGAGCATCTATTCCAGGATGACCACTTGGATTCCCACCAGAATGACTAACATAGCTAGTCTGAGGCATTCTGTGAGAATTGGCCTCTTCAGTGGCTAGAATAATAATTTGGAATTTGGACACAGCTTTAGGATGTGGTGCATTGTGGGAAACTCTCTGGAGCTTCAGCCTCCCCCCACAAAAAAAGGCACATTGGCTTGTTTACTAAGATCTTCTGTGTGAGGAGTGGGACCATGGAAGGTGCCAGAAGCCGGCATGAGGGCTGTGTTGACATTTTGTCTGAATTCCCCTGGAATAAAGACAAGCTTGTTTGATGAGGGTTGTTCTGTTTGCCAAGCAGAACAATGAGAATCTGTTTCTGCTTTCTTTCTTTCGTTTTAATGTATTCTTGGGGCGGGGTAAACAAAACAGAAAAATGTGCAAACTGTTGACGGGACCTCACATCCAGAGGAGAGAAAGAGAGGGAGCAGGAAAGGATACAGAAGAAGGATGAGGGAAAATCAGACGTCATCATCCTAAGTGGGGCATCGCTATCATCTTCCTCGGCCAACCTCTCCACCGCCACCATAAGGATGTCTTCGTGAGGTCCTACTGGCATTGACGTGGTCACCTGTGTCCCTCCTGGGAGATGGAATGCTTCTCATCCGGAGAACCTGTCTTGGTGACATTGGCAGAGATGGACTTCCATTCTTCTCTATGATCTGTGCAGTGGGGATGGGGGATGTTGACCATGAGGCTGGATTAAGAGGAACAACAGCTCATCGCTCCATGGAGATGTGTCCCTGGATTGGTTTTGTACTCTCATGAGAAGCTACAGGTTCGGTGTCTCCTGACAGCTTCCGTTGCAATATCATCAAAGTGGCTGGACGATTTACCTGTCTTTCTAGAGAGGTATGGTAACAGATGGTGGGTCCTTCTCTGATTCTCTCTGTTCTCTATTTGTGGTGTATGAATGGTTGTGATGATGAGGGTCATTGATCTGGACAGCTTTTTAAAAAGGGATGAGATGAATTCATGGAGGATAAGGCTATCAATGGCTATGTTTTGCCTCCACTATCAGAGACAATATGCCTCTGAATACCAGCTGGTGGAAACCACAAGTGGGGAGAGTATTGTTGCTCTCAGGTCCTGTTTATGCACTTTCTGTTGGGGTATCTGGTTGGCTGCTGCGAAAACAGCTGTGCTGGCTGGGGCTGATGGGAGCTGTAGTCTAAAGCAAATGGAAGAGGAAGTTGAGGAAGGTTGGTCTAGAGTTTTCAAGCTCATAAATTTCCTTGGGGTTCTCTGGCTGTCCTTGTTAGAAACTGGATGCTAGAAAAGGAACACCCAGGAACAACTCCCCTATGTGGAAAGTGTCTGGGACTTCTTAGTTTAGAAAAAAAAGGTGAGTCAGAGGCAACATGATAGAAGTTTATAAAATGATGCTTGGCATGGGGAAAGTGGAAAGAGGCAAGTCCCCCCCCCCATAATACTAGAACCCAATGGAGACTATCCAATGAAGCCAAATGTTGGAAGATTCAGGAGAGATAAAAGAAAGTACTTGCTCTTGCAGTGCATAGTTAAACTGTGGAACTCCCTCCCACATGAGGGAGCGATTTCCGCAAACTTGAATGGCTTTAGAAGAGTATTAGACAAATTAATGGAGGGGAAGGCTGTCCATGGCTGCTAGCCATGTTGGCTAAGCTCTGCCTATTCAATCAAAGGCAGTAATGCTTCTGAATACCAGTTGCTAGAAGTCATAGTGGGGTGGGGTGGGGAGTGCTCTTGTGCTTGGCTCCTGCTTGCTGGTTTCCTGCAAGTATTTGGTTGGCCACTGTGAGAACAGGATGCTGAGCTAGATGGTCCACGGGCCAGATCCAGCAGGCAGTTATGTTGCTCATAGTGGAAGTGTATTTGTCAGTATGTGCATGTGAGAGGGCTGGGGGGATCCTTCTCAATTGTCACTCATTTTTCAGGCAAGACCCTCCTCTGCCTTTGAAGTATGCACCAGATCCTGATCTTGGCTTCCTTATGTCTCTCCTCTCTTCCGGAAATCCCTGCTATTTACCAAAAGCCAACTGGAAATCCAGGTGTGTAAGACACATACAAACACACAGAGATGACTCTGCCTGATTTTGCACATAACCACTGGATCTCTGAGCACAGTGGTTCCCAAAGTTGGTGGGTAATGTCTCCTGGGGGGATTAACTAGGGGGTGCTGAGAAGGAAGGGGGTGGCAGAGGGGCACTGGAGGCATAAATGGCTATCAGACTTTGAGAAGCTGGTATCACGGGTCACGTTCATCGACTTTTTGGAATTTGTTAATCATGCTAAATCATTTTAAGTGGATTTTGAATAAATGCCCATCTCACAATGAGGTCAGGTTGCCTGTTTTTATCCGTGTGGATGATCAACTGATTGTTGGGGCCTCCAACAGCCCTCTCAGCCCTTCATCTGCTCCACACCCAAAGCCACATATCACGGCTCAGCACACATTCAGTTTTAACCCTTGCAATGTTCACCATTCTATGACACACCTCACTTTTATCAACAGTTTATTTAACACTAAAACACTGTCCTGGCAATATTTAAAAAAATAAATAAATCAGGGCCAAATAATTCAAGGAGCTGAGGTTTGTGAAGGGTGCTGAGAGTTGTCAGGAGGCCACTGTTCCTATCACAGAAATACAACTCCCTCTTCTGAAGGAGAAAATTCCTTTTGTGGGTTCAATACAGAGGCTCACCCCAAATTCCCAGTTTATCAGACTTTATTCAGTAATGCATTTCCATTATGGCACACTGTGTTTAGGAAAAATACATCATCTAAGCTGTTTCATCCTCTAGCCGACCGACCACCTTCTGCTAGTCCTCCACCTCCAACCTGAGTCTCTTAAAACACAACCCAAGGGTTGGTTGGTTGGTTTGTTTGCTGTATGCACCTTTTCTGGAGTTATTTTCCACTGTACCATTCAGCCCTTAGGTTCCAGCTCACAACTGCTTCTTTCTTGCTTTGTGGTCAGGACACCCTGGCTTTCCTGAAAATGGGGTTTGCAGAATTTCTACCTCGCTTCACAGGGAACTCTGGGAATTGTAGCTCTGTGGAGCTCTGTAATAAGGGGTCCCCTAACAGCACTCAGGACCTTTAAGAAACAACAGCTCCCAGGATTCTTTGAGGGAAGCCATGCCTGTTTAAGTGGCGCCATAGTGCTTTAAAGGTATGGTGCGGATGTGGCCGTACTGAAGTGGCCTTCCTTCCTTCCCTCTCACCCACAGCAACACCAGCACCCCTCCAATACCTGCTGCAGCCAATGACCAAGCTAGTGCACACTCAGAGAGGAGCCACCGTCACCCTGCCCTGCATCCTGAGGACGCTACCCCAAAACTACAAGGTCAGGTGGAGCAAAGTGGAGCCGGCCGAATATATGGAGGTTGTCATCCTGATCACCAACGGGGTGCACCACAAAACCTACGGCCCACTGGGCAGCCGGGCCCGCCTGAGGCGCAGCCACCGCTACGATGCCTCGCTGACCATCTCTGACGTGGCGCTGGATGATGAGGGGCGCTACCGCTGCCAGTTGATCAACGGCCTGGAGGATGAGAGCATATCTCTGGTCCTGCAGTTAGATGGTAAGGGGACTGGTGCGGCCATTTTCCTGAGGGCATGAGAAGTCATCATTTCTTCTTCTTCTTCTAGAGAGCCAATGTGGTGTGGTGGTTAAGAGCAGTAGACTGGTAATCTGGTGAACTGGGTTCGCGTCTCTGCTCCTCCACATGCAGCTGCTGGGTGACCTTGGGCTAGTCACACTTCTCTGAAGTCTCTCAGCCCCACTCACCTCACAGAGTGTTTGTTGTGGGGGAGGAAGGGAAAGGAGAATGTTAGCTGCTCTGAGACTCCTTCGGGCAGTGATAAAGCGGGATACTCTTCTTCTTCTTCAATTAAATTAAATTTATATACTGCTCTTCTGAAGATCACAGGGAAGTTTGCAAAATATAGATCTATGGAGGCCTTGCAAGACAGGTTGGAACCAGTGTGCAAGTATAAGCCAGTGTTGTGTAGTGGTTGGAGTGTCAGACTAGGACTTGGGAGAGATCAGCAGTCATTGCCCTACTAGCTGGCAATGAAGCTCACTGCCTCTCAGTGCTTTAAATGTATAGTGTAAGTGGGGGTCAATGTTAAGATTATCACTATATATAATTACTGAGCCTGTTATGTTAACCTGTTATGTTATGTTGAGCCTGTTATGTTAGGCCTGTTCTGTTAACACTCACCCTCTGCCTTTTAATTTCAGTTTGTACTTTCAAATAAATTAAATAATGAAATACTTATTTTAAAAAAGGTAACTCAAGGCTCATCACCCCCTACTCACCTCCTTCCCAAAATTCTCTTACTCCTTCTCTCCAGGAATTGTCTTCCCCTACCAGACCAGCCAAGGGCGCTACAAATTCAACTATTTTGAGGCTAAAAAGGCTTGTCAAGAGCAGGACTCTCGCCTGGCAAGCTACGGGCAACTTTATAAAGGTAACCCAATTTTTGCTAATGTTTTCTTACTCCCCTGCTAGGGATGGCTTTTATTGCTTTGCTTTGTTTTGGTTGGGTTGTGGGGTTTATTTGCTGCTGTGTCATTGCTGTTCTTCAGTGAGGTTTTTTCATGTTTTGTTATTTTGGATATGAGCTTTTTAAAAATGAGGGGTGGTATATCAATGTTGGTTGCTGAAGAGGCCCCAGTCTTGTGGAACAATCTGCCAACTGAAATTCAGTAGGCACCTTCTGTCTAAACTTTTAAACGCACGCTGAAAACTTTTCTATTCCGTCCAGTTTATGCAGGTAATTAATAATAATTTTTCCACAGTTGTTAAGTTCATTTCTGATTTTATTTTTTATGTGCTTTTTAATGTGTGGTTTTATGTACAATTGTTGTAAACCACTTTAATATTTTTTAAAAAAATATGAATAGCAATATATAACTATTTTTACAAATAAACAAATAGCTCCTCTGAACGTTCCAAGGGCCCTCCAAATTGGCAGGGGGGTTTGTGGGTGCATTTTTGTGACATGTCATTGATACTATAGGTGCAGTCATGGTTGATTTATACTGGACCATCCACACATTATTTTGGTTTATTAGTTCTTCTCCAATGTTTCCCCAGTTTTACATTATTGCCATCTTGCAGGATAGTGCAGCAAAAGCAGGACAGGAATAAAAACCAAACACCAAAAATGTTTGTGGCATAAAAAATACAAGATTCCAGGAGGAAGCTACAAGACTGGCACTGACGGGAAACAAGGCAGCAGTACTGAAAGTGGGATTGTGTGTGACTGCCCCGAAACCATCTAAAAATAGACAAAGCCTTTGTTTGTGTTTCAGCCAAACTGTGTCTTTCTTTTTGGAATGAATAAGAAACACTCATGACTCTTTCTCCTTCCGAAAGGAAAAGGGAAACCCTGAAATGCCCTCCTTTATTTCTTGACTGATTGCTTGTTTTTGTTATCCTCCACCTTGCGCTTCTAGAAACAACCTGATGAAGCTTGTTCTGGCATACATAGAGATGGTGAGAACAAGCATCCCCTGACTGGTTGATGGATGTTGCTTCAAGGTGCAGGCAATGGACCAGAGGAAGCAATTGGTGCTCAGTTAACTTGTTGTATTGCGTTTATTGCTTCCTCTTCATTTAGCTTGGACAGAAGGGCTGGACTGGTGCAACGCAGGATGGGTCATGGAAGGAACAGTCCATTACCCCATCATTAACTCCCGCGAGCCCTGTGGGGGACGTCTTCTTCTCCCAGGGGTTCGAAGTTATGGCGCCAGGGACAAGCTGAAAGATCGGTTTGATGCCTTCTGTTTCAGTTCGGCTGTGAAAGGTATGTGGGTGCAGATGAAGCCAGAGGCTTGGCATGATTCATATACGAAGCAAATTTCTAGTCCCTACTGTTAGAAATAAACTTGTTTATGTAGCTCAGATTAATGGTTCTCAGCAGTTGTTTCCTGGACTCCGTGTGCATCTCTGGACAAGCAGTTTGTTCTCTCCTCGGTCCTTTCACCTTTCAGTAAAAAGTGGCATTCTGCCTTGTAAGAGTGTTATGAGGCTAGGGCTCTAGGTTTCATAACCTTTCCCAAACCAAGCGCCCAAGCATAATTTGTTTGGGCTTGACACAGACTTGTAACATACCCTTAAGCTCTCCCTCACCCCCATTCCTATCCCATATAAACAATCTCGTAAGTTATAAACGAAAAAATGCAATTTTATGGCATGAAAAGGCCATATATTTTTATGCTTTATTTTTCTAGTCTTTTTAATTTTGAAATAATGAGTGACTTGTCTAAAGTAGCACTATGCCAAAACAATTTTGATGAAATATTTCCTCCCCCTACCAAAGCGGCTTCTATTCCACCACCTTCATTCTTTAGAAATTATCTGTTGATTCTTGTGGGTCCCTTCCAAACCTGTGATCCTGTGTATGTGGGGTCAGAATCTATGAGAGGAACCTGCTGAACCAATTTTTGTTAAAGTAGTGACCTTGGCTGGCTAGTTAAGTACCATCATTTACATGCCCAAGGAGGTTGCCATATAGACAAATGGGTGGTCCTTCCCCCCCCCCCCACACACACACCCTGGGTGGAGGCTACATCATCCTAGGAGGCTTGTCTTGCTCTTGTGCTGGATTCCAAAGCTGTGGCTGCGAGATATACCTGGAAAACTAATGGGGAAGCAAGATCTGTGGAGCGTTATTGCTGTGCGCCCCTCCATCCTAGGGAGTATATATGTTGTATCTATGTGTAAATAAAACCATATATCCTAAAGATACCATAATCTCCATCGACCTTCATTCCAAGGAAACCAAACTATGGGAATACACAGACGTCCCTGGAGTCTCTCACTGCCTGGAGATTGGGGTGTGTGCAACAATGTGTAGGATACCTGTTAAAATATTATTCCAGTTCCTCAGATTTTAATGCTGAGCAGGAAGGAACTAATGAGTACTGGGGCTTGTAGTCTTTCTGCCCTGCTCCCTGCCATTTGCTAGTCTTTTCATACCCTGGCAGTTTCCACAAACTGTGCAATTCTCCTATATTATTTATTGAATGCATTTCTATTGGCCTTTCTCAGACTGGGATTCAAGGCACATTTCAAACCAGCAGTTAAAACGCAGTTTGCTCTGATGGCGGCCAGTGATCAGCTTTGTCTGTCCCTTAGTTTCCAAAGGCCTGTCTGAACAGGAAGGTCTCAGCGTGCCGGCACAAGGTGATACAAAGAGGGAACCAGTCTAGCCTCTCTTGGGAGGGAATCCCACAACCTGGGAGCAGCCACAGAAAAGGCTCTCTCTCAGATCATCACAAATCATGTTTATGGGACAGATAGAAGGTGCTCACCCAAGGATCTTGGCACCAAGGCAGATTTGTATAGGAAGATATTAACTTTAAGGCGGCTTGGGTTTCAAGCCATTTAGGGCTTTATAAGTCATAACCAGCACTTTGTGCCCAGAAATGGACTGGTAGCCAGTGAAATTGTTTTAGCAAGGGAGTAACCTATTCCCTGTGGCTCCAGTCAGCAGTTTGGCTGCAGCATTTTGGACTAGCTGAAGCTTTTGAACACTTTTCAAGGGCAGCCCCATATTGAGCATATTACAATAGTGCAGCCGGGTCGTAGCTAAATCCTTTGTGCATTGACTCCAACTCCCTCAACATCATTTCCTGCTTCTGCTTCTTCCCCCTCTGCTCCTGTACCCAGGCCGGGTCTATTTCATCCGGGGCCACATGAATTTCAAGGAAGCCACTCAAGCCTGCCGCAACGACAGGGCTGCCATCGCCAAAGTTGGGCAGCTGTACGCTGCATGGAAATTCTCCCAGCTGGACCGCTGTGACGGAGGCTGGCTTGATGACGGCAGTGTGCGCTTTCCGATCAACATTCCCCGTGCCCACTGCGGGGGACTCACAAATCCCAGCGTCCACAGCTTTGGATTTCCCAGCAAGTTACGGAAGAAATATGGAGTCTACTGCTTCTCAGTGAAGTAGAGAGGATGAGAGAGACAGAGAAGTTTAGATGCCAGCTAGGCCCAAAGAGGACCACACAAAATGACACATATACAACCCTTTTGCAAAAGATCTCTTGGAAGGTGTTGGTATGACATCGCACAGGGGCTTTTCCTCACCATGACTTTTCCATGATCGCTATCTTAATCTAACGATGGAGTTCATAGGTCACAGGCTTTGGAATCACACAAACTGCCTTTGTGTATTCAAGTGTAGGTATTTTGGAGCCTTGTTCTGACTTTTTCTTCTTGAATTTGTACAACCTCTACATTTTTCCTAGGTTTGGAGAGAGATGTCCCACTACTGACACTTGGGGTCTATGTCTCTCTCTCTGTGCCTGTTTACATGCACACTCAGAACTAGTTTGTTCTCAGTGTGCGGGATCCCATTATCTTGCCCCAATTAATGCAATACTTGACTGCTTTTAGTAATAAAGTGAATACCTCCTAAACAGGCACTAACTTTACAACAAATGTCCTGTTAATATGGACATTTGCTTGCAAACCCAACCATTGCTTCACTACCTTATTAAGTATTCTTTTTAAAAATATCTTAACCTGGAATCTTGATTTTTATTCTTCCTGACTTCATACAACCTCCAGTTTTGAAGAAAGGTATCCTGGCCACCTCAGTCACCTACTGACACTTGGGCCCATCTAGAATTATTTGGAGGAAGTCACGACTGGTTAAAGTGATATTGTAGTTCTTTAAATTATCAGAGATCAAGGACACTTCCTAGAGGAGTCTGGGGCTGATTGGAATTGGGAGTCTAAGCAGCTGGGGCTGATGGAAATTGTTTGTGAACACAGGATTTTATTTGAGATCTGGGAACAGAAACAAGATGTGGATCGAGTGTGAAATCTGGAAAACGGTGGGGCAGCCAGGAGTTATGAGGAAGGAATCAGGAGCCAGGTGATCCATTCCAAAAAGCAGGAGGCAAATTTCGACTTCTGTAAAGAGAAGATGTCTGCTGCATAAAATTCCATCAGGAGCACAGGAAACAATGCACCATTCTAGACATGGATGCAGGGAAAGCTAGAAGGAGCAGAGGGCAGTTTGTCTGGCAACAAGTCTTGGACTTCTGTCTGTGTGGCTGTTTTCCCGCCTTCACCACACTTACCTTTTGCCTTGCTCTTTCCAGGCACAGGTCCATGCTTTAAAGCTCTGTGTCTGAGGGCTCTTTTTCCCTCTCTAGAGCTTTCCATGCAAAAACTGCACTTTAGTGCTCAATTGGAGCAAACAGCAATTTAGGGTGTCTGCGGATTGCCATTTGCTCTGATTCAGCTTTAAAGAGCAGGTTTTTGCAGGGAAAGCTCCGGAGAAAAAATGGTGCTCAGACACAGTGCTTTTAAGAGTGGACCGTGCCTGGAAAGAGCGGAGGAAATATGTGTGGATAAGAAGTGTGAGTCTTTGGCAAGTGCTGGATGCCCACATTTTCCAATCAGCATGAAACCTCAGCCACATCTCCCCATCCAGAGACCACTTTTTTAGTGTTCAACACCAAAGATGAAAAAGTTTGACAAACATCCATTCATTTTTTTTAAAAAAAGTCTTGCTTAGGCAAATTGTATAGGGTGAAACCTAAAGGAGGAAGAAATCCCCTCCCGCAACAGCCAAGTGGAGACTGAGCATGCTCAATAGGCATGGCATGTTGACTGCCTGTTGTGTGTATATAGGAGGAATGGAAAATCGGGTTGGGATGCTGGGAAATGGAATGGAGTACCCTAAAAAAAAGCTGGCTGGTTGGAACCTGGAACAGGAACACACCATGCAAGTTTCTGTTGCAGGTCCTGCTTGTTAGCTACAGTAGCCAATTGGCCTTCCATATTCAGAGGCATTATACACTTCTGAATAGCAGGTGCTAAGACAGAAACAACAGAGGGATGTTGTTTTTGCATTCTGCTTTTATGCTTCTCAAAGGTATCTGGCTGTTGGAGGAAGAGTATGATTTAGGTCAATCTCAAAATAACACAATGTAAGGAGGCTCTTAACTGTCATATTAGTTCTAGAAGATGGCTTGGAATAACATTTGCCAATCTGGTACCCTCCAAACTGGATTACAATGTGCTGACTGGATGGAAGTTGTAGTCCAACAACATCTGGAGGACACTAGGTTGATGAAGACTGGTCCAGAGTGTTCCATTCTGTGACTGATCACACTTAGTGATATGTGCTTTCTTGCACATGGATGCAAAGGGACATTTTAATAAGTAAATGTAAATACATAAAATATTCAGTTTCATTGTGCATGTGCAGAGTGCTTTGTACCCTCAAACTTGGGATTTACTTCTAAATAAACATGCTGAGGAAGGAATGAAGAGCGTTGTGGCTGTGATTAACAGAATCTTTCTTCAGGGAAAGAGAGCCATTGAATCCCATTGCACATCAGAAAAGTTTATAGAAAGTTAGCTATTCCCCACCCCACCCCCCTGCCTGCCAGCGTGGTGGAAAGAACCGCTGCTGAATGCAATTGTAGTCTGCACCACCAGCAGATTTTCAGTTCCTTCTTCCATCTCTCATTCTCCATGACAGATGCCCAGCCTTCTTCAGAAGGTTCAGAAAAGGGTAACTTCTATGAAGAAAGGTTGCAACATCTGGGACTTTTTAGTTTAGAGAAAAGGCAAGTACTGGAAAAGGTGACATGATAGAAATTTATAAAATTATGCACAGCATGAAAAAAGGGAACACAGAAAAGTTTTTCTCTCTCATAACACTAGAACATGTGGCTATCCAGTGAAACTGAAAGTTGGAAAATTCAGAACAGATAAAAGAAATTATTTATTCACACAGCACATTATTAATCTATGGAACTTGCTCTCACAGGAAGTAGTGACAGCCTTAAAAGAGTATAAGACAAATTTATGGAGGAGAGGGGTATCCATGGCTGCTAGCCATGATAGATATGCTCTGCCTCCATGGTCAGAGGCAGTAATGCTTTCAAATACCAGTTGCTGGCAACCACAGGAGGGGAGAGGGCTCTTGTACTTAGGTCCTGCTTATGGGTTTCCCATTGGGGCATCTGGTTGGCCAGTTGAGAACAGGCTGATGGACTAGATGGGCCAATGGCCTGATCCAGCAGGCTCTTCTTATGTTATTTCATCCTTCTTTCCACCCACCCCACCCTACACTGGTTCTTAGCAAGGACAGCCCACGTGCTGATACTTTTGTTTGGATACAGTCATTCAGCTAGTTTGGGCCAGTCTTTGCTTTGTGATGGATGACTAGTTTCACCTTTTAATATATAGTTAGGAGGAAACAGGATTTCCCAAGAACAGGGAAACTCTGGATTTAGCAGGGAGAAACCTGGAGAAAACTGCTTCCGGTGAAGATTGTACAAATCATAGAATCATAGAATCATAGAGTTGGAAGAGACCACAAGGGCCATCGAGTCCAACCCCCTGCCAAGCAGGAAACACCATCAGAGCACTCCTGACATATGGTTGTCAAGCCTCTGCTTAAAGACCTCCAAAGAAGGAGACTCCACCACACTCCTTGGCAGCAAATTCCACTGTCGAACAGCTCTTACTGTCAGGAAGTTCTTCCTAATGTTTAGGTGGAATCTTCTTTCTTGTAGTTTGGATCCATTGCTCCGTGTCCGCTTCTCTGGAGCAGCAGAAAACAACCTTTCTCCCTCCTCTATGTGACATCCTTTTATATATTTGAACATGGCTATCATATCACCCCTTAACCTCCTCTTCTCCAGGCTAAACATGCCCAGCTCCCTTAGCCGTTCCTCATAAGGCATCGTTTCCAGGCCTTTGACCATTTTGGTTGCCCTCCTCTGGACACGTTCCAGTTTGTCAGTGTCCTTCTTGAACTGTGGTGCCCAGAACTGGACACAGTACTCCAGGTGAGGTCTGACCAGAGCAGAATACAGTGGCACTATTACTTCCCTTGATCTAGATGCTATACTCCTATGAGGGGGAACACATGGAAGGGGCATATGAGGGGGAACACATGGAATGAGGGGGAACACATGGAAGGGGCATATATTCCACATTAAGTTGAGGTGTGGATGGGGCCTTGGTCTCCAGGGTTTCAGGCAAGAGTCTTTCCTAGCCCTACCTGGAGAAGCCAGGAATTGCATGACAAAATAAAAATGAAGGACATGCTTCCCAAAGCTTGGTATATAGAACCCCGTTATGAGAGAGACAGTCATGCTAGTTCAGTTTTGGCAGAGAGAGAGAGAAGAAGAAAAAATGCTCATTGCACAAAGTAAAAAGTTATATTTTATATTGTCGCTGAGAAAGAGGGTGTCTTTAAAAGGAAATATTTAGTTATTAGAATTTCTTTATATATACACTCATATAATAACAACAACAATAATAAAAAAGAATAAGGGAAACAGAAGGCACCATTGTTGTTCCTTGTTGGTTTTTCATGCTGATTTATGCAAAATCAGTTCTGACTTGCTCGTGAATCTGGGATGATAGACAGTCACAGGTAAATCTTCATTCCTGGGGTTGATCAATCCCTGAAAAAAAGTGGGGTGTGGAAGCTCAAATCACACAGTGCTTATGAATGGTTGCAAAGGGGCTGATTGGTTCTCCCAGACTGCTGGATTCTGCTAGGCTGAAGGCTACAGTATCTCTGCTGGCCACCTGCAGTGGAGGCGCTATAGAGCAGCAGATGCCAGGCTGGCTGCTCCCTCTTCCTATAAAGCTGCCCCAGTTTCACAGAGAATAAGGTAACTGACCCAGCTGCCAGAGACCCCTGCAAGAGAGTTCCTAGCTCAATCCCTTCCACCATCCTAAACCCCTCCCACAACACAAAACAGACCAAAGCAGATAGAGATCTAGCCATCTCCATGTAAAGACTCACTTGGGATGCAGGTGAATGACGGCTGTTCCCACTGGCCGTTCTCCTGGCACCTGATGACAGGGGAGTGGCGCTGGGTGAACCCTTCTTGGCACCAGTACCGGATGACAGAGTTGATTTCGTAACGCTGCTTTGGTTTGCCAAATATTTGGGCATCTGCCACCTCTGGGGGTTGGTTGCAAAACACTGGAGAGAAGGTGGACAGGGTCAACATCTACTAGTATATTCTCAATCATGTGCTGCCCCAGCAAATTAGCAAAGGTCAGAACAAATGATACAATCAAAATGAGAGAGTTTGGGGTATGAACTTCTCCAATTAGGACCTTTCAGACTAATTGCAAGCTCTGCCTGGTTAGAAAGTCAGATTGATTCAAATTAGATGGCAAGATGAGACAGCCTTCAAGGAGGATTGGATAATGTTTGTAGATTACTTAAAAAACTATTGTAGACATGCTAAAACACTAGCAGGTTTGGAGTAAGTAAAGCAATAAAAGCTATACTGAGAATAAGGTGGAGGAAAGAAGGTATAGATTAATTATAATATGTAGCAGCAATAGATAATCAGAGGGGACCATGGAAGGGTGGAGGGGAAGTCAAATACTGTGTGACTGTAAATTGGAAAATGTCAGATTAATTGTAAATTTGGAAATTCTATAAATAAAATAAAAAAGAAACTCAGATTCAGCTTGCCTTTCTTGCCAATGCCACCAATTTTTCTGGTGCCAGGGACACAATAGCATGTGCTATCCCAATAGGTTGGCAAATATTAGATTCACTCAAAATGAGGGAGTTTCGAAGACAAACTTCCCCAGTTCAGAACTTCCAGGCTAATAAAAAACTGAGCCTGGACTTGTTTAAAGTTTGGATTCAGCTTGCAATTAATGTCACAGCAACACACCCTTTTTCATTAGTGTCTGGCAGGGCTGACCTGCTCATGAGGCAAGGTGTTGGCTCTTTTCTTTTATCACTTTCAAAAGATGCTTAGGTTTCCACACTGGTGGTAGTCATCCCCTACCTGTTTGCACCCAGGTATGCAGCCTCTGAATAGGGGGGTTAAATTTAAGCATTATGACTAATAGACACTGATGGCCGTAACCTCCATCAGCAAGTCCAAATTGCTTTTGTCAAAGTTATCGTCAAATACTATCACATCCAAAAGTGAGTTACTTATGCACATATATTTAGAATATGTCAGAAGGAGGAATATTTCAGCCTGGTTTTAAAAGAACTAATACTACCTATTTCTGAGATATTTGCACCTTCACACAAACGGGCACCACATATTTAGGCTAAAAAGGTAAAGGGACCCCTGACCATTAGGTCCAGTCATGGCCAACTCTGGGGTTGCGGCGCTCATCTCACTTTATTGGCTGAGGGAGCCGGCGTACAGTTTCTGGGTCATGTGGCCAGCATGACTAAGCCACTTCTGGAGAACCAGAGCAGCGCACGGAAACGCTGTTTACCTTCCCGCCAGAGCGGTACCTATTTATCTACTTGCACTTTGGCGTGCTTTCGAACTGCTAGGTTGGCAGGAGCTGGGACCGAGCAACGGGAGCTCACCCTGTCGCAGGGATTCGAACTGCCAACCTTCTGATCAGCAAGTCCTAGGCTCTGTGGTTTAACCCACAGTGTCACCCACATCCTTATTTAGGACACCTACCCACAAAAGCAGAAGTGCCTTTTTTTTCAACACAGCTCTGAGCACTGCATGCATGCTATTTTTTTATTTTTTATTTTTTGCAAACTTACTTAATTGCAATCATGATACCTGATCAAAAATGGCAGCCGTCTCTGCAAGCTGTATAATACAGATCATTGGTTGTGCAACACAGATGGCACTTATTTCTGCTCCCTGCCCAGGGGTCAGACGATAACATTTTGAAAACTGCTGCCTGTTGGGGACCATTATCTGCAACAATGTATATATTGTTTCCCCCTTTTGAAGTTCAAAAACATGAACGACAAACGTCACAAGTCTCGGTGGGCCTTTGGTCTTGGACTAGAGCGACAATTCTGAGTCAAAGGCCACAGCTGGGAAGGCCCAGAGCTCAAGGCTTACCCAGCCCCATTTTGCAGGTATAGGACAGGTGGTAGTTACAAGGCACATCACTCCACTTCCCTTCGTCATGCCAAACAATCACGACACAGTTCTCTCCAGACAGGAAATAGCTGTCGGGCTGCCCAGGATGCCAGTTCTCATAAAGCTACCCAAGAGAGAAAGAAAAAAGAGAGAGAGTCACTAAATGACAGCAAGCGTGAACAGTGTCCCTGTTCCAGGCCAGTGGCATCTTCCAAAAAGGTGCCAAGTTTAATCTCCGATAGCATGTCCAGGTAGGATTGGGGTCCTGGGAAGGTACTGCCAGTCAGTGCAGGCAATACTGAGCTTGATAGTCTGGTCTAAGGCAATTTCCTATGCTGATCCTACAACCCACCTTTCTCAGAATAATTAGGCACTGATCTGCATGTAACAGAAGCCTTTGTTTTTATTTATTTATTTTAAAGCATGCATAGTACAGTATTTTTTTTTTTGCAAACATCACTTACCAGAGGACTCCCCTCTGACCACTGGAAGTCGCCTTCAATTGTCCGGTCATTCAGGCCGATCCACTGATACTCCTTGTACCTATCTAGAAGCCAACAAGATTTGAGGATGGATGAAGAAGAATGAGGCACAGAGACACGGCAATTAGGAAACTACCGTATTTTTCGCCCTATAGGACGCACTTTTTCCCCTCCAAAAATGAAGGGGAAATCTGGGTGCGTCCTATGGGGCGAATGCAGGCTTTCGCTGAAGCTTGGAGAGCAAGAGGGGTCGGTGCGCACCGACCCCTCTTACTCTCCAGGCTTCAGGAAGACATCCGCAGCCTAGGCAGCCCCGAAGGAGGTCCCGCAGGGATGTCTAGGCTGCAGATAGCAGCCTGCTTCCCGGAGCGTCGGGCGCCCTGAAAGCAGAGCGCCCGGCGCTTCGGGAACACATCCGCAGCGTGGGGAGCCCTGCAGGAGTTCCCCGCAGGGCTCCCCACGCTGCGGATAGCAGCCTGCCGCCCAGCGGGCAGGGTGCCCTGAATCAGAGCACCCCTCGCGCTGGGCAGACATTGGCCAGCCCCACAAGCTCGGGGGACAGCAGGGAGGCGCAGCGCCGCCATCCCGCTGTTCCTCAACCTGGTTCGGTTTCTCCGACCTGCTTTTTGGGGGGGAAATAAAGGAATTTTTTTTCCCCTTTATTTCCCCCCCAAAAAACTAGGTGCGTCCTATGGGACGGAGCGTCCTATGAGACAAAAAATACGGTACTTGAAGTCGTTAACAACAGCCCTGCTGTGCCATCAGATGACTCTAGGTGGCAGCCTAGGATAACATTCCAGGGTGGGCTGCAGTGTCCTTGAGGCTTCATGGGGAAGAGATACTTTCCTGAGTTTGGATTTGAAATTATAGAAACTCTCTCTTTGAAAGAAGTTGTTAGAGATGGCATGGGGAGGGCAAAAATGTCAATTCTGGTTTCTCTCCATTTCTTAGGTTTGTTTGTTTTTTGTTTAATAAAATTTTGTTTAATAAAATTCAGTTTCCCCACCAATCCGCAGTTTTTAAGAATTCATTCTGTATTGCACTGTGCTACAGCACTGTAATCTTTTTCATTTTCTTTATATTGTTTAATTTTGTTTAAGTCTTCATGAAAAATTGTTGTACAATTTAGTGCACATTTTCCCTAATATATACTTATTAGGCTGTACACAGTTTTGCCTAATAAAATGCTTTTTGAGGGTTATTTTCACGAGCTGATGAATTTCAATGCACACTTTCCCCTAATATACACATTTTTGTACTGCTGGATTAAAGGTAAAGGGACCCCTGACCATTAGGTCCAGTCGTGGCTGACTCTGGGGTTGCGGCACTCATCTCGCTTTATTGGCTGAGGGAGCCGGCGTACAGCTTCCGGGTCATGTGGTCAGCATGACTAAGCCGCTTCTGGCGAACCAGAGCAGCGCACGGAAACGCTGTTTACCTTCCCGCTGGAGCGGTACCTATTTATCTACTTGCACTTTGACGTGCTTTCGAACTGCTAGGTGGGCAGGAGCTGGGACCGAGCAACGGGAGCTCACCCCGTCGCAGGGATTTGAACCGCCGGCCTTCTGATCGGCAAGTCCTAGGCTCTGTGGTTTAACCCACAGCGCTACCCATGTCCCGACACTGCTGGATTACTGCCACATTAACTAAGCCCATGTTACTGAAACCCCTGGTGGGCATACTGTTGATGAAGTTCTGCTCTTCCGGTGTCATGATATTAGCCAGGTGCCCTCCGAGCTTCCTGCACTGGGTCTCAGCATCCTCCCAGCTTCTCCGGGTGGAGAAGTGCTTGTAACAGAACCCCTGGAAGCTGTCCCAGCCAGGCCGGCATTTTTCCAGGTCTTGGCAGAAAGAAAGGAGAGAGACAATAATGCTTGTTAGACAGGCAATATCAACTAGCCTACTTTGCAATAAAAAGGTCGCTTAGCTACACTATGTGTGAAATGTTCCATTAGATCTGCACATTCTCACATTAAATATAAATATAGAGGAATATGCAGGAAATAAGCAATGGAATAAAGGTGTTATGACACTCACTTATAAGAAAAACCCTCCCTCCTTCATAACGTAACAATGGCCCAAAATAAAACCTAAAGTCCAGATTTTTTAACGTTGGACAGCTCAGAGTTCCAGGGGGTCCCCCTCTCTTGTTCCTCAATGATCTCAAATATCAGCTTCCCTGCAATGGGTGAGAGAGATGCTGTAGCCTTGCTGGTACAGGCTATTGACAGGAAGAGCATGTCTCTCAAACAAAAGGCACAGACCTCTTGATTCCTGGCTTAGGTACTGTTTACTTGAGGACAGGTATACTCTTCCCCTTCCCTTTCTCACTTTGCTTTTAGTGTGGGTGCTGTGGCAAATTGTCATGCTCGCATTCTAGGCCAGTGAGCGGTACCATCCCCTGGAGGGTGGTGGTACTGTGTAGGTCATGCTAAGAGGCAAAGGGGTGGCAGGGGGATGCTGGGGGTATAAATCACTTTGAAAAGCTGGTATCATTGGATCAAGTCCTTCTGTTTTGTTGAATTAATTAAACGAAATAGCTTTAAATGGATTTTGAATCAATGTGCAATTAATGGTTACTGTTCTGAAATCTATTGAGTTACTATCTTCATTAGGGGAACATGCAGACTGCTATTCTGTATAATAGGGGGGTTGAGGGTACCAGGGATGGGTTTATGGAACCGGGAGGTGGGGAGCTTTGGAACCACTGCTCTAGGCTTTTGGGATAGTCAGGACTGTTTAAATCTTTAAGATAGAGAACTATGCTGTATGATACATGCTGTATGATTTACTGTCTGCTTATTTTGTAACCTTGCTGGTTGAAACAGCACCCGTATACTCTGTCACTTTTATTTCATGTAATGAACAGGTCTTCCTTTATTCCTCCAGTGTGTGAACTTCTTGTGAGCATAAGGCAGGAACACATATTCATAGCGGACACATAACTCCAGTCAAAGATCTTAAACCTCTTGGGAGCGTCCATAGACAAGTGGTTGGTGGGCACCATGTGGGTTCAAACATATACCTTGCAGCAGACTCAGTTGTTCTACTCACCGATCTCACAAGCATCTCCTCCGTAGCCTGGTAGGCAAAGGCACCCTGTGTGGTCCCCTTCTTCAGTGCAGGTCCCTCCATTCTTACAGGGGTTTGGGATGCAGTCACCTGGAAGCAAATGGCCAGGAAGAGGATGCTCCAGTCAATGAAAGCAGGAACTTCACTTGCTGGGCACAGCCATGCCCACTTAGAGGAGGGGCCTTTGCAAACTGCTGCAGGCACAACATTGCAACCATGTGCAAACCACAATCACACACACTCACAACAGACCCACACCATACATTTAAAGCTCATCAAGCTTCCCCACATCACACTAGGATGTCCCTATTTTCATGGGAGAAATGTTGGAAGGTAGGGAATAGGATGCCCCTATTTTCATCAGAGAAATGTTGAAGAGTATGCTATCCCAGCAATAAGGCTTGAAAATAGTGTTTTCGTTTTCGCCCTGCCCCCATGTTTAATGGTGGAATGAGCTTCTGGAGAGGCCTAGCTGGGGAGGCAAGAGTTAACCTTTCCCCCTACACTGCTGCTATCTCCAGAAAAAAACCGCACACACTCCTGCAATAATTTGGCTTTTAAACCTTCAATAAAAACTTTTTTTTGAAGCTTAATTGCAACAAGTGATGAACAATGGGGGGGGGGTCACAGGTAGGGAGGGGAGGCTTAACCTTTACATATTCAGTTGTGACCCCCCCCCCCAAATCCTCCACCCCCCACTGAATTAGGCTTGAAAAAGGCTTTCTATTTGCTGCAAAAGAAGTGTCATTTCAAGCCATTCTGGTTGCTAATTTCCTACAGGGCCAAGTTCCAGACTTTGGTGCTAAAATACTGTAGGATAATCAGCCACATATAACCAAAATGCTTAAGTGTAATTAATGCACGAAGGGGTTAATGCCAGAGAGTATTATGCCAGAGTCCTGCCACGTGTAGCTAGGTCACTCCCCTCACCATGGGAGGAAGGAAGCCAGGTATATTGTTTCCCTCAGTCTAACATGTGCAGTCCAGTGTATAAAGAGGTCTGAGCTGGTTGTTCCAAGCTCAGACCACATGACTTAAGCACGCACACACAGCCACCCTTGTGTTCTTATACAAATATTTTAGGAACTTCCACCACTTTGGAATTAACATACGCTTTACTACCTGTGTTTTCTTACTGCTGTATGGAAAAGCACATGAACCTGATTTTTGAAGAGTTTGTAAGTAAACCATTTTTACCTTACCAGACATGTGGCCTTTTTCTGTGGTGGGGGAAGTGGGAAATTTTGGACAGAACTTAGAATGGCATATTTTAAAGGTTCAGCAGCCTATATTTCCATGCTTTAATTGGCTGCATATTTTGTGGTTTTAATTCTCTACTGGTGTTCTCTCAACCAACACATGTAAGGCTCTGTAGTTTACTTGACAGGCTGCATTATCCTTTATTTAAATCACCTTTATATTAATAAAGTAGGCAAAGCCTATTTCAGCACAGAGAAGGTGGACCATAAGGAGAGTTTGCTGGATCAGGCCATTAACCCATCTAGTTGAACTACATGAGCATCACAGCTCTGTGAATAAGTCATTTCTTTTGTTTGTCCTGTATCTTCCAATATTCAGCTTCACTGGATATCCTTAAATTCTAGTGTTATGGGAGAGGGAGACAAGTATGTCTCCATCCACTTTCTCCATGCCATTTATAATTTCATAAGCTTCTATCACGATGCTTATTCTGTCAACATTCAGATATATTGAAGTCCCTTGGTTCTAGGAGGAAAGATTCTTCAATGTCTTCAACAGGAACCTGCATGTCCAGAGGTGGTCTACCTCAGAATGCCACTTTGCTGGGGGCAAACAACAGGAGCAGAGTGTGGCTCTACTGTTCCGCTGTGGATTTCCTGGAGGTATCTGCTTGGTCACTGTGGAAAGTAGAATGCTAGGCTGGATGGTCCCACAGCCAGACTCTTCTTACACTGATACAGTTAATATTGGTAGTGTAGAACTTATTTATTATCAAGTAATTAATCAATTAAATTTGCACAATGCCTTTCATCTGTAGATCTCAGGGTGGTTCACAACTTAATGCCCAGCAACTCCAAACCAGATGGTTTGCCCCTTTGTGGCCCATCACCCTTTGCCTCCTCCTTGCTGCAGCCATATGATACATTTAAAGCATCATTAAACAGTCATGGCTTCCCCCAAAGAATGCTGGGCAGTGTAGTTTCTTATGGCACCTGCCACTCTGCGTGTTGCTGCAAGCAAAACTCACCAAGAAATGACCCCAGACGTGCTGTAATTTTCCTCTTCGGAGTTTGTGACTTGGTATAACTTTTAAAATGTTGGTGTCCATTTTATTTTACTCTATGCTACTCTTCTATTTATTTTATCCCACTCTACACATCTGGATAATGTGTTCTGTCTGCCTCTTATTCTTCTGCTTTAATACTTCTCATTAACCCTTGCAATAAAGATTTGATTCATAAAAATTGACAATTTTACTTTTTAGCATGTGTGTGTGTTTGTGTGTGTAGCAAGAAGCTAAGACAGGAATAAACATGTGTGACTGTGTATGCATTCAGTTTAATCCTGCAATTTATATAAATATGTTACGTTTTTAGAAACATATTTTTTATTAAGTTTAATATAAAAAATAAGCAAACTAGATAAATAGGTAAGGTGGGAAGAAGACTGGGGGACCGTGCAAAAGATCTGGTGCTAGGGCCTCCTGATGATAATGATGATTAAACTCGCTGCACCAGCTGTTTCAAGGAGGACTTTCTAAGTTTTCACCATGTTCAGAGAGCTGAGCATACAAGCCCTCTATAAAGCAGAGCACATGACCACATATTTTCGGTTCATCTCCTGAGCTGGAGGCTAGAGAAACATAGACTTGGGCTCTTCCAGACCATTGCTATTTTGTAAGTGGGATTCAGTCACATACCAGCAAATTCAGGTGGCACAATTAGTTACTCTAATATCTAAATATTTATACTGGACTTTTTGCAGTAAGGAAAGTGACAAAGAAATGCAATGGAATGTGTGGGATAACAATTGCTTGGTGTGGCATCATATAACCTCCCCGCCAACAAATCAGAATCAATGTGCAGTAAACGGATCATCTGAAAGTAACCTTGGAGATTTGTTGGCTATTAGAGAACACAGAATTCTTTGTTCCACCATTCCCATTATCCAGACACTGAATTTCCCCACAATATCCTTCTGTGAGGGCTCATAGTTTGCTGTCCCTTCCCTTAGAAAGCCCAGATTATGCCCAGCACTAGCTTTAAAAAATCCTCCTATGCCAACTATAGACACACAAGCACACACACACACACACACACACACACACTGCCGGTATTGGACTTAGATAGGCCAACATGCTTCCAAATTTTTGCTTAGTCACAAAGAATGCTAAGGTGGCCTTGGGCAAGTTGCCATTACTTTAACCTAATCAACCTCCTAAGGCTGTTGTGAGGAAAAAAGAAAGCCACAGGCATGTCACATGCACCAAGTAGGCACAGTGCAAGACCAGTCCTTCCATGAGGGAGAGTGAGGCAAGTGCCTCAGGCAGCAAATTCTGAGGGGTGGACAGTGGCTAAAAATGTGTGCCATGTGGTCTGCCCTGCAGCCCCTAAACTAGTTTGCTGCCTTAAGGATGTGGTAGAGAACTCTGCTCCATCACCAGTGCTGAAGTAAGATTCAACTATTAGTTTAGTCAGATTTTGTGCACAGGATGGGGAATGCACCATCTTGTCCTTTGCTTCAAGCAGCAAAATGGCTTGGGCCACTCCTGACAGGATTATCTCTAGCTTGCTTACATAGACCACAGCGCCCAGATTCTTTGAGAGAAAGGATGTGCTTTGAAGGTATAGTGTGTATGCAGACAATATTGAGGTAGATTGACCAATGACCATAATCAATATGAGACAGCTTCCTATATTCACCATATTCACCACACACACACACACACACACACACACACACACACTTCTAATATTTGTAATCATCGCTCATGAGAATATGGCTCTAAGATCAGTGCTGAGCAAGGGTTTAAGTAACATTAGGGATATTAATTCATTAGTGTGGAGGGAAACAAATAAGCAGAGGAGCAATGTGAGGGGAAAAAACACAAGACACACACAATAGGGTACATACATCCAGCCAGATGGCCTTCTTCTAGAAAGTTTTTAATTTTCTCTCTCTTTTTTTATTAGTCTCCTTGTTATGACCAGTGCTGTCCTCATTCCCGGCTTGTTTTTCATGGAAATAGTCGTTAAAACACTTCATAGAAGTAGGAGAGATTTAAAGAGCATGCACTCTCTAAGACTATTTTGTTTGTTTGTTTGACAAAACATGTGCTTCTCTGGGTCTTTATACCTTTCCCAATCCAGGTGATGTGGGGGGAGGAGAAATGGGGGGTGGGAGAGACATATACAAAGAGAAAAGCGTGGCTTTGGAGGGAACATCGTTAGGGTTTTAGTGGGAAAGGTCAGCCAAAATAGTGGCCAAGAGCACCAAGGCAGTGCAGGCAAAAGGGTTACCTGAAATGTTCCCACCTGATCCAAGGCTGGCACTTTCTGTGGGCAGGACAGGCAGAGGGTGGGCAGTGGTCAAGGAGGGCTCTGTGAACAGAGGGCTCATGAATGGTGAGCCTGATATGTCTCCAGAGATGACCTCGGCAAGTGAGGGGGCATCTTCTTTCTCCCCATCGTGCTCTTCGCCATCTCCAGTTGGCACTGGGCCAGCCATAGTGGTTTCCCTTTCTTCATCCGATTCTTCTGCTGACAGGTCTGGCGTGGTGCTCTCAGTGGCCTCCTCAGTCTCATGCTCCTCCCCAGGAAGCTGGGTGCTAACTGCATGTCCTGAGTCAACCACAGCCTCCTTGGGACTGGAAGTTGCAAACCCCGTGGCAACGGCAGGTGAAATCCAGGCAGACCCAGAATGCTCCTCGCTCTCTTCAGACAGGCTGGCAGCTGTGGTGCTTGAAGATTCTGGGACCACCCTCTTCCACACTGCTGTCCTCTCCACAGTTGCAGCTGTTCCCGGAGGCACAGCCCCTGAAAACTCTGCATCGACTGAGTCGCCAGGATGACCAGGGACATGGGTGCTTGTGAATCCAGGAACAAGCCCGCTTTGCGGGGCTACATGCATGTGGGTCTGCTCAGCAGCTGCAGAGGAGTTTTCAGGCAGCCCCGAGTGCTCAGGCTGATGAGGAACAATGCCAGCTTTTTCAGGATCACTGTAGCTGATATTTTGAGCCACCTGCTCTAGAGCGACAACCTTCCTTTCAGCTGCAATCTCTGAGGTGGAGGGTGATGACGATGGGTCTTTATGCAGCTCTTCAGAGTCACTTGCTGCTTGGCTTCCTCCGCCAGTGGAGAGGCTGTCAGAAGAGTCAGCTTCAGTGGTGTCTTCACCTGCATGCTCTTGAGAGGGTGTTAGGGCAGAACCTGCAGGGCCATGAAAGCCATGGGGTCCATCCTCATCCTCTGATGTGTTGAGGTCTGGGGAGGTTTGGGACCATGCCTGAGTGGTGCTTTCCATCTCATCTTCTGCTGTGGACTCAAACTCCTCTGGAGCTGCTTCTGAAGGCCCGGGCAGGTTTTGTTCTTCATCAGATTCCTCTTCTACCGGATGGCCTAGATCAAACATCTCATCTTCCTCAGTGCTCTGGGCTTCTTCTGTCTCTTCCTCTGCAAAATTGAAAGGAAGGAAATGAAATCTTCCCAAAGGTGGCAATTGTCCTTAGACACTGCACTTAGAAAGACAGTTGGTTTAAAGATTTGGATCATGATCTGAAAAACAAGAAACTGACCTTGCATCTTTTGACAGTGGCCTGGAACACAACTGCCAAGTTTTGGAAGACTTTTGATCTTAATTATCCAGACTATTGATATTCCAAGACTTGGCAAATTGCTCTTCTTGAAAAAGCTAAGTGTTCAAGTGCTCGAGATTCCTTCCTTGCCATTTGGTCTAATTTTATTTCATACACAAGCACAGTGTCAGGTCCAAACGTCTTTGCAAAGGTTGGGATTTAGTACAGTTAAAGGTCTCTTTTAAATCTTTTTTGAAATGAGACATTTTAATTGTTTTGCTTTAGACCATGGAACTGATGGTAATCGTGGACCACACATCCTTTCTCTTTTGGTATGTTTCATTATAGACTCAGTAATTCACATGCTTAGCTATATCCTTTATTTTCTTATTGGAAATTGCTGACAGCTTAACATGTTTAAGATAATTTTTCTTTCTGTCTGTTGTTATTAAAATTCAATAAAGAGAGAAAGAAAAGAAAGACAAGTAAATCCAGGAGGCACTTGCAGATCTATTCTAGGGTTAGGCAACCCTTGACTCTCCAGTTGTGGTTGGATTCTAACTTCCAGCAGCAAGCAGAGCCATCAGATTACAAATTATGGGGGTTGTAGTCAACAATATCCGGATGATTAGTTAGTCACCCCTGGCCTAATCAACGGTGAGATTCAGCAAGTGTCTCCCATTTCATGGTGAATGATGTGTCCACATTTGCATGTGTGGGAGAGTTTACCTCCTCTGTTTGTGTGGGCTTTTTTTTTTTTAATGTAGCACTCAAATAAGATTGGGGGGGGGGGCAGACAGGAGAGACACCATTACCAATTGCAAAATTTGGATTTTGAATTGAATGGATGAGCACAACATAAATGTCTTGGATTTGCCAGAAACTGCCAAATGCAAAATACTGCACCGCATTAGCTACCCAGTGCTGTCAGGTAGTTAACTGCCGATTCATGCCAAATATTGGCAAAAAAGTACCAAATACTGGGTGTCAGGTACTGGTGTACAATACACATTTACTCACTGACTATGGAATGAACCGTAAAATTCATTTTCCTGGAATCTCCATTTAAAAGGAACTTTGATAGGAAGGTGCAAAAGAGGGGTCTCTGTATCTGATACAGTACTTATTTTTATTTATTAATTATTTGTTTTAATAATTTGTATGCTGCTTAATTACAGTCGTCTCAATAGAGTAAGACTAAAAATGAGTTCAAACTATAAAGTCAGAGTTCCGCTGAAAAGCTTGATAGAATAATGAAGTCTTCAGTCAGGGCCAGAAGTTCAACAGGGCCTGTCTGACTGCAACAAGAAGGGAGTTCCACAAAACTGGGCTCACAATACTGAATATGCATCTGAGCTGTGCATCCAAGCCATGGGGCACCACTAAGAGCAACTCCCTTGAAGGCCTCTGCCCTGATTGGCAGCAGACCATAAGGGTTTCAAGCATTTCCAGCCCAACCTGGAAATGCCATGGATTGAAAATGGGGCCTTGTGCATACAAAGCAGGTGCTCTAGCAGTGAGCAGCAGCTCTTCAAGGGCTGAGTTTTAGGGGGTGCAAATCTCTCTCTCTCTCTTTTTCTCCCCCTAACTTGTGTTAGCACCCAAGTTTTTGTTTCTGTCCAGATGATGTAGGATGGATTATGCAGCTCAGAATCATTTTTTGTTTATTTTTGCATAATTTATGCAGTCAGAAGAATTCAGGGGTTTTATGAGCAAAATTGTCCCATTTATTTATAGAACTTTAATTTCATTTGTTTTGTTTCTCACCACAGACAATCCTCAGCTCTCTGAATCAATATCACAGTCTTCTCAGTGGTAGCCCCAGTTGTCCAGATGTGAGCATTGTGTTTGTACAGGGTCTACATGCATGAAACCCAATGGGCATAGCCCACAATCTTACAGCCCATTCCTAGTAGGGGATTAAAAGGACTGACCTTTCAATTTAGAATGTAAGAAGAGCCTCCTAGATCAGGCCAATGGCCCATTTAGTCCAGCATCCTGTTCTCACAGTGGCCAATCAGATGCCTGTGGGAAACCCACAAGTGGGATCAGAGCACAAGAGCACTCCCTCTCCCCTCTTGTGGCTTCCAGTAACTGGTATCCAGAAGCATTACTGCCTCCAAACTGTGGAGGCAGAGCATAGCGAACATGGCTAGTAGCCACTATCCCAAATGAATGTGTCTAATCTGATGGCCATCCAAGTTGGTGGCCATCACTGCGTCCGGTGGGAGCAAACTCCATTTGCAAACTCCATTTATAAACTTCTAATAGTATATCACCTATAACTCACCTTTTCTCTAGCTAACAAATCAAAACACTGCAACCTCTCCTCATATGGGAGTCACTCCATTTTAGTTGCCCTTTTCTAAACCTTTTCCCAGAGACGTTTCCTTCTTACCCAAAGGGTTATCTAGTCGAACCCTCTGCAATGCAGGAATCACAGCTGCTCAACCCTTTATGATCCTCAGACCTTTCTTCTCTTCACCTACCATGCCTGTGTCTCCCTGGGCAACCTCCATCTCTTTCTTTTCCCCCTTCCTCATCTCTCTGTCCTGGACTGAAAGCACAGCTACCTGGGCCTGCCTCAGGCCCTTGTGGGGCTGTCTCTTCAGGGGCACTGCTGGGCTTTTGCTGCTGAGCCTCAAGGTTGTCCTGCAAAAGGGGCACGGAATAAATGGCCCCTCTGGATTCCTTCGCCACCTCGCGCTCCGCTTTGGGCAGCCGCAGCTCTTCCATCTTTTCTGTCACAGTCACAATCTCCTTGCTGCCCTCTGCCTCGGGGACTGGAGACTCAGAAAAAGGGCTTGTCTCTTCTGTGGGCAGAAAGAAAGGGGGTGTTACTGCCTCTGGGGGTACTTCAGAAACATCGTTTCAAAGCAGCCTGGGCAGGAATGCTGAGCTCACTCATATAGGGGTAGGCAAGACAGGGCAAGGTTTCGCTGTTTGAGGCAAAGGGCCAAGATGGCGCTTCCCCCTGGTTCTGTGTACAGAAGACAACCAGACTGGTAGTTGAAGAATACTGGTAATGAGCATTTTCCCTCACACGTGAGTGAGGGCAGCAGGCTAGTTTGTGGGAGCACGGCTCCAGGGCAGGTCATGTGACACACACAGGGGAATGGCCGGGGGGAGCCCATTGCAGCCCTTGTAGCAACTGCCACCTGAGGCAGTTGCCTCACCCAGCTGGCCCTAAAGTCATGTTTGTTTATCGACACATCTGCCCATGTTGAAAAGGGGGTCTGGGTTATGTCATACCACAGCATGGGTACATAGCAGGAAGTTAGCAGAACCCTTCCCTCTCCATGCGCCAATGACTGGCATAGAGAGGGAAGGTTGAGAGGTTCAGCCCCCACTTCCCTGCATGCTCCTTCTAATAACAAAAATGAACTTAGGTGGCTTTAAAAGTGGGTGAGAGAAATTCATGCTGGGCAGATTTATCAATGGCAATAGCTTTGGCAACTATTTCCTACCAGCAGGATCAGAGGCACCAGGCCTCACTAGTTACTGGGGGTCAAGGTAGGAGGGCTAGTTCTGCATCCTCCCAAAAAAAGGATGTGTCGCATCAAAAGAAAAGAGGGCATGGATTTGCATAAAATGTGCACATGCTGATTTATTTGTATAGAGTCAAATTTAGAAATAATTGCTGTAATTTAAACAGAAATGCAACACATCTCAGCACAGTGGGGAAGACAAAAGGTGGCTTTTGGGCTGGCTCAGACCTTTGACTCTGGATGAGCTCCCATAACCATCTCTTTTTGGTGGCTTCTTATTTTTAACTCAGACTTGGGATGGACAGTCCTCTATTTGAAAATAGGACACATGAGCCACCCTGACAGCAAGAGAGGGCTACTGTGTTTATGAACTTCCCAGAGGCATCTGAATGGCAGGGTAGGTCAAGTGAAAAGGTGTACAGAGCACCTTTAACACTTGTAGAGAAGCAGGGATTTCAGCATGTGCACTGTGGAAAATTGAATTCTGGATCAGCTAGGGCTACTGGTTGGCTACAGAAGGGCTCTTCTTGAGGAATTCAGGTGTTCTTAACATTGAACCCGTTTTAGACATGAATGGGGCAGATCACTCAGCCACAAAGCTCACTGAGTGACCTGGGATCAGTAACTACATCTCAAGGTAACCTACCACACAGGGTTTTTGTGGACATTCAATTTTAGACTCTGGAGGAATTTAACTACTACAGTAGTGATTGGGGGGGGCGCTTTAGATAGTGATCTGTATTACCCTCCTGCCCAGATCACTCCACCCCTGCAAATGGTAGGGGTGGGGGTTGAAAGAAAGTCAAATTTGCCGGACTGCAACTCATTTCATCCTTTTGACTGTGTTATGGGGATTGGTGATGGAAATGGGGATGTATTTGATTTGGAAGATGGAGATTGGCAGAGAAGGGAAGGGAGTAATGACAGTGTCCAAAGGGAATTATCCTAGTTTTACTCAGCTATAAATTCCATGGTATCCATGGGATTTACTCTGTAAGAAGTGGGTTTAGGATGACGGCATCAGTTACTCATTATGCTGTTGCAGTCTGTTTATGGGCGTGGGTTTGTGGCAGGAACAGAGTTGATATTTTCAATGAAAATTCAGGGACGTTTATGTGCAAATGGTCGTGCCAATGATGGTGCCTCCAACATCATCTCCCCATTCTCCCCTCTCTTTCCTGCACTCAAATATGACTGGGGTGGGGGGCACGCTGCTGCTTGCAGGTGGAAAACCCCCGGGGTGTATGCTCCTCCATGTCTGAGGGCTTTCCACCTGCCTTCCCTTTTTTGCATTTTGAAACCAAGCCACAAGGGCTTCACACATCACATTTTGAACACAGCTGCTTGCACATTTTGAACATGGAGCTGCATGTGCTTTGCCCCATTGGCAAAAGACATAGGCAAGCCAGACTGCATTCTGAGGTCTCTTCCAGACAAAGGTTGCAAGTAGGCTGAACGGCACCCACTGTTTGTTTGTTTATTGAGCATTCATTCTGATTTGTTTGTGCGAAGGTTAGCGGATGGCATTTCAATTTGGTATCATGTCAAGCAATTGTTCTGATTTGCCGAAATGTATCTGTTGAAAATGCATTTGTTTGAAATTGGTTCAAGTTTGAAATTGGTTCAAATTTTAGATTGGTTGAAATGCATGTAAACTCCCATGTCAAGCATTCATTCTGATTTGTTTGTGGAGAGGCTAGACAACATTGCCTCAAGCAATTGTTATTCCTCATGCACACACTTTCCAGTGCATTTTCCTGTCACTTTCCTTCCACCTCAAGAAGTTAGGACTTTAGGGGGGCAGCGTGGGGAGGACCAGGTTTGTTGTGCAAGAGTGCCAAATCCACAATAAGGAATGTGCTGTTAATGCAATGTTGTCAGTATTTGACTGAATGCCACCTGCAACATGGGAGCAGTCTAAAGGGACAGTGTCTTCTGTGAGGGCCCAGACTTCTGCCTAGTGGTACCACTATAACAAAACCTTTCCAAGGACCCTGCAGGAATTAAATCACATAAAACATTAGCAAACTAGGGGCTCATCCACACGTACCTCTGCTATGTGCTTTCTAGGCACAGGTCTGGGCTTTCCAGGTCTGTGTCCGAGCAGTTTTTCTTTGTCCCAACACTTTCCCTAGGAAAACTCATTATTTACTGCAGAATTGGAGCAAACAGCAATCTGCAGCAAACCCAATTGGCGTTTGTGGTGATTCAGCAGTAAAATGTGGGTTTTCTCAGGGAAAGCACCAAGACAAAAGGAAAAACCGCCCAGAAACAGACCTGGAAAGAGTGGACCTGTGCCTAGAATGCACGGAGCAAAGGTGAGTGTGGATGAGCCCTAGAAGTAATTGTTCAAGTGAATAGTGAATAGAGTTGCCACCTTTCCCCCACTGGCTCTGCTCTTGTGCTTTTGACAGGAGCCTCTAACACAGAGAAATTTAGCAGGTGTATCTCTTCCTGGCAAATGATTAGAAAAGTTTCACGGACTGAATTTATCTTGTGTTTTGACCTCCAGGTGAGCAAGGTGGCAATCCTACTCAGAGTTTAGCCGTACCAGAAGGATTGTTACCTCTAAAGCAATACACGTCATATTTGCTTTGGGGATCTGGAAATCCAGTCTGGTTGCGAAAGAGGAAGATGGTTTTGACTCCTGAGACGTTTCCTCCACACTTCTCCCGTGGGGTGACAATGGGGTACCGCACACTTCCGTCTGCCAGCCAGCCAGGGTTGCAGTGGTCCAGACCTTCATTCCATGCTGCATACAGCTGGCCTGTCGTGGCAATCTCCACTCCCAGAGACTTACACTCAGCTTTGGCCTCCTCCCAAGTGAATTTCTCTGGAGAGCTCACCACAAACAACTCTCCTGCAACCAGAGACAAGTTGGGCATCAGTGTTTAAAGAGATAACAACAAAACATGCTTTGGCTGGAATTAAAAGAAGCATATTTACTTATCTGTTAAAACAGGAGTGACTAATCTGTGGCTCTCCAGATGTTCTATTTATTTAATCACATTTATAAATTGTGTTTAATATTTGATTAATATTTCAAAATATTTTATTAATATTTGAAAAAGCTCCAAGCAGCCTAAGTTCTTACAAAGTATGTGTTATTCGACTTTCATCTCCCATCAGCCCCTGCAGCCAGCGTGGCCAATAGGAATGTTGGGGGGCCACAGGTTCCTCACCCCATTTTAAAATGCTTAAGACAAAGAAACATCCCAGGCAGGCAAAAGTACTTGAGGAGGGTGCAAAGCAGGACCGGTGAGAGGTGTGGCCTGGGGAGGGTCCAAGGAAGAGTCCCAAGAACTGGACATAGATGCCTGGAAGGTTGTATTTGGCCTCTTGCCCTGAGGTTCCCCACTCCTATACTAGATGGTAAATTAATGTTACATAAGGGCTTCCTGAAGCTTGTTATCTGGGCAGAAGCACTTAGGTACTGCTCCTTGGTGTGAGAAGAGGGGGCTTCTTCCTTCAGTTCAGGTGGCAGGCAAGGCAGTGACATGGGGCACGGCATTCTTGGGGTGGCACCCTCTTTATGGGACTCCCTCCTCAGTGAGATTATGTATGTTTTGGTGACAGATGCAGATGACTGGTATTGCACCTTTTAATAATGTACTTAGGTTTATTTTACAAGACATTATATAGTATGCTCTGTTGTTGTTTTAAATTTTTTATCATTAAATTCTTACAACATTGTAAAACTTAAAATAAAACATCCCGCCCTGGCCCATAAGATAAAATTTAGGCAATACATCAGAAATGGCATCCAAATAGGATAGTAAGTGCCTATCTCATTCAACCATTTGCAGAGAAGGCAATGTACACTTTATGCTAACCAGAAAGTTTCATATTGTGAACTGAGTCCTCTGTTTTCATTTCCAGCCATGTACATAATAAAGCTGGACCAATCTACTGTGAAAGCATCCTTATGTTTCAAACCTTGTGCCAGTTTTATTTTATTTGCCAATTTTTCCACAGGAGCTATTTGCCATTGTACCAGTTTCCCAGAGAAGCACCCTCCAGTTTCTTCCAGTACCTCATTATTACAAGCCTGGCTGCTAGTAAAATATATCTTATTTGGATTAGGTTAATGTTACCTCTTGTAAAACAATTGAGCTGAGCCAGCTTTGGACATTTAAAAGTGTTTTGTCCAGTAATTACTTTTATTTCAACAAATGCTTCTTCTCAGAACTGAGCCACTTTCCTATATGCCCACCACACATTCCACAGCCCCTCCAGCAATTCAGGGAATATGAGGAGATAATATGGAATCTTCAACCGGTCCAGACTTGAGACTCACCTCTGACTCCCAAGTGCGACATTAGTCCCACTTTCATTTTCTCATTTTTTATATATACTTAATAGTGCCAACAACAACAACAATTGTTACATATACCCCGCCCATCTGACTGCGTTGCCCCAGCCACTCTGGGTGGCTTTCAACAGAATATAAAAAACATAATGGAGCATCAGACATTAACAACTTAATTTTATTTCACCCTAAAATGGCAATTCAGAGCAACATACCTACTGTTCCTCAGCATTACAATGAAATGAAAACTAGTCCTGAAATGGGGCAGGAGAAAGGCATGAGCATGTAGCTGGCCAGAAATACATATCTTATTTTTAAAATGTCTTGTGCCTTTCTCTTGCCACATTGCAGCACTCATGGAAAATGATAAAACAAGCATTTCATCAGAAGAATGCCTCCTTGTCAAGAAACACATGTAGTGCTCCTTTGGTCTGGTCAGTCTAAACTGGAATCATGGAACCAACAGCTTTGCAACAAGCTACCTCGTGTGGCAATGCAACTCACCTGTGGGACTCATCACACTGGTTGAAGATCTATGGGCTAAATGCATAGGCATGAGATATCATTTTGCAGTATTTTAAGCGGTATCTCATTTGTTGAGATTGAGAGAGACTAAAAAGGGAAGTTCCGCTCACGGAAGTCCAGAGCTCTTCACTGATGACCTGCAATGTTGTGGTAGTATGCTGTGTTGTAAGTGTGGATCTGGAGGGAGGGGTGGGGTATAAAACACTGACATGAATGAGTGTCAGGTTGATGGGCTGTATTTGATGGAACGGATCACAAGTTCAGCAGGCAATCCAACAGTTAGCTACTCTATACATCCCACAGCAAAGGGCAACATGAAGACTCTGATTTCAAAGGGCAAGGATATTTTGTCAATCTAACTCACCATACAGTTCTTCAGCATAGCAATAGACATCATACATGTCTTCTGGGTCCACTACCCCATAGTTACGGACACCTGGAAATCCATCCATGTCTCCGTAACAGGCTTCACGAGGGGTCTGTATGGGGTACCTGAAGATAAGAAGAGTGTTCAGTGTCATAGCCCCAGACTAGGATGAATCAGAGCCCTCCACCAATGGTGGATTGGGGAAAGAGACAAAACTACTCACTGGCATGTTCCACATACAGCTGCTGTCACTGGGGCTAGCAAGAACTTCCCTGAACCTCAAGGGGACCCCTCTGTCACCAGACTCTGAGGACTGGTTCAGAGGCTCCTCAAGAGTCAGAAGGGTCAGTAGAGATATCCCCACAGTTTGTAATTCCAGGGCTTAGAAGGAGCCAGTGGCTAAAGAGGAAGGCACCACTCAGGGAGGATGGCTATGGCCCAAACCTGAGGCCTATGGAATGTCACTGGGAACAGCCCTGGTGATGCCATTAAGTATGACACATTTAAGCATTAACAGCAGTTGCTGAGAGCATACCATTCAACTTTGCATTAATAATGGCATATGCTATACTTATACTTATATTTATAGACACCACTGGGAAATTAAGGTGGTGGGTGGGTAGGGTCTCTTTAGTGCTGAGCTTTACGGTATGCCCTGCTGCCCTATAAGCAATGTAAAGCACTTTTAAAAAAAAGTTTAGCTTTTTTAAAAGGTGGGGAGCATATGAGCCCCTGGGACACTTCTTAAGAGTATCCCTGGTCAAAGCTTCCATTAGAACAGACATGCACAATTTCATGAAGGGAACCAGGAACCACAGGAAATCTGGCTTCTCATGGTTCTTTATTTCCCAAGAAAGGCTATTAGCATCTAGGGGCACCACAATCTTAAACTTCCCATGGTTCCTCAAAGCATCATCAAAGGTGTGCCTAAGGCTCTCCCATGAGCCACCCCGTACCCCATTACTACCAGGTAACATGTGAAAAAGAAAAGTGACGGGGTGGCGGGTTCTCTAGTTGGACTGCATGCCCCCTTGTGGTCCCAGTGACGCCACTGGGAATGTGAGGTTTTGAACAGGTTCTTCCTAAAAAATTGTTTCTTTTCAAAATGAATAATTTCCACTGACCCCATTTCAAACAGAGCTGCAGGGAGTTTGAATTTCACTTATGCAATGCCTACAGAAAAAGCGGGAGGGATATTCCACAATGTCAGTGCTGGTTTCATAATGTGTGTAGCCCTTAGTCAATACTGAAAGAGCCTGGCTGCTGTATCAGGCCAAAGGCCCAGGTAGTCCAACCTCCTGTTCACAAGCAGTACATCATAAGCACAATGGCCACCTTCTGGCTCTATTCCCCAGCAACTGCTATGCAGAGAGACACGCTGTGCCTCTGATCCTGGAGGCAGCATAAATCTTGGGCTTTTATAGCTCCATAAAAACGTCACCATTCCTAAATTTCAAAGCTAATAAAAACAACCAGTTCTTAAAAGATGGCTTGAGAGTCACATTTTCTCATTAGCACTGCATCAAACACCCAGTTCCAAAAGAGGCCAAGCCCTCCCTATCCTGGAAAGGTTTCCACCACCTAAAAGCCACCCCAACTGCCTAACCTCTGATGCAGCCTTTGTGATATCCTCCAGATGCTTTAGACTACAGCTCCAACCACTCCCAGGTAGCATAGCCATTCAGCCAGGGGCTGATGGGATTTGCATTCCAAAATGGCTAATGGGAGTTGTAGTCTGAAACACCTGGAGGGAAACCAGGTTGGGAAAGACTGCAGATGAAGTTCCTCTGAAGACAGGCATTTCCCAGTACTCTTTCCCCATTGCACAAATAAATGGTACAGTATGTGTGTGCATTTTTGTGCATCACAAATTACAGCGCATAAGTGTGGAATCTGCCATCTGGAGTTGGGAATCCAGCATGCTGGCCTTCCTTTGATAATAAAAATAAGTGATAATGGGGGGAGGGGGCAAATATTAGGCAAATATGTGGAGGACTGGTCTCTCAATAGTGATGAGCCATGAGAGCTGCATGTAAAGCCTGATTGTTCCAGGGCAGTCTACCCCTGATTACTGGATACTTCTGGAGAGCACTAGGTTGGGGAAGGCTGCTCTGTAGGTTGCAGAGCAGAAGATAATATCAAATAACAGAAACATTCTATTTCCAGATTTCCAATCTATGTATGTACATGTATATGTATGCATACGTACAAGGTCTCTGGCATCTTTCTATCATTTGCTGCTCGAGATAACCTTTTAACGGGAGGACTGCAATGGTCTGAGGAGAACCTCACTACATTTGAACATATTTCATATTGACAATTTTGTATGGATACCTACTTGGACATGTGGAGTCCTTATATTAATTTATATTTTTAATTTGAAATAGATGTACTGTGGTTACTGTATCCTTAATGTGAGTTGATGGTTTTATTATTATATTTCTTTATTATATCTTACTTTTTAATTATCATGTCTAACTTTTTAAATAATCATTTTATTTTATTTTTTAATTTGCAGATAAAACGTTGATTAAGAAAAAAAATTGAGGAAGACCTTGAAATGATAATTCATCTGTTCACAGCAGCCAGAATGGTTTTCTTCCAATAGCTGCTTCCATTGATGTTTAGCTTTCTAAAATTTGGAAGACAGCTACCTTGATTAAATTAAGTTTGCAGGAGAATGAACTCAATTTATTCTCTCTTGGAATTATAATGTGAAGGTCTTAATCTCAGGGTCGTGGGTTCGAGCACAACATTCGGCAAAAAACAAATTCCTGCTTTTCAGGTGGTTGGACTAGATGACCCTCATGGTCCCTTCCAACTCTAAAATTCTATAATTTGATTCAGTCAATGCATATCCATTATTGGGAGCATATAACATAATTTGTAAACTATAATTTATCATTCTAAACTTAATTGTATAATGATTATTACCACAGGTGCCTTCATTCTATATCAATTCTACAAGAAAAGAAAAACTAGATATATAAAAGACTGGCTCTTTGAACTGTAATTATTCTATACATATACTTGAAAAATAATTTTAAATATAAAGAGGAATGTTAAAAGAAAGAAAGAAAGAAAGAGGCCAGTTCGACTGATATTCTAGCCATTCATTATGTCACTAATTCACACTTTAAAATTTAATAAAGAGAGCCAGTGTGGTGGTTAAGTGTCAGACTAGGACCTGGGAGACAGGGTTTGGATCCCCATTTGGCCATGAAGCTCACTGGGTGACCTTGGGCCAATCACTGCCTCTCAACCTAACCTACCCTGCGGAGTTCTTATAGGGATTAAATGAGGAAGAGGAGCAGGAGCACTATGTACTCCACTTTGAGCTCCTTGGAGAAGAAGGTACGGTATAAATGCAATAAATAAATTTCTACGGGTCGCAGAACATTTTCCACCCCATGCCACTGACTGACTGAGCTTCCAAGTCCCAGTTACCTGACAGTTTGATCGGCGATCCAGCCTGCATCACACTGCTCGTAACCACTGAGATAGGCAGCATACAACTGCTCCGGTGTGGCGATCTCAGCTTCTATTCTGGTACAGGCCTCCTGGGCCTTGGCAAAGGTGTAAGCATAGCGAGCAGAGCCTTCCCGGTAAAGGAACACAACTCCTAGAAGATGGGAGAAGACATCATACATTTAGAGTAAACTGAAAGTGCATACCTTTCCTCCAATAATCCTGGGAACTGTAGTTTGCTAAGGGTGCTGGGAATTGGAGCTCTGTGGAGGGTAAACGACAGTCCTATGATTCTTTGGATGAAGCCAAGGCTGTCAAAGTGTTATAAATGTGCTTATATGCATGGTGTTGAATCAGCTTGTGTGCATCCAAAGGGGGCCTTTAATCAATCCAATTCTGCTGGGTGTTTTGCCAGCAATGAAGATCTAGCTTTATAAATGATTAGATAAGTATATGAAGAGTGGTCCGTCAGTGGCTGTTAGTGATCATAAAGGTTTAGTGGAATCTCCATATTCAGGGCAGTATGTATTTGAATGCATAAGAAGATCAGGCATAGGGTCCATCTGGTCCAGCATTCTGTTCTCACAGTGGCCAACCAGATGTTTGTGGGAGGCAGAGCATAACCATTGTTGCTAGCAGCCATTGATAGACTGCTCCTCCATGAATTTGTCTAAACTTTTTAAGTCATCCGAATCAGTGGCCATCACTGCATCCTGTAGGAATGATTTCTGTAGTTTAACTATGTGCTGCATGAAGAAGTACTTTCTTTTCTATGTCCTGAATCTTTCAACATTCAGTTTCATTGGGTGTCGACGAGTTTTAGTGTTATGGCCGAGGGAGAAAAACCTTTATCCACTTTCCCCATACTATGCATAATTTTATAAACTTCTATCATGTTGCTCCTTCTCACTACTTCTCTAAACTAAATAAGGCTATCAATGGCTACTAGCCATGATGGCTATTCTCATGGGTGTAGCCAGGATTTTTGTTAGAGGGGGCAGGACTTTTGTTGGGGGGGGGAAGAGCCGATGAGATTGGTCAGATAGTTAAGTATTTCTATTTTACTTGATGGGGTTGGGGAGGCAGCTGCCCCCCTGTCCCCCATTGGTTACACCCATGGCTATTCTCAGCCTTCATGGTTGGAGGCAGTTGCTAGGAATCCCAAGTGGGGGAGAGTGCTGGGTGGGCAGAGGGACTGATGTTTTTCAGTTCTGAATGCAACATAGCTTTATTTTTTGTGTTAGTTCTGAAACTGAATAAAACTTAGGGCTCATCCAGACTTCTGCTTCTCCTGCTGCTTTCCTCTGGGAAAACGTGGTTTTACTGCTGAAATAAGTAAACGCCAATTGGGTTTTTTGCAGACTGACGTTTTCTTCAATGCAGTGCTAAAGTGCAGGTTTTTCCAATGAAAGCAACAGAACCAGTAGAAAAACAACCAGACTCATGGCTAGAAAACACAAAACAATCCACACAGACCTGTGCTTTCTGGCACAGGACAAGCAAAAGTGTGGCTGAGTCCTTATATTCCCCCCAACCTCTGCAATTAGAATGAGTGTTTCCTGAGATCAGGCCTAGTGCTATGGGACTTGAATCTGCAATACACACAGAAAGCCATTTCAGCAAGACACTCTGCCAGAGCGCAATGTTACCTTTGACCTTCACCTGCAGCAGGTCATGCCCATCCTCGATCCCATGTTGGACATCGCAGCGGTACACCCCAGAGTCGTTGGACCGCAGTTCGCTCAGGACCAAGGTGGCATCTGTTGGTGAGTCTGGATAAAAGGGCAGGGAGACTCTGTCGCGGTAGGCTTCGCTCACCTTCACCTTCAGGCCCCGAGCAACCAGGATCTCTGCTTCTCTGCCCTCTGTGATGAAGGTCCACTTCACACGGGGTGCCCCTTGGACAGCCCGGCGGCCTGCAGTCCCGGAAGTGGGCAGTGGATGCAAGTAGGTAACGTGGCAGGGGATGGTGAGGCTGCCGGAAAGAACAGCTCGGACTGGTGGGTATTTGGCAATGGAGACCCGCAGAGCTTTGAGGTCATCTGGAAGGGAGAAGTAACATGAGAAGTTCAGATTTGGCACAGGGCAGATTTAGGAATAACAGCCCATGGCCTCAGTCCTGGGCTGCATCATTTTATACACCCCGGTAACAAACTACAGTTCCCATGATTCTTTGGGAGAAGCCAGGAGTGTTTAAAGTGGTGTGATACTGCTTTAAATGTCCAGTCAGAGGGGGCCTTAGAAAGCCTTGTCGATCTACTGGAAATCTCCCAGAGATTTACCAGTAGATCCAGTTCTGCCTGCTGCTGTAGACTAGCCCCAAGTTCCCAGTTACCTGTGCTTTCCCTGGAGAAGCTGAATGCATTCGTGAAAACAGCCTGGGCAAAGGTAGAGAATACCAGCAGGATATACGCCATTATGGTTTCTGTCAGGGAGAGGGGGAAATATAAAAAGTATTAGTAAGGTAGGCAGAAGAAAATCCAAGACAAATGCCAGCTCCAGCATTCTTCCAAGTACCTGAAAGAAACAAAAATTAAGAAATGTCTTTGTTGGGCTGTTTTTCCATAGAAGATTTTTCCAAAAAAAAGAAAGATTTGATCCTAAAGAAGTGAACTGGAGGATAAACTTTGTTAGTTTAACACAAAGAGGCCACTTGTCCTAACGGAATACAGTATTTGTTATTTTATTTATTCACTGTATTTATATCCTACTTTTTTTGTCAGAGTAGCTCAAGCATACATTATCACCCCCTCCCCTCATTTAATGCCCTGTGAGACAGATTAGGCTTTGAGGCACTCAAATATCACCCAGTGAGCTTCATGGACAAGTGAGGATTTGAACCCTTGTAGGCCAACACTCTGTTATACCTGATCACAGTCCTGGAGTTCCCTAGGTGGAGGGATTGACTGTTAAACCTCCTTATTGTGAGGGGAATAGTGGAGCTCCTAATAAGTACCCTTAACAAACTGCAGCTCCTGTAATAGTACATAGGAAGCAGTTTAACACTGATAAAAGGCCCATCCTTCCATCTTGCTCAGTATTGCCATGTTCTCCAGGGTTTCAGGCTGGGACCCTGTTCTAGCTCCACCTGAAGTTGCCAGGGATTGAACCTGGGACTTTCTGTATGCAAGATAGATGCTCTACCAATAAGCTACAGCCATAACCAGAATTATTTGTGGGGAGCCATGACTCTTTAAAGTGGCAAGATAGAACTTTAAATGTATGGTGCAAATGTGGCCTTAAAATACCCATTCCCCAGCGATATGAGTCTAAATGTAGTCCAAAACTTTGGGAGACCACCAGGTTGGCAAAAGCTGCTCTTTGGCATCACATGGTGCCCAATAAGTGGAACCAACATCCTTGGAGCTGTAGCCAAGCTTTCCCTTGGCACAGAGCAGTGGCTGCCAATAGGTAATTGAAGTTGCACTTGCGGATCAACTGCTATCAGGGAAAATGTCAGCCAGCAAAAGACATTTTGCTGGCACATTCCCCACCCCCACCATTGTCTAGGCCAGATTCTTCTGAAGGGCAGACTCTTCTTTACAAGTACCATGACCTTTCGTCAGTACTGTCTGAAGTGTTTCTGCATGACGGGCCTTGTTTCACTCGCTTCATTGAACAGTATCTCCTATAATTTATTTCTAAGCGGCCTTGGCACAGCTCGTAGCATCACCCGCTTTGGCATTTTTGCAAAGACTGTTTCATCCCAAAGTCACAGAAGACAGACGGTCTGAGGCAGGCCAATTTGGGGTGAGGCTTCCCATTTAGGTTCTGGATGTTTTTAGCTCAGCCCAGGGCCCAATTTCACTTAAATCAGCCAACTTGGTGCCCTCCAATTGTTGCTGGACTACAACTCCCATCTTCCTCAGCCAGCTTAGCCAATGGTCAAGAATTATGGGAATTCAAGTCCAACAAAATATGGCCTCGACAACTAGTCTATGTATTGTTTATTTTTAATACAAGTACTTATATAAATTGCAGCTGGAAAGTAGCATCATAGAGGAGGCCTCCATTTCTTTGTGTGAAAGGGAACAGGAAAGGCCCCTTCTCACAAAGGCAAATTGCTGTAACAAACTTATAGATCATTAAGAACAAAGTATGCTTTTTTCTTGATAACATTTATTTCTCATACACAAATTGATTCCAGATCTAAATCAATTGATTAAGTGGTCAAAAGTTCATATGATTAATTCACTGAGGCTGCAACCCAACCTCATTTTCCCAAGCACAAGATCCACCGAATTCAATGGAACTTACTTTGAGTAAACATAGGGCACATTCACACCATACATTTAAATCACTATGAAGCAGTCGTGGCTTCATCCAAAGGATTCTGGGAGCTGTAGCTTTTTAAGGGAGCTGAGAGTTGTTAGGAGACCCCAAGTTCCCGCCCAGAGCCGCAATTCCCCATGTGCATTAACAATCAATCACCCTTCACAGGAAACTCTGGAAATTGTAGTTCTGTGAGAGGAATAGGGTCTCTTAACAACTCTCAGCACCCTTAACAGACTGCAGCTCCCAGAAACCTTTGAATGAAGTCACGACTGCTTTGTGGTGATTTAAATGTATGGTGTGAATTTGGCCTAAGAGTCAACTGCTACCCCAGTTAGCTTCTGCACATGCAATGGCCACCATATTGTTGTACGCAGCAAAATGGCCCCACATTGGGGGCTCTGAGGAGAAAGTTAAAACGCTACAACTTCAGGTCAACACCCTGAGAACTAGACATCCTCTGCAGAGCTCAGCAAAGCGAATTTCAGCTGGAAATTCTGAGAAAGCCCCTAAATTAAGAGAGTGGCCAACTTTTATGCTCTGTGGTTCCTGAGAGCTTTTTAATCATACGTCTCTTTAGCAAAGCTGCACTGGCTCCGTTTGGGCTGCCACCACCACCACCCAGGCCCACAGTGTGAGAGAAAAACGAGGTCTCCTTCCCTCCGATTAGTCACAGGGACGAGGCCTTTTAAGATTCCATTCAGGCCCCATGTCCTTCCCTCATTCCCTGTTTGAATGTCGGAGACTGGCCAAAGATTCTTTTCTTCCCTTCTGCCTTGTTAAAGAGTTATTATTTGGAAGGAGAAAAAGAAAAGAAGAAAAAAAGGCTATGGCAAGGGTGGTCTTTTTGTGCCGGGGCATTCAGAAAAGAATGCCCTCACCAGTCTCTTTTTTCCTCCAGAGAATAAATCTTAGCAGGTTCTCAGGCAGTTAATGTTGTACTCCCCGCCATGTTTGACTTTGTGGCGCTGTGTTTTCCTGTGCTATTTCTCTTTCTCTCTCTGAATCCCATGGTGGAAATGAAGTACAAATAGGGAAGGTTATCTGACAACAGCACAGGCAGAATCATCCCACAGGAACCAGAGTGTATGAGGCAAGAGCTGTATCTAGGGCTGGCCCGAAACATTTTGCCGCCTGAGGTGAATGACAATATGGCACCTTTCCTCCCATTCCATGTACGACAGCCTGCCAGGCTGGCAGTTGAATCTTAATTGGGTGCTAGCTCCTGGGCAGCATCCTCCATGGCACCTGAGGGGAGCAGGCATTGGGTAGGCCATGGGGCACACACACAGCTTCCTCCACTTCCTGCGGCCTCAGCATCTGCCGCCTGAGGCAGCAGCCTCATTCTGCCTCACGATAGCCATGTATCTTAACTTGTGCTTTCTGTGAGTGCTTCCACTTAGGCAGGAGATTATTATGGAGTCGGTGCTGCTCATGTACATACGTTTTTTGCAACACCTGTACAACACTGGCATCATCAAAATGCAGGGTCGTGTTCTGTTCTTTCTTTCCTTGTACATTTGCTGCAAAAAAAAATAATAATAGAGAAAAATAACCTGGGATTGGAGGGTTGTCATATGTGTGGCAATTTGGAAGTCTCACCCCTACTTCTGTTCGCTCCCCACCTGAGCTGAGCATAACATATGTCATTTTGGGTTTTTCCAGCGGCCCAAATGATAGAAGTGGCCTATTTCAGTTGCTGTTTGTAGAAGGCACCTCCCAGTTTCAACAAACTATATTCTAAAGAGTACATGTGAGGGATTACCTCAGAGATTGTAATCACATTGGGTTTTTACCATGATGATGATGATGATAATAAGAATAAGAGTAATACAAAGGATTTGTGCAAGACCTCTTTTTATCTCTTGTGCAAGCCTTAGACAGATACATTTTACTCTGGTGCAAGACCTAAATTTTTATTAAAAACTAATGGAAATATATGACTAGGCCTCAAATATCTAACAGACCACCTCCTCTAGTGTCATGACGAGAGAGGGAGGAAAACTTTTCAACATCTGCTTTCTAAATGTCATGCATTATTGTATAAGCTTCTGTCATGTCATCTCTAACTCACCTTTTCTCTAAACCAAGAAGATTCTCTCATATATATATATATCTATATCTATATCTATATCTATATCTATATCTATATCTATATCTATATCTATATCTATATATATATATATATATATATATATTCAAATGAGAATTCCTAGTGCTTTGAGGAGAAGAAGAAAAAGAGACCATTTAATTTCAGAATCTCCGGGAGAAAATCAGATGATGGCATTTTGTGAAGCAGCCCTTTTAAAAACTTGGACGAAATTTGGTCTGACTGAAGCTTTCTCTCCCACATTAGCTGTAATTAAGTTGCCCACAGACTGAGTTTGCAAGATTAAAGCCAGCCCACTCAATTGCAAGCTACTTCATTTTCACTCTGATCCATTCTCTGGATTCTCAGCAGATCTAGGAACAAATTTCTCAGGTGTGGAGAGATTTAAAGCAGCTTCAGTGAAAGAGGTAAATTATCATTTTGTGGGGTGGGATGGGATCTTCAAATAGTGGCCCAGGTGAGCAGAGAGTAGCTCCATGTGAGCCTGAGGAACTTCAGCTTCCCTGCTCCGGTGTTCAAAAACTTCATTTAAGTAGCTTTTATTCAGAGCCACAAGAAAGCACTGTTACCACTCAGATTAGTACCATGTGGCTCTATTGTTATCCTAAGCCAGGAGTTGAGAATCTTCTTCAGCCTGAGGGCCGCATTCCCTTCTGTACAGCCTTCTGGGGGCCACATGCCAGTAATGGGTCAGGACAGAGGCAAACATGTTACCTTTCTACAGGAGGCTAATTTCTTCACATGCTCACACTTGTTCTTCATCTAGGGAAGCAAGAGGCATTTTCAGGGTTGAAGGACACATCCCAGCCAGGCCAAAACACTCAAGGAGAGTGTGAAGCAGGGGCAGTGAAGTTTGTGGGCTGGAGAGTGTTCTGAGGGCCAGAAAGAGAGGCTCAGGGGGCCGCATTCTTTCCCTAGGCCTGAGGTTCCCCTTTCCTAAGCTCCCATGTCCAAGATTCCAGTTTATTTATCATCTGCACTAATTTAATGGCATGTGTGTGCCAAGCTCCTCCAAGGACTTCTGGCTGGTATACAAAAGGATAGTCCTGTTTTATCTCTACAGCATCCTTGTGAGGTAGGAGAGACTTGTGAGACAGGGACTGGTCTGAAGATATCTGCATTCCTGTTCTCTCGCCAAAGTCACCATTGCCACCTCTGCTGCTGCCTGCCTTGTGCTGGAATTCCCACTTAGTTGCCACCATTTTATGATCCACACTCTCCCCACCACCTCGAAATGATCCCACGGAGGTGTCCCCAGCTTCTCCTTCCTCACATACCTTAAGGACCACATTTTTGCCTCCTTGGGAAAGTGTGCATGTGCGCACAGCCATGCATGCGTATGAAACAGACGTCCTATTTCCTCCCCATTCAGAATCATCACCTCTTGCCACATTCACACCATCCTTTTAAGGCACTATGATACCACTTTAAACAGTCAAGGCTACCCCAAATAATAACCCTTAAGTTGGTTAAGGGTCCTGAGAGCTCATAAGGAGACCCCCTATACCTTTCACAGATCTAAAATTCCCAGAATTCTCTAGGAAGAGGGACTGACTGTTAAACCATTCTGTACCTATAGTTTCAGTGGCACAGCACAGTCCAGCCAGCTCCATCAGCTGATCAGTTCTGAATTCATACTCATGAAAGTTATTGGTCTATGGCTTGATCTTCCTTTTAGCTAGCCAGGAGAAGACAGAATCTCTTAGCACAAAATTCTCATTTTTACCCAAGATACGTTTAAATCAAGTATCCCCATTTTCATCCTTTATCCACACACCCTTTATCTACACAACAGCCCTATAGGGAAGGCCAAGCATAGAGAAATAGTCCCCATGTGCATTATACATTTTAAGCAGTACCATACCACTTTAAATAGCCCCCAAAGAATCCTGGGAGCTGTAGTTTGTTAAGGGTTCTGTTAGGACACCCTCTTCCCTTCACAGAGCTACAGTTTCCAGAGTTCCCTGGGAAGAGGGATTGATTGTTAAACCGCTCCGGAAACTATCCGCGTGAGGGGGAATAGGAGCCTCCTAACAACTCTCAGCACCCTAAACAAACCACAGCTCCCAGAATACTTTGAGGCTAGCCGTGACTGTTTAAAGCGGCATCCTGGTGCTTTAAATGTATGATGCAAATGCAGGCTTAGCTTAGCTCACAAAGGTGCCCTGTGGCCATACAGAGAAAGAGAGGAGGCCGTCCGTCCGTGTTAAGGCTCACAGAAGTAGCGTTCTGCAGCTGCAGAATGAGTCAGCAGCCTTGTGTCCAAGCCCTGGCAAATGTCCAAGAAGAAGCATCACCCACACAAGCTATGATGATGGAAAGCCCTCACCTTCCTGAGGGAGCCTTCCCTGCCCTGCCACTCATGCAGCAGGGGCCGAATCACAGGTGCACTCAGGCATCTTTCCAACTATTTCAGAGGTGACTGCAGGAGCATGCTTCAAATATTTTCACCTGCACACTTAAAGAACACTATCTGAGCCCCCACCCCCTGTGTTCGTATATTTTATCTGCAGAAAGAGAACTCACTAGTTGTTGATGCTGTCATGTGTACGATTCCACAAAGTACACAAAGATTCTGCAGAGTTTTATATGCTGATATGGAAATCAGAGATATGGGACGAGGCAAAAATGACCTGAAGGAGCATAGGCCCATATGTTTAAAGCACTACAATATCACTTTAAGCTTCTCCCAAAGATGTCTGGGAGCTGTAGTTTATTACAGGCACTGAGAGTTGTTAGAAGAGTCCCTATTCCACTCAGAGCACTACAATTCCCAGAGTTCCCTGTGAAGAAGGATTGTTAAACTACTTTGGAAATTGTAGCTCTGGGAGTGGAATAAGGGCCTCCTAACAACTCTCAGCACCTTAGCAAACTACACTTCCCAGAATTCTTTGGGGGAAAACATGACTGTTCAAAGTAGCATCATAGTTATTTAAACATGTGGTGTGGATGTGGCCAAAAATGAACACGGTTCATCCTCAGAGCTTTGCCCAACATCCTCAGATCTTAGCCTCCCCCCACCCCCTGCAAAAAAGCTAATAGAATTCTAGGCTGCATCAAGAGAAGTCTAGTGTTCAGATGAAGGGAAGTAATAGTACCACTCTTTTCTGTCTTGGTCAGACCCTATGTGGACTCCTATTTCCAGTTCTGGGCACCACAGTTTAAGAAGAATATTGGCAAGCTGCAAGGAGGACAAGCAAGATGATCAAGGAAGGGTCTGGAAACCAAGCCTTATGAGGAACAATTGAGGGACTTGGGGATATTTAGGTTGGAGAAGAGAAGACTGAGGTGAAAATGATAGCCATCTTCAAATATCTGAACAGCTGTCTCATGGAAGACAGAAAAAGCTTGTTTCTGGCTGTTCCAAGGGAAGCAATGCATTCAATGCATTCAAGGGAAGCAATGCATTCAAATAACAAGAAAGAAGATTCCAACTGAAAAATAGGAAGAACTCCCTCTGTTTGACAGTGGAACAGACTACCCTGGAAGGTTGTGGACTCTCTCCTTCGTTGGAGATTTTTAAACAGAGGTTGGATGGATTCTTTATTTGTGACTCCTGCGTTGCAGTAGGTTGGACTAGATGATTTTTGGGGTCCCAACTCTACAATTCTATGATGGATACGTATCCTCATAGTACGTATCAGCAAGTTTCTACACCACTGCTGATTCCACTTTGGAAAGCAGACCAAGTAATAAAAAACTCCAGGAAGAAGTTCAGATGGCAAGGCTTTGGGTGGCATTCTTGGCTGCACCCTGGGCTTTTCTTTACAACTGACCTGCTTAAACATTTCTATCAAGTGGTCTAACTAATCGGACTGAAAAGACTTCCAATCATCACAGCTGCAGTTCTCTCTCACACACACGACTCCAGAAGTTGGCAGGTTGGAAAATATCAACAGGGGAGGAGGGAGCTGCCTTGTGGAATCAACAGCGGATGGAGGGTGTTGCCTTGTGAACACACAAACACACCAAGGTGCCCACTTAGTTTTCAGCGCTCAAGCTTGACAACAAAGCAGCTGAACCTATAAATCTTTAACTTTGGCAAGGGGCAGAGAGAATGTTCCTGGGCTGGCTCTAAGGAACCGCGGGGTGGCTGGTATTGAGAGAGGGAGATAAGCCCCCAAATGCCCAGGAAATGTTATGGCAGCAGGAAAGAGAAATTGGCAGCAGCCTAAAAGGGAGGATGTGGACCATCTCTTTGTGTCTGCAGGCAGAAGACGGGCATGTGGTTTTTTGGACTGCATCCTGGCAAAAGAGGAAGGTTCCAGATGCTGGACAGAAGATGCTTCTAGCTGCTCGGAAGCCACTTTTCTGTCTCTTCTCTGTCTGTCTCTCTCTCTCCTCCCCCTCCCCCCCCGCCACCTTGCTCCTGTTGTGAATCACTGTCCTGTTACACACAAACCTCCTGCCCTTCTTCCTGTTTATGAAAGCCAAACCCCACCCCCAACCTGGTTGCCTCTAGATCAGGAGGCCTCAGAGTGGGGTCTGTGGGCCACCACTGGTGTGCAAGCTTCATTCAGGCAGCTCTCGGTCTTCCGTCGATTTCTGAGAAAGTCCTTTTAAAAACAAAAAACAAACATATTTTACCATTTTAATATTTTGTTGGAAGCCGCCCAGAGTGGCTGGCGAAACCCAGCCAGATGGGTGGGGTAGAAATAATAAATTATTATAATTATATTTTTTTCTTACAGAAAACTTATCTTTAGAACAAGGAATTAACATCAGAGAGAGTCCTTTTTCACACAGCGCATAATTAAACTATGTAACTCACTCCCACATGAGGTAGTGTGGCTTTAAAAGAGGATAGGACAAATTTATGACGGGGAAGGCTATGGATGGCTACTAGCCACTGTCTGTGCTCTGCCTCCATAGTCAGAGAAAGTAATGCTTCTGAATATCAGTGGCTGGAAGCCATAGGAGGGGAGAGGGCTCTTGTGCTCAGATCCTGCTTATAGGTTTCCCATGGGGGCATCTGACAGGCCACAGTGAGAACAGGATGCTAGCCTAGATGTGCCATTGGCCTGATCCAGCAAGCTCTTCTTATGCGACTGAAGAGGGAAGGTGGACCATCCATCAAAATTAACTATTCATAGTGATTTTAATTATATTTGTATCACTTTTTTTATTTCTTGCATTGTATTTTATTGTCTTACAATCTGAATTCTATGCAATGCAAAATGTAGCACCATCTGTAAGAAATAAATTAAACAATAGAAACACAATTAAAAATTATAAAGTATCTAGCACAGCACATTGACAATTGCTACAGCACATGGGAGAATCTGAGCGGTCTGCCAAGAAACCCTCAGCCTTTTTCAAGTGGTCCATGCGAGGGAAGGTTGGGGAGCCTCTGCTCTAGAGGTCGTCTGGACTCCATCTGCCCCTTCAGTTTGGCCAGTGGTCAGAGCTGATGAGAGATGAGAGTCAAAAACATCTGGAGGGCACCAGGCTGGCAAAGGCAGTATTAAGCAAATAATAGATTCCCAGGGCTGGAGGGAGCTCATTTACACAACCTTCCTGCAATAGATATAGGCTGGTCTAGACTGATGACCAAGCAAATCTGGGCAGTTGCCCAGGGTCTTTTGAAGCCTCTGGGGAAGCCAACCAGGACCAGAGGCCTCAACAACCTGCTGGCACAGCCACACACTTCCCTGAGAACAGCTAATTTGGCCCAGAATAAATGGCAATGGGTTGTGAGCTTGGGTGCTACCTCTTGAAGGAGCCACACAGTTGAACAACAGAAGAGAAGGCCTGACACTCATTTTCTGCCTGCAAAGAGGTATTCGAGCGTGTAGCGAGACATTCAAAAGAAAAGACTTGTGTGCACATTGCAACTTATGGAACTCATGGCCACTGGATGGCCAATCATAGCCACTATCTTGGATGCCTTTAGATAGAGGTTAGACAAACGGAGAAGGATAAGTTTAACAGTGACTATTTTGCGTGATAAGCAAACAAAACCTCCATGTCTGAAGGCATTCAACTTCTGAATAACAGGTGCTGAGAACAGATAAAAGGAGTTTTCACTCCTTGATTGTGGTTTACTTTTGCTGGAAAAATACATTGGCCTTCCCCAACCTGGTGACCTCTAGATGTTTTGAATGACAGGGGGAAAGGGCTATTGAAACCCAAAGCTGTGTGAATGTACTTCTGCTCCATTATAAATGGAACCTCCATACAGATGCCAGGGACTGAGCCTAGGACATTCTGCATGCAAAGCAGGTATTCTACTACTCAGCTTCCTCAAAATAAATCAAGGTTCTAGTCCACATGTTTCTGGGTAAATTGCTGATTCAAACTGGAAGCGGCTTTCTACTGAGTCATACCGTTGTTCCACGTAGGCCAGAACTGACTACTAATAAAACATTACAGCCTTGGCAAATGTTAATAGGAGACTATATATTTGAGAAGACAACAGTAATCAGACCACAAGACCATCTAGCCCAGTATTGTCATCACTGACTGGCAGCGGCTGTTCAGGATTTCAGCAGGATACATTCCAAACACAACCTAGAGATGCTAGGAAATGAAAGCGGCAAAGCGCATTATCTGCCCTGAGCTCCAAGGCCATCTCTAGGCCATTTATAAATGCCTTGCTCTTGTCCTGCCTTTGTGTCTCTCCCCAGGGACGCGTCCTGCCTCCTCCTGCAGCTGTTTCTGCCTTTGCAGTATCACCAAATGCAAGTCCCAAAGGACTTATATGACGTGCGGACAGTTCAGAGGGGGCTTAGGACTCCTCTCCTCTAGAACCTCCTGCTGCAGCAGCTTAACCTGAAAAACAACGCATTTCAATCCACAAGGTGCCCAGCTTTTGAGATTGCACCAAACAGTGCTCAAATACTTTCAAAGCCATCTTCACAGCCTTAAGGACTGGAAACTTGGACTATTTCTTTTTCATTTGGAATTGAGCTCCGATATTTCAACTGCCTAGGGGCCTCCACACAGGGTTTAATCCAGCACTGTTCCCAACCCCCACCCAGAGGATTTGTTCGGCTTGTTCCAAAGCTTCTGAGGCTTGAAATGTCCCAGCGATGGAAGAGGAAGAGAGTCTGGCCAAAAGCTGGCTCCCTGAAGGCTGGTTGGTGTGAAAAACGAACTCTTTGTTAAATTGCGCTCTGTCCCCTGAATGCCAATTTCCATGCCACCAGCTGGCATCTCAAAATGGGCCCCCTCTCTCCTGCCCCTCCTTTGCCGCTAGGAGTTGTTGTTGTGTAGTCATTTAGTTTAGTCGTGTCCAACTCTTCGTGACCCTGTGGACCAGAGCACGCCAGGCACTCCTGTCTTCCACTGCCTCCCGCATTTTGGTCAAACTCATGTTTGTAGCTTTGAGAACACTGTCCAACCATCTCGTCCTCTGTCGTCCCCTTCTCCTTGTGCCCTCTATCTTTCTCAACATCAGGGTCTTTTCCAGGGAGTCTTCTCTTCTCATGAGGTGGCCAAAGTATTGGAGCCTCAGGAATAACTTCCTCAAAAACTTACTGGGGCTTTTCTAGTTTAGAGAGCAGGCAAGTAGGAGGTAACGTTATACTTTTATAAAATCATGCATGGTGCAGTGAAAGTGGATGGAGAAACATTATTCTCCCTCTCTCATAACACTAGAACTCGCGGGCATCCAATGAAGCTGAATGCTGGAAGATTCAGGACACAGAAAAGAAAGTCCTTCATGCAGCACATAGTTAAACTATGGAATTCCCTCCCACTGGAGGCAGGGATGGCCACGATGTTGGATGACTTTAAAGGATAGAATAAATTCACAGAGAAGACTATCCATGGCTTTGAGTCATGGTGGCTCTGCTCTGCCTCCATGGTTGGAGGCAGTAAATGCTTCTGAATACCAGTTGCTGGAAACTACAGGAGGGGAGAGGGCTCTTGTGCTCAGATCCTGCTTGGAGGGTTCCCACAGGCATCTGGTTGGCCAATATGAGAACAGGATGCTGGACTAGTTGGACCCTCGGCTTGATCCAGCAGGGCTCTTCTTTGTTGTTGTTTAGTTTTTTAGTCGTGTCCGACTCTTCCTGACCCCATGGACCAGAGCACGCCAGGCACTTCTGTCTTCCACTGCCTCCCGCAGTTTAGTCAAACTCATGCTGGTAGCTTCGAGAACACTGTCCAACCATCTCATCCTCTGTCGTCCCCTTCTCCTTGTGCCCTCCATCTTTCCCACCATCAGGGTCTTTTCCTGGGAGTCTTCTCTTCTCATGAGGTGGCCAAAGTACTGGAGTCTCAGCTTCACGATCTGTCCTTCCAGTGAGCACTCAGGGCTGATTTCCTTAAGAATGGATAGGTTTGATCTTCTTGCAGTTCATGGGACTCTCAAGAGTCTCCTCCAGCACCAGAATTCAAAAGCATCAATTCTTCGGCGATCAGCCTTCTTTATGGTCCAGCTCTCACTTCCGTACATCACTACTGGGAAAACCATAGCTTGAACTATACGGACCTTTGTTAGCAAGGTGGTGTCTCTGCTTTTTATGATGTTGTCTAGGTTTGTCATTGCTTTTCTCCCGAGAAGCAGGCGTCTTTTAATTTCGTGGTTGCTGTCACCATCTGCAGTGATCATGGAGCCCAAGAAAGTAAAATCTCTCACTGGCTCTTCTTAGAGGAAGGGAAATGCCTTATACTGTGTCTGTCCAGTGGCCCATCCAGCTCAGTATTGCCAACACTGACTGGCAGCAGCTCTGCAGTATTTCAGGCAGGAGTCCTTCCCAGCCCTATCCAGAGATATCATCAGGGACTGAACCTGCGATCTTCAGCCACTGAGTTATGGCTCTTCCCCAGAGAGCCACCCAGCCCCAGAGAGAGAGAGGGGGGGAGAGAGGGGGGGGGAAGAGAGACCCATCCAGTGCCAATGAAGAGGGCTGCCAACTGATCAGGAAATAATGGATCAGATTTTCCCTTTGTCTTTTCATTTGATGTGTAGGGATTGGCACAGTCGCCTCCTTTTAGTGTCTGCACATGATGCTGATGTGAAAAGCACAGCAAAACCTGGCAATATGGATACACCCAACACATCAGAGAGGTAGAGGTCAGCAGCTAGCAGACCTTGGAAAACTAATGCTCCACCCTACAGGTGACAATTCAACAGCAACAGAAGGATGTAGAAGGGCCTGATACGCTGAACCTATAGAGTGTACCGGTATTTCCTTCTCAGGGTCTTCAGGATAAATCTGAGGTCAAGAGGTCAGAAATGAGGCAGGGGGCAGCCCCAGCCATCTCTGCTCCCATTCCAGCCCTTTCTTCTCCCATTGGCCCACTCACTTTCTATGTGGGGAGAGCCAGTGAGAGAGAGGTGGGCACCAGGACAGGGTTAAACATACGGAGCCAGTGTGGTGTAGTGGTTAGAGTGTGGACTAGAACCCAGGAGACCAGAGTTCCAGTCTCCACTTGGCCATGAAGCTCACTGGGTGACCTTGGGCCAGTCACCCTGACCTACCTTGCAGGGTTGTTCTGAGAATAAAATGGAGGGGGGAGAACTATGTATGCCACATTGAGCTTCTTGGAGGAAAGGTGGGGTATAAATATCATAATAAATAAATAAAACAATAAATACATTTAAAATACAGTTTGCATTTCAAGACGGATCTATCATATTCACACTTTCTGAAAAAAGATGAGAATTATTGATTATTGATTGATTGATTGATTGAGTGATTGATTGATTGATTGAGTGAGTGAGTGAGTGAGTGATTGATGTACCACCCTATACCTGGATGTCTCAGGGCAGTTCACAGAATAGAATCTAAATATAAAATCACAAAATACATAAATCAAAATAAAAACCACCACCACCACCCAATAACCCCCTGTGAACTGACACTCAGGCATCCTTCAAAGTTCGCACTTATCTGAATTTCATGAGAGAGTTTCCCAACCAAGCAGTGTTTACAAAAATCGAGTGCATTAATTTTAAACCACACTTTCCCCTAATACATTTGTGAAAGTCACACACAAAAACACATTCAGTTCAGAGAAGTTGCCAGCAACGATGCATGCATTAGTCAAAACTCATACAAAAATATTTCTATTAGGAAAGATTCAAATGCTGAGGAATTTTCATGAGGATTTAAAAAAAAATAGCAACAATTGCAAGTTGCTGTGGAAATGTAAAGAACTGAATTGAAGATTGGAAAAATGAGAAGCGGAGAAGCTGACAGCTCTTTCCATCCAGAGGGTACAAGAATAAATCTGTTCTAAAAACACATTGGGAAATGGAACAGAATTCCTACATTGGAGATGCACAGGAAAGAGTTAAGGGAGGCGGGATAAATGGCAATGCAAGACTCCGCCCTCTAGTCCATCAGGCCCCACCTATGTTCTCCTAGGCTCCGCCCCTCTTGCAAAGGGTGGGGAGGGGGAGACATGGACCACTGTGGCACTCCTTTTCACCCCAGCCTTCCCCCACCTGGTGCCCTCCAGATGTTTTGGACTATAACTCCCATCAGCTGCAGCCCCTGTGGAGCCGCATCCCAGCAAGGTTCTTCCTGGCACCCCAGAATCAGTATGAAGGTGACACCCTTTTCCTCCTCTGTTCTGTTCTGCTCGCCACATAAATGGAGCTAGTATTCAAAGGTAGACTACCTGGCTGCCTCTGCACATGACAGAGGTGCTAAATAAAGTTTTCAAAGGGGCGGGGAACATGGTGTGGACAGCTATTTTGTGTTCTGCTTTGTGGCCATGTTAACCGCCATCTTTGTTAGTGGTGCCTTATTTCATAGAATCATAAAACTGTAGGATTGGAACGGATCCCAAAGGTTGGTCCCTGACTGGTTTCAATACTTCCAAACAAAGATGTTCAAAAAAAGATAAAGAGAGAGGGTATGTTCAACAAGGATCAGAATTTTAAAAAGTGATTTTGGGGTCTAACAAAAAATCAATCTCTAAAAGATGTAAACTATTGCTAGAATGGGAGACCAAAGACGAACTGATATAGGAGGCAATGATAAAATGGGCTATTGATATTGGGCATAATGTTGAAATTTCTGAGTGGGAAAAATTATGGAATTTAACAATGAACTTCTCTGCATGTTATCAAATAAGAGAAAATATGCAAAAAAATGCAATATAGATGGTATTTGACACTGGTCAACCTGGCTAAAATGTATAAAAGCGGTTCAAAACTATGCTGGAAATGTCTGGAAGTAGGGGGTACATTTATTCATTTATGATGGAAATGTAAACGGGCGAAGGAATTTGGGGAGATAGTGTACAATGAGCTAAAAAAAATCTTTTAATTCACATTCCCCAATAAACCGGAAGCATTCCTTCTAGGCATACTTGGGAATGAGTTACCAAAGAAAGGCCACAATCTATTTCTATATGCAACAACAGCTGCGAGGATAGTAAATGTAAGATATTGGGAACAAAGAGAGACCCCCAGGGAAAGAACAATGGCTAAATAAACTAACTGAATATGCAGAGCTTGCCAGCATGACATCTGAAATAAGAAATCAAGATGACAAACAGACGAGGAGTGAGTGGGAGTATCTAGGGGAATATTTACAAAAAATTGACCTCAAATATAAATTCCAAGTAGGGGATACTTTGTGACCAACAGCTGACAACATAAAAGATACGAGAGTGTGGAAAGTAAGGTGAAGGAATTAATGGATATGCAGCTAAACAAGATGTAAAAAGAATTGTCATGGAATGCTGGGTGGGAAGTCAAAAAGAACTACTGTATAAGAATGGGAAATGGTGTAACTGTAAAACTGAAAACTTTTCTAAAAAAGGAAGAGATCTCAAGGGTCATCTATCCCAACCCCCTACAATACAGGAATCACAGCTAAAGAACCCCTGACAGATGGGAAGGACTGATCCTTAAAATCACCCTGGCAATTGTAGATCTGGGAGAGGAATAGGGGGTCCCCTAACAGCTCTCAGAATCCTCAACAAACTACTGCTCTCAAAATTCTTTTGGGGGAAGCCATGAATGTTTAAAGTGGTGTCATAGCGCTTTAAATGGGACACGGGAGGGGCGGCGGCGCTGTGGTCTAAACCACTGAGCCTCTTTGGCATGGGTAGGCAAACTAAGGCCCAGGGTCCAGATCCAGCCCAATTGCCTTCTAAATCCGGCCCACGGAGGTCCAGGAATCAGCGTGTTTTTACATGAGTAGAATGTGTGCTTTTATTTAAAATGCATCTCTGGGTTATTTGTGGGGCATAGAAATTTGTTCCTCCCCCCCCCCTCCAAAATATAGTCTGGCCCCCCACAAGGTCTGAGGGACAGTGGATCGGCTCCTTGCTGAAAAAGTTTGCTGACCCCTGCTCTTGGGCTTGCTGATTGGAAGGTCGGCGGTTCAAATCCGCATGATGGGGTGAGCTCCCTTTGCTCCATCCCAGCTTCTGCCAACCTAGCAGTTCAAAAGCATACCGGTGCAAGTAGATGAATAGTTACCACTGCAGCAGGAAGGTAAACGACGTTTCCTTGACCTCTGGCTTCTGTCACGGTGTTTCCGTTGTGCCAGAAGCGGTTTAGTCATGCTGGCCACATGACCCGGAAAGCTGACCGTGGACAAACATTGGCTCCCTTGGCGAGATGAGCAACGCATCCCATAGTTGCCTTTGACTGGACTTAACCATCCGAAGGTCCTTTACCTTTACCTTATTTAGTGCTTGAAATGTACAGTGTGAACGTGGCGTCTGTCATTCCACAGGTGACATGCCAATTAAACTGCTTAGTCATCACTAGGTGACCTGCAAGAGTTGACTTATGAGTAAACTCTAGAGCTTAAATCTAATTTTGAGAGGAAGGGGTTAGAGAAAAGTAACTCATGAAGAGACATCACCTTGCCAACAAAGGTCCGTATAGTTCAAGCTATGGTTTTCCCAGTAGTGATGTACGGAAGTGAGAGCTGGACCATAAAGAAGGCTGATCGCCGAAGAATTGATGCTTTTGAATTCTGGTGCTGGAGGAGACACTTGAGAGTCCCATGGACTGCAATAAGATCAAACGTATCCATTCTTAAGGAAATCAGCCCTGAGTGCTCACTGGAAGGACAGATCGTGAAGCTGAGACTCCAATACTTTGGCCACCTCATGAGAAGAGAAGACTCCCTGGAAAAGACCCTGATGTTGGGAAAGATGGAGGGCACAAGGAGAAGGGGACAACAGAGGACGAGATGGTTGAACAGTGTTCTCGAAGCTACCAGCATGAGTTTGACCAAACTGCAGGAGGCAGTAGAAGACAGAAGTGCCTGGTGTGCTCTGGACCATGGGGTCACGAAGAGTCGGACATGACTAAACGACTAAACAACAACAACTCATGAAGTGTGCCATATAAAGAAGATAGACCCAAGCGGCTGTTGCAAACACACCAGGGACTAAACCCCATTGAACACAGTGGGCTTTGCTTCCAAGAATACAGCTGATCTTGGTTCAAACCTCTACCCTGCCAGGAATCTCACAAGATGATCCTGGGCAATTATCCATCTCACGGTGTAGCCTGCCTCACAGGATTGTTGTGAAGATAAAATGAGTGCTCAGCAGATGTACTAAGCACTGAGCTCCTTGTAAAAAATGTGGGATAAACATAAAAATAATAATAATATGACTCACTAGCAACATCCTAACTTAATTTTTCCAACATAGACTATTCTGGATTGGGGAGTCCAGGGTTCGGGAGGTGGAATTTGTATTAAAATCTATTTAGTTTGGCTAGTTTTTGAAATATTAATTTCACATGGTGGCCTTAAAATTCAGCCATAGAAGCTTAATACACAAAGGGCCAAAATTCGGCTACACTTGGCAACAGAAACTTTAAAAGCCTACCAGTTTTATTGAGAGAAAATGAAGCACAGGATAGCAATGTAGAACCTCCATGTTAAGAGCAGTATAACTTTGAGTACCCACCAGATGCATCAGACAAGGACAGGGAAGGACCAACACTTTCCTGCCCTGATTGGGACAGTTTCCAGAAGCAGCTTCTTGCTTGCCACTGCTGGAAACAAGATACTGGGTTGATGGGCCCTTTGCCTGATCCAGCCAGCCAATTAATACCTAGGGGAGCACTCAAATCCTTCCTGTGTTTCAGGCAGGGATTCGGATTTGGAAATGGGGGAGAAAAGAGGACCAATGGAGCCCTGAGCCCTGAAAGATAAACTGACTGACTGTAAAGACTTCCACACTGCTGTTTTAAGGCTGTGCAATAATCCACCCAAATCAAGGTTATGCCCTTCTGGAAAATGAATGATCTGCAAACAAGCCAGAACTGCAGTCACAGAAGTTTGAGGGATTTTTTTTTCTTTCACTGCATCAGTTTGTCTCAACGTTGGCAAACCCTGCACCCCACCAACTTCCCCCAACCCTCACTATAAAATTAAGACACACACCTGATTTTTATGCTAAATCCTGCAGTCCTATATTTTGGTTGTGACAAATGTACACTATACAACCTTTAAAATAAAGATTGTAGAGGGGTTGATTAAAGGGGGGAGTTGTTTCTGAGATAAGGAACCCCTATGTCATTTGAAAGAGCTTTTCACTGGTGGGGAAGGCCCCTGCCCCACATGCTGCCGCCACCGGCTTTGGGGAAGACCCCCTCCCAAAACCTGCTAATGTTGCATTGGGGGGGGGGAAATCAATTTGCAAATCACTTAATATTATTTTTAAAAAAATATTACTTTCATTACTCACCAGTTTTACTGGAGAAAGAAAAAAGAAGGAATCTGTAGTTTGAACTAGAATAAAACAAACGTTGCAAAATGAAATAAATGCCCGGCTTCTTGCCTGCGCTATAGAGGCTCCCGTGGATGGAGGAGAGAGAACTTTTCCTTCCCAGCTCTCGGAGCGAGTGTTGCAGTGGGGCAGCAATGCAGGGCTGGGAACTGCAGCAGCTTATTCCAAAAGAAGAGGAAGGGTGGAAAGGAGCCCGGCGGCGGCCAGGACGAAGGAGCAGGACACACACTCTGTCGCCCTGATGCAGAAGGAAGAGAGGGGAATCCTCCGCTCGCGCCCTCTTCCCCTCCCACTTAAAGGAAAAGGAAGCACGAGGTTGAGGCAGATGCCAGCCCAATTCACCACCCGCTGTGCCCGCGAGGAGCTCCAAAGACAAGGCTGGGCGCGTGTGTGTGTGCGCGCAACCCAATGCACCCTTAAACAGCGAGGCTTATAGCCGAATAATAATAATAATAATAATAATAATAATAATAATAATAATAATAATAATAATAATAATAATAATAATTTATACCCCGCCCATCTGGGACCAATACCCTGTAAAAAGCCAATTTTTAACAATTTCGTTCCTCTGAAGGTGGGTGACTGTCAAGATCCAAACCTACACCTCTGATGCCCTGCTAGCTAATGGGGAGGGCGGGTAGAAAGAAGAAGGAAGCCCCCAATCCACCGCCCCTAAAAACTGTATCACAGGTCTTTCTGGCACACGGGTCTCTTGTGGCGCAATGCTAACCCGAAGGTTGGGGGTTCGAGCCCACCTAGAGACGGCTGTGGGCAGGATTCCTGCATTGCAGGGGGTTAGACTAAATGGCCCCCGGGGTCCCTTTCAGCTCTGCGATTCTATGATTTCTTTTTTATGAGCAAACACCGCCGAGACTAAAGCGGCAATCTCTCCTACACGCACGCTTACCTGGAAGTAAGCCAGGCTTGCTTCTGATGAAGCACGCACAGGGATCGGGCTGCACGTTCAACCTTAAGCGTGGGTCTATACATTTTGGGAAGGTGTCCGGTTTACAGCTGCGTGGGGATTATCTGCGGAAGCCCCCTCCCGCCCACCTGGGACCCCAGTGTCAGAGCTCTCTCTCTCCTCCCCCCTTTTGACATTTTTCGCATCCCGCCCGCCAAAGAGTTAAGGTTAAGTTCTTTTATGCACTTGATGTTTCTCTAGCGCAGGTCTGGGAAATTTGGGGGGGGGGAGGAGAATCCAGCCCTTCAGACCTGTCTGGCCCCCAGAACGCTCCCCCACCAACGACAACACCCCTCATTGTCTCTGCTCCCTGCCCTTCTTGAGCTCTTTCCCCCAGGTTGAAATGTGTTCTTGAACTGAGATAATGCTTCTATAGCTTGCCCAGATGGAGATGATGATGATGATGATGATGATGATGATGATGATGATGATGATTGCAGGGTAGCCTGGAGTACAAAGGTAAGAGTCACATTTGTTGCTCCACCCACTTTGGCCCCTGCTCCACCCACTTTGGCCCACCATTGTCACATGACCCCTGGAAAGATGTGAATGAGAGAGCTGGCCCTTGGGTTGAAAAAGGTTCCCTACTCCTGGTCTGTCGGCCGTACTGGGTTGCTTTGGTAGGAAGGGTGGGAAATACATCCATCATGATGATGATAATGATAACAACATCTTTTCAATTATTGTCTCTTGATCACCACAAGCTGTCACCAAGGTTTGTACTTGGCTTACCACTCATGGTTTGTTTGGAGGAAACAAACCACAGACCTTGGTTCAGACCTAACGCTAAGCTAAACCATGGTTTGCCTTTCAACCCTAGTTAAGCTTAACTATGGTTTGAAATCAACGTAGGAATTATGAATACTGTACAAAGATTCATTTTGATGCTCTGGTGTCTGTACAGACTGAGATTCATTTTTAGCATTCAGAAGCCCTAAGGAAAGATTAATGGTGGTAACTATTCTCTCTCTCTCTCTCTCTCTCTCTCTCTCTCTCTGTGTGTGTGTGTGTGTGTGTGTTGGAGGTGGGGTCCTCTCCCTATTGCCAAGAAGCTAACAGTAGTCTAAGATGCTGCTGCTTTGTCATGTAAATCATCACCTCTCTCTCTCTCTCATTCCGAGCAGATAGATTTGCTACATTTCACTGCAGTGATTGCAGTAAAGGACCAGTTTTTTAAAACCCTGCCCTAGTCCTCTCTTGCTAGTTCTTGTCCTCACCAAACTAAAATGGCTTTCTGGAGCAGTTTTAAACATATTTAAGAGGCCAGCGCAGTTCTGAGAATGCCACTGGATGAATACTTAGTACTAAAAGGAAGTAGAGGGAGCAGGGGGTGGGGTGTGAGAAAAAGGGACCTGAATTCATTTGGCTCTTGCCAAACACAGCCTATTGCAGCAGCAGCCTCCCGTGAGGGATTGGTGCTGCCTAGAATGCAAAGTGGGCTTTTCTCCCCAGCCAGCTGCCCCTCTTCCCAGAACAGCTTCTTCTCATGGTTCAAAGGCTGCAGACCAGAATCCACAAGGCCCCCCTCCCCAATCTTGCTGCCTTTTCTTACCTATCTGTAAAACGGGTGGTATCAGCACAAATCATAGGTGTTCTGCTGCACAATTCTATGTGACTGTAAGGGTTCGTGGGGCAGGGGGCAGCACCCCATTTTGTAACAGGGTCCTGCCCTCATCAGGAGGGAGAAAGTCATTTGCCAGAGATGAGCATTGTAAGCTTGAGGCTGACAAGAAGTCAGGTTCGGAAGACGGGAGATGAATTGCTCAGATGAAGTGCAATTGGCGTTGCGTGGCCCTGGGTGCAAGATGATTAGGGGCACAAAGTTTCAAAAGAAAAAGAAAGTAGTAACAACAAATAAAAAGCACACCCTCCCCGTCTCACAGAAAACCTCCCACTGTTCACATGGGAGCAGACTGAAGAGCAGATTTGGGCAATGGCCACTTGCTAGGGCACCCTCTGCAGGGGCTTTAGAAAGATACCCACTCCTGACCAATCTCCTGTCCTGTTCTCCGCCATGCTGGATGCTCATGTAGCACCACGGCTGCCACTTGGGTAGGTTGCCAAGCTGTTGCCCTTTCGTTCCAGCCCAGGTGGTGCTGAAGATACTTGCCTTGCCCTGGGGAGCCTGGCAACCCATGCTATGCCACTGGATATAGGATTAGGCTCCAAGACTGCAGCTTTATAAGGACATAAGAAACAGAAACATCGAGTTGGAAGGGAACCTTAGCATCATCAAGCCCAACTCTCTGCAATGCAGGAATATGCAGTTGTCCCATATGTGGATCAAACCAGCAACCTTGATGTTATCAGCACCACACTCTAACCAACCAAGCTATCCAGGAAGAGCCCTTCTGGATCAGGCCAGTGGCATATCTGGTCCAGCATCCTGTTCTCACCATGCTCACTCAGATGCCTGTGGGAAGCTCCCAAGCAGGACCTGAACACTAGAGCCTTCTCCGCTCCTGTGGCTTCCAGCAACTGGGATTCAGAAGCATTGTCTGCAGCCCCCAGCCTTGCACCATCTGATTCTGCTGCATGTGAAAGACCCATAGAGGCAAGGCTCTTCCAGCCTGCTGGTTCCCATGGAGAGCCACGTTCTCCTCTCCCTGGCCTGAACTGAAAGATATGACCTCACCCTCTGACCCACAACAAAAGGTAGCCTTGCTCTTTCTAACCCAAGTTTTATTTCCTGGGGGGAGTTTTACTTTTGTATTAAAAATGTTTAAAATAATTGCACAGCCATAACTGGGGTGTGTGGTTCAGGGGAGCAGGAAACAGTAGAGTGGTACCTCGGGTTACATACGCTTCAGGTTACACACTCCGCTAATCCAGAAATAGTGCTTCAGGTTAAGAACTTTGCTTCAGGATGAGAACAGAAATTGTGCTCCGGCGGCACGGCAGCAGCAGGAGGCCCCATTAGCTAAAGGGGTGCTGCAGGTTAAGAACAGTTTCAGGTTAAGAACAGACCTCCGGAACGAATTAAGTACTTAACCCAAGGTACCACTGTATTGGAAAAAGTGCCCATTAAGAAGATCTTCTTTACCCTCCCCAAGGTTGATTTTTTTTTGGGGGGGGGTGCTCTCCCCAATCAAAATGAGCAGACTGGGAGTGCATTCCTATTCTTCAAAATGTGGCTTTACAAGGAGGTGCTGTGTAATGCCGGGTACAGATCTCCAAATGATTCATTTTACTGTAAATCTTCCCTGATCCTGTCCAAGCTTTTTCTTTTCTTTTTTGGGACAGCAGAAATGACTTAATTCTTTTTGCAACCCTCAAAAGAAAAGGGGGGAGGAGGAGGAACCCGCCATGGCTCAGACGTGTTCACAAATCTTTCCAATTCCACAAAGTCCCTTTTGGCAGCTTCCTCCCTGATGCCCAGCACCAGGCTCTCTTCCCAACACGGAAAAAAATTCAAAAGCCGGCCTTCATTACTCATCCAGAGAAATCAACTGCCTCTCGGGCTGCCTCTGCAGCTCATTACAACTCTTAAACGCTTCTGTTCTTAATGTTGTGTTTCCACTTTGCAGGATGGTGCTAAATTGCAGCCAGCTCTGAGGTGGAAGTTCACCTGCCTGCCACAGCCATTGGTGGCAAAGTCAAGATCAGAGAAGTGCAGATTTGCTCTTGATAAAATACTGTATTGATGGGTCTTCTTCTGCCCTCCCACAACATTCCTCAGATGTTGCAATACAGAAGGCCCTTCCAAATTCAACAGAGTTTTGAAATTTTAGCAAAATGAAGTGTCAGCGCTAGGCTGTAGTGAAGCTGGGCATTCAGCAGATCGGATGCTGTTTTACTCCAGCAAAATCCCAGCTTGACCCAAAGCATTTTTTAGTCCTTCCAGGATGTGTCCTGGGGAACGAGTGACGCCTCAGAGCTGAGGAACTCTTCCCAGCCTAGGGAACACCTTAACCCAGTGGTGTCCAAACTTTTTTCAAAGAGGGCCAGATTTGGTGAAGTGAAGGGCCTTGGGGACTGACCAGAGGGCCAACCAAAGTTGTTGACCTTTTTTTAGGATTGAAGTTGTTGAGGTGTTTTTAGGATTTTACCCCAGGAAATAAACTGCCACAGGGGCTGGATTAAATTCCCCCTTAACCTGTAGCTCTGGTGGTAGAATTAGCCTGAACTTTCCTCAACTCCACAATATCCTTTCTGAGGTGAGATGAAAGTACCTGGCCTTCTACAAAGCAATTGAAGTGCACAGGCAGATTTCTGCCTCCCAGGAGATTACAGTCTAAATTCTGATGGAACGACAGCCAATCGAGTGGAAAGGAGGGGTCGTGCAATGGGGTTCATTTGGGAGGAAGAGTGGAATATTAATTTAACAAATGTATATTAAAAGTTGATGCTGACAACATTGGATGGACTCTATAGAAAACCTTGCTAGCTGAAGGAGCACCAATCTCACAGTAAACATGCATCCAAAAATGCTCTAAGAGAATTTATTTCTGAACCAAAGGGTAACATGGCCTATCTATCTATCATCTATCTATCTATCTATCTATTTCCATGTTCACACTCCTGTCTCAGCGATGTCTACATTTGCTTGGGTCATGTCTACAGAATGGAAGATGGCAGGATCCCCAAGGACGTGCTCTACGGGGAGCTGGCTTCAGGCACCAGGCCAGTTGGCAGGCCAACTCTGCGTTATAAAGATGTCTGCGAACATTACCTGAAGGCTGGCAGTATCAACCATGATGCGTGGGAACCTCTTGCAGACAACTGCAGTGCCTGGAGGCAGACAGGTCGTGCATCCATAGCAGTGACCAGAGGAGGAACGACTGCCAGGAGGAGCGCAGAGAGAAGCTGTGCATCTGCAGCAGTGAAACCAGATGCCTTCATCTTCCCCAGCTGCAACAAACCTGTCTCTCCCAAATAGGTCTCTACAGCCACAGCAGGCGCTATAACTCTGCAACAGTTTGACTGTACCCCTGAAGGCTCACTCCTCCATTGTCTCCCGAGACGGACAGATGTCAACCAGTTTATTGCATTTTCTTCAGGGAGCTGAAGGTGGCTTACATGGTTCTCCCCACCCCCACCCCACCCCCACATTTAATCCCCACTACAACCCTGTGAGGTAGCTGAGGCTGAGAGGCAGTGACTGGCCCCAGGTCATCCCGTGAGCTTCATGTCCGTGTGGGGATTCGAACCCAGGTCTCTCCCAGGTCCTTGTCTAACACTCTAGCTATGCCATACTGTCTCTGTGACCATGAAGGCTTTGGAATCCAGATACATGCAAAACACAAGAGCAGAACCGAACAAGAGCAGAGACATGGCCACATAGACGTGGCATCTTCCTCTTCCTCCTCCTCCTCCTCCCAAATCAGCCTCTGATTCTCTCCACAGCAACCTGGAGACCTCCCAAGCCAACCCCAGCCTGACCTCACCAGGGCCTGCGTTTAGCACATGAGCTCACTTGCGGGGGGGGGGGGGCTGTCCTTGCGGTGAGACGCCGGAGAGGCAGAGCAGAACTGCGAACTCAGCAAGGAAGGCTCAAAACCACAATTAGTACCAAATGCTTCTTGCCTGGCCAGTTGGCATCTGGTCTCTGTTCAGAGCAGAGCAGTTGCACCAACAGTGTCAGGCTGCTACCCAGGGACCCCAATTCTCATGCCGGTAGACCACGCGAGAGGCCCTGCAAAGGAAGCCACCAGGTTGGACACCTCCTCTGCTCTGGGTTTGGTTACCAGATCCCTGGAAGGCAGAGCCTGGGAACTAAGGGCTGGTAACTCCTAGACTGTGCTGGTGGAGACTGGTGGGAGTTGTAGTCCAAGAATATATCTGGAGGGCACCAAGTTGGTGATGGCTGGTCATGGATAGGGGTGAAATGCAGGTTCAATGTGCATTTGAAGCTGAAGCAACCGAATTTGCACTTTCCTGAAACAATACGAGAACCAAAACATGGCTACCCTTTGAAATTTGCATTCTCTGAATTTTTGCAATGCAGTTTTCCAGTAGTATGTGCACTGATGCTTTCCTTGACTTGCAGCATCCACTGCCTGAGGCAAGTTCCTCACTTGGCCTAAGGGTAGGACTGGCCCCACTCCCTCCCCCAATATTGTAATAATTATTAGTGTGAATATAGGGCTGGTACAAGCATGTTTCCATCCCCTGCAGGGCCAGCCCTTATTTTAGGCAAAGTAAGGTAGCTGCCTCAGGCAGCAGATGCTGAGGGGTGGCAGTGAGGTGCCCGTATCTCACATACCTTGCCCTACAGTGGAGGATGTTACCTTGTCTTGAGTGCTGACCTAATATTCAACAGCCAGTCCAGTCAACTCCTGAGCCTGGAGTGGAGAACCCCACATTGTCCTTTGCCTCAGGCGGCAAAATGTCTTAGGGTGGCCCTCACTGAGGCGCTACGGCCTCTCTGCCTCTCTCTGCTCAAAAATCCACCCTCAGAGCTCATGCCCAAATCGAGAGTCGTGACTTGCAGCACATCTGGGACCCTGATCCAAACAATGCTGCAAGTCTCCCTTCAGTGGGCAAAAGCGAGGCTTCCTTACACAATGCTCTGGCTTCTCTGCAGTCATGGGGTCGCCAGCGTGTGACTCGGGGGCTTTGAGAAGCCTCTTGCATTATTAAAGCAGCCTTTGCGTTCCAAAACTCTGGCCCCCAACTCCACCCCGCTCCCTGGCATCTCTCGCTCCAAGGCAGCCAGCTCAGTTGTCCCCTCTGCCCAAGCCGCACATGGTTTAGGGCCCATCCTACTGTCTGGAGCTGAATGGGGCTTTCAAAGCCAGCTGAAAGGAGCGCCTGATATGGCAAGATGATTGGCTTGGACAAAGGCCTGGATGGAGAGGCGGGTGGCAGGGGGCTCTTTGCTTTTTACTGAGATCCTGCTAAGCGCCACGTAGCCACCACATTCTTCTCATGCTCAAGACAGAGGCCCAACCTCCACAGGGTGGCCTCTCGGCATGTCAGCCACTTGCTACTCCCTTTTGGAAAAGATGACACCACAACTCCAGTGAAAGGCAGGTCTACAGGGGACACTTAGGTGACTGGCGTCTTCCTTTTTCCTCCAAGCAACAGAGCGTCCCGTATCCGGCGGTTCCCCACCCCCACCCGACATGACATGCACTGAAGGATTGGGGAATGAGTTGGGTTTGCATCTCGTTGCAAACCGACCACACATCAATGTGAACCCTTTGCAGTTCCAAAATCAATACGAGAACTAAAATGCAGCTGCCCTCTGCATTTTGTGTTGCAGTTCTCCACACACTGCCGCCAAAAGTGCATCTTAGGGGGCTATGCCCAGAAAAATGCATGGGGGAAGACTGAAAATAACGTGCATCCTGTTAGTCAAAATGGCTTGGGAAATTGCACATATTAGGCCAAATTATGTAAATAGATGCCTAACTTAGATGAACGACCCAGGAAAATTCATGCCAATTTGGAGATGGGACAAACTGAACCCAAGAACTCGATCTTCTAGTGTGGCAGCACTCACCATTTGCAACTCCTTGCCTGTTGAGATCAGGCAGGGGCCTCCACTGTACTTTGTTCTATGCCTGCTAAACACATTTTTGTTTAGACAAGCTTTACCCAGATGCCTAGAATGCTTACATGTGTTAAGCTGTTCCTGGGGTGTCAGATGTAGCCATGGTGATACAGACCTTACTTAGGGACCTTGTTGAGATTCCTGCAACATGCTCTATGTGGGGCTACCTCTGAGGAGGTCTTGCAAACTGTTGGTTGGTTCAGAGTGCTGCAACCAGATGGTTGGCTGGCGCCAGTTATAGGGAGCTTACAACTCCCCACCTTATGCCAGAGTCACTGGCTGCTGAATTCTGAAGAGGCGGAAGTTTCAAAGACATAGTCTTCATGGGCAGTCCCTCATACAATACATTGCAGTAGTCAATTCGGGATGCGGTTGAGCTTATTATCAATTACAATTATACATCCCACCTTTCCGCAAGAACACACCCGAGGCCTAAAAAGGAGGAACGTTTCACAAGAGATCAAGCAGAGATGGGGTCTGGGTTTATTGGCTTTCAGCAACACTTTGGGTCACCACAAGGTGTGTTCATATCCCGTTGTGTGTCTCCTTCCATAAACCCTTCACCCCCCAGGAGGCAAAGGTATTTGCTATCTACCTGAATTAGCTAACGCGATGCAAGACATGGCAGGTGGAGAATCCAAGCCAGGAGAGGAGGCAACTGGTTTGAGATGTCTGATGGGCAGCTGCCAGGCATGTTCCTGTGCCAAGGAGTGTCAGGGGGGAAAGTGGCCAGAAAACTAGAGAGGAGGACAATTGTGGGATTCTCTGGAGGGTGGGGAGAAGGGAGGTCCCTAAGAATTTTTCAGGGAGTGGAAAGGTATGTATATACATCAGAGAACAGGTTTTCACTACAGTGGTACCTTGGGTTAAGAACTTAATTTGTTCTGGAGGTCCGTTCTTAACCTGAAACTGTTCTTAACCTGAAGCACCACTTTAGCTAATGGGGCCTCCTCCTGCCACTGTGCCGCTGGAGCACAATTTCTGTTCTCATCCTGAAGCAAAGTTCTTAACCCGAGGTACTATTTCTGGGTTAGCGGAGTCTGTAACCTGAAGCGTCTGTAACCCGAGGTACCACTGTATTTCTGATTTATCTGGAGAGTGGGTGGCAGTGAGGCCTGGGCACTGTGTCTACTGAGTTGGGTAGATCTGGCCTCTGAAAAAATCGGATACCATGTCCACCCTTCTGTTGTTTCTTAATGGGTAGACCTGCTGTCCAGTAGCAGAGACATCCTGTCTGGATAACACCTTTCCACTAGCAGCTAAAGCCCTCAAAGTTAATCTAGTCCAACCCCCCTTCAGGAATCACAGCTAAATGAATGCTGAATAAGGAGTCCAGTAGAGAAGCCCAGGAATAATGCCCAGGTCTGGCGAAGAAGTCCTTCCAAGGCACCTGCCACACTGCCAGCAACCCACGGAGGTTACAGCCAAAAGGGTCCAAGAGGGAGAAGCCCTGGTGCCGCCTGAGTCAGTTCAGCATCCTTCCCTGAGTCCATGCTTAGTTTAGGGGAGTCTTTTCCTTCACGGTGTCCCCACTGCCTGGGCTTCATCAGTGGTGGGTCTGCTGGTCGGGCGGCTCAATGTTAAGCTGTACACGTTGGTCAAGAAGGTCTCCCAGCTTTCCCGGAGAGCACGATTTACCTGCTGCAGAGGGGCAGGGAGCAAAGAAGGAGCGTTAGAGGGTCTGGAGGTCTTCAAATCTGGATATGTTATCTAGCCCTCCATTGGGCAGCCAGATAGGAGGCGGCTTGTGGGGAGGCCCAGCTGCTTCCTTACAAAGTCTGGCCAAGAAGAAAAAGCTATGCCAAAAAGAAAAAAGGCCCTGTTTTACAGTCACCTTGTAGTTTATTCATTTCATAAGATTTCTATACCTCTCTATTGCAAGGGGGACGATGACACAAAATAATTAAAAAAATAAAATAATGCAATCGTCAATAAAAAGCAAGCTGTATAAAACATTAAGAAAATAGTTAAAATCAAAGGAAAGCTAAAACCACATGTCAGCATTCTATGTATCTGGGCAGGCTAGACTACACAAAAACAAAACAACAACAATTTATTATTTATACCCTGTCCATCCGGTGGGTTTCCCCAGCCATGCTGCTAAAATGTTTCTATCAGGCGCCAAACAGGATACAGAGAAGGCCCCTGCCTGATGTCAATAGTCAGTGAGTTCCAATGACTGGGTGCTGCTACACTAAAGGATAAATTCCTTAAAAACGCTGGACGAGTATTATGTAACGCCTGCAACAGTGCCGGTTCCGCCTGTTGAAGCAGCCGAGTGGGTGCATATGGGACATGACAATCTGAGAGAAACTGGTCCCAAGTTCTTAAGGGCTTTATATACAAATAGCTGCACCTGGTAGCACATCGGCAATCAGTGCAGGTCTCTGATCCCAGGTATTACATGCTGGCCGGGTCTCACTCTGGTCAGCAATTGTGCTGCAGCATTCTGCACCAACTGCAGCTTCTGGATCAAATGCAAGGGAATCCCCACACAGCGCCCCACATTGCTCCAGCGCGTGTGGGTGTGTTACGTGTCTGAAAAGACAACCTCTTGCCTGCAGGAAGTAGTGTTGTTAACCACCGTGGGGTGTTTTTTCTGCACTCTGCTGGCCCTAAAAGAGCTACTGATGATAGATATGTGGACTTCATGTGTCAATCTTGTGTCTGATTGAGATTTCCCTCCCTCCCATAGGGCTGGGCAATGTTATTGTCCGAAACAGGTTTGAAGTCCAAATCATATCGGTTTCATGATCTTTTCGCGGTGCTTAGCTGGTCATATATTCCGATATCGCCCAGCCCTACACTCCCAATTCCTGGGAAGCACTTTTCAGAGCCAAGTTCTTCAGCTCAGTTAAGAGGCCTTTCTCTGGAAGAGGAGGGGCTGCAGCTCAGCATCGCCCTGGGATGCAGAAGGTCCTGAGTTCAATCCCTAATGGTGTCTCCAGGTAGTGCTAGGGATGTCCGCTGCCTGAAACCATGGAGAGCTGCTGTTGCCAGCCAGAGTGGGCAATAGCAAGCTAGATGGATGAATAGACAGGCCCCGTTCCTATATCTTGCTCTGCTGGAATTAGCTTGTTCAGGGTGGACAGTGGCTCCCGGAGGAAGACAGCAACATCTTTCTGGAAAATGGTTCTTAAATAAATAAAAAAATATTCATAACCACATTCACCCTGTTCCCAGAGTGGTTTGGCAAAATCACTGCCCAGGTGAGGCTCTTGGCTTGTGCCTTGATGCACCAGAACCCTCAGAAATAAGAGATGTTAAAAGCCTGAAGCTTTCAAACACCAGACTGTGTTAGGATTCGCCCAGACTTCCATTTGTCATGCCACATTTCAGCTGGAAAACCCACTGTTTACCACTGAAACAGAACAAATGTCAATTGGTTTTTCTGTGGACTGCCATTTGCTCTGTTTCAGTGGTACGGAGTGGGTTTTCCCAGGGACAAAGAGGAGGCACAGGAGGAGAGCAACGCCTCTTGGAATCTGTGCTTTTCAGGCTGTTTACACACTATGCCTTTAAACCACGTTCAAAACACATTCTTTCACTCAAAGAATTATGGGCGCTGTAGTTCCTTAAGCGTTTCCAGCAATTCTGTGAGGGGTAGAACTACAGGGCCCAGAATTCTTTGAGAGAAGGTAGGGTTTTCAAAGTTATTTAAAACTATAGTATTCATACAACCTTGACTCTCCTAGGCAGGCAGCTCAAGAAGAGTTCCCAGGTTTCTTTTTGCGCAGTGCCCTCTAGTGGGCCAGTCCGGAAGATGAAAAAAGCTCCGTTAGCTATGTGGGCCCTGGTCCCTTGCATGCAAAAGCAGCACAGAGTCTGGTGGAATGTGCGGCACAGGTTTCACCCCATGCCACGGAAAGCTTCCCCTGATGGATTTCTGCACATCAAGCTGCTGGCCTAGGCACAAGGGCTGCTATGCTTGGTTTACCGTTAGCTGGCAATGCTAAATGCTTTAAGGCCACATTCACACCATCCATTAAAAGCACTTTAAACAGTCATTGATTCCAAACCCTCCCTGCCCAAAAATATATATCCTGGGAGCTGTAGTTGGCTGATGGTGCAGCGAGTTGTTAGGGGACCCCCTCTTCCCCTCACAGAGCTACAATTCCCAGAGGTCCCCGTGAATTGAGGGGAATAGGGGTCTCCGGATGCCGGTGGTGCTGTGGGTTAAACCACAGAGCCTAGGACTTGCTGATCAGAAGGTTGGCGGTTCGAATCCCCACGACGGGGGGAGCTCCCGCTCCTCGGTCCCTGCTCCTGCCAACCTAGCAGTTCGAAAGAACGTCAAAGTGCAAGTAGATAAATAGTTACCACTCCGGCGGGAAGGTAAACGGCGTTTCTGTGCGCTGCTCTGGTTTGCCAGAAGCGGCTTAGTCATGCTGGCCACATGACCCGGAAGCTGTACGCCGGCTCCCTTGGCCAATAAAGCGAGATGAACCCCAGAGTCGGTCACGACTGGACCTAATGGTCAGGGGTCCCTTTACCTTTTTTAATGACTCAGCCAACTTGAATATTAGGGGGATGGGTAATAATAACAACAACAACAACAACAACAACAACAACAACAACAATAATAATTTTTTATTTATACCCCGCCCTTCCCGATTCAAAAACCGGGCTCAGGGCAGCTAGCAACAAATTTAAAACACTTAATTATAAAAACAGCATAAAATACAGTATAAAAACATGAATAACAATAAAATTCAAGTCAAAAATCAATTTAGGGGAAATAAGTATTAAATAATCCCCAGGGCTAGCTGGTTGAATTGGTCCTACTTGGGCCAGCGAGGCCAGGGGAGAATTAGCTGTGGTGTCTCAGAGCAGGTGATCTTCATAAAAGAGGTAGGCCCCACCCTGCATAATCAGTCAAATGACACAGTGAACGCACACCATTTGAATGGCAACGGCAATCAACTGGGGTGGGAGTGACCCCCTCAAATATTTTATGCCCCTCTAAAGATCCCTTGGCCCCTAGGAGTTAGCTCCTATGCTCTCAGCACCCTTAACAAACCATAGCTTCAGGGTTTAAAGCAGCACCATGGTGCTTTAAATGTAGGGTGTGAATGTGGCCTTTGAATCCTTGCCCTCTGCCCTAACCAATGGAACAGACTCCTCCTCGGTGCAGGCTCAAAATTTCTGAGGGCCAAGCGCAAGACACCTTTCATGGGGCTTCCACCTGACCATGGTACCAGGCCGCCTTCTCACACTTTCTCACCTCTTTACGTTTCTTCATCCTGCCGCCTGCTTTGCCGTGGGCCTCCCCAATGAGCATCTGCCCGTCGCCAGGGCCAAGGGAGTGGGCCGCTTCTCCCATCGTCATGGCCTCCTCTCCCCTGGCCTTCCGCACCCTCAGACTCGTGGCTCTCCTCCCCCAGCTCCAGGCAGGTTTCGGCTGGGCCTCTTCCTTGTTCTTGGGGACCAGGCCGTGCCCCCCGAGAGCAGTGCCTCCAGACCGCCTGGCGGGATCTGCCTCCTCCAGGTGGTCCCATGAGCTCCCAGAGGAAGGATCCAGGAGGCTGGGGGACTTGGACCCGCGCAAGGAGCAGGCCCTCCGGAATGTCTTGCTGTTGGTCATGACTGGGTGTGACTTCTGGAGCCGGCGCTGCCAATCTGGTACAGCTGATGTTCTGTTGCAAGCTGGTCTGCTGAGCGTGTGCTTTTTCCTTCCTCTTTTGCGGGCTGATTCACCCTCGGGTGAGGGAGAGGAGGAGCTCCCCGCTGCTAACCCGAACCCATCACTTTGGACTTTCTGTGCAAGCTCTCTTATCTGGTTCCAGACCCACCCACCCCCAACAGCAAGAAAATGAGAACAAAACGCCCCACTCCTCAGTGATATCTGTGTGGGTGCAAAGGTCAGCATGGGCCTGTGATGATACAAACCACAGGGCAAAGAGCAAAGAGGTGACATGCTGGCTCGTGAAATTAGGTCTGGTATGGAGAAAGTGGATCAGCAAAATTTTATCTTTCTCCCTCCCTCCTATCACTAGAACCTGTGGACATCCAGTGAAGAATGTTGGAAGATTCAGGGCAGAGGAAAAAAAGGGTAGCACATAGTTAAACTATGGAACTCACTGCCACAGGACGCAAGGATGGCCACCATGAATGGCTTTAAAAGAGATAAAGGCCATCGATGACTACTAGCCACATGGGCTATGTTCTCACTCCATGCCCAAAGGTAGGAATGCCTCTGGAAACCAGAGCAGAGTGGAGCTTTCTTGCACTTGCTGGTTTTCCACAGGTCTCTTGTTACTGCTGTGAGAACAAGATGCCGGACTAGATGGGCCCTTGGCCTAATCCAGCAGAGCTCTTATGTTCCTGTCTTTGTTGTTTGTACTTTTTATTATACATGTAATATATTTTTTTAAAATAATAATAATGCAACTCTCTGACCAGGCGCTCCTGGTAAAATATCAAACTTTTTAGTGCGTATCTTAATAAAATGGCCCTCTGTTACCTACAGGATCAAAAGACTCCCCCCTCACACAAACATCTTCACATGGAGAAGAATGGCCTCTGAGCAAACAAACTAGGGCTTTGTACCCTCAAATGGCTTCTCCTTAACCAGTAAGCAGACCAGGAAGAATAGCTGAGGTCTGGCCCAAGGTGGACACAGCAGCAAGTTCTGCTGCTTTTCCTGTCCACAACGCATCAGCTGGATGGGGTAGCAACACTTTGAGCCAGGAGGGAGGGACAGAGGAAGGAAACGTTCCCGCTTGACTTGAGTCAAAGTCACAAGGAATTGATGAGAGAGGCGATGGCAGGAAGTGTGTGTGGTCATTGTGACCAGCTCAGTCCTAGAATTCTGGTGTCAAGAGGGAGAAAAATGTTAATCACAAAGCTTTCTGGCCTTCTGCTGGCTGCCTTCTGCCACTGCGACAGTGCCTGACTGTGCTTTACATGTTTCCTGTTTTCCAGCTCCCTTGAAGTACCATTTCAGATCTTCTCCTCTCTTCCAGATATACAAACCTATCACACCCTACCCACATATTAAAATAAATGAAGGAGGCTTTTACCCTACTTGGCCCTAGCAAGAGTTGCAGGGGTGGGAATGGGGTTAATTCACAAAACAAATGGTGCTTCCAGAGCTAAGAACAAGCCCAAACCTCCCAGTTTCAGCTTTTTGCTTAGCTTCCTCTAATTCCTAATTTTAAAAAATGTAATAGCAGCATTGCAAATGAATAACAATGATTAGGGTTATTAATAGCTATTATAGAATGTTGAGATGTCAGTTTATTGCTAATTTTAATTTTTTTAGGTTTTAAATCAGTATTTAAAATGTTTTTGCTGAAAATTTAATCGTTCTTTTTGTAAAATACTTTTTTTTAACAGGCCGCAGAACGTATATCTCATTTTATGAAATAAATAAAACCTCGAGCATTCCACGTGCAGCACCTGCCACGACTAGTATCACGTGCCTCCACTCTTCGCTATAACCCTGGGAGGACTATGCTCCGCCTCCCTCAGCTCTGGCAGCCAATCAGCGACCACAGCTCAGGCTCATCCTCTTTCGTCAATCTGCGTGTGCATTCCAGCAATAGGAGGAGAAAGAGCCTCCAGGTGGCGGCGAGAGGGCGGAGACGCAACCAATGGAAAGTCTCGGATCAACGGGGCGGGCAGTATGCTCGGAGGGACGCTTTGCGGAGGAGAGTGGCGTGGCGTAGAGCCAGTAGGAGCAACGCGAGGAGGCGGACGGGACGACAGCCAATGAGGAGGCGCGCAGAGGCCGGGTAGGCGTGGCACGCGGCGCGAAGGCGCCAGGCTTGAAACTGCGCGTGAGTGACAGGAGGGAGGCGGGAGTCAAACAGTGGGCGGGGCCGTCTCTGGGAGGGCCACAGAGGCGTCTCCGGCGGCAGGCAATGGGAGGCCAGAGAGCGACCTAGGCGGCCAATCGCAAGCGAGATGGGCGGGGTTGCGGCTGGCCCGGTGAGGAAGCGGAGCCAGGCGGCGCCTGGCAAGGAGGCGAGAAGCAGCGAGCGGGGAAGGCAGCGCGGCGGCGGCGAGCAGAGCTGGTGGCGGTGAGTACCGACGGTAGGCGGCGATGAAGGCAACGGCGGAGGCTGGCTGGGAGGCACGTGACAGCCGCGTCTCCCTGACGTCACGGCCGACTCCCGTGATGTCACTGGCGCTCTCCCTTCCACTGCATTGGGCCCTCCCCTCCCCCACCGCAGCATTCCTTCATAGGGTCTTTCTCCTTGTTTTGCTCAGTTTGCTTCCTCCTCCTTCCTTTCGTTTCTTCCCTTGGAGGGTCCTTTTTGACCCAAGTTGGGCGTTTAATTCCCCCGCTCGGGAACCTGCCTCTCAGTCCCCAGGCTTGATGCCCCTTTTGCTTCCCACCCGACGTGAACCCTCCCCCACCAGCCTTCTTCCCTTCCTGTTCTTCCTTCCCAGCTGAGTGATTAATTGATTTCTCCCACAAAACCAAGACATAACTTGCTTCTGTTTCCCACTGACCTGTTATAAGGACATCAGGAGAGCTTGGCTGCGGCAGGATGAGACCAGAGGCCTATCTAGAACTGCGGCCAGCCCCATGATCTCCACCCCACGCCCCCGTGAAAAGCCCCTCTGAGCAGTGCACATGGACAACAACCTCTCCTCCATTTCTGTTCTCCAGCCGCTGGTATTCAGAGGCAAAGGAAATCCTGGCTCCGACCATTGTTCCATCTGGCTCAGAAAGTGGGAAACCTTTATTCTGTCCCAGGGTTGCATTCTGTGAGGCGCAGCCTTCTGGTGCCCTCATGCCAGTGGTGACTGGGGCCAGGGCAAAAGTGAGTGGAGCAGTAGGTGTGGATCTCTCCTCAGGTTTTGCAGATGCTTACCTCTCCATCTTCACTTCAGGCAAGCAAGAGACACCATCACAGTTCAAGTTCACTTTTTAGGCAGACAAAAACACTAAAAAAGGGGGGGCATAGCCTGAGAGCAGGGCGGTGGAGTAGGGTGTAGCCCTCCACTAATAAAGTTTTCTGTAATTTATTTTAGATTCCTAAATTGAGACATAGGAAGGACTTTTTCAAAATTGTAGAAAACACAAACATCAACATAACCTAACATTTGTCCTAGCAAATATATAGTCATGTAATATATGTTACAATAAAACTCTATCATCTTACCATTGATCTCAGCAGACCAGCCTTTCTCAACCTTAGGTCCTCAGAAGTTGTTGGACTACAACTCCCATCATCCCTAGCTATCAGGACTAGTGGTGAGGGATGGTGAGAGTTGTAGTCCAACATCTGGGAACCTAAGGTTGAGAAACGCTGGTCTACTCCACACTGACTGGCAGAGGCTCTCCTGTTTTTTTAGATAGAAGCTTTTCTCTAACCCTAATGCTGATTTTCTTTCTCTCGATCTTTTCTGCCCACCTGCACATTTTGAGGGTCCTTCGCTCAGTGGGAGAGCAAATGCTTTGCACACAGAAACTCCCAGTTTCCCTTATTGTTGAGTTGGTTTTGTTTCCAGAGCAATTGAGTAACCAGCAACCAAATTTTTAAAATAGTTCTTTAGACAAATTCATGGAGGTTAGGGCAGCTACTTGCTACTAGCCACGATGGCTATGTTTTGCTTCCAGTGTTGGAGACAGTGTGCATCTGAATTCCATTTGCAGGGATTCCCAAGTGGGGAGAGGACTGTCATATGTTGGTGGACAAGGAGGGGCTTGGTCCCATTTGGCCTGCAAAGGCAGTGAGGATGTTAAGTGATTGGCCAGCCCATGAAATGTGGATAGAAGGAGCATGTGTGCACCTGTGATTTGCAGTTCGTGCAGGCAGGCCTGTTGAAGATGAGCCTGTGTGCATACCTGAGGGCTGAACATTTTTGTTGTTTTAAATTTGTGCACTTAAAACAACAATCCTTGAAGGTTTTTTTCCCCATTATTATTGTTCTTTTTGGCATTTTTATCCTACTCAACAGCCAAATAAGGCTCCCAGAGTGGCTGACAATGAGAAGACAGTCTCTGCCCTGAAGCTATCTAAGGGGGCTTCCATTGTCACTATTTTTAGGTGGGCTTCAATTACACACTGGCACACTCAGGTTCTGCAGTTGTAGTGGATTGAGCTTTGTTTTCACAAAAGATCAGACATCTTGCAATAAGTGATGAAGCGGGGGATGGGGGTGGAAATCATTGCAAAGTGGGTGAGTAATGCTTGCTTTGATGCAGCACTATCTAACCTCCCCACAAATAAGTCAGAATGATACCCAGCGTAATCTAATCTCCATGCAGATTGATCAGTATAAATGCTCAGTAAACAGAATGTCTGGAAGTGCCCTGCTAGACATGACACAAAAGGAAAAGGGATTGGGAGGGAGGAGGAAAAACCTAGCCCAGGTTTTTCCTGAAAACAGCAGGAAAGGAAGAGGTTGGAGAGACAGAGGCCAAAGTTTCTGGTCTTTTAATTTTTATAATTTTGTTGTGCACTACCTTGAGGGGCAAATGGACAAGTGAGATGAAACACTGATAAAAAGCAATGCCACTATCAAGTTTAACATGGCTGCCACATGCTTCTGTTCAGATTTCGGTGCTCCCTGCTTTCCCTGTTTTATAAGAACTGGGTGGTCTCACGGTGAGGTTATTCTTACTGATTTGCCTGCATCTTTGGCCGAAATTTTGTCAGACACCCTCCTCCTCTTTGGCCCTGGGTGGAAGGGTCCTAGCGGGGGACATCCTCCCAGCCCCCTTTCCAGCAGGAACACGTCCAAGTGTAGCGGAACTAACATTTCCCAGCCAACTGCTGGCACAGCCAGGCTTTTCTCAAGTCTGTGCACGAAAAGCAGCCTGACGGCAATACTTCTTTTGGAGAGATGTTCCTTCCTATCCTGGCTTGCAAGCCAAAGCTTGTGAGAAAACGGTGCCTCCAGGAAAACAAAGACATAGGAACGTGTGATCTATGATGTGGGTTCTGAATGAGAACCTCTGTTTTTACCTTTTTTCCTCTGGAGAATGCTGTGGCTCAGTGGAAGGTGTATCTGCTTTGCACGCACAAGGTCCCAGGTCCAATCCCTGGTGTCTCCAGGTAGGGCTGGGGGAGTTACGTCCCTGAAATCCTGGAGAGCCGCTGCCAGTCAGTGTAGGCAGTATTGAGCCAGATGGACTGATGGTCTAACTCAGTATAAGGCAACTTACTCTGTTCCTGCTTGCAGTGGTCCAGGTAGACCTGGAAGCACACAGGAAGTGTCTGATGAAGGAGGTGAAACCAGCGGAGGTAATGAGACAGGGTTTGGTCTGAAGCCACAGGAGGCCACCACCATCCTGGGTCTTGGAGGGGTGGCCGCTTGTCAGCATAGCGTGTACTTAAACCATGCAACTCGCTTCCGCAGGAGGCAGGGATAGCTGCCAAGTTGGATGCCTTTAAAAGAGGCATGGGCAAATTCATGGAGGAGAAGGCTATCAGTGGCTACTAGCCACGATGGCACTGCTCTGCCTCAACAGTCAGAGGCAGCAGTGCTCCTGAATACCAGTTGCTGGAAGTCACAGGAAGGGAGAGTTTCTCTTGTGCCTGGGTCTTGCTTTTGCATTTCCCATTGGGGTATCTGGTTGGCCACAGTGAGAACACTGGCCTGATCCAGCAAGCTTTTCGTATAATATTCTGATGCAGATGTGATTATTAATAATCATTCTAGTGTAGTCATTCCTAAGCCTTTGCATGGCCAGGGTCTTGTGAGAACAGGATGCTGGACTAGATGGGACACTGGCTTGCTCCAGTAGGACTCTTCTTCCCTTCTTCAGTAAGTCCCAGAAATGCAATAATCCAAGCTGGGACAGCTCAGTCAGTAGAGCATGAGACTCTTAATCTCAGGGTTGTGGGTTCGAGTCTCACATGGGGCAAAAGATTCCTGCATTGCAGGGGGTTGGGCTAGATGACCCTCGCGGTCCCTTCCAACTCTTCAATTCTGTGGGATGCTGGCGCTGTGCTTCTTTAAGGCGATTCACCCCCAGGAACCCCACTAGTTCTTCCACATTCCTCTTCCCTTCTTTGATGGCAACACTCCAACTGCCAAATGTTTTTCTCCAGGTGTAACAAAAGTGTCCCAATAACTTGCAGCAACCGACGAAGAGATCATATTTTACCTGCCAGTGCTTTCATAGTGTCTGACTGAAAGGCAACAGAAAAAGTTCTTGCCTGCTGGCCGTGACATAACTCAGTCACTGACTTAATCTCAGCTCTTTTCCCTCTGTCCCTGCCCACAGTGGTTCATTTTCTGTGTATTCTTGGCTGCTAATCTTGTTGTTTGCATGAGTGAACGTGGGGAGAAGTGAAGGGCCTTTGCCCAGGAGCCAACCAAGCAGAGACGTCACCCGGCTGCATCTGGCACGGGAGATGTTTTGCTCTGGGAACCTGGAAGCAGATAGAGAATATCCCTTGGAGTAGGTTAAACTAAGATGCAGATTACTTGTTTTGGCGGGGGATATATGCTGTAGCCTTGTGGGATGGTTGCATTTATCCAAAAGTCCCTCAGTGCCCACTTCGGGCTAGTGGGCAGCCGCTGGATTTGTGCTGCAGTCGTGAGTTGCCTGGGGCAACTGGCTGGTGTTTGTTTTGAGAGAGAAAGCTCAGCTACATGAACCTTTGGTCTCATCCAGCAGGGTCGTTCTTAAATAAGGATTCTAGGCCTAGTGCTGTCTGCCAGGACACTCACGTGATGACACTTTTCTCTCTCTCCTCCTCCCTCTTAAAAACCAGATTTTCTGCAAACTTTGGCTTTTTGCCTGCATTCTTGCCTGGTTGTGCACCTGTGGCACCACTTCCCTTTCTTCCTTCCTCCTCTATGATTGAAAGTTATTGTATATCAGTGGGCCTTCTCAGTGGTGGCACCCACCCTGTGAAACGCCCTCCCATCAGATGTCAAACAGATAAACAACTATTTGACTTTTAGAAGACCTCTGAAGGCAGCCCTGTTCAGGGAAGTTTTTAATGGTTGATGGCTTGGGCAACCCAGTCAGATGGGCAGCATTCAAATAATAAAGTTATGATGATGATGTCACCGCCCCCCTCTGTCTTCTGCTTGTGCCTTGGATGCCAATGGTTCTTTAGAAATAAATATTAGTAGGGGTTTTCGCATTCTACCCCCATGACACTCAGCAACCAGTCGTAGATTGAAAAACTTTAGTCAGTGGCCCTGCTGGGCTTGTATGTGTTTTTCTGCCTCCGCAGATGCAAGAGAGCTTGGATTCCACCCCGCTCTCCCCCAGCTTAGCTCCATGCTTGATTATTACAGAAGAATGATTGTGCAAACACACACACACACACACACACACACACACACACACACCTCCTTTGAAAAACTCGCTTTCAATTGACATTTGTGTAATTTTTCCAGAGAGGGGGAAGGAGCTGTCTCCTGGGTCCTGCTGTCTGACTGCTTGCCAGGGACCGGAGCCCTTCCTATTGGGGCCAGGCTGCTCTGAAAGGGAGCACGTGATGCTTGCTAAACTGGATTTTCTTTTCATGCTGCAAAAGCATGCTTTGGGGAAAGTGTTGCGGAGGGGGCGGGCAGCTCTGCGGGGAACCAGCATTGGCAGAAGCACCATCATTGGAGGCAGAATTCAGGGCTGCAGTTGAACTAGCCGAAATTTGTTGGGAAAGGAGATGTGGAGATTATTCAGTCCAAACTCTGCATTAATGCGGAGAATAAAAAAGTGAGGGTGTAGGGCTCTGATTCAGGCGGCCTGGTGGCTTCGGTTATAAGGAAGGCCGTGCTGGGGCCTTTCTAGAAGCCCACCGTTGTTCAGCACCCTGTCCCAGCAGCTGGCCAGATCCTCTAGGGAGCTTCCAAACAGAGCAGGAAGTCCTCCTCATCCTGGTTTCCCTTTTCTGCATTTTTTTCCAGGTCTAGAATATCCTCTTCGAGGGGAAGCAAGTTCACATAGTTTGAGGAGCGCTTAGTTAAATTATGGAACTTTCTCCTGCAGGAGGCAATGTTGGCCATCAACTTGGATGCATCTAGAAGAGGATTAGACCAATTCATGGAGGAGAGGTCTATCAATGGCTACTAGCCAGGATGGCTATGCTCTGCCCTCCTTCATTCTGCCCTTCTGAATCTCAGTTGCTGGAAACCACAGGAGGGGAGAGTGTTGCTCTGGTGATCGGCTCCTGCTTTTGGGCTTCCCATTGGGGCATCTGGTTGGGCCACTGGGAGAACAGGATGCTGGACTCCATGGGCCACTGGCCTGATCCAGCAGGCTTTCTTTTTGTTCTCATCATTGACTTTGCTCTGCAGTGGTAAGCTGAATGTTCCAAGAGCTGAAAAAACAAAGGGAAGTGTGGAAAGGTTTAATGAGATTAAAGTGGAAAGGGACCTTTGCCTTTCTTCCTGCGATAAGAGAACAGTGTGAGTTGTGTAAGATTGGAGGCAGGGGCCTCAACAAAAGGGAAAGGGGGGAGGATTCCACCTTGCTGGAAAAAAACAGTCTACTAGCATTAAGAGAGCAACTTAGTGCCCTACATATGTTTTAGGCTGAAACCTCAGTCAGCCCTAGCCGGCATGGCTGTGGCTGATGGGAGTTGTAATCCTAAACGGGACTACAACTGATGGTGAAAGTCGTGGACACAAATGGCCATGCTGTCTAAGACTAATGGGAGCTCTAGTCCAAAACTACAAGGCCACTAGGAAGGCTGACCTAGAGCAGAGTGGTGCCATTGATTGATTTATCACATTTATATCCCACCTTTTTCTCCACGGAGCTCAAGGTGGCATACGCGGTTCTCCCTCCCCATTTTATCCTCTCAGCAACCCTGTGAGGTATGTTAAGAAGCAGTGACCGTCCCAAGGTCTCCCAATAAGCTTCATAGCCGAGTGGGGAGTTGAACCCTGGTCTCTCCTGGCTCCAACACTTGATAACCACCCTGGCTCTACACTGGACTACGCTACCACTGTGACATCCCTGGAGACATATCTGGGAAGCTGATGTTCTAAAGAACTTGTGCTCTGTTCTGAATAGCTCAGAAAACAACCTTTACTACAAAGTGAGGTGGCTGAGCTGGTCTCGTGAGTGAGCTTTGGCCACGGCTCAGCCAGCCTTCCTTGGATAAGCCCTGCTTACACCTCGCTGTTCCAGATGCGTCTGTAGTTAGGTGCTGCCCAACTTGTCAAAATCACAGCAGCCAGGCTTTGGGTAGGACTGTGTGTCCTGAATGCTAATTTGTTTCCACGTCTGGAAAACCTGTACTCTGTGACCTGCATGAAATATGCAAAATGTATCTGCATAATTCCTTTTTGGTTTGTATACTCTGCCATTAGGGATTTTGCATAATGTGTTCTGTGACAAGAACAAGAAGTTGGGTAAGGATGGAAATTAAAATGTACTGCCGCTGAAATGTTCCAAAGAGATGAGTGAACAAACTTTTAATACCACAGTGGGTAAAAAATGTTTAAATGACATAGAATAAAGGAATGAATATGAATGCTTTAATATAATAATAAATACAATAATCTGGCCACGTGAGTGTCTAATCCACAAACTAATGTTCTTATGACTACTGTTTGCCTAAAACCAAACACATTTCAGCCGAGTGGGTCTTCTTCTGGTCCAGTATGCTAACCGCTCATAATGAAACACACAAGTAATAGTCCTGCTTATGTGTTAAGAAAAAATAGTATCGAAAGTGGTATTCTTACAATGGTTGTGCTCAATTTCATGTCCTTTTGGGGCATCTTCCAAAGTTCTCTTTTGCAGATATCAGCTAGTCATGGGAAGATACAATATGCTAAGGATTATCAATGTATTTGGATGCCTTTGTATGATTTTACTGTTTTAACATGTCAATAAAGGCTAGTAGTAGTAGCAAAGCGAAGCACTGCACCAATCCTCAGCCACTGAAAACTCTGTTCAGCCAGTCAGCTTCCTGACTTTTTAAACTTTTCTGGGGCTAGAAACCTGGTTTCTATTTTTTTTTCATTGTTCTTGTTAAGGAACATGTGTACCTCAGGAGATAAAATGCGGCCATCCTTTGCCTGTGTCCTACACAAATGGCAGAAGTGTGGTGGTGTACCAAGAGCCCTGCTTAGGTATTTCCACCCTGAATAAAGGGGATCTCTGGTGGTTCCCACAAGAGACTTGAGCTGATGCGGAGATTAATCCTGCTTGTCATCTTGTCACAGTTGCTTTAGACTCGGGGATCTTCTTGTCACGGGCAGTGACAGGCCTTCTCGGGTGTGTGCCAACCTAATCTGGCTCGATATATTGGGCAAAGTCAGATCTTCTGTGTCTGTTCTTTGGTGCACAGAGACCATTTCAGTCTCTGAATCGTTACAAGAGCAGCCCCTGTTCTTGAATGGGATCTTGGTAGATCTGCCCTGTAGGCAGGAAAATGTTAAAACAGGTTGCAGACATGGCGTTTCACCTTTGAAATGCTCACACAGGTGAGCAAGAATGAAAACATTTCCATGTAAAACAGGCTGCAGAGCAATCTTCCAAGGGCCACATGCCAGCCGTGAGTGAGGCCTGAGATGAAAATGGGTGGAGTAGTGGATGTGTTTCTTAACTTCACCCCTTCCCTGCGCTATTCATTTCAAGTGCCATCACACTGTTTTAAACAATCATGGCTCCGCAAAATGGATGACGGGAACTGTAGCTTCTTAAGGGTGCTAAGAGTTGATAGGAGACTCCCCTACTCTTGGCCCAGAGTTCCCTGTGGGAAGTGATTGGCTGCTTCACCACTCTGGAAATTGTAGCTCTGTGAGGGGAATAAATAGGCTTTCCCTCAGAACACTCAGCACCTGTAACAAATAGTTCCCAGGATCCTTTGCGGAGTGGAAGCCATGATGGTTTAAAGTGGAGTGACGCTTCTTTAAACGCATAGCGCAGATAAGGCCTTTGCGGCAGGCTGCATTTCGGTCATGTGAAAGTCAGAGTTTTCCACACACTCCTCCCCTCCCCTGATCTCTCTCCATCCTCCAAGCAAGGCAAGCAAGAAATACAATCCCACTCAGATGACACATTCTAGTCAGGCAAAAGCACTCAAGGTGGGGGCATGGAGAGGCCTGAGGGGAGGCCTGGAGGTATAATTATCTGTTGCTGTTTTGTGTTGCCACAGTTTGGGTGACATCCCACACTGGCTGAGGCTGATGTACCTCGAAACACCTGGGGTGGCACGTGTATCTCATTATACGTGTAATCTGACTGTATACAAGTTGTACAAGTGACAAGAAAGTATAAAGTAAAGTAATGTAGGCGGATCTTGTGGTAAATGATTCAGAAGCATGGCGTGAGGATGTGCTTTGGCTGACCGGTAACTTATTTCATTCCTCCTCATTCCCACAGGCCACAGTTCTGCTCTTTTGAACCCAGGACATCAAGCTGGGTGTTTGAAGGGTGGCCAGGATTGGACCAAATGCTCTAGAGGAGGACAGTGGCCTTGAAGGTATGTTTCCTGTTCAGCTAAATCTCTCTGATGAACTGATAATAATAATAATAGTAGTGATGATAATAATAATAATAATAATAATAATAATAATAATAATAATAAATTTTATTTATACCCTGTCCTCCCCAGCCAAGGCTGGGCTCAGGGCGGCTAACAAGCAATAATAAAAACAACTTGAATGAACACAACTTAAAAACAAAATTAAAATACAACATTAAAATATTGAAACATTAAAATATTAAAATGTAGCCTCATTGCAGGAGGAGAAAGGAAAAGAAAAAAGAAAGAGGGGCAGGGAAATCAAATTGGCTCCAAGCCAAAGGCCAGGCGGAACAACTCTGTCTTACAGGCCCTGCGGAAAGAAATCAGATCCTGCAGGGCCCTGGTCTCATGAGGCAGAGCGTTCCACCAGGCCGGAGCCAGAGTTGAAAAGGCCCTGGCTCTGGTTGAAGCCAATCTAACTTCCTTAGGGCCCGGGACATGTGGGCCGACAAGCCTCAAATTGTCATGAGCTGGGTAAGAACGGACACCATTAAACTGTGGAGCTCGCTTCTGCAGGAGGCAACGATGGCCTCCAGCTTTAGAAGAGGATTCAATGAATTCATGGAGGATGGGGCTATTGATAGCTACTAGACCAAACAACTATGCTCTGCCTGCACAGTCTTGAGGCAGAAAAGCTTCTGAATGCCAGTTGCTGGAAATCACAAGAGGAGAGAGGGCTCTTGTGCTTGGGTCCTGCTTGCAGGTTTCCCACAGGCATCTGGATGGCCACTATGAGAAGAGGATGCTGGGCTGGATGGGCCATTGGCCTGACTCAGCAGGCTGTTCTGATGTTCTTATGTAAATGCCAATGTTCAGTTATTCTCTATCTTTGGAGTGGGTGGAGGTGAAGAAGTACCCCCCCCCCCCGTTAAAAGTTGGGAGTGAGGAATGTGTGTGTCCTGGCTGCTGCTTTTGGAGATAGTACTCAGAATCTCAGCTCAGTTATTATCAAAATTCAGTACGTAGGCTAAACATAGACCAGGTTACAGGTGTGCGCTTGGCGGTTTAATATAGAGCTCTAAGGTACATCAATAGACTTCAGCATGCTCCCTGAGCTCTCCTTTTGAAGAGCGGGGAACATACCGACATTGGTGCCAGGCCCATCCCAGGCAAGCAAGCGTGCGCTTTCATCTGCTGCAACTGGCCTCGCCCCCTTGGAGATGGAGGGTCCCAGGCTCAGTCCCCAGTGGAATCTCCAGGTAAGACTGAAAAAGGCTCCTGGAGAGCCATTGCTGCTACACAGGGGAGGCAACACCAGAAAGTAGCTTCCTCTGCTAAATAATTATAAACTGAGCCACGTCTACTTAGTGCTTCAAGACGTTTTTAATCTTTCAGGGTTTTAATCCAAGCTGAGAGTAGCGTGAGTCAGCTACTGGAATAAATGATCCGCTAGTTTACATATCTTCTATTTTACGTAACACATTTTATTTATTTATTTAATCAGTTAAATCGCTTGATCTTGCCCAGGGAAACCCAAGGCGACTTAACAACCGCTCCACTTTGTCTGATCACAAGAGGGACAAGGGCACCTCAGCCCTACCTCCAGCTGGTGTAAATCTTATTTGGACCTCCCCTCTGTTGGCTTTTGATATCTCAGCCGCATTTGACCCCACACATTCTCCCAGGCTTCTAAGCCAGCCTGCTTCCTATTGTGGTATCTTGCTGCATATAGTGATTTTTTTTTTACCTAGGGAAGCACTAAAAAATGTTCTGTAATCCAACCCCTGTTCTGTAATCCAAAAATGGTATATCACAAGGCACTTTAATCTCAGGGTCATGGGTTTGAACCCCATGTTGGGGTTGGACTAGATGACCCTTGTGGTCCCTTTCAACTCCACAATTCTGTGATATGATACTCCTACCTCTTCTTGGTAGTGCATTTATCGGCCAGGTCAGAGTGCTAGACACAGATCTGAGCCGACCCAAAAGTGCTTCTTTCTGCCCCTTCCTCTCTGCTGGGTGCTGTTTCAGCCACTATGTGCTTTTGCTAAGAAAGGCTGTTTTCAGCTGCTTCCAAAGCCAATTAGTCTTTCAGGCACCTGAGCATTGTATTCTCTCCGCCCCTCCCTCGCGCCCCGCTGCGTGTCTTGCTCCTCCGGCTCCACCATCATCGTTCCTCTGTGAACTACAAAGCTGAACCTCAGGTATCAGATGGAGGCTGCCCATGTCCAGGTTTGAATAAGATAAGAGGCCTCTTTTGATAAGCCAGCAGGGGAGCTCTTGTAATGCTTGGAAAATCTCCACCCACCCCCGGAAAAGCTGTTCTGTAGCCCTCAGAACAAAAGTCTCTCATCTTGCAAGACCTAGGAACAAAATGTGAGTGTGGCAGGAGACGTGTGGGCCATTTGCCTGCCCTAGTTGCCTCTCAGCAACTGTGAGTGCAGCTGAAAACCACGGTTACTCTGCATGTTCGTGAAAACCACAAAGGGGTTGATATCAGACATTGCTCTAGTTTGTGCTTACCATGGTTTAGGAACAATACTAGTCTGAGTCTCCAAACAATCAAGTAAGTCACACCTCAAGAATAGCCTTTGTCCACCTGAGGCCTTCCAGATGTTTTGGACTCTTAACGCCCATCAGCCCCAGCCATCGCAGCTGTGGTCCCATAATCCCCAGTATCATAAGACCGCACTGACTGGGACTGAAGGGAGTTTTAGTGCAAAGTGGAGGGTACCTGGTGGGGAAATATAGAATATTGCAGACTGAATATAGAATATTGCAGGCCCTTTGAATAAGTTGCGGACTGTAAGACCCCCGATACCGGCACATATTTATTCCAACACTCTTGAAGAATTTTACATAGCCATATTATTCTTTAACAATAAAATACTTAAGCACTGTATCTAAACTGTTAAAAATTTGATTATGCTCTGCATCAAATAGGTCAAATGTTCTTTAGTCTCTTGTTCTGTTTACTAAGCCAGAAAACAATTAATTCTTGGATGAGATTGATGAACATTGAGAAAAGGTACATTCTTTTTCTGTAGGGTGCAGATACCCCCAGACATTAACCAGGAATAGAAGCTGCGTTGCTTGTTTTCCCTCTTCACGGTAAAAGTCACTGACTTGGTTGGGGTTTGCTTCCTGTTTGATCTATCAGGTTCCCCATTGTATTATTATTAGATTTATTGCCCACCCTTCACCACCCAGGGTGGTTTACAGGAATATAAAATAAAGCATTAAAAAACTGTTTAAAACAAATCATAATCACAACTGGGGTGGGTTCTAAAAATATGGATAATGTGTCAAACACATTTATAACACCATTATAACTCTCCCAGCTGGAATAGTTTCTCCCTTAGCACTTTTCTTTAAGCTTTAAGATCTGGTTCATATGGGTGTAATAGATATATTTTATAGAAATGAAACGGTATTTGAGTGATGTTAGGAGCATAAATATTTGCAGCAGCTAACCTCGTCTTCCTGTTGATCTCACGAGCATGATTTCTCTCCCCTGGTGGTCTTTTGCCTATTGTTTCAGTGCCAAACTTCCATTTCTAATATAAATATGTATTCCTTTTGTCTTAGATTGATCTAAGGCAAAAATATCCAGAACCCAAATTCTTATAAGGCAGCAGATTCGTTCATTCATTCATTGCATGTATATCCTACCTTTTCCTCCTTGAAGCTCAAAATGGCTTACATGGTTCTCTTCCTCCTCATTTAGTCCCTACAGCAACAACCCTTTGAGGTAGGTTAGGCTGAGAGGCAGTGACTGGCCCAAGGTCACCCTGTGAGCTTCATGGTTGGGCGGTGATTCTCCCAGGTCCTAGCCCAACATTCTAAATATTCATGGATTTTATGCAGGCATAGGCAAACTCAGTCCTCCAGTTGTTTTGAGACTACAATTCCCATAATCCCTGACCACTGGTCCTGTTAGCTAGGGGTGATGGTAGTTGTAGTCCCAAAACATCTGGAGGGCCAAGTTTGCCTATGCCTGCTTTTATGCATGTGTGTTTCATTTCCCATCAAAGTATTGCTATTCTCCGAGCCCAGTTTCCCATGAAATGCTGCTTCATCTTAATGGCGTTCTCAAGAACACTAGGCTATGTTCATACCACACACTGAAAACAATATCACACCACCATCATTCCCTTCACAGAGCTACAGTTCCCATAGTTCCCTGGGAAGAGGGATAGATTGCTAAACCACTTTGGGAACTGGAGCTCCGGGGGGAGGAATATGAGTCTCGTAGCCACTCTCAGCGCCCTGAGCAAACTACAGCTCCAGAATTTTTTGTGGGGAAGCTGTGACTGTTTATAAAGTGGTGGTATAGTGTTTTAAAGGTATGGTGTGAATGTGGCCTTGGGCCACAGTTGTTGGCCAACTAGTACAGGGACAAAACTGACTAAGGTGGCTTCCCCCACCCCCTGCAACAGAAAGAAAGAAAGAAAGAAAGAGGATGGCACAGATCTGCATTACATTTACACATGCTAATTTATGTGTGCAGCCACCAATTAAGAAACAGAAATGCAAGCAGAAATACAATACACCTCATTAAAGTGGGAAGGATTGTGACCAGATGAACTGTGGGCCTGCTCATTGCAGGTGCTGCTAACAGGAGATGGGCAATTTTAACACCCACTCTTCCTTTTTTGGGAATGCGGGTAGCGCTGTGGTCTAAACCACTGAGCCTAGGGCTTGCCGATCAGAAGGTCGGTGGTTCGAATCCCTGTGACGGGGTGAGCTCCCACTGCTCGGTCCCTGCTCCTGCCAACCTAGCAGTTCGGAAGCATGTCAAAGTGCAAGTAGATAAATAGGTACCTCTCCGGTGGGAAGGTAAACGGCGTTTCCGTGCACTGCTCTGGTTTTGCCAGAAGCGGCTTAGTCATGCTGGCCACATGACCCGGAAGCTGTACGCTGGCTCCCACGGCCAATAAAGTGAGATGAGCGCCGTAACCCCAGAGGCGTTTGCAACTGGACTTAACTGTCAGGGGTCCTTTACCTTTACCTTTTACCTTCCTTTTTACATAAGAAGAACCTTCTAGATCATGCCAACTTGTCCAGCATTTTCTCACAGTGGCCAGCCAGATGCCTCTATCGAAAAGCCAACAAGCGGGGCCTGAGTGCAAGAGCCCTCTCACCTCCTGTCATTTCCAACATCTGGTATGCAGAAGCATTACTGCCTTTGACCACGGAGGCAGAGCACAGCCATCATGGCTGGTAGCCATTGATAGCCTTTTCCTCCATGAATTCGTCCAATCTTCTTTTAGAGCCATCCAAGTTGTTTTGGCCATCCCTGCCTCCTGTGGCAGCGTTCCATAGCTTAACTATATGCGCTGCATGAAGAAGTCATGAACTTTCAGCTTCGTTGGTTCCCCTTGAGCTCTAAGTGTTACGAGAGAGAGAGAGAGATTTCATCCCTCCTTCCCAGAAGTCCTCCCACAACCTGCCTGCCATACCAGCACCTGTCAGAACGGTACCAGCATTGCAAGTGAGAGGTCTTGTGGGCTGTGTCTGTCTGCGAGGGGACGGAAAGCCTTCAACTCCATTCTGGAATGTTTACGGGGAAGCCTTTTAAATTGGGGATTTATTAACTAGCGTGGCTTCAGGCGTTTCTGAGAGAGTTGGCGGCTGCTCTGGGGGACAGGTGGCAATTACGTCTTGCGCCGAAGGGAACTCTTTAATAATCGCCACGCCGCAGGAAGCTCTCGATCTGCTGAGGACGCTGGAAATAGGATCAGATAGTTGGTGTCTGCTTCCCCCAGGACCAAAGTTTTGGAATTCTTCTTGCCTATTAAGTGGCACGAATCCCAGATTTTGGGGTGGGGGAAGGAGGCTGGCCACCCTTTCTAGACAGACTAATAATCAGCTTCTGACACTGACTCTCTCTCTCTGTCTGCAGTGAAAAAGCTTAATACATAACCCAGGGTTCATACCTAGAACTGGGCTGCTGTACGTTATTTCTGCAGGGTCTCTGTACAAGATCAGAGCCTGGTATGTGGCTCATTTGTTTGACTGTTTCTTGACTTTAACTTTAGGAGGTGCTGTGGTGGGGGCAAACGACTCTAGTCCTCATGGTTTTGTGGAGCAAGATTTATTGGAAATGCTTTAGGCAGAGATTGGAGGGAGGTGGCCTGGGTTGGATGGAGCTGTGACTTGCTTGCTTAATTAATTTATGCTTGGCTCTCTGTACCAATCAGAGTAAAGAGTGCAAGTGGGCATACATTTCTCTCTCCTTTCTGTTGGGTTGGCACAATATCATGCCACCCTCTCTTCCCCTGCCTGCCAAAAATTTGACCATAAGCATCCTTTGTTTACTTGCTTATGTTACTCCCCAAAATGAGATGTCTCTATACAAAATGTGACAACCTGTTTGACAGTTGACCTATGGAACTCACTTCCACAGGAGGCAGTGTTGGTCACCAACTCGAGAGGCTTTAAAACTGGATTGGATAAATTCATGGAGGAGAGGGCTATCAATGGCTACCACCCACGATGGTTATGCTCTGTCTCTGTATTTGGAGGATGAAATGCTTCTGAATATCATTTGCTGAAACCACAGTAAGCTCTTTGGCTTGCTGGTTTTCAAAGTCATCTGGTTGGCCACTGTGAGAACAGGGCCCTGAACTGGATGGCCATGGGCCTAATCCAGCAGGCTCTTTTTATGTTCTTATTCAGGGGTCGGCAAGGTTTATCTTGCCTGGGCCAGATCGGTCCCGCGGAGATCCCTCCATGGGCTGGATCGCGTGTGTGCGTGTGAGCCCGCGATTTTCGGCGTCTGTGCCTGCGCAGGCGTGATTTCCAGCGCAGTGGAAACGACTTCCTGAGCCTCACTGAGCCAGTTTAGTGCAGCACGTGAGCGGGTGGCTCAGTTCAGGGGCAGCTCGTGGGCCGGTCAAACGACCTCCGCAGGCCGCTTCCAGCCCATGGACCTTAGGTTGCTGACCCCTGTTCTTATTGCATCGGCCAAAGGTTCTTGCAACTCCCGCTGGGGACAACAGCTTTCATGCAAAACAAAGGATGTACACAAAAACACATCTGTAATGTATGTTGCCACATGTAAGCCACTTTACGCAACGTGTCATGAGACCAGAATAAAATATTTGGTTATCACCAGTGTTATTTCTACTCAGAGTAGATTCACTCAAATTATTGTATATTACTAGCTTAGAGCCGTTAATTTAAGTGGTTCTATTCTGAGTAGAAGTTAGTTGGATTCAACCTACAGTAACACCAACAATAAACATAAATAAGTTGAGCAGCAAAAGAACAACCTGAAATGTAAATCACACACACAGAGCGAGGCAAAAAAACAACAACTTCAAATCAGGAGGAACAAATCAACAGAGGTTATTTTATTTTTTGTTCTTTATTAAATTTATATCTTGCTCATCCTCCCAAAGGAGCCCAGGGCAGCAAGCAACAAGTAATAAAACATCTAAATATACCTTTAAAACACTTCTGCTGCAGACGCAGACTGGATTGGTAGAGGCTCTTTGGAACAAAATGGTGTTCAACACCTTTTGGAAAGGATAAGAGGGAAGGGAGCAGAAGGTGGGGAGCTTATAGAGGACTCTCCAGAGTTGCTGGGTTACAACTCCCATCATCCCTCACTATTGGCCGTGCTGTTTGGGACAGATGGGCGTTGGGAGTCCAAGAACATCTAGAGGGCCCCACAGGCTCTCAACCCCTAGGCTAGATGCACGTCCCAAATGGAAGGTGCTCCAGGGTCTGGAACTCCAACCTATGCGGCCAACCACAGGCACATTCTTCTTCTTCTTCTTCTTCTTCTTCTTCTTCTTCTTCTTCTTCTTCTTCTTCTTCTTCTTCTTTTTTGCTCCTGCTGTGACCTGGATGTTCTTATTGGGCAGGCTGACTCTCTTGAGAGCAGGTATCCTTTCAAGTACCCCTGTCCCAAATGTATTCCACGAATAATTGCCTACTATCTCTAACATATATAATTTACTCTAGCCGGCAAAGAGACAACTCACAACTTTTGCTTATTTAACTTGCATGATTTCAAATTTACACGGTTGACGGCTGGCCGATTGAGATCGCACAAATTAAACACACGGCAGGCGGAGAGCTTAAAATCTCTTTTTTGTGCAGGATTTTCCTGGCGTAGAAAGAGGCTGTGTGAGGTCTCATGAGAGCCCCAGTTAGCAAGGTGGAAAACTTAAAAGTTCTTTGCCTTGCTTACACTAAGATCTGTATGGTGTGCCAGCTCCAGAAGATAAGATTGCTTATGCAGGGGCTGCTCCAAGGGGGCGGCGTGCCTGTATGTGGTTTTGCATATATGCCCCCAGAATGTAACCCCTGTGCAAGATGCAATTTGACTGTATAAGGAATTGTAGTTATGTCTCAAATCTTACAGAACCATTCTGGCAATTAATGGAGAAGCTTTCTTGTAGGAACTTCATTTTACACAACTCTGCCTCAGTGGTATTTGAAACACCATACAAATTAAAATGGATTTATAATCTGTCTCAGGATAATTGTTGGAGTTGTGGGAAGCTGTATGAGGACTATTTACTTTCATTTAGGAGATGTGATGCGATCCAAGGCTTTTGGAGGCAAGAGAAATGGGTATGATATCCCAAATGAACCAATTAGAATATTATTGAATAATCTATAAATAGCATCGATATTGAGCTAGTTCCAAATTTATTAACAACACCAAAAGTATCAATTGCCACTTACGAGACTTAAACCCTGCAAAGTCTTCCTTGGCTCAGAATTTAATCTGCTGTATAAAGAATTCCCTTCTCCCCAAAGTTGTTGTGATAGCAGCCTTCAGCTGTGGGTGTACAAGGGGTAAGGAGGAAGTGTGCATGCAGCACACATCTGGCCTATTTTGGGGCTCCTCCATTTTAAGCAAGGGGCTTCTGCTCAGTGGTAGAGCATCTGCTTTGCATGCAGAAGGCCCCAGGTTCAACCCCTGAAGGCATCTCCATGTCCAGCTGGGCATGTCCCCTGCCTGAAACCTGGGAGAGTTGCCGCCAGTCAGTGTAGAGTAGACAATACTGAGGTAAATGGACCATGGTGGCCTGACTTGGTGTGAGGCAGTTTCTTATGCTCCTATTAACTGGGCCCTGGTGTCACGGTCCGGTTCATGGACGATCGAAGTTCCGGCAGGGGACGTCAGGACCGGGGGCAAGATGGCGGGGTGGGAGCAGGAACGGGGGGTCAGAAGCCAGGAAGCCAGGGGTCAGAGAGCTGGGAGTCAAGAAGCCAAGGGTCCGCGGGTCAGGAAGCAAGGAGTCAAGAAGTCAAGGTTCAAGGATCAGGAAGCAAGACGCCCAAGGCAAGAAGCGTGTTGCTGTGGCAAAGAGCCGAAGGGAAATCCCTTCCCAGCTCTTGCCACCAGGTGCTGTGAGTTACCAATCGGCCTCGCCTGTGAGGCCGCGCCTTGCCTCTTCAGAACAAACTTAGGAAGGCCCCAGTCCTGCAAAGTCCTATCGGTCACAGGGCCTGGCTGCTGCACGCACACATTTTTGGGGCAAAACCTAAGAACGTAAGAAGAGCCTGCTGGATCAGGCCAATGGCCCCCTGTGGCCAATCAAATGCCTCTTCTGGGAAACCCGCAAGCAGGACTCGAACATGAGAGCCCTCTCCCCTCCTGGGATTTCCAGCATTGCTGCCTTCCGACTGTGGAGGCAGAGCACAGTCATCATGGCTAGTAGTCATCAATAGACCTCTCCATGAATTTGTTCCTTTCTGCTCTGGAGTCTTTTGAATCTTCTACCTTCTTTTGATGTTTTGTTTATTTTGCTTTCCAGTCATCTCCCTGTCTCTGCTCCTAATTTCTGCAGCTGTTTTCTTTTCAGCTTTCACCTCCCCTGGCAATGTCCTGTTTGTTTAAGCAGTTTCCCTGAGCCAGACTCATCTTGCATCGGCAGTCCCTTGCCTCAGGGTCTTCCATTGTTCAGGGCTTTGGAATAGGTGCAAGGGAAGGACCCGTGGCTCTCACATGGCTGCTCCAAACACCCTTCTCTCATATCCTTGACATTATTCATTTGTTTGGTTTTTTTTAATAACCATATTACGTGTCATAAATTGGGTTTTGAGTTGTGGCTTGCCCTTGGCCACACAAAAAATTATTTATATAGGGGGGTTTTTTAATAGAAAAAGTATAATGCATTGATAAGCAAAGGAAGGCATAGTCAAATGCATAATCTAGATCTGTGGTTCCCAGGGTGGGTGATACTGCTCCCCCGGGGGGCAGTTGGATTACTTAGGGGGTGCTGCAAGCAAGGGGGTGGTAGAGGAGTGCTGGAGGTGAGCCACGTCGAGTGTATTGATTGCTTATTTACGATTGACCAGGCTGCAGCCTGGAGCGAAACACCTTCCTCACTTTCAAAGCTATTTGCTTTGGTCACGTTCGTTTGTATTTATCATTCTGAGGTGTCACAAGTCATGGGATTGCCAATTATTGGTAATGGCTATTGATCTACTTACAAATTAAGTACCGTACATCTGTGGTAGGTGAAGGTTTTGGGCATGTTTGGTAAGTAGTTACAAATTTCCTTCACCCTTAAGTTTTCATTAGTAAGAATGTGTAAAAGTATTTTTCATGCGCTGTCTAGTATCACTGGATCCAGGTTATGAACTTTGTCAGATTGAACTAAATAGTTTTAATTGGAGTTTGAATAAATGTGCAATTAATTGCCACTGCTTTGAATTTTATTGTGTTATTGTCTTCCTTAGTGGGTTGTGCGAACCACTATTCTGAATAATTAGTTTTGTAGGGTAGGTCTCAGGGGCACTGGGGATGAGTTTATGGAAACAAGAGGGCAGGAGCCCAAAAAAAGTTTGGGAAGCTGTGATCTAGATTAAAAAAGTACCTTTCTAATCTTCCATTTCTATATTTCTCATGTCGATAATCCACAAAGCAATTCCATCTCTCCACATGCATTCATCTCTGCCAACACTTTTCATGAGCCATTCCGAAACAGATGGCAGATTCCTGTCCTTCCATTTTCTTGCCCACACAATTTTTTGCACCCATCAAAAAGATAAAAGCATGGACTGAATGTTTTGAATGATCCTTTTTCCTTTTTTATGTTACCGGTAGAAGGAAAATCAGAAGTTTTCTTTTTGTATCTTCATCTCCAGTGTTTCTTTTTCCTGTCCGTCTCTCTTTCTTTTTATTGTCCCTTTCTGTCTTTTTTCTGATTCTCTTCTTTGTTTCTCTTCTTTTCTTATTACTTTGGAGTCCTGTGTCTGTGACCTTTATCCAGGTCCAGAGATTGTATACTCGTGGGAGTGGTAGATGGTTGATGGAGGGCCCTGGGTGAGAGACAGGGAAATGTCCGTCTCCTAGGTGAGAGCTGGGAGGAGCTACTGTCCTCTGTGGGTGGTAAGGGCTAAGAATTACTTTTAAGAGAGGGCTCAAAATTCTACTTCTTCGATTTGTATTTTTTTGCAGTTATAATTTTACTGCATTATGGATTTTTTTTAAAGAAAATATTTCTTTTCAAAAAGATAAGAACCAAAGACCTGTTATAAGAAAAACTGCACCCTTCACTTTATGGGATACCCAACAGCCCGAATAGAGTCCTTATGTAGGTTATCGGTAGAAGAAAATAACAGGCCATCCAGAGAATATTGAGAAGCAAAGCAGCTAGTAAGCCTGATCTTTATTAAACTGTTGCAACAGGGTGCTCACCCCCCCCCACGCAGGAGGGAGGAGGAACCCAGAACATTGGTGTGCAAGCTCTTATATAGATTTTTGAAATTGCTACCCTTTATCTCAAGGCCACCCCCCAATACATCATACATACATCACTGAAGGGGTGTTCTACAGCAGAAAACCTGTCTGCCGGGATACCTAATAATGGTCACTGATTGCTTTTACTTGGGCATCCTGGCCGTTCTTTTGTGATGGTAAATATTCAGTTCCTGAATCCAGACAACAGGCTCACCCTAGTCATACACAGATAGGCCCTTGAGACAGGATTTGTGAGCAAAGAGACAATGGGAAGGTTTTCCCATTTCCTTCCTCCTTGCAGAGAAACATTTGAGGTCAATTTGGGAGAGTCAAAATGGTTTCAGGACCGTTTTCCTGTACTGTTTCAGACGTAGTTTATATATTTATGTATGTGTTTGCCTGGTGCATTTATGAGCATTTATTTTATATCTTAGACCTTATAATTCTCATAACAGACCTTAACGTTATTCTCCACCACATTCCCATGACATTAAACAGGACCAGCAAAACAAAACTCCCCCTGGGGTGTTTGCAGGTTTTCAGTCTGGGGGTGCTTCTGGGTCCAACTCAGTGGCTAGAAGCACCTTTTACCAGCTGCGACTGGTGCAGCAGCTACAACCATTCCTGGATCGGGAAAGCTTGGCCACAGTAGTTCATGCATTGGTTACTTCAAGATTGGATTACTGCAATGCGCTCTGTGTGGGGCTTCGCTTGTGCTTGATCTGGAAACTGCATTTAGTGCAGAATGCTGCAGTGTGATTGCTGATGGGAGCGAGACCCTGTCAGCTTTTAACACTCTGCTCAGAGATCCGCTGTGGTTGCCCATTTGCTGTTGGGCCAAGTTTAAGGTGTTACCTTTAGTATATAAAGCCCTGAAGAACTTGGGGCCAGTTTACCTGCAAAATCACATTACCCCATATATGCCCACTTGGCAGCTTTGATATGTAGAACCGGCACTGTTACAGGTACAGATTTTGTAAGAAATCTGTCTTTCAATGTGGCAGCATCTACACTTTGGAACTCCCTGCCTTTTGACATCAGTACACTTTTCGCTGTACTCTTTTCAGCTCTTGATAAAAGCATTTTTGTTTAGACAAGCCAGCTCAGATATGTAGACTCTTGACTTGCGTATCTATCCTTTTAAAAATTTATTTCTGATTTTAAATCCTTTTAAACTGATTTTATTGTTTTATTCTTTTGAAAACTTATTTGTGGTATTTCAGAATCAACCAGTTTACAAATTGTCTGGAATAATAATATTAATAATATTAATGAAACATTTATTGAACCACTTGTGAGGCACAATGAAATTCCTCTGGTTGTTCTTTTGCCTCCCCTGCTCCTCCCCTGCGGAGAGAGATCAGCTGGACTTATTGAAAGCACAACCATCATCCCTCCCCCCAAAAAAATTCCCACGCCAGCCCCAAAATGACCCCCTGCGGTGTAAGAATTCACGAGAGCAAAGCAGCTTTGTGCGGATTAATGACCTTAAATAAATAAATAAATGTGAGTCTTTAGCCACTCTAATAATTGATTTGAAATGATCATAGCCTGCCTTTTCTATTTAAAATATTTCAGGATGGCTGGCAATCAGTCGATTAATAGCAGTACTTAAAGTAACAAATCAGTAAGACAGTCTAAGCAGTAAAATTCCTAAAAATAAGACGGCAGCATCACTCAAATATGTAACCATTTAAAAGCTGCTAGTTATTTGCAGCTGCCCAGTTATGTCTGAGGTGTGGGGAACTTGGGATCGGGGTGGGGGGCAGGGGGCAAACACCCCTCTCTCTGGCTCTCAGGACCCTTCCTGGGTGGCACTCCTTTCAAGCTCTTCTCTGCCCATCTCCTCAAGTGTGTTTGCTTTGTCAAAAAGTGAACTTGAAGCCGTGTGCCAGGATGGAGAAGCGTATCTGTTTTGTGCAGAAGCCTCTGGCTTTTGTGTGGCTGGAACGTTGCCTATTGTACAAGAGAAAAAGTTGCACCTGTTGCTCCTCCCATTTCCCATTTGGCCACACCCACTTTTGCCCCTGCCCCTGCCCCTGCCCACAGCTGACATGCAACCCCCTAGGAGATTCCCTACAAGGGGAATGTGTTCTTTGGGCTGAAAAGGGGTTCTCTGCCCATGAGCATTGAAACAATTCACGTTATTCCTCCAGTCCTTTTGACTGCCCTGTGAGGTAGGCCAGTATTGCTTGGGAAAGGGCTACCCACCTCCCACCAGCCCTTGGCATGGTGGCTGGCTGGCAGCTGGTGGGAGCGGCAGTGCAAAACACCTGGAGGGCCACAGGTTGGCAAAGGCCGCCTTAATGGAGTGAAACGTTGTGCCCCAGATTTGGATGTATCTCGTTTCGGCCTCCCCTGGGCCGATCCTGCTTTAGCTGCTTTTTAACAGCCCAGGAATCTTGGCAGCCAACAGCTCTCTGATCAGGTTTTGTCTTGTTGGCATTTTAAAACTGAATCGCAAAAAGGTCAGGCGTTCACCACCCCTGTCACAGGGGGGCCAGAAAGAAGCTTGAAGGGCCGTCAGACAGAATGAATGAATGAATCACACATCTATTGTACTTTCTTTTTCTTTAAGTCACATTCTTAAAACTCTTCTAGGTTTTAGTTGATTTTAGTTCTGGGGTTCATTGTGAAAAATGTGAGTGTGTGGAGTAGGGGAGCTGATTGGGTTGTGCTTTCTGGTTACACTTCAAGGAGTCGGAGTGTACCATTTGGAGATGCAAGCATGCATGTGGACTTGCGTATGCATGTGATCCAGTATGTCTCCATCCTGTCCATTTCCTTAGAAAAGTGAGCCAGTGGTGGTGTAATGGTTAGAGTGTCCACCCAAGGACCTGGGAGATCAGGGTTCAATTCCCCACTAGGCCATCATGAATCTTGCTTGGATGTCTTTGGGCCACTCATTGCCTCTCAGCCTAACCTACTTCACAGGGTAGTGGTGGAGATTAAATGAAGAAAGGGGCAAAGAAAAAGGTGAGGGCATAAATGCAATCAATACATACATACATACATACATACATACATGGTACCCTTGAGTGTGGGCCATGGCCAGATCCACCCTGATTAATTTGTCCTATGTGTTTGTTCCTTCCCCAACAGACAACTGATGGACAGGGATTTGTTATCAGCTGTTGGGATTAGTCCTCTTGCTGGGGTAAAAGAATATGTGGACTCTTTTGCAGAGAAAGTAATTCACAAATCATGCATTTCTAAGGGTGAGGAAGACTAATGATGTCTAGTGAGATTCATTTCTTGCGTGTTAAATTCAAATATGCAAAACTCTCTTGCCCCATCAAATTAAAAAATGTGGCTCTCATGATGCATCTTGCTGCATTTCTCTTTCTATATTATTTGCTCTTTATTTATTTGGAAAGTACAACCTTAGTACTGCTCCTGTGTTATGCTTAGTAGCTTTGATCATTTTTTTTGGTCTTGTTTGTAATTTTGATTTTATATTAAACAATTTTTTTAAAAGAAAAAAAAAACACCTTTCGGACAAAACCTTTTTTTTAAATTAAAAAACCCCCTCTTCTCTTTCCTCCTCTGCCCCCGCCAGCCCTTCTTCATAAAATACTGATGAAAGCAACTCACCTGGCCCGGATGTTGTAAGAATTGCTCTGATCATGTTTGTGTAACACCTTGAACACTTGGTTGCCAGTTTCAGAGTGGCCACAAAGGGTCTGTTTTCTGAGGCTGATGCTGGAATTCATTGGTGGGAGAGGGAGAAGGTCAGCTCCCTGTTGCATCTCTGCATGAGTCACTGCTCCAGGTGAGGGTAGACAAATCTGCCAGTTTTGGTTTCTCTCGGTTTCTCATTCTTCCAATTTTAACTGGAGTTTGCCACATTTGCGCACCAGAAATATGAAATCCCACAAGCATTTCGTGACACATCTCCTAAAATAAATTATTTATGTTCAGTTTTCCCTAAAGCACATCTTTGTACAGCATATTTTCATAGTTATATGCAGCTTTATGCACCCCTTCTATAATTTTTACGCACAGCTTTTTTTACGTTGTAGAATGCAGTGTGTGGACTGCAAATCTTGAAGGACAGCTGCGTTTCTGATTATTGCATTGCTTCAGGAAGTGCAAATCAGGCAGGTTCATATTGAATGTGAATGGGACCAAATACCTCCTCCATCCCAAGATCTAGGTTTGGACTCCAACAAGGAACCATGTCCAGACCAACCATTCTCCTATAAACAAAACTAGTAAGGGGCATGTGGAACTGGGCTCCTCTGAGAGTGTGTGGTTCTTATTGCTGCACATTTTGAAAGCACACCCTCTCTTGGGGAGGTAGGTGGTCTTCCATTGTTGCGTGTTTCTTTGTTTTGCAGCGTGAGAGGAGTTTGGGAAGCTAGGACTGCAATTAGTATAGAAAGCATCAGGAAAAATAAATAAATCTGAATTTAGCTCTGAAGCAACAGAAAACTTTCAGGTCTCTAGAGGGCAGCAGAGAGCCATTCTGAACCCTTTCTTTCAGGAAAGCCAATGGAGCTGGACTGGAATCCAATATGATGGTTTGAACACACTGCAATATGAATGTTGTCTCTTTTCTCTCACTTTTGATAGAGATGATAGAGAGAGAGGGTGGCAGACAGAGAGGTCTAGTGGAGCTGAGTGGTAGGTCACAGATGAGGAGCCTTGAAATGTAAGTGGAAATCAAATGAGATGTTAGAAAGCCGCAGTAGATATATTTACTGAGTCCTCTTATTTCTCAAGGGGTGGGGTAGGAAAGTCCCTCTCCACTGGGTAGTCTCCAAGTCCTCACTGGGCTTTTCTGGCCAGTAGTTATTAGCCATTAGAGCATCTACATCTGAATAGCAGGGGCTGTTTCCTCCATGCCTTCTTTGTGAGCACCCAGGAAGCACCTGCCTTGCCCAGCCTTCTCCAGCCGGTGCCCTCTAGAAGTTTGGCCCAACTCCCATCAGCTTCCAGCCTGGAACTTGTAATCTGGAGGGCACCAGGTTGGGGAAGGCTGCCCTAGCCTTTATAGAACTGTGGATCCAAAGGAAAGCATGAGGGAGTCATCTTTGTGTGATGTGAGGCAGCCCCTCCGAGCGCTCAGGCTTCCCTTACAGCGCGGCTGGGGCTGACTGGAGATGTAGTTGGACAACATCTGCAGGACATCAGGGATAGACCAAGCTGGGGGCCTGGATTCTGGTGTCCGCAGCGAAGACATAACAGTCCGTTCCGTTCCAGAATCCCTGTGAGGATGGGACAGAAGGCAGGGACAGCTGGGCAGTGGATGGTTTCCAGTTTCATCCTTTGACCTGGAGAACTCAAAGCGCCTGGCCCTGAATGAAGGCCAGTCTGGTTACACCCAAGACAGATCTGTTTCTTCTTAATCAGAGAGATCCTTGCCTCTCTCTTTAGCCCCTGCTTCCTCCTGCTGGGCCCCTTGTGGCTAGCCTGGTTAATCTCCCAACGGAATGTGCCTTGGAAATGTGAGCGAACCAGTTGCACCCCTCCGTCTCCCTTGTGAGCGGTTTATTGCAAGGTGGGAAGGGCGGTTGCCCAGAGTTCAGTGGGGGGGGGGCAGGTCCCCAGGGATTCATATCCTGAGTCGCCTGCTGGGTCTCTTTGCACGCGTGCACACACACAGAGGGTGAGCACAGCTCCTGGGTTGGCCTGTTAAAAAAAACAAAATCATCCGAGGTAAGGTGCAACCCCAAAAATATTTTTCCCATGGGCAAAATTGGAGGATGAAACACATGTACAGTATTGAAAAGTCTTTGGCTGGAGAGGAGCTCTTGGCTCCTTGTGCTGCTCTCTGGTTTTTTAATAGCACAAGCTTAATAACACTGGTGCACGGGAGAGCGGCTTTCTGGAACGAGAAACTGCAGAAGTCTCCCAAAGGCTGGAAGAGCAGCAAGCAGGGAGGGCCGGCGGGCAGAGAGAGAGAGTGAGAGAGAGCGCTAGAGAGAGAGCGCACTAGCCGTGGGAGGGCTTCAGTCTCCTTGCAGATTGAGCCAGCCTGCAAAATACTTGTGTGGGTGTTATTCTGTGGAGGAAGTGGAAGGGATATTTTCTCTCCCCTTTCCCCAATCCCTTTCCTGTAAATGCTGGAATTTGAGGTCACCCAGTGCTACGTGTTTGCTGTAAGCTCTGGACTGATGAAAGGAAGGTTTCCCCACAAAGGGTGATTGAGTTACTAGCCACGATGGCTCTGCTCTGCTTCCACAGTTGGAGGCAGCTTCTGGGTGCCAGTTCCTGGAAGGGAGAGGGTTCTTGACTTGGGTCCTGCTTACAGGTTTCCCAGAGGAGGCACCTGGTTGGCTACTGTGGGAACAGGATTCTGGACTTGATGGGGGGCTCCCTTTGGCCTGATCCAGTACATTCTTTGTACATTCTTATAAGTTGAGAAACTCTTTCCACAAACTATGCTGATCGCCAGTGGCGTAGATGGCTTTCAAAGGGGAGAGTAGTAGCGGCAAGAGATTTATTAGAGGCTGTTCTTAGAATTGATGGCGAAATGGAGACTCCATGTCCAGGGGTGCTCTATCTCTGAATGTCAGCTGTTGTAGTAATTTGCCTTCATGTCATGCTTGCTTGCTGGTCATTGTGGAAAGCTGGAAACTGGATTGGGAAGACATTTGGCCTGATCCAGGAGAACATTCCTTATGTGCTTATTTCCTTTCTATCCTCTCTTTCCTCCTGGGAGCTCAAGGTGGCATGCACTGCCCTTCTCCACCTCACCATTTTGTCTTCTCAACTGCCCTCCAAGGTATGCTTGACTGACAGCTGGTAATGGTCCCAAGATGAGCTTCATGGCTGAGTGGGGATTTGAACCCAGGTCTCCTAGCCTGACACCCTAATCATAACATCGCAGGCAAGAGGAAGCTGGACTTCTGGGCTTTGGACCCAATGCAGCAAGGCAATTCTTAAAAATTGAGGACGGCTTCTTTTCCTCAGAATAGAGGCCTCCTACCCTGCCTTGAAACCCGCCTTCCTTCTCTGATCCACTCGCCTACCGGCCTCTGTTATTAATAATTATTACTTGTGGATTGTGGGAAGCGGACCCGGGGGCTCTGGGTCAGGGTGGCTGCGTTTCAGGGGCACAGATCTGGCTTGTAAATATTTGGTTTCCGAAGTGCCACTGTTGCCAGCCTTGACCCCTCACAGCGGCAAGAGGCGCTCTGCTTAATTTGTAACTGGGCCCCCACTGCGCAAACAGCTCAGTGGATAATTAACCGAAGCCTCATCAGAAGTGCAGCTCCAGAGGGAAAGGTAAAAAAAGCCCAGTTGCTGCATTTTTATTTTAAATCTTCATACTTTGCAAGTTCCTTTTTTCAGGACCGGTAGGGAGCAGCAGAGCAAAGAGGACACTGCATCTGCCCCAGTCTCAGTCCCCACCATCTACAGCTGGGCAGCTCTTGGGTGACACGGTTGCTGTGAGGTCTTGAGGAGCAGGCAGAGGAAGATGGAACTAGGCTCCAGTGGGCCAGTGGTCAGCAAGCCTGTGGTTCAGTGGCAGAGCTTGACCATGAGCAACACCTAGTGTCGAGCATAAGAAGAGTCTGCAGGATCAGGTCAATGGCTCATCTAGTCTAGCATCCTGCCCTGACAGTGACCAACCCAGTGCCCCAATGGGTGGCCCTCCAGGAGGTCCTGAGCGTAACAGCATCTCTGCCCCCTTGTGATTCCCAACAACTGGTATTCAAAAGCATTGCTGCTTCTTGACCATGGAGGCAGACCTATTGTGGCTAGTAGCCATCGATAGCCCTCTCCTCCATGAATTGGTCCAATCCTCTTTTGAAGCCATCCAAGTTGGTGGCCATCACTGCCTGCTGCGGGAGTGAGTTCTATAGTTTAACTCTGCACTGCACGAAGTGCAGAAGAAAACACAAGAACCACCTTCTGGACAGGACCAAGGAGGCCCATCTAGTCCATCATCCTGTGCTCACAGTGGCCAACCATGGGAAACTTGCAAGCAGGACCTGAGCACAAGACCCCTCTCCCCGCTGTGGTTTCCACCAACTGCTGTTCAGAAGCACTGCTGCCTCTGACGGTCATGGCTAGCTATCGTTGGCGCAGGTGCTGAGACAGGGAACTGTTAGCCCCATGGTGGTCCAGGAGAGGCAAGAGACACTGAAATCTTCATTTTGGAGCAGGGCCATTGCTCTGTGGGAGATAATCTGCTTTGCATGCAGGAAGTCCCAGGTCCAGTTCCCAGGGGGCATCTCCACGTAGGGCTGGAAGAGGGTCTCTGCCTGCAACCCTGGAGAGCCATTCCTGCCTGTCAGTGCAGACAACACCAGAAGGCAACATCCTCTGTTCCTTTTATACAAGGAGCTGCATCTACTTAGTGCTTCAACACATTTTCAGTCTTTCGCTCAGGTCCTTAATCCAAGCAGAGAGAAGCGTGACTCAGCTACCAGAATAAATGATCTGCATAGTGCTAATTTGCATATTTCCTTTTTTCCCTCCTTACACATTCTTCTTTATTTGATCATAAGAGGGGCAAGGGCCCCTCAGCCCCACTCTCAGCCAGTGTAAACCTTATTCGGACCTCCCCTCTCTGGCTTCTCAGCAGGCATTGACTGCCCACATCCTCCCAGGCTTCGCTCTGTGGCCATGACGTTTAGAAACTTGAGTCCCATTTAAAAATGCACGGTTTGTAGGCATCGGCTTTTGAGCACCCACAACCACTTCCAGGGCCTTGTCCCCCCAGCAGCTCCTGCAGAATTGACATATCCCTACAAGGCAGGGTGGAGTGGGAACCTTAAAGTATCTTCTCACATCCAGGATTATCACTCCCACCTCCTCATTCCCTCCTGCATAGCTTCAGCCTTCCACCTCCTCTGCCTTTTGAGCATGTATTCTCCAGCCTGCCTCCTTAAACTCCATCTTTGCTGTCCTCTTAATCTCCCTGTTTTATCTCTTTCTTTCTGCAATGCATCCCTGATATCTCTGCTGAGCCTACCTTCCCAGCGGCAGCCCCTCTTATCTGTCCAGGTGATAGAAAGTAAGAGGTACTAGAAGGTACAGCATTCTCGTGGCGCGAATCTCTGCGGCTGTGCAGAGAGCTCTTGACAAATTGAAGGCGAGTGTTTAGGCGCAGCTTGAGGCCTTTTCTTTTTGTCTTGGGAGGATCAACGCAGCCCTTAACTTGTTTTGGCTCTAATGCCAAGGATGCGAAGATTAAAACTGCCAGCAGATCGATTATTTGTAATTGATTTAACCTTTCCTCTGTCTGGCATTGACTGATCTTTAGATTTAAATGAAGATCCGGACTCTGAAACTTCTGTAAAGTTAAGGTGCCTATAAAGGCAACGATGGAACGGGGTGGTTCCTCTTAAGCGGTTGGTGTGTGTGACCTTTTAGCGCAAAGGCCGTTATAACCATAGGCAGCCTTCCGCGGGCCACATGCTGGAAGTGGGTGGGACTGATGTTTTGAACTTGCAGCTCCCATCTGCCCAGTAAGCAAGACTGCATGATGCTTGGGCTGATGGAGACACTGGGGCTGATGGGAGATGTAGTCCAAAACATCTGGAGGAGGAAGGTTGGGGTAGGCTGATATTTAAGAAGCAAACAAACTGCAGAGCAAATATAACATCACGCCTTCCTCCTCAGACTACAACTTCCATAATCCCTGGCCTTTGTCCAGTTTTGCTGCTGGGACTGCTGAGATCAGTGGTGCCGGGGAGGGGATCCTAAGACTCATGTGCCTTGGCTGTCACTGGAGGGTGACACCAAGGTGACACCAGAAAACGAGCTCGTGCTACGTTTTCTGCTGAAATCTTTTAATGCTCAAATTGGTATGGTACACAAGCAGAAGAGGGTTCAAAGGGACAACAGGTGCCGTGCAGTGCTAAGCAAGCTAAAACACTGAAGCAGCGAACTACACTCCCCCCTTGGGTCCCATTATATGGGAAGGGGGTGGACACAACTTTAGGGCAGCAAGTGGGATGTTCCTTTGGAATGGTCAAACAAATAGGAGCTTTTCCTGGTGGTCTACACCTGAGCTGTCTGTTCACGCCTGTGCTGGTGTCTCCAAGTCCTCGGCGATAGAGGGGGCATCAGCGCCAGCTCTGAACAAGACTGGGCGGTGGACTTCTCCTGAGAGGATGGGATGGGGGCAGGCCCGAGTAGTGCCAGAGGTGAGGCTGGCACAGGAGCCGGGGCTGAAGTGGGTACAGTGCACCTGGGGGACGTCAGAGGGGATGGGGCAGAGTGCTGGGGCAATATGCCACTGGGTCCCTCCTCAGGACCCGACTCCTTGACCATAACTTCTCTTGGGGTGACTCCTCTGTTGCCACGCTGCCTGTTCCATCCCGCTGGGCCCTTCCCAACTCCACCCACCGCTCATCCTGACTTGGCTAGTGTCTCCTCGGGATTCATGGTGGAAGACATCTTAATCTTAATTTGCATGGTGTAATCAAATCTGAGACATCAGAACATGGTTAGAGTAGGGACCAAAGCCAAGCAAGACAGCTCTAATCTCCACCCCCACACCCCGGACAACCTTAATGCCTTGTGTGTGATTCATCTCCCATTTTTCTCCTGCCTCCAACATGGCGGAGATATCCTATCTTCCTTTTCAGAGGAGTGTGGCTGCCTTGATGGAGACGTCTTAATATCTGTGACTAGCAATCGTTGCCTCCCTGCTTAATCAATGCTCCTTACGCACCGACCTCTCTGGATCTCTGTGTTTGCCTGCAAGAACTGTTGTTGTCAGCCAGTTCCAGGGACTCATTGCAAGCCCCTCTCTCCGTCTGCCTTCCCCCTCCCGTTTAGCCCCTGGAGAGTTTCTGATGAGCTCGTTGCGTGTTTCATTCTCCATCAATTCCCACCATCGCGGCAAGGCAGCGGCAATTGCTTATAATAAAACATGTCTGTGGCCTAGGAGTGAGTGATGATGCGTCTTGCGTGTGCTGCGGCACTCTGGTGTCGAGGGCTTCTGCAAACAGAGTTGGATCGTGGCGCTGATCTGGTTGTGTCGTTCTCACATGGCACAGATAAGAACGTAAGACGAGCCGGCCGGGTCAGGCCAATGGCCCATTTAGTCCAGCATCCTGCTCTCACAGTGGCCAACCAGAGGCCTGTGGGAAACCAGCAAGGAGGACTAACGCACAAGAGCTCTCTCCCCTCCTGTGACTTCCAGCAACTGGTGTTCAGAAGCATTGCTGCCTCCATAGCCATTGTGGCTAGTAGCTATTGGTAGCCTTAACTGCCACAAATTTGTCTATTCCTCTTTTAAAGCCATCCAAATTGGTGGCCATCACGGCCTACTGTAGAAGTGAGTTCCATAGTTTAACTATCTGCTGCATGCAGAAGTACTTCCTTTCATCTGCGTGAATCTTCCAACAGATAAGCAGCCTTTTTTGATTTGTCAGCAGCTCAGGGTGTGTTGTGGTTTGTGCGCTTGGTTCCTCTTTAGCTGGGGGGGGGGTTGTATTTTAAGCTGGGACGTTCAGCTGGCAGTGCTGGCATTCAGCACAGTTTTACTCAGGAGAAAGAAAAGGCGTTAATCTAAAATCCAGTTTCTTTCTGCCAGCAGCCTAGAGGAATCTTAGGTGATTGATTGTACAAGTTTGGAGTGGTTAATTGACTAGATCTGCAAATATTTGTCTATGAAGAAGACAATATTTTTTAAAGATGAAAAGAGTGCTTTCTTCTGTTTTACATGGAGCCTGGATATGATGTGTCAGACATCATTATAGAAGCATTCCCTCTTCCTGTGTAGGTGAAGAAGAAAGGGATGCCTCTTCCCAAATGACAGTTGCTATCTACGGCTTTTATACATAACAATAATTAAATTATCAACATTTTTTAGGGGGGGGAGCCTGTTGTGCTCCTCTTCTTTCTTCTTCTTCTTCTTCTTCTTCTTCTTCTTCTTCTTCTTCTTCTTCTTCTTCTTCTTTAGGGGGTGCCTGGTTAGTCAATCCAAAGGATCTCAGGCTGTAATCCAGTCTTTAGAGCTGGGCTGTGGTGCAGCCGCTATTGCGTTCACAGTCCTGCTGCTCCTCCCATCTGGGGCAGAAGGCTGGGTGAGCAGGGTAGGGGTGGAGGATAGGCAAATCAATCAAGTGGTGGCAGTATGCCCAGCTCAGGATCCTGTGGATCCTGGGCTGACTCAGTTCATCTGTTCCACCATAATGGCTCATTTGGACTGGGGCTGATGGGAGTCCAAAATGGCCACGCTGGCTGGAGCTGATGGGAACTGTGGTCTAAAACATTTTAAGGGGACCTAGTTGGCAAAAGATGATGTAGAATCTTAAAAGGAAGGATGAAGCCGCAGCAGAGGAGAAGAGGGGGCAATGCTGTGGAGAAAGCCAGTTGGTTGATGATGGACTTGAGATTTGTGACAGACAGGCAGCAGTTCTTCCTTGAGACAGGATCAGGAGAGGGCCCAAGACAGTCCTTGGAGGGTCTGCCTGAAGCTGGAGTTCTGAAGGAGGGTGTTAGGGAGAGGTGGCAAAAGATAAGCTTGTATAAGAGAGGAAGAGGTAGGCATGAAGGTCCAAAGCAGTGACTGGTCCAAAGCCACCCAGTGCGCTTCATGGCTGAGTGGACATTTGAACCCTGGTCCTCCCAAGTCCAGTCCAGTGCTTGAAACCACTGCTGTACACTGGCTCTCAATGAAGGCTGAGAGTGGGGTGTGGGTGTGCGTGCAAGATGCAGAACAGCAGCCTTCACCGACATGGTGCCCCCCAGATGCTGCAGGACCCCAACTCCCATCAGCCCTCACCAGTGTGCTTGAAGTCCTGCAACATCTTACAGGGCAGTGGGAATAACTCTGCAAAACAGCAACATGGAGAGGCAGAGGGAACGGAGCCTTAACCACATCTCGCATTGCTCAAGTGCCTTATGCCCCGTCGCTGCTAATTGTTGCCAACTCTATTACAAAGCCTGGCTGCTCAGGGGGGTGATCAGTTCGCTCCTGGCCCCTAAGCAGCTCAGTCGAAGAGGATGCGTGCTGCTCTCTTTGATGGGGTGTCGTCATCATTGGGGGCCTGTTGGACGTTTTCTGGCCCTGCCACGAGCCCACCCCTGCCTGCTGCTGCTGCTGTAGCCCAGAGGAGCAGTTGCTGAATCTTCACGGTTTAATTAGATTTCTCCGGCAATGGCATTACAGAGAAAACGGCAGTTCTTTCCTACCCGGAGGGCCAACAATCTGGCAACTAATGAAGAGGCAGAGGGCCAAGCGGGGAATTGGCTGGGAGTGCTTGCAGGAGAGGAGGGAGTCTTCCTGACGCAGGGATGCCTTTCTTTGGAGGCCTCCAGGCCCCAGCACATTTCTCTCCCTTCTCCAGGGGGCTTCATAACCAACCCTCTTGGAATAGGCACCTTTCTTGTTGCATGGATCTGACGAAACTCCTTTTCTTTCTGACTCAGCCTTCCGATTTGAGCATGCAACGGAGCCTATATGAATCTAGGCATATCCTCATAGTCCTAAGGACTAGAATCTTGATTTAAAACATGTGGAGGGCACCAGGCTGGAGAAGCCTGGCTTAGATTGTCTGCTGCCTTCTATCTTTTTGGCCATTACCGCAAACCAGTGGGCCTTCTCTCCTTCCAATTCCAGTGCCCAGTTTTCCTCCCTGAGTGCTGTCCTCGGCTGCGAGGCCTGAGGTTCACCTGTCTCTGCCTTGCCTTGCATTAATCCAGAGAGACAAAACCGCTTAGGGAGGTGCTGGCCCGGATGGGCAGGTCTTCTCTGGGGCTTGTTTTTATTCTGCAGCTGTTCAATCCCAGACCACGGAGAGGATGGATTTATATATGAATTATGGAGCGAGCAAATTATTTAAAAATAAAGAATGAAGAGAAGCTTTTTATTGCCTTGGCTGCTGCCCGCTATGCCATTATTGGCAGCATCATAAAAAGAGTGGGGTGCGGGGAGAACAACCCGTCTTCGCATGGATTGCAAATTGCGGTGGTAATTGTAGCATCTGTGTGCGCTCGGAGAGTCAAAGCGTGGCCAGGTGGGGTGGCTTTGAGCACAGCAGTATGGGCATTATACGTGGCTGGCCGGCTGGCTTAGTTAATAGTTTTGGCTCTGAAGAGCTGGGCGTTCCGGCCTCCCCACCCCAACCTCCTACTAGCTCTGTAGTCAGAGCAGATGGAGAGGGAAAGCGCCTTGTTCCTCCTGGAGTGGGCCGCTTCCCACCTGATTGTAGAATTGTGCAGTTGGAAGGGACCACGAGGGCCATCTAGTCCAACCCCCTGCAGTGCAGGAATCTTTTTTGCCCAGTGTGGGGCTCAAACCCGCAACCCTGAGATTCAGAAGCTTATGTTCTACTGACTGACCTGTCCCTGAACCAAGGGCCCTCCACAGTCGTGTTGGCTGGGACTGCGGACAGAGGCGAAGCAACCTGCTCCGGTACCCAGAGCGGCGCTTGTCCCAGGGGACATGGCATGCATCCTGGGGGGTGCTGCCAATCAGGGGTCAGCATTTTGTCACCCCCCTTTGGAATGGTACCCGGAGAGGACCACCCCCCCTTGAACCTCCCCTGGCTGCGGAGAGTTTGCCATCTGAAACAGCTGGAAGGCACCAGGTTTGGGAAATCCTCAGCTGCCCTGCCCTTTCTCTCTCGTGGCTGAAGAGGTGGCAGAACTGCCACTGTGAACATAATTCCCATCCCACATTTGTAAAAACTTGATTCTTCAGTGTGGCAGTGCTTGCAGTTTGGAACTCCTTGCCCATTGGCATCGGGCAGGCCCCTTCGCTGTACAGTGGTATCTCGGGTTACATGCGCATCAGGTTACAGACGCTTCAGGTTACAGACTCCGCTAACCCAGAAATAGTATCTCGGGTTAAGAACTTTGCTTCAGGATGAGAACAGAAATCATGCTCTGGCATCGCGGCGGCAGCAGGAGGCCCCATTAGCTAAGGTGGTGCTTCAGGTTAAGAACAGTTTCAGGTTAAGAACGGACCTCCGGAATGAATTAAGTACTTAACCCGAGGTACCACTATACTCTTTTTGGCGCCTGCCAAAAATATTCTTTTTTGGAACTAAAAGGTAAGGGTATAAAAGGTAAAGAACCCCTAGACACTTAAGTCCAGTCAAAGGCGACTATGGGGTGCGGCGCTCATCTCACTTCAGGCCAAGGAAGCCGGTGTTTGTCCACAGACAGCTTTCCAGGTCATGTGGCCAGCAGGACTAAACTGCTTCTGTTTAGAACTGGAAGCTTAGAAATTTGATGCAAGTTTTAATCTGGTTTTAGTCTATTGTTATTTTAACTGCTCAGACGTTTAAAATTACTGTTAATTTTTTGGGTGATAATCTTATTGTTTTATCTTTGTAGTAAACCATCTGTAACGGGTTGGCCTTGTGAGTTGCCAGCCTGCTTGCTGCACCTGCCCTGCCCATCCGCCGTGGCAGGCGTCTTGCCAGTTAGCAGATGTAATCAGAAGCGCACAAAAACGATGTCTGGTTTATTTCTTCGCTAATGAAACTAATTCTATACTGCCTTTCACTCTCCAGAGAATATCAAAGTGGTATCTTGTTTTAAATTATATGCTCCCAACACACATACCTGAACACCACCACCCCAATGTGGAGGCAATAATGCTTCTGAATATCTGTGGCTAGAAGCCATAGGGGTAAAGAGAATGCTCTTGCGCTTGGATCCTGCTTGCTGCTTTCCCTTTGGGGCATCTGGCTGGCCACTGTGAGAACAGGATGCTGAATGAGATGGGCCTTTGGCCTGATCCAGCAAGGCACTTCTTATGTTGACAAAAGCAGTATTACATTCTGTTTTAAATCTCCTCCTCAAACCCCTGCATACCAGAGGAATGGCACTTGGGCACCTAAGCTTTTATTCACTGCCTAACCTTGAAATGCATGCACCTAATAAGTAAATTAATTGAGGTGCGTGGTGACATGTATCCAGGTCTGTGGGTGCACTGTGATTCCCCCAGTCCTGGTAGTTTTTGGGTGTTGGTATATGAGTTTAGAGTACTAAGCAGTTCTCAGCTGCAGATTTTAATTTGCTCTCTCGGCCCCGTTTCCTGCATGTCTCTAGTTAGTCATGAACGTGAGCTGGATTCTTCTGTCCTCGATTAGATGATCAAAGGGAGGCAGAAGGGAAGGGCTGGCATCCCTCTGATTGGATCTCCCCAAAGGGAACAGAGCATGCAAGGAGTGCGTGCCCTCCCCAGCCTGGCTTAATTACTTCCCCATCTAATCATAAGTGGCGCAGTAATTAAAGCGCCACCGCCAAGAGGGAATGGCCTAGGGACAGTCTAGACGGCAATTTGCAGCAGTTTAAATGTGGATGCTGCTGTCCCAGGCAAGGCACATTTTCACCCCAACACCCCCCCATGAAACCGCTTGATATCTGTGTACCTGTTGGGCGAGGCTAATACCTTCCTCTTCCTCTCTCTTATTCTAAAGAATTCTCTCATTTTGCTCACCTTGCTCTCAAACATCAGATGGAGCAGAGGTGATAACGGGGGCTTTTGAGAGCCAGGAAAAGTGTATGGTTGGGTTTATAATGGCCCAAAGCTACGTGCAAAGCGTTTGATGTTGGCTGCGAAAGCCAACATCAACTTTTATTAAAAAATGATAATCATAAATAAAAAAGGAAGTTTCTAGCTCTCATTATTGTGAAAGTTGGCTCGAAGGTTCATGTGGGCAATCGATGCCAGAGAGGAGTCGCTGAATAAGTTTCTCTCCACAGTTCCTCTCACTGCCTAGCCAGGGAGGTGGGGGGACGATGGGGAGACAAACAATAATAAATAATTCCAACTGCCTTGAGCTTCTTGTGTGGCAAGGTGGAATAAAAAGGCATACAATAAAATATCATGTATTACATAAAAACATATTGGAACCAATTATGCCAAACATGATTTATTTATTTGCGGATTTATATGTGAAGTGCTCTTTGAAGCTTACATAATAAAAAAGAATTAACACTTTTCAAACATTATTTAAATCAATAATGACATGAAAAACAATATACAAAAGGCAGCAAATAAAAACTGAGTGAAATATGAGAAATTGCAATAGCAAAAGTACTATTCATATTGTCTGTCTATGTGTTCAAATTAAAAAAAAATATTACTAGAGTTGATTTATTAATTGCTTTCTAAACCATTATCTCAAAGTGATTTACATATAAAATACTGTAATTAAAAACAGTTTAAAAGTGGACACTTGTGGCAGAGACCCATTTATCCAGCTGGGAAAGCCCATTGGAACAGAAACATCTTCAGTTTTTTCTGGAAAATGCAGACAGTGAGGACCTGATATATCTGGACAGGAATCCTATTCCACAGGGCAGGAGCAGCCTTACTAAAAGCCCTGGTCTGAGATACTGTAGTATCTCAAGTAACCTGGTCCTGAGCTATATAGAACCTTTTATGTTAGTACCAACACCTTGAACTTGACCTGGTAGCAAATTGGTAGCCAGTGCACATCCCACAAGCGATGTTCTATGTTGGGGGTAGTTTGCCCCCACAAGCAGCCTAGTTGCCTTCTGACATATAATCCTATAGGTAGTACCAATATTATTTTCCACACACGGCAGACAAGCCAAGAAAGAGAGGCTAGTGAGTTCTTGGCAGAGGCTGGACTTGAACTGGGGTGTTTCTGATTTCAGAGCTCACTCTCTTAGGCAGTGATCATTTTAATCTTTGGATTTAATGGTCTTACAGCATTTACAGCTTTTTAGATGAGGCTGGGAAACTTTTTTGGTAGTCTGGGGGCCACATTCCCCTGGAAACAACCTTTCAGGGGCCACATGGTAGTAGTAGGTGGGGCCAGGAGCAAAAATGTACAGATCCATGGATTACCTTTGTGCAGCAGGGCACTTTGCAGCCATGCAAAGGCCAGTACATCTCGCCACTGAGGCAAGCAAGAGACTTAGTCATAGTTCAAGGACATGTCCCAGTCGGGTACCAGCACTTGAGGAGGATGCAGAGGGTGGGGGGGATGTTGTCTGGAGGGAGTCCAAGGGCCGGATAGACAGGACTAGAGGCCTGAGGTTCCCCACCTCTTCTTTCAAAACATGTCTGCATTTGGGGGCCCCTTCTGCTCCCCCCCAATTCTGCCCTGATGACACCACTGCTCTCAGCTACTTGGCTGCACCAACTGTCAATTACACGGTTCTGCTACATGTGCACAATTTTTGTGCCGGTTTCAGAATGCAGATGCTGCTGGCAAGGCATGTCGATGGACTGAATTGGGTAAAAAAAATTCCCAGCACAGAGTTCGCGACCCTGAGTCGAGAGCCTCAGCTGCAGAAGGTTTGATCGACTGCCAGGGCAGGGTGGCGTAGCAAAGGCCCCGCATCGAGGGGGATGGTTGAGCGTGCTGAATTGTACTTGGACAAAATGCCGCCTAATTTGTATGGTCCACTACTCCAACACCACACACACACTCACACACAGAGCCCTGAGCTTTCACAGCTTCTGTATAAGCAAACGCTCTCAGTGGTGTCGTGTCCCGAGCTCTAAGGAGGCATCATGGAGGGGCTGCTCAGACCAGAACAAGGGGTGAGGTGAGTTAGAGGAGCTGCCATTGATGACCCATTGGTGACTCCTCCTCTGCATCACACCACCGTCCCCAGGAAGTCTCCCCATCATTCAAGACACCTTGGGACTCTCCTCAGATCGCACCTCCTATCCAGGCCACACCCCTCACTGATTATGCTCCACCCCTTCCTTGAGTGTTTTTGCTTGGATGGAATGTGTCCTTGATGAACTATGGTAATGCCTCTTGCTCTCCTGCATGGAGAAACCTCTGGCTTTTCCGTGACTGTAGCATAATGGGCAATACCAAGAGCCATATCCATTGTCCTGTCTGATTTTGCTTCTGGCCCCCACCAGTGGCATGTGGCCCCTGGAAAGTTGCTTTGGGAGGTGATGTGGGCCCTCGACCTGCAGAGCAGACACATTCTATCGGCTATATTGTTTTCCATTCTTTACTTGATTACAGTCTTGTAAGGCCTGGGTTTGCTGCCCGCAACCCTCCATTGCATCCCCAACTGCACAGCCTCAATACTGCCAAAGTGTTGGGGCTGAAAGACAGGAGTGGGGATTATTTAAGAACGTGAAGAAGAGCTTGCTGGATCAGATCCATGGCCCATCTAGTCCGGCATCCTGTTCTTACAGGGGCCAAACCAGATGCCTGTGGGGAACACGCAAGCAGGACTTGAGCACAAGAGCATCGCTCCCCTCCTGTGGCTTCCAGCAACTGGGGTTCAGAAGCATTACTGCCTCTGACTGTGGAGACAGAGCATGGCTCCAGTGTGGCTGGTAGCCATTGATCGCTTTACCCACCATGAATTCTTCCGATCTTATAAAGCAATCCACTTTAGAAGTCTGTGTGCTTACAATGGGCTCCCCACTTAAACCTCCAGCCCCTAATGCTTGCATGGCTCAGTGGGTCATAACAGTGGGGCCAGGGCCAGGGGATCCAGCCCTGATCCAGCCTGGCCCATCTCATTGCCGTCATCTGGGCCGTAACTCATGAAGAGGCTTTCTGTGTCTGCCCTTTCCTCTCCTGCCGAGTTGCATATGCTGGTTGAACCAGCAAGTGTATTCCAGGACGGACTGGATTCTGCCAGCACTAGTGGGGGCTTAAACCAGCCTAATGAGGCAACCGAGCTCCCCCCCCCTTGTTAGTCAATCTAATCAGTTATTGCAGTTGCTCTTTCTGGGAAGTTTGGTGCACAGGAAGGAACTTGTACTCTCGATAGATCTCGCTGTGCAGTGGGAGGGAATTTAATGTGTTTGCACACACACACGCAACCCTTTCCCAGCCTGCACATTACGTCTCCAATATGTCCTCTGCGCAGCCATACGCTAATGTGGCTCCTTGGGATTTGATCCATAATTCACTCATTAGAGCACGCTGCCACGGCCGTTTGAAGGAATGACACCTTTTAGCACAGAAAGCCTTGATTTTTTATTTCCGGCTTGGCAGTTTTAATAAATTGCTTGCCATGGAGATTTGAATATTTATTCTCTATCCCCTCCCTCCCACCGCTTATCGCCCTCCCCAGCCTTGACAAGCGTTTTGTTGTTTTGTTATGTTTTTCTCATCTCGCTGTTTAATTTTGCAGGGGTGGAAAGCGGAGGGGGTGGGAGAGAAGAGGGAGAAAGCATTTTCTGGTTTATTTTTTTCTTTTTCCTCTCGGATGCTGACAGCTACGCTGGAGCGATGGGAGATGGAGGGGAGCCAACGGGGTTATTAGAGCTATTATTTGTATTTCTGTGGCACCTGGAGGAAAGCCGAAACTCCCATTGCTCACGAAGATGTTGCCAGCATGTGAGCGAGGCTCTGCCGCTTCCGTGGTCTGGGTGGGTGCCACAGAGAGTGCTTCCTCTGCGCAACTGTCTCTGCCCCTTCCTGGATGGCTGCTATCAGGTGTATGGTTCTCTCCCATTGTCAAAGGCCCAAAGATGAGAGCCTTGGAAATGGCCTTGTATCACCAGTTCAGACTGCTAGACAAATTTACAGAGGAGGAACCCATCAATGGCTACTAGCCAGGATGGCTTGACTCCTCCTCCACGGTCAGAGGCAGTAATGCTTCTGAATACCAGTTGCTGGAAGCCACAGGAGGTGAGAGGCCTCTTGTGCTTGGGTCTTGCTTGCAGATTTCCCATTCAGGCATCTGGTTGGCCACTGTGAGAACAGGATGCAGGATTAGGAGGGCCATTGGCCTGATCCTGCTGACTCTTCTTACATTCTTTCCTGGGCCAGCACTGTTCATTCTTCTGCTTTCTGAGTGTTCTTGTAGCAGAAGCACTCCACCCCTGAGCTACGATCTCTCTTGAAATGTGCAGAATGAAGGACAGAAGAAGAGTCTTGCTGGATTAGGCCATCTAGTCCAGCATGCAGTTCTCCCTGCAGCCATCCAGGTTCCTATGGGAAATTCACTAACAGGATATAATAATAATAATAAATAATAATATTTTTTTATTTATACCCCACCCTCCCCAGCCAAGGCCGGGCTCAGAGCGGCTTACAAGCAATAATAAAAACAAGATGAATGATTACAACTTAAAAACAAAAATAAAAAACAACATTAAAATAATGGAACATTAAAATATTAAAATGTAGCCTCATCGCAGGAGGAGAAGGAAAAGAAAAAAGAAAGAGAGGGAGGGAGGGAATCAAACTGGCTCCAAGCCAAAGGCCAGGCGGAACAACTCTGTCTTACAGGCCCTGCGGAAAGAAATCAGATCCTGCAGGGCCCTGGTCTCATGAGGCAGGGCGTTCCACCAGGCCGGAGCCAGAGTTGAAAAGGCCCTGGCTCTGGTTGAGGCCAATCTAACTTCCTTAGGGCCTGGGACCACAAGGGTGTTGTTATTTATGGAATAAATAAATATGAAGGTAATAGGCTTTTATTCTTTGCATGTAAACCTCCAGAGGAGATGGAGGGCGAAAGAATTCACTCCAAGCCTCCATTGTACATAACAGTCCTGGGTCAACTGACAAGTTTTCATTAGTTCCTAATTAAAATCATATCAAAATCTGTCTTCCCAAGTCCCAAACCTCAGAATCAACCTTCTCAAGACTAAATTATTATTCTTTAACATGACCATCAATGCAAACATTTCCATTTGTGCTTTGGTTGTTTGCTTACGAAACCAATTAAAGACAGCTACCTGCAGTAAAATCAAACAATGAGAATACTGCAAAACTCAGTCCGCAAATGTATCTTGAGCTGGCTTCATTCCATACTCCCTACCTCCTGCCCCCCGTTCTGCCCACTCTAAGAAGAAGAAGTACTTACAAAGCGGTCTGTCTCTCTATCCCTTTAACTTTAAAAATGTTTTAAGCTGCTTAGAGCAGCTCTGTGGCCAGGCTGCCACACAGTTTAAATATGTATAAAGGAATGAGGAGGCAGCCCCCTGGGTCCCTTTGTAAGTTCCTTGTGGACCTAGGCCCTTACCTACTCTGTTGAGTATGTGTCTTAATCCTCAGGTCGGCATTCATATCTGTGTATGGACCTGAGGAGAGTGGAATAAGAAAGCCTGCCCCAAATGTGGCTCAAACTAGAAGCATCCCTGACCCTAGCCCACAGCAACACTTTGTGGTAGCCAGGTACCAAGTTAAAACAGTCCAAATTCCTGGTGAAATGAGAACGTCTTGAACATTGGCCTTTGGGAAGGGCATGGATGTTTGCCAACCAACTGGTGAAACGAATATGGAAGGAACAGGATTACCAGGTCAGGAGCATCCCAGACCCTGAGATTTCAGGGTGCAAACCTGAGACCTGGGAGCTCAAATAACACTGCAGTAATAGGCTCAGCAATGCAGATCTGGGCCAACATCCTGACTGCTGCGGTTTGCCCTAGCTGGCTTCTGAACATCATTTGCCTTTGTTGACAGCATCAATCTGCTTTTTGGGGCTCAGCAGACCCCTTTGAAGCCCTAGCTGGAAATAAAGTTAATGACTGATTTCAAAATGGCTCCGGTTTAATGTAAAAAAAGATGGATGTTATTGGTAGGCTGTTCCAAAAACATAGCACAACACAAAGGCTGTTGGAGTACTTTTAGCCTCTCAATGTTAACTTAAATCCCTCGTTTTGTGCTGTCAGGAAGAGTAAACAGAAGAGAAGCAGAGGTGAAATACAGGATTCATAACAGGAGAGAATAAAAATCAAGAACAAAAAACGCCTTGGTGAAATACTGTGTTCATACTAAATATTAAAAGGGGTCTAGTGAACACCAAATAGCCTACCTCCCCCAAAAAAGACAACACAAATAAGAAATAAGTGTTCCAAGTTTGCATTATGAGAGTGTCAACTCATAAGAACTTACAAGAAGAGTCTGTCTGCTAGAGCAGGCCAATGGCCCATCTAATTCAGCATCTTTTTCTCACAGTGGCCAACCAGATGGTTCAGTGAGAAGCCTATAAGCAGGACCTGAGTGGCAACAGCACTGGCCCCTCCTGCAGTTTCCAGCAACTGGTATTCAAAGGCATACTGCCTCCCAACAGCAGAGGTAGAACAATAGCCATTGTAGCTGGCAGCTATTGATAGCCGCCTCCTCCGTGAATTTGTCCAGTCCTGTTCTAAAGTCTTCCAATTCTGGTGACAACATAAAACTGATTTGGAGCAGAATTTAACCCCTAGGATAAAATTCCCCTTCACTTTGTTTCTTTTGGTGTGCACATGTGTCCCTTGGTAGTACAAAAAAATGAAATTCATGATAGAAGCAGAATGTGAAGTTAATTTTCCTTTTTCTATTTCAAGAAGTTGCTAGGGTTGAAACAGACCCTATTTTGCTCAGAGGTTTGGTAGTTCCACTTTCCCCTTGGTTTCAGTAGGTGGTAGATTGGGGAATTTGGTAGTTTGCAGACGCAGGACCACGTGAGCATTCCTTGGGCCTTGTTCTCAAACCGTTTTTCTACAGCATCTCCAATGGTGCTTCGCCCACCCCTGTTCATGTCTGTTGAGACTGTATGGCTTAGTAGAGCTCGATGGGGATTGGGTCAGGAGGAGACTTTGGGTTACTTCGCTCAGGATCTGAGGTTGAATCTACTCCGTTGGCAGTGCTGGTACCAAGGGCTTGATAGTCTTCTTCTTGGTCACAGCTAAAATAGAGATACCCAGAAGGTGGGAGGTGTACCAAGAATTTTCCATGCAAAATTGATATTCTTGCATCACCGGGTTGGTGGAAAAATGCAACACAAAAATGCAGAGTGTTGGAGAGTTTAGTGGACCATGGAAGGTGTGAAGCTGGGAGGTGTCCCTTGACCTTCTTTACTAACACTGAGGTGTCTGGTGTTACACCCCTGGACTGCACATGATTTGTTCTGGCAGGGTGGTCGGTATAAGGAATGAAATGCTACCATTGATTTCCAATAATGTTTCATATCCAGTCCAGTATGTGTTATCAGCCTGATGCCCTCCAGATGTTTTTGGGCTACAGCTCCCATCCGCCTCAGCTAGCACAATCTGTGTCTGGGTTGTTGTTTTTGCTTGGCAGTTCTGTTTTCATTTGAGAATGTCAGTAAAGGGCCATAGCTCAGTGGCAGAGCAATCTGCTTTGCATGCCGGGTTCAATCCCAGGATAGGGCTGGGAGAGAGAGGCTCCTGCCTGAATCCCTGGAGAACCTGCTGCCAGTCATTGTAGACAACACTGATCTGTATGAACCAATGGTCTGATTCAGTATAAGGTGGCTTCTTATATTCCTATTTATTCAGAACCACAAGGGCTAGGGTTTTTCTTTTTCTTTTAGGGAAGAGCTGTAGCTTAGTGGTAGAGCATCCCAGGTTCAATCCCCAATGGCATCTCCTGGTAGGGCTGGGAGAGTTCCCTCCCTGAAATCCTGGAAAGCTGCTGCAAGTCAGTGTGGACAACGCTGAGCTAGATGGACCAGCTTCCTATATTCCTACTAAATAAAGTTATAAAAAACTGGAATGGTCTCCCTCAGAAGGTTGTGATCTCTCCTTCCTTGGAGGTTTTTAAGCAGAGGTTGGGTGGCCATCCGTCATGGATGCTTTAGATTAGATTCCTGCATTGCAGGGGGTTGGACTAGATGATCCTTAGAGGTCTCTTCCAACTCTACAGTTCTATGATTTATTCTTCTTTTTTTACAGCCAGTCTGATGCTTTGGTAGGTTAGATGGTGGTGGTGGAGCAGACTAGGGGGTGGGCAAAAGGTGTAATGTACCATAACCTCCATAGGATTTCAGAGAAATATTGTTGACCTATTGAGCAAAGCCGAGGGAACAATGAGCACTTTTGGTTTCTCCTTGGAACATGTAACTCCTCTGAATTGCACCCCAGTGGGAAAAGCGGGCTGGCCCCCAAAACTACTTTTGTCCAGCTAGCATGCTGAAGGGTTGTGCCTGACCTGGAAATGCTGGAAGTTTTGGAGCCTAGGATTGGAAGATTGGGGAGCAGGCTGATGCCACTTTGAGAGCAGCATAGCCTGCCTGTGTGCTTCCTTTTGTGTCGATAAGCAGATTAAAGTTATCCTGCACTTCGCAGTGCTTTCTCCTCTGAACAAAAAATGAATCTTCTGAAGGTTATCTTGAACTTTGCAAACTTAAGTGTTTGGTGGAAAGAGAGATAAATGATCTGAGCTGATAACCCTTTTCAAAGGGGTTAAGACCCTCTTGACCACCACCGATTGCGTTCCTCCCTAGGTAGCTGATCCCAGCTCGCCTCCTGCAGTATCAGCCTTTGTTTATCTATTGGCCAACTGCTGCCAAAGTTCGGGACTCTCATCAGGTCCTTCCGTGTCTGGGATTCTGCCTGCAGTCTGGAGAGAGACACACACACAGAGGACTGAAGTATCTTTCGGATTTTCTGTTGAGAGACCCACGCGGACTGCTTCTTGTTCTTCAAGACATCGTAGGGTGCGCAGGATTTGCAGTTTCTCGCTTTGAAGGAAGGGGTCTTGAGAACGTGAGTAGGCCAAACCACAGTGGGTCTCTTGGGTCCAAGGCGGCGCATTGGGAAAATGGAGAGGCAGGGCACATAGGCAACAGGCCTCCTGTGCTGTTTGTCCTCAGCAGTTTGTATTCTGAGGTACATTGCCTTTGAACATGGAGGTTCTATGTGACCGATAGCTGCTGCTGGACCTCTGAGGACCCCAGCTTGGTGGTAGAGTGCTTGCCTTGTGTTCAGTAGACCTCAGGTTTAACCTCCCTGTCTTTGGGACTGCCTGAAACCTTAGAGAGCGACCGCCAGTCAGTGTAGGCAAAACTGGGCTAGATGGACTGGTTGTCTGACTCGGTGGAAAGGAGCACCCTATACCTCTGGAGTTAAATTCACACTGGTGTGCTCACTTCCATCTTCTTCAAAGCTACTGCAAGCCAACATCATAGGATGACTGCAAGTTTTAGGAAGCTGCCTCATACTGAGTGAGGCCATTGGCCTGTCTTACTCAGTATTGTCTACACTGACTAGCTATGGCTCTCCAGGGTTTCAGGCAGGAGTTTCTCCCAGCCCTAGCCAGAGATGCCATTGGGGATTGAACCTGGAATCTTCTGCATGCCACTGAGCTATGGTCCTTGATAGCAGAAAAAGCAAACTCTGTATCCCTTTTCACTTTCCTCACCCTCACCTGCTTTGTTGCCTAACAGTTCCTTAACGACATCTAGGTTAGTGAATATTCCAGCATCTAGTGGCAATGAATTCCATAAGCTGATTATGCATTATGTGAATAAATACTTAAGCTTTTATCTGTCCTGAATACCCTGGCAATCATGGTTCCCTTTGGCTCGGTTACCCTGAATCTTCGAGAGAATAAACGAATCATTACTCTTTCTTTGGTCTCTGCGTCACTCATAATCTTTTATGAACCTCTGCGTTGGTTTGATAAGATGCAAAGCTGCGCTGTGAAGGGTTCCCTGTGTTCAGCCAACTTATGCTGAATGGGAGTTGGACCAAAAAAAACCCCTGAAGAGATGCAATTTGGCCACCAGCTTAGTGGAAGTGCCCCCCCCCACCGCAAGAGGTCATACCTTTTTCATAAAAGTTGGCTGTGATTTAGTTACTTTTAGAAGAAATCATTTTGCCAGAGGCCCTTGAGGTGCTTTGCAATTATAATCAGATGAGAGAAGCAGTTACCCAGGGCCACCCAAATCTCAGTCCAAGCCTCTCATATTCTTAAGAACTGCCATGCTGGACGGGTCCAGAATTCTGACTAGTCAGATGCCTCTGGGAAACCCCATAAACAGCAGGTGGGGGTAACAGCCCCCTCACCAGTTCTGCATCCCTAACACTGAGTATTCTGAGATTTACTGCAGAATTTGCATTTACCTGTCACCCTTTCCTGTGTTTCTGAAGTCCACAGCTGCAACTGTGATTCCTGTATTTCAAGGGGTTGGGCTAGATGACTCTTTAGGTATCTTCTAATTCTACAAATTCTATGATTCTGTGAGTGTGGGCGCTTATATGGCCAAAACAAAAAAAACACACACACACAAGTAAGTATTGGGAAGCTTGGGAGAACCCCAGGATTTTCAGAAGTACAAGAGGTATGAGGGTGGGGTAGGGGGGAAATCCCTAAGCAGGGATGGAAGCCAACAGCAATCCGGTGATAACTGAGCATGCTCAGTGACCCATAGAATGCTGATTGGCTGTTGGGTAAGTGTGTGTGGAATGGAATGCTTGGACGAGAGTGCGATTGGCTGGCAGGAATCCTGCACAGGGGCACCCCACGCAGCAACCTTTTGTTGCAGCTCCCGCTGATTATTCCTGATTTAGACAGTTTTAGAGCAATTTCCCATGCATTCGCTCAGACCTTTGTATGAGTCCAGGATTTCCAACAAGGGCAAGTAGATATTTTTGAGAAGCTCATGAGCCACAGCAAGGATGCAATGACCATTCCTTCTTGTTTCTCCCCAGGTCCCTGAGGCATAGTGCCCCTGGCCATGTAGGTTCTGTTTAGCAGACATAATGGGTCAGACAGCTATCTTCCTTGCTCAACATTATAGTGCTTGGAGATTGCATATTGTGATGCCCTTCAGATGTTGTTGAACTCCAAATTCCATTATCTCTGACCATTGGCCATTCTGGCTGGGGGCTGATGGGAGATGGAGGCCTCATCTGCACTACACATTTAAAGCAGTATCATACAACTTTAAACAGCCATGGCATTATAGGATTGTAGTTTGCTGAGAGTTGCTAGAAGGTCCCTATTTACCTCTCAGAGATACAGTTCCCAGAGTTCCCTGTGAAGAGGGATAGATAGTTAAACTGTAGGTCTGTAGTGGGAATTGGGGCCTCCTAACAACTCTCAGCACACTTAACAAACTACAGTACCCAGAATTCTTTGGGAGAACTGTGTTGAAAGTGGCACGATACTTCTTTAAATATAAAGTGCAGATGGGGGCTGTGTCAAGGAAGGCTGGGTACACTGCCATGAGAAAAATTGAGCCATCGCTGTCAGTAGTGTTATCCTACCAAGTCCCTCTTCTGATCCATAAAAGGACCAGTGCTTCAGTTTTTTCAGCTTAGAACGTGCTGAAGTGGGACAGTAGAAAGCTTGGAGCAATATTGTCTTATTGAAGAGAGATTTGCGGGGGTGGGGGTTGCTGCTGCTGCAGCTGCTGAGTGACTTTACACATAACCTGGATAATTGTTTTGTTTGAAGTTTTAAGTCGTGCTCTCTCTCTTTCTGTTTCTGACTCAATCAGAAAGGTGTTAGAAGCATCTGGGAGGATCTGTGTGGGTAGGAGGGCATGCGTCTCTAAAAAATACCCTCTGTATCAAAGGAGGAAGGGATCCCACTTATCTTGTATAAGGGATGTGCTGTTTTTGTCGTTGCTGTTTTTGCATCCTGCCTGGAACATAAGAAGGTAAGAAGAGCCTGCTGGATCAGGCCAGTGGCCCATCTAATCCAGCATCCTGTTCTCGCAGGGGACAACCAGATGCCCCAATGGGAAACTCACAAGCAGGACCTGAGTGCAAGAGCAAATCTCCCCTTCTGTGGTTTCCATCAGATGGTATTCAGATGCATTGCTGCCTTTGACTGTGGGAGGCTTTAAATAAGATTGGACAAATGCATGGAGCAGAAGGCTATCCAGGGCTGAAAGCCACAGTCGCTACGTTCTGCCTCTACTGTTGGGAGTCAGTGTACCTCTGAATATCAGTTGCTGGGAATCACAGGTGGGGAGAATACTCTTGGACTCCGGTCCTGCTTGCAGGCTTCCCAGTTGAGGCATCTGCTTGGCCACTTTAGGAACAGGGTGCTTGGCTAATATGGGCCTTTAGCCTGATCCAGCAACGATCTTCTTACACTTTTCAGCTGCTTTTTCTTAGCAATTGTTATGATGACCCTGCAGAGGAGGTCAGCAACTTTATTCCCATATTGCAGATGGAGGAGTTGAGGCTGAGAAGGGAGGGGGCCTTGTCAAGGATCACCTAATGAGATTCCAGCTGGAGGGACTTTTGACAGTGTTACGCCAACTGACCCTGCACTATAACTTGGCTCCGTTTCCACCTAGCTTTTTGCAAAAAAACCAAAACAACAGAAAACCTTGGAAGAGTTGTGTTTTGAATCTTCTCTGTTTGCTCTTAAAAAATGCCCCTCATCTTTCATGCATAAATTATTTTGCTTGTAGCTGTAATGTATCATTTTTCTTGTTAAATTTTTCCTGTGCATCCATACTCCTCTCCTGTTACGCCAATATGGGCAGCCCTGTTGCCTGGGGCTGATGGGAGCTGGAGTCCAAAACGGCCGTGCTGGCCCAGGGCTGATGGGAATTGTAGTCCAAAACAACTGGAGAGCACCAGGCTGGCAACAGTGTATTGCATGAGGTCATGTGGGGCAAAGCACAGTACCTTGATATATCTCCCAAACTTCTGTTTTGGCAGCTGACGTAGTTTGTCATCTCCCAAGTGATGCTGTTGGCTCTTAAGCCAATATTGTGATCCTCATGTTATTGGCTGCCCACAAGCTGAGGCTGTAAGATCAAAGTGCGCCACTTTGTACAGTACATAAACCTGAAACGTGTGTGCTATTCACTTGTTGACTGTCCCTGTGCCTGCATGTTTTGCAGGACAAGGCAGTAGAGAGGGCTACCCTGCTACAGACTGTGGGGGACGAAATTGCATTTGTTATTTAGATTTGTAGTCCATGTATTCAGAAAAGGTTCAGAAAAAGGCAACCGAAATGATCAAGCAGGTGGAGCGACTCTCCTATGCGGAAAAGTTGTAGCATTTGGGACTTTTCAGTTTAGAGAAAAGGAGAGTAAGAGGTGATGTGATGGAAGTTTGCAAAATAATGCCTGGCACAGAGGAAGCGGATAGAGAGAAGTTCTCCCTCTGTCATAATGCTGAAACTTAGGGATGTGCAATGAAACTGCATGTTGGAAGATTCAGGGCAGGTAAAAGAAAGTCCTTCACTCACTCCCACAGGAGGCAGTGGTGGCCACCAACTTGGGTGGTTTTAAAATAGGATTAGACAAATTCATGTTAGAGAAGGCCATCCATGGCTACTAGGCACAATGGCTCTGCTCTGCTTCCATGGTTAGAGGCAGTAATCCTTTTGAATCTGAAACCCTCAGTTGGGGAGAGAGCTCTTGTGCTTGGGTCCTGCTTGGGTCCTGCCTTATGTTAGTTCCTCAAACTTCAGCCATGTTGGCTTGTAGCCATTTCCAGTTGCCTTTCTATTGATGTGTCATCCCACTTACCTGATTCCCAGCTGGATGATAATTATTATGCTAGAATAATAATTGCAAGGCAAAACATGTCTCAGAACATCTATTTCTAGCACGTTGAAACCTCTGTGGAGTTTCTTCTTCTTTTTTTGTATTTTTACAGACGTTGTTAAACATATTTTGGTTGTGTGGTAGGTGGGCGGGCAGGAAGGGTAAGGGCTATTTGTGATGGCAGAGCTTGCTTCCAGAAGATAACGTCTTGGTAGCTCATTGAAGAAAACGTCACTTCTCTTTGTCAGCCTTTTGTTCTGTGAGACAAGTCATTATGCCGCTTGAGGCCAAGGACAAGATGGCGACTTTCCCCATTACAGGGATGGAAGATGACCAGGCTGGCAGGTGGATGTTACTTCAGCTTCCTCCAATACACCAGAGGGCAGGAGACAGTGATCACATTTACACCACATATTTGAAGAGCTGTCATACCACTTTGAAGAGTCACGGCTTCCCCCAAAGGATTCTGGAACTGAATCCTGTTAAGGGTGCTGAGAGTTGCTAGGAGACCCCTATTCCCCTCCTGCTGCCACAGTTCCTGGAGTCCCCTGTGAAGAGGAATGAAAATCACTTTGGGAAAGCGGAGGTGATCTGGCGGAATGAATGTTGCCTGATAAACACAGGACCTCTACAGAGCGGCTTTTTTGTGCTGTTGAAAACAGGCAGTCTTTGAACAGCTTCTTCATGCTTCTCACAGAATAAGTTCAAGGAGACGCTACAGATTAAGGCCTCCTTTTCACAGCCATCCCTGACATTCTTGCCACATAATTGTGCTCATGGGAAGCTGCTGCTGCTGATAATGCCACAGGTGAAAGGAGTAATACAAAAGGGTGATGACACATGAAGAATTCTTGCATTTTAATAGCTGTTTGCAGTGACATGCTAAAAGTCTGTGGACACAGAGTTGGTCATGCAACATCATGGATGCTTTAGTAGAGATTTCTGCATTGCAGGGTCTTGGACTAGATTATCCTTGGAGCTCCTTCCAACTCTACAATTCTATGATTTTACAATTGTAGCCGTGTGTGTAAATAGAGGTCTTTGTACAATGCTCGGCACCCTTAACAAACAGTTCCCAGAATTCTTGGGGGTAGCCGTGACTGCACAAAGCAGTGTCATGGTGCTTTAAATGTATGGTGTACATGTGGCCTAGCTTAGGAAGGTTCAGAACAGGCATACACAGCTCTATCCACACCCCGACTCTCAGTATCTGCCACCTGAGGCCACAACTTCACCCTGTCTCAGGGCAGGGCTGGCCCTGTGGGGCCTGACTTTGCTCCAAGGCGTCTTTGGCATTAAGCAACCCTTTTGTCCTCCTTCCTTGAACCCAGTTATATGGGACAAACCAAACAGGGTTGTGCTTCTCCAGGAGGTGGGGAGAGCCCTCTTTCTGCAGCTTATCACTTAGTCCTTTCTTGTAAATGAGAAAGGTTCAGAAGGGTTTAAGTGATGCCGTTTTTCTGGTTTGGGGCCAAATGGAGGAAAGGGTAAGTTTTGAAATCTGCTGCAGAATTTGGAAGGTTGTGTACTTGGCTTGTGCAAGATTTATTTGCTCTTTCAGAGACCTTCAGGAACAAAGCCTGTTAAAATTTTCCCTTTGTGGAAGGGAGAAGAGCCCTCCTTTCTTCTTCCTCCTCCTGTGCATGACCACCTTAAGCTGGATCAGCTGACATTATTGATCCCCACCCCAAGAACATAAGATGAGCCTGATGAATCAGGTCAAAGGGGACTCATATAGTCCAGTTTCTTATTCTCCCAGGGCCAACCAGATGCCTGTGGGAGAGCCCTCTCCCCTCCTGTAGTTTCCAGGAGCTAGTATCCATCATCATTGCTGCCTCCAACTGAAGTGCAACAGCATAGCCAAAATGGCTACTAGCCATCGACAACCCTCTTCATCAATTTGCCCCATCCTCTTTTAAAACAGTCCAAGTTGGTGGCCATTGCTGCCTCCTGTTGGAATTGAGTCCCATAGTTTAACTGTGCGCTGCATGAAGAAGCACCGGTACTTCCTCTCCATTTCATTTTTAGGGCCAGTGTTCCACTATAACTAAAAAATAAATAAAAAAATTACAGGTGGACAGTATGGAGGCTTATAACCTAACAATTATAGACATGCAAGAAAAATAGAGGGAGAGGAAAGGGGGCATTTTCAGAAGTGATGGATGCTTATGCATCAAATAGATAACAATTTGGGGAGTAAAAGCAGTGGCTTTGAGGGGGGGAATCTAGTATTTTGTCCCACAAACACACGCATTAACGCTGCAAATGGCGATATATATATTTTTGGACCCCTGTCTCCTGCTGTTTTACTATCACCAATTCATTTTTAAAAGCAGGGTTGTTTTACACCCTGGGAATAGTGACTGCTATTACTAAATCATGCTGTGAACAGGATGTTGTTGCGATGACAATGATGTACATCAGTGTCCCCCATCCTGGGACTCTCCAAATGTTGCTGGACTCTGATTACCAGTCCTAGCCAGTAAGATCGGTGGATAGGGACAGTGGGAGTTGTGATGCAACAACACTGGGAGGGCACCAAGTTGGGTGCCTATCACCCAACACCCTATCACAACATAAGAATGTAAGAGGAGTCTGGCTGCTGGATCAGGCCAGGGGCCCATCTATCCCAGCATCCTTTTCTCTTAGTGTCCAGCCAAAACAAAACAATCATCTATCTTCTGAAGGTTGGAACAGACAGCGTTGCTATTTAGAATATGGCTCAAGGAAACTGGGAGCATTGATGGCAGCATGCCTGGCCCCAAGACCTCTTGGCCGCTGAGTAAGCGCAGCTCAAGAGAAACTTCTCCCCAGCCATGATCCAGTAGGATAGTCATCCCAAAATAAATGGGGGCCTGCCTTTGGAAAGCTCCCATTTCAGTGGTGCTCACCCAGGAGATCTGTTCTCCTAAGAGGAGCCTGCTGGGTTAGGTCAGTGGTCCTTCTAGTCCAGCATCCTGTTTTCACAGTGGCCAACAAGATGTCCATGTGCTGAGCCTTAGTGCCACAGCAAGTCTCCCTCTCCTGCGGTTTTTTGAAACTGATGCTCAACAACATACCGCCTCCGAATGTGGAGGTAGAGCACCAGGGTTTTTGCTATCATAGCCAACTTTATTGCTGGGATAGCTCAGTTGGTAGACCATGAGACACTAACTCTCAGGGTCTTGGGTTCCCACTTTGGGCAAAAGATTACTGCATTGCAAGGGGTTGGACTAGATGACCCTTCCAACTCTACAATTCTATGATTCTATGAAGTTTGCTGCCAACCAGGAATCATTTTGCCCATGGGATGATGTCACAGTAAAGCGCAGCATGATGACTGCATGCTGATGTTACTGAGGGCAAGTGAAGCAGTGCTGCTTTCTCGCTCTGCTCTTAAGTGACTGCTTTTGCCCTCCTTTGATGTGGCATCCAGAATATTGCCTGAGGGAGGCATTTGGGAGAAGGTCCCTCAGCCCTCACATACACATTTTTAAAATTCATAGTGTAGAATTATTTTTCAAATCAAACTTCCATTGTGCTAGCCAATGGCCGTGACATCATCCATAACTAAATATACAACAAAACCACAACCGAATCTAACAGAAACCTTTCTTACAAGGACAGATAAAATAGAGGGGAGTTGCATATGGATTGTGTGAATTAGATCTATCTTCAAGTCCTCTTTACAATTAACGGCTAACTTATCTAAATTCTTTGTCCTTATCTTCCTAGCTGCCAAGAGCATAGAGAGTGATTTTATAAGTTGTAAAATCATTGGCATCACTCGGCAGCCACTCTCTGCTGCAGTTAAGTTGGTTTCCTGCACAAAGGTCTGGATTCTTTTTCTTTGTGAAATAATCCTGCCTCCAATCCTTTCTTTATTTGCCTGCAGAATAGCATTACCCTGGGCTGCTAACTAGCTGTACCTTTCTCTTTCTCCCCATCCTGCAGACCAGAGCCCATGCTACATTTTTTGCTTCCCCTCGCCCTCCCCAACCCTCCTTGTGAGCAGGAGAGCCTTGCTTGGAGCAGATTTAGCAGAATGGCCAGTTTGCTAATGCTGGTCATTTGGAAGCATCTGTCCGGGAACTGCAGCCCAACCTATGTAAGCCGGAGCACCTGCTCAGCTCCGCCGCAGACCCTTAAAGCGACACGCTCAGGCAGGTAGCCTTTATACAGCCTTGCGGTGGTGTGGCTTTCCTCATCGTGGCAGCTGGGACCTGCAAGCGCCCTAGTTCTAATTTGTCAGAGAGTGACTGGCAGAGATTGGAACAGACCTGGATGGTTAATTTGGAGGGTGGTGGGCTGTACTGCAAACAGTCATCCAGCCAGCAGTGGGGTTATATGCGGCAGGGCTGGCCCAGGGGCCTGCTTCCCTCACCCTCTACTCCCCTGTTGTGCTTCTAATCAGCTCATTGGCATGTACAGACAAGTCCCCTCCACAGCCACCACTGTCACCAAGGGGCAGGACAACAGCCAGGAAAGAGGGTTTCTAAATGTAAGCTGTGTTCTGCTCAATTGCGCGTGCATAAGAGGAGAGGGTTTAGGGGATGGCAGACGGATGTGTTAAGAGCCGAGCAGGACGTGCCGCCATCGCTTTGACTGCGAAGAGACGGGTCCCTCGGTCTCCAAATGGCACATTAGACACACGGCTTGCGGTGTGGTGTCGGGAAGGAGGGGGCAGAGAGGCTTGAATTTGCTTTTGTTTAAACGCCTTGGCTTCCAGGTAGTTTGGAAATCCCGAAAACTGCGGTTCCAATGAATCACCGCAAACAAGCGTGCCCGTGGAGCTCAGTTAGATTTGCACGCTGGCTGCCTTCCCTCCCTGAGTTCGTCCTGTTCCGCCCACTCCGTGTGTAGTTGGGGGCTATGTGTCTGCGGGGGCTGTAAAAATTATGTGCCGGCGGAACCTTAATGTTTTAGTATGCATAAATTATGCAAATTGAGCCTCTCTGCACAACTCTGCTCCTGCTAGTCATGGGGAGTGGAGCTCAAGTCCAGCCTTCTGACTAAGTGGGATCTTATCCAGCCACCCCTCTGGCATCTGAGGTTTGCCTGGCGTTGGAAAAGCCTGGCTGCTGGATCAGACCACTAGCTCAGTGGCAGAGCATCTGCTTGCATGCTAAAGGTCACAGATTCAATCCCAGGTGTCTCCAGGCTGGGCAGGAGAGAAACCCCCTGCCTGAAACCCTGGAGAGCTGTTGGCAGTCACTGTTGACAGTATTGAACTAGTTGATTAATTGATTGATTGATTGATTATATTTATATCCCACCTAGAGGATCTCCAGGTTATTACCTGGTTTTCACATGGTTCTCCTCCTCTTTGCTATCCTTACAACAACCCTGTGAGGTAGGTGAGACTGAGAGGTTGTGGCTGGCCCAAGGTCACAGTGAACGTCATGGCTAAGTGGGGATTTGAATCACTGGCATAGTGGGGGGGCCTGAGGGGGCTGTCGCTCTGGGCAGATTTGGGGGAGATTTGGTTGCTCCCCCACAACAGGCTCTTTTCCAACCTCAACACTCCCTTCGGTCATATGAGATGTGCTGAAACCCCTTAAAGTGCCATGGCTCAGTTGTAGAGCACGTGCTTTGCATGCAGAATGTCCCAAGTTTGATCCCGGGCATCTCCAGGTAGGGCAGTGCAGAATTAAACTGTGGCACTCGCTCTCACAGAAGACAGAATGTCCACCAACTAGGATGGCTTTAAAAATTGATTAGACAAATTCATCAAGGTTGTCACAGCAGCGTGCCAGTCAGTCATTCACAGCTGAAAGTTGGAGTTAACTCTTGGTTGAGTGTCAGGCCTAATGAGCAGAGCAGCTCATTCTCTGTGGTCTTACTCCATAAAAACTAGTCCCCTCCTCCCCAGGGCTTTCCCCCAGCCATCAGAGACTGCGTCTGCGTGCAGCCAACCTCTCCTCCACCATTTTAATGCCTCTTCTGGTTCTGGGACACAGGGGAAGGGGGAGACACCTGTGACTCTTCACCAGCCTGACTCATCTCTGCCTCCCTCTTCCCCTTCTCCTTCTTCAGCTTCTGCCTCTGATTCTCTCTGCCATTGACTCTCCCAGCTCACTAAGCCCTGTTAGTTTTTCAGCTTTTGACACCTCCTCTTCCCAGTCTTTTCCCTCTTCTGCCTCTTCCCGCTCATTGTTGTCCCACCACCATTCCCCGTGCTCTGAGCCTTCTTCCTTTGGTGGTTTCCCAGTGGGTTCCTTCCACCATTCCTCTGTGCCCAACCAGTCCATGGCAGAGGAGAAGCCTATTGATGGCTACTAGTCTTGGTGGGTGTGCCCTATCTCCACTGTCAAGAGGCAGCAAATGTTTCTAAATACCGGTTTCTGGAAACCACGAGAAGGGAGAGTGTTTTTGCCCTCTGGACCTGCTTGCAGGCTTCTTATAGATACATGTTTGACCACTGAGAGAACAGGATGCTGGACTAGATGAGTGTGTGGCCTGATCCAGCAGCCAGGTTCTTCTTCTGTTCCTAGATGTGACCCTGCCCCACACCCATCCCCAACCTTACACGTCATTTTCAGTGTTAGAAACGGAGATATGAAAGCTAGGAGCTTAAGCCTAGGTTATGGGTGCAACAACGGAATGTCTAGGCGCGCTTTTTTAAATAACAAGAATACAAAGCTGAAAATGAATGAACTGCAGCTAAAATATTATGTTCATTTTTCACATGCTCTAGTCCTTCCCCTGCCCATCCATATTCTTAAGAGAGTCTCTTCTCCAGTCTTCAGAGAATAGCTGGAAATGGGGAGGCAGAAAAAGCTCCTCCTTTCTTTCCACTCTGCAGTTTTAGTCTGAAATCTCAGGCGCAATACTGCGCCCAGAGCTCAGAAACTGCTCACACTAATGAAATTCCCTGTCGCAAAATGCACCTAGAACAATGGGAGTTTCAGGCACTGGTCATTTTCCCAGCCCTTGCCTGCTTTCCCATTGTTTTAGGATTACCTCTGGCAAGTTTCCGGAGGATCTGTATCTTGAGGAAATGAACAACATGCACCGGAGTTATGGATGGCTATGACATGCCATGACCCTTTGGGTTAAAGTGGATCGACTGTAAGTCAAATAAATATAGACTCAATAAAACCATTGCTCTCCTATAGGCAAAAAACCATGCCCCCCCCCAGCTCTTTTTCTCCACCTAGCTTGAGTGGCTGTTTTCCTTCCAAGGACTTTGGGGACAGGAGGGACGGCCGCCATCACCTGCATGCTAATTTTGGGTCTTGAGTGCTGGAGCTGCTATTGATTTTCGGAGGTATAAAAATAAATCTACTGTTAAACTGCTGATGTCTTTACTATATCCCCGTTTAGCTGCTATAGCACACTGCGTGGCAACAGACAAAAAGTCCCCCAGGCTGTCTTGGGGAGTGAGGGAGCCGTTAAAAAAGTTATTAGCCTTCTTAGAAAAAAGAGAAGAGGGAGGGAGGAGGATCATCATCCTAAAACTGAGTCACAAGGGAGCCCGCCTGCTGAGCTTGGGGTTTTTTTTGCGGGGGGGGTTTGCTGCGAGAGCTGACTCCAGGTATCGAAGGAAGCCTTCCCCAAGGTCTTGCGCTCTGAATACTTTGGACCACCACTCCCATCAAGCCTGGGTCTGATGGGAGCGGTGGTCTGAAACAGTGGTACCTAAAGTGGGCTGTGGGATAAGAGGCAAGAGGGGGGCAGGGGGGGCACTGGAGGTGGGGGGCCCTCTGAGCATGTTAATCGCTTATTTATGATTGACCAGGCGAGAGCTAGAGCGAAACACCTTCCTTCCTTTGTATTTGAAATTCTGCTTCTCCCATTGCTTTCAAAGCTATTCCCTTTGGTCATGTTTGTTTGTATTTACAATTCTGAGCTGTCACAATTATTGGTAATAGCTATTGATTTTCTCATCAATTAGCTGCATTACATTTGTGATAGATGGACATTTGTGCATGTTTGTTGAGCACTTATATAGAAATACTTAATCCTATAAATTTCCTTCACCCTTACACTTTCATTAGTAAGGATGCTTTAAAGTATTTTTCAAGCAGTATCTGGTGTCACTGGATCAAGTTCAGTTTTATTGAATTAATTAAACTGAATAGTTTTAATTGGGATTTTGAAACAATGCACAATTTTTACTGTTTTGAATCGGAATCGTAGAGTTGGAAGGGATCACGAGGGTCATCTAGCCCAACCCCTTGCAATGCAGAAATCTTTTGCCCAACATGCGGCTCGAACCCGCAACCCTGAGATTAAGAGTCTCATGCTCTATAAACTGAGCTATAAATTTTATTGCCTTATTATCTTTCTTAGTGCTTAGCTAAAGAACCCGTGAATCTATGAGAGGTGACCATGTAACTGCTGCCTAAAAACCTCCAATGAAGGAGAGCCCACCACCTTCTGAGGGGGTCCAAAAGCTCTTACTCTCAGAAAGTTCTTTCTAATGTTCAGTTGGCATCTCCTCTCTTGTCATTTGAATCCATTGGTTCGGGTCCTTCCCTCTGGAGCCACAGAAAACACATCCATCTCCCATGTGACAGCCCTTCAGAGGTAGTACATTGACATCATGACACAAGTAGCTTTGCCCATGAATATGTCTAGCCCCCTTTTAAATGCATCCAAATAACTGTGAGAAAGCTATCTGTGGGAGAAGTGGCTTTGTATGTTCAAGATGGTAAAAAAGTGTCAACTATCCATTTCCCTCGTTAAGGTTAAGGAAAAGATCACTGGATGCTTGCGCCACTTAAAGCCCATCTTGACTCCACGTTGCCATGAAGGCCCCTCCGAGTGCCATTTTAACTCTGAATCCCATCAACCTGAGATCTCTGCATGTTTGGAAGTGATTTAGAGTGCAGTGAACAGCGCTCAAGTGTACTGGAGTGCATTACCCAGCTTCTTTCTGCCTTTAACTGCCACCTGGAGAACTATTGCATTGTTTAAGTTTCCTGGAAGGAATAAGGCAGTTTTGACTACTGCTAGTGGGGGGGGGGAGCCTTGATGGGTGAAGGCTGGGCAGTTGCTTGTGGGGTGGGGGTGGGGGGGCTGCTCAGCCAGGTCCCTCTTTGAGTCTGGGGGCTGCTGCCATTGATGCCACAAGCTCTGATGTGTGTGGGTCTGTGTCAAATTTGTGCTTCATGGTCCTACTTGAAGGGTCAGTGTCCTGTCCTGTGTGCATCAGTGGTTGTGAGAATGCCTTAAAGCTAAGCCTGCTGATCTGTCCCTTTTTCTTCGCAGATGTTGCAGCTGCGTTTTGCCAAGGGAGGGGTGGCCTTCTTGGCCCTCAAGCGGCTCTCGCTATGCCCTGCTGCTTTCCACAGCACCCAGCGCGTGGAATACAAGCCCATTAAGAAGGTGATGGTGGCCAACAGAGGTGAGTTGGGGCTAGGGCTGGGGCTTTGGTGGGCGGGAGCTGTTGGGGACCATGACTCCTGTGCTAAGCCATTCTCATTCCCCATCAGGATCTGTGCCACCCTCCCCTTTTTGATGTCCAGAAGACACCTCTCCCCAAAAGGAGCCATAACATTCGCCTAGAAGTCTCTGTCTAGTTCCTTGGCCCCTTTGTTATTCCAGATCAGAGACATCAGCAACACAGAGGCCAGACTCCAGTGGCACCATGGCCACCTCTGTGCACAGCCAAGGCTGGAGACTCCATAAGAGTGGAGCTCCAGTGCTGTTTCAGTAGCAATCATCTTCAGACTGAGCTACAGCACTAGCTCGGTTGCTAGCTGCTCCTTCTGTGGGAGGAGCCTCTTCCGTTTAAAGTGGGGGGCAACCTGCTTCAGCACTCATTGACCCTGAAGAGGCTGTGGTTCTATTAGGGCAGCACAGCATCCTCAGGTTACAGAGGCAGCAGCACAATGGTTCCTCTTGTAGGTGTGCTTCTGGTTGGCTTGATAGGTCTGAGGCTGGCCCTCCCTCCCTCCAAATCCCCGGCCACATCCCTAGGGCCATGACAGGAATGCTGGTTCTTGCATGTTCCCGGGGTTATGCACCAAACCCTGCAAACCGATGCCAGCCTTGAACACTGATTAAACCCTGACATCAGGGCAGTATATGAATTATAGAGATAATAAATAATACATAAAAGAATCATGGAAGAGGCATTTCATTGTGTGTGAGGGAAAAAAGGGTGCATCTCCTTCAGGACATTTGAAAATTAAGGTGCAGGCATTGCTAATTACTAGGTTGTCATCAGGGCAAACTATATTTTAATTACTGGCTCTAAAAGTGTTTTGGCTTATCTTAATTATTGTTTTTAAGTTTGTTTTTATTATTTTGTGTTTTATGATGTTGTTTTAAATGTTGTAAGCTGCCTCGAATCCCTACTTCAGAGAAAGGTGGGATGTAAATGCTTTAATAATAGCAACAACAGCAATAATAGAATTGTAGAGTTACAAGGGACACAAGGGGTCATCTAGTCCAACCCCCTGGTACTTGAAACTAGAGAATCCCTGACAGATGGTCATCTGACTCCTATATATATATATATATATATATATATATATATATAATAATTTTTATTAAATGATTTTATGTTACAAAAAAACATTACAACCATACTACCACAAAATGTAATTGAGAAATAAAAATTACATACATCAATATTTTGTATGTTATTTGTTATTTATCATCTTATTTCCTCTCAAACATTCCATACAACACACACACACACACACACACACACACACACACAAATAACAATGATAATAATGAAAATAAATATTTCCCCCCCCCTTTTATCTTACAGAATCTTTTCTTCAATTTTGACTTCCTGTCAAGTCCCTTCGCATATGTTTTATCTTACAATTGAATATACACAAAACAATAAACCTTTCTATATAAATTTTCCAATACATTCAGAAAATATAATAAATCCTTAATTGTTATCCACTTCCTTTTACTTCCTTTGTCACTCGAATGCTAGCATGGAGTCAAAACTATTATTGTATTTTTGAACATATCTTCTATAACCATCCCATTTTCCCGCATCCAACCCCTTTATAAAACCCTCCTATGAATGAAAGTCCACCATTTTCTGAGAGAGTCCATTCCACTGTCAAAACAGCTCTTACCATCAGAAATTTCTTTCAAAGGTCTAGTCTGAATCTCTCTTCCCTCTGGGGCTACAGAAAAAAAGCTTAAACTGTGCTGCCCAGAAGTGGACACAGGACTCCAGGTGGAGTCTGACCAAGGCAGAGTAAAGCAGCACTGTTAATTCTCTAGATCCTGGAAACTAGACTTCCGTTGATAGAATAGAATTAGCCTTTTTTGCTGCTGCATAAATAATAATAATAATAATAATAATAATAATAATAATATAGGCTGATGCTTGATACCTGCAGTTCTCCTGGCTGCTAAAATTAATTTAATAATAAAATCACCTGATTGATTGATCAATTGAGGTATGTGCTGAGTTGATCAAATGGTGTATCTGCTTCCACATTGCAGCCCCCCTCTCCCCATTTTCGTGGGCACTCAACGTTTGTGTTTTCCAGGGGAGATTGCGATCCGGGTGTTCCGAGCATGCACTGAGCTAGGCATCCGGACAGTGGCCGTGTATTCAGAGCAGGACACAGGGCAGATGCACCGACAGAAAGCGGATGAAGCTTACCTCATTGGCCGGGGGCTCCCCCCTGTCCAGGCCTACCTGCACATTCCGGACATCATTCAAGTTGCCAAGGTAAGGACGACACTGGCTCTCACTGCCGTGAGTGGAAAGAGCTATGGGGAGGCCAGGAGGGCTGAACCTATAAAGGAAGCTGGTGGTCTCTATGTGTTCTCACCTGCTTAAAAAAGCATTTAACCCCCCCCCCCCCCCCCAGTTCTCAGCTGCTGCCTCTTCCCCAGCCCTTCATCTCTTTGGCACATAGACCTATACTCTGCTCTAGCTAACAAGAAAACATGACCCAGAAGTTCCCCCTCCCCAGTCCCTATGATTGACAGTGCCAAGGAAAGGGGGGGGGTTGCGTAAATTCTTAGGAAGAGCCACCTTCCTTGGCTCGCATTCACAAGTGCTTTATTAACTCACTTTGAGGTTTCCCCAGTTGGAAGAGAAGTTCTGGATTTAGCTGCCAAAGTGACAACCTGCCTTTGTCCTCTCGCTTTTCATGTGCACAGTTAAAGCTGGCAAAGGAAATGCTCCACTAACAAGGAGCGAATGTTGGAGGAGGCCTGGAATCCACAGGGTTTGCCATTAGCAGTGCAGCTGCAGTGCAGCCTCATTGACGCTGAAACAGTTGCAGGACCTGTAGGCACTTTGTTTGATAGGCAGCAGGAGTTTGGGGTGGTTGTGAGTGGTGGGTCCCTCCGCCTCGGTATAGGTTAAGTTTTCCATTGTGCCCATGTGGGAGAAGCTGAGTGCTGAAAAGTTCAGGACAGATAAGCAGTTGGTTCCTTACCTCTCTCACCCTGACCTAGCCACTGTGATCCACACGAAGGTCACCTCCAGGCTTGATTATTGTAACTCACTCTATGTGGGGCTGCCCTTGAGACTGATCCAGAAACTCCAGCGGGTGCAGAATGCTGCAGCGAAACACTCTACGGGGTCCTCACCACGGGATCACATTCACCCGGTACTATACCAGCTGCACTGGTTCCTGGTGGAGTACAGGATCAGGTTTAAGGTTCTGGTTTTAACTTTTAAAGCCCTATACGGCCTAGGACCCTCATACCTACAGGACTGCCTCTCCTGGTATGTCCCACAGAGGTCCTTACGGTCTTCAAATAAAAACATCATGGAGATCTTGGGCCACAGGGAGGTTAGGCTGGCCTCGACCAGAGCCAGGGCTTTTTCAGCCATGGCCCCGATCTGGTGGAACGCTCTGTCACAAGATACTAGGGCCCTGCAGGACTTGACATCTTTCCTTAGGGCCTGCAAGACGGAGCTGTTCCGCCAGGCCTTTGGCCAAGGCACAGTCTGACCCTCTCTCTCTTTCTGTAATCATCATAGAACTCTAGCCCAATGGTTGCCATTAATTTGATTCTGAATTGATTTTAGAATGTATTTTAATTAATTGACTGTGTGATTTTATGTACACTGTGCTTTTTTAACTTGTTGTTAGCCGCTCTGAGCCCAGCTTTGGACAGGAAGGGCGGGATATAAATAAAAATTTATTATTATTGTTATTATTATTACTATTAGAGAAAGTCATTCACACAGCGCATAGTTAAACTGTGGAACTCACGTCTGCAGTAAGCAGTGATGATTACCAACTTGGATGACTTAAAAATAGGATTGGACAGATTTATGGAGAAGAAGGCTATGAATTGCTACTAGCCATTTGGAATACTGTGTGCAGCTGTAGTCACTTTACCTCAAAAGGAATATTATTGAGCTGGAGACAATTCAGAAAAGGGCAGCCAGAATGATCGAGGCTCTAAACAGCCTCGGCCCAGTATACCTGAAGGAGTGCCTCCACCCCCATTGTCAGGCCCGGACGCTGAGGTCCAGCTCTGAGGGCCTTCTGGAGGTTCCCTCACTGAGAGAAGTGAGGTTACAGGGAACCAGCCAGAGGGACTTCTCAGTCGTAGTGCCCGCCCTGTGGAACGCCCTCCCATCAGATGTCAAGGAAATAAACAACTATCTGACTTTTAGAAGACATCTGAAGGCAGCCCTGTTTAGGGAAGTTTTTAATGTTTGATGTTTTATTTTGTTTTTAATATTCTGTTTGGGAGCCGCCCAGAGTGGCTAGGGAAACCCAGCCAGATGGGCAGGGTCTAAATAATAAATTATTATTATTATCGAGGGGATAGAGTTACACTGAGGAAAAGTTGCAGTGCTTGGGAGGTGACCTGATAGAAGCTTATACAATTATGCATGGCTATGAGAAAATAGATAGAGAAAAGTTTTTCTTATCTCATAATGCTAAAACTTGTGGACATCCAATGAAGCTGAATGTCAGAAGATTCAGGAGAGATAAAAGAAAGAACTACAATGAGGGAACTCCCTCCCACAAGAGGCAGTGATGGCCACCAAACTGCCTGGCTTTAAAAGAGGATTAGACAAATTAATAGAGGAGAGGTCTGTGGGTGACTACAAGCCACAATGGTTATGCTTTGCCCTTCACAGCTGCAAGCAGTAATGCTTCTGAATACTAGTTGCTAGAAGCTACAAGACGGAAGAGTCCCCTTGTGCTCAGGTCCTGCTTGCTGACTCCCCAGTGGGCATGTGGTTGACCCGCCTTTGAGGACAAGATGCTGAAATGGATGCGTTGCCTGAACCAGCAGGCTCTTTTTGTGTCCTTAATGCGAGCACTGAGAGAGAGAGAGAGAGAGAGACAGAGAGTGAGAGAGAGACAGAGAGGTTTTCTGCTGGCAAGCATTATGAAATTGAAACGTAATTGAAAACCAGCATTGCAGTGCCCCCGAATTAATGGTCATCAGAGTCAAATTTGCTGAGCTAAGTTGTGAAAATGAAGCACAATCAAGAGATCAAATAATTTGTAATAATAATGGCAGCTATACATAAAGCATTCAAACACTCATCTTAATACACTTTCTTTCTACGATCAGCTGTCACAAGGCAACTTGACATTAGAAGTTTTCAGCAGTGTTCCATAAAAATCACAATGTGAAACAGCCACCACCACAGCATCAGCTTTTGTCTGTCTATGAAGCCACCAGCAAGATAGGTCCATAGCATTCTTCCTAATTTGCAGAGGGAGGAATTGAGAGGGCGAGAGAGAGCCCTAGGCTAGTTCATTCCAGATGCTGATGGACTCCAACTTCCATCAGCCCCAACCAGCACAGTTAATGGTCAGGGATGATGGGAGTCACAGTCACAGATTCCCCATCCCTGAATCAGAGAAGGGCAAGTTGAAGTTGAATGTCAGAAGACTCCAGAGAGGTAAATGAAAGTCCTTTTGCATGCAGTGCATATATAAACTATGGATTTCCCTCCCACAGGGGGCAATGATGGCCACCACCATGGATGGCTCTGAAAGAGGATTAGACAGATACATGGAGGAGAGGGCTGTCAATGGCTACTAGCTAGGATGATTTTATTTGCTGCATTTATATCCCACCTTCCTTCTCTACGGAGCTCAAGGCGACATATATAGCTTCCCCCCTCCTTATCTAATCCCCACAACAGCCCTGCTTAATTTCAAACTCTGTGTTTCTGCAGGAGAACGAAGTGGATGCTGTCCACCCTGGCTACGGCTTCCTCTCTGAGCGATCTGACTTCGCCCAGGCCTGCATTGAGGCCGGCGTGCGTTTCATTGGGCCCTCTCCCGAAGTAGTGCAGAAGATGGGTGACAAGGTAGAGGCCCGCGCCATCGCCATCTCCGCAGGTAAGGGTTACGTTGACTGACGAGCGAGGTCATGCCTGACTCCCAACTTGCACAGAGTGCCTTATCCAATAAGAAGGCAGGATCAAAGCAGACGAAAGTCATCTAACACTAGCAGTCTGTGAGCTAGGTCTGTTCCCTCTGCTCCAGTTCTTTGTGTCCTCTGCCCCTCTTCCCTGCCTCCTAACGCAGCAGGTCTTTCGTGAAACTGGAGGCTTCTGAAAAAGCAAGCGGGTATGGAGAGCCATTGCAAATTTGGGGAGTGTTACAGAGATGCCACAACGAAGCGCAGAAGCTTTTAATTCTATTTTTATCCTGCCTTTCCTCAAAACTTCACAAGGCAAGCAATGTGGTCCCTGCCTCTTTTTAGAGATAGGATATTCCCCCTGCTTCCCAGGCTGCTTGTCCTGGTGCACAACCATTGCCTTGATACCACTTGCACATCCCTGGCTTTTAGGCCCTGCTTTAAACCTGGAATTGCCCCAAAAGATGTGACCTGCGGGGGGGGGGGCAGAGGGTGGGGAACAGGGGTAGTGGGTACAATAGGGAGAGAAAAATAGAATTGTAGAGTTGGAAGGGAGCACCATGGGTCATCAAGTCCAACCCCCTTCAATGCAGGAATCTTATCTAAAGAATCCCTAACAGAATGCCATCTAGCCTCTGCTTAAAAGCTTCCAGTGAAGGAGAGTCCACAACCTTCCGAGGTCGTCTGTCCCACTGCCAAACAGCTCTTACCACCAGAAAGTTCTGACCTTTCACCAGAATCTCCCTCCTTTCAATTGGAATCCATAGGTTCAGGCCTCATTCTCTGGAGCAGCAGAAGACAAGCTTGCACCATCTTCTATTGCCTTTCAGTCTCCTCTTCTTCCCTTCTGCTCTCCAGGGGTGCCTGTGGTTCCCGGAACAGATGCCCCCATTTCCTCGCTCAGCGAGGCTCAGGAGTTCTCCAAGACTTACGGGTTCCCCATCATTTTCAAAGCTGCCTACGGCGGAGGAGGGCGGGGCATGAGAGTTGTGCGCAGCTATGAGGTAAGGGCTGCTGCTTTGCTTCTCCTTGGCTTGCGGGGGTAGGGATCTTGCACCCTTCCCACTGGGGGGGCTGTGAGGCTGGGTTGGTAGGTGTCCGGCTCTGTTAAAGTTTCAGGTCAGACATATTGCTTTGTTTCTTGTTTGGTGTGTCTTCAGGAGCTTTCTCTTGAAATCCTGCAACTTTCTATACCACAAGCATTCCGGTTTACATAGCATCCTGAGTTGGCTGTGCCATAGTGCAAAAGTGCCCCTCCGGAGGGCAGTGGCTACTGAGACAACATCCTGAAGGGGATGGTCCGATTGGGACATGAGGGGTGGGGAAAATTTGAGGAGGTGCCCAGTGATGAGACTCAGCAGGTATGGGAGAGCCGCCTCAGGATCCCAGGGTCATCTGAGGTGTCAGAGGAGGCAATTGACAGGCAAGGAATCTGATTCTGGGGAGGGACCCAGTGGGTTGTTACCTTGCCGGCCATTGCCTGTCTCGCCCTCCCTGGCACCGTCTCCAAAGCCAGTCACTGCTGATGAGACTCTGCCCTTCCGGGAAGCGTCCAACACCCAGTCTGGCTCTGATCCATCGCTGTCACCTCCTCTCTTGCCTGGGACACAGAGACGCCAGCACAAACAGTCCCCAGTGTGGAGCTCCCATTTGCAGGCACAAACCCAAGCTGCATCCTGCTTCGAATCATAGAATTGTAGAGTTGGAAGAGTTCCAAATCGTCATCTAGTCCAACCCCCTGCTGTGCCTGTCCCTCTCCTTTAGAGCAGGAGCCCAGGGGGGCGTGCCAACTGTTGGATCGACATTTTAGCTCACCTAGTCGTGCCCTGCGCTGGCTGGTGCTCCTTGCTTTGCTTTCTTCTATAGTAGAAAACAAGATCCAAATTCAAATCCTTCATGCAGCAGGAGCCAAGACAATAGTGTTGGGGAGACATTGGATGGTCCAGCGCAAATCCACCACAAGTGCAGTATTAATGCGTCCATGGCATATTGCAGGATGGCCCCACAAAAAACCAAAACACCAGCCTGCAAAGGACCCTGAGCATATTGCTTGCTTGCAAGAATAAAAAGTGTGTGGGGTAGGGTGTGTGCAAGAAATGGATGGGTCTTACAGAATCTCTCATAAGAGGGATTAGATGCTGAGAAGGCAGGGGAAGTCTGAGAAGGGGCATCAGTGACAGTCCCCAGCTTTCCTTCCATCCTCCCTCCCTCCGTCTTTCATTCTGAGGCCTTGGACAGCCAGTTGCAACAAAAGCATCCCACCTTCCACTCACTTTAACTGCAGATAACACCATTACCATCTCCCTGCAGGAGCTGGAGGAAAACTACACCCGGGCTTTTTCGGAGGCTCTGTCCGCATTTGGGAATGGGGCTCTGTTTGTGGAGAAGTTTGTGGAGAAGCCAAGACACATTGAAGTCCAGATTTTGGGTATGTTTGTGTTTCTTAGGTGAACTGCTGGCAATGAGGGCTGATTAAGGACTATTTCATGTGCCCCTTCCTTTCTTTGTTTCAACCCAGGCAGAAGTGTGCTGTTGCCACAGGCAGGGAGGGAGACAATTTGTCTGGAGGGTTTGGGGCAAGTCAGTACTTCTGCTCAGCTTGCTGAGTTTATTTCCAACTGTTCCCATTCTCAGGGTTCAAGGAGGACAAAAGCATCTTTAAGGCAATAAATAAGTGTGTGTGTGTGTGTGTGTGAGAGAGAGAGAGAGGGGGGGGAGCCTAGTTCACACATCACTTTAAACCACAGATAACTAAACTATGGTTTAAAGGTGAACACACAGAGTTCTGGTGTGTTCTGCTATGGGGCTAAAATTGTGGGCCCTTCACTCCTCCCCTGCTCCTGCTGCTGGTGGTAATTAAGTCATGGTCTGGCTAAGCGTTATATCAGAACCCAGGGCCATAATTTTAGCTCCAAAGCACCAGAACACTGTGCTTTTGCATTTAAACCATAAATCAGCTTACACATGGCTCAGCTATGGTCAAAGTGATGTGTGAACGAGGCCAGAGAGGAAGATATGCGAAAACCAGGCCTGCCACCCAATTTAAAGAAGTCATATAATTGCATGAACTTTAATGAAGTGATTAATTGATTGGTGTTAATGAAACAATAGGTCCGAAGGGAGCTGAATGTTTTGTTATAAGATGGTGCCAGCTGGTGCCAAACTTGGAAGGGGCACTATTTCCTTTGAGAGAGAGAGAGAAAGAGAGAGAAGAAAGGAAAGGAAGGCTAGTACTTGTATTAATGTGAAATAAATATTGGTATTATTAAACAGTGCGCTTCTTGATTACTCAAGGGTGCCTTGTTAGTCTGTCTACAGGCTTGCTTCTTCTTTTTTTTTTTTACTTGATTAATCCAACCAATTAGTTTGCTTGCAAGCTATATTCATAAGAACATCAGAAGAGCCCTTCTGGATCAGGCCAATGGCCCACCTAGTTGAGCAGCCTGTTCTCACAGTGGCCAACCAGATGCCCCACTGGGAAACCAGCAAACAGGACCTGAGCACAAGAGTAGCACACCCCCACCCACCCACCATGATTTCCAGTAAAACCTCCCCTCTGCTCCTCCCTTGGGCAGGTGACAAATATGGGAACGTGGTGCACCTGTACGAGAGAGACTGCTCCATCCAGAGGCGGCACCAGAAAGTTGTGGAGATTGCACCTGCCGCCCACCTCGACTCCCAGCTGCGCTCCAAACTCACCAACGATGCCGTCAAGCTGGCAAAGCAGGTGAGAGCTCCAGAGGACAGCCATGTTCCTTTGTTTATTGCATTTATATTCCAACTTTTTCTCCAAGGAGCCGAAGGTGGCGTACATAGATCTCCCCCCCCCCATTTAATCCACACAACAACCCTGTGATGTTGGCAAGGATGAGAGACTAGACCAATATAACCCAGCAAGCTAAATGGCTGAGTGGAGATTTGAACCCTCGTCTCCCAGGTCCTAGTCTGACGCTCTAACCACTACACTACCACTGGCTTTCTGTTGGGAACACTGCATCCAGGCAAGAGTGCCCTCCATTTTGACCATCTCGGGCTACAACTCCCATCCCCTGCAGCTAGGATGGCTACGTTCTCATCACCCTCAGCATCCTATGGATGTACTGCCTGGGACTGCTGGGAGTTGTAGTCTGAGATGGCCAGGCTGCCCGAGGCTGATAGGAGTTGCAGTCCAAAATGGCTGTGCTGCCCGAGGCAAGTGGAAGTCGCAGTCTAGAACATCTGGAGGGCACCCAGTTGTCGAAAGTCTGATCCAGACAGTATATGGTGGGGAGAGAAGAGCCCCAATTTTGATCCCGTTCTAAGAAATAGGGAGAGGGCTTACTGGAAGGGACATGCTTGGCATACAGAAAGGTCTCCAGACACCATCTCTGGCATCGCTTGTCAAAAGGGTCTCAGGGTTGAGGAAGACCTTTGAGACCCCAGAGAGCTGCCGCCAGTCAGAGCAGGGCCGCTGAGGTAGATCCATACACTTTCGTGCGTTTGGGTGCTTGCCACTGTGTACAAGCACCAGCGTCCTGGGGGAGAGGGATCCTGCTATCACTCGCTCTTGACTGGCAGCCTGGGCTTTTGCGAGACAAACTAAAGTGGCTTCTTGGCCAGGTGCCACCTCTGGGCCATGCATTTACGCTGCTGGCCAGCTCATCTGCAGAGGGATGATGGGGACTCTGCTGCCATCCAGCACCATCTGGATTAATTGCTAAGCCTGCAGCTGAGAATCTGGCAGCTGCCCCCAGAGGGATGTGGGGAGGGGAAGAGGGGGGAGGAGAGAGGAGAGAGGAGGAAGAGAAGGAGGAGGAGGGCTCTCTGGTCTTCCTGGGTTGTGGGAGGTAAAGCCACGCCGTTGCCTTGCCTTGCTGTGAAAGCGCTGCAGCCATAACTTGGAAGTGTCATTCTAGTGTTGATGCATGGATAGGTTTTGAAAGATGCATTTTACCAAACGGTGGGGAGAGGAGGAGATGTGACATATTGGTCATGCTGCCAGCCCCTGCTGTTCTGTGCTGGGATTTGAGCCTGAGCGCCCAAAGGCTCCCAGGATCTGGGTGCACAGATGCTTGCCTGCATCTCTAGAGCCGCAGGAACCCTGTTTCTACAAGGGGCATGTGTGGTCTCTTTTGCAACCGCTGAACCTCATTGATAAGAAGACTAGGAAGAGAATTCAGGAATTTTAGCCTCTGTCCTTCTCTCCCAATCGCTGATGGCAGATCTCCTGGCTTTCAGCTGCACCCTATAATCCATAAAAGAGAAGGTCTGCCTCTTCTCCTGGTTCACAATTCCCTGTCTGGTCCTCCAACTCTATGGTAATTCACAGAGGAGAAAGAGGGGATGGTGGGAAGAGACAACTGAAGAGAACAGACTCCCTCGAAAGGTGGTGGACTCCTTCACTGGGGGCTTTTAAGCAGGGGTGGCAAGGCCTTTTGTCACAGCTTCTTCAGTTGCGATTCCTTCATTTTAGCGGGTTGGACTAGATGACCCCTGGGTTCATCTCCAACTCTACAATTCTGTAGATTGGTTCCATCCTCCCAGCTTTTTCCGCTTGGATCAGTCCCTGAATATGGAGCTAATCGGCTGTCTGAACATCACTGGTGCCTGCGAGAGAAGCTTTTTACAAGCCCCTTCCCAGGTGAAGCAAAAGAGCTCCTGAGCTTTCAATCAAAGTGATGCCCCCATCCCTGGAGGTGCCATTTCCCAGCAAAGACTTGGCCTCTGCTCTCTCCTGACTAGGACACCGGCAGCACAGGGAATTGAGTTCAGTGGCTCATGCCAGAACAAAGTAACACACACACACCTACCTCTGTTTGGAGCTCCAATAAGCTGCCTGGGAGTCTCTCTATTCAGCGGCTCTTAAAGGGGATATAAGTGCATCCGTAGACTCCTCTCCCCAATCTGTGCCACAGGTTTCCTTACAACTTGCCCTCCACGCCAGGGATGTGAGCAAGTCTCCCTGTTTCTGTTCTGTGTCAGTGCTGTGTGTGCTTGGCCCTCGGACTGTTCTCTCCCAGCAGGACTGCTCTGGTGTCCTTAAGGAATATCTTTCCCAGCCAAACAATATTTTGGCTTCAATGAAAAAAAGGAATGCTATTGTCCAAAACCCGGAGAGCCACTGCCACCCCGTGTCGGCAGTACTGAACTAAATAGACCAATGGTCTGATGTAGTATAAGGCAGCCTCTTCCGTTCATATCAAGGGCAAGTTAGAAGTGGACCGGCCAGGTATCTGGCAGCTTTCAGGGAGGGAGAGTGATGTTCTTTGCTGGAACAAGCGATGCTTAAAAGGACCTTGGCCATGCCGACCTCACTTTACAGCAGGGAGATGGATGTGTGTGGGTCTTCACTGTTGTGAAGCTGTGAAGCTATTGGGAGAAAAGGCTGAAGAAAGGCAAGGTTTGTTTGTGTGTTTGGCCTTGACATGTTTCTGACAGAGGTGCAATTATTATTATTATTATTATTTCCCAGCATCCTTTGCAAGTGTGTCTTCTCATGCCTGCCTGCCTGTGTACAGGCATGGACCCAGTTATGCTTTTGTTTTATTTACCTCTTCTGACCTACCGTGTGCAAACAGTGTGTGCCATCTTTGTCGGAGACCTGGGAAGACAGAGGAATTCTCTCCCCACCCAGAGCTCTGCTCCTCGCACAGTGACAAGCGACAGGAAGGCACAGAGCAATTAAGGGAATGAGCACACCGGCGTAATGAATTGTACAGGAAGCAGGCCTTTTTTAAGGAGATGAGCTGGAGCTCAGTGGCAGAGTATCTGCTTGGCAATGCAGAAGGCCCCAGATTCATTCCCCAGTGGCATCTCCCAAGTAGGGCTGCGAGTGACTCTTGCCTAAACAGTAGACAGTACTGAGGAAGATGGGTCAATGGTGTTACTCAGCATAAGGCTGCTTTCTATTTGCTTCTGCTCCCCTCCCCATTTTTTTTGTATGGTAACAGCATATTTTTGGGATGGGGGGAGGGGACAGCTCTGCAGAGAACCAGGTTGGCAGAAGCACCATTGTTGCAGCCAGAGTTCAGGGCTCGAGTCAACTCAGCTGAGGAACGTTTGGGAAATGGGACTTGATGATCATTTATTCCAACCCCTAAATTAATGCCGAGTGTCAAAATGAGGCAGTGGCCTCTGATTCTCTGCATGATTGGCAGGCTCTTCCAGAAGTCTTTCAGCACCCTGTCTCAGCAGCCGGCCAGATGCTCAAGGAACCTTCCCGTCAGAGCAGAAAGGCAAGGGTCCTCCCCAGCCTTTCACCCCCAGTATTTGGTATTCTAAGGTAGACACTCTCTGTACATACAGATTCCATTTTGCTATGTTGGCTAATAGCCGCTGAAGACTTCCTGCTCCATCGTGCATTTGTCTTATCATTTTGAAAGGCTTTTAGCTCCCAAAGGAAGGAAATTCCATCCTTTTGCATTGTGCGAAGAAGGACCCATCAGTGATCTGAATTCTAGCATGCTGAGAGCAGAGAGAGGAGTCTCACTCTTTCTCTCTTCTCCCTAAAGACCAAGCACAAAGGGAATTGGGATGGGGGAGGGGGAGAAGAGCATTCCTGTCCACTGATTCTCAGCGGAGTGTTTCAAGGTCAGTTCACCATTAGCAAGACCAAACGGTTGATGCAAGATGTTGTCAGGAAGGTGAGGCATATATGGAGGGTGTTTAGCCAAGGGATCTCAGTGGCAGCTCCGTGTCCCAAGGCAGTAGCTCAACAGGGGCTTGCAGGAGGTGTGTGTGTGTGTGTGTGTGTGTGTGTGTGTGTGTGTGTGTGTTGCCTTCATGTTGCACTTGCAGTTCTCTTCGGATCATATGGCTGGCCACTATCATAGACAGAACACTGGGGCTTGGGTCTCGTCCAGCAGGGCTTCTTAAGGAAAATCTTTCCCAGCTGAACAATATTTTGGTTTCAATGTAAAAAATGAAGTAGAACCACCACCCCTATTAAAAAAAATGGCAGATGCTGCATTCAGGAACCACCTTTGCTGGGCCTTGCCAAGGTTTGCTCCTGTCCTGTCTCTTGCTTGAAGATGCAGCGCCTGGACTCTCTTGGCTGTATTATGGCTGAAGGCTTTATTACAGAATTCACCGCAATGGCCAAATGTTGATCGGCTTACAAGGTGCACAAGTCAGCAGTTATATTGAAGCTCTAAAAGGTTCCTGGCTAGGTGTAAGCTAAGATGTTGTCCCAATACTTGGCACTCCAACTGAGCTCCCCTTTTGAAGAGTGTGGCAGACTGAGACATTCACACGGTTCCTGTCCTGAGCCTCGGGACTGGGGAAAGCAAACTGGCATTCCTGAGAGTAGCTTGGGTCTATAGCATCAAAGAATTGTAGAGGTGAAAGGGACCCCGAGGGTCATCTAGTCCAACCCCCAGCAATGCAGGATCCACAACTAAAGAATCCCTGACAGATAACCCTCCAACCTTTGTTTTAAAATCTCCGATGAAGGAGAGTCCACCACCGTCCGAGAGAGTCCGTTCCACTCTCAAACAGCTCTTAGTACCAGAAATTTATTCCTAATGTTTAGTCTGAATCTCCTTTTCCTGTCATTTGAATTTGTTGACTTGGGTCCTACCCTCTGGAGCAGCAAAAAAGAAGCTTGCTCCATTTCCCATCATCTCACACTCTTTTCCACGCTAAACATACCCAACTCCCTCAACCGTTCTCCTTAAGGCTTGGTTTCCAGACCCTTTATCATCTCAGTCACCCTCCTCTGCACACCTTCCAGCTTGTCAATATCCTTCTTAAACTCTGGTGCCCAGAAATGGACACAGGACTGCACGTGGGGTCTGACCAAGGCAGAACAGAGTGGTACTATTACGCAGCTTGATCTGGACACTTGCCCTGCGACCCCATCCTTTAAGGCAGAGTTGCTGCAGCCAACCCAAGCCATGCCCACCACTGAGTCTTTCTGTGCCTTTGTCAGGTGCTTTTGCCTGGCTGAAATGTACCTTTGAACTGGGGCAGTGCCTGGGACTTGGCATCAATGGAGGGGTGCATGTGTGCAGAAACCTGACGCTGGCATGGCCAAAAGTTGGCCCACTGCACAATGGCGAGAGTCGCATCCATTGTGCCACCCACTTTTGCTCCTTGTTGAATAAGGGAACCGTCATATCTTGAGCTTTACAAGGTGGGAATAGATTAAAAGGTAAAACAACCCCCCTGCCCAGGAAAGAATGAGGGGAGTCAAGATCAGAATTCCACAAAGGGGCAGGGAGGAGTTGGACTGATTCCTAATCCTGCTTCCAGTTGGACATCTCGTTTATTTACCTGTGGATACCCATCCCTCTGACCTGGCCCCAAAACTGTGCCTCTGTGGCGTGCTGGTCACTAGAGGGCAGTGTGGTTGCTCCTCAGACAGACAAAGCTCCTCCCTTGCCTCTCCGCCCCCCTCACAATGCTCCTATACCCTTAAAATGCATTGCTAAACAGCTCCAGCAGGAAGATCCATCCACTCTCCCCCACAAAGACACATCCTTCCTCCTATTTTTGTTTAAATGGCAGCATGGGGGGGGGGGAATGGACTGAGCTGCAGCCTTGGCTTGAGGGGCAAACCGCACCCCTGAAACCTGGAGCAACAAACCCTCTCAACCTTGGCTGTATTAATAAAAACTTCAGGGTGTTATATATGATTGCCAGGATCAGCTGACTTGGAGCTGCTTGCCCCAGTGACTTAGAGGCTGTTGGCGCTGTGGGTGATAGCACTTCGTAATCTCTCCCTCCCTCCTTCCCTCTCTCCCTCCCTCCTAATAGTTCTTTGGGGGATTGTGGGGATGGGGGGGGAGAGAGAGAGAGACTTGAAGCATAAGTAGAACAGCTGGATGGGAAAGACAAGACAGCATTATTTCTTTAATTTGCTGCATTTAAATCCTCCCGATTCTGCAGCAGAGCTCAAGGCAGCACCCGTGGTTTGTGTGTGTCTGTTCCCAGACTGTCTGTTCCCTGGCCAGCCTCACTTACATGTTTGTTTAAAAGCATTTCTAAACCACATAACATTTAAAAATCATCTCTATGCATCACACAATAGAAAAGAAAGCAATAAGCAGTATCTTTAAAAACAAAACTCTGCAAGAACATGAGTAGAATCTGCTTGATCAGGCCAATGTCTAGCATTCCTGTTCTCTCAATTCCCAACCCAGATGCCTGTGGGAAACGAGCAAGCAGGATTCGAGCACGAGGGCACTCTCCCCTCTGGTATTCAGAATTTGTCATTTGTCATTATTTACTTACTTCATATACTGCCCTTTATCTGGGGATTGCTTCCCCTCTCCCCCTTTTGAAGACAACGTTTGCCCATCTCCACTTGTGCAGCATCTCATCTGTTTCCCAAGGATTCTTAAAGATTTCAGGCAGCGGCTCTGAAATAACACCTGCTGGTTCTTCCAGCACTCTGGGATGTAATTCCTCTGACCTTGGAGACTTGAACTTATTTAAAGCAGCCTCTAGTTAAAAGTTTCTCTGAGAGCAAAGCTGGGAAAGATCCTGACCCCTCTTATCTAGAGATGACTAGGATCAGATATCGGGTTTTTCTGACCCAGCAAGCTTCAGGTTAGAGTGGGATTTTGAACCCAAGGTGAGCCAGGTCCAACCCTGGCACTCTGAACAACGGCACTCCATGCAACATTTTTATTTATTTTTAATTTGTTCATACAATTTGTATGCTGTTTGATTGTGTTAAATAAAACAAAAACCACACCAACCCTCAAGGTGGTTTACAAAGAGAATAACATTACCAGTAAAAGGAGTAAAAAACCAACTCTTTTAAAACTTTCAAAAGATAAAACCAGCAATAAAATAAAAGCAGATTAAAACACATGCCAGCATTCTACATATCTGTACATACTTACATATCTAGGTGGACTTGTCTAAACAGAAATGTCTTTAGCAGGCACTGAAAATAGTACAGTAAAGGCTCCTGGCTGATGTCAATAGGCAGGGAGTTCCAGACTGTAGGTGCTGCCACACTAAGAGATTGATTTCTTATAAATGCAGTGTTTCCTAAGAGAACGGGCCAAGGAGGCTGCAATCTGAATGTCTCTGATGGTGGAGGCAAAGGGGTTGTGTGGAGTGGGCAGGAAATGGAGAAGCTTGTCTGGTGAGGAATGAATACAGGCAAATGCCACTTGGGCTCTCCTGTCCTTTAGAGTGTGTGTGTGGGGGGGGTGAGGATCAAGTAGATTTGGCATTAAAGCGAGAGCCATCATCTGTGTTCTCCACACTGTTAACATTTTAGGCTTGCTTTTGAAAAACAGCTTGAGTTGGGTTGTCAGGCATCCCCCCCTTCTGGCTTGCCAAGTCACATCCGGAAGGCGCATGACCTGGAAGCTCCTTTGCAATGGCAAAGCCCTTTTCTTTCCTAATTGGGCTTTTGCCTTTGATTCCCCCCCTTTCCCCCTGTAATCTGCAGCTTGTTTTCGGGCCTGCTTTACCCTGCCTGTCTTCAGCTTCCCAGTTTTCTGTCACTCTCCAGGCCCTTCTCAATCCCTTGGGTACTCGCAAGCTGGCAAAATCTCTCTCTTTCACTTTCAGGGCTGCCAACAAACTATCCCATGGCTCCGCCTGGCTAAGCCCACATATCCAGGACTGACATTTGGTTTGCCACTTTTTTGTGGGGGGAGGGGGAGGGGAAGCACTTCTGTGTCTTGAAGGCAGAAGGTCTCTGGCTTCCATCGACTCCAGCCAAAACAGCCATGCTGGCTGGGTCTTATGGGAGTTGTAGTCCAGAACGTCTGGAGAGCGTCTGACTTAGATGGCGAAGCAACTGGGCAGGGAACAAGCCTTGTATGCAGAAGGTCTGCGGTTCCGTTCTCAGCATCTCTGGTGAAAATGAAAGAGCCTGGTGAGGCCAACGTTGTCATGGCTCCTGTGGTGACAAATGAGAAGGAGCGGTCCTGGCAGGATCCACCAGAGAGAGAGGAAGTGTCGAAGGAGATTGAGGAGACTGTTGGCGGGGAGGGTGGTCAAAGTAGCCCACCAGGAGACATCCCTGCCCAGTTGCTGCTTCTAGATGCCCCAAATGCAATTCTTGAGAAAGGGGGTAAATGCAGTATTCACTATAGCACACAATTCAAAACTGCACTCAGAAAACATGGTAAAGCCTATGCTTGTTTGATTCCTTGTTTATTTCTAGATGCAGGGTGCGTTACTTCACGACTTCCCCCTTGCTCTGCTACAAGTTCCCCAGGCTTTAAAACATGTAACTCATAATGAGACAAGATAGAAATTAATGTATGTATATATTCTATTGTTAGAGACAACTCCATTCATGAAGAAGGTTCGAAACAAGTTAAAAGCCTGGGGAACTTGGCTTATAAGTCTGGGGAACTCAGTGTGGTTCAGAGCTGCTGCTGCTGATGCCTCCTCTGTCACCTCGGACTTGGAGACACCAGCATAGCCCACCAGAGAAAGTTCCCGTTGGCTTGCCCTGCCTAAAGAAACATCCCAATTGTCACACTGAAGTTGTGCCTGCCCTGCTCCTTTACCGTGGGAGACAAGGGAATGTGTCTCTTGCTGGATCAACTTCTCAGCTTGCTTCACCATGAAGAACACCGTTGTGCCATTGGACCCTATTTTGCTCCATACCATGCTGGAACCTAGAAATCTGCCTTATCCTGAGTCAGACCATTGGTCCATCTAGCTCAGTATTGTCTACATGGACTGGCAGGATTTTGGATTCTCCTCGCCCTACCATGGCTTGAACCGGGGACCTTCTGCATACACAGTGGATGCTCTGCCCCTGAGCTGAGGTCCTTCCTCATACCATTTTGAGCATTTTGGCAGTTCTTCATCCTCCAGTGAGAGCCGGGATGCTTAAAAGACTTGCTTCTGCACTGTTGACTGTGTGGCCTGTATCTTGAGTTACGTACATGCTGATTTTTGGAATGAAGCCTCCGGGAATTCTTGAGCCGAGAGTCCGAGGACTATGCCTGAGAGCTGGAGCCAAATGGAATCCCCATCCAAATAGCTCTTGAGTACAAGCTGGCAGCAGCCCAAAGACCCGACAGGCCTTCCTGCCATGCTTATGGGCTTCCCTGCAGCACCTGGCTGGCTGCTGTTGAAGACTGCTGGGCTTCAGTCCAATTCACCAGGGCTCATTGGAGTGCAGAAAACTTCAGATTCCGCCTTCAGTATCTTCTTTTAGAACTCAGGTGGGAAAGCTAAAGCCTGAGGGCTCCATCTGGCCCTCAGGCTAATTTTGTGCAGGTGAGGGGAGGTCGGAGAGAGAGAGAATTGAAAAGGATGGAGCGGGGGGGGTCCCCCCTGCAAGAAAGCAAGAAAATTGGACCCCTGTCAAGGGTGATCTTCACTCCACAAAGCAACATTCAGGGGAGATTAAAGAAAGCCCTTCTTCATTCAGTGTGCATAGTTAGACTGTGAAACTCACTCCCACTGGACTCAGTGATGACCACCACCTTGGATGGCTTTGAAAGAGGAATAGATAAATTCATGGAAGAGGAGGTTATTGGTGGCCATTGGCCTCGATGGCTGTGCTCTGCCTTTGTGGTCACAGGCAGTAACGCTTCTGAAGACCAGTTGCTGAAAACCACAGCAGCTCAAATCCTGTATGCAGGATTCCTAGCAGAGGCATCTGGTTGGCCATTGTGAGAACAGGATGCTGGACTAGATGAGCCATTGGCCAGATCCAGAAGGCTCTTCTGTTGTTCGTACCTGCCGGGTGTGGTAGAACATGAAGATGGAGAGAGGGAGAAGGGGCTGTTTCCCACAAACCTTTGACTCCTTACTCTGCCCACCTATGGCATTGGCTTTGCCCACCTCTAGCACATTTTCCTGAGGGGATGCAGCCCTTAAGACAAATACAAGAACAACAGCGCCTTGCCCTTAAATGATCTTGGGAGTTGCGGCTGGCCACCTATGTTGATAGGAAGTTGAGCAGACAACTTTGAGCTCCACCGGGATGCTTCATGTTTTTTAACCACCACGGTCTCTTCCTGTCTGTCTGAATGTCTTAGAAAATAATGTCTTAGAAAATGGGACAGCTAGAAGGGCAGAGTCTCAAGGCTTATTTTGGAGCTTTTCTGTCAAAGGAAAACGAGGACAACCAAGCAGACTGGAAAGGCTGCGATAATGGCGTCAAAGCCGCCGGAGCAGTGATGAAGACGCACAGAGGCAAGGACTCAGCCCACTGAATGCCGCCGCTGCCTACTTCTGTTGAAGTCCCCGTCTAAAGGCAGAACAGGAAGCCACACTTAAGGTACGCTGGAGCACAGCATCTCATAAGTGGGCGAGAAAATGTCAGACGTACCTAAAGCTGCCAGTCAGGATTCCAGGGGCAAGAGGAGTTTTGGATTGCTATTTTGGAGTGTTTAAAAAAACACACACAAAAACCCCTGGTTTGCAAATCATATTGAGCTCAAGGTGCGCAGTGAGGCAGCCAAGTTTGCTGATGATACGGAATTGTTCATGGTGGTTAAAACAAAAGAGGGATTGTGAAGAGCTCCTAAAGGATCTCCCCAAAGTAGATAAATGGGTGGTAAAATGCAGTTCAGTGTAATCAAGCATAAAGTCATGCACATTGGGGCAAAAAAGGGTCTTAATTTCATATATATGTCTGTGGGGTCTGTACTGGCAGTGACTCGCCAGGCACCAGAGGAGGTATTGTGTCAGCCCTCCTCACCCTACATGACACCTGATGATGAATGGTTCTGTGTTAGTTTCTGAAGATGCTACTCTTCTCACTTCATATTATGGAGACCTGAGGGAACCTCAGTGCCTAGAAGGGCCTTTTACCAACTACAGCATCTGCAACATCTGCAATTGTTGCTGGACCAGGAAAGCTTGGCCACAGTGGTTCATGCATTGGTTACTTCAGAATTGGATTACTGCTGTGTGCTCTGTGTGGGGCTTCCCTTGTCCCTGATCCAGAAGCTGCAGTTAGTGCAGGTTGCTGCAGCATGATTGCTGACAAGTGAGACCCAGTCAGCGAATAACATCTCTGCTCAGAGATCTGCACAGGTTGCTGATTTGCTATTGGGACAAGTTCAAGGTGCTGCTATTATTCTATAAAGCCCTTAACTTGGGACCAGTTTACCTGCACGATCGCCTTACCCCATATATGCCCACTCAACCACTTTGATCTGCAGAACTGGCACTGTTATAGGTGCCTTGTAATACTGTACTTGTTCCACATTTGTAAGAAATTAGTCTTTTAGTGGGGCAGCACCTACATTCTGGAACTCCCTGCCTCTGGACATCAGGCAGGCTGCTTCATAGAGCTCTTTTTTCAGTGCCTAAACATTTGTGTTTAGACAGATCTCCTGAGGCATGTAGAATATTGATGTGTGTTTTAATCTGTTTTTAGATTATCATTAATGTTCATTATTTTTGAAATTGTTTTAATTCATGGTTTTAAAACTGATTTTACAGGTAATTTTGTCGTTTTCTTCTTTTTGTAAAGCATTTTGGTGTTGTTGTTTTTTACAATCAAGCAGGTGATGATAGTAATATTATCTTTTAGGGAGCCTGTTGGCAGCTAGAATCCACAGCTGATACCAAGGAGTTCCACAGACCTTGGAAATTGCCCTTAATGGATAAATTAACACAACAAATCCATTCTTCAAACAGTGGCCCACAAAGAGACAGTTTTGTCGAATGTTGGTTTCTGTTTATTTCACTGGCCACTCAGGGCTTGTCTCTGAAACACATTTCAGCTCTTTGCAAATGGTTTTGGTCAGATGTCCTGACTTCAACAGTCTCTGGTATAACGGAAGCTAGATAGTTTCTGATCATATTTGTTAGCTTCTGATCTGGTCTTCCTAAGGTTGTCATAAGTGCCCATTGTACATTCCTTCCCCTACCCACCCTTCCTGTTTACTGCCTGGCTCACATTCTGTTTTCTGTAGTAGTAGTAGTAGTAGTAGTAGTAATAATAATAATAATAATAATAATAATAATAATAATAATAATATAATAATAATAATAATAATAATAATAATAATATCATGGGTGGCAGGGTTGTGAAATACATTTGCCTGGGATAGTGGAGGCCTGCTGCTTATCAGAACAGAAAGTAATGATATTGGATTAGACCAGATGAGTGATATTTGGCTGCCTCCATGCCTCATGCTTTCAGAAATTCCCAGGTTCAGTTTCCTAAGCAAAAGGGTCACAGCTCTGATGGCTATCCATCAGAACAGATTGTGCCGAGTTGGGCACAACAGGCAGCAATGGTGAGGAGAGGGGTGGCGCCAGCTTGGAGTTCCTGGAAGGTACAGTGATATACTAATGCTGTAACCTTGGTGGTGACCTGATCCATGGTGATGTCTACCACCAAGGATGATGGAGATCCATAGGCTGGGGTTCTGGAGCAGATGGGAGGATAAGATCAGTTCAGGGCCTTGGACAGCGACCAAGGTGCTGCTTTGGGACCATGGACAGCAGCCCTGCAGTTGTGACCGGAAGAGCATGCTGTCTCATCTGGGGCCTTGTCTTGGGCCTAGAAAGCACAAGTCTGAATGGTTTACTGCTTGTCCCCTGCTTTCTAGACATTGGTCAGGTGGGTTTGCCACTTCCCTGCTAATTTCCCCTGGAAAACCCACTCTTCAGTGCTAAATCAGAGCAAACATCAACCTGGCGAAAACTCAATTGACGTTTGCTCTGATTCAGCACTAAAGATTGGGTTTTCCTGGGAAATGTGGATAAGCCCTGGGTCTTGGATTGAGTCTGGGCTTTATAGTCCGGGCTTGGTATTCAAGACAATAGCCCTGCCCCCTAACTACATCTGTCCAGCTAGGAGGCTGGTGCCTTTTCTTGCAGTTGGTACCTTTGTCCTCTCAGTGGGATTTCAACAACAACAACTCTGGGGAAAGAAAAGAGCCCCCAAGTTTGACTTCTTGGCAGCCTTGAAAAAGTATCAAAGGTGTCCTTCTTGTCTGAATTTCTGGACCACTGGACCATGTCGGATTCTCAGGTGACTGGTTGCTTGATACACGAACTCCCTCCCATGGAGCTGCATCAGCAGCTCCAAGAAGAGGCAGAAGGAACATCTATAGTCAGATGTGACCGAACTCACCCAAGGAACAGATTAAGGTGCTATTTTTACACTGTTGCTGCGCCATGCATTTAAATCCCTGGGGTGGAAATTGAGTTTTGCGACTCAGCAGAGTGGGAATAGAGTGGGAATAGACATGGTTTGGTGCCCTCTGGGGGCGGTAGGTTGCGACCCCCCAAGCAATTTCTTCCTCTTGGCAAACACCTGGTTTTGGCAGGGAGGAAGAATAACTCTGCTCAAGGTTTGCTCAAGGGAGGTTGTAGAAGGATATCTTGGAAGGGTTGCCATCAGTAGGCTGCTTCTGAAGTTGCCGCTGTACATGCAGTGCTCCTCATTTCGATTTTCACATGGCAGCTGGTACCTCCCGAGTTCTTGTGCATTTTCCTCCTGTCCTTACTGCTGACTGAACAAAAACCTGTCCTTTGTTCAAAACCCAAGCTGCTGGTCCTCATTGTTGCGTGGAATTTTGCAGAATGTTTCCCAGTGATCAGAAACATGTGAGGTCCTAGTCTGTGATCTGGTCACTGAACTCTGCACCAGCTTCAGTTTCTGAACCTTCTTGAAAGGCAGCCCCACATATAATGCATAGCAGTAGTCTAACCTCAAGCTTAGCAGAGTGCATAGACAAGGTCTGTGCATAGACAGATTATCCACATTCAGATAGAGAAGCAATGATGGCCACCAACCTAGATGCTTTAAAAGAGGACTGGACAAATTCATGGAAGAGAAGGCTATCAGTGGCTACTAGCCATGATGGCTGTGCTCTGCCTCCAGAGTTGGAAGCAGTAATACTTCTGAATACTAGTTGCTGGAAAACAAAGGGGAAGGAGAGTACTATGGTGCTTGGGTCCTGCTTGGTTTCCTACAGGCATCTGGCTGGCCACTGTGATGACAGGGTACTAAACCAGCTGGGTCATGGGCCTGATCCAGCAGGCTCTGCTTATGTTCAGCAGGGCTACCAAAGAAAGCTGGCAGCAGACATTCCTTGCCAATGTAAGGAATCCAGGAGTATCCCCAAACTGTGGACCTGCTCCTTTCAGGGGAGTGTGACCTCAACCAGAACTGGCTTAACACCAGTCAGGGGATCTATCCAACAGTACAAAATACACTAGTAAATACGTTTGTATTTGCTTCCAGTTGAGCTACCGCTCATCATCTCTACCCATTGGGCTAAGGGAGGCATCTTTGACAGCTTTAGATGCAATTTTAAAGGGGTGGGTGGGAAGGAAAAAAACAGTTTCAGCTCTACCAACCTAACCCCAGACAGCCCCTGCCAATCACCTTCCCTAAGGAGGGATCATGCCAGCAGATTGGATGCATTATGCACATCTGGCAGGACTGTGTGTCTCAGCCTCTGTTTTGTATTATGCACAGGGATCTTATTTATTTTATTATTTATTCATAAAAAATATTTATATACCAACTGTATTACAAATATATCATAGCAGTTTACAACAGTATAAAACATAAAGCCAGACAATAAGAAGTTTTTTTTTTTAAAAAGAAGTAGTTAAAAGCAAAAAGAGATTAAAAAACGAACATCAGTAGAGCATAGCTCAGTCGGTAGAGCATGAGACTCTTAATCTCAGGATCATGTGTTTGAGCCCCATGTTGGGTAAAAGATTCCTGCATTGCAGGAGATTACCTTTGTGGTCCCTTCCAACTTTACAGTTCTATGATTGTGAGGGATGTACTCTTAATTGCCTGCAAAGGCCTGGTGGAATAGAAAAGTTTTTAGCAGGCATTTTAAAGCTGGGACAGAAGGCACCTGCCCGAATCTCTAGTGGCAAAGTGTTCCGCAGGAATGGGCCAGTGACACTAAAGGCTCAATTTCTCATTGTTTCTCAAGCAAGCCTCACCAACTCGGGGAACAACCCAATATGCTCCTGGAGAGGATCTCAGTGATAATAGTGGTTCAGGCAGTCCCTGAGGTATCCTGGACCAAAATTGTTCAGGGCTTTGTAAATCAATACAAGAACCTTGAACCTTCTCACTCGAGGGGGCAGAGGGTTCTGGAGGCAGGTGCTGGAGCGCCTGTTTTCTCTCCAGCCCAGCCTCTCTGCCCAGCCTCTGAGCTTTCACCACCTGTTGCCCAGAAATTTCTAGCCCTATCTATGTAGCCATGAAGTCTGGAAACCTGCTTTAAAAAAAATTAAAAGAAGGATGGCGGTATTTGTGCTGTACCAATTTCTGCTGTGCAAGTGGCCTCTCCTCTATTTGCGCCCAGGGCTAATTCCTTCTTGTGCCTGCAGGTTCTTTGGGAGGCATAGCTTTCACTGCCCCCACACCATCCTGCTCCCTCCCCCTCACAGGTGCTGCCTGCAGCTGTTAAAATTCAGGACCCGCCAGTTGCTCCTTAGCTAAAACATCAGTAATGACTTCCACGCTTCATTATTCTCTTTATGGTTGTCTGGCTAGGCGGCCTGGCTCCCTGACTGAGATTTAAATACACAGTTAATCCATATTCTCCCTCTCTTCTGCTTTTAATTCTGATCCAGAAATCGAACTCTCTTGGAAGAGGATTACAGAAACCTTCTAGCCACCCCCATCCTTCGCCTCCTCCTCCTCCTGCTTGCTGGTCTCCCCCCAGACTCCTCTAAACTCGCAGGCTCAGGACCTTTCTATCTATCTTAATTAGTAAGCTCAGGGTCAGAACTGCAGCGAAATTCGTGTGTGTCCTGGGCTTTAAGCGCTTTTCATCCAAATCCTCTCGCACCTTCTCTGCTCCCCTGTCATCTCCAAAGCTGTCTCTTCAAGGTCATCTCTACACTTATGTCTCCAGTCAAGATGGCCTGGGGTTTCTCAGCTGGCAAAAGCTCTTTGCTGGCCTGAATGTAAGAGAGCCTTGCAGGATCAGACCAAAGATCCATCGGAGTCCAGCTTTGCGCTGTGGCCAACCAGATGCTTCTTGGAAGCCTGTCACACCCTCCTGTGCCCAAGCGCACCAATTTAGGAGCAAGAGATCACCAATCCCCTTTTGCTTGGAACTCACTGGAACTGAGTTCCGGCACCCCTCAGATGAGTGCCATTGCCATTAAAAGAGAACAAGGGGCCATTCATGGTGAGTTCCAGCACCTCTTGGATCAGGTCCATGGCCCATCTAGTCAGAGATCCTCTTCTCACAGTGGCCAACCAGATGCCTCTTCTGGGAAACCTGCAAGCAGGATTGAAGCACAAGAGTTCTCTCCCCTGCTGTGGTTTCTAGCAACTGGCATTCAGAAACATTGCTGCCGTCAGCTGTCTAACTGCTGATATTCTGCTGCCACCCTATAGACGCTGCTTTATCAGACCGACTTTGTCACAGCCTTGATAGCTTGGCCAAAGATGAGACGTGCTTCGAACAAACAAATCTGTATCATTATACTAACGGCTGAATATAGTATGTGTTTGCTTTCAGTAACAGGGTTTGGGGTACTTTGTATTTCGTAGCATGTGCTTATGAGTCTAGTCCTAATGCAAACCCTAATCCTGTCCTATCCCCTACTTCTCAACACTCACACCAGCTACTCTTCTCCTTTGCTCCCCAATATCTAACTGCCACTTTCCCTCAAACACACCTGTTCTAACTGCCACGTTTCCAGTCAATCAGCACATGACACACCCCAACATCCCATGCCTCTCTCACACACACCCTCCCAATACTCATGAACCTTCCTTCCTTTCTTACAAATATCTGCTTGCATAACACTTTGCTGTATGCCTCTTGATGTACAGACTTGCACAAGTCAGTAAAATGGCAAATACTATGAAGTCCCTGAGAAGTGAAGGAAGGCAGCACCAGCCCCTTCGTGCCTTGGGTCTCACATAGTTACACTGGAACCAGTGTTTGTGGATTTGGCATATTTATGGGCAAATGTGTCCCAAGAAGCTCATGGGTATCATAATGAAGTCATTTAAAAAAGAAAAAAGGAAGAAAAAGAAATAGTCAAACTCACAAGAAGAGAAGGCACTGCAGAGCACAGGAGTGAGGTGAAGTGCTAGCACAAAACGTCATTCAAACACTTTAAAACCTTGGACAACTGAAAAAAGGGTTTCCACCCTAAGAATGCATTACCTTTTAAAGCAACTATATTGCAGTTGCAGCTCATGTTCAACTTGGGAACAACCACTATGGCTGCAGTCCTAAGATGGGTGGGTGGTGGAAGTGAGGGCATTTGGGCCACCTCATTCTGGACCCTGCTTGGGTCATAGGTCACGGCATGGCAGAACTGAGATCAGGGAGTACATGGTTCAAGGCCTTTGAGGCGGGGGCCCTGCGCCTGTGGAATTTGCCTCTGAATGAAATCAGGGAAAGGCTGCAGGCATAAGGTCCCAGGTTCAATCCCTGATAGCATCTCCAGGAAGGGCTTGGGGTGGGATCTTGCTTGAAACCTTGGAGAACCACTGCCAGCATGGTGGAGAGCCAGCATGATATAATGGTTAAGAACAGTGGACTCGTAATCTGGTGAACCGGGTTCACTTCCCCACTCCTCCACATGCAGCTGCTGGGAGACCTTGGGCTAGTCACACTTCTCTGAAGTGTCTCAGCCTCACTCACCTCACAGAGTGTTTGTTGTGGGGGAGGAAGGGAAAGGAGATTGTTAGACTCCTTTGAGACTCCTTAAGGGGAGTGAAAGGTGGGATATCAAGTCCAAACTCCTCCTCCTCCTCCTCCTCTTCTTCTTCTTCATGCTAGATGACCCAAAAGTCCCAACAAGTTTGTTCCAACAAGTCTGTCCCAACAAGTTTCCAAGTGGACACTGAAGATAGGCCTCTGCCACACGTATGGAGTAGCCTTCTGATGGGGCACTCCTGCTTTGTTCTGCTTACACTGACTTCTATTGTTGTGCTAGGTTGACTGTTTTATTGCATTTTCTAAGTTTCAGGTGCTGGCATGCCTCAAAAGTGTTTAGTACTGTTATTGTATGCTGTGTTTGCTGCCTTGCAACATTGCTCTCCTATAAAGTAGTATAAAAGTCCACTAAATAAATTAAATCATAGTGGCCTGCCCTCGCGGGGCTGCTGTAAGGATGGTGGGATTGATGTGCCAGCAAAACTATATGGGAAAGGGTTGCACAGATTCCTAATTTGGGCTTTTTCAGCTCTCCTCTCTGTTTGGGCCAGGCTGTTGCCATAGCCTCCCTGCCTTTTCAATGCCCTTCGCCTCTTGCTCATCCTTGTGTGTGGATTCTGCGTGCGTTCTCTGAGCCTCTCTGCTAAATATTTGATCTGACAGCAGATCACTCTGGTCTGTGGGTTTAATGGTGCGTAGCCTGGCGCCTCTGTATTTACTGAAGGGACCGAGGCGAGGGAGAGGGGCGCCATCCTCAGCTTGCTGCATCTTGCCAGGCATAAAGGATGAACGCGGGGCTAGTAGTCGGGAATTATCCTTCCCATCTCCCCCGCCCTCCGTTTGCGAAAACTGCTTCAGCTTCCGCTACCCCGCCATTGCCGTCCGTGCGTTCAGCTGCGCTCGCTCCAGAGGAGAGCAATCTATCCCTGGGAAGAAAACCTTGAATCTTTAATTACTTGACTACTCAGACAGGAGAAATAAATCGCTAGCACTTGGCCTTGGTTCCCTGAGTTTCTGTGCCCTCCAACGCGAGGGGAGCGAAAGTTGACGAAAGCGGGACTCCCTGCCCCGGCAGCATCTGGGCTTCTTGCTTCAGGGACAAGTGGGCCCTCTCCTGCTCCTGCCGCAGCTCTCAGTGGAGGATGAAGAACTCAAGTTTGGAGGACTCGGTTTCTGCCAAACTCTTTAATGCTGACATCAGTACGGTAAAGAAAGAGATTCAGAAGCAATGCAGGTGGTGTGGCTGTATAAGCCATGGGTAGGCAAACTAAGGCCCGGGGGCCAGATCCTGCCCAATCGCCTTCTAAGTCCAGCCCACGGAAAGTCCAGGAATCAGCATGTTTTTACATGAGTAGAATGTGTCCTTTTATTTAAAATGCATCTCTGGGTTATTTGTGGGACATAGGAATTTGTTCATTCCCCCCCCCCCAATATAGTCCGGCCCCCCACAAGGTCAGAGGGACAGTGGACCTGCCCCCTGCTGAAAAAGTTTGCTGGCCCCCGGTAAGCTATTGATCCAAGAAGAGACATGTCCATGTGGGTCCCCTTATGTGGGAATGGGGTGCACAATTTCAACATGGCAAGCAGGGTGTCCTTTAGGCTGGGGAGTCAAATGGGAACTGCTTCTGGAGCACTGGGCCTAAGCGATCTTTCAGCTCCTGCTCTGGTGCCTCCAGAACTGGGATGACGGAGGAGGCAACAGTGGTGGCTACAAACCAGACTGAGCAGCCGACTGCTCCTGAGAAGATGGGCTCGGGGCATGTTCCATTGATGCCAGAGGGCTGCCAGGATCAACGGTGAGGCTGGCATGGGAGCTGGGAGTGAAGGAGGTGCAGTGCACCTGAATGACACAAGAAGGGGCAGAATGGAGTGTTTGGGGGCTACGCCGCTGGGACCCTCCCTGGGATGTGATTCCTGGCGTGAGGCCCTGTCTCTGTTCTCTGTGCCAGAGGTCATCAACAAGTACCTACTGCCACCCACATCCTGATCTGATCAACTCTACCACAGTGCCTCTTCAGGACTCATGACTTCTCCTCTGCCAGAGGACCCTGGCTTGCAGCAGCTGCGTGTGGGAAAACCCAACAAATTCCTTGCTGGGAGTCATTAGGAAATGGATCGGCAGACCAAACCTGCCAATATCGTCGTGCAGTTTTACAAATCTATGGTGCAAATACTGGAAAACTAATAAACATTTATTTTTTAAAAATACAAATCTGTTGTGCAGCCACACATGGAGCACTGTTTTCTGGAGTATATTTTCTGAGAATCCTCCGGAAAAACAATCTCTCAAAGGACCTGTTGATGGCATTTTACCATTGCACTGTGGAGAGCATATTAACTTATGGTCTGTGTGTGTGGTTTGGGAGCTCCACGGCCAGGGAAAAAACAATGCTATCCAGGGTTGTAAAGACTGCAGAGAGAATAATTGGGTGCACTCTTCCCACCTTAGATCAAATCTATGCTGCCAGGTGCCATAAGAAAGCGGCAGAGATAGCACAGGATAGTACGCACCCCGGAAATGATCTCTTTCAGCTTCTGCCTTCTGGAAGAAGGTACAAGGTTATAAAGACCAGGACTAGCCGCCTGGGAAACAGTTTCTACGCAAATGCAATTCTGGTTCTAAAAGCAGCATAAGGGGTCTCTATAGTATAGTGTATTTTAAAATGGGGTTTTAGAGTTTTTAGGGGGTTTTGAATGTTTTATGTAGTTTTTATGTAGTTTTTATGTAGTTTTATGTAGTTTTTCAATTTCATTGTTCTGCATGGGACAATGACAATAAAGATATCGTATATTGTATATTGTATATCATATATACAGTTCTGGTCGCTCAGAAAAGTAACTGTAGAGTTCAGAAAGGTTCGGAAATGAGGAAAGGGCTAGGGCAAGCCCCCTATGAGGAAAGGTTACAGCATTTGTGACTTCTTAGTTTGGGGAGGAAAGGCCAATAAGGGGGGGGTGCTGTATGTGTGCTGTGGAGAAAGTGGGTAGGGAGCTGTTCTTCTCTCGTAATACCAAAACCCAATGAAGATCTCCAACGAAGCTGAAAGAGAAAGATTCAGAACAGAGAGGACAGACTCCTTCCCGCAGTGCTTAGTTAAAGTACAGAATTTGCAACCACAACCAGTGGGAGTGGCAATCAACTGGGATTGCTTTAGAAGAGGACTAGGTAGCAATATCTTCAGAGCTATCCACATCAATGCAGTTTGAGCCCTTCACCAAATTAGGCAAATTAGGCAAAGTCACACCCAATCCATGTTTCAGTCCACCATCTTGATTCAAAATGGCACCTGACACCCAAACGTAGACAAAGACCATCTCCTGTGCCTTGGGAACCTTGTGCATCCAAAGCAATAGAGAATGGATGGGCAGACAGACCGCTTTCCACAATTTATAGTAGATTAGATAAATGCATGGAGGACACCAGTGTCTCCTAGTCACCATGGCTATGTAGTGCCTCTGAATCCCAAGTTGCTGGGAATCCCTAGTGGGGAGAGTGCTGCTCTTGTGCTCAGGACATCTGCTTAGCCCTTATGCATATGGGCTTCCCAGAAGAGGTATCTCATTGCAGGGGGTTGGACTAGATGATCCCCAGGATACCCTTCCAATTCTACAGTTCTATGATCTGGTTGACACCTGTGCGAATAGGATGCTGGGTGAGATGGACCTTTGGCCTGATCCAGCAGGGCTATTACAGTGGTACCTTGGTTCTCACACTTAATCCGTTCCAGATGTTCGTTCCAAAACCAAAGCATTCCAAAACCCAAGGTGCGCTTTCCCATAGAAAGTAATCCAAAATGGATTAATCCGTTCCAGACTTTTAAAAACAACCCCTAAAACAGCAATTTAACATGAATTTTACTCTCTAACAAGACTATTGATCCATAAAATGATAGCAATAAACAATGTACTGCAGTCACACAGTCAATCAGTCAATCAGTCAATCAATCAGTAGCTGAACTGGGTTCCACACAGTCACAAAAACAAAACAAAAAAGCCACAAAAACGCAAAATCAATAGCAAAAACAGACAGACCTCAGCGTAACACTCAAAACGGAAGTGTGGCACTCAAATCGGAAGCGTAACACTCAAAACGGAGCACATTCGGCTTCTGAAAAAAGTTCGCAAACCGGAACACTTACTTCCGGGTTTGCAGTGTTTGGGTTCCAAGTTGTTTGAGTACCAAGGCGTTTGAGAACCAAGGTACCACTGTACCTTCCTATTCTTCAGGCAGGCTGTTGGCCTGGCCTGTGAGTTTTCACAGTCCTCTTTGACCAAGAGCCGCACTGTGTAAGATTGCAAAGAGGTTCATTTCCCAAGATTACCTGCAGAGAAGGGAGTGAATTTCAGCAATGTAGCACCCCACAGATCCTTTGGGATCCCTCCTATCAGCCCCAGCCTGCATAGTCAGGTTGGTCCTGAGCATGAAGAGATTGAGGATGGCTAGCCTAGGGCACACCTGGCACTTTTAGCACTACCAGGATGAACCACAAGACAAGCCAGCTGTCCGTATGGGCAGTTGGTCTGCCATGTTGGATCTTCTCATCAGTGAAACCTGGAATGTCTTCCGAAGATCTTCCGGGTTAGCGCGATCGGCTAATGGCGGATTCCCTCCGAGCTCCGGAGGGAATTGGCTGCGCAGGAGCTGGGTCTGGCCGCTGCGGCGACGCGGGGACCCTCAGAAATCACAGGCGCTGAAGCCTGTGAACCTGGTGACTCGGCGGGCACCATTTGCGCCCCCCCGACCTGCGAAGGAGCCTTTTTAAAGGCTTCGGAACGGGGGATGGGGTGAGCGGCGCGGTGCTGAGAGTCGACTGCTCCTCCTGCGGAGTGAAGCCGCATGCCATGGTCGGAGAGCACTGACTTCTTCTTGTGAACAATTAGACTCTAAAAGTAACAACCCGTGAGTAGTACGGAAATTGGACTTGAAAAGGAAATTTTTTTGTTGTTGAATTTGGCACGATCGGGGAAGGTGCAAACAGGAAGTCCGCCTCCCCGTCTTGTAAATAATTTAAAGCAAGGACTAGTTAACTAAGGTCGAGAGAATTTCTTTTTCTTCATTGGGTAAAAGATATTAATTTCACGATTTGGCAGTATAAGCATAAATAACTTTATCGGAGGATAAGAGCTAATTTTGAGAGCTGAAGTGCCGCCACCCCCGGACCCGGGAGTGATCCGTGAGAGAGCCTGTTGAGGAGATATAGAAGAGTTTGACAGCTGTCAAAATTAGCTGTCAAGAAGGAAAAAGAGAACTTTGTTTCTGCTGTCTCTGCTGGAAATATTTGTTGCAATTTGGTTATATTTTGTTGAAAACAAGGAAGAACTGATACAAACTAACTTGACTTTTGGATTTGAACTGGAAAGAATACTAAGTTACCAAAATCCCTCTAGAGGGGGATTTGGGACATTACAAGAATGGCTGGAGGAGGGAAAATTCAAGCTGGATTGGATAGAGCTTTTGTTCTCTTGGGAAAGTTACAAGGCCAAATGGATGTTTTGGCTACAAATGTTGCAACTCTGAACTTAATAGTAAATAATATCATTGAATTTGATAAGGATTTGACTCAGGAAGCCCATGCAGCTGGACAAAAAGAGAAACTTTTTTTTTTTTTTTAAGTTCTTTTTATTAAGTTTCAGTTACAACATAAAAAAGAGAAAAACAAAAAAACAAAAAACACAAAAGACAAGACAACAATTTCAAAACGAAACAAGGAGAACAAGAAGACAAGAAAAAAAAAGTATCCGCATCTAACACCAAAAAGCAACAATCTCTGTTACAGTTCTATCTCTTATTCATTAAGATTTTATATGATTAGATATTTATATCTTTCTTCTACTCCCCTATTGACCTCCTTCCCTCCTGATTTCGGGCTTCTTGATGAAATTTTCCATTTTCTGCAGCTAGTATTTGTTAACAATTTGCACATCATAAGTTTTATAACAGACCTGCTATAGTTTTTAGGTTTCTATGGTTTCCTTCAATGTATGCCATAAATTTATTCCAATCACTAATAAACTTTGTATTTTTTTGGTTTCTGATTTTTTGCGTCATTTTTGCTAATTCAACATATTCGAATAATCTTGTTTGCCATTCTCTAACCGTTGGTATATTTGTACTTTTCCAATTCTGTGCAATTAATATTCTGGCCGCTGTTGTCGAATACTGGAATAAAATCCTATCTTCCCTTTTAATTTCATCCCCAATTATACCTAATAAAAAGGCCTCCGGTCTCTTAGGAAAAGTATATTTAAATATTTTTTTTAACTCATTATAAATCAAGTCCCAGAATTTCTTCATTTCCTCGCAAGTCCACCACATATGGTAGAAATTGCCTTCTTTGATTTTGCACTTCCAGCAGGCCTTATTTCCTGTTTTATACATTTTTCCTAATTTTGCTGGTGTGATATACCACCTATATATCATCTTCTCCAGATTTTCTCTAAGGGTAACACTTGCCGTAAATTTTATTCCATTATTCCACAATCTCGACCATTTTTCATAATCTATATTGTATCCCAAATCCATTGACCATTTTGTCATAACCTCCTTTATTTCTTCGTCTTTGGTGTCCCATTCCAATAGTATATCATACATTCTAGATAATAATTTGGTTTTACCTTCAATTATTTCTATCTGAAATTTGGATTTTTTTTCACTTATCCCTACTTTTTTATCTTCCATCCACATTGCGTTTATTTGATGATATTGTAGCCAGCCTGTTAATTTTTCTTTCAAATCCTCATATGTTCTTAATTTCCAGCCGCTTTCTGATCTTATTAGTAGGTCTTCGTACGTTAATCTTTTCCCTTCCATATTTGTTTTCTTAATTATTAAAATGTCCATTGGGGACAACCACCAAGGTGTTTTCCATTCTAGGAGTTTTTTATTTTTCTCCCAAACTTCATATAGTGGTCCTCTAATGATGTGGCTTGAAAACCCCTTATGTACCTTTTCTTTATTTGACCATAAGTAGGCATGCCAGCCGAACCTATTGTTGAATCCTTCTAGGTCTAATAGGTCAGTATTTTCCAAAGTTATCCACTCTTTGATCCAACAAAGGCAGGCGGCCTCGAAATATAATTTCAAATTTGGGACCGAGAATCCCCCTCTTTCTTTTCGATCTGTAAGCAGTTTAAATCTAATTCTCGGTCTTTTCCCTTGCCATATAAACTTCGAAAGGGTTTTCTGCCAATCCTTGAACATTTTGGAGCCTTTAATCACTGGTATACTTTGGAACAAGAACAACATTTTTGGAAGTACGTTCATTTTTATTGCCGCCATCCTTCCCATCCACGAAAGCTTAACTCTATTCCATATATCTAGATCTTTTTTAATTTCCTTCCATGTTGTCAGGTAGTTATCTTGAATTAAATTTATATTTTTTGTAGTTAGCCAGATTCCCAGATATTTTATTTTCTTAGCCACCTTGATTCCATTTTGTTTCTCTAATTTTTCTCTTTCGTCCTTTCCCAGATTCTTAGTCATCATTTTTGTCTTTAGTTTATTCAATTTGAAACCGGATAGTTTACCGTATTCTTCTAATATTTCCAGCGCCTTGCTAACACTTTTTTGCGGCTCTTCTACGGATAACATCAGATCGTCTGCGTAAGCTTTTAATTTATATTCTTTCGTTCCTACTTTAATCCCTCGAATCTCTGGTGTTGCTCTTATTTTACTCGCGATGACCTCTAATACTATAATAAACAAAAGCGGGGAAAGAGGGCAACCCTGTCTTGTTCCTTTTTCTATTCTAAATGGATTTGTTAAGTTGTTATTTATAATCAATTTGGCGTACTGACTCGAATATACTGCCTTTATTCCTTTCATGAATTCGCCCTCTATCCCTGCTTTTTCCATACTTTTTAATAGGAACGACCATGAGACATTATCGAATGCCTTTTCCGCGTCAATAAAAATCAGCGCCGCAGGTATCTCATTCTTGCACTCCAAATATTCAATAATGTTTATAGTATGCCTTACATTATCTTTAAGAAACCTGTTTGGGAGGAATCCTGCTTGATCTTTGTGAATTAGATTTATTAAACACTTTTTAAGTCTATTTGCCATTACCTCTGCAAAGATTTTGTAGTCATTATTTAGTAATGATATAGGCCTATAATTTTTGATGTTTAATTTATCCGTGTCCGGTTTGGGGATCATCGTGATATGGGCCTCTTTCCATGACTCTGGTATCTTTCCTCCCGCTAATATTTTATTCATAGTATCACATAGCACTGGCGTTAGTTGATCTTCTAATACTTTATAGTATTTTGCAGACAGTCCATCCGGTCCCGGGGCCTTCCCTAATTTCATTTTTCTTATCGCATTCTGGATCTCTTCTATTTTTATAGGTTTGTTTAATTGTAATCTTTCTTCCTCTGTAATAGTTTTTCCGCTGCAGTCTTCTAGATATTTTTCTATTTGTTTTGAATCTTCTTCTTCCTTTTTGTACAGTTTCTCATAAAATTTGAGGAAATTTTCCTTTATTCCCTTTGGATCCTCTATCAATTGCTCCCCTATTTTTATCTTATTTATCACATTTTGTTTTTGCCTTCTTCGCAATTGCCAAGCTAGTAGTTTACCTGTTTTATTAGCTGATTCGAAATATTTTTGCTTCATTAACTTAATTTTCCATTCGATTTCTTGATTTGTCAGCATTGAGTATTGTGTTTGTAAAATTTTTATTATTTGTATGTTTTGTTCATCTTTTGGGTTTATTGTTAGTTTTTTCTCACATTCTCTTAATTGATTGAGAATTTCTTCTTTCTTTTGTTCCCTTATTTTCCTCTTGTAACTGTTTTGCTGGATAAAGAAACCTCTTAAGACTGCCTTGCTAGCATCCCAGACTATCTCTATACTTGATTCTGTATTAAGATTCAAATCGAAATAGTCTTTTAAAGTGGCTTTAGCCTTTTCAATAATTTCCTCACTCTCCAATAAATATTCATTCATTCTCCATCTGAACCCCCCCTGTGATACACCTTTTATTTCCAACATTATCGAATTATGATCAGAGAGGGTTCTTGGTTGGATTTCACATTTTGAGGTTCTTAAGGTAAGTTCTCTTGAGATCCAGATTTGATCAATTCTACCCCAGCTTTTGTGCACTTCTGAAAAAAAGGTATATTGCTTCTCTATTGGATGTTTGTGTCTCCAAATGTCTATTAAGTCTAGATTTTCTTCTAAATTGTTAAATGATCTTGGCAGCTTCCCTTGATTACGCTTTTTCTTTTCTGTTTGTCTGTCAATTTCTGGTACCGGTACTCCGTTGAAGTCTCCCAATAATATCGTCTTGTTATCCTCTAACTCTAATAATACTTGCTCCAATTTCTTAAAGAAATCCAATTTATCCGAATTCGGTGCATATATGTTTATCACATTAAGTTTTTCACCCTGGAAATTAATTTGCACCCCTAATATCCTTCCTTCATCGTCTTTGTAAATCAGTTTAGGTTCCCATTTTTCGTTAACATATGTTACTACTCCTCTTTTTTTTTCTGCAATGGAGTTTATGAATTCAACTCCCAATTTTTTATTTATCAAGATATGTTTATGCTTTTTGGTCACATGTGTCTCCTGCATACAGATTAAATCAAGGTTCTTTCTTTTCAAAACATTCACTATTTTATTCCTCTTGGTTTTCTCATTCACACCGTTCACATTCCATGACAGAATTTTCAGATTCATTGTTATGTTTACTTGCCGATATCCAAATACTTAATTTATATCCGAGTGGTTTTGTTTTCTATTCCCTCTTCCTCTTTTTCCACTTCCTCTTCCCCTACTCCTTCTTCCCCTTCCTCCTCCTCTTCTCCTCCTTCCCCTTCCCTTTCCTCCTGTTCTCCACCCTTCTCTCTTCTTCTACTTCTCTCTTGTAAATCACCATTTCTCCCTCCAAGTCTCTCCTCCACTTTCCCAAGGTCTTTTTCATATCTGCGTAGAAATTTACCCACTTCCTGGCTATCAGTAATCTTAAATCTTTTATCTTTATAGAAAAACGAAATCCCTTCGGGGAATTCCCATCTGTGTTGTATCCCGTTCTTTTTTAGAACGCTTGTTAATTGTTTGTACCCCTCTCTTTTGCGTAGGAGTCTGGTTGGTATTTCTTTAAAGATAATAATTGGTCTGCCTTCAATTATTAGTTTCTTTTGGTAGCTTTCTCTTAGGATTAGATTTCTCATCTCTATCGAATTAAATATAACTAAACAGTCTCCCAGTGCTTTTTTAAATTTTGTTTGTTTAGACCTTATTTTTATTCTGAAAGCATTTTCTATCGTATATGCAATCTCTTCTTCTTTCAATTCTAACCACTTCGCTAATTCCTTAGTCAGTTTCTCTTTAATATTCTCATTAGATTCTTCTCCTACTCCTCTAAACTTTAAATTTAGCTGTTTTTGTTTCATTTCCATCATCGCTAAATTGTCCAAAACTTGGTCTTGATTCCTGTTCAGTTCTCGAAGTTCCTCTTTCATCCTATCTGTCTCCTTCCTTTGTTCCTTTATCTCTTTCTGTGCTTTTTTATTCGATTCTTCTAAAATCTTTGATCGAACCGTTAAGTCTTTTACTTTACTTGACAGTTCCCCTACTGCATCTTCTATCTTCTTATCAATCAACTCATGTATCTCTCCTAGCTTTTTCTCCATGTGAGTTTCGTTCTGTTTAAATTCCTCCTTTATTTTTAACCAAAGAATGTCTAAGTCTTTAATTTCTTCTTGTCGAGATGTTTTCCTTTCTGATGGGGTCCCTCCTATCTTTTTTCCATTTTTCCCGGACATTTTCTCCGTTTCCACTCTTTTTCCTTCCCCTCCCCTCTTCAAAGTATATATGTAAATATATATATACTATAAATTTCTTGTAATGTTTATTCTCTCCCCTAGAGGGCGCACAGTCTTAACAAGTTTTAGTTAGTGTCAAGAAAAAGTGATTACAACAACGTTCCCTTAAGCAATCTAATTCCAGTTTTTACCAATTGCAATCAGGCAGAGAAAAATGGGGTAGTTCTTTAAACTTAGCCAATCAAGTTTTCCTCTGACCCTTTAATTTTCTCCTAATGCATCAAAATATTATTTATAATTTATATTTCTGGATTTTCCAAATCAAGATCTGTAATTCTAGGTATTCTCAAATCCTGTGCCTATTCAATTCATTTACCGTCCATATATTTCGTACCCTCTAAATGTGGATAAGTTCAAACTAAACTCCTAATCAAACAATTTTGTCTAAGACTTATCAACTATGTAAGGATAAAGGCCCTCTAATAAGGCCCTTAAAGAAATATTAACCTTAAAGGGGACCTTTATGATAGGTGTACAAAGACGGAAGAAGCGAAAGTTTAGCTTGTAACCAAGTTTTGTTTTAAATGGGAGCAGTTTGTTCTTTCCTTTGTTCGGTCTTCAGCCACTTGGTTGGCTTAATCCAAATCAAAGGAGGGTAAGCAGTATTTGGGAAGCTGTCTCTGTAGAATCCCTTCTATATCAAAAGAAAAAAGGATAAAATAAAAAAAAAGAAAAAGGAAAAAAAGAAAAAAGGCGGTCGAGGGTTCCAGCACTCCAATGCAATCCTAAAACCTGCCGTGAAAGAAAGTGGGTTCTAAGTTCAAGGCTTTACATCCACTTGTTGGATTATTCCAACATAGAACTGTGATTGGGAACAGATCCAGGAGACCAACAGTCCATTAAGTAGAAAGGGGGTGTGTGCCTTTTAGCTCACCCCTCTTTATCTCAGTTCACAAGTAATTCAAATCCAGGGGGGGAAAGAGAAATTCCAAGTTTTTAAATATTCGAAATGTTCCAAAAGTTAATCTGGAAAAAACAAACCAGAAAAAAGTAAAGAAGGTAAGTGTCCTACTGGGGATATATATATAAGACCCTATAAGCTCAGTTCGTATGAAATCCCCAACCATTCAACAAGAGGTGGTAAAGGGGAAATCCAAAAATCCAAGTTCTTTTAAGAGGGGGGAAGGTAAAGTCCAAAGTTAAAGGTTTGAGGGGGAAAAAACAAAAAAAGGGAACATTTACTTGCCCGGAGTATAGTATAAGAAATCCAAAGTTTGGGGCAGACAAAGTAATAAGTGGAGCGCCTTAGTCTCTTTAAAGCCTTTGAATTTATTCCGTCTTTTCGTCCTCTCCCTTCTCCTTTAAAGTTCCGCCTTAAAGTTTAAGTCTTCAACATGTTCTTTTTCTTTATCACCACTCTGTTTAGTTCTTCCCTTTATTCTTTCGTACTTTCCCCAAAAGAAATACAAAGTCTCTAAGTATCTTTTCTTTCTGCTACTTTCATTTTATTTTGTTTCCTTTGCCTCGCTTAATTGCTGCTGAGGACTTTCACTTTTCTGGTTCTACAGCGGGTGCCTGGTCATTTCCTTTTTTCACTCTTATGACTTTATATCCTGCGCCATTTTAACTCCGAAGAAGCAGGTCGGGCTCCTCATTTAAATTCTTTTACATTCAGAGCTCACTTAGTGCATAGTCCATCTTTTCAGCCCAAGATTGTTCCCAAAACACTAAGGGTTCCGCTCTTAAAGTTACGGAGGTTTGTCGCCTTTCCAGTGAGAGCTAGAGGCATTGCCACACGGGGTCCGCAGAGCTTACCATTCGCGTTTCTCAGTCCCGTCGTTCCCGAGTCTCTCAGAAAAAAACCCGAAAAAACTACGGAGCTACTCCAACGCTGCTGGTTAGCTTTTCCCTCAGGAGTACCCCTCCTGAGATTTTTGGGGGTCGCAGTGCCTTTGCGTTGCCCCCAAGCCCCCGTATGGCTCGGAAAAGCCCTTCAGCGGCTTTTCCGCGCTCCCTGCTGCTTGCGATCCAAACCGGAAGTCGACAAAAAGAGAAACTTGAGAGTTTTGAGAGTGTGGAGAAGGAGACATATGTTGTTTCTGAAGAAAAGGAAGGAGGAGCTGTAATTTTGCAGATGACAAAGGAGAGCCAGAGGCCTGACATGATGGTTACAAAGGAAAATAAGTACTGGATGATGAAAATCTGGTTTGAATTGGAGATTGAAGAATGGAGAGATCTCCTTATGTGGAGATCTGAAGACCTATGGATTATAAATTTGATCAAGGTGGAAGTTGGAGCTTTCGGGACAATTGGACTTAAAAGGAGTAAGAAACAAGATTCGGGCTCCACTTTTAAGTATGGAGGTCTGGCTGGAAGAAACATGGACCTTATGGGGACAGAGCTTCTCCGAGATCTGGTGTTTAATACTAAAGACTATCAAAAAAACCGGCAGAGAGGAATTGAGAGAGATTTAAGAGCCTCGGATGTGAGGTCTCCAGGCTGATAGTAGATTAAGACTGATGGACATTTGTTGGGGATCGAAACCGGGAAAGGGGGTGGTGGGGTTTGGGAATCCAAAGGGTGTATAATTATAACCTGCTTTTTTATTTTGTTTTGTTATTAGTAAGAAAATTGGGGAATTCGTGGAAGGGAATTTGGGTCGACTTTAGAAAAAGGACTTAAGAATGAGTACTGATGTATAAATATGGATAAGTTAAAATTGGTTTTTTTCTTTAAAATGAACTAAATATAAAAAGGTTAAAAATTGGGGATAAGAACTTGTTGAACTAACAATTTGAATTGGAATATAAGAAGGGGAGGTGTGGGGAAGTCAGGGAAATATGTCATTGAAAATACGGATCGTAAACTTTATGTGTTTTTAAATTTTTTTTCTCTTTCTTTTTTTTTATTTTTTTACTAAGATGGAAAATTTTAATAAACATTTATTTTTTTAAAAAAAGGAATGTCTTCCGAAGAGCCACAGGGATCACCATAAGCCAGTTTGAAAAGCCACTGTAATCCAAAGAGCCCTGAAACCTCCTAGGGCACCCCTTTCCCAGCTTGGTGACCCACAGATGTTTGGGACTATAACTCCCATCAGCCCCAGTAAGCATGGCCATTTAGGCTATGACAGGCACTTCCCCCGGCCAACACGGCTGCGCTGGCTGAGGTTGGTGGGAATTGGAGTCCCAAACATTGGCCCAGCCCTGTGGAATGCTCTTCCAACAGAGGATCAGCAGACACCTTCCATATCAACCTTGAAAATCTTTGCTGAAAACTTTATTATGCCACCAGGCATATGCAGACAATCAAGGTAAGCGCTTTCTGTAATAGTTAGCTGGTGATCTGTTTAAAACAACAATGTCATTTTTATTGTCTTAGTATAATTGTTGTAAACAGCTTTATTTTTCTTTTAATGAAATTGCAGAATACAAGTATTCTAATAAATCAGTGAACAAGTGAAGGGCACCAGCTTGGGGAAAGCTGTTTCCAGGGTTTTGCCTTGTGCTTTGGATGGTTGTCAGATGAATAAATCTTTTGAACATTCGCACATGTGCCAAGTTAGGTGGTTGAAAATTTGCATAGCTATCTGATGAGTAGTTCTCATCAGAAACTGGGGAGGAAATATTTGGAATGTCTTCTCTCCGACATTGTTTTCTGATCGCTCAGCAGAAAAAAGAAAATGTGTTTTTGCCAGCAGAAAGAGAGAGAGAGAAATATAACTGGGGGAAAGTCGCACTGTTTGCCTTTGCAGTGGCGTTTGCTTGCCAAAAGTATTTCTCAGCAGTTCGTGCCGTGAATTGTTTTGACGACGTGTGGCTGTGCATTTTATGATACTTACGTCTGTTTCTGTAAGCCAGACTTCGGCTGTGATCTGTAGCTGGAACGAAAGCGAGACAGCCACTTGACTTCAGCCGTCTCATCTTCTTTCCGATTCTGTGCCAAGAACATACAAATTGTGGCATAGGGTGGGGGAGAGAAAAGGGGAGGAAATGCTGATTAATAAAAGACCGCTCTGTTTGCATGCTTCATTGTGACCCATGTGACTAATACAACACTTAACACTGCTCTTCTTTCGATCCTGCAGCAGAAACCACATTAACTCCAGATGATAGGGCTCTGCTTTTGAAAGTGCCAAAAAGGTCTCCAAGTGTCTTGAAAGCTACCCCCCATATAAACCACATTCATCTTCTAGTGCCCTGTGCACTCAAAATCTATGCATTTATAATTGTATTGTAATACAAGAAGATATTTAGGACACAGGACATATCCTAGTAATCAGGAGGGTATTATTATTATTTATTTATTTATTTATTTATTTATTTATTGTGTTTATATCCTACCTTTCCCCCAAGGAGCTCAAAGTAGGATACAGGGTTCTCCCCCACATCCTTTAATCCCCACAACAACCCTGCGAGGTAGGTTAGGCTGAGAGGCAGTGACTACTCCAAGGTCACCCAGTGAGCTTCATGATGATTGAGTGGAGATTAGAACCCTGGCCAGGTCCTAATCCGATGCTCTAACTACTACACCACACCGCACTGGTGGCTCTGACGAACCAGTGCATGAAGCTGCCTTTTACTGAATCAGATCGTTGACCCACTTAGCCCAGTATTTAAATCATTTCTGAAAGTTGTTAGTTCACATTGCATTTTGACACCTCTTAAGAACTTGCAACCAAATGTGTCATGACAGTTCCTGACATCAAGGAGCAGCCTTTCATCTGTGCTTGGATACACTTGGGCACCATGTTGGATTAAGATGGCAGACAAGATCTTTCAAAGCTGATTTCAAAACTGCACTGATCGTTTGGTTTGTTAGAACAATGCCAGATGTGAGTCTGTAGAGTTGTCCAATAATTCAGTCTACAGGAAATTAGGCAGGAAATTTTGTCCAGCCCAGATCCTGGAGAAACAGTGATTGAACCTGAGACCTTCTGCATACAAGACTTAGGTTCTACCCAGAATTGAGGTCCCTATTGCTACCTGTGTCAGGGTTAGTGCTGTGAGTATATCACTGTAGCCCTGTTACGTCCCACCCGCTTTTCCAGCTTTGGGAATAACTGTTTTGGCTTTGGCTCATGGGAGTGGAAGTCCAAACCATCTGAGGGGCACCAGGTTAGCAAATACTGGTCTATTCTGTGATCACTGAATTTCAGAGCCTTTGTTGGCTCGTGTGAGGCCTCTGGACTTCTATATGCATAGCCATTCCACATTTGTAGGAAACTGATCTTTGAGTGTGGCCGCCCCTATCCTTTAGAACCCCTTGCCTTTTGATATCAGGCAAACACCTTCACTGCATTATTTTTTGGCACCTGCAAAAAACATTTTTGTTTAGACAAACCTATCCAGGAAATGTAGAATGTTGGTGTGTGTTTTAATTTGTTTCTTGTTTTTCCTCTTTTTGCAAACTGCCATGAGTGGGTTTTTGTTGTTTTGTTTTTGCTTTTACAATCAAGTGGTGTATACATTTCATGAACCAAATAAATCTCATCCTGGAGTCAACCTGCTGCTTTCCTCTTGCAGGTGGGATATGAGAATGCTGGCACAGTGGAGTTTCTGGTGGACAAGCAAGGCAAGCATTACTTCATTGAGGTCAACTCCCGGCTTCAAGTGGAGCACACAGTGACTGAAGAAATCACAGAGTAAGTGACGCCCCCTGATGGGCTGATGCTAACAGGCGCCCAACATTCCGTCACACTCTGGCGTGACCAAGAGACCCAGAAGGCCAGGACAAGGCTGTGCCAGTAAGGAACACACTGGAAGGATCAGGAAGAACTGGAATTAGGAGACGAGGTGCGGGGCTGAAAGTAGGGGGGAGAAAAAGAAGGGTCTGTGTTATCTGGAGAACCACCAAATCTCATTGGCCAGCATAGCCATTTGAGACTACAAATCCCACCAGCCCCAACCAGCACGGTTATTTGATTCTGGGGCTGATGGGAATTGGACTGCAAAATATCTGGAGGGCGCCAGGCTGGGGAATGGTGGCCTTGAGTCTCCTTCACAAAGTAGTATGAGCTGACTATGCATTATCCTCCATCCCTCCATATTGGTTTCCCCCTCTTTAGAAATTGCTGCAGGTTTGCTGCTTTGCCTGGGGGAGAGGGCCAGAGGGAGAGGGTGTTTGTTGCCGCTGCAGTTTTTCCCCAGTGTCGGCTGCCAAAACAGTTACAGCCCAACCTGGATGGCCCTGCAAATATTAGCATGTTTTTACAGTCTTGTCATGCCGTGCTTGGTAATAAATGTTAGGTCGTTATTGCTGTCATTATCAATTAGGCACGTATTGGGAAATCCAGGGGGCCTGAGTAGCGGTTTGTTTCCAGCGGAGTTAATGGTGCAGCGGATTCTTGACAACGCCGGACACGTACAACAAATGTGAAATATGGCTCTGGTTATTAGCGGGATGAAGCGCCTGGGTTGATTCAGGTGGATTTGGATAGCTTTGATCGTGAGAGCTGTGAAACGGTCCAAGGATTCTCTGTTTCCAGAGACAGGGAGAGCATCCTGCTGGTGGCAGGATGCACAGATGAAGAAGATTGGAGGTCAAGGGCTCAGGCAATTTGGCTCATCCAAATGAGCCAGACATCTAAAGAGGCCCCCATACAGGGCTGGCTCTATAATGAGACACGCTGAGGTAGGTGCTTCAGCGGCAGAATGGGAGGGGTGGCAGATTTGGCTCAGGGTCCTAGTTTGCTTATCTTACTGGAGAGGCAATCTGGCACTCCAAAAGCAGTCGCTAAACAACCCCATGCCTGATTTCCCTGGCTCCTTTTGCCTTGTGGTAGATCTAGCTCTGCTTCCTACAACCTCTTGCTCCTGGTGCAGGGGTGTGTGGAGCTGCTGGTGTGTTCTCCTGAACTTCAAATAAACCAAGCATGTGCTGTAGGACACTCTTGGCTTTTCTTCCTTCTCCCTGCCATGCGAATGGCATTCTTGTGCGTGTTTCTGGGTGGCACAAAATAGTGCCTTGCTCTAGCTGGCTGCTGCCAGGGCCAGAGGAAGCCAGATGGGCAACGTGGAAGCACAGCAGAGGCTGCTGGATTTGTTCATGGCTTGGTAGCTGAATGCAGGCCCCACCATTCCCCTCACACCCTACCCAGTCCTATGGCTCAAGCAGCGTCGGTGAGGGTTCATGGGACATAAAATCCTGTTATTTTGTTTGTTTTGTAGGAGGGATACATGGTGGTGGGAGGAGCCATTTTTTGGTTCACCTCAGGCAGCAAAATGTTTGGGGACACAGGTTTCCTTGCAGGTGGGAAGGCGTTCCTTGCCGCTGCCCATGACAACTAAAAGTAAAATAAATCGTACACAGCAGCGAGGTAGAGAAAGATTGAAAAGCTAGGCAAATTGAGAAATCAAGCATGTTTATAAAATCCATTGAGATTGCAGAATTACACTTTCCTTGACACAGAATTTAGACAACCTCTCACTGAATTTTAGGGGTGTGACTTGGATACCACATGGGCCCCAGTATAGGATGCAATCTGGGGTACTTGCCAAAACGAAAGCCAACAGACGCTCTCCAGCATTGAGGCTTTTTGGATTTTCAAGGCGTTACTCCCAAAATCTGAGTGGTGGGGAGGGTCCCAAGAAGTGGGACCCTTGCAGAGCATTTGCCAATATTCCAACTGAGCGGAATTCCTGAGTGGGATAATCATAATATTATTATTATTTATTATTTATATGCCACCCATCTGACTGGGTTGCCCCAGCCACTCTGGGAGGCTCCCAACAAAAATACTAAAAACACAATACAGCATCACAGCTGGTTTAATGCATCTCCCCCCCAACCCCCCTGAATCAGTGCACTCTAGTTTCACTTTGTGCCTTTGAAGTCTGCTCTTGGAACTATCGTGCCTAATAGATATAAGACTTGATTCATCTATGCTAGTTGTTGCTGGCAGCAGGGAACCTCGGGCGGGGCCAGGAGCAGTCCTTTGACCATGCATACCAGTTAGATGTGTGTTATGCATACTTATTGTTCTGTATATCCAAGTACCTTGGTGTTGGGGCAAATGCATTTTATAAAATAAATAATTGCATTTTTACATTATTATTATTATTATTATTATTATTATTATTATTATTATTATTATTATTGCAGGAATAGGGATAGGGCAGCATCTTCTCTCTGCTGGAGTTCTTATCCTACGGATAGCTCAGTTGGTTAGAGTGTGGTGCTGATAATGGCAAGGTTGCAGGTTCAATCCCCATATGGGACAGCTTCGTATTCAGGTTGGACCAGATGATCCTCAGGGTCTCCTTCCAACTCTATGATCTCTGATTCTGCATCTCAGCAATCCAGATTCTGCACTGAGAAAAGGCAGGCTCTGTGACCAGTATAAATGGTGCAAATTGAACACTTTGCATTATTCCTGGTTTTGGAAGTCAAATAGGACAGAGCTGAGGAAAGTAGTGGAGCATCACCCCCAGTCACTGGGAAACCTTATTCCCATCCAGCCCCAGAAATATCACCAGGCGTAACCCACCCACTTTCAAGGGTATCTTCTTGGCAATGAGGACTAGAAGCTTAAAAACGGAAGCTTGAGTTTCTCAAGGAGCTAAATCCTGTGCTTGACTGCACATTCTATAGCTATACACAGCTGCGCAAGGCCGTCCTGGGAAGCATCCAGCCTTCAAATCCCACCTGTGAGGTTTTCCCAATGGGCAGGGACATCCAGTTGCCTCTATTGTGGGGCTAGGTGTGAATTGGGTGTGCTTACAAGCAGAAGGGGCAGAATCTCTGACAGTGGTCACTTAGGCCTTTTCTTGCTCGTTCTGTAGAGCAGGTGCTGTTTCGCATTCTGGTCCTGTGCAGAGCTTGGCATGAGAGTCTCAGGTGGGGGTGGGCAAGAAGATTTAATTATGAAATGATAAATTGCTTTCCCTTTGTGGACTGACTGTGATGTTCAAAACATATGCTGGGTTCCTTATATGCCACCTGCCCTCATTTGCTGAGGGGATTCATTGGGAATGAGCGTCTGCAGGTCTCTTCTCTACATACCTTGGTGTGGATCAAGGAGGGACTGAGATACCATGACCCATGGACCTTGCGTCTGAGGGCTAGGATGATGTCCAGGCTACTTCCTCATGGGCGGGCAAGGACTTTATTCTGGGACCTCCGTGGGCAAAGGAATACAGGCCCACACTGGACAAAGTACATTGACTCGGATTTTGGTTTCTAGTAAAACCATTAATGCTCAAATCAGTATGCTGCATAAGCAAGGCATGGGCCACTTGGCTGGCAGGTGCATGGCTAGCAAACTAAGATGTTAATCCAGTGGTTGATGCACACCCTGGACTCCCAAGATTGTGTGAAGGGTGTTTCCAGCTACCCCAACCCTTCCCTTGGGTACCCTGTAAGAATCAGCTGCAGGAGAGAGTCTGTAAGCAACATGGGAGGGGTGTTTCTAGGACCAAGGTGAAATGGATCTAGCAGTGCTTTGTATGCTGTATTTTTTTTGTCTCATTGGGCTGTGTATGTAATGAAGGGGAGCCACACTGGGATCAAGGTGTCCTCTTTTGTTTGTCCCCATGCTAGTTTCAATTTGTTGGTTAGCTGTTCTAGTTGGGCTGTTTCCCATATGGTTTGCTACCAATGGTCCATGTTCACTCCTGAAAGGTCCCTCCAGTGCCTAGTTATGATGTTCCTGGCTGCTGAGAGTAGGCGGCTTATGAGTGTTCTTTTTTATTTTTCATAGACAAACAATAATTGTTCCCTTCCCCCAACAAAAATACATACAACACCCCCAAAATTAATGGCTGAGAAAAAAAGAAAGAAAGAAAGAAGGAATAATAATATTAGTACCCCTTGTGGCTTCCCTCCCCCAATACTCATCATCCCTTAAACTTTAAATTCTTATTTACATTGCATCTTATACATCTCGTCTTTAATGTTCTGAATGTATTAGTTTTTCCTAGGTCAACTTTACAAACTTAATCTAAACATACCAACATGTTTTCCTTAGACCAGTGTTTACTCATATACTCTTCAAAACTTATGAGGGTTTTATGTTGATGTCATAGCAGGATCCCTTGGAGCTGTCCAAGGTCCTGTATCCCCTTTGCTTGTGACTCAGCACGGCCAGCTTCTCCTGTGAGCATCCAGCATCCACAAAACTGTATTGGAGAGTTGCTTATTCTAATGATGTGCTCAACACCTTTGTTATATAGTTTCCGTCATAGGCTGAAGACCCACCTCTTTACCCAGGACTTTGACACGAGAGAAAGGGGAGAGGGAGGGAGAGGACCCACCCTATTCTAATTTGTTTCAAACTGTTTTTAATATTGTATTTTTAAATTGCTGTGGCCTGCCCTGGGACCTTATGGTGAAGGGCAAGTCATAAATCAATGGGTTGTGGTGCTGCTGGTGGCGCTCTGTTTCGGGGGCACCTAAGAAACATGGCCTGTGTTGTTTTAAATTGGATGGTGGTGCTGTGGGAAGTGGAAACAAAACACAAACAAAAAGCCCCCATTCACACTGGCATGATTAGCGGCAAAATATATGTTGATTAATTCTTAATTATTTGCTGTGAGGTTTTGTTTGTTTTCTGTCAGTTTCCTCCTTGTTTTACCTACTTCGGCCCAGGTGGTGGTATTATTGTGGAATTTCTTCCCCATCTGTGAACAAAGGTTCACAGAGGAAAATAAACATATGTGTGCACAATGACAAAATGAAAATGCAACTACAGAATTAAAACAGGACACACAAGATGTAACAACAAAGGTAAAATGAAAATTTTTTATTTTGCTCAGTAACAAAATTAAAATGCAATGACAGTGTGAAAACAGAATGCTCAAGCTAAGAAAAGCAGAGGAAATTTAAAAACCATGAAAAATCAAGTGGAATAAAAAATAAAAATGGGCCTAGCAGTTGTTGGATGGTGGTAGAACTTTAAAACTACAAGGATTGCAGCGAGCATTTTTGAGGGGGCTATTAACCCCTTCCTCCCATGCTGTAGTCCTGACCAAAATAGCTCCCCTGAAGCTACTGTTTGCACTGAAGAGAGTTGTGTGTATTCCCACCTTCTCCTCTTAAGAGGAAGGATTTTCATTAGGACTACAGCAGGGCAGCCAAGTCTTAACTGCTTCCTTTCCACCTACTGCAATCCCAATAGTTAAATTTGCTCACCCAGCAGGCGCTACTTAATTTTTAAAACAACAAGAACAACAGTTGTGCATGCTAAATGCAAAATATGCATTAAATGTCACGGTTGGCTTTGTCACGAGCTGTGCAGAGCTGTTGAGTTTGCGCTTGGTTTGACAGGCTCTGATGCAGGAGGAGGAAGAGGAGGAAGGCACAAAGGAGGGGGCTGAATTGGTGAGAACTGGGACTGGAGGATGAGGGGAGCTCCTCTTTCTGCACTGACTTCATTTGCTTTGAAAGGGGGAGCAGGGACCTTACTGTGGAGCAGGAGCCTCGCTGGAGTCTGCGGAGAGCTTGGAGTAGCCAAGGGGTGTGTGTGTGTGTGTGGCAGGGGTAGAACTGGACATGGCAGTGACTGAACAGGAGCCTGAACAGGAGGGCAGTCTTGTTGCCTTGAACCAGGTGCCGCATTTGCAGATAGGAACCCTGACAGAGTGCGTGCTTGCGATTCTTCATTTATTTCACAAAATTTGCCAACTGCTGGGAGCCAGAAGCTGGGAGAGGGCTGCTGTTGCACTCAGGACCTACTTTGGGGCTTCCCATTGGGGCTTCTGGTTGGCCACAGGGAGAACAGGGTGCTGGATTAGATGGGCCTTTGACCTGGCCAAGGCTCTCCTGGTGTTCTTACAATAGAGGATGCAGCCACTGGGACTTTTAACTTTAGAGAAAGGCAAATAACAGGCGATATGATAGAGGTTTGTAAAATTATGTATGGCATGGAGAAAATAGATAGAGAAAGGTCTTTCTCTCCTTCTCATCACTCTAGAACTTGTGGACATCCACTGAGGCTGCATGTTGGAAGATTCAGGGCAGATAAAAGAAAGAACTTCACACAGCACATAGTTAAGTGGCCCTCGCAATGAGCTGACAGAGCTATTTATATGCAGTGCTACTCCTGCATAGGGACAGCCGGCTCCGAACTTCAAAGGCCATTAGCCTTTGGAACTCACTCCCGCAGGAGGCAGTGATGGCCAGCAACCTAGATAACTTGGAAAAGAGGATCGGGTATATTCATGGAGGAGAAGGCTCCCAGTGGCTACTAGCTACTATAGCTATACTCCTTCTCCACGTTCAGAGGCATTAATGCTTCTGAATACCAGTTGCTAGAAGCCATACAAGGACACAGGTGGCGCACAAGGACATGGGTGGCGCTGTGGTCTAAACCACTGAGCCTCTTGGGCTTGCTGATCAGAAGGTTGGCAGTTTGAATCCCCACGATGGGGTGAGCTCCCATTGCTCGATCCCAGCTCCTGCCAACCTAGCAGTTCGAATGCATGCCAAAAAGTGCAAGTAGATAAATAGGTACTGCTCCAGTGGGAAGGTAAACGGCGTTTCCGTGCACTGCTCTGGTTTCACCAGAAGCGGCTTAGTCATGCTGGCCACATGACCCGGAAAAACTGTCTGCGGACAAACGCCGGCTCCCTCGGCCTGTAAAGCGAAATGAGCACCAGAATCCCAGAGTCATCTGTGACTGGACTTAACTGTCAGGGATCCTTTACCTTTATCTTTAGAAGACACAGGAGGGGAGAGGGCTCTTGTACTCTAAAAACAGGATTCTGGACTAGGTGGGCCATTGGCCAGATCCAGGGGGCTTGTCTGATGTTCTTATAATATGGGCAGGCAGTTGGCACATCCAGACTTCACGGGGCACACGGAGTGATTAAGGCATTGGAGCTATCTTGAATGGAGTGTACGGCATGTGGGTTCCTGGCGCCCCTTGTCACAGCAGACTTTTTTAAAGGAGCAGCTCCATTTCCTTCCTGCCACTCCCATTCCCAGGCTGTTCTCTCTCCCGCCCTGGGAAATGGCGTGCAAATGGCCTTTTGAGGGTTGAGACTCCGCGTTAGCAATTTTGGGAGTAATGAGTAATGTAATGAGAAATCGTGTCTCTTAATTTCCCGCACAGTAAGAGTCAAGAGGGAGGGTCACGGCCCCCGGCGCAAGAGAGTGCGCTGCCTCGCTGGCTGAGGCGGCTGCCGTCCTCCGCACGAGGTTTATGAGCGGTTAACAGGAGTTCGGCAGGCGTGTTGCTAATGGCCTTTGAAGTTCGGAGCCGGCTGTCCCTGCGCAGGAGCGGCGCTGCATATAAATAGCTCTGCCAGCTCATTGCGAGGGCCACTTTAATATTTCACTGCTCGAATACGATTTGCAAGCCGAGAGAAAGAGACTGTTGGGAGGGATCACGGAATGAGATGAGGAATGCAGGACCCAGATGGAGAGACAGGGCTTTGTGGCGATGAGAGGCTGGGCTCTTGCAATGGAAGAGAGAAATGTGGCCCGCCTGGCACATCGTCCCTTGGCGGGCACCTTGCGTGGCACCTCTGCTTGTGGAACCGTTCTACACACTGAGGAGCATGTGCGATTTCTTTCAGGTGGGGCTGTCTGGGTGGCATCTCCTGGGTCTGCTCCTGTGCCCTGAAAGCCAGCACTGCTGGGAGGGGGAACCTGTGTCCCTGCAGAAGGACATAAGAACCTGCTGGATCAGGCCAGTCGACCACCTAGTGCAGCATCCTGTTCTTGCAGCAGCCAGCAAGATGTCCCAGGGGGAAGCCTGAAAACAGGATTTGAGCGCAAGATCCCTCTTCTCTCCTGTGACTTCTTGCAACTGGTATTCCGAAGCACTTCTGCCTCTGAATGTGGAGGCAGCCCTGGCAGCCCTTGCTAGCCTTCTCCAGTGGCGTAGCGTGGGGGGTGCAGGGGGGGCGGACCGCACCGGGCGCAACATCTGGGGTTAGGGCAAATCAATGGGTTAGGGGGCGCAAATCCACGGGTTAGGGGGCGCAAATCCACGGGTTAGGGGGCGTAAATTACTTGCCTTGCCCCGGGTGCTGACAACCCACGCTACGCCACTGGCCTTCTCCACAAGTTAATCTTCTTTTCAAACAATCTAGGTTGGTGGCCATCACTGTCTCCTGCAGGAGGGAGTTCCATAGTGTAACCGCACTGCGTTAAGCATTTTCTTTTATCTGTCCTGAACCTTCCAACATTCAACTTCGTTGGATGTCCACCAGTTCTAGTGTTAACATGTGAGGGAGAAAAACCTTTTCTCTGTCAGCTCTCTCCATGCCATGGCCCAAGATGATCATGGGAGCTGTAGTCCAAAAACATCCACAGGGCTGTCCTTGCAGTGTCATGTACTGGTTAAAGCAGAGATCAACCTGATGCTCACTGGGTGAATTGGGCCAGTCATTCCCTCTCTTTCTACCTCAGCCATCCTACCTCAGAGGGTTGTTGTAAGGATCGTAGGTGGTAGGGGACGGACTGCAGGAGCATAGTGGGGGGGCGGAGAATGAACACATGGTTTGCTCTGCTCTGCTGGAGGAAACGATGGGTGAAAATGTCGTAAACAAATGAATAGATCCAAAATCTGCATTAAGGCCCTTCTTGGAAAGTCTGTGCAGAATGAATTATGGAAATGGAGCACATTTGCATGGATTGTGTATAGCACAAGCACTCTGTTAGCTTTCAAGGTTCAAGTTTTCAAAAATCATGGAAATGCTTTTTTAACCCCCCCCCCCCAAGCTTGAGAGCTGGAGGAGGGGGGCAAAATATAGAGAAAGGCACCAGGGAAGCAACCAAGTAACATCTAAGTACCATAGGCAGACTACACTAAAGGGATGGGTGTGATAAGAACAATGGCTTAAAATATTTATCCAGGCAAGTCAGTGTGGTGTAGCAGTTAGAGTGCTAGGACCTGGGAGACCAGGGTTTGAATCCCCACTCAACTCCCTGGGTGACCTTGGGCCAGTCTCTCTGGTTCTCAGCCTACCCTGCCTCACAGGGTTGTTGTGGGGATTAAATGGGGGTGGAAATGTTTGCCACCTACAGCAACTTGGAGGAAAGTTGGGATACGTATGTAATAGTAATTTAAAAATGGATTCTCCACCAAAGAATATGGAATCCCAAAACAGGTTTAAATTATGCAAAATGAATAGATTTGCATGATGTGCTCTCATTTTACACACTTCTATTGTTGCATAATTCTGGAAAATAGGCAAAGGGAGGGCCAAGGAGCCACACAAGGCACTGATGCACCTTTGCACTCTGACTCCCCTCTGGCTGCTGAGATGTCAGCAGGCTTAAAGCATGCTTTTGCCAGCAATGAAGGGCTGGAAACTTGCTATTTAAAACAACAGCAGCGAAAGCTTGCCTATAGTCACATGTTGTTGTCCTCTGCACTCCTGCAGAATCGCAGCAGAAATGCAGCGCTGAAGGTAGGGATGGGCTGAGCAATGAATTCCATCCCATTTCACAGTCTTGCTAGTCTTCAGCCATAAATCCGTTCTGCTCTGTTCTGTGCAGCTTTTCTGAAAGAGCACACAGAAAATCTGCATTTAAACTGTACGTATTCTTTTTTTTTTTTACATTACATAACCCTTTCTAAACATGAAACAGCAAGCTTTTTCGTCGTTCTTGTCCAAAAAATGCACCATTTTATGCATCTTGTACAAAATGCATATTTTTGGCACTCGCTTTCTCGCATTGCGAAATCCAGAGGAAGCGTGTCATGTGACTGGGAGCTGCCTTTTGATCCTGGAGCAAGCTCAGCAGTGACAGATGGAGTTGGCCCTCTGAAAAGCGGACCAAACCGATTCTCCCCCCACCCCTTTGGTGCGCATGGGTGTGAATGCCACTTTTCTGAGGTTGCTCGTCTTTGTGCAAGCGCAAGCATCCTTGCTGCCCCTCACCAGGCAGGATCAGGCTTCGTTGGCCTGGTGTTGCTGGGGTCCAGGTGTGGAGGCGAGATGTTCGTGTGAACCCGCTGCCCCCTCCTGCCTTCTGGCTGGCGAGAAGAGAGACCTTGCTCCTCACCTCACCCCTAGTTGCCCTCCTGCGCTTCTGCCTTCTTGCAAGTATGAACACGTCTTGTCGGATTTTCATTACCCCTCCGTTTCCCTTCTTCCTCCAGCTGTGCACTTGGAATGACTCCATCTGCTCTTTCTAATTCTCCGACAGCGGCTGGAAGGGAGAAAAGGAAGGAAAGATAGGATGGGAATAATGGAAAGGAGGGAGCTTCTAGCTAATCTCTCTCCTAAACAACGAAGGTTTGCTCAAGCTTCTGCACTTCCTGCCAAGGCGATGGGAAGTGCAAGATAGTGGGATACAGTGGTTGCAATAAGACTGGGAGAGACCCAGGTTCAGATTATCTTCTGTTAAGGCTTGGGGAAGGGCAAACATGTCAGAGAATGCCAGCGTACAAATCTATACTACAACCGCGTTTTGAATCTGTGTACAGTTCTGGTCGTATCCCCTTTAAAAGGATATTGCGGAGTTGGGAAAGGGCAACCAAAACAATTGAGGGATGGAGTGGCTCCCCTATGAGGAAAGGTCACAGCATTTGGGACTTTATTTAGTTTAGAGAAAAGGCGAGTAGGAGGCAACATGATAGAAGTTTTATTTAATTATGCATGGCATAGAGTGAGTGTATAGAGAGCTGTGTTCCCCTTCTCTCATAACACCGGAACTTGCGGACATCCAATGAAGTTGAACGTCAGAAGATTCGTGACAGAGAAAGGAGAGAACTTCTTTATGCAGCAAATAGACTATGGAACTCCCTGCCACAGGAGGCAGGAATGGCCACCAACTTGGATGGGTCTGAAAGAGGATTAGACAGATTCATGGAGGAAAGGGCTATCAATGGGTACTAGCCACCAGGGCTGTGTTCTGCCTCCATGGTCAGGCAGAAATGCTTCTGATTACCAGTTGCTGGAGGTGAGAGTGGTCAAGGCTTGCAGGTTTCCCAAAGAGGCATCTGGTTAGCTGCCATGAGAAGAAGATGCTGGACTTGATGAGCCATAGGCCTGATCGAGCAGAGCTCTTACGTTTTCTTCCAGGGCAGACCAGGCCAGCTGACTTTGGGAAATTGTTGTCTCAGCAAAGGCATAGTCTTCTGAAGCCTTAAAATGCCAGCAGGACTTGACCTTCCAGTAGCCATTCCTTCAGGCTTGGGAAAGGTAGAAGGTACTGAGGACTTCCCCTCTTGAGTGGGGTGGCTGGCACATAATCAGAATCAGAGTCCTCCTCAGACTGGCATGGATCCTGAAGCAGGGGCCTGACACCAATCCCCCCTCCTAGGTGGGCTTGGCCAGTCCCTGTCTCTCAGTCTAACCTCTCTCTCGGGGTTCTTGTGAGTATAAACTGGGGAGCAGGGAATCACATATGGCACACTGAGATCCTTGGAGGACAGGTGGTGTATTAAAATGAGTTGGCGAGGCTCATTTGACAACGAGAAGCTGAGTCTTTAGTATCAATGGCCCAATCCAGTGGAACTCCCTGCCACTAGAGATTCTGCAGGCACCTTCTGTGTCAACTTTTAAATGCAGGCTAAAAACTTTTCTATTTCGCCAGGCCTGTGCAAGGCAGTTCAGAATACTTCCATGGTGGTAATTAATGCTTGTTTTAACCTTTTTAATATGGTATTATGGTTTTATGGCTTTTAATGGCTGTGATATATTTTTTTGTGACACAGTGGCATAAAATATTTTTATACATAAAAAGATAGTAGCAAAAATAATGATAATAATTATTTTTTTTTTTTTTTTTTTAAATAATATTTATTGAAGTTTCCAAAATACAGAAAGAGAAGAAAAGAAATTATGAAGATACATTCAGAACCTTATTTTCAAACATCCACTTTCTGGGACTCCCCCCTTCCCCCACCCCTACCGTATTCCCCTTTCATATTGTTGTTTCCACAAGTTCTGTTTCTGATTTAAAGCACAATTTATATACCCCATTGTTCAAATTTAAATTTATACAAACCTTATGCAACACCCTTGATAAAAAAAAAAAACAAAAGATCTCTCCCCGTAGCCCGCCCCCTTTTCTTTCCACAATGTCCCCCTTTTTTCCCATTAAAGTAAAAGCACACAGAATAAAAGTATAAAAAAATAAGAAATATATTAGAAAAAAGAAAACCAATTCAGAAAATAGTTGCAAGCCTTTGGATTCTAATTCTCCCTCCCCTTCCCCGGTTTAATTTCCCTTATCCTCCAATCTATGTTTCCAGCCTGAAAGTCTTAAGTCCATCAATCCCATTTTTCCCCCAACTCCTTGCAGAATTATTTCCCATTTTTAGGATTACTTTTTAAAAATTAATTCCTAAATCTTTAAAAATGTCAAATTATAAAATTCCCCCCATTGTTCTTTCAAGGTTATAGTCCAGCTTCCTCTTGTTCCGCTGCTAAAACTTTCTTATTCAGAAGTTTAGTAACTCTACATGGGTTGTTGTTATTCAGGAACAAAAACTTGCGTTCAGTCCCTTCCTTCTTCAGTAAAGTATTCTGTTGTCTCCTTTTAGTCTAAACACCCTGTAGACGAGATTCAGTTTCAGTTTTGCAGCTTTCCCAGGAGATAACCAGTTCTGTGAAATTCCGAAGTGTTGTATTTTTCCCGGCTTACACCCATCTTTGTAATGTCCCGAAGCTCCTCTAGGGGGGTTGTTGTAACTTTGTTTCCAAAAATCCGATTGTTCTCCGTATTTTCGCCATTTTGTATTCAAGTCTTAACAAATTATATCAAGTTGTAACAAATTTGACCAGCAAGGTCCTTGTAATAAAATCCTCTTTAAAATTCCGACTTTGACAGCTACTTTGACAGCTGTCAAAATCACCGGCTCTTTTCACCAGGCTCACTCCTCAATCGCCCCGGTTCCCAGGGAGGGGGGTGCATTTTCCTTCTCCTTCAATTCTTCCTCCAGCACAATTCTTGTACTTTCCCATCATGGAATTCTTGATTTTAGCAAAGATACCGTTCTTTTTGGGCCTTGGCTTCCCAATCCTTGTTTTAAAATGTCTACAATAGGGAGGGGGACTGACTTCCTTTTTAGATCCCCCCCCGCTCGTCTCAAATCCAAAAAATTTTTCTTCTTTTAAACCCGATTTCCAATTTACTCACGGGTTGTTGTTAAAAGTCCAAATTCTCAATGGAAGAAGTCAGCGCTCTCCGCCGGATGGCATGCGGCTTCGCTCGGCAGGGATGGCAGAGGACTCAAAGCACCACGCTTCTCCCCGGCACCCGATCCGTAGCCTTTAAAAAGGCTCCTTCACGAGTCGGGAGGGCGCTAGCGGTGCTAGCCGAGTCTCCAAGTCCACGGCCCCCGTGGCCGTGGTTTCTAAGGGTCCCCGCATCGCCGGTGCGGTAAAACCCAGCCCCTGCCGAGCCGGCTCCCTCCGGAGCTCGGAGGGAGTCCGCCATTCGGCGATGGCGCCAACCCGGAAGTCCAATGATAATAATTATTAACTGGCCCGGTCAGGCAGAGACTGCAGTTCTGTTCCGCGAGGTTGGGAAATGTCTTGTTTGCCTTCTAAGCAGGAGGCTTTTCAGACCTGCTTGGATTTGACATGAGGGCTCCCAGGAAGTGATTGTTCAGGTTGGGGTTCAGCTATAGGCTCCAAGGGAATTTAACAAAAAGAGGGAGACACACAGCTTTGTGGGGGGGGGGGGGGGAGGTTTTGATCTGGAGTTTGATGTCAGCACAACCCACAGCAGCCCTAAATGCCAACAGAACAGCTGGAGACTGGGCTATTTCCGCCCTTCATCGTATTGATCCCTGTTCATGACACAGCTGGCCTTTATGCTTTCCTGTTCCCCTGTGATTAGTTTGCTTCTTACTTTGGAATTTATAGCCGATTTGTCGCGTCTTATTCTACGCCACTGCATTGTGATTAGCTGCCTTTGAGCACAACTGGATGGAGAGGCAGGTTTTTGTAAAAAAAAAGAAATGTGACTTTCCATTAGTGACCATTTTTTTAAAGTCAGGGATGGCCAATTAGCACTTGTTTTAAAGAAAATTGGGGAGTCCCCAACTGTGTGTATATGTGGGGGGCTCATTTTGAAATCTAAGCAACCACCATGGGCACTGAAAACACCCATTTCACAGAAGAAAGCTGGTGATGCTCAGAACCCCCCCCCCATTAGGAAGGAAACACTCACACTTCCTTCCCACAAAACAAAACACAGACAAAAAAAAGCAAGCAGCACCCTCTCCCCCAAAGCAGGAACACCCACCATCACCAAACAGCCCAATACTCCATGTGGTATAGTAGCTAGAGCATCGAACTAGGCCCTGGGAGACCAGGGTTCAAATCTTGACTCGGCATGAAGTTCAGTGGGTGACCTTGGGCCAGTTGCTGCCTCTCAGCCTAACCTACCTCACACGGTTGTTCAATGAGGAGGTGGTATGACCTTGAGCTCTTTGGAGAAAAAGAAACAAGCAGGTCCCACCAGACAATGCAGTCTGGTTTATCAGACCCGGGCAGCTGATATTATCCTTGAAGCATCCTCTGAGGTGGACCAGATTGGAAGGAGCTCTTTGTTTTAATGGAGGTCGGAGGTCAGCCGCCCTTAAAACTCTGTGGAAAGGTTGTACTTTATTACCCGTTCAACGTGTGTTCGTTCAGGGGGAATACAGTAATGCTATAATTTTTGGAGAGGGCTCAGCTGTCATAGGCCATATCAGGCCAGAATCAGTTATTCAGAACGCAAAGTATGAGTCAGACAATTGATGCCAATCCAGATTCATATTCCCACAAAACTGGAGGCTGTGTGTTGAATATTGAGCACATTGAGATTAATGCAATGTCCTTTCGGATACATATTTGACCCTTCTTCCTGCTAATGGAGCAATCTGTTTGTTTTTTTAAAATAGACACCTGTCTCTAAGCTTTCAAGCATTCTGCCTTACTTATTTCTTAGACTAGGGAGAACTGCACCAAGCATATTTTAGTATCTGGATTAGTTTATATACAGTTTGAATAGCACATATGCAGAGTAACGGCAGTAGCTCAGTGCTAAGGCATCTGCCTTGCACACAAAACCTTCCAAGTCCAATCTCCGCCAAGTAGGACTGGCAAAGACCCCTGTCTGAAGCCATTGAGAAGCTGCTGCCAATCAGTGTAGGCGATACTGAAGTAGATGCACCACTGGTCAGGCAGTTTCCTGTGTTCCTTTGTGCTATTAAGTGTGCGTTGAAACTTGAATATGCGTCCTGCAGCCCTGTCCTGTTGCAGGGAGTCAGTGGCCAACGCAGTGGGCAGGGCCACTGCAATACCTGGGTGTTAGGCACAAGGACTCACACTGGAGACTGTCATGCAAACCAGGGACCTTGCAGTGTGTAGCTGAGGATGTGGTCCAGGCAGGGTTTGAAATTAGCAGGGTGCCAGGGGCATTTTTCACCTAAAAATTCTCCATTTGCGAGCACCTCAAAAAAATCTGGGTGCCATTTTTTGCACCTGGCTGACACTCAAGGATTACTGAAATGTATGTGCTTTGAAGCCTCGAAGTATATGTTAAGGATAGACAGTACATTAAGGAGTTTAACAATAAGGAGCAGAGTGTTTTGATAACTGAAGTATGGTACCAATATTTTTATTGTAAACAGCATATTAAACATGTATTAACAATTGCTGCTAAAAATGTGATATTAACAATTTGTCACTTATGTGAATTTCATATTAGTTCATGCTTATCAAAATAATAAATAAAAAGTGTTGCTGACACCCCCACCCCACCCCAGTAGTGACTAGACATTCTGTTTTGGCGCCCACAACCCAGGTCCTAGAAGCCATTTGGCTCCTAGCTTTTCTGTCCCAGTTTCTAACACTGGGTCCAGCCTCTCCTCTAGTAGGGAGTCTCTGGTAACTTATTCAGTTTGAGGACCAGGCAGCTGGTTAGCCACTGTGAGAACAGGATGCTGGTCTAGATGGGCCACTGGTCTGATCCAGCAAGCTCTTCTTGTGTTCTTATATTCTTAGGCCACCATTCTCTGGCTCAGAGGATGTCCCCCCTGCAGTATCCCATCTTCCACAGGCTAACAGAAGCCAAAGGCTACAAAATAAGGTGAGGACCTATTCAGTACCCAACCCATTCCTCCAGGATGGCAGAGCCTCCCATACTCCAGGAAATTTTAGGAGCAGTGGAGGCCCTTGCACTGAGAATATTCATTGCTCAGTTTGATGCTCCTGCACTAACTCTTGATGGAAGGCAAGGATTTTGGGTACACCCAGAGCAAGTGCAGCAGGAAATCTGTTCTCCTTGGCAGCTGTTCTTGCATATATGCATAGCTATTCTCTCACCTTTTGCGATTTTCATGCTTCAGAGTATGGTCTGGGGGTGCTGCTGCTGTTCTTTGTTTGACCAGTGTCGCCTCCAATCTCTTTGATTGCACATGATGTATCCCTGTGAGAGGTGCTCTCCATGTGGCAAGCATCTCTGGTGGCCTCCTTAGCTCACGAAAGTGGGGATTTCTGACTCTAGACTGTCTGATTCAAGATGTTGTTAGACTCCTGGATGCTGGCATCACAATCTTTCAGAAGTTGTCCCCCAATGCCAAACTCTGACAAGCAAGCCAAGCTTTTCATTAGATGGCAGAAAAACAACTTCACCCTTTAAGTCAAGGATGGGGAATCTCAGACCTTGGAGCCAACTGTGGCACCCACGCCTCTCTGTCTGGCCCTTGGGAGTCTTCCCAGGCTGTGCCCTGTCCCCAGGCCCCCTCCTTAAGAACATAAAGAGAGCCTGATGGATCAGGCCAGAGGCCAACCAGATGCCTGTGGGAAACTCACAAGCAGAATTTGAGCACAACTGCAACTCTCTCCCCTCCTGTGGTTTCCGGCAACTGGCACTCAGAAGCATTACTGGCCATTGTAACTAATAGCTGTTGATAGCCTTCTCTGCCATCAATTTGTCCAGCCCTCTTTTAAAACCATCCCAGTTGGTGGCCATCACTGCCTCCTGCTGGAGCAAGTTCCGTAGTTTAACTATGTGCCGCATGAATAATCCTTCTTTGTATCTGTCCTGAACCTTCCAATATTCCGCTTTGTTGGATGTGCACGAGTTCTAGTTATGAGCGAGGGAGATAAACATTTCTGTATACACCTTGGGCAAGAAATGTCTATAAAATTATGCACGTCATGGAGGAGGTGGAGTTTACCTCCCTTTCCCATTTTTCTATCTCCTTGTTACTGCAGACCCAGGGGACTCCGTGGTGACCTTTGACACTCACCCTGAGTGTGTATGTGTGTGTACTTGGTTCCTTCCACCCATTTCAGCCTTGCAATAACCCTGTTGAATAGATTAGGCTGAGAAAGTGTTCCTGGGTCAAAATCGGCTCATGATCTTCAGGGCTGAGCAAGGTTCGAACCCACATCTCTACCTACTAGGCTGGGATTTCTCTCTAGTGCCTCTCCTACTGCTTCTCATCCTGCCTCATCCTCCCTGCTCCTCTCCCTCCTTTCCCAAGTTGAGTCATCTTGAACTTCTCAGGTTTCAGTGCATTAGGAAGAATGGTTTAGTTGCCCTTCTCGGTACTCCTTAGTTTTGGGAGCTAATAAAAACTGCAAACAGCTTTGGGTGCGTGGGCACACCAGGGATTTATGGAGTGGTATTAAGTTATTTTTTCTCCCTCTATAATCCTCTGTATCCCCTAGTTGAGAGCTCCTGGCTTCCACGGCAGGCATGGCACATTGCACCCCTGGGCTGCTGCTGCTTCTGCTTCACAGCTCCACTGCAGGGGTTTGTTTGTTTTTTGTCTGGGGTGCAAAGAGTCACAGTGTGGCTGCAAATAGTTTCTTTCTCAGATTGTCCATAACGGTAGTGATGGAATGTGGGAAGGGATGCAGGAGTATTTCCGTTCCTGACTTTCGGCTACTGCTGTGGTGCTAGGAAGACCTTTCTGACAGTAAGCACTGTTGCATGGTGGAATGGACTCCCTCGGAAGCTGGTGGGCGCTCCTTCACTGAAAGTTTTTGAAAGAGAAGTTGCATAGCCGTCTGTCAGGGATGGTGGAGCTGTGATTCCTGCATTGCAGAGGGTTGGATTGGATGGCCATTGGGGATCCCTTTCAAATCGACACGGTGTTATTTAATCTCATCTTCTGGGGAGAGAGGGGGTGGTTCTTGTTTTCCTGCTATTTGATGATTTGTAAAGTGTGTGTTTGGGGGGGGGGGACGACTGAAACAGCCTTTGCCAACTTGGTGCCTTTCAGAGGTGTTTTGGACTACAACCCCCATCAGCCATCATCCTGTTCTCACAGTGGCTAGCCTGATGCCTCTGTGTAGGACAGAAGCCCACCAGCACTTTCCCAGCTCGTGCATCCCAGCAAACAGATTTCTGAGGCATCCTGCTTCCGACCCAATATAGCTTTATCTTCCATATATTTGTGTTACCCCCTGTTTTTGAAGCTGTCCAAGTTTATGGCCATCACTGCCTCATGCAGGCGCAAGTCGCACAATTTGTGCTAGATGAAGAAGCCCTTTCTTTTGTCTGTCTTGAACCTTCCAAAGTTCAGATGGGACTAGTATTACGTCAGAGGCAGGAAAACCTATCTCTCTCTCTGCATACCATGCATAATTTTATACAGTTATCTTTCTCACACTCATACCCTATATTTCACATCTTTATTCTAGACTAAAATAGCCCCATGTGTTGCAACCTTTCCTGCTCCATCTCCTTGGACCATTTTGGTCAGCCTTTTTCAGAATCTCCATAATATCCATTTTGAGGTGTGGTGACCAGAACTGTGCCCAGGATTCAAAGTGCGTTCACACTATAGAGTTGTGTACAGTGGTACCTTGGGTTAAGAACTTAATTCGTTCAGGAGGTCCGCTCTTAACCTGAAGCTGTTCTTAACCTGAGGAGCCACTTTAGCTAATGGGGCCTCCCACTGCCGCTGCACCGCTGGAGCACAATTTCTGTTCTCATCCTGAAGCAAAGTTCTTAACCCGAGGTAATATTTCTGGGTTAGTGGAGTCTGTAACCTGAAGCGTCTGTAACCTGAAGTGTCTGTAACCCGAGGTACCACTGTAATGGCATTATTATCTTGGCAGTTTTTAATTCTGATCTGCTTCCTAATGATCCCTTCATTCACTGTGTTTATAGGCATTGCACACTGGGTCGGCATCTTCTTCCAACTAGCTTTCAAACCTGATAGCTTTCAGGCCACCAGCCAGGTGAAAACGCTTGAGGAGGGGCTTGTCCACACTAAGGGCTTGTCCACACTTCCACTTGTCCTGTGCCTTGAAAGCATGGGGCTGAGCGGTTTTCCACTTGACCCACACTTTCTAGGCATGGGTCTGAGCGGTTTCCCCCTTGCCCTGCTCCTTTCCTCGGGAAAACCTGCTCTTTAGTGCTAAATCGGAACAAACATCAATCCAGAGAAAACCCAAATTGCCATTTGCTCTGATTGAGCACTGAAGAGCAGTTTTCCCCAGAGGGAACCAGTGGAACCAGAGGAAGTGTGGATAAGCCCTCAGTCATGGTTTACTGAACCTTGTCATGGCGCAATGTGTGAATTTTAATGGTTGTTGTTTCATTGTGTTTTTAATCTTTTGTTGGGAGCCGCCCAGAGGGGCTGGGGCAACCCAGTCAAATGGGCAGCATATGTAGTTGTTATCAGGGCAATGAGAGAGGGAGAGAGGGAGCTCATAGCAGAACAGGGCTTGGAGCCTGGGTCTCCGCAGCCAGAATCCAGTGCATCCCCGAGGCACTTGATGGTGGCAGTAAATAAGAATATTTAAAACTTCCTCAAGCCGTGAACAGTCACACTGCCTGCCTGTTTCATATAATTAACACACACTCTCTCTCTGCTTGAGATTAATCTGAAAAGGTCAGGGACATGTCAGCGCTCACAATAGATGTTCCGATTGGCTGCTTTGATGAGAGGAGCCCATCCTTGAGGGAGGCACCCCAGCGAGCAAATGTGCCCACCCACACTGCAGGACCTGCTCTCTCCCTTTCAGTCTCCTCCATCTAGCTCTGCCGAAGAGCCTTGAACCAAGGGCAGAAGCAAGTGGCAGCGTGATGCGAGAGGGTGTGAGAGAGACTGAAAAGCTTCTGCTACATCACGCCTGTCTTGGTAGCAGTTTGCCTGTGCCTCCTGCTTTTCACAAACAGCTCCTTTTTATAGCCGCACTCTTTTCTCTCAGTAGATGCCAAAAGATCATGGTGCCTGCCAGACACATGATGCTTTTACATGTGGAGGTAGCCAATGTGGTGCCCTGCAGATGCTGATGGCGTTAGAGAACTTGACAAAGTTTGGCTTCGGGAGTAAGGATCGTGACCTTTGCTCTGGTCTCCAGTTAAAGTGTGTCTGTAGCAAAGGATGGGGGTTGAAGCTGGCATCTCTTTGCTCCATGTTCTGTTCTAGCTGCAAGAGCAAAGTTCTGCAAAAAATGTCCTAACATGCATAACCTCAGGCTGCCAGTAAAAGCACAATAACTGCCAGCTAGACAAACAGATTTTAAAAGGGCAAGCCTGTTTTATGAAATCCTTGCAACTTCTGTAATTTTCCATTATAGTTTACAAAGGGACTCAAACGTTTGTTGTGCGTCAACTTCTGTGTAAATATTTTTCACTTTGTACAATGCTCAGAGCACCTATGGCACAGGTGGGTAAGGTGACTCTGCTCATCTGCATATCAGAAAAATAAAGCGATGCCGCTGGTGTACCAGCAATGGCAGGGATATGCCTTGTTTCTCCAAAGCTTGGTTTGTTCCTCCTGTGTTCTCGCCTCATGCCTTTGTAGCTTAGCAAGCAGCTAGCTTGGGCTGGCCAAACAAAGCATGGTTAAGGAAGGCTGCTCATATCATCAAGCCATAATTAAAACAAACCAAGGCCTGTAAGCCAATAATGAAACCTTGGCTTCAGATTGTGGCTTCAGATTGCAGCAAGTGAACCCCATGTTTAAGCCATTGGGCACAATTTGGAGCATCAAACAAACCATTGCTTTCATAAACTTCGCTTTAGTGTTATGTCCGTGTCAGGCTATCGAGAGGGATTCTGATCCTGAACAGGGAAGTTCTGCTGTTTCCACTACCCAGCCCTTTTGTGGTAGGGGAAGTGATGGGGGAAATGTATCAGAAATTGTGGGATAATAAATGTTCAGTGTCACACTGTATAACCTCCCTGCAAACGGAATCAGAATGCAAATGTTGTCTGGATTCCTCGCTGTGAATGCTCAATAAAGAGGCCGTCTGGGAGCAATCAAAGGCAAGCTTGGAGTAATGGCTGGGAATTTGTGTCCCTTCTCGTTTAAGAGCAGCCCTGCTGGGTCAGAGCAATGTGGGTGCATCCAGCCCAGTATCTCATTTTCCACCACAGTGAGCACCCAGAAACCTCCAGGAGACCCAGAAGCAGTATGTAATGAAGACGGCAGCCCATCCTCTTCTGTTCCCCCATCTGGCACTCAGAACTCGGCTGCCTCACCAAGGCCATGTTTAGTAGCTGCAGCTGAAATGAGAGCTTCCTCAGTGGAGCCCAACAAATCTATGTCATGAACTCTTAAGGGGAGCTTCATGTGTAATTTTTTTGCTAAAAAAGGGGGGCTCCTGTACCAAATTAGCCATAGGCTGCATTGTGTAAATTAAGCCAATAGAGCCGATTTGCATATGTTTGCTTCTGTTAGTTATGGAGTCCAAATGGCTGTGCTGGCTGCGGCTGATGGGAGTAGCAGTCCACAAATCCGGAGCTCATTAGGTTCGCCAAGGTTGATTTCTTGGATTCTTCAAAGCTGGAGCCTTGCTGGGCCTCATCCTGCTGCGGCTCTGGAGCTGGTATTCCGCACACCCTGGGGTGGTGGTGGGGGAGCATCGCACAACAGCATCATTTGTTTCTGTGTGGAATGTGATGTGCAGCCATTATGGCTTCTTAATAGACATTGTTGTTGGGAGGCCAGCAACAATTATCGATCCTCAGTGACTGAGAAGATGCATAATTAAAGCCAGGTTTAATTGGGAAGTCTTTCTGATGTTGCTTGAGGGATGGACTTATAGTTGGATTGAACCAGCAGTGGTCTTACATTACTTGAGTATCTTTGCTGTGCAGAAACCTGATCTTAAGTACACCCTCAGACAAATGGTAAAAACTTCTCTGCCTGGGAACAGACCATCTCAGGAAGCTCTTTCTTCCATACAAACAAGCCCAGCAGCTTGGCTCCACTTCTGGGCTCAGCTCTGGGCTCCCCACCCACCTCCACTGTCATAAATGTAGGTTATTGAGGCAAGGACTTTTCAGCTGTGATCCCCAATATCCGGAACAACTTCACCTTTACTGCTGCATATATTCTAACAGTCTCTTTCAATCAGAATTGTTGCTGCTTTCTTTCATTGTTCACTGATTTCTGTTTTGGACTGTAAGCTACCTTGAGTAGAATGGTGGGTTACAAATTTTGAAGAGCAGCAGCAGCAACAACAACAACAAACCCTGGTTAAGACAGGAGAGTTTGGAGACTTTGTGAGAAAGGTGCACTGTGGATATTTGTGTTCGATTTTTATTTTGTTTAATAGTGAGATTTATTACCTGCCCTTCACCCAGGGGGAGTTACGCAATATAAAAATACAAGTAAACCTACAATGGAATTGAAATTAAACATAAGCAGCAGCAAAGCAATATGATACAGCCAAGAGAGCGAATCGATTAAAACCCTCACCTTACCTCACCCTTTCATAAGCCTGAGCAAAAATGTGCATCTTGACCAGCCTAAGAAATTTTTGCAGCATTGGTGCAACCTTGGACGGGAGCACATTCCGCAGCTTAGGGCCTCCGTGTTGGGTTCCGATCCAGTGCTGGAACCCCAGGGAAGGCAGCAGAGCTGGTTGTAAGTCTGGCCATAGGAACTTAAGAAGAGCCTGGAGTCAGTCTTTCAGGTATTCGGGGTCTTTAAACACTAACATGAGCACCTTGAATTGGGCCTGGAAACAAACTGGCAACCAGTGCAGCTCTTTAAAAACAAGGATTATATGAGATCTAAACGGAACCCCAGCTAGCAATTTAGCTGTTACATTTTTGATCAGTTGGAAGTTTCCAAGTTGTCTTCAAGGGCAGCCCCACAAGAAGTGGATTGCAGTAATATTTTTACCAGCTTGGGCTAATTCTTCAACTGCAGCCCTAAGCTAGATCTCACCTCAGGGAAACATGCGTCCGTTAACAGCCATGCTGGACTGCTGTGATGCACTGTATATGGGGCTGCCCTAAAAGGCTGCCCTGAAGCTTCAGTTGCTACAAAGTGGTGCTGCAGGAATTTGCTTAGGAGCTCCTCTGCCCCCCACTGGCTCAGAAGGGTTGACCGCTAGCAATCCCAGCTGTTTGGCCCATTTTCTGACGACGTAGCCACTGCTTTAATAGCAGCAATGAAACGGCAAGCAGATTTTTTAAAAAGATCATCAGATAAATGCTTTGGTGGTGGGACCGAAGGAGGGAAGGAATTGTGAGCCTGTCCTTAAAATCAGGCCCACAATTCCTTCTCTCCTTCGGTGTGCATATAAAGGTATGCACATAAAATCCCAGAACCCTGTATCCCAACTCCTCTTTGCAAACTCCAGGGCACCATTTGGAGGTTGCCCATGAATGCACACTGGCTGGCTGCCGGCGACAGGCAGTTCCATTTGCCAAAGGCAGATTGAGGCCACTTGGTGAGCGGGGGAATGCACACTTTCAGGACGCAAGGAAGATGGTTACGGGTTCAGAAGAGGGCCCAGGGAGTTGGGACATCTGGATGATATTTCTGGATGCCTGCCCCCTGTCAGGAAAGGAGACTGGGGGTGGGAAAAACTCTCGATTTTGCAGTGCACACAAAACTTGAATCTTTCTCTGTCCCTGTATGCCCTTAAGAACATAAGAATATGGCAAGAGTCTGCTGGATCAGGCCAATGGCCCAAGACCTGCGTACAAGAGCCCTCTCCCCTCCTGTTGTTTCCAGCAACTGGCATTCAGAAGCATTACTGGCTTGGACCATGGATGTGGAGCATAGCCCTCAGGGCTATTATGTCATGTGACAAAGACACATGCGGGCAGAAGCAGCAAAGCAGGCTGGGAAGTGCTGGGCCTGCACAATCATTTGGGCCTACTAAAGTTATTCAGGCCTAACTGCTAACTGTTGAGTCACTCTGACATGTGACTTAGCAGCCATTTTCTCTGTGTGTTCTCCGTAAGATTTCAGTCAGTCAGTCTGTCTAAGTTGTGAGCAGAGTCAGTATGTAATCTCAGTCAAACTGTTTGGAACCATGTTGTTTATGAAGAAGTTTATTTTAACTCAGTAAAGCTCTTATTTTTTAAAACTCTGCGTTATTAATTTACACTGCGCGTTATATTAGTCATCAATAGCCATATCCTTCACAGAGAATTGGAGGTGGGAGACCCCCAACAAGGGGCAGAACTAACATCCAGTCAGCACAGCACATTTGTTTAGGGTGGGCACCAAGAGAGTTTTGTTTTGTTTTGTTTTGTTTTAAAGGTGAACTCAGTCATAAAGGGCTTTTTTTAAAAAAAAATCCCCAGACTGAAGAAACTAAAACTTAACTAAATTTATATGTTTTTTATTAAGAACTAAACTTTGAAAATGTAAACTTAAGAAATGAGACACAGAATAGCAAATGTTTGCTCAGGTGATATAACCAGACATATACAAAGTTACAGTCAGTTTTCACGATCTTTTATATTTCAACGGATAATGGGTTAACTCAAATTGACCAAAACAGATTAAGGTTTCTTCATCTTCGAGTGTGCTGGAGAATTAGTCGGCGCTCAGCGCGTGTTATGGACTTAAATTCCTCAATAGCATCATTGTGATTAACCAATGAAGCCAATTCTTGTTCAATGTACAGAATCACAAACGCAGGGGAAAGGGGGAGGGGATGACGAGACAAGCAAATAAGGAAAAGAGGAGAGGTAAAAGAGGCCAAAAGCTAACGAAACAACCACAACGAGACTGATCAAGAAGCCAAAACAGGATATTTTCCCTGCAGAGAAAAAGACTAGTGCCAAGCTGACCAGAGACAGGGCAGATCTGGAGGGTCGAGGGTGGAATGGCTCTTCCTTCCTCCTTGATTGTGCACCACAAAAACAGCCTCTCAGCCCCACAGATATCTCTTCACAAAAGGTGATGAAAGGAGCTCTTGCAAAGGCAGAGCCATGAGACAGAGGCAGATGCAAAAAGGACTGTTCTGAAAGAGAGTGTGGTGTAGTGGTTAGACCTGGGAGACCCGGATTCTAGTCTCACTTGGCCATGGGGCTCGCTGAGGGACCTCTGACCAGTCACTTCCTCTCAGCCTAGATGACTTCACAGGGGTTGTTGCAAGGATAAAATGGAGGGTACTGTGTACACTGCCTTGAGCTCTTTGGAGGATATAAGTGACATACATGTGGAGGGAAAACTTAAACACGTTACAGAGTTCCCAAAAATAGACCAGAGGCAATTGTACTTCATCCAGCAGAGCTTTTACTTGTGCTGAAGGCAAATGAGCATAATGGTCACCAAATCCATTACAATCAGAATTGGCACAGTCCATAAGAAATCCAGTTGCAGCAAGCAGACTTATTTGCCTTCAGCACAAGTAAAAGCTCTGCTGGATGAAATATTGCCTGTGGAACTCTGCTGAACTCTGCAACGTGTTTAAGTTTTTCCTCCACACGTATGACAATAAGGTGGGGTATAAATGCAATAAGTAAGTAAGTAAATAAATAAATATAAATGCAATAAGTAAATAAATATCTGCACAAGACACAAAATGCCTAAGGAATTACACCAAGCTTCACACACATTCTCTGACTCTCTCCTTCCCTTCCTTTTCAGTGTGGACCTCGTCCATGCCCAAATCCACATCTCTGAGGGGAAGAGCCTTCCTGACCTGGGCCTCAAACAGGACAACGTGCGGATCAATGGGTGCGCCATCCAGTGCCGAGTGACGACCGAGGACCCTTCCCGTGGGTTCCAGCCTGACACTGGCCGAATTGAGGTAGGATGAGCTCCTGCTGCTGGCTTCCATACCCCCTCCCCCAAATCCTTCTGCTTCCAATATTTTTGGCCCCTGGCCCAGCCACTTCCTATGATCTATGGGATGGTTCTCTCCTACCACCCACTGGGTTGTAACTGGGTGGGTTCCTGGTTTGTGTAGGCTTGTATGCTGTCTGGGGAAGCTGGGATATCAGTAAGTCTGTTTGAAGAAGTAGCTCTGTGACGTCCTGTTTACGCTGGAAATCTTAAATGGAAATGCAAGCAGGAATCTGCTTGAGTGTAAATCATCAAAACAAGGAGGGTTAGAAAATCAAGACAAACATCCCTAAAGATCCACATTGACAGCAAAGAAGAAACAGAATAGAACTATGTTCTGTTGAGATGGCAATCTCCACCTCAGTAAGCGTGGACGGAAGACGAATTACTCGGCCTATGAGAGGCTGCATGGTCTATTCCAAATCAGTAGGAATCTACGTGAAATGTCTTGCCTGCTACCAGCTTCAATCTGGTGAACACATTTTTCCATGGTCATTGTCAGCACTGATCTGTAGCTGTAGAACAGCCTTCACCAACCTTTGCCGTAGCCATGCTTGTTGGGCTGATGGCAGTTTTAGTCTGAAACACCTGCAGGGTGCGAGGTCCGTGAATCCTGGTCTAGATATTATATGTTCATATTGTGTGTATGTGTGTTATACCTAACAAGAGACGCGGGTGGCACTGTGATCTAAACCACTGAGCCTCTTGGGCTTGCTGATCAGAAGGTCGGCAGTTCGAATTCGTGCGATGGGGTGAGCTCCTGTTGCTCTTTCCCAGCTTCTGCCAACCTTGCAGTTTGAAAGCATACCAGCACAAGTAGATAAATAGGTACTGCTGCGACAGGAAGGTAAACAGCATTTTCTGTGTGCTATGGTTTCCATCACGATGTTCCATTGTGCCAGAAGCAGTTTAGTCATGCTGGCCACATGACCCGGAAAGCTGACTGTGGACAAACTCCAGCTCCCCAGAGACTTCTCCCAGATCAGCAGGCTGTTCTGCCATTTTCCTTTCCACTTTCTTGCTTTCACTTGTTTGCCTGCCATTGAAATGCATCATTCCACGATTGCTGTGTATCTGTGTGCATCATGAACAGCAGTATTGGAGGGAAATAACATTCAGTACCTCAACAGATTATAGCATTCAAGCTCCTCTCTTTCCTGCATATGTGGAGTTGGACTGAAACAGGATTTTCCAGAGACTGAATGTGGGCATCCCACTTTTTCTCTTATGGTCTCCCTGTAAGACCAAGTAAATGATGATGTCAAAACATTGCAGATTTCCCCACCTCCCACTACATTTCATTGGCTACCATTTGCATGTGTGTGTTGAACTCATGACACGATGAATCACTGGCTCCATCTGTTTTTGTTTGTTTGTTTTGTTTTGTTTTGTGTTTGTCTACTTGACCATAGTGGGACGTGGGTGGCGCTGTGGTCTAAACCACAGAGCCTAGGGCTTGCCGATCAGAAGGTCGGCGGTTAGAATCCCCGCGACGGGGTGAGCTCCCGTTGCTCGGTCCCTACATCTGCCAACCTAGGAGTTCGAAAGCACGTCAAAGTGCAAGTAGATAAATAGGTACCGCTCCGGCGGGAAGGTAAACGGCGTTTCCGTGCGCTGCTCTGGTTCGCCAGAAGTGGCTTAGTCATGCTGGCCACATGACCCGGAAGTTGTACGCCGGCTCCCTCGGCCAGTAAAGTGAGATGAGCACCGCTACCCCAGAGTCGGCCATGACTGGACCTAATGGTCAGGGGTCCCTTTACCTTTTACTTGACCATAAGTGGGTAAAGAGATAAACTGGTATCTATTGATAGATCTCCAGGTGATTTGCAGAAGGGTTTTTGTTTTCCTGCTTCCTGGTTATTTAAAAATGTGACACCAAAATGACTTTTCATTCAACCTAAACTTGATAGCTAATCCAGAGTGGACGTTTGTGTGAGAGGGTGGTGAACTCAGTTTCAGTTTTGCTGCTGAAGAACAATTTCCCGGTCTCGGAATGGGCTCTTCTTTAATTCTATCCGCACTTTTTTCACTCCTGGCTCTGGTTGGTATATATTGGGGTTCCAGTTAAAAGCAAAGTATATCTGATAAGCCTGCCCAGCCCTGCACTAGATGCTATCATGGGGGGAACAATCCAGAGAAGTAGCCATTTTAGTTTGTTGGTGGTAAAAACAACAAAGAGCCTACAGCACCTTAAAGACTAACAGACGTTATACTGTATTAAAGATTATGCCATTATACAATCAACTCAGGATTGCACTTCATGCATCTGATGAAGCGGATTCAATCATTGGAGAAGGGGTGAAGTGTTGTGAGATTGGAGACTGGCAAATGTCCCAGTGGGTAACGAGAATCAGATGCACATATGAGAGACTCCTGGCTTAACAGCTGGTACATGTGAAATAGCTATAGTGGTTTTAATAGACCACTGTCTAAGCCGGAGTCAGCAGTGTCATGCAGAAAGGCTAGTTTTATTCTAGGGTTGCGTCAACATAAATTTAGTGTCCAGATTGCAGGAAGTAATAGTATCACCCTATTCCACCTCACCTGGAACACTGTGTCCACTTAATAAAGGATATTGGCAAATCAAGGAAAATGGTTTTTGGTAGCTGTGAAAAAGGCAAATTCCATGCTCGGGATCCCCTCTTCCTCTACCTTTAAGGTGTGGATGATAGTAGCTGCTAGTTATGATGGCTTTATTGGCATTCAAGGCCTGGATAAATCTCATTGGCTGCTGTGAGAAGCAGGATGCTGGACTAAACTTTATTCTGATCCAGCTGAGCTGTTCATACGTTCCCTCTAGCCACACCCATTTCCAGGTTCCACACCTGGAAATAGTCTTGTGAGCAAAACTACTTGTCATTTCTCGTTGTAACAAGGGAGGTTGTCTGGAAGCATTCTAAGAAAGTGGAAGCACATATTTGCATTAATGGGCTTTGATATACCTCTCCCTGGGAACATTGCAAAAAGCTATTACAGAAATGAGAACCGAGTGTCCAAATTTAGCAGTCAAAACCCCAAGGCCTTGGGGATGCCAAATGACAGAAATTGTCCCAGCTGTTCTTTCTGCTGAAATCTTGCCCAACTTATTAGCAAAGGCAGCCGCAGAAGAGTGGAATTAGATCCAAACTTCATTAAATTCATTGCTTACCAAAAAGAAAAAGAAAAAAGATCCCAGACTGTACCAAGGTGTGTTTTGTTTTGCTTTCAGAATTAATATCCTGTGTCCTTGATATTGAAAATAAATGACACCCCCTCCAGAACTTTCCAGAATTGGCTGAGAGCACTTTTAATATATCATAAATGCACTTTATACAACACTCGCATGACACTTTAGATGCACAGAGTGAAGCCATTCAAACATTTTTAAATGGAGACATGGTAGAGAAAGAAGGCAAGGCACCTTGGAATGAAGCAGTGATTCTGAGAAAGCTGCCTATGGAGCAAAATCATAATGATTTGGTCTTTAAAGGGTGGAGCGGAAGTAGCAGAGCATGGGTTCCGGAGGCTGCCGTATATAGAACAGGCTTCACCAATGTGGTGGCCCCCAGATGTTTTGTACTACAATAAAAACTATTGAAAGGTTAAAAATAGGCGTCAGTTAACCATTGCGGAAGGATGTATTCTTTTTTTTTTTTAATAAAATTTTTATTGGTTTTTTAACACATAATAATAGACAATACAAAACAATACAAAAACAAACAAACATATAAACACGTATAATTTCTTCACATTTTTTCTTAAACCTTCTTTCATCGACTTCCTCATACCTCCCTTTTCTGCATCCCTATTTTGAAGTTTTCCAGCAAGCCCCAATGTCAACTTATAACACTTTTTTTTCTTTAAATCCTTTTTCTCATATCCAATTGTTTGTCCCCGCAATTCTGTTTTGCCTGACCCAAAACATTTTAACACTCATTAATTTTGCAACAATTCTTGAGATAAACTTTAAATTTCTTCCAATCTTCTTCCACCGTCTCTCTCCCTTGGTCACGGATTCTGCCAGTCATCTCCGCCAGTCCCATGTAGTCAATCACCTTGGTCTGCCATTCTTCCAGTGTGGGTAGTTCTTGTGTCTTCCAGTACTTTGCCAGAAGTACTCTTGCTGCTGTTGTAGCATACATAAAAAACGTCCTATCTTTCTTTGAGACCAATTGGCCCACCATGCCCAGGAGAAAGGCCTCTGGTTTCTTCACAAATGTGCATTTAAGCACCTTCTTCATTTCATTATAAATCATTTCCCAGAAGACCTTAATCCTTGGGCACGTCCACCAAAGGTGGTAAAAGGTACCTTCAGTTTCCTTACATTTCCAGCATTTATTATTGGGCGTGTGGTAAATTTTTGCAAGCTTGACTGGGGTCATGTACCACCTGTATATCATTTTCATAATGTTTTCTCTTAAGGCATTACATGCCGTAAACTTTATACCGGTGGTCCATAACTGTTCCCAGTCAGCAAACATAATGTCATGACCAATATCTTGTGCCCATTTAATCATAGCTGATTTAACCGTCTCATCCTGTGTATTCCATTTCAGCAACAAGTTATACATTCTTGACAGATTTTTAGTGCTGGGTTCCAAAAGCTCTGTTTCTAATTTTGATCTCTCCACGCGGAAGGATGTATTCTTAATTGCCTACATAGGCCTGGTGGAATGGAAGAGTTTTCAGCAGACGTTTAAAAGTTGAAACTGAACGCACCTGCTGAATCTCTATTGGCGGAGAGTTCCACAGGACCAGACAAATGATAATGAAGGCTCTTGTTTCTTGTTACTGTCCAATGAGCCTCGTCAAATCGAGGAATGACTCACTATGAAGAAAGGTTACAGCCTTTGGGACTTTTTAGTTCAGAGAAAAGACAAGTAAGATGTGACATGATAAAAGTTCACAAAATTATGCCCGGCATGGACAGAGAAAAGTTTTTCCTGCCTCTTTTATCATAATGCTAGAACTTGAGGACATGATGCGGGACAGATAAAAGAAAGGACTTGTTCACGCAGAGCATAGCCAAACTATAGAACCCCCACAAGAGGCAGAGATGGCCACCAACTTGGATGGCTTTAAAAGAGGATTGGACAAAATTCTGGAGAAGAGGGCTCTCGATGGCTACCATCCATGATGGTTCTGTTCTACCTCCACAGCTTGAAACTGCACGCTCGAATCCTGCTTGTGAGTTTCCTACTGAGACATCTGGGTGGCCACTTTAAGAGCAGGATTGTGGCGTAAATGGGCCATTGGCCTGATCCAGCAGCCTCTTCTTGCATTCCTATGTAAAGTAGCTCTACCCCTGACCTATGGCATCTCTCAACATAGTTCTCTATGTGCAGGGATATATTTTTCTTTTTTACAGATTTCTTTTTTCCTTTTTTCATGATTTCTCCTTTCCCAGCCCCCACAAACACTCAGACTTTCCTTGCAGTTTAGAGGAATGCAGCCCAGACACCGTGCATAACAGTGAATATAATTTATTTATTATCTCATCTGCTGTCTGCAGGATGTCAGCCTTATTTGCGGTGGTTTGAGGAGTTAATTGATCCTCAGTGGGATGTTCTAATGTGAAGTGTGCATGTGTGTGTGTGCACATTTGCAGATCATCTGCCTCCATTTCCATCCCAACTGTTTAACTTTCTTGGTTTCAAAGCCTCGGGGACTCCTGCGGTTCATAGGAGTGGGTCCCCCCCCCCATCCCTGTTCTACTTGGCTGTCAGTCTTTTAATTTCAATTGCCTGGCATGGCTGCTGGTCCTCAGAATTTCATGTCTCCTTTCCTTAATGGTGCGAACTGTTCTTGCCAATCAAATTTAACTAGCAAAGCTCCATGGGTGTTACCCAGGCGACCACTCTCAGGGCATCCCCCTTAACTCCTCGGCTCCGTTGGCAGAGCACAGGCTCATGCAGCAGGCGGACGAAGCAAACTTTGGCATGAACTAGCCGTCCTCATCAATAGGAAACAAAGTGGCCCTCATTGTCTGGAAGGAGCAAGAGCTCTGGATGTTTTCTGATGCCTTATTTTGCACCTAATCGATTTGCCAATTGCCAGCACAGGTATCCTCCATTTAGCTAGCAATTAGCCCCGGCAAGAAAAGCACTTTCCCCTCTGAGCTGTGACCGCATTTGGAATAGTGTGTACAGCTCTGGTCGCCTCACCTCAAGAAGGATGTTGTAGAGTTGGAAGAGATTCAGGAAAAGAGGCAGCCAAAATGACCAAGGGGATGAAGCGAATCCCCCAGGAGGAATGGTTGCAGCACTGGCGACTTTTTAGTTTAGAGAGAAGGCGAGTGTTCATGTGACAGGAATTCTGCATGGCGTGGAGAAAATTGACAGAGAAAAGTTTGTCTCCCTCTCTTGTAACTCTGGGACTAACATCTTATGGAGCTACATGTTGGAAGATCCTGGACAGATAAAACAAAGTCATATTTCATGCAGTGCATCGTTAAACTATGGAACTCCCTCCCACCAACTTGGATAGCTTTGAAAGAGGATTAGATAAATTCACCGAGAATACGGCGATCAATGGCAACTAGCCAAAATGACTCTGCTCTGCCTCCACAGTCAGAGGCAGAAATTCTTTGGAATATCAGTTACTGGAAGCTGCAGGAGGGGAGCTTGGGTCCTGCTTGTGAGTTTCCCACAATGAGCAACTGGTTGGCCACTGTGGGAACAGGATGCCAGATTGGATGGGCCGTTGGCCTGATCCAGACACTATTCTTAAGTTCTTATGCTCTTAGTGAGCACCATCTGTACCTAAACTAGTCAATATTTGCTTTGCACTAGGCACCCAAGAGCTGGACATAGGAATAAAGAAAGCTGCCTTATACCGAGTCAGACCGCCAGTCTATTTAGCTCAGTGACTAGCCACAGCTCACGAGCAACATGGCAACTCATCCACATTGGACCAAATTGGGAAAAGAACTAAAGTTTAGCGTTCTTCAAGATGCATGGAAATGGGCCTGACATAAGATACCCTTGGAATCCATAGGCATGCCAAATGAAGGAAAAATGTACCAAGTTACATTTCGCTAATATTTAACACAATATAAATTAGTGGGGAACCTATAAATCAGCTGATGCAAAATGTTGGGGATGTGATAGAGCCCCGGCAGATTGTACACACAGCTCCTGCACAGTAAGAAGATTCAGAGTTATGGGTGGCGGGGAGTCAAAGAATGAATGACGGAGTTGGCAAGGTGGGATTTGCCAAGAGAACCAGTTAGTTCGACTTCTGAATGACCTGAAGGGTAGAAGAGAAAACAGTAGTGTGGAATGTGAGACAGATTGGTGATCTGTTGCTAAAACTTGCAACAAGTGGATGAAGAGGGAAGCATGGCTGTGTGCCACAGAATGCAGGGATGGCCTATCTTGTGATAGAGCCTCGTTCTTAATGAGATGGCAGGTTCGTATCTGTCTGCACCACTTCAGAGTGGAGGTAGAGGCTGACGGGACTCTTCTGTGCAAACACACACAAAAGTCCCTGCTCTGTCCTCAAATCCTGCTTGCTGGTTTCCCAAAGGCATCTGGTCAGTCATTGTGGGAACAGGATGCTGGACTAGATGGGCCATGGGCCTGATCCTGCAGGGCTCTTCTTAGATTCTTATGTCCATCTAGCTCAGTATTGTCAACACTGACTGCCAGAGGCTCTCCGGGCTTCAGACAGAGGTTGTTTCCAAGCCCTTCATGGAAATGCCACCAGGGATTGAACCTGAAACCTTCTGCCCACTTAGCAGATGCTCTGGCCACTGGCCTCTGCCCCTGACACCATCATCATATATCTTTAGGTGCCTTCCTCTATAAACCAGGCCTTTAACTATCTGTGGCCTTCTAGAAATGGGTGGGATGTTTTAAATATACCCTGCCTCCCACTTGGTTTTAATGTATCTATGTGGGGTTTTTGTTTGTTTATTTTGCCTTTAATTTGCCTTGGGCAAGATAAAGTGCCTAACAAATTTAATTAATAATAATAATGTCTCCCAGACATTGCAACTACACCAGATTTTCAGCTACTATCATGACCTCCCTGCCTGCTGTTCATTATGATCTCTCCAGCATTTGATTTCTAAGAGTCTCCGTAACTTGGCTTCCAAACAGTGGCTCCCAACGCCGCTGGCTTCCTTCTCCGAGGCTCCGCAGCCACCGAGCGTATGTCTCGCCATGTGCCTGGTGCCGCCGTGAGGAGCTTTCCAGACAAAAGGCAGGCGTTTTTCAATTACCTCTCTCTGCTTGGGAAGGCGCTGGAGCAGCAGCCCTGATTATTCCCTCCCTGATCTGTTTCCGACGCTCAAAATGCAAAGAGGGCAAAGGAAGCCGTCCCCGACTTGGCATCTGTTTGGAGAAAAGCTTTCCGCTTTGCAGAAAAGGGTGGGTAGGGTGGTTATTAGAAACCCAAAAATATGCCATCTGCATGGGCTCGCTGGTCCTGGTGGGGCTGTGCTGGACCAGACGAAAACCCACCCAGTCATCCTGGGCTTTTTGCACAAATGAGATAAAGCTCTGTCCTCCCTGCCAAGCCCTGTGGCTTTTAAAGAAGCCAAGAGGGAGCAGGCCAGATTGGGAGGTGAGGGAACAGTTGGTGGGTTACACAGGAACGTAAGAACTGTCTTATCTGCCGGCGCCAGGTATAGGGGGTGCTAGGGGCTCAATATTCTGAATTGGGGACCCGGGCCCCCCAATATTGAGGGGGCTGACATACCCTGTCACCATCAAGTGCCTTCTGGACACCCCAGCCCCCACCTGATGAGCGAGGGCGAATATTGCCCTCCGCGTATCCTGCCCCCCGGCGCATGCTGTGAGGAGAACGAAGCCTCCTGGGCTTCCCACTGGGGCAGGTGACATCACGTGACGTGTCACGTGATGGCCCTGCCCTCCAGTGTGGGAGGCAAGTTGGCGCCTTTGGCCTTGTTCTAAGTTAGGTTCATCTAGCTCTGTACTTGCACCAGGGGTGAGGGGTGCATGCCTTTGTGGGCAACCTTCCAGAGGCCACATGCCACTGGTGGGCAGAGGCAGAGGAAAATGTGGACAGAGAGCTGTAGTTTGTTACAGGTGCTGAGAGTTGTTTCTTCGCCTTCCCCTCACGGAGCTACAATTCCCGGAGCGGTTTAACAAGCCCTCTTCACGGGGGACTCTGGGAATTGCAGCCCTGTGAGGGGAATAGCGAGTCTCCTAACAACTCTCAGCACCTCTAACAACCTACAGCTCCCAGAATCCCTCGGGGGAAGCTGTTTAAAGTGGTATTACAGGCTTTAAACGTATGGTCTGAATGTGGCCCAAAGGATGGGCGATCCCATGGGCTCTGGGTGAGCGGCAACTCCTCTGAAAGCTGGTGCCACCCTGGTCTCTCTTTAGATAGAAATCTAGTAACGAAATATTAGGTAAATAAATAAATACTTTTGAAAAAGAGGCAGTAAATGTAAGGTGATTGGCTTTGGACTGCTGTTTGTTTGTTTATTTGTTAGTTATTTTGCATGATGAGGTGCTACAGTTGCCTCTCCCGCCGGTCTCAGTTAGGCTGTGGCGCCTGCGCATCCTGAAACGGCAACACTTGACCAAATTATGTAAAGAAAGGTTCCCCCTTTGCCTCTTCCATGTTCTCCTCAGACAAGCTGAGGAAAGGCAGCCGTGACAGGTCTGTCAACAGCGACAAAAATGGTTCTGAAGAGTTCCCCCTTTCCCTTCGAATGGAGGCGATAAGGGACGAATTTCACAATGTGTCAAAGATGGAAGGGTCAGAGAGGCATGTTGGAAGAGAGAAGGAGAAAAGCTGAATCCTTAAACCTTGTGTAAAGAATGCAAACTGTTCTCAAGTTCATTTAATTTTCATAGATCCAGTGTGGTGTAGTGTTTTAAGAGTGTCGGACCAGGACCTGGGAGAGACTAGGGTTCAAATCCCCACTTGGGCCATGGTGCTCACTGGGCCAGTCACTGCCTCTCAGCCTAACCTACCTCACAGGATTGTTGTGGGGTTAATTAAGGAGGGGGAGAATCATTTACATCACTTTGAGCTCCTTGGAGAAAAAGGTGGGATAGCTTGTGCACTTGTTAGGGATATATTGGACATCTCGTCTAGGATTAGAGTAAAAGGTGTGTTAGAAAGCTTCCAGTATTCATAATGTGCTTTTTATTTTCTTCCAGGTTGCTAACAAAAGCTGTTGTACTTCCTCACACCGAGCATAGTTAGACTAGGGGACTCACTTCAAGAGGAAGCAATAATGGCTGCTAACCTGGTGACTTTAAAAGAGAGTTAGACAAATCATGGATGAGAGAGCTGTTGATGGCTACTAGCCACGATGGCTCTGCTCTGCAGGCAGGAGTGCTTCTGAATACCAGTTGCTGGAAATCACAGGAGAGAGAGAGGGGGGGGGTGCTCTTGTGCTCAGGCACTGTGGTTGGCCACTGTGAGAACAGGATGCTGGACTGATCCAGCCAGGCTCTTCTTATCGGAAACCAGGAGTGGGTTTTTGTGTGACAAAACTTCAAGCTCAGTTCTAGTCCTGAAAACAAACTCCTTTGCTAAGCCTACATTCAGAGGCTTCCTTAATTCAACGAGGATCCTCACTTTCCCTTCACCAAACCATGTGGCTCCAGGTGGTGAATCTTGGGGTTGCAGTAAAAAACAAAACGTTTCAAATTGGATCCCACAAGCCTGCGGTCTGCCCGCACCAGACACCCTGTTGTGGACCACCACTTTCATCATTCCCACTCAACATGTGACACTGGGGCTGATGGGAGATGTAGTCCCAAAGATCTGGCAGGTAGCAGGCTGGTGATGGCCGAGCTAGAAGGATGCTTGGAAATGTCACCAATTCATTTCCATTTGCACACCATGTAAACATTCCACAGACAGCTCTGTGCAAGTCACCTTGGAAGGGACAGGAGGTGGGTTTGATTCACAAAAAGGCTGGATGATAACTCTTTCCTGAAGCTCATTCACTAGTGGCTGATTAGGAATTTGAAGAGTGTATGTTTTGTGTCTCTTTGTTTCTAGGCCTTGTGCTTACACTGGTCCGAAACAACCTTTATTGTCCTCAAAAGTGGTGGCAGAACTTTTTTAAAATGAGCTGTTGGTGGGGGGATGGCTTCATCTTAGCTCACTGTGCCTTAGATCAGCCACTGAACTGTTCACCCTAGGCCTTGTCTTAATTAATACGAACATTCACAGTTCTCCCTTCCTCTTCTCTTCTCTCTCTCTCTCTCTCTCTCTTAAAAAACTTTTCTCCTCCCTGTCAATTTCTTTGCTCAGCTAAGCATAAATCTCCCCCTCTGATCTCTCCTTCTAATTGATAGCAGTTTTGCAATTAGGGATGGGAATTTAAGGCTGTTTCTCTGCTCTTGTCTTTTTGAAATTCAATTGTCTTGAGGGGGCCTGTAGTCAATTCCATTTTGTTCTAGTCGATTTCACTTCTCATCTTTCAAGCCCCCAAGAACTATGGGAGGATCAAGGGTCCGAGAAAGGAACCGTGGGGGAAGATACTTGCCGACTTTACTGTTGTTGTTGTTTACTTTCTTTAGAAAAGCAAGTATTTGTCTGCAGGAAATGTGTGTGTGTACTCGTTTTAAGTCGTCTTTATAGCTGATGGCCTATGATAATAGAATTGTAGAATTCAAAGGTACCCTGAGTCCAACCTAGTCCAACTTCCTGCAATGCAGGAATCACAGCAAAAGAATCTCTAACAGTTGGCCATCCAACCTCTATGTGAAAACCTCCAAGGAAACCGAGCCCACCACCTTCCAAGGGAGTTTGTTCCACTTTAGAACAGCTATTAACATCAGGAACTTCTTCCTAATGTTTTGCCAGAATCTCCTTTCTTGTCATTTGAATCTGTGGCCAACCAGACACCCCGGAGAAAACAGGAAAGGAATGGCCCTCACTCATTGTCTGGATTTGCTACCACAAGGTTTAGTGATGAACACTAACTTGGGTGGCTTTAAAAGAGGGTCAGACAAAATCAACAAAGGAGCTTAAGGCTCTCAATGGATACTGGCTGTGAGGTTCTGCTCTGTCTCCACGTAATCTTTCTGAATGCTGGTTGCAGGAGGGGAAAGTGCTTTTGTGCTCAGATCCTGCTTGCAGGTTTCCCATTGAGGCATCTGGTTGGACACCGTGAGAGCAGGATGATGGGCTGCGTGGGCCATAAGCCTGAGCCACCAAGCTCTTATGTTCTTGACATCCGTCTCCTTCCACCAACTCTCCCCATTTCCTTGCTGCGTTTTTCTCCAGTTTGAACCACTAGCCAGTGTGCTGTGCATTTGGCACCTTTGGGTGGTGAGAATAAATGAGTCTGAAATGTTACCCACCTCCCTTTGCCTCTGGCTGTGTGACTTCACCCTTCCTTGCTACATAAAAGGTCATGTTTTGCTGAGGAGGGGGCTTTGCAGCTCAGGGGTTTCTAGAGAGAGGGGAGGGAGTGGGCAAAGAGGCTGATCTGTCCTTCAAAGTCAGCTGCTGGGATCCTAATACCAGGGACCTGAGCTTGCCTGTGGGCAGACAGATAGCAGCTCATAAGTTAGCAGTGGCTTTGTTCGGCGAGAGCAGCCGCTGACGATGTTTGACAAGAAAGCAAGTGTGCCTCGTCTACAGCAATGAATAATTGCCATCCTCTGTTAATTTTTCAGACTGGGGGTGCATATTCATGATGACTTAATGCAGGTTAGTTCCTCGTTAACGTTTTTTTAGCCACCTGCATGGCACAGCAAGTTCACTCTTCCTGACTGTGCTAAGTGCATGGATTTTTCACCCGCACCTCTTTCATCGAATTGTAGAGTTGGAAAGGACTCTGAGGGTCATCTACTCCAACCCACTGCAAGGCAGGAATCACAGCTTTCCAGTTGATGAAATGAGCATGCTAACCTGTGTTCACGGCCACAACTGTGCAACCGGGCAATGGGGTGGGTGTTTCCTGGTTATTTATAAAAGGGAATCCTTGTTGGTGTTTATTACATTTATATCCCACTTTTTCTCTCCAAGGAGCTCAAGGTGGCCTGCATGGTTCTCCCCTACCTTGCTTAATCCCCACAGCAACCCTGTGAGGTGGGTTAGGCTGAGAGGCAGTGACTGGCCTCCAAGGCCACCCAGTGGGCTTCATGACCGAGTGAGGATCAGAACCCTGGTCTCCCTGGTCCTAATCTGACACTAACCACTACACCACCACTAGCTGTGAGTTGTGAAAACCAAAGACTGGTGGTGCTCATCTCTTCACCTGCCAGGCTCTTGAGTGGGGGGAGGGCAGGTAGGGTGGGACTGCCTAGGCAGTGGGCCAGTCATGGCCTGCAAGGCAATTTCACCCCAGAACAAACCCGCCCGCCCATCAGCCGAGTTTGATCCCGTGTTAACTGCGCACCCTGTTCCCAGCAGCAAGCTGGATCATGCAGCCATGACAACAGGATTTAAGTTACAGATAGGTAGCCGTGTTGGTCTGCCATAGTCAAAACAAAAAATTTTTTTTCCTTCCAGTAGCACCTTAAAGACCAACTAAGTATTAAGGATTTAATAATTGCTCATCAACTGACGCTCGGGGATTAAACCCCTTAGCAAATGAGCTGTTCGAAGCAGCATGCTTTGAAATCCCAACAATGGGACTTCAAAGCACCAAATCCCCTGGTGTCATTTGTGATGTCAGCTGATTGACAAGAGGTGGCCCTCCCCACTTGTCAAATTTGGCCTTCTAGTAGGCCCATGGAGCCAAAAAGTTTCCCCACCCCTGCTCTTGAATATTTATAACAAGCCTAGCCAATTCGTAGGGCTCATTCTGCCTGCCAGTTGCAGCAGCCCAATACTGCATCCTCCTGTCCCCTCTGATGCCCAAAGTGGGCTCTTATGTTCTGAGCTGACGTGAATGTAGTTTTACACCAATGACCCTTCTGACCTGGTTGAACTCCAGCTGCCATCAGCCCCAGTCATCATGGCCAGTCATCAGGGCAGATAGGAATTGTACTCCAGGTGGGTTGGAGGGCCACAGACTAGGCACAGCTGCCTTTCAAAAAAAAAAAAGTAACAATAAATTTAGTCAGACTTGTGTCAGACTATAAACATCTTAGTTCAAAGCCAAGTCTGACTGATCTGTAATTCAGCCTTTCCCAACTTGGTGCCCACCATATATTTTTGACTGCAACTCCCATCATCCCCAGACAGCAGGCTGGCTTGGATGCTTTGCACTATTAACGCTTCACTCCCACACAAGACTCCCAATCCACTGCGAATCTTCACAGTCTTGTTTTTCTACTTAAAAAAATATTATTGCAGAGTTGGAAAAGGTTCCGATAAGGGCAACCAAAATAATCAAGGGGATGGAGTGACTTCCCTATGTTTTTTTTTTTTTTAAATATTTTTATTTTTCCATATAAACACAATACAACAAACATAAACATACAAAAACAAAAACAAAACAAAAAACATGTATCGTTTCATATCCTAATTTCATATCCTATCTTCCCCGACTTCCTCATGCCTCCCCTTTCTGTATTCCAAATTCTTATCGATTGTTCAGCAAATCTTCCCTTATTTTAATTTAAATTTAGACTATTCTTCCTTGTTTTCCTTGTCTTAACCCTTGCTAATAGTAACCATTTACTTTCCAGTCCAACATCATTCTAACTTTCATTAACTTTGTGATATTTCTTTAAATAGTCCTTGAATTTTTTCCATTCTTCTTGCGCTGCTTCTCTTCCCTGGTTTCGGATTCTGCTCGTCATTTCTGCCAAGCCCATATAGTCTATCACCTTCATCTGCCATTCTTCCAGTGTGGGTAGTTCTTGCGTCTTCCAGTACTTCGCAATGAGTATTCTAGCTGCTGTTGTAGCATACATAAAGAAAGTTATATCCGTCTTTAACACCCCTTGGCCGACAATACCCAAGAGAAAGGCCTCTGGTTTCTTGGGGAAAGTATATTTAAATACCTTTTTAAGTTCATTATAGATCATTTCCCAGAATGCCTTAATCTTCGGGCAGGTCCACCAAAGATGAAAAAATGTACCTTCAGTTTCTTTACATTTCCAACATTTGTTGTCAGGCCCATGGTAAATCTTTGCAAGCTTGACTGGGGTTATGTACCACCTATATATCATTTTCATAATGTTTTCTCTTAAGGCATTACATGCCGTAAATTTTATCCCGGTGGTCCACAACTTTTCCCAATCAGCAAACAAAATATTATGACCAATGTCCTGAGCCCATTTAATCATAGCCGATTTAACCGTTTCATCTTGTGTATTCCATTTCAGCAGCAAATTGTACATTTTAGACAAATTCTTAGTACTGGGTTCTAACAGTTCTGTCTCCAGTTTTGATTTTTCCACCTGGAAGCCAATTTTACTGTCCAGTTTAAACGCTTCATTAATTTGATGGTAGTGGAACCAGTCTCTCACCTTCCCTTTTAATTTCTCAAAACTCTGCAATCTCAATTTGTCCCCTTCCTTTTCCAAAATTTCCCAGTATCTTGGCCACTTGGACTCCATATTTAACTTTTTAACTGCCTTGGCTTCCATTGGCGACAGCCACCTTGGAGTTTTATTTTCCAGCAAGTCTTTATATCTGTCCCAGACATTTAGTAGTGCTTTTCTGACAATATGATTTTTAAAACTTTTATGTGCTTTAACCTTGTCATACCACAAATATGCATGCCACCCAAAAATGTTATTAAAGCCTTCCAGATCCAAAATGTCTGTGTTTTCAAGAAGTAGCCATTCTTTCAGCCAGCAGAAAGCTGCCGCTTCATAGTAAAGTTTAAAGTCTGGCAGGGCAAACCCCCCTCTTTCCTTTGAATCCGTTAATATCTTAAATTTAATTCTGGGCTTTTTGCCCTGCCAGACAAATTTAGATATGTCTTTTTGCCACCTCTTGAAACAATCCATTTTATCAATTATTTGCAATGCTTGGAACAAAAACAACATTCTTGGCAATACATTCATTTTTATAGCTGCAATACGGCCTAACAAGGAAAGCTTTAAGTTGGACCAAATCTCCAAATCTTTTTTCACTTCTCTCCAAGTTTTTTCATAATTATCTTTAAACAAATTCACATTTTTAGCTGTCATATTTATACCCAAATATTTCACTTTTTTAACCACAGTTAACCCTGTCTCATTCTGAAACCTTTCCTTTTCTATCTGTGTCAAATTTTTCTCTAAAACCTTTGTCTTAGACTTATTCAATTTAAATCCTGCCATTTGACCAAACTCTTGGATTATTTCCAAAACTCTTTTCGTGCTAGCTTCTGGCTCTTGCAATGTAAGTACTAAGTCATCTGCAAATGCTCTCAGTTTATATTGTTTAGCTCCGACCTGAATCCCTTTAACCAACTGGTCCCTCCTAATCATATTAAGCAAAACCTCCAGGACCGATATAAAAAGTAATGGGGAGATAGGGCACCCCTGACGTGTCCCTTTTTCAATCTTGAACTCTTCTGTAACCACATTATTTACAATTAGTTTGGCTTTCTGTTCAGAGTATATTGCACCTATACCATTTTCAAACCCTTGGCCTACCCCCATCCCCCGGAGGTTCTTCAACATAAAACTCCAAGAAATGTTGTCAAAGGCTTTCTCGGCATCCACAAATATCAAAACAGCTTTAGTGTTTATGTTCACTTCCAGCTTTTCCAAAATGTCAATTATATTCCTTACATTGTTCGACAAGTGCCTTTTTGGGAGAAAGCCCGCTTGGTCCCCGTGAATCTCCTCCATCAAAACTCTCTTCAGTCTTTTTGCCAAAATATCAGCAAAGATTTTGTAATCCACATTCAATAACGAGATGGGTCGGTAGTTTTTAAGTTGGGTCTTTTCAGTCTCTGTCTTTGGTATAAGTGTAATATAGGCCTCTCTCCACGTATCGGGTGCCCTTTTCCCTTCCATAATCTCATTGCAGACTTCCTTCAAAGGTTGTATCAACCCTTCCTTCAAAACTTTGTAGTATTTGGAAGTCAGTCCATCCGGTCCAGGGGATTTGCCCAGCGTCATGCCTTGAATGGCATCTTCTATTTCTTGTGCTGATATCTCCTGGTTCAATATTATCTTACTTTCATGCGAAACCTTTTTCAGCCCATTTTCCTCGAGGAACTGTTGTATGTCCATTTCTTTTTGCGGCCCTTGTGTGTAAAGTTGTCTAAAGTAGTTCTGAAAACAATTCCTAATTTCCGCTGGGTTGCTTATGTTTTTTCCTTCCACTTCTATATTTGTTACCGTGTTGAGTTTTTGTCTCTTCTTTATTTGCCAAGCCAGTAACTTGCCACATTTATCAGCAGATTCAAAAGTCTTTTGTCTCATTTGTTTAATTCTCCACTCTAATTCTTGATTCATCAGTTCCATATATTGTGTTTGATGAAATTTGATTTCTCTTAGAATCTCTTGGGATTTTGGCTTCGATCTTAATTGTTTTTCCCCTTCTTTTATCTTTTCCAAAATTCTCTCCTTTTTCTCATTTTGCTTTCTCTTCTTTAAAGTATTTTGCTGAATCAAAAACCCTCTCATCACGGCTTTGCTTGCGTCCCATACTATTCTTTTTTCTACTTCAGACCTTAAGTTGATTTCAAAATAGTCTTTCAAGGTTTTTTGGGCCTTCTTACAGATCTCCTCGTCTCTAAATAAGGTGTCATTCATTCTCCATCTGAAGGAACCAGTTGTTGTTTGCCTCATCACCATCTTTACAGCATTATGGTCGGAGAAAGTTTTTGGGCAGATTTCTACTTTTTTTATATTCGGAGCCATACTGCTAGTCACCCAGATTTGGTCAATCCTTGTCCATGTCATTTTGGCTTCAGAAAAGAAGGTTCCCTCTCTTTCTAATGGGTGTTTTGTTCTCCAAATATCAATCAAGTCCATATTGTCAGTCATTTCAAAAAAGGTCTTTGGTAGTCTTCCATCTTTTGTTATTACCTGTCTTTGTGCCTTATCCATATTTGTTGAAACCACTCCATTCATATCTCCCATCAAAATTAAGTTGTAATCCATATGATCCATCAAAGTTTCATGCAACTTCTTAAAAAATTCAGCTTTCCCTTCGTTTGGTACATAGATTCCCACTATCAAATACTTCTCTCCTTGAGATTGAATTTCAATTGCCAAATATCTTCCTTGATCATCTTTAAAAATTTGTTTCGGTTGCAATTTTTCTTTTGCATAGATCACCACTCCTCTCTTTTTTACTCTGTCTGAAGATATAAATTCCTGTCCCAGTCTTTTATTTATTAATATTTTTCTGTGTGCTCTTGTCATGTGGGTCTCTTGTAGGCAAATCAAGTCCAATTGGTCTTTCTTTAAGGCATGAAATATATTTTTTCTCTTCCTGGGAATATTTAAGCCATTACAATTCCAGGTTAGAAGTTGCAGAGCCATGATGGGATTATTTACTCCTTCCTCCTACAGCTCCCTGTTTTTGTTCCTCGTCTGTCGGTGGTACCGTGTTCGTATCCAGTGATGGATGCCCTTGTCCTGGAAATGTCTCTTTCTGTAGGTCTTCTTCGTGTTCTCCCAAGAACTTGTCTTTATCACTTACAGTCTTTATTCTTCTCTTCTTTCCCTTATATTTAAAAGACAAGCCTTGGGGAAATTCCCACCTGAATGGTATGTAGTTCTTCTTCAGCAGTGTCACCAGGTCTTTATAATGTCCTCTTGCGTCCAAGATACTCTTAGGGATGTCTTTAAAGATCTCAATAAAAAAGTCTTCAATTCGAAGGGCTGTTTGGTAGTGCAGGTTCAATATTTTATCTCGCTCCTCCTTTGATCTTAAGGTAATAAGACAATCTCTGGGTCGATTTCTCTTCTGTCTTATTCCCAATCTAAATGCACTTTCTATCTTAAAATCTTCTTTCTTCAGCTCCTGCTTCCAAAAGTCAGAAAATTCTTTTGTCAAATCATCCACCAAGTTCTCTCCTTCCTTTTCGGGCACAAGTCTGATCCTCAGGTTCCTCTCCTTGCGTTGCATATCCTGCATAGAGAGTGCCAGTTCATATTCATCCAATTTCTTGTAAACTGGTGGAAATTTTTCCTCCGCAGCAGTTGCAATTTCCTTAGCTTCCTCGGCTATCTTTCGTGTTGTAGATGAATCTTCCAATAATTTCCCAATTGCTTCTGCATTTGAGTTCACTTTATTCCCTAGGTCAGTTATACTTTTAGTATTTAGGTCAATTTTCCCAGAGATTTCTTCAATTTTTTTATTTGTTTCAGCAACTTGTACTTTAGTTTCAGCAACTTGCAATTTAGTCTCCGCACCTTGCTTTTTTAGTTCCTCCAAAGAGTCATTTATCTTCTCCAATACCTTGGCAAATGATTCTTCTGTAGACATTGCTTTCGCTTTTGGCTTTGCAGCCACTATAGTTCCAGAGGCTCCTGTTACAGAAGCCCTTCTTTGCATGTAAGTGTCAATTTTGTATTGTCTGCCAGATCTCAAGGTTGTTTCTTGTAACTCCCCTTTCTCTTTACCATCTGCCATAACAAAGTCTTTTAGTCAAGGTCATTCCCAGACTTTGAAACTCACAAACAAAGTTCTCAAATTTTAAACTCCACTTGTTGCTGAAACAATTTGTAGATCCTCTAGGGGGCGTAGAGTCAGTTCTATACTTCTCAAAGTAATCCCACACTCTTCAAAAAAGAAGGAATAAAAGTTTCATAGTCCCTTTCAATTTTTCTTTCCTTTTTCAAGGGGATCCCAGTCAATAGTGTCCTGTAAGTAACTTTGTAATGCCACAGAAACAGTGTTTCAAATTGAAAGTAACCAAAGCCAATTTAAGATATTTTTTAGCCTCTTATGGCAACAGTCCTTAGCCGGTTCCTTTTCTCCGGCAGTCCGATCCCAGGTTAAAGAGCAGCGATACTTAATCCAATTCTTTTAAATTGGCAGGGAAACACTTTTAAAATCTTCTTCCCCCTCCTCCTGCCTTCGGGGGGGGGAGTTCTTTGCTTTGGTGGTGGATTTCTTAAATCCCGCAAATTTCCTCTCAAGCAGTTACAGCTAGAGTGCCTTTCGCTTTGATCTTGCTACAGAACGGAAAGCAGACTTCCTTTTTAATGCTTGTCCGTCTCGGTGCCCAATTTCTTTGCTTTTAGTGTCCAATTATATTTTAGCAGTCAATCCTACTCACAGATAGTTGTTCTTTTAATCCAATTTCCCGGGAAGAAGTCAGCGCTCTCCGCTAATGGCGACGCGGCTTCGCTTCGCAGGCTGGGTGAAGACGACTCTCAGCACCGCTCCAAGACCCCTCCGCTCCTCCGGAGCCTTTAAAAAGGCTATTTCGCAGCGTCGGGGGGGCGCAAAGGTGCCCGCCGAGTCTCCAGTTCACAGGCAACGCGCCTGTGATTTTTAAGGGTCCCCGCTTCGCCGTAGCTGACAGGACCCGAACCCACGAAGCAGATCTCTCCCGGAGCTCCGGTTGAGATCCGCCATTAAGCGCCGGCGCTGACCGGAAGTCGGAGTGACTTCCCTATGAAGGTTGCAGCTTTTGGGACTTTTTAGTTTAGAGAAAAGGTGAGTAAGAGCTGACAGGAGAGAAGTTTATAAAATTACACATGGCATGGAGAAGATGGATGGAGAAAAGTTTTTCTGCCTGTCTCATATGCAATGAAGATGAATGTTGGAAGAGTCAGGACAGAGAAAATAAAGAATGTCTTCACATGGTTCAACTGTGCAACTCTCTGCTGCAAGAGGAAGTGAAGACCACCAACTTGGATGGCTCTAGCAGATGATTGGACAAATTCATGGAGGAGAGGTCTATCGATGGCTCCTAGCCGTGATAAAAGCTGTTCTCTACCTCCATAGTTAGAGGCACTAATGCTTCTGCATGCCAGTTGCTGGAAACCACAGGAGGGGAGAGGGCTCTTGTACCTGGGTCCTGCTTGCTGCTGGTTTCTCACAGGCACCTGGTTGGCCACTATGAGAACAGGATGCTGTACTTGATGGGCCATTGGCCTGATGCAGAAGGGCTCTTCTGATGTTCTTTTGAGGCCATTGGAGGTGGTTGGAGAATTGACACCATAGTTGTGGTTTGGGTGTCCCTATCGGCCGCTGTGTTCTGACTTGCAATAGTATCTGTTCCACACAGGCATCGTTCTGCCCAGCCTCGCAGCTCTGCCATTTCAGGACCATAGCATTTCAATGCCCTGGGGAGTGGTGGGAAAAAAGGAAGAGTGCAGAAATCAGTTAAGCACTTAATTTCCCAGTTATTTCCTCCCTCCTTCCCCGCCACCGCTTTCTCCGCCTCCAGTTCACAGGCGGGCATCAGCTTCCACTGCAGAGTGTGAAAATAATTTAGCACAAGTAGGCAGGCAGTATCTTTCTCTCTAAATTAAACAGCTCCCTTTTGGGTCCTCTCTCAAGGAGGGAGACTTCTCGGGGATGGCAGGGAGGAAGAATGTGGGCTTTGGTTGCTGCCATTTTGTTGAGGGAAGGAGGAGCAGGCTGCAAATAGTTCCATTTCAGGCTTTAAAAGGAAAACCTCAAAATGATGCAGCAAGGTAACCCAGGGCGTCCAAAGCCCCAGCACAACCTCTAAGCTGCATCCACTCTCCTCCTGTGTCAAGAGAAAGCTGAAATCTGAAACCTTAAAATAAAGAAATCATACAAGAAAAGAAGCATTACACTAAGAAACAAAAGGATGCATTGGAACAGCAGGCTTAAAATAAAATAAAAAGGAAGTGAATAGGAAGATGTCTTTGGGACTGATTTGACGACAGAAACTGAGCCTCAGAGCTGAAGATGATTGAAGACAGGAGAAAGAGCTGGGGTCTGGCAAGGATGAGGCCTCTTCTGACAAATTTCTGGATTGGGAGGGGTGTCTTTTTGTTTTGCTGCCCCGCTCCACTCATTTTGCAAAACGGATTTGTGCAAACATTTTTGATTTATGCTTTTCTTTTTCCATCTCCCCCCCCCAAAGGTTGACAGGAAGAGCATCTCTGGGGGTGAGGGGAAGGGAAAATGAAAGGCAGAGCCTTGAAAGTCCGCACCTTAGCTCCGCTAACAAGGGCTTCTTTTGTACAGTTGTTTGCTTGCTTGTCATCTGCAAGATGAGCTGCTTGCTTAGGTGGGCTTTGAATGGGCTTTAGTTGCATTTGTGGATGAGAAACATGGTATGTGGAGCCTCCATGCCAATGAACAATCTACCCATTGCTGTGGGGGGCCCTGGGGGCAGCATTCGGGAAATGCTATCCATGACCCTTCTTCTGAGCTTCTGGGAAGCATCTTGGCTGGGCCAGTAGGGGGAAATGTTGATGGGCCTGTTGATGGATCCAGTCTTGGCCTGATCCAAGACTGAGAGCCAGGGTGGTGTAGACCAGGTTTCAACTCCTCACTCAGCTATCATGAGGCTCTCTGGGTGACCATGGGCCAGTCACTCTCAGCCTAACCTACCTCACATGGTTGTTGTGGGTATTAAAGAGGATGGGGAGATCTACGTGCATTATCTTGGGCACACTGGAGAAAGAAAGTTGAGATACAAACGCAGTAAATCAGTGAATCCACTGGGGACTCTTCTTCTGACCTTAACTTCCCCCGCCCCTTCCAAAATCCTCTTCTTGAATTTCAGCGGGTGCATTATCAAGCGAGGTTCTTTTTCGCCTGCTATCTTAGCTTCATGCTAATAGCTCTTGAAACAGCAACAACAAATCAAAGCCCTGCTCAGTTACATCCAGAGGAGGTGGGGAAGAATAAAACAAATCCGTTCCCTGCCCCTCCAAGAAAAACACACACACATGCACTTGTTTGTTCATGGCTCTCTCTCTCCACGACCCCCCCACCCTCCTCCCGGAAGCCTCCCATCTCTGACAGCACACCTTTAAGTGCTTTGACAAGGTGGATTTGTTCCCTTTTCTTCCTGCAGGTGGGGAAAACACAGCTAATTAGGGAGGTGTTGCAGAAGCCCTGCATTGATGGGGAAGGGGGCAGGAAAGGTGCTTCTTGGGGGGGCATGAACTGCCGGTGAGATTGTTGATGGAGGATCTGACAGCCTTGCTTAACAAGTTTCTCCTCTCCCCTCCCCTCCCCGGAGATTTGTAGGTGGTGGTGGGGGGTCTCACAGAGATTGTTGGCAAAAGGGGAAAATAGGTTTTGTGCAGATTGTTTGCTTGCAAAACAGAGAGGAACAAAGACTGGGGTTCAAAGCCTCCTCTGTGTGTGCACGCGTCCCCCACTCACCCCCACCCTTTTAAAGGGGCCTGGGATTGTAAGCAGCTGGGAAGAGGCAGCGCAGTTCCTGAGGCTGCTGCTGCTGTGGCTCGTCTGTCCTTCGGTATATTTTTCAAAGCCATATTGACAGCTCACTCTTGAGCTGCCCTTCCTTTTCAGGGCAGGACTTGAGGATGAGGGGCAACCTGTCGCTTCTCTCCCTCCTTATCCCCCCCATCTCATTCCTTTCTCTATCTCTGCAAAAATGGGGTTGCCATGGAGATATGACCACCTACCAGTGGCGGACAGGAGCCTCCACGTCCTTCCCTCACCCACCACTGTTCCTTCGGCACTGTTCACGAGCCTTAAGAGAAGAGTTCTGGGAGGAGATCTGGCTCCTGCACGAGCCACATGGCACAAGGGGGCTCAGTTCTGCCAGGGGTGCTGAGCTGCTCTTTGCAAGGAAATAATCTTTTGCTGCTCGGTGCAGTCCTTTCTCCATATCCTCTGCTCCCAGGTCACACATCCTGTGACATTGGCCCCTCTCCTTCCCCATAGACCAGCTGTGGGGGACCTTTGGCCCTCCACATGTTGCTGAACTACTACTCCCACCATCCCTGGCTATTGGTCACACTTGCCAAGGCTGATGGGAGTTGTAGTCCAGCAGCATCTGGAGGTCCAAATGTTCCTCACACGTGCTCAAAACCAAGGAACCCGAATGTCCCCCCAGATGTTGCTGGAATACAACTCCCATCATCCATAGTCATTGTTCACACTTGCTGTGGCCCATGGGAATTGTAGTTCAGAGCTAAAGGTTCCCTGCACCTGCTGTAGCTCCGCCACTGTGATCAGGGGAAAGACACACTTGCGGGTCTGCTATCTTACTGGAGAATTAAAGGTGCCAAAGGCACTTGCCTTGGGAGGCATCCTCTCTCCATAAACACACACAACCATGTAAATTAACATTTAAATTGTCTTTCTGGTTTAGAATAATCACTGTTTCCATAGTGACAGATGAAAGGCCAGATGGCAGCTTGCAGAGAGGCTTAGTGTGGGCAACTGCCCAGGCAGAATTGCAGAGCTGCAGCATTTGTCTGCAGTGTGTTTCAGCCACTGATTACTATTGATGGGGGGGGGGGAGAAGAAGGACCTTGAGATGTGATAGGGCATCAACACTCTTGTTTTTGCACCACCGCTTCTGAAATGATTTCCTGCGGAGCTGCCAGCAGTAAGAGCAGTCCATCTGAGCAGTGGAATGCTTGGAAGTGCAGGGCTGTGCTTGGACCATCTCCCATTTTGGCAGTCATGAAGCTGCCCCCCCCCCCAATGTGGCTGGCTTTTCAAAGTGCCAGTGCGTCATTGCAGAGAAGCAACCCTTGATTTGTTCTGCCCGCTGGAGTAGAGAGTCCAGGACTCAGTCACCTCCTCTCCTTGGAGGCCCTTTCCGACGTCTTGTGCAACACGAATCTCTGGAACCCTGTTCCTTTTGAAGCTGCTGGCTTTTGATTATACAGCACCCCCTCCCCCACCGCCATAATTCATTGTCCCACAGCAGCTGTAGGAGCAGGATGCTTGCCCGGAGTTGCAAGACGGTGCCTTGGAGACCTGAGGCTTTGTTAATCATAATCAGATTAGGAGGTAGCCGTGGGTTGGCTGGCGTGCCTCCTTGTTATCTGTGCCCTGCAAGCTCCCCTCTCTTGCACATCCTGTCCCTGGGAGATGGTTCCAGGAGCCGTTTCCAGAGCTGCCTTTTTCTTTTTAAAAGATTGGTGCATTGTTCAGCCAAGGTGCTCACGGTGTTTTAGCGATAACTCAGTGCGACAGCAGCAGCTGGGGGACGGGAGGGGAAGGACCCCACGCCAGGCCATTGTTTGAGCCAAAAGACACACCTTGATTTAGATTTGCAATGATCTGTAGAGCAGGCCTCGATCTTGCTGGTTTACAAGAAGCTTCCAGGAGGAGATGGCAGTGGCTCTGAGCATGAGCAGAGTTAACCATGCCTCACCTCTGAGTCACTGCTGCCTAGTGGGATGCTGTGGCTTGTTCCTTAATTTTTATGGAGCACCAGATTCTCACAGCTCGTGCTTCAAGGAGATCACACGCAGTTAACACTCAGCTGGCGCACCTGCCTTGTGTTTGCCTTGGTGCAAGGGTGCTGGTGTGGGTGGCCGAGCTGAATTGCGACTGTGGCATGGTGGAGGGGGGGAGCAGAAGTTTTAAAATAAATTAACAATTTACTGCTAATTTCCCCTCACAGAGCTGCAGTCTCCTGACACCTCTCAGCACCCTTAACAAACTACAACTAGGCTGCATTCACACATACATTTAATTAAAAAATAATTAAAAGGCCATACAATGTTCAGTCAGCCAGTGGCGTAGTATGGAGGGGCTGGGGGGGCGTGGCCCCAGGTACAATTTTCTGAGGGGGCACAAGGTGCCCCATGACAGGCTCTCTCATCAAGGCCTTTGGGGCCTGGCTCCAGCACGTGAGGGGGCTGTAGAGGCGGCTTCTTCACACGGCAGCTCAGTGCCACCAGCCAGACACAGCTCCACTCCCAGGTCAGGCCTGACGCAGCGGCAGAAGCGGCTTAAAGGAGAAGAGGCGGCGGCAGCATTTCTGCCCCTCTCCTCCACTGGGCTCTCTGGTATGTGAGTGCACTTCCTGTGCCGCTTTGCAAGGCTGTGATCTGAGAGTCTGGCCACAGCCTTGCAAAGCCATACAGGACTGCCAGGGTGGCATGAGTGTGCCCTTGAAACAGCGACAAGGGCAGCTGCAATGGGCTCCCGGAGTGAGCAGTGCACCCATCCCAGATGGTGATAGCATGCGCTCTGCCGCTGCAATCAGTCAAATTCTGTGTTGCCAAAGGTTTGGAGGACCTTGAAAAGCTTCAGTGCTGTTGGGTGGGATGTTATCTTATAGACAACACATGCAGACAGACACACAGGACTCCCTCTCCACAGCGCAAAGTGAAATTTATCTTTCCAGGTGGTACTTTACCAGCCTAACAGTGTCTCTCTCAGGTAGACAGTACTGCTGTTTTCTCCTATCATTTTTATTGTATTGATTTCTTTGATTTAATTCCATAAAATCTGTGATAATGATCAATTCAGCCACTGCTTTCGCACATGTTTGCTGCCTGCTCCTTGGTCTGCGCTTGCCCTTTCCGTGGGAGGAAGAGAAGCGGCCCTTGTGTCTTCAGGCCAGTGCAGTCCCCGATCTTTATCCCAGCCAGTGCCAGAGCCAGCACCAATTACTGCCAGTCAGCAAAGCAATGAAATTTCATTCTGCTGGCAGGGGGTGCTGTGCTGGGGACAAGAGACACAGAGTAATGCGAAAATTGCAAGTTTGTTGAAGTTGTGGAACAAGGTATCAATAACAGAGGTTGCAGGCAGTCACTGAGCGGCTTGGCTTGATGCTTCCCGGTTTAACATGGGGCGGGTTTTAATGAGAACTGAATGAGCGGGGTCTTGCTTTCCACAAAGATATAAAAGGAGCTTGCCGGGTCGAGCCAGTGGCCCATCTTTCTTTTCCAAGGTCTGCAACGTTGGGGACTTTTCGGTTTAGAGAAAAGGCAAGTAAAAGGTGACATGAGAGAAGCTTATAAAATCATGCCTGGCATGGATAAAGTGAATAGAGACAAGTTTTTCTTCCTCTCCCGTAACTCTAGAACTTGTGGGCATCCAGTGAAGATTCAGGATAGATAAAAGAAAGGACTTTGTCACGCGGCAGATAGTTAAACTATGCAACTCCCTCCCACTCAAGGCAGTGATGATGGCCACCAACTTGGACGGCTTTAAAACAGGATTGGGCAAATTCATGGAGGCTGAGGCTATCCACGGATCTTCACCTCAGTGGCCTCCCCATTCAGAGGCAGTATGCTTTTCAATACCAGTTGCTGGAAACCACAGGAGAGGAGAGGGCTCTTGTGCTTGGGTCCTGCTTATGGGCTCCCGCTTGGGACATCTGAGTGACCAGTATGAGAATAGGATGTTGAATTAGGTGGGCCATTGGCCTGATGAACAGGTTCTTCTGATGTTCTTCTGTTTTGTGCTCATGATGGTATTTGTGAATCCTGTTTGCGTCCTCAAAGGTTTTAGAGGAGAGACATACTGCTTTGTTTCCCATCAGTGCATACCCTATGACGTCCTGCTTGAAACCTGTGGCTTTTTAAACCATAGGTGTTCCTGGAATGGCAGTGCTGTCCCTTTTTCGTTGCACTATAATGCCAGAGTGCCTCTCCAGATGACAGTCATGCTGTAGCATTGGGGAAGCATCTCAGAACAACTAATAATGGCAGTGATGTGTGGATGGTCCCATATGAATCCACCACTAAATCACTATTGTTGCATCAACTGCATGTTACAAAATATACCCACAAAAATAAGCCACCAGCCTGGTGGGGCCCAAATAACATTTGCAGGTTTTGGAAACAGCACCAGAACTTGCTAAACCTGTTTGCCTGATGAGTGTGCTCTTTCTTTTCTTTTTAGAATATTTTTTTTTTGTTTTCAGAATGCAAAAACGAACAAGAAGAAACCCAGTAAAATGATTTCCATCATGTAATTACCAAAAGGAGGTGACATGTTTGATATATTTTTCTTCTTTACATGTAACGAGGGGAAAGTTGTCAGCATGTGAGTTCCATCAGCAATTTGGAGAAATCCTCCTTCATAATGTTACAGTTGGCTGTTAATCTCTTTTCCATAATCCAAGGAAAGTCTCTGATAAATGTCACTGCATATGCCCTTGATTTGTAAATGAGATAAAATCATAGCACGCTATAGAAGAATCAAACATTTTATCTTTGATTTAAGTTGGTACGTCAGTTTTCACCACAGCTCACTGTACCAAGAGTTCAGTGTCAAAAGTTCAGCAGTTTGTAGTTATTACCATGCAAGCCTCCATCACTTAGATGTCAGTTTTTCATTCTTGTCCCTCCCACATTGTTAAAAGAGCTGATCCTGATGTTTGTGTGTTTGTATAGTTTGATGCATAATGTTTGCTGGAGTCTGCCAGGCATGTTTACCAGAGGTTAGAAGTAGGATGAGTTGCCTGCACTGTAAGAACCATCCTCTCTTTCAAGCAGCCTTTGGTGTTTTGAAAATACTATTTATTTATTACGGTTATATTCCACCATTTTCTCCAAGGAGCTCAAGTGTACATGGTTCTCCCCCTCCCCACAACAACCTTATGAGGTAGGTTAGCCTGGGAGGCAGTGACTGGCCCAAAGTCACCCAGTAAGTTTCATAGGCAAGTGAGGATTTGAACCCTGGTCTCTCAAGGTCCTGGTAGTTTTGCTTTCTAACCACTACAGCACAATGGCTCACATTATGGAGGCATACTATTGTGTGTCTCTGCCTGTGGTGCCCTGGATTTGCCTGTCCCATTATGTACGAATTGACTCACTTGCTTGAGTTTTTAAGGGGGTTTAAGAACATAAGAGGAGCCTTGTGGAATCTGGATATAGATCCCTGTAGCCATAAGAACACAAGCAGAACCATACCGGGTAAGACCAAAGGCCCACCTAGTCCAGCATCCTCTTTCTCACAGAAGCCAACCAGTTGCCTCTTCTGGGAAGCCCCACAAGCAGACGTCTCCTGCTGATACCCAGTAGCTGGTATTCAGAGGCATAATATGGTATCTCTATCCTGGAGGGAGAAAACAGTCATAATTGATAACCTTATCCTCCATGAAAATCCCGCCTTTTTGAAACGCCATCCCTACATCCCACGGCAGTGAATTCTGTAGTTTCATTCTGTAATGTTTAAAGAAAAGCTTGCTTCTGTCTGCCCTGAATCTCCCACCCTTCATTGGATGACCCTGGGTTCCAGTAGAGTGTACGTGTGAGAGACAGAGACACACTCAGAGAGAATCCATCTGTACTGTACATTTAAAGCACTATCATGCCATTCCAAACAGTCATGGCTTCCCTCAAGAATCCTGAGAGCTAGAGTTCGTTAAGGGTGCTGAGAGTTGTTAGGAGACACACACACCCATATTCTCCTCCCAGAACTAATGTTTAGGGTTGTATCCAAGTATGTTCTACTTGAGCAGATCCACTTAAATTAATGAAGCTAAGCTAGTAACCCAAAATCAAGTCACTTACCATTTGTTAAAAAATTTTGCAGGGCAGGTAAGTAATATTAAGAACAAATTCCAATCATTCAGTCCTAAATACCTTATATCGAGCATCAGGAAAAATCCTAACCAGCTAGGGCTCATTCTGTTATTTTTCCTTTAATAAGACCAGTATGACTTATAGTTATCCAGATCTTTTAGCTAATTTATGCTGACTCGATTAATCTTCTGGTTTACAAAATCTAATGAATGCATACATATTGGATAATTATATTTGCCCAAATAATGTCTAATTTGTTTTTTTTCAATCATGCTTTAAAATTAAACTAGATTTTTTTTTCATTTTCTGATCAGTCTGAGTTCATTAGAAGTTCATTCCAAATTCCATAATCAGTAGAAAATGGGCAGAAGTCTGTGAAGATTTCTGTCCAAATTAAATAGCAGTGGCTGACTAGATCCAAATGGAATATCACTGTTGCAATCAAGAAAACAAGCATTCAAAAAGTTAATGGAAGTCTCCCAATAATCCCAGATGAGTACGCTTTTTCATCTTGAAGGATGCCAGTTTCAAATAATTCATGGTTAGATGTTAAAGGCGCAAGGCATCGATCCCGATAAAAAGGGAAGTAAAACATTAAAGGTCAAAGGCAGGGGGAGATGAGCTGCCATCATCCCCACCCCACCCCAATAAAAAAATCAAGGGAACAGCAATTCTTTCATGCCCCTGAATTTTCCCAGCATCCTACTGGCATCCAGCTGACAACACTAAGGGTACCCTTTGTGGGTTCCTTTGTTGTTTTCTCCGTTGTCTGCCTGCAGTGTGCGCAGTCTCCAGCTTGCCCCACTTAGATGTACTGGCAAGGTGAAAGCTGCCCTGGTCCACCCATGTCATCGCCAAACTAAAGAGGCCTGGATCCATCAAATGCAGGATTTATTCCAGGTGATAAAGACTTGCTCCAGAGGAGGTCTGTTTAAGCAACCTCCTTTCCACAACACCTCAGAAACTTGAATGTACAACAACCTGGTGTCCTTCGGATGTTTCTGAACTACAGCTCCCTGGGACTATTTTGGACTGCAGCTCTCATCGGCCCCATGCTGGCTGTGGCTGATGGAAGTTGTAGTCCAAAACATCTGGAGAGCGCCAATTTTCAAATAGGCTACTCATAAGGGCTCCCTCTGGGAAATTGCCCTGCCTCCTCTCTAAAATCATTTACATTTTTGAGCGCTCTCTTCTCTCCATCCTGCTCACCATTCTCTTTTCAAGTCCCAAAGCTGACTGGTGCTCACTGATAGCTGGAGCAGGGCTTGTTTTTCATTTTTAAAAATATAAATGTGAAATGGGGGGGAGAGGCAAATGCTCTTCAAAAACCGTTAGCCCATTAAATTGAGGATGCATAATTAATCAAATAGCTAATTAGGAGCTTGAAAAGAAGTAGATTAGCTACACTTGTTGGTAATAATAGTAATACCAGAAGCAACCTTAATTTAATTGAGTCAGCACACCCTACAGAGCTCCAGGAGGAGAGGCGCCTCGGAAGGGTCGGAGAGGTATGGAATTTTTATCTGGCCTGTCAAGTCTTAAGCGGAGTTTTGCCAGGAAGAAGGCAGAACCAGACTTTTTTTAATGTCTGTGGGGTCGCTGCACAAAGGAATTGTGGGGTGGCACTGTCCTGAGCTGGAGCTTTAGACCTGGGGATGGGGTCTTAAGAGCATAGGAAGAGTGCCACAGCTAGTTCCACAGCTGAGCCAATGGAGTAAGACAGGGCAGGGGTTTCAGCACCATGGAGAGCTCAGGATGCGAACAGGCCTATTGAGCCTCTGCTTTCAGCCCACTTCTCCCTGCACTTTGAATTTTTATTCTAGATTATAAACCTGCAGGCAAATTCCTGGTGTCTTCCTCCTACCTACAGGGCTTCCTGATGTCTTCCCCATACATACCTACCTACCTGCGTGGTTATTCAGGGTACATTAAGCAATCTGGAAGTGTTAACAATAAGTACCACCATATATAGACAAGGAAGTGAGAAAATCTTTGGAGATTTTGCAGTGCCCTTTTGGATTCCTGAGCACGGTAGATGATTCCTTTGTACGTCACTCTTAGCATCTCCCCACCCCACCCCCCTCGCTGACATTTTCGTTGTACATCATGTAAGAGAAGGTGCAGAAATACAGATTGGGGCTTGGGAGGGCAGGTGGGGCAGACGGGTGAGACTGGCGCTTGGTGACATTTCAGGGGTGCCCAGTGCATCACGCAGAACAAAAGGCACATCTGTCTTGAAGCTGGGATGTCCTTATGTGCTTCCTGTCTAGCCTAGCACTAGGGGGAATGGGGCAGGGAAGGGCACAGCCCCCACTGCTTAAAGCAAGTTGAATGTTCTTGGCTGCAGAGTCTGTTGCTCCCACACCGAGAAAATCTCATGAAGGCAAACTGTTGCAAGAAGCAAAATTCTCTCCCTCTCCCTCTCCCTCTCCCTTCCCCCCCCCCTCTATGTCTAGTATTAAAAATGTGTCTTTGTGCTTAAAGTGGTGAAGCGAGTTCGGATATGGAGGAGCAGAGAATGCCTGGATGCACCTTAGATGTAAGACACATCAGAGATGTCATAAGAACAGCCTGCTTTATCAGGCCAACAGTAGCCAAACCCTGTTGGAAACCCATAAACAGGACCTGAGCACAAGAGCCCTCTCCCCTCCTGTGGTTTCTAGCAACTGGTATTTGGAAGCTACCCTCCGCCTCTGTCTCCAACTGCAGAGGCGGAGGGTAGCCATCATGGCTCGTAGGCATCAGTCATCTTCTCTCCATGGATTTGTCTAATCCTCTTTTAAAGCCATCCAAATTGGTGGCCATCATTGCCTTGAGTGGGAGGGAGTTCCATGGTTTTCCTATGCACTGCATAAAGAAGTGCATTGAGGGTTAACGATAAGTACCGCCATGCCAGTCCCAGATCTGAGCATTAGATCCCCCGGTACCCTGTTCTCCTTACACACACAAACACAAACACACCTCCTGGCCAACCCCTCCATCCCAAGAGAACCCCCGAATGACTTCCAGTCATAAAACATAATTCTGCATTCAGTGTATTGCAGTTGTGGTCTTAGCACAGTCAGGTTATAGGAGCATATGAAACTGCCCCATAGTGAGAACATTGGTCCTTTTTTGGGCAGTCTTTTCTGCAAGTGATTGACAGCAGCTCTCCAGGCTTTCCAGCCAGATTCTCTCCCAGACTTACCTGGAGATGCTGTTGGGGATTGAACCTGCGACCTTCTGCATACGAGGCAGATGCTCTGCCTCTGAGCTGCTTCTTCCAACAGCAACATTGGAACGGAACCCTCAGCAATTAGTTAAAACAGTAAAGCAACAAGCAGAGCCTGAAGGCAACATCATGTAGTCTTCAGAGATAGACTGCTTCTGAACATGGAGGATCCATTGTTCCTCAGTAATTGTTGCAATACTTAATTCAGTAGCAAGGAAAGTGAATAGAGAAAAGTTTTTCTCCCTCTCTCAGAACAGTAGAATTTGTGGAATCTGAATGTTGGGAACTTCAGCACAGAAAAAAGAAAGTATTACTTTTGTTAAACTGTGGAACTCGCTCCCACAGGAGGCCGTCATGGCCACCAGTTAGAATGGCTTTAAAAGAGGATTGGACAAATTCATGGAGGAGAAGGCTATCAATGGCTACTGGCCCCAATAGCTATGCTCTGCCTCCCCTTTCGGAGGCAGTAAATGCTTCTGAATACCAGTTTCTGGAAGCCACAGGAGGGGAGAGGGCTCTGGTGCTTTGATCCTGCTTGTGGGTTTTCCACAGGCGACTGAGAACAGGATGCTAGACTAGATGGGTCATTGGCCTGATCCAGCAGGCTCGACTTCTGTTCCTATGTAGTATTTGACAGGATATCAGTACAAAATGCACATTGTCAGGAGAGGAAGAAAATGTGGAGGGGCTGTTCTTAGGTTCTTTTGAAAAACCCTGAGAATTTCAGGCACCTGACTTTTCCATCTGATCCTTTTTGGTGGACTTCAATCCAAACCCCACGGAGAATTGTAGTGTACAGCTGGGCCTTTGGACATGGTTCCTATTTCTCTCTCTCTCTCTCTCTCTCTCTCTCTCTCTCTCTCTCTCTCGGCCTTTGGACATGGTTCCTATTTCTCTCTCTCTCTCTCTCTCTCTCTCTCTCTCTCGGCCTTTGGACATGGTTCCTATTTCTCTCTCTCTCTCTCTCTCTCTCTCTCTCACACACACACACACACACACCAAATTATAGGGGTAGGGTGGGTGGGAAGCTTTATGGAGAGAGGGAGGGAGGGAGGGAGGGGGCTCACTTTGGATGAGAATAGCAAAGCAGGAAGCGGAAAAAAGCCTCCAGCTCTTGGCTGACCCAGCGACGTCGATCAGCCAGCATTTCTGCTAATTGCATTATTTACCAGCTGGAGGGAATTTCTGTCAGTAAATTCCGAGCCGGAGCAATATCCCCTGGCGGGATGCGCTGCCTCAGCACAATGGAGGTTAATTAGGGCCGATCTGCAAACTCTCCAGCCAGATCCTGGCCTTAACTTGTTCATGGCAGGTGGGAGGAGGGAGCCAAGGGAAAGGCCGGGTCTGTATGCGTTGGACATCCAATGAAGTTGAGTGTTGGAAGATCGAGGACAGACCCAAAAAAAGAGCAAACCCTCCTTCTTCAAGCAACATGTAGTTAAACTGTGGAACTCCCTCCGACAGGAGGCAGTGATGGCCACCAGCTTGAATATCTCTAAGAGGACTTCACAAATTCATGGAGAAAGCTATCAATGGTTAGTCAAGCATCCTGTGGGAAAGCCACAAACAGGACCCAAGCGGAAGAGCATCCTCCCTTCTGTGGCCTCCACAGCAGCTGATATTCAGAAGCATTCTTGGCTGCAACCATGGAGGCAAAGTATAGACATCATGGCTAGTGGCCATTGATAGCTGCCGCCTCTGTGAATTTCTCCTGCCCTCTCTTCAAGTCATCTTCCAACACTCAGCTTGATTGGATGTCCTCGAGTTCTAGTGTTCTGAGAGAGGGAGAGGTTTTTCTCTCCATGCCAGGCATAATTTCATGAATTTCTTTCATGTCACTTCTTACTCAGCTTTTCCCTAAACTAAAAAGTCCCAAATGCTGCAAGCTTTCCTCATAGAAGAATCCTTTTTCTTTTTTTAACATTTTCTAGCTCTACCACAGAGAGGCAAACAGAACCTGTTGACCTGTTTATGTGTGCACAAGAAAGGAGCACTGAGGGAGACACAGCTGGAGCCAAATTTAGCCTGCAAATGCTAGATTGTTTTGTTTTTTGCCTGTTTGATATGTGCCTCTTTGTGTGCCCAGTGCAGCGCTGTGTTAAGTATAATTCAGCCTGAATCTTCCTGCCTGTGTTCTTCTTTCTGAAAAGCCAGTACAAACTCTACTTTTGCAAGTGAAAAGATCAGATGAAACTCTAAACTAGTATAGAGGAAGGCAAGCAGAACCCTTGTTTGTTTGTTTTTGCTTTGTTTTGCTTGCTTGTTTGTTTATGTATTTAGAGCATTCAGTATCCCACTCTTTAGCCAGAAAGGCTCCCAGAGTGGTTTCCATACAGTCAATTAAAACCAGACAGTTCCTGCCCACAGGCTTCCAGTCAAAATGCCATGACATACAAGGGAAAAGGGACAGGGAGGAAAAGAAGGGGGATCAAACAGGCACCGATTCTTAAAAAGCTGATTTTATAATGACCAGCTGACCCAGTTAAAAAGCTGATTTTATAATGACCAGCTGACCCAGTTCAGGGGCAGGAGGTGCCTGATAGAGTAAGCTTTCAGCTCCCACTGATGCAGCCTTGTCACAGCAGGGCTGATGGAGTGAGCCCTGCTTCCCGTCTCTCCCACTGAGGCAACCTGATGTCAAATCCCACAAAGCTTCTCGATTTGGCCCTCGGCATTCTCCACTAGCCACGCCCCTCTGTCAAGGCCACACCCACCCCAGCCTCTCACTCTGTGGGCCTGCTGCATTTTTTAAAGTGCTGCAGCTCTTCTCTTTTCTATGTCCAAAGCCTTGTGGCACTTCCAGGATCCTCAGGAGCACTTTGAACTGCTCGCGACGTTTCTGGGAGCCCTCGGTAGTTCTGGGCTGCTTGATTTCCTTCCTCCTTCCCACTCCACTCTGCAACGCCTTCCATTATTTCTAGCCTGTTTGTGTCTTTTAGCAACTGGGGAGTTTTCAGCCAGGGGAGCGGGGGTAGGGAGCCTCATTACGAGACTCATCTGCCTTTAATTAATTCTGGGCTCACGGCTTGCCATGCAAGCTCCCCTGAGACATGCTTATTTTAAAAGAAATATTCGTGTTCTTCATCCCCGCCCCCTCCCTTCACGCCAGTGCTGCGGAGCTTTTCCTGTGCCCCCAGAAGGGTGATTCCGGCTGGCACGCTGTAGCTGTGGGTGTTCAGAGAGGGAACTCTAGGTGATATTGTTATCTTAATTATAATAACCTACTTGCTGACTAATTAAGTTCTTGGGGGTTGGTGAACTCTATCAGACTTCAGCTTACTTGTTGAACTTGCTAATCACAGTTTGTGTTAATATGTGGGAAGCAGGGGACCCCCCCCCATCCCCTTATTTGAAAGGTATTAAGGGTTGATGGCGTCCTTGTGTGTGCAAACCATAGAAGAGAAAATTCAATGAATCTTTGGCCACTGCAAAAGGGTACTGTGAATGTATGCAATAAAATGGATTATTCCAACTAAATATTAGGAAGAACTTTCTGGTGGTAAGAGCTGTTTGACTGTGGAAAGGACAGCTTTGGAAAGTGGTGGACTCCCCTTTGTTGGAGGTTTTTCAACAGAAGTTGGATGATTACCTGTCAGGGATTCTTTAGCTATGATTCCAGCATTGCAGAGGGTTGGACTAGATGACCCTCAGTGGTCCCTTCCAACTCAATGGGAGCCTGTGGCCCTCCAAATGTAGCTGAACTACGCTCCCCACCATCCCTCATCACCAGCCATGCTAGCTGGGGCTGATGGGAATTGTAGTTATCTGGAGGGCTGCAGGCTCCTCACCATTGGCTTATATCGAGCTTCCTCTTAAAGATCCTTTACGGCGCTGTTGGATTCCGGGGGAAGGGATTTTTGAAAACTCTTGCTACCAGCCAAGGAAGTGTTTTTTTAAATAAAACCCTTGATCTGCATCTGTTCTCCTTAAGCAAACAGCTCTGGGCATTGTCTCTTTGGGGTAAAGCGCAGCGCATGAAATTGTCTGCGCAATGGAAGGGATAAAACTGCTTACGTCTTTAAATGTACCAAACCCTCAAGAGAGAGAAAGAATAAAATGCGAATTGAGCGGGGATAGAGAAGCAGCCGGGAGATGACTAGAAATGGAAGAGGTTTGTGCAAATGTCAGTCCATCGAGGGTTCACCTGGCAACCTGCTTTCCTCAGTGGCCAGCACCTTTTAGACCAGGCCCGGCTATTTAAGGAAGACAAGATTATTTTGCCTTAGAGAGTGGTTAGCCCTGCCACATGATTTGGAAAGGAATCAGGATCCTCTGGAGAACTGACTGAGGAAATGTCCCTTTTCAACTGGCCCGGGGGGCGGGGGGGCGTTATAAATAACATGTCTTGGAGTTAGTGCTGTAATTACCCAGCAGGCTCTGCTTCTCCCCTCTTGCCAATGATTTCTTCCACACATCTAACTTAATTAGCTGCTTCCCTTTTCTTGGCTGATGGCTCATAAATAATGAGCCTCTGTCATCTCCCCTCTCCATTTGGGGCTGTGGAGGGGGGGTGGGACCTGGCAGGAGCTGCAAAGAAGATTCCTTGGCTCAAAAAGAGATCCAACTTTCCCCATGTCCCTGGCCTAGGTGACCTTTGGCTCTTGAAGGAAACAGGAACCTCTGCATTCTAAGCTAGACTTTTGCCAACCTGGTGCCCGCCAGAGGTTTTTGACTCCAACTCCCATCAATTTCCCAGTCGATACAGCCATCTTGGACTGATAGCTGGGGCTGATAGAAATTGTGGCCCCAAATGGCTGTACTGCCTGGGACTGGTGGGAGCTTGAGTCCAAAACAGCCATATTGGCTAAGGTTGGTGACACTCACGGTCCAAAATGGCCATGCTGACAGGGGCTGATGGGAGTTCTGGTCCAAAACATCTAGAGGGCACCAAATTGGCAAAGGATGCCCTTATTGATCATTGGAACTTCTTTTTTGCTCTTCTGATTCCTCATTTTTGTTCCCCTTTGGGGTGGGTTAGCCAAACTGTGCTCTTCAAGCTAGAAAAAGGGGGCAACCTTTTCTCTTTATCACATTGTCATCTTAGTCACTGCCAGAAGCATTGCTCTGTCTGTTCAGATCAGTCTCACGGTCATGCTGACGACATGGCTTCCATGCTGAGCTTTGCTCACCTTTCCCCCTGGCGCTTGTGCCCCTGTTCAGCTGCCTCCTGCAACAGGGAAAGTATCCTCCCTGTGGTGATCAAGGTGGAGTTTCCACAAGCTCATGGGGAGAAGGCTGGCGGTTTTCTTTACCTACTTGCACCCCAGCCAAGCACAAACGGAGCCTGCTTTTGGAGACTTGCGGCCGTTCGCCTTGGTTGAGAAGGACACTGAGCCAGTGAGCCAGGCAGAGGGCGAGGAAGGACAACGCCAGAGCGTTGATGAATGGGTTGGTGAGCAGGGAGGGAGGGAGACCATCCAGCCTCACCAAGGTCATCTTCACTCCTGGGTTGGGCAAAGCATCTGAAAAGCCGCAGTGCTCAATTCTCTTAAACTAACAGGTGACTAATTCTCTTAAATCTCTGAAGTCAACAGCCTTGCAGCCGGCTGGTGGTTGCACCCCCAGGTCTAGAAGCTGCAATTCCAGAAATGTTGAGACCACCTTGGGGGGTTCAGTTGGTGGTGTCTTAAGTTCATGCTCCCATGTCTTCCAACACAAACATATTGTACACATGATGCTCAGCAGCATTGCAAAGCAAGCACCGTTTTTTCTTCCTGTTCTCTGGCTTGCAGTAAGCCATTGGAGGTGTTGTTACTAAGGCACCTGATTAATGTATTAGAGACTCAGGTGCACTAGGAAACTGCATTTTGAAGTTCCTTTGGCACCCGTTAAACTGCTGTTGCTGTGTTCATGGCACAAGAAGAGAGGGAGACTTCCAGCAAAACAGTACATGAAAAGAGGGCAACTGGACAAGATTCAGGAGATCACAGGGGTTTGGGGGAGGCATTCCAACTTCGTTGTACTCCCAATCATGTCACTGAGAGCATAAAGGGATCCAAATCCCCAAATTTAACTGGGGAACGGGGTGAGTTATTTTCTGGTATTTTACAGAGTCTCTTGGTTTTCCATACTGGATTCCAATTCATTCTGGGGTGGTTCGACTATTGCCATTTGTGAGGGATTTTGAACATGCTCAGAGGGTCTCTGTTGGACTTGATTCCTTCACTCTTTATAGAGCCGCTTACTAGTTTGCAAAGCTCTTTTCAAATTCTACCTGTCCTGTCTTCTCGGATATTCAGGCATCATAAGAAGAACCTGGCTGCTGTATAAGGCCAAGGGCTCATCCAGTCCTGTGCTCTTCTCACAGTGGGCAGCCAAGTGTCCTAAGGGAAGCCCACAAGCAGAATCTGAGCTCAAAAGCAGCAACTCTCTGCACCATCTGATATTCAGAGGAATACTGTATCTGATAGTGGAAGCAGAGTATCATTCCTTCTTTTAGAGTTTGAGACTCACACATTTGAGGTCGAGTGCTGTTATTTGAAGCAGGATCTGGGGCTGGCGCTCCCTGGGGAAGCGAGGCTCAGATTAGTCGCCAGATGGAATAAACGGCAAGGAGTCCTCCTCTGACGCTAAGCGTGTGGAATGAGATGTCTGGGACTGTGTTTAAAAAAAAGATTATAATTTTTTTGCTCTGGATCATGAAAATTAGTCGTGTGTGTGTGTGTGATTTGCTTCCACAATTTCAAGGGTTTTTTTCTGGCATGGAAGAGGGACTGGAGTGGGCAGGATTGAAGAGAGGGAAGCAAAACAATTTTCGTTTTGTGCCTCTGGGACTCATCTCCCCTAGTCTGAAATGGGTACTGTGACTGATCTCCCAGGTGCCAGCAGCTGTGGATAAAGGACCGTAGAGACTAGTGTGCGAATCCTGATGTTGCCATGGCAAGGTCCCAGAGCGAGCCACGGTATATACTTGTCCTGCACTATTAAGTATTTTAACAGTCATTCTTTCTCCTGAGAACTGTAGTGGCTGTGTAGATAGATAGTGTGGGGTAGTGGTTAAAACTACCTCCCCCAACCTGATCCCCTCCAGATCTTTTGAACAACGGCTGCCATCAGTCCGAGTCAGTGCTGAGCAGGGCTGATGGTGTTTGTAGTCCAAAGCATTTGGAGGGCACCAGGTTGGCAAAGGCTGTGATGGAGTGACGTAGGACGTAGGATCTAGCCATGATTCTCACGTGGTGATGTTGGGTCAGTCATCATCTTTCAGCCTAATCCGCTCCACAGGGTTGTTGTTGCTGGTCATGGGAGCCATACATGGTGCTCTGAGGTCATATAATCATAGAACTATAGAGCTGGAAGGGACGCCAAGCGTTATCTAGTCCAACCCCCTGCAATGCAGGAATCTCAACTAGATTATACAGTACATGACAGATGGCCACCTAATGTCTGCTTCAAAAGGAAGTTGAGTCTGCCACCTCCCAAGGGAAACCGTTCCACTATTGAACAGCTCATACTGTCACAAAGTTCTTCTTGTAACTTGAATCCATTGGTTGGGGTCCTAGCCTCCAGAGCATGAGAAAACAAGTTTGCTCTATCCCAGGGGTCAGCAAACTTTTTCAGCAGGGGGCTAGTCCACTATCCCTCAGACCTTGTGGGGGGCCAGACTATATTTTGGAAAAATAATAATGAACCAATTCCTATGCCCCACAAAGTAACCCAGAGATGCATTTTAAATAAAAGCACACATTCTACTCGTGTAAAAACACGCTGATTCCCAGACTGTCCGAGGGCCGGATTTAGAAGGCAGTTGGGCTGAATCTGGCCCCCGGGCCTTAGTTTGCCTACCCATGCTCTATCCTCCATGCGGCAGCCCTTTAGAAGTTTGAAGATGGCTATTATACCTCCTCTCGGTCTCCTCTTTACCTCTGAGAAGATGCAAATTAAACATTTCCCTCCTATGATGATATCGCCTCTGAGCATCCACGCCGAAGTAAATTCTCAGAATTATTTGAGCAGAGAAAGCTATGCTCGTTAAACTGGTGTCAAGACTGGTGCAGATGTACCCCATTGGCCAGCATGGCCCATTTTGACTGGCATGGTGTTTAAGAAGAAGCACCAACAAGGTGGTACTGATGACATCTTCGGTCCTGCAAAGAACCAAAGTAGAATGGAAGACTTCAGCAAGCTGCAGTCCACTGCACCTAGTGATAAATCAGATCCTATTACATGATCCGTATTTGTGGCTGAATTCTGATGCTGTTTTGTTTTGTTTTGATTGACACATTCTATTTTTAGTGTTATTTGTATTGATGTATGTTGTCGTTCACTGCTTTGGGAGCCTTGGGTTAAGAAGCAGTACATAAATAAACCATACCCAAACCATAGCCATTGCCTCTGGGCTCAATAGAATGGGAAAGTGGGTGGCCTACCTTGCAGGGTTGCAAAGGAGCACCCTGTACTGACTACCTTCTTCTGAGCACGCCTAGTTCACAGCTAATGCAGATGGGCAAATCTTTGTCTTGCCTCATCCTGTTCTTGCCAGGGGTCTTTCTGAGCACTTAACTGGGCTCCCATGTAGGCTGTGACATCCCTGAGAAGCTGGGGGGAGGGCAATGCAAGCTCCCTTCCTAGCTGCAAAACCTTTTACCATTGTGTTGGTGATGCAAGCCTGCTAATGTCATTTATTTATTTAAAATTGTCAGCAAAGGAACCACTTAGCTGCATATGCCCTTGGCAGAACTTCAGAAAGTATCTGCCAGCGAACCAGAGCAGAATGGCACACGCTGTTGCGAGCGATTAGGTATTTATAATTCACAGGGAAGGAGGCACAAAGCATCTAGCCGGCTATGGAACTAAGAGAGCCACAAGAAATCCAAAAAGCCCTTTTTATTTGCACTTTGAGCTCGTCCTATTCCTTAAACTGGGGGCAAGTGGCACACAGTAAAAAAAATGCCAGCTTAAAAACAAATCATGCATCCGAGTTTTTGAGAATGGAAAATATCTTTGCTAACGTTGTTGGATCTGTTGGCATCTCTCTAGCAATTATTGGTAAGTCCAACAGGCTGCAGTTCTCAGAGCTGAAATGTTGAGCCCCCCGTTGCTCCACATTTTCTGGGCAAAATTGCTGATTTGTGGTTTCTAAAACGTGTGAGTTAGGTCAGTTGTAGTTTAACCATCAGGCTGGATATGACATCCCAGTCTGTTGCACCCAGTGTTTTTAGGTTATATCACAGAATCATAGAGTTGGAACCCTTCAAGGGTCATCTAGTCCAAGCCCCTGCAATGCAAGAATCTCAACTGAAACATCCATGAGAGATGGCCACCCAACATCTGCTTAAAAACCTCCAAGGAAGGAGAGTCCACCACCTCCCAAGGGAGACCATTCCACTGTCAAATAGCTCTCACTGTCAGAAAGTTCTACCTGACGTCTAGCTGGAATCTCCTTTCTTGTAACCTGAAGCCATTGTTTCATGTCCTCCCCTTTGCACCAGCAGAAAACAAGCTTGCTCCATCTTCCATATGACAGCCTTTCAGATATTTGAAGATAAATGTCATATCTCCTTTCAGCCTCCTCTTTTCTAAGCTAAACATACTGTACCCATCTCCTTCAAGCGTTCTTCATAAGGCTTGGTTTCCAGGCCCTTGATCATCTTGGTTGCCTTCCTCTACACATTGCTGAAATGTTTTGCCACATTAATGAAAAATTACTCTGTTTTGTTAATCACAGTAACATAAGAAATTTCACAGGTTAACAAAGGGTTTCAGGGTCAGCATGCACAAAATGCTGTTTATGTACTGGAACCCTCAGCCCAGGGATTTGACTGCTGGTCAGCTTGGGCTGGTGGAAGATGCAGTCCAAAACATCTGGGGGGAACCTGGATGGCGAAGGCTGCTGTACATCAATTTCCAAACAGGGGCTTGAGGCAGCCCTTTTAGAAATCATGCCATTGATGTTGCGGCATCAGAATTCAGACTCAGGACCCAAGACCTATCCAGGGAGTGAGAAAGAGAAATGGCCCCTGAAGACTCCGTTACGCTGAGCTTAAAAGGTGTGCATGCTTTCAAGTCTCGTTTGACCTTTTTAGACAAATTGCATTTTAAGATGAGTATTTGCGCTGGCTAGACTCCAGCAGTTACGGACTGCTGCTTTAGAGGAGAGGTGAAAGAAACTTCCTTACGGCCCACTGCATGCATTTGTGACTGTGGAGAAGCTCAGGATCTGAACCAGTGTGGATCTCCCCAACTTTCTGCCCTCCAGGTGTTGTGTGCTACAATTCTCACTAACCCCCAGCTAGCATGGCCATGGCGACTGAGGCTGATGGCGAGGTTGTGGTCCAAAACATTAGGAAGGCACCAGGAATGGAAGTTTGCCCCTCTGCTGCTGCCTCCCTCTTCTTCTTCTTCTCCTTCTCCTTATTTCACAGCATCTCACATCCATCTTTGGATATATGCCTCTTCACGTCCTCTCCCTCGTTCTTTGTGGTTTGCTTCTTTCATCTACATAAGCCCTGCTGTTGGTTTTAGATCATCCACCCATTGCATAGGTGGCCATCCCCTTGGTCTTTTGAAATCGTAGGGTCTCTGTACTAACACTGCTTTACTCCATCGCCCTCGGTTGCCTCTTGCCACATGTCTTGCACGTGTCCATTTTAACTTCGCAGCCTTTCCCGCCGCATCTGCAATTTTCATTCTTTGTCGTATCCAATTATTAGCTTCGCTATGTTTCAGTGATCTTCCTAGCATTGCGCGTTCTGTGGCATACTGTGCTGTTCTTAAGCTGTTTGTGTTTCTCTGTGTCATGGACCAGTTCTCCGCTCCATAACACATCACAGGTAATCTGCACATATTGAACACTTTAAAAGGTTGCTCTTAGCCTTTTAAAGATCCATCTGCGTTAGGAGCTAGCAGCAAGTTTTGTCAGCCCTTCCACACAAGGGATTCCTGCACCTGTGTATGCGTCAGATGTGATTCATGGAGCAGCAGGAAGGAACACAGAGACACCTGTCAATCGCTATCAGTTATGATGGCTAAATGGACCCTGCATGTCCGGGGGCAGTTTGCCACTGATCGCCAATGGGAGGGTGGTGTTATGAGTCCCAAGACCTCTTGCAGGGTTGGTCAGTCCAGGATGCAAGGCATTGGAGGAATAGAATAGAATAGAATTTTATTACTACGGTCACAGACCAGTTCCTTCTCACTTACAATATCAGGAAAATCATAAAACACAACAGGAATACACTGAATTACAATTGGATATAACAGAGACAATTCAGATATAGCGGCAGATATTGCGGCAGTTAAAAAAATACATTAAATATTGATCACTAAAATATAACCTAAAATTATCATTTAAAACCTTAATCATTTTGGTAGTACAGCTTGTTCCCTAAGTTTTATGGCAGTCACACAGAATTTGGACACCCTTAGCGTGATCTCTAGATCCTTTTGCTCTACCAGGAGTTTTAGACATTGAAGTTCGGACCCATCTGGAGATTTTTGTATAACAGGAGTAGGGCATTGGAGGAGTTGGCTGTTGATGACCCAGAGGGACAGGCCTAGTCAGGATCTCAAGAGATCAGGGAGACTCCAGGGAAGGAAGTTGTGGGTGAGGAGTCAGATCCCAGGGAGGGTCAGAGTGAGGTTCTGCTTCAGCCTCCCATCCCATCTCCTGACACACTGTCCCAGCATCTCCTTCACTCCCCAGCCTCGCCTTCTGTCACAGCTTCAGCTTCTGAGGCTGTTTGCAGCCCATCCTCTCGGGAGAACCTTACTGTGCAGCCTGGGGCAGAGCTGTTGCTGATGGCCTCCTACATCACCTGGGTCAGAGAAGCCAGCACAGGTGCAAACAGACAGCACAAGCTCAGCCCACCAGAAGGAGTCCTTGTTTGCTTGCCCAATACAAAGGACGGTCCCGCTTGTCACTCTGAAGTTTTGCCCGCCCCATATGACTCAAGGGGGCATGTCGCTTGATGGATCAACATCCTAGCATGCTTAGCCATGCAGAGCACCTGTTGTGTCTTTTGTTTTTAATTGCATTAGCATAAAATCAAAAACACAAAAGCATCATCAAACTTACAGAGCATAGGAGCAGTGCAGAGCTTGTAGAAAAATAAAATGTAGAAAAACACACCAGTAAGGCCAGATTTTGTGATCTGGTGGGGGAAGAGAGGTATTGACACATATGAAATGAAATCCCACCAAACGGCATTAGAAATGTTCCAGGTTTCCTTTACCCTTAGACATACGTAATTTGTGAGTTATTTTTCTCTGCAGTAATCAGAGTCTGCATATTGTTGTACCACAACAAGAAGCTTAGCCATGCATAGACCCTGATGTGACTTTGGACCCTAATCTGCCTCTGTACCATACTGATTTGAGCATTAAAGGTTTTAGCAGAAACTGGGATCTGAGTTCAAATTCTTCCACCTCCCCTGAGAGGCAGGGCTGGTGTGGGCCACAGTGGGGAGGCACCTGGTGACTCCTAGTTGGGAAACAAAATCTGGGACAACCGAACCTTTGGCCTTCACCCTGCAGGGACCTGCTTGCATTCTTTTCAGCAATCTCTAGACCTGTCAGGAACTCGGCTGCCCGGCCTTAAGGAACAGGTTGCTGGAAGCTGCCTCTCTCATTGAGCCACCGAGCCATCAAGTCGGCCGGGGCTCTCCGCACGTCCTTGGTGTATAGCACAGAGATATATGATGGGCTCTGACATTTATCCCCGCCTGGCAGGCAAGCATCGTTTGTTCACCGCTCTGGAGTTATTGGCTGCCGTGTAACTGCTCCCAGGCGACTCACCCTCCCGGTAGACAGTCAAAGGAGTTCCCCTCCTCACCTAGTCTGGGCAGGGTTCAGTGGCAGGCCTGGATCCAGGTGTCCAGCTTAACCTGGGGCAGAAGCAGGCTTTGATGTGTTTCTTTACAAAACATAAAGATCCAGGGTTCTTTAATTACTTTAGAAGAGCCCTGCTGGATCAGGCCAAAGGCCCACCTAGTCCAACATCCTCTTCTTACAGTGGCCAAACAGAAGCCTGTGCGAAACCCACAAACAGGTCCCAAGCACAAGAGCCCTTTCCCCTCCTGTGGCTTCCAGCAGTTGGTATTCAGAAGCATAACATTACTGTCTCTGACTGTGGAGGCAGAGTGTAGCCATCATAGCTAGTAGACTTCAGTTGCCTTCTCCATCAATTTGCCCAATCCTCATTTATTTATTTTTTATTCGAGTTCGGGATTTTTACATACATATATTATCTCCTTCCAATTTTTAAATTTCCCATAAAAAAATTTCCTTTCCCTCCCCCCTCCCCCCCCCCCCAGTACCCATTGGAAGGGTTCAAACAATTATCTTCAGCCACAGGCATAGCGTCTTTAGTTTCCACCAAATGTCTTTTGTTCCAGTAGATTTTATCCAGCCTTCCAAGTCAGTGGCCATCACTGCCTCCTGTGGGTGAGAGTTCCATCGTTTAATTATGTGCTTCATGAAAAAGGACTTTATCTGTCCTGAATCATTTTAGCAAATTATTTGACTGAGGTTATGTTGCTGTTTTTACAAGGTGCTTTTAAATGGCACCAAGAACCCAGCAATGTGATATGCACCCCCAAATGTGCTAAAGAGTGGGGGGGAACTAATATGAAAAACACTCCCCAAGTGACAGGCTCCAGATTTTTGTTGGACTCCAACTCCCATCTGCCTTGGCCAGCAAGGCTGATGGTCAGGGATGAGGGGAACTGGACCTTGATGTAAATTAGAGAGAAATCTCTTCCTTTATTCCACTATGATTAAAATTGTAAGAAAGTTGAAACCATTCTGTACCTCTTTTCAGATAGGTTCAGGTCTTCTATGCCCTTCATCTGCAACAGAAAGGTACATGCTTTTCCTCTCTTAGGTTCCATCATTTTCCCGTCATTTCCTCCCTCTATTGTTCAGAGTAGCCTCCCCATTCAGAAACAGTCTATTCTTTGAGCGCCAGTTGCTGGGGAGTGAGCAGATGGGCTTGGGGTCCTGCTTGTTGTCTTCTGTGCATCCATTTGCTTGGCCATGGTTGGGAAGAAGGTGGGCCTTAGACCACCAGGGGTCTTCTTTTGTCTGTAGGGTGTGCCCTGGGGTTCTGGCACTCAGCCCCTTCCTCCAGGCAACAGGGCCTTCCTCCCTTGAGCCTGAGTGGCCCTTTAAGACCTGGGAAAGGAGCCACCTTCTAATGGAGGCAGTCCCTAAAAGCTTCTCTGGCTGCCTCGGTGCAGATGCGCTTGAGTGCTGGAGAGTCCTTGCATCTCCGGGGTGATGATTAATTTAAACAGACAAGGAGGGTTCCTTGCGCTTTTGCCTGCTTCTCCTGTTCCAGAGTGCACCGTGTAGCCTTCTGCCTGAGTGGCTTTTCTTAGCTGAGATTATGTCAGGCGGAGAAAGAGGAAGATTCAGCCAGCAGAAGGAGACAAATCTCAGAGACATGTAAGGAGAGGGCACTGCCTTAGAAGATTTCTTCTGTTGCATGTGACACAATTCTGGCACTGGGGAGAAAGCGGGATGCAAAGACGAGGCAGGGCGCAAAGAGACACAACAGCAGACAACCCTTGGAAGGGGGCTGGGGAAAATGGAGCTTAGTTGGGATAAACAGGAAGAGGCCCAAAGCAGCCCTCACCAAACTGGTTCTTTCCACATGCTTTGGAGTGTAACTCCCATTAGTCCCAGCATCATGTGGCTGGTGGGAGTTGTAGTTCACAGCATCTGAAGGGCACCAGGTTGGGGAATGCTGCTGTGGCAACATGACATGTTCGCACTAGAACTGGAATGAGCCAGAGAGATAATTTAGCCCAGTGTTCTCCAATCTGCAGCCCTCTGGCTGTTTTGGGACTATGACTCCCATAAGCCCCAGCCAGCACAACCATAACTGGCAAGGGCTGATGGAAACTGGAGTCCACATCTGGAAAACACCCAGTATGTGGTCACACAGTTTAGTTCCACCAGGGACTGTTATGGAATTTCAGAAATTGAGAAATTGCCCAGAGGATGATGTTTTCCTCCCTCCTTCATAAAACTCAGGGTGTGGGTGGGGGGAGGGGCAGATGGAAGCTGGTGTTGGGTGTCATCTAGTAAGACTAATGTGGGAGCAGATTCAATATACTTAACACATTATTATGGAATTTGCTTTCTGCCCACCAGGAAAAAAAAGATTTTGCTAGGGGTTGAGAGGCATATTCATGGAAGAGAAGGCATCTATCAACACCTTTTTGGCAATGGCAGCTGAAGGAGAACCTCCAAGCACGGCAGTATATAAAAGAGCTTTATGTTCTCCCCAGAATAATATGGGCAAAAATAAACCTCAGAAACATCCTTATCCTGTGTCACACCATTCATTCCAGTCGCCTCACCTCAAAAAGGGTATTGTAGAGTTGGAAAAGATTCAGAAAAGGACAACCAAAATGAACAAGGGGGCGGAGAGACTCCTCTATGAAGAAGGGTGGCAGCATTTGGGACTCGTTGGTTTATAGAGAAAAAGCGAGTAAGAGGAAACATGAAAAGAGTTTATAAAATTGTGCAAAAAATGGAGAAAGTGGATAGAGAACAGTTTTTTCTCCCTCTCCCATGACACTGGAACTTGTGGACATAACATCTATTGCAGCTTAATGTTGGAAGATTCAGTACAGGTAAAAGGAAGGACTTCTTCAGGTTGCACATAGTTAAACTATGGAACTCTCTCCCACAGGAGGCAATGATGGCCACCAATTTGGATGGCTTGGAAAAAGGATTGGACAAATTCATGGAGGAGAATACCAATGGCTACTAGTCACGTTGGCTGTGATCTGCCTCCTTAGTCTGAGGCAGTAATGCCTCAGAAAACCTGTTGTTGGAAACTGCAGGCAGGAAGAGGGCTGTTGCACTTAGATCCTGCTTGTGGGTTTCCCACAGGCACCTGGTTGGCCACTGTGGGAATGGGATGCTGGACTAGATGGGCCATTGGCCTGATCCAGGAGGCTCTTCTGATGTCCTTAAGTCCATCTAGCTTGTCATTCACTTGAGAGCCTTCAACTGGAGATGCTATCAGTCTCACAAAACATGCTGAACAAGCTCTAATACTTTAAGTCAGTTAATAACCTCTGCTTTCCTTCTCTCACCCTCCCCACTTCATTCTTTTGTCCATCTGGGTAAAGAACCATATATTGCCCCTGCTTTGCCCATGTACTATGTGAATGTAATTGTTCTGGCTGCGGGCCAGAATCTCTTGACTCTGCATATGCCTGTCAAGTATTCAGGTAGCTCCTGCACTGTGATGAGAACGTGCCAAAGGGTCTGTCACCAGGACCTTTCTGCAGTCACAACAGCCCTCCAGCGAGCCTTTCCCATGTCTGGCCAGCTGTCTCTCCCACACCACGGCCTCCTCTGGCCAGCTTGCCATTCCCCCAAAATGCACACATGGACAACAATGCCTCCAGTCTTTTCTAATTTGATAGCCCAAGTTTTTTTTATGTCAACCAGAGAGTGCTAAGGAAAATTGACTTGGCTCTTTATTTCTACCCCGAAGATGGGGAAGAAGAAAAAACCCAGTGCTGGGTCTTGAGTGGCAGCCAAGCACCATTCATTGACCCAGCCGTGCCACTGCCTGCGGATCACAGGAAACCAAATAAAATCAGTGGGCAGGAGATATTTGCGCTTTTAATTATCGGAAGAGGTGACATCTGCCCCCATGGAAAGCAGTTTGGAAGCTCCTCCGCCCCCAAACCAAAAGCTTCAATGCACAGCTGCTTCTTAAGGAGGATTCTCTGACACCCAGGATTGATGTGTTCTGCCATCTCTATTTGGCCCATCTCCATTTCAAAATGCAAATGAAATCCCACGTATAATAAAATGTGCATATGCTTAGACTTAGCGACATTGCCCCACTCATTTTTTTAGGCAGAAGGCGCTCCAAGGTGCAGGTGGAGAAAATGAAGAAATGCTATTGGGTAACAGAGAGAAGGCGGAACTTTTCAACACCTGCTTTGCCCCTGTCTTCACCCGAAAGGAAAGCGGTGCCTAACTTGGTGATAATAGTATAAACAATGCAAGGAGGGAGCTGCAGCCCAAAACAGAAAAAGAGGTTGTCATGGACCACCTAGCTACTTTAAATGAATTCGGCCTGATGGGCTGCACCCAAGGATATTAAAGAAGCATGTGGATGTAATCTCAGATTCTCTGTCAGTACTATTTGATAATTCTTGGAGAACAAGTGAGCTTTCTGCGGACTGGAGGCAGACAACTGTTGTCCCCATCTTCAAAAAGGGGTGAAAAGAAGACTCAGGTAACTACTGACCAGTCAGCTTGCCATTGATACCAGGAAAGGTCCTAAAACATTTAATTAAACAATCAGTCTGTGAACACTTAGAAAAGGATGTTGTGATTACTAAGACCCAGTATGGGTTCCTCCAAAACAAATAACGCCAGAGAAATCTCATTTCTTTGATGGAGTTACGAGTTTGGTAGATTGGGGAAATGCTGTGGACGTAGTGTATCTTGATTTCAGTAAGGCTTTTGACAAAGTCCTCCATGATGTTCTTGCGGAGAGATGATAAAATGTGGGCTGGATGAGGTAACGGTTAAGTGGATTTGTAGCTGCTTGACTGAATGAACCCAAAGAGTGCTCATTAATGGTTCTTCATTATCCTGGAAAAAAGTGGTTTAGTGTGGTGCTGCAGGGTTCTGTCCTGGGCCCACTGGTGTTCAACATCTTTATAAACGAATTGGATGAAGGAATTAAGGTGATATTTATGAAATTCACAGATGACATCAAAGTGGGAGGGGTAGCTAATGCTGCAGAATATAGAATCAAGATTCAGAATGCCCTTAAGAGATTGGAGACCTGGGCCCAAACTAAAAAAAATGAATTTCAGTAGGGACAAATGTAAGGTTCTGCACTTAGGCAGGGGGTTGGACTAGATGACCCTTGGGTTCCCTTCCAACTCTACAATTGATGATTCTATTATTCTAGATGGGGCAAAGTGGCCTTGGGCAAACCCTTCCACAATGAGAAGCTCTCTGTCTTCACGAGACAGAAGACCCTCTTAATCCTAATCTGCCACGGAGCCCCATTAGAGAGAATTTGTAAGCAAAACTCGGGTCCTGCTCCAGTTTGCACGACTGATTTATTGGCTTCATTAGTCGGAGGGGAAGGATCGAGGTTGCCGGGGTGTGATTTATTCTGGCTGCCAGCAAGGCCATTTACCAGTCTCCTGATTTCCTCTGATAACAAATTCCCCCTTCTGTTTAAATAAGAAAAGGGGGGAGAGACAGAGAGATCCAGAAAGATGTTTTGGTTTCTGCACAGCCTCTAGAGAGACATAACTCTCACATTTTTCATGACACGCCTCTTGGGTTGAATCTCAATCAGAGCAGCGCGGGGCTCAGAGCTCAGCTTCCTGAACCTGTCAAGGACCTGGTGAGAATGAAGCAGCAGAGTTCAGAGATTGTCTTGATTGCTTTTTTCTTCATAAGGCCAATTAAGTATCACAGAATATAGCATTCACCCTTTTTGCTGTTGCATCTTTTGATTGGTGTTAATGGTATGTCAGGCGCTGTACGGGTGACCCAGTGCAGAGTAGAACAGAGATTTTCAAACTATTCTAATTCAACCTTTCGCTAGCCGGTGTCCTCTAGATGTTTGGACTCCTATCAACCCCCAGCCAGCATGGCTGTTTTGGACTCCAACTCCCATCAGCCCCAGCCAGCACAGCCATTGTTTACTCCAACTCAGCTGGGGTTGATGGGAATTGGAGTCCCACCACCATTGGAGGTTGTTGGGTTGTAGCAGTACTGTACTCAGAGATGGGAACAGTTGACATAGGCCCTAACCACTGCCAAACATATCTGCGTAGAAAGTATTCCTTGAAGGCAGATAGCTTTAAAAACCCTGCTGATGTCCTTGATGGATAGGAGAGTCCTGGGTTCCAATCTCTGCTTGGCAATATAGGCAGCTGAGTGACCAGCTAGTCTCTCAGCCTAACACACCTGACAGGATTGCCGCAACAATAAAATTGGAAAATGCCTACATGTACCTGTAGCTCCTTGATGGGTTACAAAAACTATCAACCAGTCTATAAGCTTAGGGTCCATTTTGCTTTGTCTTACAACACACACACGTGACTCACTTTCTGCCATGAGGGATTTGTGGGCAACATAGTCCTACTGAGAACCAAGTAAGAATGTCAGAGAATTCCAGTGAAAAAGAGAGCGATTAAAATTGCCAATGTTCGCTTATTAGTCCTGTCTCCAGAACGGACATTAATTCAGCAAATAGAAATGATAATAACTATATTATTCATGCTGCAAAGAGTATATGATGATGCATAATTGATTGATTGTTTGTTTTAATTTGCATCATGGTTCCTTTGCATTGAAGTGAATGCTGTGGAATAATGTAATTAATTGCATAATTTATTTACTTAATGTTTTGCCATGACGAACAGTGAAACGTATAAAATAGTTTTTGTTGGAACCTTTTCATTCTCTTCAAATGATAGCAAAATGGAAACATTGCTCCATTAGGCGAATACGGGGCACCAAAGCCATCCAGGGGGAGACAGTGTTCAGAGATGGACTTGTCACTGGCTTCCCCACTGAAGTAGAACTTGCTTTCTCTAGGAATTCGCCAGAGTTCAGGCCTGAGCATTTCCTGGAACACCTGGTTTAGGTTCAGCTTCTCGTAAATCATGTTGCCTACCACCCTGAGGACTAGAAGCTTACTTGATTTCTTTTTTAAAAAATAAAGAAAGTGTGGACTTTCAGAACTGTATTCATGTATTTTGAGTAAAGACAGGTTCTGTTCTGTATGATTGCAGGCATGCAGAGTAAGCCAGTGTCCAGTCTTGTGCCCAAGTAGCCATCTCCGTAAGAAGCAGTTCCCAGGGCCTGAATTTGAAAGTCCAGTGATATTACACAAGCTGGCACGTTGTACGTTGCACTGCATGCCTCCAAAGGGCCTTGTCACATCAGCTTAAGCTTCTTGCTGACCAAAGTGCAGGAGGAGTGCTGCGAACAATGGAGATTGCATCCTCCTGAAGCAGGACTCTCTCTCCCTCCCTCCCTCCCTCTCTCTCTCTCTCTCTCTCTCTGTGTGTGTGTGTGTGTGTGTGAACAGCTATAAAACTCTGGACTTGTCTTCTCTGCCTCTCTCTCCCCTCTTCTGCTCCTGCTGCTGCTGCTGCCATCCTTCCATGCCAGGACCTTTTCCAGAAGGAAACTGGCAGCTTATTCTTCTGGGAAAGGGAGGGTATTAGAAGAAGCAAAAACAAAAGCAATAAATAGTATTTATGTAAGATTAATACTTTTGAAATGCTGTCCCCAGGGAGGCTCGCCTGACACCATCATTATATATCTTTAGGCACCAGGCAAAAACTCCTCTGTAACCAGATCTTTGGCCTCTAACTATCTGTGGCCTTTCAGAAGGGAGTGGGATATTTTTTATGTATTCCTGCCCCCTGGTTTTAATATATATAATGTGGGAGGGGGGCAGTGCCAGATTTACGTATAAGCTAAACAAGCTGTAGCTTAGGGCCCCCAAGAGACCCCCAAAAAATTAAATGGAAAAAATGGATGTACATTTACAAAATATAAGATAAAAAACAAATGAAATCAATCCTACATACAGCAACAGTGTTTTGTGTTGTGTAGGCTCCTATGATGTAAGTAATGGGCCCTGCCTGCTCCCTAAAATTGTATTTCGGTCCCACAATTACCATGATAAAATACATATTTTGTAAAGTGAAAATGGCTTTAGATACTTACTAGGTCCATAAATTATCATATAGCATATATTCAACACAAAAAAACAGTGACCATTTGTTGTTGACAAAGGACAGCTGGACGTATAAAGGGCCCCATTACCCTCAGTAGCTTAGGGCCTCATCAAACCTAAATCCTGCGAGGGGCGGGGCGGGGCGTTGTTCAAGTTAAAGGGACTAATGAATTTAATTAAGGAGAAGAAGATGGCTTTAAAAGAGGATTAGACAAATTCATGGAGAGAGGACTGCTGATGGCTACTAGTCATGATGGCTCTGCTCGGCCTCGACAGCTGGAAGCAGCAATGCTTCTGAATGCTACTTGCTGGAAGCCACAGGAGTCGCTCTTGTGCTTGAATCCTGCTTGTGGGTTTCCCATTGGGGCATCTGGTTGGTCATTGTGAGAACAGGATGCTGGGCTAGGCCTCATCCAGCAAGGCTATTCTTACATTCTTCAGTTTTCTTTTTTCTTTGTACTTTTGATTCCAGAGTAGTACTTTTTACATTAATAATAAGGCCTGTAGCTCAGGGGCAGAGCACCCGCTTTGCAGAAGAACATAAGGAGGGCCTGCAGGGTGAGGCCCAAAGGGCATCTAGTCCAGCCTTCAGTTCTCATAGTAGCTGGAAACCCCGCAAGCAGGATCTGAGCTCAAGAGGCCTGTTCCCTCCTGTGGATCCTGGCAACTGATATTCAGGAGCATTGCTGCTTCCAGCTGTCGAGGCAGAGCGCAGCCAGCATGACTAGTAGGCATTGATAGTTCTCTCATCCATGAATTTGTCTAGTCCTCTTCTACAGGCACCCGTGTCGGTGGCCATCGCTGCCTCCCCCAGGGGCCAGTTCATTAGGGAAGGGAAGTGGGTGGGTATTAGTAGAATAAAAAAATAAAACTGATTTGCAGTCGACTAGATGTGGCTACTGCCAAGCTGGGGATCTGATCCAGCTCCTCAAGCAATTTCTCCACCCCCGGTTTTGGAGATGGTAGCCAAAAAGCAGGGGGCAGGGGATTAAAGTGGACCTTTTGGCTGGGGGGGCAGATTGTCCTCTCCCTGTTTATGAGATTGGTCACATTGAGTGGGGAGAATATGATCACCCCACTTTCCTCAGTAGATTTGCCTGGAGAAAGCCTGGGTAGGTTGGAGAGCGAGTGTGTTTAAAGGTGTTAAGTCGCTTAAAAGGAAGAGATGTAGCTCAGTGGTTAGAGCACCTGCTTTGCACTCAGAAACTCCCAGGCTCAATTCTTGGCGGCATCTTCAGGTAGGGAAGAAAAAGATTCCCTCTCTGGAGTCTTAGAGAGTTGCTGCCAGTCAGTGTAGGAAACGCTGAGCTGTATGGACCAGTGGTCTGACTCTGTGAAAGGGAGCTTACTAACCCCAACTGTGTGAGGCTGAAGGGGAATGTGTTGTCTTTCCTCCTCGGCATTGTGTTAAAACACACCTGAATGCTCCAGACCAGCAAACTGCTAAAACTTCTGCTTTTATAGAGGTGGGCACACTTGCTGATGATCAGTTAAGCAAGGACATTTGATTAGCATCCTCTGTCTGCTACTTAACCTCAATTCCTATGGAAACAGTAAGGGTGTACTTAGTTTTTCCACACATGATTTCTCCATCTTGGCTTTGTTTCTATTAATTAAAACATGACACGGAGTAATATGGCATGTGTTGTTGTTCATCTAAGGTTGCATTTACCTAATTTCAAGACCTGCTAAGGAACAAATTATTGCTATTATGTCCTGATATGTAAAACCACATAATTCATATAGGGTGTGCTTTCTTTTTCCCATGACTGTATGTTGTAGGTATTTCTTGTCTCTGTGTTGTTTCATTTGTATATTTAAAAAACACACCACGCAGTATAAAAAGTATCTACCCCCACCCCCATTGCTACCTTCCAATTTTTACAACGGCTTTTCCATTATGGGCTGTTTCCCAGTCTATGTTTTACCAGTGATCAATATTCATTAATTACAAGGTTTTCCAAGTTCTAGCGATTACTGTTCTAGCTGCTGTTAATAAATGTGTTATTAATGCCTTACTTCTCAATTGGTCCATATTTGAAGTATAGAAATAAAGTAAAGCTAAAATGCTGGGGTTATTGGGATTGTCTGAGCTGTAATCTTAAGATATCTCTTTTGAAACTTTAAAGGGAAGAACTTTGGGGCCTGTAATGCTCACCTCATATTTCAGAGGAGCATTTCTAACTGCTACAATTCATATCTTTGAGCCAGGAAATTCAGCATCAAAATCATGACTAAATCCAAGAATAACCGCAGATGTGGAAACCTGCAGTAAACTAGTATGCATTCAATCAATCATCAATCAAATGCTATGTGTTACTTCCCAGGGAGACTCTTGACCTTGTGGACCTCTCCTCCTCTAGGTTTTCCGGAGTGGCGAGGGCATGGGGATCCGACTGGACAGTGCCTCCGCCTTTCAGGGGGCCATCATCTCACCACACTACGACTCCCTCCTGGTGAAAGTCATTGCTCACGGCAAAGACCACACCACGGCAGCTTCCAAGATGAGCCGTGCCCTGGCTGAGTTCCGGATCCGTGGAGTCAAGGTAGGAAAGGGCCTCCAGGCTCATGCGCTTTCAGATTTTGTTGTTTGCCAAGGCTGAGACTTGTGCTAGGGGCAGCTGACCTGTTGGTGTTTCTCCTTATAACATGTGCTTTTATTTATCCTTTTGGGGCAGGGGATGTGTGTAAAGATTAATTTTGGCAGCCACTGTATAAATACTTCCTCTTCCATGCAGTTTGAGTGTCTGCACACTACAGATATAGATCAGTTTAAGGCTGCATTCCCATGCACTGATAGCTGAGAATAAGTCTCACTGAAGTCTCTGTGGCTTACTTCTGAATAGACATGCATCCATAGGATTCCTATGCCATTTAGTTTCCCTAGGAAAATCCTGGGGGCTAGTTTTATGAAAGACACTAAATGTCCTCTGCATACTATAACTCCCAAGATTCTGTGTGGTAAGTTACTACAATTTCACTAGTCTAAAAGCAATGGTAAGTGTGCATTGCATTGGACTCTTCGGCTTGTTCTTACATTCTTCTTTTTATAAATATTTTTAATGCTGCTATAAACATACATTTTCTGATCTTTACCCAAATCATCAGTTCCTTGGGAGAGATTCCCTGCCTGAAATCCTAGATTGCTGCTGCAAGTCAGTGTGGACATTTCTGAGCTGGGCGAACCAATGGACTGACTTGATGGATGGATGGATTATTTTGATTTCTATAACAATATATTTAAAAATATCTCTAAACGGTGTACAAAAAACTGAAGCAACTACAGGCAACTTAAAGAAAATATTATAAAAACATATGTAACATAATACAAAGTTATTAATATATATACATCAATATCAATTCATTTTCCTTCTGACACACCTCTCAGCTTCTGAGTTCTCACCCAGGGCCTAACAAGCTCTCAGCTCACCCACAACATTTCATGATGATAAGAGTTCCTGGAAACAGCCGACATCACCCTAATCTCTCACTCTGGACATGGTTTTAATGGACAGGTCCAAGGTGGGTGGTACTTCCTCAGGCTGCCCACAGCTGTGCCTAATTCAGCTGCACTCTTCACACCCAGTTCCAGGTACAGCAGGTTTCTTGAGTTTCCCTGGGGGTCCAGAGGTTGGGAAAAGGGCCCCCCCTCACTCACAGCTCTCTGCCCTCTCCTCCCCCTCCAGCTGCTAGTTGTCTATTCCGTTACGTTTACACCACCTTGGCTGTTCAAAACATTTTAAAATTCTAGCAAGGATTAAGTTAATGGTCCCCAGAGCCCTAAGACTCTATTCCTAAAATTGCATGTTAGCCAAAACTCTTATCTATCAGTGCTCGCTGAAGTAGAAGCTGCCAGATAGTGTTCAATCCCACTTTCCCAGGCCTGTGAGAGTGGCAAAGTGACATCTTTGCTCTTCCACTTCAGCTTGAAAACCTTGCTCCTTTATCCGTGGCATCAATTGCCATGCTGGCCTTGACATTACATTGTGTATTGTTGGCCTCTGGAATCCATTGAAAGTAGAAGCAGCTCTGTAGGCAGAAAGTACAGCTGCTCTGTAGGCACCCATGTTTTCAAAGAGCATCCAGTCCCCATCCTGCAGATCTGGCAGCTTCCCGTGTTCCTTATTAATGTAACATTTTTATATGTAACTCTGTATATTTGTAAAAGTAGTTGTTAACTTGTCTGTTGTTGCTTTAGTTTCACGTACACCGCTTCGAGATATTTTTCATATATTAAGTGGCGCAGAAGTGGCCTAAATGAAGAAATAAATTGACGACTCAAGTCGCAGGGAGAGAGACAAGAAAGAGTGGTGCAGTTGAGGCAGGATTTTAAATTTCGGCATCTCAGATCGAAGGCTTGTTTTGCTGAGCCTTGGTTGTTACAGGGGATGCTGCATCCACCTGCTGCCCTTCTGATGATTTGGACGACGACTCCTGCAGCCATGCTGGCTGAGGCTGATGGGAGTTGTAGTTCATAAACATCCGGAGGACGCCAGGTTGGCAAAGGCGCCTTCAGCTTGTTCAGAGTCTGCCAACCCGCAGTATCACTGCCCTTGTTAAGACCTCCCCTTCCCCTGACCTCCTTCACTCCACAGGGGGACAAAGCAACCAGACGATCCCCCTCCTCTGGGCTGGTATCCGATGACATTGGCAGGGCTGGTTCCCTTGCAGTGATGCCATACGGTGCCTCAGTGCCAGGGGAGGACCAGCCGCCTGCCATATGCTTGTCTGCGCTGGGAGGTGTTGTTGCTGACTGGCAGGGCGCCATGGCATGAGGACATCTGCTTGTCTGGGCCTTCTGTCCCAGGAAACCTGCCGTGAGGCTTTTCATGCACTTTATGGTGGAGGGGGAAGCCATAAGGGTCCACATCCTACTTTGTTGCATGTTTGTGCGGTGGCACACCTGGATTTTCAACCTTGGGCAGGCCACCAACACACCTGTTTTATGGGTGAGCTATCATGTATTATCTTACTTGTTGACTGCGCTGGCTGCAGAATTTGAGAGGGCTTCAGGCAGGTCACTCGTATCCCTTAAGAGGCAGGGTGTGGGAAATGGAGAACCCTCACAGTGCTTTGTGCAATGTGGGGAAGAGCAGTATTGTCAAGGAAATGGGCCTTCTTCCAGCATGGCCCTCCCAGCAAATGTCCAGCTGCGTGTGGTCTCCTGCTTCGGGGGTCAGTGTCTTTATTTACTTACATTTATATCCCACCTTTCCTCCAAGGAGCTCATGTGCGTCTCTTCATTTTATCCTCATAACAACCCTAGAAGGTAGGTTGCTTACACTGAGAGGGAGTGACTGGCCCAATGTCACAGCCAGTGAGCTTCATGGCTGAGTCAGGATTCAAACCCTGGTCTCCCAGGTCATAGTCCAATGCTCTAACCACTACACCACCACTGGCTAAGCTTGCTTGCTTGCTCCACCCTCTCTCCTGTTAGTATCGTGAACAGAATCCAGGGAGGCAGTGGTGGTGGAGGCCTCAGGCCTGGGGCCTACCTTGGCTTTGTAACAGTCATCAGCAGGGTCTGAGAAACTGACACAGGCAGGCGCTCGTCAACTAGAGTCAGGAAACCTATGCCACATTTGCACCATACATTTAAAGTGCTGTGATACCACTTGTAACAGTCATGGCTTCCCCCAAAGAATTCTGGGAGCTGCAGTTTGCTAAGGGTGCTCAGAGCTGTTGGGAGACTCCCCTGTTCCCGTCCCAGAGCCATAATTCCCAGACTGGTTTAATCACCAGTCCATTTTCACTCTGGGAAAATGACCAGTCTGTGGGTCCTTCGCTTTGCTTGTGGGTTCTCATCTCACACATCGACAAGGGCCTCTGTCTCACCACCCTGGTGCACATAGGGATGTCACTTCTCAGTTTGCTGAGGCCCTTGCAGATACTTGGCTGCTTGTAGGGAAAGGAGACGATGGAGGCTCCCTGGCACAACAGAGCCAAGCTCCTCAGCTGCTGCCAGGCGGCATTAAGGGGAGGAGGTAGTTAGCGCTGCTGAGCCAGAGCTCTCCTTGCATCAGCCAAGGTACCTCAAGGCAGGAAAAGGCATTTGAGGTTCAGCTCATCGGAGGGCCGAGGGAGGAGGGAGCTGCCATCCACACTTGGCATAGAATCATAGAATTGTAGAGTTGGAAGTGACTCCAAGGGTCATCTAGTCCAACCCCCTGCAAGGCAGGAATCACAGCTAAATAAACCCTGCTGGGTGGCCATCCAGCCTATGTTTGGACTACAGGTCCCATCAGCCCCAACCAGCATGGTCGTCTGATGGCTGTGGCTGATGGGACTTGTAGTCCAAATCATCTGGTGAAGGTTGTGTCATTGCCTCCATTGTTTAGGTGTTTTTATTTCCTTCCTGCTGATACTGAATTTCCACATGGCAGTTGGATCAGAGACATTGGTGGCTGGCGGGACGCCTGTCAGCATCTATTGGCCATGGCACCTCAATGGAGCCTCCCTATTCAGAGGCTGTGTATCTCTAAATAACAGGGGGACACATCTTGTCCGGCAGCAGCAGGGACTTGTTGCCTTCCTGCCCTGTGTTTGGGTTTTCTAGCTGGAAAGCATCTAGCTGGCCACTGTGGGCTTCTAACTGCTGGGATTGATGGACACTTGGGCTAATCCAGTAGGGCTCGTCTTCATAAGAGGTGTTTCTGCTATAGTGATTTATTTTATTTTATTTTTTAATTATTTTTATTGAAATATGCAAATACAAACAAAACAAAGCATACAAACATATCAGCTAAAGACAAAAAAGAAAGAAGAAAAGTAGAGAAAAAAGGGGGAAAGAAACAAAAACAAAGCAAAAACAGAGCAAACACAAAAAGTAAGAACATAAATATAGTACAAAATAACTATAATAGACATCCCAGAATGTCATTTCTCTGCCGAGGTACTGCCCTTTCTGGGATGAAACTTTTAATTATTCTTTTGTTTTTTGACTTCTATCAACCTCACAGCAGTTCATTTCCTATAGCTAGAACAGTTTCTCTGTATTTCAATATAATCCTCATCTTGGTATAAGGAAACATTTTCCCACTTACGGATTTATTCTAAGCACAACCAAATCTTGATTGTTGAACCTTGACTCTTTAGATAGGTGTCTGCTATAGTGATTTAGACCAGGGGTCGGCAAGGTTTACCTCGCCAGGGCCGGTTCACTCCCGCGGAGATCGCTCAGTGGGCCGGATCGCGTCTATGCAGATGCGATTTCTGGTGCTGCGGAAGCGAGTCTATGCGCTGCACTGGTTTAGTGCAGCTCGCAGGGACTCACTGAGTGGGTGGCTCGGTTTGGGGGCAGCTCGGGGGCTGTTTAAACAACCCCTGTGTGCCACTTGTGGCCCATGGGCCACAGGTTGCCGACCCCTGATTTAGACAATGCCATAGGCAAGGGAGCTGACAGAATGCTGTGCCATGCAGTTAAAAAAATCCCTGCACATGAGAATCCTAGCATGTCAGAGAGAGAGAGAAACCCCAGCCTAGCCATCTTCTTGACGTGCTTGTTTTCTGTGTGCAAGGAGTTGCATCGCTCACACTGCTTACGGCTTTGTCCAGTTTTGCTGGGCTCCCCAGAACTCATTCTGAGGCTGATTGTAGGAGACGCTGTGTCACGGCCACCCCCTTACAGTTCACCTGCTGCGGGAGGTGGAGGCAGGAGGGGTGACGTGTCCAGCTGGCGGTCCCCAAGCGATGCTTCTTGATGCTTCGTGGCATTTCTGTTGCGTTGAACCGTGCCGATCTGACACAGCTTGCTAATTCCTCCCCGAGCGTCGGGTCACATCGGCTTCCCGAATTCAGCCGCCTTGTGGGCGGGCTGCTGAATATTCAGCGTGTGCATCTCAACGGCCTCCCTTTCCCCTTCCGTGAAAATGATTGCTTCGGAAAAGGGAATTGCCGTCCCTGCCACCTCTCCATGCCCTTCATCAATGCCTCCCAGTTAAATAAACACTCTTGGCACGGATGGCGTGTTGAATAAATAGCAAAGGCTGTTTGCCGATCCTGCCGGCTGGTGCTGATTTGCGGCACCTGGAACAAACGTCGGACCTGCGTGGCCCACATCATAAATGGCTGGCCAGCCCACATTGTTGCGGTTAGAATCAGTGCCGATGAGGCATTTTAAAGTGGAAGGCGGCCTGTCTTCCTCCTGCAGGAAGTATGTCAGTCCACAAATCTGGCATCCAGAAATCAAATACCTGTGTTTTGGAGGGAGAAGTCTGTAAATATTCCACCTCCCTCTCTAGGCTTCCTCCCCATTTGAGCACCAATCTTGGGTACCTGCATCTTGTGTTGGGGACTCAGGACAGATTAGAGCAGCTGTCCCCAATATCTTGCCCTCCAAATGTTTGGGACTGCAAACTCCCATCAGCCCCAAACAACATGGCGTAGTCTAAGAACAGGACAGCCTGCAGGATCAGGCCAAAGGGGTGGGCGGGCATCTAGTTCAGCATCCTGTTCTCATAGTGGCCAACCAGATGCCTGTGAGAAATCCAGCCAGCCAGCATGGCCACTTTGGAATCCCATTGATTCCCATTGACTCCAGCCACCACCACTGTTTTGGACCACAACTCCCATCAGCCACAGCCAACAGTGCGGTTCAGAACATCTGGAGGGCACCAGGTTGGGGAAAGCTAGATGAGAGGATGCTTTACTACCTCTCCTCACCTGCCACTTGGTCTTGGACTTGGTCTTGGACTTGGTGTTGAATACTTCCAGGCTGTTTGTTGGCTTATTCCCTCCATTCTCCTGTGTTCCTGACTCTTGGCCTTTTCGGAGAAGGGGGCCTTCTCACTGTTGGTGCCCAGGTTGTGACACCCACCCTGTGAGCTTTTAGTCCTTTTAGATCCTTTGTTCTGATGTTGTTCTCTGCAGGTTGCTTTTTTCTATCTCTGTACTTATTCTTTTAGATTTCACATTTTTATCTTTTTTTCCCTTATCATGCAAACCACCCAGAGAACCTTTGTTGACCGTGCATTAATAGTGTGGGTCTGGGGCCACCAACCCGTTTGGATCCATGAGCACATACACACACAACCACACACACGTATACACTGCAACCTAATTCTGTTGTCTGCAACAGAATTCTTATTTCAAACCTGATTTTAGCAGCAGCAGGGAGACCTGCAGGGGCCAGAGACATCCTCTATGGGCACCACACTGGCAACTCATGATGTTAGTAAACTGCATCTTGTGGGAAATCGTGCTCAAGATGACCCAGGATGGATCTGTTGCTTGGCAGCGGAGCCTTTGAGCCGGTCTGCTTTCCTTACAGTCAGAGCAAAGGGTGCTTGTGGGTGAAGTAGGAACTCTAAATCCAGCTCCAGCATTGTTTTTATTCTGATCTTTTTTGGTGTGCTACAAAGCAATCTAACAATGTACTTTTCTCAAAATGTACTTTTCTTAAAATGTACATTGCACTGAATTTCCTAGAACTTGCAAAGGTAAAATCAAACAAACAATGCATACTTTTATATATTTACTCATTTACTGCATTTGTATCCTACCTTTTTTCCTCCCAAGGAGCTCATGGTGGCAGACAAGGTTCTCCCGCTCCATATTTAGTCCTCACAACAACCCTGTGAGGTAGGTTAGTCTGAGAGGCTCAGTGAGCTTCATGGCCAAGTGAGGATTTGAACCTAAGTTTCCCAGGTCCTAGTTCACCACTCTAACCACTACTCCTTCACACCATACTGTCTCTCAAAAGCCTTAACTTTGTGGCCTTTGAGCTGCTGTTTGCTTCACATCCGAGGTCAGACAAATGGATGTTGCAAGACCTTAGATTTCAGGCAAATTACCCCGGCAAGCCCCCATTGAAACAAATGCAAGTTGTAGGTGAAAAACAGAGGAGGAAATGCCTCTGTTAGAATTTGCCATTTCATCTCTACTTTTCCACTTTTAAGCTTAGCAAATTAATGCTGCAATTTTTGGGTGAACATCAGTCAGACGGTTCTATTGGAAAATATTTTGATCGGGGAAGAAACTGACTCCCAATTCATCAGGCAGCCAATTGAATTTTTTTTTTTTTGTAAAAATAAAATAACATGTTTAAAAAAGCAGATGGCAAACAACATCTTAGAAGAGGATTTCCTTTTCTCTGTGCATGTGTGTGTCTTCAAAGATGGTGCCAACTGCAACACCCACATACAGTAAAGCAAACAAAAATAAAGTGGTTTTCCCTTGGAACTATTTTCTTCAGCTGCAAATTTAAGAGCATATCAATTAAACTTGTAGGATTAAGTGACCAAGATTTATTTAATTGGGTGACAGTCCTAATCAAAATATAAGGGGGTGGATGCATCTCAAATCCCTTTGCTCTTTATATGCTTTAGGATATATGTGTGCTTATATTAAAAGAAATCATCCTAGCCTACCTTAAAGGGGGAAAGGGAAGAGGCAGCTTTAAGATAAGAACATAACGTAAGCCTGCTGCATCAGGCCAGTAGCCCACCTAGTCCAGCATCCTGTTCTCACAGTGGCCAACCAGATGCCCCAATAGGAAGCCCAAAAGCAGGACCCAAGCGCATGAGCCTTCTCCCCTCCCGTCGCCTCCAGCAACTGGTATTCAGAAACATTGCTGCCTCTAACCATGGAAGCAGAGCAGAGCCATTTTGGCTAGTAGCCATTGATAGCCTTCTCCATGAATTTATCTAATCCTCTTTTAAAGCCATCTAAGCTGGAAGCCATCACTGCCTCCTGTGCGGCCTGGTTCCATACATTAACTGTGCACTGTTATGTATCTTCCAACATTCAGCTTCATTGGATATCCACACACCTAGTCTTCAAATATTGCAGCCTTTCTTCATAGGGAAGACACTTTGATAGAGTTTGTCTGACTGGTCGGCTGGAAGCATTCCTTGATCACCCAAGAAGACCAGACACGTTGCTCTGTGTTGTTCAATTTCATTTAACTCAGCTTCTTTGCCTTGCCTTTGCATTATGGGTAAAGCTGTAGGGACTTTGTAAGGGCTTTGAGAGCACGCCCTAATTCTCTTTTGGGTTGTCTGGAATTGGTGAGAGCGAGCTGGCAAGAGCACCCTGGAGCACCTGTGCCTCACACACACTTTGCCAGGCTAATGATTCATGATACATTGACCAGTCAATGGCTTTGCTCTGCAGTGGCGTAGCGTGGGGGGTGCAGGGGGTGCCGGCCGCACCGGGCGCAACATCTGGGGTTAGGGCAAATCCACGGATTAGGGGGCGCAAATCCACGGGTTAGGGGGCGCAAATTACTTGCCTTGCCCCGGGTGCTGACAACCCACGCTACGCCACTGTTGCTCTGTAACTGGGCAAAAAATGAACTCCAGGCTAATATTAAAGAGCAACCGGGAGAAGGGGAGGAGATCAATTTTTATCAAGAGATGATACATTAGGGCTTTAGTTCCTTCCATCCGCCTACAGATCCAATTCTGGCACCACCTGCAAGCAGTTGCAGAGCACCATCAATAACACATGGCTGGGGCAACAATGACGGAGCTCTCCAAACAGATGGGAAGATAATGAATCTTTGTGATAGATAGATTAGATAGATAGATAGATAGATAGATAGATAGATAGATAGATAAAGTCTCTTGTGAGGGGCAGCTATTGATAGCCCCCCTGCAAGCCTTGATCCCAGTTGGGAAGCTAAGCTGAAGGGAGAGGCTCTCCAAATGAGGAGCCTGGGGCTTTTGCACACAGCTATTTACCATCATCATCAATCAGAACTTAAGAAGAGCCTGCTGGCTATCAAGCCAATGGTCCTTCTTGTCCTGCATGCTGTTCTCACAGTAGCCAACCAGATGACTGTAGGAAACCCAGAAGTAGGACCCAACCACAAGACCCCTCTCCTTTCCTGTGGCTTCCAGAAAGTGGGATTCAGAAGTATTGCTGCCTCCAACTCTGTAGGCCAGGGGTCAGCAAACTTTTTCAGCAGGGGGCTGGTCCACTGTCCCTCAGACCTTGTGGGGGGCCAGACTATATTTTTTGGGGGGAGGGGAGTGAGCGAATTCCTATGCGCCACAAATAACCCAGAGAACCATTTTAAATACAGTGGTACCTCGGGTTACATACGCTTCAGGTTACAGACTCCGCTAACCCGGAAATAGTACCTCGGGTTAAGAACTTTGCTTCAGGATGAGAACAGAAATCGTGCTCCGGCAGCGGGAGGCCCCATTAGCTAAAGTGGTGCTTCAGGTTAAGAACAGTTTCAGGTTAAGAACAGACCTTCGGAACGAATTAAGTACTTAACCTGAGGTACCACTGTAAAAGGACATATTCTACTCATGCAAAAACACGCTGATTCCCGGACCGTCCGCTGGCCAGATTTAGAAGGTGATCAGGCCAGATCCGGGCCCCGGCCTTAGTTTGCCTACCCATGGTGTAGGAAGAGCATAGCCATCATGATAGCCTTCTCCTCCATGCATTGGTCCAATCCTCTCTTAAAGCCATCCAGACTGCCCCCTGCAGGAATGAGTTCCATAGTTTCTCTTTGCACTGCATGAAAAAGGACTTCCTGCTCCTCTGGTGCTGAGTTTGTGAGTTGCTTGCACAGAGAAATCTTCCACTTAGGCGTGTTGTCCTCCCACCAGCCCTGTTTCCTCCCACTACTACCATGCAGCCACTGGCTGGCCATTGGGGAGTGACTTGATCCTCTTCCCTCTCACACGTAAAGAGCTTCCCTCTCCCTCATCTGAGCCACTGTAGTGCCAAAGATTTCCCTGGTTCTGGCAGGCACCCAAACCGGCATCCGCAGACGCTAATCCTGGCTGCGCTCCGGTGCCTTCCAGGCAGAAAGGGAAACTGTCTTTTGAAATTTACACGCTCTCACTGCTGCCTTACCCAGTTGCTATAAAAAGTGTTAAAGCAGCAGAATTTTTTTTTTGGGGGGGTGGTTTGCGGATAGAGAGAAGAACAGAGCTGGAAGGGTCACAAAGGAGACGCTGGTAGCATGCCGTGGCATGGATGTGTGCTTATTTACCTGCCAAAGTGTGTTGCATGCAATTCCAGCCAAGAGAAATTGGAAGCCCATCTCCATAAGAATGCAAGAAGAGCCTGCTGGATCAGACCAGAAGGGGCCCATCTAGTCCAGCATCTTGTTCTTACAGTGGCCATCATCACTGCCTCCTGTGGGAAGGAGTTCCATAGGTTAACTGTACACTGAGTGAAGAAGGCCTTTGTTTTGTCTGCCCACTCAACTTTGTTGGATGTCCATGAGTTCTAGTGTCATATGAGAGAGAGAAAAACTTTGCCCTTGTCTCCACTTTCTCTAGCCCTACAATATCCTTTTTGAGGTCAGGGGACCAGAACTGTGCACATTATTCCAAATGCAGTTACACACCCCTTTCCTGTTAGGGATACGGAATCACATCAAGACATTTCCCCGTTGTTTGGGGGGGGGAGGACTGCCAAGCAAAACAGCTCTATCAGGTGTCATCTGCGGGCAGCCATTACTTCAGACTGCCTCAGTGGAAGAGGAAATAGGAAATAGAACTCATTTCATCAGCTTTGCCCAAGGCCCAGTTCTATTGGGCACCTCCTGCCTTTGAACTGTGCCAACTGGTCAGTATAGGAACAACGGTCTAGAAATTGGTCCCTAAGTTTTGTTTTTTGTTTTACCCTTCTCTCCTTGTCTCCATCTTTCCAGTCTTAAATCCATTTCGCAATATGTCCTCATCGGTTTGCAATTTATTTATTCATTTTAAAGTTGTCATGAAGATCTTGTCAGTATCTTAGTGTGCATACATTTTTGTATGCAGTTCTGCCCAATATACATACCTTTGTAAACCAACTCCCCTGATTTAAGGCATTTTTTGTATGTTGTAATAGATGCAATTTTTGTGCACGCTGCCTCCCAATATATGCATGCATTTTTGTATGCATATTTCTGGCACGTGAACCACACCACATAATTCAGAAGAATTTCCAACTTTGGGAGGACGGATGTGTTTCAGTTCACATACTCCCTTGGGAAGTGTGAATGAGGTAGAGTAGCATTAAGAATGTAAGCCGAACAGCGTTTCTCCCCCATCGGGACGCCTTTTCCAGCGCCGGATCTCAGAGATGGAATCTGTGGTGCAGAAATGAACTGCCTTTCCTTCGCCATCAGTAACTACAATATCCCTGTGTGTGTGTGTGTGTGTGTGTGTGTGTGCGCGCGCGCGCCCTCACACACAGCTGTGATTCATTACAGTGCAGCCAGAGAGATGGGAGCACAACAGAGGAGCTTCGGAAGCTGCTTTATACAGAGTCGGAACATTGGTCCATCTAGCTCAGTATTGTCTTGTACTGACTGGCAACAGCAGCTCTCCAGGGTTTCAGGCAGGGGACACCACAAGCCCTATCTGGAGGTGCTATTGGGGCCATCTGCGTGCAATGCAGGTGTTCTGCAAATGACCAAGAGCCCTCCACCTAGAACAGCATCACACATTATTTGCCCCAGGTGCTGGATCGCTGCCTCCTTCACTGGCCACAGCTTCGCAAGAGTCATATGAGACAATTCTTACCCTCCCCAACACACACAATGCTCCTGCGCCCCCCAATACAAGTACATTGCAGCGGCCTGGTTTCAGGGCAATTATGGGGCCAATGGCTTGTCATTAGGGAGGGAGGGCAGTGGCATTACCAGAAAACAGTTTCAAAAGCAGGAGTAAAATGGGGCAAAGTATATTTCTGGGTGGGCCAGTTGTGTCCCACATGCAAAGGTCCCTGAAAGAAAAGAAAGCCGATTTGGTGTAGCAGTTAGACTGTCAGGCTAGGACCGGGGAGAAACTAAGGTTCAAATCCCCACTCGGCCATGAAGTTCACTGGGTGACCTTGATGGCTACTCACTGCTTCTCAATCTAACCTATGTCACAGGGTTGTTGTGAGAATAAAATGAGGAGGGGGAGAACCATGTGACCACCTTGAGCTCCTTGGATGAAAAGGTGGTATATAAATGAAAATAGGTGTTAAGGACAGGAGTCCAGCAATGGGGGGGGGGGCAAGTGGGAGTGAGCTCCTTGTTTGTGGGGTCTGCCCCCTGCCTCCTGCTCCTTTCTGGTGCTGCTCATGAAGAAGGATGGCCCCCCTCCTTCTTATCTTTGCTCTTCTTACCTGTTACAAATAAAATCAGCAAATGTAAGGAAGTTAGGGGCAAGACCTTTCTTCCAGCCCTTTGGGTTAGACTCCTTTCAAACTAGCTCAGACACAATCTGTCTGGGCTTTTGTCTTATTTTCCCAGCCAAGGCAGACTCTGCTCTCTCCACTCCTCCGCCCCCCGCCCCCCCCAAAAACCCATCAGGTGTCTTTGTCAATGGCTGGCAGATCTGGCTCCCCCAATCAGAGCAAGTGCCTGAAGGCTGTTGCTGGAGCTTTTTAGCTTCTGACGCGATTAGGGGGACGTTTATCGCATGGATGTCTGGGCTCCCACCCCCCTTTGCCGTCTTTCTTTTTTAAAAGCAGAGAGCCTTTAAAGAGAGATTGTCTAGTCTAAGGAGAAGAGGAGAAGCAACCCCCTCTTCCAGGCTTCTCCCTGCCCTCCATGAATCCCGCAGACACTCCCTGACCTGTCCCAGGATTTATACCGCCTTCAAAAATTGAGCTGTATTTTTTTACTTGAGGGTTGCCCCCCCACCACCACAGGTGGAGGCATTTTGCATCAAAGAATGCCACAGTGACCTGATGGGGCTGAGTGTGTTTGGGAAAGGACTGGGGTGAATTTCTCTGGGGTTCCTTGACATTTGAGACAGGACTGTAGCCCAGCGACAAAGCTGCAGTTTTGCACACAGACAGTGCCAAGTTCAGTCTTCAGTGGCATATCAAGGTGTGTCCGAGAGAGTCACACGCACACTCGGCTGAAACCCTGGCGAGCCATTGCTGCAAATCAGTTTAGACAGACAATACTGAGCTAGATAGACCAATGGTCTGATGCATAAGGGAGCTTGCTATTATTCCTAGTACAGTCGTCCCTTGGTTGACGACCGCCTTGTGAGTCGAACGTTTTGGCTCCCGAACGCTGCAAACCTGGAAGTGAGTGTTCCGGTTTGCAAATGCTCTTTGGAACCCGAACGTCTGGCGTGGCTTCCAGGAACCTCCTGCAGCCAATCAGAAGTTGCGCCTTGGTTTCCAAACGCTTTGGAAGTCGAACAGACCTCTGGAACAGATTCCGTTCAGCTTCCAAGGCACAACTGTATTATTTCTAGTATTCTTGTACTGAACAAGTAAGGGTTAATAGCCAAATTATACCTTATCATACTTAAAAGGGTGGCAGGGCCACATTGACACCATACATTTAAAGCACTAAGGTCCCACTTTAAACAGTCATGGTTCCCCCCTCCAAAAAAACACACACATGAGAAATGTAGTTTGTTAAAGTGTGTTGAGAGTTGTTAGGCGGACCCCTCTTCCCCTCCTAGAGGTCCCAGAGTTGACCGATGACATCTTCAGTATTTATTTCATTTCATTTCTGTACTGGAAACCAATAAAAAATATATACACGTGCAGTGTGCAAAATCTCATTTAAAAGCAAAAACAACATAACAAACAGAAACCAAGCAAAATACTTTATGCAAAAAAACCCCCATATCTCCCGTTTGAGAAGTGCTCCTTAGGTGGCTGGGAAGAGGCCTTCTGAGGCCGCTGCCTGTCAGAGCGCAGGAGCCTCAGACTAGATGGATCAGAGGCCTGATTGTCTGTGGCTTTTTTACTTTAGTGAAAAAGGCAACGAAAGGGGGTGGCATGGCAGAGGTTTATTAAATTATGCATGCATGAGTGAAAGCGGTCAGAGAGGAGTTTTTCCGCCTCTCTCAAAACTCTAGCTCAGCCAGCGAAATTGATTGGCAGGTGATTCAGGGCAGATGAAAGGAAGTCCTTCCTCACATAATGACAGATTCACTGCCACAGGATTACAGGCGCTGGCTTAAAAAACCAATGAGACAAATTAATAATGGGAGGGTGGATGGAAATCTACCTTACAGCCACGATGGCTCAATGGAACCTCCATTTTCGGGGGGGACACATGCCAGAAAGCAACAGCTGCTGTTGCCTCCAAGCCTGGTGGTCCCCACTGTGGATGCTGGACAAGGTGAGACCTTTGACATGTCCTTATGACGTGGCCTAAGGCCGCTTCAGCTGTCTGCATATCATCCGTCCTTTGAGTTTTTATGTCCACATCGTTTACTGGCAATCAGTATTTCCGCCGCAGTCCACAGGCTCCATAACGCTCATTTGCTTCATGCAAACGTCTAAGCGAAGAAAGCAAAGCCTAATGATTAGACTGAACATCACTAATCCGGCAAATGAAACGGATGGGGTTTTATTTATTATCGGAAGCAGTGCTGTGGACGTACTTGGCTAGATCAGAACTCCTTTCTTGCATTCCTTTTTGTATTTGCTGAAAACAAAGTAAATTAATAAGTCAGTGTTCCTTAGTGTTTTATAGCCTGCCTCCTTCGCAGCTCAAGGTGACTTGTGAAGCTGACGGGTGCAATATTTAAAGGATATGTACAGAAATAAAACCATTAATAGGCACCCACCTCCCTCCTTCTACAATTGAGGAAGAATAGACTGGGGGGCGCGCAAATATTTTGAATTCTTTGTACAGATCTAGTCACCTCACCTCAAAAAGGATGGTGCAAAGTTGGAAAAAGTACAGAAAGGGGCAAAATGGATCAGTGTTTGAAACGCCCATTGTTCTAGGCACCTTTTGCGACAGGGAATTTCATTAGCGTCACCAGTTTCTGAGCCCTGGATGCAGGACTGCGCCTAAGATTTCAGATTAAAACTTCTGAATGGAAGGAAAGGAGGACCTTTTGCTGCCTCCCTACTTTCAGCTACTCTCTGAAGACAGGAGAAGAGACCCTTTCAAATATATTAGAGGGGTGGGCAGGGGAAGGACTAGACCGTGTGAAAAATAAACATAATATTTTAGCTGCAGTTCATTCATTTTCAACTTTGTATTATTGTTATAAAACAGCGCGCCTAGACATTCCGTTGTTGCACCCATAACCTAGCTTTAATGTGCCATTTAGCACCTAGCTTTCATAACTCAGTTTCTAGCACTGGCTTGGATGACTTTAAGAGAGTTTTGGACAAATTCATGGAGGAGAAGGCTATAAACAGCTGCTATCCATGATACCTATGTTCCACATCCATGGCTGAAGCCAGTAATGCTTCTGAATGTCAGTTGCTGGAAACCACAGGAGGGGAAATTGCCTCAGTCCAGCAGTAATATGAGGCTGACTAGAAGATTGGCCTACCTTACAGGAACAGTGTAAGGGGACCTTTCCCAACCTGGTGCCCTTCAGATGTTTGGGACTCTCAACTGCCATCGGCACCACCCAGCATAGCCATGCTGGCTGGGGCTGATGGGAGTTGTGGTCCAAAGCAAATTCCCCAAGTTTGGGGAATGCTACCATAAAGATGGCAAAAATACCTTCGCCGCTCTCGGGGTCCTCTGCTTCTAGATCTGTATTGTAAGGCCTTTTCAAACTAGGCTAAATTAGTCTCTTATATACAGTGGATGCTTGGGTTGCGAATGTGATCCGTGCGGGATGCATGTTCGCAACCCGCAGCGGCGCATGTCCAGGTTGCGATTTAGCGCTTCGGTGCATGCACAACTGCCGAAACCCGGAAGTAACCCGGTCTGTGACCCAAAAAAACGCAACCTGAAGCGTCTGTAACCCAAGGTGTGACTGTATTTCTGTTTCAAGCTTTCCTAAGTGAATGAGCCCAGGACTTGGAAGAAAGATGGAGTTCAGGAGACATTTGAGTGTGCTTTGGGCTGGGGGGGAGCAGACAGTGACGCTCAAGAGAGATCTGCTCTCCCTGCCTTAATTCAGTGTTGCTGTGTGTGTCTCCTGCCCGCCTTGAGGTGCGTGGGAGGAGAGACTATAGTCTCCCCAGAAGACGGGAGAGCAGCACACCGCTGTCACAATGGGACAATGATGACGGATGATTGGGAACATGGAATGGGATTGCCCAGATATGAAAACATATTGGCACAGCAGGAAGCCATAATTTAGTGCTAATTGGCCAGACGGTCCTAGCCAACTGCGCCTCAATGATGATCGATGGCGCCTCGTTAGCATAAAGGGGGGCATGCAAATGGCGCAACCACAGGATGCACCTGACAGAGATCAGGGAATAAACAACGGGTTGCAACCTTTTGCCCCTGGCCTTGCTCCTGCACCTTTAACAACAGCCGGAGCCCAAATAAATTTTGCAGTTGAAACTTTCTCCTACTTCTTATCTCTGTGCCACATTTTCTGAGTGTCCGGCTGCTCATAAAAGCACAGGAGTAGGGGTGGGAGCAAGAGAGCAACACATGGCAACTTTCCGGTATTCTCAAATGTTTCTCTACAGGGAACATTCCCAACTCCGCCATATAAGTTGTGAGCATGTTGCGGAGGATGTGGGGGCTTCATGCGAGTTTGCTCGATCAGATCATTTGACTTGTTTTGGCCAAGCCACTCAGGCAACTCTGTTGCCCTGGGCAACAACAAACATCTCCAGTCACTCACCTCTGGTGTTTTACTGAAGAAGACGAAGGACGATGAGTAGGGAAAGCTGCTAACTCAGGTGGCCTTAAAAGAAAAGGGTTGGGTGATTCTGCAGAGAGGAAGCTCTGTCATTATATAGAACCTCCATGTTCAGAAGCAGCCTACCTCTGAACACTGGGGCCCTGGAGAGAGACAGGCACTGGCTTTTCCCCCACACCTGGCTAGTAAGCCTTCCAGAGGTACCTGGCTGGCTACTGAGAAGACAAACTGAAGCTCTGATCCAGTACTAAAGGGCTTGCATACTTATGACTATATTCTAAGCCTCACTTTTCCCTCCTGTTTTGGGGCCCTGTGCTTCTTCTGCCTGCCTGCCCTGCACAGTGCTAACTATTTTGCACATAAGTGATGTTCTTGTCACTGTTCTGGTGACATATGGGAAAATCTGACATCGCTGGTGTATATATTTATTTATGAAAATATTTATAGGCCTCTATTCACATACAAAGATCAGAACAGTTTACGTCAAGTGTACATAAAAACATACAATAAAAACCATAGGAAAAAAATTAAAATCAGAAACCAGCCAACCATTGTGGAAAGATGCATTCTTGATTGTTTGCATAAGCCTAACGGAATAGAAAAGTTTTCAGCAGGCATTCGTTTGTTTCATAAAATTTATACACCACTTGATTGTAAAAAAATATGTGGCACCTTGAGAATGTCCTTCCACTATTGCGGAAGGGAGACTGTTAAATCTGGCCCTAGAAAAGAGATAGCAGAACTTGAGGATATTATCTCTAGAATATCTAGGAAACTAAAAAGTTAAACCAAAATATATCAGAGAGCAAGTTCTACAGCCTTTTGATAAAGAATATTGGCAATCAATAGCCTTGATCCGTTGTTCTGAAACAAATTATGCAGAAGAATTCTATTGTGTGCAGAGGAAAGTCCATAGAGAAGCCTAATGTACACGGTGTAATAGAATCATAAAACTGTAGAGTTGGATAATCTCATCCAACTCCCTGAAATGCAGGAATCATGCCTAAAGAATTTCTGATAGATGGCCATCCAACCTCTGCTTAAAAACCTCCAGTGGAGGAGAGCCCACTGCTTTCCAACAGCTCTTACTGCCAGAAGTTCCTCCTAACATTTAGTCAGAACATAATTTCCTGTCGCTTGAATCCATCTGGGTCCTACTCTCCAGAGCAGCAGGAAGCGAGCTTGCTCCATGTGACGCCCTTCGGGTGTTCGAGAATGGCTATCATATCACCTCTCACTTTCCTCTTCTTCAGGCTAAACATCCCCAACTCCCTAAGCTGTTCCTCATAAGGGTTTGTCTCCAGATGTGTTATAATAAGACCTTTAAACCTGGGGCTGATTAAAACATCTTTTTGTAAGAAATAAAGATAATCTGGGAATGGCAAAGGTTGATCTAGGTGAGGGAAAGAGCTCTGTCGGCTTCCCCTCCGCCCCCAAAAGAAATGGCGCCACTGTAATAGTTCATATATTTTATTAGCTGCAGTCTTTCTCTCTTTCCCTTTCTCTCTCTATAGGCTGTCCTCCGTAATTACCTGTCCTGCCTCTGAAGGAGCCACTCCACACAGCCTCCTCTTTATGTAATACAATAATTCCAAGCCATTCTTGTCCTCACTCTCTGAGCTTAATTTCCAATCATCTTTGCCCCTTGTCTCTGCGCAGTGCTTGCCTTGAGAAGGGATGGGAGGAATTGATGGATGATGGCGGGGTGGGAGGGAGAGGAAGAAGGCTCTTAAAGGCTGCTTAGCGCTAACAAAGCATCTTGCACCCGCAGCCAGTCATTTCAGAGATGTTTTTGTGCTGGTTTTGTCAAAGGGCCTCAGCTCAGAGGTAGAGCATCTGCTGGGCAGGCAGAAGTTCTCCGGTGGCATCTCAGGTAAGGCTGAGAGGGACCACACCTGTCTGAAACCCTGAAGAGCTCCTGCCAGCCAGTGTAGACATTACTGTGCTGGATGCACCAAAGGTCTGACTCGATGTGAGGCAGCTCCCTATTTCAAGCCTCTATCCAGAACCATGAGGACTAGAATCCTCCTTTGTTTTCAGGGAAATAAATGTGGAAGGTCCCAGGTTCGATCTCCAACTTCTCCAGGCAGGTATGAAATCCTGGAAAGCCACAGCTAGTCACCCTGTTTCCTATACAGTCGTACCTTGATTGTCGAACGGAATCCATTCCAGAAGTCTGTTTGACTTCCGAAAACGTTTGACAACCAAGGCGGGGCTTCCGATTGGCTGCAGGAGCTTCCTGCACTCAATCGGAAGCCGTGTTGGGTGTTCGGCTTCCAAAGAATGTTCACAAACCAGAACACTCACTTCTGGGTTTGCGGCGTTCGGGAGCCAAAACATTCGACTCACAAGGCGTTTGGGAGTCAAGGTACGACTGTATTCCTATTTAAGTAAGTCCTGACGCTCAGTGATAGAGCACTGCTTTACATGCTGTGGGGCCCAGGTTTCCAGGTAGGGGGAGTCCACTTCTGTAACCTTGGACGGCTGTTGGCTGTCAGCAGAGACAATGCTGAGCTAGACGGAGCAAGGCTCTGACCCAGTGTAATGCAACTTACTCTGCTCCTGCTGCTTTTAATGTTTCCTAATGTTTTTATATTTCTGCACACCTCCCTAATAGTTTATATAAATGGTTTTATGAATAAAAAGACAGACAACCTATGGCCCTTGAATGCCAACCCTAAGCAGCCCTCCCCATTACCCCCCTCCCCCAAAAAACAAGCCAAGGCACCTATTCTTAAACAGTCGATCAGCTTGCGTAGTTCAGGGGTGCCTAGAATTCAGTCAATCGCAGCACACAAAACAATACAAATCGTTAGGTTTGTCACCACTTTTATCTGTTCTTCTTCCTAGGCCTTTAACAGATATTCAGCATGGGAGGAGAGTCAGTGTAGTGTAGTGGTTAGAGTGTCGGACTAGGACCAGGGAGAATCCAGGGTTCGAATCCCCACTTGGCCATCCTGAAGCTCACAGGGTGACCTTGACGCGGTCACCATCCCTCTCAGCCTAGCCTACCTAAGAAGATGCTTGTTGTGGAGATTGATTGAGGAGCAGGGAGAACCATGTAGCTCCTTGAGCTCCTTGGAGAGAGAAAAACATTGAGATATAAATGCAATAAATAAAAAAACAAGGATTTCCTGTAAGTAAGATGGAGGGGATTCTCAAATAATTTCAGGAAGGGGATGGTGTGGGTTGCTGTGCTCTGGATCTGTGGCTGAACAGCGACTTGGACTCTTCCCTGCCACTTTTCTGGTCCATCACCAGAGCACATTGTCCACCCTTCTAGTTGCAGTCCAGATCAGTCGCACCTCCCTGCCAAAAATGTGATTTAAAAGCTCCTTATTCAGTCATTAATTAGGCCAGACAAACAGAGGGGGAGATGCATATTAATGTTTCATCTGGCCAAATTTCCCCCACTTTTGAAATCCCAAATGAAGAGTAGAGCAGCTGCCTTGGCTGACATCCATCTTCAGTAGGAAGTTAATGCCCTTGTGTGATAATTGTGTGAGGTGAGGGGGGAGAGTCCACTCTCTCCACCTGAGGTTGGTTCTCTCTTTAAACTTTTGACCAGCTTCTGTATCTAGCAGAATTGAGCAGTAAAAGATTTCCCGGGGCTGCCTCCCTTTCAGTTGGCAGGAATTTTGATTCTTGCCTAAGTTACTAGGTGCGTGGGTCTACCTCTGCTGTGGGATGCTGGGACAAGAGTCTTTTTGTAAGGACCCCTTTTTACAAGGATCCTCCACCCCCCACCCCCTGAACAAAAGGCTAAGAGGCTGGAGCTCCTTGCAGACCTTAGGTTGTCCATCTGTCTGGGGCAGTTCTTGTATATTCCAAATCATAAGCAATATCAGGAAATCCAATATCAGGGGGGGAAATACAACCACAGCATTATTTATTTCATTGTCTCTGTTTTTCTCTTCCCCCCACCAAACCCCCTCCTCCAAATTACAGAGCAAATGCTGAACTCGTATATTAAGAATGTCAGAAGAGCCTGCTGGATCAGGCCAGTGGCTCACCTAGTTCAGCACCCTGTTCTCACAGGAGCCAGCCAACCAGGGGCTCCAATGGGAAACCCGCAAGCAGGAGCCAAACGCAAGAGCCCTTCCTCCGCCCCTGTATTTTCCAGCAACTGGTCTTTAGACACAGCATAGCCATTGGGGCTAGTAGCCAGTGATAGCCATTGGTCTTGTTTTTGCTAAGTCTATATACATAATAAATGAAAACACTTTTCTAGAAATTTATCCACAAAGTATAAGTTATATGCTTATACTTTAGGATCTTCAAGCCCATATCAGTCAGAGGAATTGGCCACTCTCCAGGTGCCCGGCTTGAATCCTTGTTGGCCTCCCCCGTCAGCGACTCCCGGCAAGACAAGGCGAGGTCTCTATCGGCCGATCCTCCTCAACGTGAGAAGAACACAACCACTCCCCCCTGCCATCCCCAGGGAGGGGAGAGAGACAGACAGAAATGTCTTTACATGCCTTTATTTCTGTCTTTCTAGCAGTGCAGAGGAAACATGTCTGCACCCTCTCACATCAGCAGCAGAGAGAGAATAACTCCACCCATGTACTTCTGGTACAGGGTCATGTAACACTCTGAGCTAACATCCGGTGCTCAGAGCACATAATAGACTGTCCCTGGTTCCCACGGTACAGTCCCATAACATCAACATCCTGTTTGGCTTTCCAGCCATCTGGAGCACTCAGCAGCATTGCTCCTTTTTCGTAACAGCCTTTAATTTGGGTTGCAGTCTTGTCCATTCATAGAAGTCCCCATGTTTTATCAAACCTACCCCAAACTGGAGAAAGGTGCTTGGCTTTACGTCTAGCCACTCCTTGCAATATAGCTGCTCCTAACAATAATATTGGATCCCTTCTCATTCTTGTTGTGGCTTCCATATCTGAACATCCTGGTAAGGCCCCAGCAGGCTCAAAATGGGAATATATAGCCCAAGATCTATATGATATGTTCAGACCATAGACAGGTCGGCTGAAATCTCTGGTAGATTTCCATGTGGTTTGCAATCGACTGGCAGAGATTTGGACTCTCAGAAAGAACAACCACAAAATTGCTTCCTGCACCTAAAATAGGCTGTCGAAATGGGATTTAACAAGAGTGGGCTTTTGTGTGAAAGAACTGTGGGCTGAGCTCTGTTCAGTAGTAGTTCTCACAGCAAATCCCTAATGCTCCAAATGTGCTCAGTCTTTTAATTCTAACTGCATGGTTTTTTTGCACCTGGCAAAAATCAGACAACATCTGATTGGCAGATCTTGGGGTTCTCGTAAAATACAAAATTAGATCTGTCGAGCGTGAAGTCCGCCCACACTTGCATTAGATTATCTGTGCCCAGCCTTTTCTGATTGGGGGGCATCGCCGCCAAGAATAGTCTCTAGGGAAGGGGAAGGAATTCAGTTTGCATTGAAAGATTAACTTAACCTAATTCACCTTCCGAAATACTTTGTGAAACAAAACACAGCCATCCTTCAAAACGCATACTTCTCTGGATTTTGCAGTGTGCTTCTCCAGCCAAGCATTTTGCACAAAAATGCACATACCATGGCAAAGTGTGCATAAAAGTGCATATATTGGTGAAAATAATGTACAATAACAGGTTACATTAGGGACATTTTCTTTCCAGGAATGTGTATATTAGGCAAAATTACATCTAAAAATGTGGACATTTGGAGAAATTCACACTATAATGCTGATGAATTTTCAGGAGGCCTCTGGTCAGCAGTTTGTGTGTTTTTAGTGGTGTTGCTTTTTTGAAATGCAAACTGATGTGGTGAACTTCAAACTGGAAAAATGGCAGACTGAGAGAAATTGAAATTGACAGCTTTCCCCCTTCCTAGCTGGTCTCACAAGCTCCAGATTTCCTCCAGCGATGCTCTGAACATCCTTTATTTATATTGCATCTCATGGGCTGAGGCTTCTGCTGGGGCCAAGAAGAGCCCAAGGAAGAAGATCAGAGACAGTCAGAAGCAGCATGCCAAATGATGCAAGAGTTGATTTAGAGCAATCTCCTTCACTTACTTCCCCACTTCAGACAATCTCTCTGTTTTGGTCAATTGACTCCTCCCAACAAAACAGGGGCAATGTCTATTTCTGTGGGTGAGGGGTACATGCGGGAGTAGCTGTCTTTCAGTTAATTAGCTCATGCCAAAAGCACTTTATCACCCCACAGTGGAGTTTGTCTTGTGTATTTTCCCATTACATTTATGGAGCTCAGTTTGGTATGATTTTTTGATGCATGGAGGGAAGAGGTTGACAACAATGCAGCAGTCCCTATGTATCCATGTTGATGTGGCCCCCTCCATGACTGAATCCCAGGGCAATTCCTACACACACACACAGAGAGAGAGAGTACTCAAAGCCTTTTGTTTCTTAAGAAAATAAGAAGTGCCTGCTGGGTTAGGCTAATGGCCACCTAGTTACAGCGGCCAACCAGATCCCATTAGGGGAGATCTTCAACCAGGACCAGAGCCCAAGAGCTCTCTCCCCTCCTATGGTTTCCAGCAACTGGTATTCAGAAGCATTACTGCCTCCTCCAACTGTGGAGGCAAAGCACAGCCACTGATAGTTTTCTCCATGAATTTGTCTAATCATCTTTTTAAAGTTACCTAGGTTGGCGGCCATTGCTGCCTCTTGTGGGAGTGAGTTCCGTAGGTTAACTCTGCGCTGCAGGAATAAGTGCTTTCTTTGATCTGTCCTGAATATCTTCCAACATTCAGCTTCGTTGTGTTGTGAGAGAGGGAGAATAACTTTTCTCTATCCACTTTTTCCATGAAATGGATAGTTTTATAAACTTCTACCATGTCTCCTCTTACTCACCTTTTCTCCGTACTTAAAAGTCCCAAATGCTGCAACCTTTCCTCATAGGAGGAGTCGCTCCAGCCTCTTGACCGTTTTGGTTTCCCTTTTCTGAACCTTTTTCAACTCTACAGTATCCTCTTTGCAGGGAGGCAACCAGAACTGTCTGCAGTATCCCAATTGCAGTTGAACCATGAATTTGTATGACAGCATTTGTACGATCTGTTTTTCCTGTCACAGCCCGTTCTCCAAACCTTCAACCCTAAGATTTGATATCTTCTTCCCAAGTTAATCCGAGCTCCATGGCAGACACTGCTGTCAATGCCACTGTGTTTAATTGCTCCCTGTGGCTATGAAGTGTGACTTCATAAGAGATCTTGCAGCTTGGGAAATGCCTGGCTCTGTCTTGCTTTGATCTCCTCTTGGAGGTTTCGTGTGTCCCCCTTCACTGTCACATCCTCCAACCCTGCGTTTTCCCTTCCGCTGTTACAACCCAGTTTGGAGATGAAACTGGATAGAGGGAACTTTGAATAACAGTGTGTGTGTGTGTGTGTGTGTGAGAGAGAGAGAGAGAGAGAGAGAGAGAGAGAGAGGAGAGAGAGTTGATCAAACCCGAGACACACAGCATGGAGTGCTTCCTTTGCAAAAGGGAATGCAAGGATACCGGGATTAACAACCAGAGCACAACCCGGGGTCTTCTTTTGCAAGGGAATATGTAGACAAATAACTAGACTAAAAATGAAAGCACAGAGCTTTACTGTATTACCTAATCAAGTATAATACAGCCCTGGAAAGGGGGAAATAGGCTTGCCACTCTTTGAAACAGTGTCACAGGCAAGAGAGCCTCAGCGCATCTCCCTTCTTTCTCAGGCCACATTTGCACCTGTCTCCAGTTCTACCAATTTGCTGTTGGCATTTTTAGCCAAGTGAACAGGTCACTGGGGTGGACCCTCTTGCACTGAAGAATGGGGATGTAACCTGAACTGGAATGAAAAAGCCTTTAGTGCAGTGGTTCCCAAAGTGGATAGTACTTCGAAGGTATAAACGACTATCAGGCTTTGAAAAGTTGAATTAATTCAACAAAACAGTTTTAAACAGATTTTGAAAAGGTGTGCAATTAATTGTTACTGTTTTGAGTTTCATTGTGTTAACATCTTGCTTAGTGGGTTGTGCCGACCGCTATTCTGAACAATTCTTTTTACAGGGCCGGCGGGAGGGGGGCACTGAGGATGAGTTTATGCAACCAAGGGAGCAGTAATCCCAGAAAGTCTGGGAACCACTGATTTAGTGCAAGGGTGGGGTGTGCGGAAGTCCCAGAGGGAGGTCAGTTTTGCAACAGGTAAAATGGACACCATCCTCTTGTGTGAACTTCATTCATCTTGCCATGGGGGGTGGGGGCTGTGTGTGCTTCCTTCCTGCCCCATCCCAGAAAGGGTGTCTTTTATCTCACAGCTGTCGATGGAGGCAAATCTTCCCTTCCCTTGCAATCTGATGAAAGTTCAGGTCTCCAACAAACACAACCCCCTTTGAAGGTGTGGGGAGGGGAGCAGACCTGAGGAACAGTGCCTTTAAAAAATATATATATCTTTCTGCAGATAAAAGGCCTTTCTCGTTGAGCGCCAAAGCCACAGAGATTACCATGAGCTCCTCAGGGGTCTCAGGAGCTATCTTAGCTGGAAGCTGATGGACCCATAATAATGACCCAGAGCACAGCAGGCTGCCGATCTCTCTGGTACATGCATTGTGCCCATATCCCCCCACAACTAGCCATGAATTTATTTATTTTTTAATCAAAACATTATTTTTGCAATGATTTCAAGGCAGTTTACAAAAGGTGTTTTCTTTTTAAAGAAAACAACAACAAACCAATCCAAGGCCAAGTTCATAGAATCGTAGTGTTGGAAGGGATCCCATGGGTCATCTAGTCCAACCCCCTTAATAGTTTAACCCCTATTAATCTGATGTGTCCCATCCCAGTTATTTCCATTTGATGCTCATAAAAGTTCCTTTGAAAGTGTGGAGGTCCTTAACCCACCAACTACCCCTCTACATTTTCTTCCTCTCTTTGGACAACAGGCATTTTGTGTTGATATCCTGTCTAATGCTACATAAGAACATCAATCCAACATCCTATTCTCACAGTGGCCAAATACCCCTAAGAACCTAGGAACCTGCATAGATTTTGCCTCTGGATCTGAAGATTCCATAGGAACACAGGAAGAACCTGCTGGATCAAGCCAAAGGCCCATCTAGCAACCTTCTCTCACAGGGGCCAAGTAGATGCCTGTGGGAAACCTGCAAGCAGGATCTGAGCACAAGAGCATCTCTCTCCTCCTTTGGCTTCCGGCAACCGGCATTCAGAAGCATTGCTGCCTCTGGCCATGGAAGCAGAGCAGAGCCACCCAGGGCTAGTAGCCATCATTAGGATTACAGTTAATTTATTAATCGCCTTCCAAACCACTGCCTCAGTAGCACCTAGCAGCCAACAGATCGCATAGTCATTGGGTATGTTTCCTGTCGTGTCGGGATATGCTTCTTCCCCCACCCCCAATCCGCCACTTTCCAAATTTGTACCAGGGTGAGCGGGGAGAGGTGACTACATGTCAAAGTCTGGCCAAGCACATCTGCCTCCCCTTGGGTTCCTCTCCGCCAGCCGGGCTGCCTCCCCGCAGCCTGTTGAGGCAAAGCGGATACGACAGCGATCGGTAACCATCGGGTCGGCGTGGCTGACGGCATCCGTGGTAGCAGTTGACTGTCGGGAAGAGTTAGGGTCAAAGTGGGGGGGTGGGATGGGGGGGAGGGAAAGAGGAAAGGGCTTGTTCGGCTCCAGATGCATCAGAGCATTGCATCAAATTGCAGAGGAGGAGGGAGGAGAGGGCTGTCTCCCCCCGCCCCCAGCCCCAGCTTTCCTCCTCCTCCCCACTTCACAGTGGTGGGGCTGCAGTGGAAGCAAAGGTCCTGCGGGCACCATGGGGCAGAACTGGAAGGACACCACCACCTCCCAGACCACATGTCTGAGAGCTGTCAGGACACATCTCCGTCAGAAAGTGCACAGCTGGGAGGGCAGCGAGAGATACCTTCCCCTTAAAGTTAGCGGGAGGGCTGCATGTTTTCGTTGGGAAGCATCTGCTTAAAGCATTTGGCCCAATTTTAGGCAGCTGCATCCAGGGGGTGGGAGAAGGAAGCTGGGTGGGGCGCTGAGAAGAGCTGTTTTGTCGTTGCCACAACCTGACCCCTGCCTGGCAGGGAAGGGCACTGCAGGTCTCCATGTGTGGTCAGTGTTCGTCTGTAGGGGCAGCAGAAGCCCTTGGGGACAAGCTTCTGCTCAGCAGTCGAGCATCTGCTTTGCGTGCAGAAGGTCACGGAGTTCAACCCCATGTATGTTTCCTGCCTGAAGCCCTAGAGATCTGCTTCCAGTCTGTGCAGACAATACTGGGCTAGAGGGAAGGCAGCTTCCTCTAACTGGGGATATGGAACTGAATTCTTTCCTCCTCTGTAAGGCAGGGGTTGCCAACATGGTGGCATCCAGTAGCTGTTTGTTTATTATTATTTATTGCATTTACATCCCACCTTCCTCTGCCCCAAGGAATTCAAGGTGGCATACAAGGTTCTCCCCAGCTCCCCATTTAAGCCCCACAGCGACCATGTAGGTTAGGCTGAGAGGCCGTGACTGGCCTGAAGCACCAAGTGAGCTTTGTGGCCGAGTGAAAACTTGGTCAGGTCTCCCAGATCTTCATCCGACATGCTAGCCACCACATCACTATTGGGCTCCCAGCTCCCACTAGCCCTAGCCAGGAATGGTGATGATCATGATGAATTGGGGTCCAGCAATATCTAAAGGGTACCGTGTTGGCTACCCCGGTCTAGGCTGGATGATGAGAAGTGGTGGGAGGCTCCGGCCAGAGAACCCCCTAGGGAAGCCTCAGAAGAGGAAGGCTCAGAGCCAGGGGTGTGGTGGTAGGACACAGAATACAGGTCAGAGGATGGAGGGGAGGCAGAATGGTTCAAGCAACAGGCTTGAGTGAGAGAGAAGAAGAAGAGGCAGAAAGCGCTGCAGTAGGACAGGCAGCTGAGGATAGGGTGGGGGCTGAGACTGCAACAGATTCACAGGAGCCTGCCGATCCTACTGTATTCAGCTCCCCTCCTTCCTTGTCTCCAAGGGCTCAGAGAGTTTTGCATGTAGCAGAGCAACAAGCTCAGAGATCACAGGGGACCCTTCCCCAACGGAATTTAGGGCTGCAGGGAAAACAGCCAGATGAGGAAGAGATGTAGGGGGAGTTGAGAGGCCCAGATCGTCAATTCTGGCAGCTGCTTTACTGGGGCCAGTCTTGCCATTGGCTTCTCTGTGTGTATTCTGCTTCCTTGGATAAAGAATGAACTTCACTGCTCATCTCTGAGTCTCCATGCTGACCTGCAGCTGAACCAGCCCTGACAACCTGCCTGGTTGGGGCCACTTTGCACACCCATGTGGTGCCAAACCTCACTCAACAGTGGAGTTGTTGAGTGTGCTGGAGAGGGGTTGAACCCCTGGTCTGTTGCAATGGGAGCCACATAACCCTGCCCTGATTTTTTTTTAAAAAACGGTTTTATTTCATTTTGGCTTGGCTTGGGAGGCTCTTAATATATGCATATAAATTTGCATGTGCAAATGGGGCCTCGGCCCTCAGACTGACAGCCTTGATCAACAGAAAGCTGCAGTCGACCCCAGGCTCCCTGACAAACGTCACTGTGGTAGACCCCAAAGTTTTGCAGTGCTGTCTTTGTACCATTCGCTCTCTTCCTTCCTTCTTGGCTTCAGCACCTTTGCCTGACCTTAATAGCCTTGCCAACCATCTCCACAGTTGGAGGGAGAAATGCTTCAGAATGCCAGTTGCTAAAAACTGCAGGAGGAGAGAGAGCTCTGGTGCTTGGGTCCTGCTTCCAGGTTTCCCACAAGTGCATGGTTGGCCAGGATGGTGTAGTTGTTTGAGAGTTGGACTAGGACGTGGGAGACCAGGGTTTGAATCTCCACTCAGCCATGAAGCTCACTTGGTGACCTCAGACCAGTCACTGTTTCTCAGCCTAACCTGCCTCACAGGGTTGTTGTGGGGAGAACTGTGTCACCTTGAGTGGAATATAAATGTGATGACGTGCTTCTGTGTATTTTACAAATTAGGGCTGGGCCTTTCTGCCCATCCCTTGCTCTTCAGGGCGAAGGGAGCAGGAGGGAAACTGGTCCTAATCGCCTCCCGTTATGATTGTATCGCCTGCCTGCCTGGTAGGCAGAGAGCTCGTTGTGTTTTAGAGGCGGGGTGAGGCTAATTGGGATTTTATTGGGCACGAGGACAAGATCTATTGCTTGTATTAATTATTCAAGGGCAGCCTTGCCTTTTACCCGCACATGATGCTTAAAATAGATTGCCAAGCTGTGGAGGAGCAAGCCAGAGGGATGCAAGTGCGGGGGAGGGGAGTGGATCCTGGGAATTGCAGGCCAGCCAATAGGATCCAGCCTTTTGCCATTGCACACCCCACGCCCCTCTTCCCAGCCAAGGCAGCAGCCTAAGTGGGGGGTGCTGTTTGTACATGTACGAGAATTTACAGTTCGGAGCACCATGTGGCAGCAGGATCCTGACAGCAAGGGCTGAGGTGGGACACGTTTGCCCAGTTTGTGCCACTTTCGCACATAGGTCTGCCCAACATTAATCTATCATCACCATCATCATCATCATCCCACCTTTTTCCTTCCAATCTGCTGATTCTGTGGAGGTGTACATGGCTCTCCATCTCATTTAATCCCCACAACAACCCTGTGGTGTAGGTTAGGCTGAGAGAGGTGAGCTTCATAGCCGAGTGGGGGGATTTGAACCCTGGTCACCCAGGTCCTCTTTCAACACTCTTAACCACTACACCACGATCTGGTTGGTTCTATTTTAAAAGCTTTGGCATTTTCATACCTAAGAGACATGGCGTTCCCCAGATACGCTCATGCTCTCCATTTGGGCCAATAGCTGTGGGAGAGATGCACAATCCTGCCTTTGGGCCCAGGAGTAGGGTATCCACCACCACTCCCAGCTCTGTTTTCCTTGGTGCTCAGCACCTCTCTGAATTTGCATGTTCAGCTCTGTGAAAGAGCCTGGAAGGCTAGTAACTAGCAGAACGGAGAAAGGAGGGTTGTGCCTTGTCATGTGGGATCAGAATCAATCTTCTGCCACACACATTAAGGACTTCTCAGGCTGCTCTGCCTGCAGCAGCCTTCAGGGGCAGCCCCGCTCTCTCTTTCCCCAGGCGCCTGCGGGGATCCCCAGACCGTGCGTTTGATGGAGAGCTGGGGGAAGCCAGCTTTGTGCAGCCGGGAGCTGGTTCTTTGCAGTGGGAATAGGCAGGCCAGGAACGCTTGCGCTGGACTCTTGGCCAACAGCAGTCAAAAAGACTTTCTCCTGTGTCTTTAGCATCCATACCTTCAGGCAGAAATTCCAAAGGTGCAGCCTGCTCCGACTCTGTATCTCCAGCTGGGGTGGGCAGGGGCAGGTGTACCTGTAGGGAAGCAAGAAGGACTTAGAAATAACCTCTTCCCCTCCCTCCCCCTTACATTGTTGAGGCCTAGCCCCTTCACCCTTTTCCTCCTGCTGTAATGAAGCTTAAATAGCCTTTGACCAACCAGATGTTCTAGACTACAACATCCATCAGCACCTGCCAGCACAGCCATACTTGTTGGAGCTGCACTCCAGAACCTACACTGCCTGGGCCTGATGGGAGTTGTAGTCCAGAACATCTAGAGGGCGCTAGGTTGATGGAGATTAGTGTAAAGCAAAAGCGTTCATGACCCTTCCTTGCCATCCTTCAGGTTGCCCTTCAAAATGGGAGCAAAGACCAGCCCCGTCCTCCTTTCTTCCTTTTTCTTTTGAAACATTTCAGCACAATATACCCTGGTGGCACAGTATGAATACTACATCATGACAACATTAAAGAATAGAATTCACATTGCATTGTGACAAAGTAAATTCTGTGGATCATTGAACAGTAAGCTTGAAGTGTTTACATATAAATGGGGCCAGTTGCTGCCTTTTATCCTGCCTTGTCTTTAGCCAGGGTTGTCAGCAGTGGGATAGCCTTCAGATTCATGGAGGAGAGGGCTATTGATGGCTACTAGCCATGAGGCTGTTCTTCCTCCATAGATGCAGGCAGCAATGCTTCTGGTTACCAGTGGCTGCAAACCACAGATGGGGAGAGTGCTCTTGTGCTCCAGTCCTGCTTGCCCGTTTCCCATCGGCATCTGGTTGGCAACTGATGCTGGACTGGATGGGTCATTGCCCTAACCCAACAGGCTCATCATATGTACTTACATATTAACATATCAATGGGGCTGGTTCCTACATTTTCTGCAGCCCATCTCCACCTGTGCTGTCAGAGGTGGGATAGGCCTTCCCTCCAGTGAACTAGCTTGCAGCCACGGGGTGCAGCCTGTTGACACTTTTCACACACACCCTCCTCACCACCACTTTCCCCAGTCCAGTGATTACTGAACCTAAAAAGCTATCTCAAAACCAATCTCCTTTCTGGCTGTTTTTCCAGATGATGCTATCGGGAAATTACATCTTTCCTCCCTCTCCTCTCTTCCCACCACCCCAAATGAGAAACCAGCAGTGCCAGCCCTGTGTGCCTAAGCCAGTTTTGCTCTGAAACCCCCTTGCAGGGCCATATCACAGCCACACTGAGCGCAACCACCCCCAGCTCTTGAGTTTTCCCTCCTCCTTCAAAGACTGAACTGGCCCTGCAGGGAAACAGAGCCAGTGAGTTGGCATGTCAAGGGAGCCAGAAGCTGCTGCTGCTGCTGCGGTCTTTCAGCAGTGCTAGGAAACTGCTGGAGCAGGGAAAAGGGTAGCCGAGGTCTCAGCCGCCAGGAGTCATGCGGCTGCTGCAGAATTCCGGTCTCTCTTTCAGAGTTGTTGTTGGGGTTGTCTTTTGGCAACCTGACATGATCAAACAAACAAGCAAGTACAGGCGTGGACAGCAAAGCTCCCAGGGGTGGGAATTTGGGCTTTTGCCTAAGTTACTCTATACAGCACCTTGTGCATCAGAGCCACAAAATGGTCTGGGCCAGACTGCCTGCTCAGGATTCCCACCCCACCCCCCCATCCACACACACTCAGGGTGTCACCCCTCCACCACCCGAATTTTGGCGGGTGGGTCTGTGTGACACCTATGCTGTGGAATGCTGGGGTCCATGTGGGGGAGGAGTATTTTTGTCAGAACCAATTTTTATGAGGATCCCCTCCCCCCAAAAAAGATTGCTGGTTGTTGAGAATCCTGCATTGCAGGGGGTTGGACTAGATGACCCTCAGGGTCCCCTCCAACTCTACAGTGCTATGTTAGGCTGGGCCTCCTTACAAAGCTTAGGCTGTCCATCTGCCAGGGTGGGTAGGGCCCTTGCAGCAGGCAGTTCTTGCAGCTGGCTTTCTCCCACATTCTGCAACCATCTGAGCATCACTGGGTAGGGCTGAGAATGCCCACCCTCCTCCTGCCTGACACCCTGGAGAGCTGCTGCCAGATAGTGTCGACAGCACTATGCTAGACGGACCCAGTGGTTTGGCCCTCCATTGCTTCAGGAGCAGTGCGAAGGATATGGGGTACAAGGAGAAGCCCAAGGGCCCCATTCCTCTCCTCATTGCCTGAAATGTTAGAACTCCCTAACATTCCATAAACAGGTGCACTTAAATCAATAACTCTGCATCTTAAGGAAAATGTGAATTGTGTAGGGTTATGTAACTTTTAGGACTCTCCCGTCAGTACTTTACGGAGCCCGTCATTTCAAACATCGATTCTAATTCAATACTTTTTTTGCACACAAATTATTGTTTGCCACACTTGCTTTCTTTTTTAAAGTGTGTTTCAAAGCCCCTTGAGGAAATCTGGAACCATCCTTCCCCCACAAAATCATGCAACCATCAGAAACTGGGCAAAATAGCAGTAATAATAATAATAAGCAGATCTATGCAAATGTTTCCCATTTATACACATTGCAGAATTCCAGCTTTCCTTGGTACAGAGTTTTGGTTTAACTTGGTGTGGCATTTTGATTTCCCCTTCTTAACCTGCACCCACCCTGGGGGGTTTTTTAGAACAGATTGTACACAAACCTGTCTATAATATTCACTTTCCTATTTAATCTCCTGCCTTCCACACACTGACTAATTTGGGGGTTGTTTTAACAGAATTCTTTCCTCTTTCTGCCTTCCTTTTTCTTCTCTCTCTTCGTCTTCTTCTTCTTTTTCTTTTTCTTTCTTTTGGCAACTTATTATTTTTAAAAAAGGACACCACCCCCATCCAGAGCAATTGATTTACGTGCCCCCAACCTCACGAAACGGACACGCCACCATTTTCAGCTCCGATTAATCAATCTCCTGCGAATCTGGACAAAATAACATTCCCTCCCTTTGAGGTTGGGTCCCTCCATTCGGAGCAGCAGCTCTCCTTCAGTCAACCTCGCCCTCCCCCACCCCACTCCCCAGGAGAAAGTCCAGCAGGGAGTCAGGCTGTTGTTGTTGCTGGAACTCCTGAGCTGGGCTCAAGCCGTTAGCCTCTATTGTTTTGGTCCCCAAGCCAGGCCAAGGCCTGTTACACAGCCAGAAACACCCCCACCTTAGTCGCGGCACGAGGGGCTCTCCTTTAAGCACACACACCCCGCCATCAGCAGCTGTGATCCAGGTGTCGACTGCCGCCCGATGCCCACTGCCAGACGCACAAGGGTGGGGTTGTGGCGCACGCAGGATCTCTCCTCCAGCCCAGGGGGCGTGCGCGCTATACCACGCTTTCCTCCAGCTCGTCCGCATTGAGGAAGGGTCCGAGGCGCTTGGCGTCGCCCTCGGAGGCCGCGCACTGAGCCAGCATCCCGTGCACCGACTGGCTGCGCTTGGTCCACATGAAGCTGAGGCGCTTGGCGTAGCTGTAGCAGGAGCTGGAGGAGACGTCTCCCATGTCCAGGGAGTTGCTGCGCTTGGTCTTGGCGGGGGTGCTGGGGGGCCCCCACGCTGCTCCCCCTACCCTGTCTCCCGTCCTGCGCTCAGGCTGAGCAGCCTTGGCCCGCACCCGCCGGTGCTTGGGGCCCCGCTCCTTGGGGGGCGTTCGCAGGGGGAGCAGGCCGTTGGGGTGCCCACCGTTGGTCTGCGAGTAGACGTTGGTGACCTTGGGCAAGCTGCCATGGGCACTGCCGCACACCTTGTACTTCACCATCATGACCACGGTGAAGACCAGCAAGGTGACCACAATGATGCCCCCTACGATCACCGTCAGGGTCCCACCCAGGAAGTGAGCGTGCAGCGAGTGGCAGTCCGGGTAGGCCTCCCGCGTGGCAAACTGGGCACATCCCAAAAGGTGCGTGGCTGCCAGGGAGGTGGCCGCGTCGTCAAAGATGGCCAAGACGCACAGGTCATAATCCACGCTGGGCACCAGGTGCTTGAGGTGGAAATGCCGGCTGGTGGCAGGGATGATCCTGCGGAGAGGGGGAGAGAAGGCGTCAGTAGGCATCTCAGAAGGGCATGAGAAGTACCTTTGCTGGATCAGAAAGGTACAGCATTCTGTTCTCCCATTGGCCAACCAGATGCCCCAATGAGAAGCCCGCAAGCAGAACCTGAGCACAGAAGCAAATCTCCCATCCTGTGGTTTCCAGCAGCTGGTATTCAAAAGCACTGCTGGCTCCAATCGTGGAGGCAGAGCATAGCCATTGTGGCTAGGAGCCCTCAATAGCCTTCTTCTCCATGAATTAGCCCAACACTCTGTTAAAGCTACCCAATCTCTTGAGCTACCAGGCCGTTATTGCCACCTCGTCATTCCCTTCTGCAGCTTTTTTGCAAGTGAAACTCAGTATTCTTCCCTCCAGTCTGTATGGAGTATGCCAAACTGCCTCACCAAAGCCACCTGGCTAAATTTAGCTCTTGCAGGTCTGCAACTAACTAAGGAACAGGAAAAAGAGATTGGGAATAAATGGACAGCTCGCACCCGAGGAATGTAGAAAAACAGGGTCCTCCCCCACCAAGGGTCTCAATATTGGGACTTCGGCTTTTTCACTTGTTCCTGAAAGTATTAGCAGTAAGAAGTGAGCCAAGTTTGCTAATGACACCAAAGTGCTCAGAGGGGTTAAGACACAGAATGATTGGGAGAGCTCCCAAGAACAACTCTCCACACTGGGAATATGGGCATTAAGATGATAGATGCAATTCAGCGTAAGTACAAAAGCAAGGAAAACCTTTATGTTTGCATTCATCTGCCTGCAAGGGCACAGGAGCAGTTGGATTGGCAGGCCGTAGGAGGTTCCTAGATCTTCCCAGACCTGGGATGCAGCCTGGCTTTCAGTAGAGCAGGAACTCCAGTCTGGTGTAGCCAGGGCCCCCTCTAACAAGACATTTTGTTGCCTGAGGCTGAGGGACAAGAAGGCTTCTCCTTTCCCCATTCCACTTACAGGAGCCAGCAGGATGTTATTTCAACACTAGTGACCCGATAACCTCCTCCCCTGTCCTGGTGGCAACAGGCTAGCTAAGGGTGGCCAGTAGAGGGCGTGTCAGGCGCACATCTCTCTCCTCCCGCTGATGGAAATGGTTGGAACTTGGGGACAGCAAGAAGATGGCCCCACAGGAACTGCTGCCCGAGGCAACCACCTCACTGCCTGTCCTTAGAGCCAGATGAACGGAAGCAGCATTGAAGGCTGAGTTGATCCTCTGGCCTGGCCTCAACAGGCAAGTCAAAAGGCAGCCTTCCCAAACCGGCAACCTCCAGATCTTTTGCACAGCCGTATCACACTGGCGCTGGTGTGAGTTATTGCCCTAAACATCCAGAGGGCACCAGGTTGGGCAAAGTTGTCCTACTTCCCCAGGTTTCCCTGGCATGAATTCCACCCTGAATGGATGGCAGAGGGAAGGCGAGTGACTGCAGGGCTATCAATGGCTACCAGCCATGATGGCTCTGCTCTACCTCCGCAATCAGAAGCAGTAATGCTTCTGAGGACCAGTTGCAGGAAACTGCAGGGAGGGAGAGGGTTATTGAGCTCATGTCCTTCCCACGGGCATCTGGCTGGCCACAGTGAGATGCTGGACTAGATGGGCCACTGGCATGATCTAACAGCCACTCTCTTCTTCTTACACTCTTATGTCATCTTCATTTTTAAGGTGAATGGAACCTGGGGAAAATGTCCTCTTCTGTCTCCTCCTTGCACACAAATGCACATCAGTGTGCTGTGGCAGATCTAGGCTTGAGCCCTGGGGGGGGGGATCCAGCTGTCAGGGCTCAGAGTGCCACAAGGGTGTACCCAGGCCCCAGCTGCTGCCAAAACCAGATCCGGGAGGCTGGGGGGGGGTGTGCAGGAGAAGGTGCTCAGGGGACTTGGGGGGGGGGGGAGAAGGAGAGTCAAGCTGTTGCTCCACAGGGAGCACAACCTGAAGGGAAAGCACTGAATGTTGGTGCCTGTTGCAAAACTGTGTGTGGTCAGTTTGTTTCTCTGGAATGCATATTTGTGCATGTCGTAGAATCATAGAATTGTAGGCTAGGATAGGATCCCCAGGGTTCATCTAGTCCAACCCCCTATGGGTAAAAAACCTGTGGCGATTAAGGCTACCCTGCCTCAGACTTCAAAACCAGCATTTCTCAAAACCATTTTGCCCTCCACCTCTAAACTCAATTCACCTTCCCACTTCCCACCTCCAGCCCCCCGGATCCATCACCAACCTCCCCCATCCCACCCTGCTTACAAGCAGAGGCCCTGGGATGCATCAGGAGGCACTTATTTTCTCAAGGTGGCCTATGTGGTTTAATCCCCACAACAACCCTGTGAGGTAGGTTAGGCTGAGAGACAGCGATTGAGCTCAAGGACCCACCCTGGTACTCTAACCACTATGCCACACTGGCTCTTACATTGCAGCAGTGGCACTCTCTTACATCGTGAGGGCAGAGAGCATTCTGGGAGGTGATTCTTGGGAGTGCTGTGCCCCAGGAAGTCGCATAGACTGGCCCCTGCCATCCATGCCTTAGCAACCTCAAGATCAGACTACTGTAATACAGTCAACATGGGGCAGCCGTTGAAGACACGGCGATGGGACTGCTGCTGTCTTTCCTTGCTTGTAGGATTCTTTTCCTAAGGCCTCTGGCTGACCTCTGTGGAAAGCAGAGTACAGTACTGGGTTGTCTTGAGCCACCTCTGTTTGATGCAGCAGCCAGGCTCTGTTCGCTTTCCCCATCTCTCAGTGTTTGCCTGCATACAGGCTCCTAATCTTGTCAGTGTTGTAATTGATTTGTTTCAGTGACAAGAGTCTTGAGGCTGTGGCCTTTGTCACTGGTTACGCTTCACAGACACACACACATACTTGCTAAAGTACATTCAAATCCAGATTAGATCAACAAATCAACCATTGTGAGGAACCAGGGAGGATGCAAGCCCTGGAACAAACATCCCAATAAAATCTTCTTGCAGAGCAAACTAGTTTCAATAATAACTTATGATTTCAGGTTACCTGGAAGACCCTTTAGGGTCTCTTAGAAATCTAGGGAAATTCTTCTTCTGACACTGCACCCTACAGAATATCATAGGGTGGTGACCCAAAAAGGGGCATTTTCCATCATTGCCCCTATACTATGAATGGCCTTCCCTCTGCCACCAGCTGCTTCAGAGGTCTTGTAAACAACCCTTTTTGTCCAGGCTTTCCCTGACGCAACAGATTAGACCCTGATTTATGTATTTGAATCCCCTGCATTCCTGTTCTATTTCTTGTTCTTTGCTTTCATGCTGCTGTTTTATTGGTTTTAGGTTGCATTTTTGTTTTAACGATGCTGTTTGTTCTTGTACACCACTTAGAGGGTTTTTTTAAAAAATAATTAAGTGGTTTATAAATGCTTTTAAATAAATAAAATAGCTAGCATTACCTAGAAAATTGCTGGTTTAAATCAGTTCATTTCAATCAAGTCTCCCAGTATGGAATTCATATAATTCCCGACAAGTGTGTTTACTAATTGGTTTCTGCAATAATTAATTGCATTGTTTTGCAACTAAATAAGACCTTGGAGCACAATGCAGAACTTTTGTCCAAACAGCCTTCTGTGCTGCAGACTTAGGCCAGCTAAGCAGACAAGTTTGTGCTGGGCTGTCTGTGTACCCAAGCAATGAACACCATTTATTTAAAAGTTAAGAGTGCAGCCCTGCTTGGAAGTAGCCCCTATGAATAAAGTGGGGCCTATTTCTGAGTAAACATGCATAAAAGTTGGACTGTGAGTTCCCAGGAACAAAAGACAGTGGACTTCAAATGGCCTCATGCTTTTGGATGAAAATGGGGTGCAGCCTCCAGTCCGGGCAGGGGGGGGGATCTCTGTTTCCCACCTCCTGTACAGCTGAATCAGGTGGCATAGGAAGCTGCCTTATATACAGAGTCAGGCCACTGGTCCACATATCTTCAGTATTCTATGCACTGACTGGCAGTGGCTGTCCAGGATTTCCAGGCACGGGGTCTTTTCCAGCCCTGCCAGGAGATGCCCTTGAGGATTGAACCTGGAGCATGTACAGCAGATGCTCTTTGTCATGCGTCTTGGGCATTGAGCTGTTCACAACCCATGTATATTTCATGCTGCCTGTAACTGCCCAGGCTCACAACATCTCCCCAGGGTCCCGTTAGCATTGCTTCCTGCCCTAACACTCTCCTGACTTCCCTGACCACATGAAGTGACTTTAAAAAGAGGGATTGTCGGAGGAAGGCCAGAGGGAGGAGGTATGGTGGTGTTGCTGGAACTGGTTGAAAATGAAGATCTCAGAGCAGATCAGCAACCCTCTCTTTTCACAGTTTTGCTTCCCGTTTTTAAAGCAGGACTTAATTCCAGCAGGTTCACTCCCGAGAAACCGGTTATCAGCCTCTGGAAATGTGAAATGGCCTCTTGCAGCCTTCCGTGACCCTGGCCTGTTGAAACGTGTGTGCCAAGGTGTTGCTATTAGTAAATAAAACCCTTAAGAACTTGGGACCAATTTGCCTTACCTGGTATGCACCCACTCGACTACTTCAGTCAGCAGAACTGGCAGTGTTATAGGTGCCACATAATACTGTTCCACATTTGTAAGAGCTCAATCTTTTAGTGTGGCAGAATCTACACTTTGGAACTCCCTGCGTATTGATTGTGTAGACAATCCTGAGCTCCATGGAGCAACAGTCTGGCTCTGTATGAGGCAGCTTCCTGTGCTGTGGGCAACAACCTTGGTTAGCTACTAATCTTAAAGAGGGCTAGGGATGTCAGCTCTGGCTATGGAAAATCACTCCAGAGTGGCTCAGGTGACAGGATGAGCAGCATCCAGAGGCTTGGATGAAGTTCTGTCCCTGCTACTCTGAGCCAGTCTCTGCTGCTCTTCACCTGGGAAAGGAGCAAAAGAGGAAGGACCACAGAAGAGAGCCTGGCTGCTGGATCAGACCAGAGGCCAGCATCCTGTTCCCACAGTGACCATCCTGATGCCTCTCCTGGGAAGCTCACACAAGGAGGATCTGAGCCCAGCAGTGAGCAGCTGGAGTTCACAATAATCCAGGAGGCTGGCTTCATGAGGGTCTTGGGAGAACAAAATTATAATTTGAAGTGCCAGAAACCTCTTGCTCGCAGACGGAAACAGTAAAATCTTGGTCCCTGGGCCCACCTGGCAGCCAGTGAAGGAGAAAGCAGCTGAGAGGCATAACGAGAGTTCCTTGGGATCATGGTCCCACGCAGCACGGTCGCAAACACCTTACCTGTAAATGAGAGTGTCATCTACGGTGCAGTTGTACTGGATCTGGTACATCCAGGCAGCGTAGGCCGATTTGTCAGCCACCCACCGCACCAGCGCTGAGCTGGCCGTCACGTCGGATACCTCCACCCTTTTCTCGAAGCCCCCCTCGCTGGCGTTGGCCGATGTCTTGGCCGAAGTGGCAATGTCGGAGGAGCCCGGGTCCTGCTGTAGCACGGTGATGCTGCCGTTGCCCCGGTGAGGCAAGGGGATGATTTTGAGGTCCACGGTGGCCGTGGACTCCCCTGCAGCGTTGATGGCAATGCAGGTGTAGGCCCCGTCGTCCCGGATGGTGGTCACCAAGATGTCCAATGTGCCATTGCGGAAGGACATGGTCCGGGAGGAGTTGGACATGATTTTGTCATCAGGGGAGACCCAGTGGATGACTGGCTCGGGATCCCCGATGGCCCGGCACCTCAGGGTGGCCCGTTGGCCCTCCAAGATCCAGAGCTTGTGGGTGTGGCGGGTGATGAGGGGTGGCTCGCAGGTGAATTCCTCCTCGGGGACCGACCAAAAGTAGCGGCCCGCCACCTGCGCAGGGGAGGCGCAGGTCTCCATGTCGTCCTCCCGCACCAGGCGGCGCAGCCAAAGCAACTCGCAGTTGCAGTGCAAGGGGTTCCCACCGAAGCTGAGCACAATGGTGGAGGTGTATGGGGTCGGGCTGATGACCCCAACCTGAGAGCGGGCAAAGAGTGGATCAGGGGGCAGCGTGTAAAGGCGGTTGGAGGTCATATCCAAGCGGGAGAGCTTGTAGAGCTCGGCAAAGGCCCCTTCCATGATGAAGTCGATCAGGTTGTGGTCCAGGTTGAGGGTGTGGAGGCAGAGCATCCCCTGGATCCCTTCCCAGGGGACCCGGTGCAGGTTGTTGTAGGACAAATCCAGGTCCTCCAGGGTCAACAGGAAGTCGTCGAAGGCGACCACCGAGATGTCTACCAGTTGGTTGTTGTTCAGGATGAGGTGCTGGAGGTTGAGCATCCCACGCAGGGCCTCCTCCTGGATCTGGGTCAGCCGGTTGCCGTCCAGGTGGAGCGAGCGGAGGCTCTCCAGGTCGCCGAAGGCAAAGGGACGGATGGTGTCGATGGTGTTTCGCGACAGGGTCAGGTCCACCAGGCCCGTCATGTTCAGGAAGTCGGGTGGCTCCACCACCTGGATGAAGTTGTCGGCCAGCCGCAGCTCCACCGTCCGGCGATCAATGTTGGGCGGGATGAAGAGCAGGCCCTTGTTGGCGCAGAGGGTGCTGAGCGACTCGGAGAGATTCTGGCACACGCAGTGGAAGGGACAGCCCTCGACCTGGGCCAACGCACGTCCCACCATCAGCAGCTGGACCAGCAGCAGCAGGCTTTCCATGGTAGACGGCTTGGCAAGCCCTGGAGGAGGGAATGAAATAAAAGCAGTTACCGGACAAAACATCTCAAGGGCTCATCCACACTTCCACTCGTCCCATGCCTAGAAAGCCTAGATCCAAGCAGTTTCCCACTTGATCTTCACTTTCTGGGCATAGGTCTGGGTGGTTTCCCCCTTGCCATGCTTTTTTCCCGGGGAAACCCCACTCTTTAGCGCTAAATTGGAGCAAACATCAATCCAGAGAAATCCCGAATTGCCATTTGCTCCGATTGAGCGCTAAAGAGCAGCTTTCCCCAGAGAAAAGCAGTAGGACAAGAGGAATTGCGGATAAGCCCTATATATCCGAAGCTGGGTCTCCTCAGTCTTTTCGCAGAAAGCAAGGTTAACTTGCAGTCTACATCTTTAATAAGTCCTTTCAGACTCATCAGAATGAGATACTGGAAGAATTTAGAAGGGGCTTCTCTGACAAACCGGTACAAAACAGCACTTGTGGAAGAATCCCAGGATAAAACAAGCGCAAAGCCTGAAGCACAAAGACTCATCGCTGTTGAATGGCACAGCTTTATTATGTACATGGCTAAAACTGAAAATAGAGGACTCACCTCATAAACTCTATTGGTTAACTTGAACTGTTTATCACCTGCCATACAAATAGTAGTTTTGGATCAGAACTTTATTTGACTATTCCTCATGTATTGCCTAAACATTAGCTTAAACTCTATTGGTTAACTTGAACTGTTTATCACCTGCCATACAAATAGTAGTTTTGGATCAGAACTTTATTTGACTATTCCTCATGTATTGCCTAAACATTAGCTTCTGGGTTAGCGCAGGATATTTCGTTATTCATATTTATGTTATATGTTGGAAGGATTTAATAAAAAATACATTTTAAACATAAGAATAAAGAAAGAAGGTTGGCTTGATGATGGCATGAGGTGGGAATTTGGGGACTCAGAGAGGACTTCATGTCAGGTGGCAAATTGCTCCCTTTCTTCATTCCTTCATTCTAGTCTATTAATCTAATTCTATCTCTTCTCTTTTTTATACATGTTTGTACATGATTGTTTACATTTGTTATTTATTGCAGAGCGTACTTGCCAGTGCATCAGATTAATTTGGGGCAGGGCCGTAGCTCATTTGCAGAGCAGGTTCAGTCCCCAGCATCTCAGTGTAGGATTGGGAGGAAACCCTGGCTGAAATCTCAGAGCTACTGCCAGTTAGTGTAGGTGATATTGCACTAGATGGACCAGCAGTCTGACTCGGTAGAAGACAGCACCGTTTTTGGCAATGAAATGGGGCAGGGTGGGCGCAGAATGGAGCGATGGCAGGCTGGGGGAATCCCCACTCTTTTACATCCCAGTGACATATGCTGCAGCCTGGAACATAACCCTTGAGTAAGCAGCAAATCCCCTGTATATTAAGCAGTATAGAAATTAAATAATCAAAATAATCAGTGGTTATATCAGTATAAATCAGTATAATCAGTATAAAGCAGCTTCCTACAATTCAGTATATTCCTAATTTTAAACATTTTAAAAACATTATTTTCATTCCCATTTAATACCCCCAACATTCATTTGACACAACCCTTGTTATTTCAAATCCTCCCAGTCATTAATATATATTTAGATATAGAGAGATGTGAATCTTTTGCACATCCAACCACCGTCCATATTTCCATATGCCCAGTGAAGAGATAATCAAATAAGAAGGAAAGCCTGAGTAAGGAGAAAAGGAGAGATAGATGGAAAGCAGGGTTTGGGGGGGGGAGAGCACTAGAGGATCTTCATCAAAGCACAAATTATATTGCACAAAAATGTCTGTCACAGATTGATGGATATGCAGCGGTCACATTACTCACTTCAGCTCTCAAGTTATATTACCCCCGTTTAAAAACAGTCTCAGGCCTAATTCAAGCTGCTCGCATTAGTGTTGAAAGCCCTGAACAACTCAAGTCCAAAATTCCTGAAAGATAGCCTCCTTCCCTATAGACACCCTCCGTGCTGACATTAGCAGAGTGGGCCACTCTTGGTTGTTCCACCGCTCTCAGGGATTTGGGGTGCTGGCGTTCCAGGAAAGGGCCTTCTCTGTGGCAGCCCCCAAGTTGTAGAACTGCCTCTCCACAGAGATGCCCCTGGGCCCCTTCACTACGCAGCTGTTGACTTCTGTGACACACACTTTCAGGAACAGCCATCCGCCAATTCCTGTGAGTGTAGTACATTTTAACTCTTCGCACATCTGGATTTTAAATTATTATAACCTGCTCTGGGATCTGCTGGGAAAAGGCATTTCATAAATTTAATAATAATAAAAGGCCACCTCATTTGCACAGCTGCATCCTACGCCCTGTTTCTTGGTCGTACTAGGGAAAGATTGGATATGGGAACAGCAGACAGAATGTGGGGTGCCATCAGGGCAGGGTCACTGTTGCAGAGCCCCACTCAACAGAAGGGGCACAAGGGGTCAGCAGACACAGGCCTCGTGGAAAGGGGCACAGTTTGAAGTTAATAGTCAATGCATCTGGCAGTTAACCAGAAGGTTGGTGGTTTGAACCCACCCAAGGATGGCTGTGGGCAGGATTTCGACATTGCAGGGGCTTGAGCTAGATGGCCCGTGGTGTCCCTTCCAACTTGTATGATTCTGTAAAGTAATATATTTTACCATCTAAAGCAGGGGTAGCCTGTGTGGTTTCATAGAGGAGAAGGCTATCTATCAATGGCTGCTAGCCATGATGGCTCTGCTTCCATGGTCAGAGGCAGCAATGCTTCTCAGTACCAGTTGCTGGAGTCGACAGAAGGGGAGAGGGCTCTCATGCTCAGATCCCACTTGCACTGTCAGAACAAGATGCTAGCCAAGATGGGCCACTGACCTGATCCCAGCAAGGCTGGATTTTATGTTTCAATGTTCTTAGGCCAAACATCTGGAAACCCCCCAGGTTAGGGAAAGCTGTTCTAGGTGTTAAATCTTAAAAGCTGGGGGAGTTACTTTCTCTGTTTCATGTCAGTGCATGCACATCATTTTAGTTTTATCCTATTTATTTATTTATTTATTTATTTATTTATTTATTTATTGCAGTTAAACTCCACCTTTTACTCCAGGGAGCTGGAAGTGGTGGCTCCTCATTTTGTCCTCACAACAACCCTGTGAGGTAGGTTAGCCTGAGAGGCAGGCACTGGCCCAAGGTCTCCCAGTGAGCTTTGTGGCTGAGAAGGGTATTTGAACCCTGGTCTCCTGGGTCCTAGTCTGACACTCTGACCACTACACCACACCAAGGCAGCATACAATCCACAGCTACAGCTGCTGGAGTTTATCTTGAACTGCAGAGATATTTTTTGTGGGGGAAGGGAGGGAAACATTCATTCCCTCTAATATACCTTTGTTGTTTGGATTAAGCGCCTTCCTGGCTTTCAGCTGGTGGAAGATGAGCTACACGAGAGTCAATGAGCAGAGCACACAGTGGTTGGTGGGATTAAGACGTCATTGGTCTGAAATGTGGGGGAGGGAGGGGGCTCTTGTTTCCATTGTTGAAATGGGAGGGGGATCTGCTGTGTCCCCACATACGTGCTTGAAAGCCGGCTGCACTAGCTGCTTTCCCAGAACGCAGGTGGCCGAGGGGTCAGGCACACCAGAGGTGACAACTCCAGAGACCTTTTTCAAATTGCCGGCCAGGTGGAGGGATTAAAGGTTCTGTATTGTCTCAGTGCTCAAAAGATGGCAGGGCAGATCAAGCTAAAAGAGACTGAGCGAAAGTGTGCGCCTCTCAGACTTGAACCCTCAACCCTGGTGGGACTCTTTCCCCCCCCCCCATCTCTTTGCTAGCATCTGCAAGGCGGACAGAAGAGGGAAAGCCAGAGTGTTCATCAGGGTCAAGGCTCAGCCCTGAAACACATTGCAGAGCAATAGAGGGAACCTCTGAGCATAGACAGAGTGGTGCTCTGTCCTCTGCTTCAGGTCATCACCCCCCATAGGAAGCAAGATGGCAGCCGAGTGTGATCAGGTGTGGAGAAACAGGACTAGGTGCCAGGTCATTCATGAGCCAGGCCTCGTAGGTCCTGTACTGCGCTTGTGGTTTTCCCACACACATCATCTATCTGGCTGGCCACTGTGAGAAGAGAAGGCTGGACTAGATGGGCCATTGGCCTGATTCAACAGGTTTTTCTGAGGAACACCAGTCTGGGCAGGTCATCTCTGTTCCCGAACCCATCTTGGCCAGTGTAGGACACTTGTGCCAGTGTGGCACACACCTCCCAGGCGACACAGAGCTCTTCTTCACATCGCTGGAAGACAGCCCTTCATCATTCAAAAGTTTTCACACTTCCTACGCTTTGAGAAGCCAGACTTATAAGAGATGCTGCACCTATTTTTATTCCTGCCTGCTAGGCGCCCCACGCAGCAACAGCCTCTCGTCTCTGCCTGCTGCGATGCTCAAGAGTTGGTATCTGGCCCTGCAGCAATGCTCTGTGAGATGCCCGGCAGATGTGCAGATTTGGCATCTCCTCCCACCCCTTTTGTGTGTTTCCTCAGTCCTAAGGATAGTTGGAGCCAAGGGGACGTCGGAGGGGTTTGCTGTGGACCTATAAATGTCTATACTTTTCACATTTTTGCCTAAGAGAAGGGCAGCTTAGATGACAAAGTGTCTCATGCATGCAGCAGCTCATTGATATGTTCCATGTAGCAGTATGTGTGCCTCAACCATCCCAACAAATTACTACCTGTGGAACTCACTGCTCCAAGATGCAGTGTCTTTTAAAGGGGAAGAGATTAAATCCCAAGGAACTGAAGAGGGCTATCAACAGCTATTTTGTTGCAGAAGTTAGATAGAACCTCCATGTCCAGAGACTGTCTACCTCAGAGGAAGAGTTGCCTTGGGAAAGAGCGAACAGCAGGGGAGGGGCTATTGACTTCATGCCTAGCATATGTGTGCTTGTTTCCTAAACCATATGATGGGCTGTTTGTGGTCAGGATGCTAGACTAGAACAGGGGTCAGCAAACTTTTCCAGCAGGGGGCCAGTCCACTGTCCCTCAGACCTGTGGGGGGCCGGACTATATTTTTTTTGGGGGGGTGAACAAATTCCTATGCCCCATAAAGAACCCAGAGATGCATTTTAAATAAAAGGACGCATTCTACTCGTGTAAAATAATGCTGATTCCCGGACTGTCTGCAAGCCGGATTGAGAAGGCGATTGGGCCGGATCAGAGGTAGAGCATCTGCCTTGCATGCAGAAAACCTCCTGTCGTTCAGTCCCCAGGTAGGGCTGGCAGAGATCCCTGTCTAAAACCCCGAAGAGCTGCTGCCAGTCAGTGCAGACAATACTGAGCTAGATGAATCAATGGCCTGATTCAGTATAAAGCATCTTCCTCTGTTCCTATTTAAATTGGTCCTTTATTCAGAACCATGAGGACTAGAATTTTTCTTTTGGGAAAGGCCTGTAGCTCAGTGGTAGAGCATCCGCCTTGCATGTGATAGGTCCCAAGTTCAATCCCCAGTGGCATCTCCAGGTAAAGCTGGCAGAGACTCCCTGGAGAGCCACTGCTGCCAGTCATTGCAGGCAATACTAGTTTAGATGGACCAGTGGTCTGATTCAGTATAAGGCAGCTTCCTATGTTCCCCTTGCTCTCATGAAGAGGTGGGAGGGGGGGCTTTTATTCAGCTAACATATGATGGGAAGGAGTCCTGTCCCTGCCTGAAGCCTGGGAACCAAACCAGAGCAGACAGTTCAGCACCAGGCTCAGCAAGAGCCCCCCTCCAAATGCCCCTGTGTTCTGCCTCCAGTTCTGTAAGGGAACAGGGGCGGACTTGGGTAATATGGCGCCCTGAGCAAGGACAAAATTTGGCATCCCTCACCCTTCAATATTTCTTAGTTTCATAATAACTCATTTTGGCACAGATGCCTTTTAAATAGATCTTCTCAGTAGGAACCTGTATAAACATAGGTATTGTTGTTGTTATTGTTGTTGTTCTTATTATGATGTGCCCCCTTGGCTTGGCGCCCTGTGCAGGGATCTGCCCAAGCTGCCCTAAATCCTGCACTGCTGGGAAGGGAGGGAAGGGCAGGGTCAAGGTGAAAAAGGAAGACTGGAGTGCCACCTAATTTATAACTCCGTTAGAAGAAGAAGAAAATCCCTCTGATTTCCCCAGGCTAGTGAGAATTAAAGGGCATTGTGGAAATGGAGACTGCTGGAAGGTGTTCATGTCTCTGGGCGGGGAGGGGTGGTTGGTTGGGGGGAGAAGTCAGCCGCCAAGGTCTTTCTAGCCTCCAGCTCAGAGCAAGGAGCTGGTGTGGTCGCTGTCACTGGCCCCCAGGACTCCTGGGTTCTGCTCCTAGCTCCGGGTTAAGAAACGAAAGCAAAAGGTTAGAGAGAGCCAGGATGGTTGCCTCTGGGGACTGGGCTGTTTGGCAAGAGACTTGTAGGAGATGGTCAGCTGAAGCAATGGAGGCTGAGCAACCTGCACCCCTGCTTCCTCAGCTCAGGGAAGGCAACGTGGTCTAGTGGTTGGAGGGAGTCAGGATGGTGGGGGTGGTGTTTGGGGATCATTGGCAGCTGACAAGTGATGCAAGCTTAGGGAAAGGACCATACCTGACCATACCAGATACCTGCTGGTGTCTCCAGGGAGAGAAACTCCCTCTCTGAAACCTTAAGAGCTGCTGCCAGCCAGTGTAGACAATGCTGACCTGACCCTCAGCAGAAGGCAGCTCCCTATGTTCCCATGCTCAGTTTGGCAACCAGAACACCTGAGCTCTTTGTTGCCAGCGCTGGGGTGCCCCCACCCCACCTTGAAATCCAAATCCCAGACATAAATATAGACCTTAGTCTGCGTTTGGAGCTGCGCTTGGTTCTGCCTGTCTGTTGATGCAGCAGATGACAAATCTACCTCCATCTCTCCCTCCCTCTCCCCGCCCTTTCTCTCTCTCTCCTCTCCGCCCCCCCTTCCCCCAGGGCACTCCCTTCTCTGCTCCAGGCTGGAGAGCCTGGCCCTGCCGGGCACAACAGGGCCTCCTAGTGGCAGAGTCAGGAGCAGCCGCTGCCTCTGCGCTGGTGCAGGTGAAAGGTTGCAGATGGCCAGAGAAAGGGGGGGTTGTTACTAGTGCCACAGGAAGAGGGGGGCAAGTGGCCAGGGTAGGATGCAATTGAGGTGGAATAATTTGAAGCTGGCTGATCCCTTTCACCACCTCCTTCCTGCCACTGAGCATCTGCTTTCCATCACTGGAAGGGCACCCCGCTCCGATTTTAATCAAGATGGAAATACAAAGGTCAGAGAAGAATAAAAGAGGAGTGGGGAGAGTGACCCCCACCATTTCCATCACAATGCAACTTTATGGGTAAGGAAAAGGGTGAGGGGTGAAAGGAGATTCAGTGGGAGAAAAAGAGCTTTCGGAGATCAGATTCCTTTTTCTTTTCTGGAAGCCGTTCCAGGGTTTGTAACAGGCAGAGACAGCTAAAAGGGGGCTCTCCTCCCCCCACCCTCCGAAGACCAGCACACCCCATTTGTGGTTTTCTCCCCCTCCCCAAAATTAAATAAACACTCTGCAGTCCCCCTCTGCAGGACATTAGTCACTCCACAACCCCCCCTCCAGGAGCCATCACTGCCTAACCCAACTTCCCACAAAGCTCAGCTAGACACACACACCCCAACACACAGACACACATCACATTTCTGTCCCCCCCCAATCCATTCGCCCCAGATGCCTTTTTACCTTCTGCTCAGTGTCTCAGGGGCCCAGAGAGCAGCCGCGGCCATCCTGCTCCATCTCCCCGCCTCTCTGAGCCCCCTGCCTCTCGCTCAGGCTCTCCTGGCCGGATCGCGGCCCCCAGGTGCCCCTTGAACCCTCTGCTCCTCTGGGTGCCATGGAGGGGGGCCCAACCGCAGCGGAGCCCCCTCGCCTGCACGGTGGCTGGTGCTGCTGCTGCTGCGTGGCAAGCAAAAGTTCAGCGTGGCTGGAGGTGGCATCGGAGACGCAGGCAGCAGAACATCCTTCCCCCCCACCGTCGGTCCCCCCCCCCAGCCAAAGGAATCAGACTCAGGAAATGCTGCAGCACTCAGGCAGACATGGGAGAGGGCATCCGTGCCACCCTCCTCAAGATGCCGCTGTTAGTGGAGCTCTCTGTGACTCGGGGTGCTCTCTGCTCCCAGGGTCTCTGCTCTTTGACCCTTTTCGCTCACCAGGACTCAGGCTGGGCCACCTTGCCTCTGACCCTTCCCGGGCTCGGAGGCTCCAGGTCCTGCCAAGGCGGCAGATGCCCAAATCAAACACCTGGGCTCAGTCTGCTTTGCCCTCCAACTCCTGTGTCCCGGTCACTGTTCATGGACCCTGAATGCACCCCACTCTCCTTCCAGGCCCCCTTCACCCCTCAGGACTCCTGGGTTCCATGCCACTCAGCTCTCAGTTTCCAGATAAGTCTAGATCCCTTCAATTTCTTCATTCCAAGGTTCTAGATCTCCCAGGACAGGCCCATTCCAGGTTCTACATGGTCCATTTCTGATCTTGATATCTCTCTTGCTTTTCTGGATCTTAGTTCTAGATCCACAGTTCTTGAAGAATCCAGAGGGGGGTTGTTTGTTTGTTTTTTAAAAAAACACACCTTACCCCGGAAATTCCAGAATTGAGCTCGTTGGTCCAGCCAAGAGGTTGGCATTCCACCACCCACCCTTTAGCTTCTTGCCCACCTAGCTGCCCAGTCTTCGATAGTTCCAGATTATATCCCAGTTCTGTGCCCTCTGGAGTTCCAGGTTCTAATCCTCCACCCTACTGGATTCCTGGTGGGCAGGCCATTCGGTGCTAGATCTTTTGACTTGGCTTTCAGACCCCGAGAACCTTTGGGCTTGGGACATCTCCAGGGCATTAGATCCTGGATTTCCGTTTGTCCTTCCCTCCTTCTTGAAGCCTGCTGTTTTCTGCCTTTGCAAAACGTGGGATCTAATTCCTGGCGCCTTCAGAGACTCCCAGGGCCCTTCCAGGAACAACGACCTTTTGCACACCCCTTCAGGGCATCCCCAGATCCTGTTTCTTCTGCAGATCCACCGCCCTTCTTTTCCTCCAGTCCTCCTGGGTCCTCCTCCAAGAGGCTCTTTGTCTCTCTGCCTGCCTTCCTGGTGGTCCGGCAAGGGGCTGGGAGGGGACCAGCCAGCAGTTTGCAAGCAGGGTTCTTTCAGTTTGGCCTCTCCATCAAATCTCTTCCCCCAGACGCCACCCCACCCCTCCGGACTGAAGCAGGCTTAGCTCTCCGGAGCGGACGGCTCCGCTGGGCTTGGCCCCTCCCCTTCCAGCGCCTGAAGCTCCTCCTACCCAAGCTCTGGTTGGGGGGAGGGAGTTGCCTGTGCCTGGTCTTTGAAGCAGCTGGGATGGAGTCTCCCCGCTTCCTTCTCGGGATGCAGAGGCAGAAAGAGTGATGGAGCACCTTACCCAAGAGCCAGATTTTGGGAAAACCTTTGCCTCTCAGTAACCAGGGCAGGGAGCCAGGCAGCCCCACTGTGTCAGGAAAGGAAATCCGTATTGTTTTCACATCCGATTCTACCCTTTGTGCTTTAAAAAGAGTGCTCACCCCCCCACACACATTTTTAACTCTAGATTTCAGATTACCAGGCAACTCCCCCCCCCCAGGCTGCAACCTACCAGAAGCAGGAGAAGTGGGGGAGGGATCAAAGAGCAGCTGGTACCAAGTTGGTCCTCATCCCGGTTGTCCTGGGAGACCCGTTGCTAGGAAGCGGGATTGCGGGGGGGAGCGATGGGGTCCATGTGGAGCAGGGTGGAAAGGGGTCCTCATTTTTAGATCTAGGCTGAGGAAGGGGGCTTTTGACTGCGGAAAGGGGAGGCCCACACATTTTAATCTTTGCACCTATTGTTTTCTTTCTTCCTTTAAAGCACACACACAAACAGAGAGAGGCAAACATTACCTTGCTACTCCAAAACGTGGCTAAAAACAAAACAAAATTGCAATCTTGCAAAGTTTCTTTCTAAAGTAAGTCCCCCACCCCTGGAAAATTTCATCCTGTGCATGGTGACTCAGAAGTAAATCCTTCTGTGGAGAAGGTACTCCCAATAAAGAATGGACAGAACTTGGAGCTCATGTCCACTTGGATAGCCACTGAGGCTATCTCAGACACACTTTACTTGGAGTAATTCCCACTGAACTTAATGGAACTTACTTCCAAGCAAGCATGTGCGGGATTGTGCTCTCAGCCATACATGCCATTGGCGAGGTCCTTGTGAACCCCTCTGACAATACTGGTAACTCTTTTTTGTGTGTTTTCAGCCAGTAAGAAGAAATAACGTTTTGGTGCTGTTAAATCTGTGGGTGCCTCCAGATCATTCTCACAACAGCTTTCCTGGTCGCCACAATGTGACTGTAAACTCCATGCAGATGAATAAGCTGGTTGGCAAGAGATTGTTCCATCCCTCCTGCCAGTCCCCTTGGCTGAAGGCCAGAGGATGAGGTTGCCAATGGCTACCAGCCACAAAGGCTATGTTCTGCCCCCACTCAACACTTACTGGGATCCACAAGTGAAGAGAGTGCTGTTGAGCTCAGGTCCTCCTTGAGGGCTTCCCAGAAGAGGCTAGTAGCCATTGATAGCTTTCTGCCCCTCCGTGAATTTGCCCAATCCTCTTTCAAAACCATCCAAGTTAGTGGCCATTGCTGCCTCCGGTGGGAGGGAGTTCCATAGTTTAACTATGTGCTGTATATAGTTAAGCTATTATAGAACTCACTCCTGCAGGCCACCAACGTGGATGGCTTTAAAAGGAAGATTGGACAAATTCCTGGAGGAGAAGACTATCAGTGGCTACTAGCCATAATGGTTGTGCTCTGCTTCATCAGTTGGAGGCAGAAATGCTTCTGAATATCAGTTGCTAGAGGAGGGGAGAGTGTTTTTGTGCTCAAATCCTGCTGTTGGGCTTCCCCATTGGGGCATCTCTTTGGCCACTCTGAGAATAGGAAGCTGAACGAGATGGGCCATTGGCCTAATCCAGCAGGCTCTTCATATGTTCTTATGATGCTTCCACGCACTTTCCTCTCCTCTTGAGTAGTCAACCTTCACCTTTCTGCCTGACTCACCATTCCCTCTGCTCTGGGGTAGGAGTTTTTTGTGGGGAGGGGATCTGAGAGCCAGCCAGGAGCCCATGATGCTGGAGCTGGTCCTCAAGCAGAGAGATCTGGATCATCTGTTGGCCCCTCGGGGATCACTAACCCTGTGGGGATCTGCCAGAGGGTCCTGCTCCTCCCTCTGAGGAGAGACCTCAGGTTGAGCCCTGACAACTCCTGGATTCTTATGAGAAAGGAGGGCGGAATCTGAGGGAGTGTTGACTAGTGGTTAAGGTAGATAAATCCAAAAATTCCAGGGTTTTTTAAATCTTTGCTTCAGCCTTTCCCAGTTGGGTGCCTTGGTCCTCAATTCCCAGCAGCCCCAGCCAGCACAACCCTCATTTTAATTGAGCTGTAAGTAAGGGCATTTGTCTGTATTTCAGTCTCTCTTTATCCTGCACTGCTGTGCCCAGGAAGAAAAAACATTGACATTGGGCTTTAATCACCATTACTCACTTGTCCTCTCCTCCAATATTTATTTTACTGCAATTACATCCCATCTTTTCCTCCAAGGAACTCCATGGTATACATGGTTCTCCCTTTTGTCATTTAATGCCCACAACAATCCAGTGAGGTAGGTTAGGCTGAGAGGCAGCAACTGAGCTCAAGGTCGCCCAGTGAGCTTCATGGCTGAGTGGTGGATTTGAACCCTGGTCTCCAATGACCTTGTCGACGTTCTCACCACTGCATCACCATTGGCAGGTCATGTTCAGTTGCAACTCCATCCGATGAGCATCAAATAATTTTGACAGGCTGATTTTTATTTTTATTTCCCCCAAAATTTTCTTTCAACCATGTTATAGCTCATAAATCCTCATTTGTTTGTGCAGATCTGCTTCCTCTTTTATGAATCTATCGATCTGGTCTTCTTTTTCTTCTGTTCCGCTGTTTGTATTGCTGAAAAAACGTTTCGTGCGAATCAATAGTGTTCAGGTTTTGAAGAAAGAAGGCTGTCTAATTGCAAGTGGCAGCGTCTCCCTCCCTTTTTGAATTATAAACACCCTCACACTTCTTTTCAAGACCTCAAAAGGCATCTGTACTTGGATTGTGGGAGAGGAGGGGAGGGAAATTTAAATAAAATGGATTATTAACTGAGTAACTGGCCAAAACCCAGATCCATCAACTAAAAATCATTTTGTTGATTGACCACCTTGGAGAAAAGTCTGCTGATGAGGGAGAGAACAGAGTCCTTTGTTAATCCCCAGAGAGAGACGTAGGATGCAAAGAATTGAGCAGAGATGCTTGAGAACTGAAGCTCTCCAGGAATCTCTAGCAATGCAGACAGTTTCTGATCAGATAATAAGGAATAAGTGCTGCCCCCCTCTGGAAAAGGCTGTCCATGCTGCAAAAAGTGTGTGTGTGCGTGTGTGTGTAACCCGTCCTTTCATTTCTGCAGACTTTCCTGCTTTTTCTCCCAATGATCTCAGATGTCAGTGGGAATTCCACCACATTTCTAGGATATCCCTGTTTTTAGGAACTGCAGGCATCCATCAGATGCAATCAGATACGCATCAGATCCAACGTACCCGCATCTGAACTCAAGCATGCAAGATTCCTCTGGTGTGCATGCATGTGTGCTTAAATCTATGGATTGCCCTTTGAATTAAAATCAATTGTTATGTAGTCAGAAGCATCCAATTCCCACTCACACACTCGGTGCCAATTAACCAAGGAGCAGAAATATAGCTGCACTAGTTGCCATTCCAATATTTTATTCCTCCTCATCTGCAAAGCATAAAGCTTTTAAGTTATTTTGCTTATTCCATTTATAATTTGAATTGTAAGGCTCGCAGTTCGCAGAGCTGTTTCAGAGATAACTTTTCTCTGCGATGCATTTGGAATGACACCCCACCACCAGAACACGTCTCCTCATAGCACTGATGTCTTCCTGGCCACATTTGTAGGAATTTAATTCTGATTAGCCCAAAAACGAATAAGTAACGCTCTCAAGGGATTATGCAGTGCTAAACCTTTTATAGGCTTTTCCCATCAATTCATCATGTCCAAAGTGAAATGCAATGGAAGCCATTTTTCAAAACCATCTAAAACGCAACAATAAAATATTATAATGAATGCCGTATGCTTTATTACAGTAAATACAGTATGACTTCATTTATTTATATGTATGCTGTCATCTGCCTCCTTGGGACACAGGCCAGAAGACAAGTCTCCCCTGCCTGTTGTTTGTCTTCCAAATCTAGTATATTGTGCTGATATAGGGAGGCTCCATTTAACTTCAGTGTCTAATAGTCATTCATAGAGCTACCTTCAGTGCAACTAGAGCCGCAGAAGAGGGCAGTGGGGCCATTTGCATTTAAGAATCTGTGGGTCAGGAGGTTGGTTGTAGGGAGTTGTAGCTCCTGGATGTGAGATATTCAAGAAATTTGGGGGAGGTCCACACACACACTTGAAACAGGTAGGAATGAATTCTTAGCTTGAAGAATTTTAGCATAAAATTTTTCACTCCGTTCCATCTGCTACCCTCCGCCAAGGCACAATTGTTTGAGGCTTTGCTTGATCTTTTCCAGACACACTTTTCTCGTTTGTACTGTAAATGGCATCATTTTATAAGATTTCCCCTTGCCTATTCAGTGTATGGACAGTTATGAAGTGCCAACTCCAGCTTCTAAGAGATTTATAAGCTAGGAATGGTTAAGTTCTGTCTCTTCTAAGCTAGTGACAAGGAATAATGCGCATCTCCATAGCTCCTTTCGGCACAGTCTGTGTGAGTTAGCGTCTGAGAAGGAGGTAGTAGGCAGTCTGATCTTGGGGTGGGTAGCACTCCTTCTGAAGCAGCTATTGCCAACTTGGTGCCCTCCAGATGTTTTGCACCACAACCCCAGCTCACATTTGATGCCTGTAGGACCAATTGTTGTTTAGGGCCTGTCTCCAAGGGCTGCTGCATATAGCAGGGCAAATGGGGGGGGGGGGGCGGCATCAACTCCTCTACAGCTGTTCTTTTGGAGGACAAAGCTGTCCTCCCCTCCTAAGCCAGCCTACTGCCATCCTAAGAACTGGAGGGGCACACAGTCCCATCATCTATGTTAAAATAAGATTTAACTGTTTCTGTACATCAAAATTTAAGCGGGGGGGGGGAGCAGGAGGCAGTCCATGCCACACCCCAGCAGAATCTAATCTGCTTTTCAACTTTAAAAAAACATAGCAGAGATCTCAGCCAGGCATTAAAACACCCTCAACTTTTGCATGAGGTCGCCCTGATCCTTGTCACCCTTTGCCTGTGTTGACACTGAGTCATATTAGGATTTCCTGGGCTTTCACTATCAGGGTTTTTTTTTTTATCCCAGGTTAAAAGGAATGTTTTTTGAATGATCCAGGTTAATAGGAACATTCTTAAAGACCAGGTTCATGGATTGGGAGTGCCAGTAGATGCAGCGTTTACTTTAGGTGCCCAAGTGTCATCTGGGCACAAAGGTTTTCTCCCTCTCTCTTAACACCAGAACTCTTAGAAGCTGTTGGAAGATTCAGGACAGATCAAAAAAAGGACTTCTTCATGAAGCGCATAGCTGAACTATGGAACTCCTTCCCACAGGAAGCAGTAACGGCCACCAATCTATATGGCTGTAAAACGGGATTGGACAAATTAATAGAGGAGAAAGCTGTCAGTGGCTACTAAAAACAATGGCTGTGTTCTGCATCCATGCTCAGAGACTGTAAATGCTTCTGAATACCAGTTGCTGGAAGCCACAGGAGGAGGGAGGGCTCTTGTTCTCGGGCCCTCGGGCATCTGGTTGGTCACTGTGAGAACAGGATGCAGGACTAGATGGGCCATTGGCCTGAGGCTTTTCTCATGCTCTTATGCCTTTCGTCCTTTTGTTGCAGCTCCCACTAGACTGAGATAGCCCATCCACAGTTTTTTTAATGCTATAATCACATCCAAGTTTGACAAGTGTCATGTGTTGTATGTGGGGCTGCAGGGGAGCAGGTGGCGCTGTGGTCTAAACCACTGACCCTCTTGGGCTTGCCAATCAGAAGGTCGGTGGTTCGAATCCGCGCAACAGGGTGAGCTCCCACTGCTCTGTCCCAGCCTGCCAACCTAGCAGTTTGAAAGCACACCAGTCCAAGTAGATAAATAGGTACCGCTGCAGCGGGAAGGTAAACGGCATTTCCATGCGCTCTGGCACTCGTCACAGTGTCCTGTTGCGCCAGAAGTGGTTCAGTCATGTTGGTCACATGACCTGGAAAGCTGACTGTGGACAAACGCCGGCTCCCTCAGCCTGAAAAGTGAGATAAGCACCACAACTCCATAGTCGCCTTTTTTTAAAAAAAAACCACATGGGGCTGCCCTGGAAGGCTTCTGAGAAACTTCAACTGTGGGCAAAAGACCACTGCAAGTTGAACAAGCCCCAGAGGACACTCCTTACCAGTTGAAACAGCTGTACTGACACACCATTGGTTTGCAAGCTGATTTTAAACTGATGGCTTTCAGGCCATTGTTTGCATGGGACCCCAATCCCTGAAGGACTGGTGAGCTTTCTGGGACATTGCAGGCTGCATCAGGTGCCTTCAAAGGGGAGGCAGAAAAGATGGAGGGTTCAGTGTTGTTGTGCCTTCTGCAGAGACACCTTCGCTGCTAAACTTGAAGTGCCAGGGCATTCAACTTCCTTTTTAAAAAAAAATATGCCAAAGATTCTTTTATCTGCCAATAACTTTTGCCTGCATTGTTTTATTGTTCCATCTGGCGTTACATTTCTGACATCACTGGCGTAGCTGCTGTTTTTTTTTGACCTGCTGTTACACGAATGAAACGTTCCATGAGTCTGACTTGCAGTGAATCTGACCAGACAGAGGTTGGCAAAGATGCCCCTACTTCTCTGCCGCTGTGGCATCGCCAAATTGCCATCCAGCACAGCTTTTCTGGGTGATAATTGGGCTATTACAACAAGTTCCTAGAATGGTTACATTAGATCCCCCCTTGGGAGACCCACGTAATAAATTTGCAAGGCTATTTAGTTAGTTAGTTACACTTATTTGTTGGTTTCATATTGTAATTTTGTGTTGTGTAAATCAGTGTTTTTCAACCTATTTTGGGCAAAGGCACACTTGTTTCATGAAAAAAATAAAGAGGCACACCACCATTAGAAAATGTTAAAAAAATTAACTCTGTGCCTATATTGACTATATATAAAGTAATTCTCTTGAATAGGAATCAAATAAACACAAAGAAAGTATTTTATAATTACTTTATTATGAAATAGTAAGTAAACAGAAATACGAAAAATTATAAAATACTTTATTCAGTGCGCAACCTGGGCCTGTTTGGCTGAACACAAAGCTGATATTCTGGCTGGAATCGAAGAAAGACACACACGTAGCTCTTCGTCAACAGCTCTCAGTCTCTCTCTGTATTTAGTTTTTATAGCAATCATGCTTGCGCTGGTCATGGGACCGAGACGGCTCTGGTCGCCCTAACAGATGATCTCCGCAGGCAGCTGGATCAAGGCGGGTCGGGGCTGCTGATTCTTCTAGACCTGTCAGCAGCCTTCGACATGGTCGATCACGAACTCTTGGACCACCGCCTTGCCGACGTGGGGATCCAGGGCATAGTCCTTCAATGGCTGCGCTCGTTTCTCTCTGGTCGGGGACAGAGGGTGGCGCTTGGGAGGGAATTGTCATCCCGCCACTCCTTGGTGTGTGGAGTGCCCCAGGGTGCGATACTCTCCCCAATGCTTTTTAACATCTTTATGCGCCCCCTCGCCCAACTTGTCCAGAGTTTTGGGCTGGGCTGCCATCAGTATGCTGATGACACCCAACTCTATCTGTTGATGGATGGCCATCCTGACTCGGCCCCAGACACAATGATCAGATGCTTGGAAGCCGTGGCTGGATGGTTACGTGGGAGCCAGTTGAAGTTAAATCCTTCGAAGACAGAGGTCCTCTGGCTGGGACGGGACGATATGAGATTGAGGGGGCAACTCCCATCTCTTGCGGGGGTGCAATTAGTGCCAGCACCGTCCGTTAAGAGTTTGGGTGTAATCTTCGATACCTCCCTCTCCATGGAGGCGCAGATTGCAGCTATAACAAAGGCGGCATTTTTTCATCTCCGCCAAGCTAAGCAGTTGGCTCCTTACCTCTCTCGCCCTGACCTAGCCACTGATCCACGCGACGGTCACCTCCAGACTGGATTATTGTAACTCGCTCTACGTGGGGCTGCCCTTGAGACTGACCCAGAAACTCCAGCGGGTGCAGAATGCCGCAGCGAGACTCCTAACGGGGTCTTCGCTGCGAGATCACATTCATCTGGTGCTATACCAGCTGCACTGGCTCCCGGTGGAGTACAGGATCAGGTTTAAGGTGCTGGTTTTAACCTTCAAAGCCCTATACGGCCTAGGACCATCGTACCTACGGGACCGCCTCTCCTGGTATGCCCCACAGAGGAACTTACGGTCTTCAAATAAAAACATCTTGAAGGTCCCAGGCCACAGAGAGGTTAGGCTGGCCTCAACTAGAGCCAGAGCTTTTTCAGCTGCGGCTCCAACCTGGTGGAACGCTCTGTCGCAAGAGACAAGGGCCCTGCAGGACTTGACATCTTTCCGCAGGACCTGCAAGACAGAGCTGTTCCACCAGGCCTTTGGTCAGGGCGCAGCCTGACTCCCTCCTTTGGCAATCTTTACAAAACTTTAGTTTATGGTTGCCATCAATTTGTATTTTAATTAATTTTTATAATGTTTTTTATAATGTTGCACTGTTTTAGTGTTGTTAGCTGCCCTGAGCCCGGCTTCGGCTGGGGAGGGCGGGATATAAATAAAATTTATTATTATTATTATTATTATTATTATTATTATTATTATTATTATCTCACACAGATATGTAGTGGAAAATGGGAGCAATGTCAAAATAGCTTTGTTTGCCAGAAGGGGGAACTCCTTGGCAGTATCCAACCAAAAACTGTCCAAAGGTAGATCAGCAAATCTTAGCTTGAAACCACGATTTTGTCTCAGTTCAGTTAGTTCCTCCTGCTCCTGTAAAGTCATGTCCTTTCCACCAACTGATGCTGAGCTATAAGGGTCCCTAATCCAGTCAAGGCATTCAGTGGAGACTGAAGAGAAATAAAATGACAACTTCTCCGGTCCTCCTGGTGACTCGAGTCGCGACGTCTTCTTCTCTCCGCTGCTGCGCACACTGTGCTCGGGCGGGAAGGAAGTCAGAAGATGATGTCCTACTGTGATAGGTCCAGGCTGGAGTCTGGACCAATCACAGCCCGGACATCAGAAAAGTGGAGGGTGTCCCCCTGAGGAGTGCCAATCGGCGCCCCTGCTGGCCGAGGGTGGGGTCAAAAACCCCACCCACCCCATACCCAGGACACAGTCCGGTGCCCGCCTAGTGGGCGAAAATTTGAATTATTTTTTTTAAAATCTTTCGAATTTTTCAATTTTTCCCACGGCACACCAGGCAACATCTCGCAGCACACTAGTGTGCCGTGGAACAGTGGTTGAAAAACACTGGTGTAAATCACTTTATTCACACCTTTGCACACTTGAAGGTCAGTTAAGAAATATTTTAAATAATAATGGGAGGAGGAGGCCAAAGCTGGTCTCTCAGCTGATCCAATGGTGTGACCCTGCTTCCCTTCCTCCCTCTGCTACAGCCCAGTGGAATGACCAGCAGTTGTCAGGTGACAGCTGAAGGGGAAGAGCCTGATGGAAATGTTTTGGGTTTTTTCCAGCTGAGCCGATGGACTGGCCCTGCTTCCTTTCTCTTCCTCCCTTGGCTATAGCGTGACACAATGGCTGCTGCCAGGTGACAGCTGGTGGAGGAACAGCAGTTGTTGCACAGATCTGGAAAGCTTAATGCTGACTGATAGTAGTGTCTAACCTGCCTGCCCCCCCCCCAAAAAAAAACCTGATGTGTGTCTCTTAGACCTCCCTCTCATCTCCCTTTTCCTTTCAGACCAACATCCCTTTCCTACAGAATGTGCTTGGCAATGACCAGTTTCTCCGTGGCACCGTGGACACCCAGTTCATCGATGAGAACCCCGACCTTTTCAATTTGCGACCTGGCCAGAATCGAGCCCAGAAACTGCTCCACTACCTGGGTATGTGGGGGTGGGAGATGGAGGCAAGTGGAGGACCTCATCATGTGGGAGCTAAATTCCAATTTTAGCCAGGAGGAGAGCGAAATCAGGTTGGAATAGTCTGAATCACCTCATGGTTAATTCTTGGAAAGGGAGATGGACACTCGCACTAACAGGAAACCGTAACCTCTGACCTGGAAGCACTTCTGTGGCATGTGAGAGGAGGCTGTGATGAGGGGAGGGCTCTCTGGGGGTGCTTAGAGGCACGTTGTCCTCCCTTGCTTCACACATTCCAAAGGTTTCAGGATAGTTTCTGGAGCTGAACCAGCCTTTACCTTGTCCTGTGGCTTAAAGATAAAATAACCAAGCATATAGAAGAACAAGCTACACTGAAGCAGAGCCAGCATGGCTTCTGCAGGATGCTGCTGTGGGCAGTTTCTGCCAGTCCCTGCCTTTATCTCAAAGTCTAACACAGCTTTTTCTTCCCAGGCCATGTCATGGTGAATGGACCCATCACACCCATCCCAGTGAACGCCAGGCCTTCGCCTATTGACCCAGTTATCCCTTCTGTTCCTCTGGGTGAGTTTGGGGATCTGATGGGAAGAGGCAGGCAGGCAGTGTGCCACCGCTAAAATAAGAGGCTAGACCTTTGGAACACTTTCTTCTCATCAGTTTCCAGACGTACAAGGAAATTTTTTCACCCTCTGACCTCTTCCCCTATTGGGGAGCATGCAGCATCTGAGAATCATGTTACCGTAGTTTTTCCCTGTGTGTATTTCAGATGCCAGACCCAGTCTTGCTTTCCATACAGGTGAAATAGCCCCATAGGCAACAATCTTCACCGGCTTCATTCTTCCCATGTGGAAAATCAAATTGCACAGTAATTTCTGTATCATAGTCCTGGGACCCTCTTTCTCCTCTGTCCCACCCCACTCCCACCCCCACAATTTTCCAGCTATACGCTCTTCCTATTTAAAAGAGGGCATCTCAGAGAACCCTGCAGGCAGAGACAAATTGAAATCTGACGTTTGGTTGGTACCAATCTAGGTGAGCACAGTGTAGGAGGAACGAGAGGCAGCTAGCCTAGATTGGAAAGCTTGCAATTTAATCCTCACACAGAGCTCTACAAACCTTCGGATGTGTCCAAATGCAGCCGCTTTGTCTGAGAGCATAAAAAGAGACTGTGGGATCAGGGCATCCTGTTCTCACAGTGACCAACCAGATGACTATTGGGATCCCAAAAGCAGATCTCGAGCATAAGAGCCCTCTCCCCTCCTCTGGTTTCCAGCAATGGATAGATTTCCTCTAAAGGAAAAACAAGCCAGTCAGAATGGGAAGCCCCTCGTGGCTGCTTTAAAGTTAACTCATATAAACATCCAATGGGGGAACTCCTGCCCACACATTGTCACTTCCAACCCATAATTGAGTTAGGCCAGGTCTGGTTCCAAAAAGGTACACTGGGAAGGCAGGAGCCCAAGACCTCCCTCCCTTGGGAAGAGGCCAGCCAGCCGTTATTCGGATCCCTTATGAGGCACAGAGGTGGAAGAAAAGAGAAACGTGGTAGTTCATTCAGTTAGTAAAGGCAGAGATGAATCAGAGATGAACTAGACAGAAGGTCAACAGAAGTCAGAGGACATAAGAACATGAGAAGAGCCTGTTGGATCAGGCCAATGCCTCATCCAGTCCAGCATCCTGTTCTCACATGGGCGCATTATGGGAAGCCTGCAAGCAGGGCCTCAGCGCTCTCACCTCTGGTGGCTTCCAGCAGATGGTAGCCATTGATAGCCCCCTCCTCCATGAATGAGTCCAACCCTCTTTTAAAGCCATCCAGCTTGGCGGCCATCACTGCCTCCTGTGGGAGAGAGTTCCATAGTTAACAATGTGCTGCTTGAAGAAGTCATTTTTTAAAAAATCTGCCCCGAATCTTCCAGCACTGCATGTCCATGAGTTTGAGAGAGAAAGAAATTTCTCTATCCCCTTTCTTCATGCCATGCCTAATTAGTAAAACTCCTATCTCATTATCTCTTACTTGCCTTTAAGCTACAAAGTCCCAAACACGACAACCTTTCCTCATAGACAAGTTTCTCCACCCCCCTGATCATTTTGGTTGCCCTTTTCTGAAGCTTTTCTAACGTTTTCTGTCTTTTTTTTAAAAAAAGAAGAAGTTTAAAAGCCACTGCCGTGGGGCAGGATACTGGCTTTGGGCCAGGGTGCTGTGGAAAAGCCTGTTTCACCCCTCTGACATTACCTCCCCAGGGCTGCTCTTAGTGATCCTGGAGAGATGGGGAGACAAAAATACTTGCATTGTCTCTTTTTCATTCAGCGAAGCTGTTAGCCACTTGGAGAGTATTGAGGGTGATCTGGATCAGGAAATGGCCCAATTTAGCCATGATGGGGTGGAGTGGTTCTAACCCAGAATAAAAAGACATGATGGCTATGCTCTGCCTCCATAGTTGGAGGGTGTAAATGACTATGAATACCAGTTGCTGGAAACTGCAGAAGAGGGGGGCGTTTGAGTCCTTGCCAGTTTCCTACAGGCTTCTGGTTGGCCATTGTGAGAACAGGATCCTGGACTAGGTGGGCCTTTGCCTGATCCAGGGAATCCTCCACAGTGGAATTCATTCCTTCCTGGAGCGAAAAGTGCTGGGTTCCCAGGACCAAATGTCCCAGCCTGCATCTCACAGCAAGAACTGGGGTTGCTGCGAGTGGGGGGGGGGCTGAATTCTCTGTCCATTTTGTTCACTTCACTCTGCTCTCTTTGGCTGAGCTGGGAGACAAATTGCTGCTCTGCCTGATGGCATCCCTGATGGTAGGATTCCTGGGAGGGAGTTGGCACCCATGACTGGGCTTTTTTGAGGTGGGTGGAAGTGGGGGATACACCATCCTCCTGACAAATCTGGGCCAGATGCCTCTGGATCGCAGCCCTTTCCACCGCATAGCCAAGGGCTTTAGCGCAACTTTTGCCAAGGCATCAGAACGGATCTAAAGGGTAAGGCGTTGGGTGGCTGTTGGGGGCCATCTGGAAAATGTGTCATGAACGGGGGCAGGGGGAGAAGCAGAGGCGGCATGTGCCACATGACATGATGCATAATTTAAGGCTCTTCTGTCTCTTGGAGTTGCACCAGGACCCATGAGCTGGATGCATTTCAGAGAAGGCTGCACACAGGCTTTCCCTTTCCAAGGCCTTGCGATTTGGAGTCTTGGTGGCCTGCAGTACAGGCAACTCCCCATTTATGCGCATTCAAGGCACACACGAGCACAACCGCGTGCATCACCATGAACTCGGAAGTGGTACGAAACGGAGCAAAAATGGCCCTAAAAAAAGCACAAAAATGGCATCGTAAACAGTGCCTAGCAATCCTGCGAGCCTTTGCAAGTGCAATCCTAGGAGCCCTTGCACCAACCTGGCATAGGAAAATAAGAAATGCCTTATACTGAATCAGACCATTGGTCCATCTAGCTTAGTATTGTGTACACGGCTTTAAATACCAGGATTGGGAACATGCTGAAGCTGGAATAAGTGGTCACAGTTCCTTCATGGAGGTTTCATAATCCATCAGCCAGCACTTCTCTGATGGTTTGAACTTGCCCCTCACCACAGAGGGACAAATCTGTCAATTTTGGTTCCTCCCACTTTCAAATTTTCCTGTTCAGTTTTCCACATCTTTGCATCAGTTTGCAGCATCCGTGTAGCGTAGTGGTTAGATCAGGGGTCAGCAAACTTACCGCGCCTCGGGCCGGTGTCTCCAGCATCAATCGCATGGTGGGCCGGAGGGCGGGGAGCACGTGCCCATTCGTGTGCGCACACGCTATTTCCGGCGCACTTCCAGGTCAGAGGAGCACCGGAAATAGCTTGTGTGCATGTGCACAGGCCCCCTTCTGGTGCTCGTCCAACCCGGAAGTGGGCAGCCTCGCAGCGCAGCGCCGGTAAGAGCGGGCAGTGGCAGCGGGGGTCACCATAGGCCACATAAGCAAGTCCCTCAGGCCTTAGTTTGGGGACCCCTGGGTTAGATTGTCAGACAAGGACCTGGAAGAGACCAGGGTTCAAATTCCCGCTTGGCTGTGAAGCTCACTGGATAAGCTTGGGCCAGTCACCTGCCTGCCTGCCTGACAGGGTTGTTGTGAGGATTAAATGAGGACAGGGAAAATCACCACCTTGAGCTCCTAGGAGAAAAAGGTAGGCTACAAATTATTATCACTATCATTAACGTAAGAGCCTGTCCATGAGTCCTAGAAAAAGTTTTCTCTATCCACTTTCTCCATGCCAGGCATCATTTTATAAGCTTCAATCATGTTGCCTCTTACTCACCTGTTCTTTCAACTAAAAATTATCATCATCACCACATGAAAATGTGTCAGCATTTTTCTGTGCATTCCCCCTAACACCCACATCTTTGCAAGCAATTTCCCCTAATATAATGCATTTTTATGATACTTTCACTAATACTTGCATTTTATGTGCACGCTTTCCCTTGCTATGAATCCAGCATTGGGAACATTAAAAGAGGAACGAAAGGAGGACTCCTCTTACCTCTCCTTTAAAGCCCCATGCAGGGAAGGAACACCAGGACACAGCAGCAAGAGCTCTTTGGAATTCCTTCTGGCCAAATCAGGTTGGGATGATGGGCTGAGGGGTCCAAGGAGGGACTGTGCCAGTGAGTGACCAAGCCACCGACCGCTGGATCCCACCCCCTCGTTGGAACTCCATGCCCTTCTACCCCTCAAGCTCCACGTGGTCCAGTTAGTGTTTGAGACAAACAAAGCCCCATGCGCAGCTGTCCACAAGTGGTGACAATCAGCTGGTCACTGGGTCTTGGGAAGCCCTTCTCAAGACCCAGCAAGCAGCAGACCATTGGTGCTTTGCAGGCTGTCCTTCTCCCCACCTGGATCGGTTTCAAGCGATGCAGGCAAAAAACAATCAGCTGGCATCATGTGACGTGAATAACAGGTGGCCATCCCCGCCCACCTGTCAAACCTGGGCTGCGGTGAGGGAGATAACAGTCAGGCCCACTGCCCAGATCCAGTTCACCACCCCTCAACTAAGTCATACTCAGAGCAGACACTCTGAAATCAAGTCCATTGATTTCAACAGGTCCCCGCAGAGTATGACTGACAATGGATATCGCTCAGTGTCCTTTTTCTCCTTTACAACAAAATGGTGCTTATCATTCCCAGACAAAGGTGTTTTAAGTGTTGGGACAGCAAAAGCAAATCCCGATCCACTCCTGTAATCGCCACGGTGCTATGATTTGAGTGAGTTTTGGAATGCAAAGCTACACATGCTCGGAGTTGACAAATTTTGGGTGTCTTTGTGTGTTCGTTTGTGTGTTTTGCCCAATTATTAGAGATGTAACAGCACTTGTAAGCATGGTGGTGGCGGAAGAGAGAAGGCAAATATTAATTGTGTGTTCCACAGCTGAAGTAATAGATGTAGCTGTCTTAAAAAAAAAAAAAGTGTTTTTGGGAGGGATATTGTAAGATTATGGAGCTGAGGGTCTAAAATTACCAAGCAGCTTCTGTGAACTGGAATAGTACCTGGTGATGTGCTGTTCCATCCCACGCCCAGAGAAAAGCCTGCATTCTAAATGAATTATGCAGATGAAGCTAATTTGCACTGATGTGCATAATTCTGTTTAACCATGGAGTGAGGAGCGCCTGGCACCCTCTGCTTGAGTGGTTGGACTCTGTCTATTATCCGCATGTAGAAAATGCTAATACTTCACATTATATAGCAATTTCAGAGTATTCAGGGCAGTTTGCATACCTTAACACAGTCATCCTGAAAGCTACTAGGTCAGTGTATTGTAGATGAGGGTTCTAAGCCAGGGAGAGCCTAATGACATCTAGGGTCCTTCTGTTTGGGTGTTTATTGTGGCATGGGTGATAGTGAGACGAAGGACCCTTTTTGCACCTTGGCCATTGTTGACATCCAAAGGCCAGACTGTTTTTACATTCCAAGGAAAATCTGATATTAATTTATTTTTATTTTTTTAAAAAAACCCACACACTATTGCCTATGACCCATTTACAATCCTAGAATCATAGAACTGCAAAGTTGGAAGGGACCCTGAGGATCATCTAGTCCAACCCCCTGCAATACTACTGGATTGCAGCATTAAGCCCCCAGACTGGAAACACCTCTGGCGAGTTCATAGCAGAGGTGAGACAACCTGACCAGGGCAGAGCAGCGTGAAATAAGGAAACTGAGGGATTTGTCCTTCACCCACTTTGCAATGCCAAAGGTGTATTCCCAAATACAGTTGTACCTCAGAAGTCAAACGGAATCCGTTCCGGAAGTCCGTTCGACTTCCAAAACATTTGGAAACCAAGGTGCGGCTTCCGATCGGCTGCAGGAAGCTCCTGCAGCCAATTGGAAGCCGCGTTGGACGTTCGGGTTCCAAAGAACGTTCGCAAACCGAAACAATCACTTCCAGGTTTGCAGAGTTCGGGAGCCAAAACGTTTGACTCGCAAGGCAGTCGGGAGCTAAGGTATGACTGTAGTCATACCCATAACTATTCCACCTGTGTTTTAAGGGGTGTGTTATCTTGTCTCCAAGTGGTAAGAGACTCCAGGGGTGCCAGCACTGGCCCACAGTTCAATTTCTTTGGAATGAGGCTTTCACCTGGCCTACTGTATAGAATCACCTCTGCGGCCCCAGCTGCTTTTGCCTCTGGCTTTGCCCACCACCTGCATGTAGCCCTCAGAAGGCTGTGCAAAAGATCAAGCCGCCCTCAGGCTGAAAGAGGTTTCCCTCCTGTGGATTGTGGCTTCACTCAGTTCATTACATTTAACTGAGCAGCTCTCAAGCGCTGGCATTGGCCGAGTGGTTATTTCATTCATGGTCAGCAGAGGGAGCTATCGTCATCAATGCAGGGAACTTGTAGGGCAAAGGTGGGGAGTGGGGGATGGTTTGGGCTATTTCCCGGCTGTTGTGTGTCTTTGCTTGCTCATTCCTCTAATTTATTCCATGCTGGGAATCAATAGGAGACGAAAATAACAAAATTAAAACGAAAATCAGAAATTAAAGTGCCAATCATAGAATCATAGCGTTGTAGAGTTGGAAGGGACCTGAAGTTCACCTCCATAGCACAACACCATTTTACAAATCTGTGGCCTGTGTTTAGAATATTGTACTCTGTCCAATTCTGGTCACCTCACCTCAAAAAAGTTATTGTAGAGTTGGGAAAGGATCAGAAAAGAGCAAACAGAATGATCAAGGGAGTGGAACAACTCCCCTATCACAGAATCCTAGAGTTGGAAGGGACCACAAGGATTATCTATTATGGAAGGCTGCATCATTTGGTGCTTCTTATTCTAGGAAGGAGGCAAGGAAGAGCTGACATGATCAAGGTGTGCAAAGTTATACACAGCCTGGAGAAAGTGGACAGGAAAATGTTTTTTCTCTCGTAGCAGTGGAACTTGTGGGCATCCATGTTAGGAGAATCAGGACAGATAAAGGAAAGGGCTTCTTCATTCTGCACAGAGTTACACTATGGAACTCCCTGCCACAGGAGACAGCAATGGCCACCAACCTGGACGGCTTTAAAAAGAGGATTGCACAAATTCACGGAGGAGAAGGCCGTCAAAGGCACAGACACAGTGCTATGCTCTGCCTCCACAGGTGGAGGACGCAATGCGTCCAAATTCCATTTGCTGGAAACCACAGGAGAAAGCTCTTGTCCTGCTCGCGGGTCAGCCACTGTGAGGACAGGATGCTGGACTAGATGGGCCACTGGTCTGATCCAGCAGGGCTTTTCTGATGTTCTGAGATCTATGCCCAGGGCTAGAGGAGAGGCGGCTTTTTCTCCTCCACCTGACTTAATCCACGCAATGCAGGCTGGGTTCCCCTTTTGCTGAAATGCAACGCAAACAACCCCCTGCGAAAATCTGCGGGTGGGAGAGGAAGAGAGAATCTGCTTGTTTCTCGTTAACGCCTGCTAAATATTTGATGGGTCTAACGAGCCGGCGTGGAAATCTTCATAAGTGCGCAGGGTGGCGGGGAGGGAGCGGGGGGGGGCAGGCAGATATAATAGCCGCCTGATTTACAAGCCTCCCTGCTTTTTTATGATTGATACGTGAGGTTCAGTTTAATTATATTGGATTCCAGCCTTGTATCATTATTACAGCAGTTTATTTTCTTTGTCAGCGGCTAATCCCCAACCTAAGCCAAGCATTAAGAGAATGAAATAAGGCTGTTTAAATCTTACTAAATTTCCCCCGAGCCAATAGTTAAATCCGTGGCGTGTGTATGTGTGTGTCTTAGAGGAGATGCTGCAGACCCCGGAAGAGGTAGCCCTCGCCGCTTCTGTAAGCGGGACGCACACACAGCCCACAGGCCTGTTAGCTAATGGGGCATTGCATAGGCAAGCCTTCCCCAACCTGGTGCCCTTCAGATGTTTCGGATCAAATGTCCCATCAGTCCCAGCCAGCATGGGTAGGTCCAACACCAGCAAGAGGCAGTGTGGTGCAGTGGTTAGCATAGAATCATAGAATCATAGAGTTGGAAGAGACCACAAGGGCCATCGAGTCCAACCCCCTGCCAAGCAGGAAACACCATCAGAGCACTCCTGACATATGGTTGTCAAGCCTCTGCTTAAAGACCTCCAAAGAAGGAGACTCCACCACACTCCTTGGCAGCAAATTCCACTGTCGAACAGCTCTTACTGTCAGGAAGTTCTTCCTAATGTTTAGGTGGAATCTTCTTTCTTGTAGTTTGGAACCATTGCTCCGTGTCCGCTTCTCTGGAGCAGCAGAAAACAACCTTTCTCCCTCCTCTATGTGACATCCTTTTATATATTTGAACATGGCTATCATATCACCCCTTAACCTCCTCTTCTCCAGGCTAAACATGCCCAGCTCCCTTAGCCGTTCCTCATAAGGCATCGTTTCCAGGCCTTTGACCATTTTGGTTGCCCTCCTCTGGACAAGTTCCAGTTTGTCAGTGTCCTTCTTGAACTGTGGTGCCCAGAACTGGACACAGTACTCCAGGTGAGGTCTGACCAGAGCAGAATACAGTGGCACTATTACTTCCCTTGATCTAGATGCTATACTCCTATTGATGCAGCCCAGAATTGCATTGGCTTTTTTAGCTGCCGCGTCACACTGTTGGCTCATGTCAAGTTTGTGGTCAACCAAGACTCCTAGATCCTTTTCACATGTACTGCTCTCAAGCCAGGTGTCACCCATCTTGTATATGTGCCTCTCATTTTTTTTGCCCAAGTGCAATACTTTACATTTCTCCCTGTTAAAATTCATCTTGTTTGTTTTGGCCCAGTTCTCTAATCTGTCAAGGTCGTTTTGAAGTGTGATCCTGTCCTCTGGGGTGTTAGCCACCCCTCCCAGTTTGGTGTCATCTGCAAATTTGATCAGGATGCCCTTGAGTCCATCATCCAAGTCGTTGATAAAGATGTTGAATAAGACCAGGCCCAAGACAGAACCCTGTGGCACCCCACTAGTCACTCTTCTCCAGGATGAAGAGGAACCATTGATGAGCACCCTTTGGGTTCGGTCAGTCAGCCAGTTACAAATCCACTGAGTGGTAGCATAGTCAAGACCGCATTTTACCAGCTTCTTTACAAGAATATCATGGGGCACCTTGTCAAATGCCTTGCTGAAATCAAGGTAGGCTACATCCACTGTGTTCCCTTCATCTACCAGGCTTGTAATTCTGTCAAAAAACGAGATCAGGTTCGTCTGACATGACTTATTTTTCAGAAATCCATGCTGACTATTGGTGATCACAGCATTCCTTTCTAGGTGCTCACAGACTGTTTGCTTAATGATCTGCTCCAGAATCTGCTCCCAGGTCCTAGTCTCCATGTCAGACTAGGACCTGGGAGGCCAGGGTTCAACCCATGAAGCTCCATGGGTGATCTTGGGCCGGTCATTGCCTCTCAGCCTAACCTACATTGCCAGGTTTTTGCAAGGCTGAAACAGGAGGAGAACCATGTACACCACCTTGAGCTCCACGGAGCAGAAGAAGGTGGTATATCAATGTAATAAATAAGTAACTCTGGAAGGCACCCAGTTGGGAAAGGCTAGGTTAGACCTATTAGCGCACAGCTCACCTACCTTTTTGGACCCGTGCACCACTTGAAAAACCGCAGGCTTTTTTCAGGCGGTACGTAGTTAAACTGTGGAACTCCTTCCCACAGGAGGCAGTGGGGGCCGCCAGCCTGGATGGCTTTAAAAAGGGACAAATTCACAGAGGAGGGTAAGGTGGGTCAATAATGCCCACGGTGACAGTTGGAGGCAGAAATGCTTCTGAATACCAGTTGCTGGAAGCCCTGGGGGCGGGGGGGGAGTTGCTCTTGCACTCGGGTCCTGCTTGTCGGCTTCCAGTTTGGGCATCTGGTTGGCCCCTGTGAGAACAGAATCCAGGACTAGCTATGCCATTGGTCTAATCCAGCAGTCTTGTCTTAAGTTCTTTCGTGGAAAGCGTTAGAGGCCCTCACAGCCGCACTGCAACCACATATGCCGCCTTGAGTTTCTGTGAGGGAAAAGTGGTAAGTAAGTAAGTGGGGCGGGAGTGTTTTAGCTTCTTCTGCCCCCCCTCCCAATTAGTGAGGGAGTTTCCTGGAACTGGGGAGGTTTTGCAATCTCCAGGAAAATCTCTGCCTGTCTATCTGTCTGTCTGTCTCTCAGTCACACAGAGAGAGAGAGAGAGAGTCTACACCAGGCATAGGCAACCTTCGGCCCTCCAGATGTTTTGGACTACAATTCCTATCATCCCTGACCACTGGTCCTGTTAGCTAGGGATCATGGGAGTTATAGGCCAAAAAATCTGGAGGGCTGAAGGTTGCGTATGCCTGGTCTACACAATGAAAAGGCCTTTCCCCTCAGGAAGGGGAAGAGCAGTTTCAGGGATCACAACTGGAGAAGGAAGAGTTAATCTCCTCCCCTCCCCCTTGCCATTTGACTTCAAATTGGGTGTGGCTTTTTTCAATTAATGCCTTTCCAATTGCGACCACCCCAAAAACCATGCCCACCCCCACCCCCATGCAGCAATTAACCTTGAAAGACACCTTCTTTTGGCTACAATATATGCCCCCCCCCATAATACCTAACTGCAGTGAGTGGTGGGACTTAGAAGGGAAGGCGAAAGGCGCCAAATTTTGGCATTGCGCAAGGAGCCACTGAAATTTGAAAGCCCAGAGTCCACCACTGGGCTGATGGGGGTCCAAGATAGCCATGCTGCTGGGACTGATGGGAATTGAAATCCAAACTAAGTGGAGGGCACCGGGTTAGGGAAAGCTCTTCCCAACAGTGACCAGTCGAGCTGTTTCCGCAAAGTCCTCTGATTCAGTTTTTCCCCTGTGTTCACCCCTCCACTCCCTGTCTTTCCATAACAGGTCAGCCGCCCACCGGTTTCCGAGACGTCCTCCTCCGCGAGGGCCCTTCCGGGTTTGCCAAGGCCATTCGCCAGCACCGGGGCTTGCTCCTGATGGACACCACCTTCAGGGATGCTCACCAGTCGCTTCTGGCCACCCGAGTCCGCACCCACGACCTGAAGAAGATCTCACCCTTCGTGGCGCACAACTTCAACAACCTCTTTAGCATGGAGAACTGGGGAGGTGAGAGGTCTCCTGGGCCAGCTAGAGGGGGCTGCCAATGGCTGCTGAGCCACAACGGCTGTGCTTCCCCCCAGAGTCAGACGCAGAATGGCTCTGAATGCTAGTTCCTGGGAATCACAGATAGCGAGAGCCATGCTCTCGCACTCGGGTCCTGCTTGCGGGCTTCCCATTGGGGGCATCTGGTTGGCCACTGTGGGATCAGGATGCCGGATGAGATGGGCTTTTGGCCTAATCCAGCAGCCAGGCTTTTCCTGTATTCTTCGGGCGAATGCCACCCTCAGCAGCAGGCAATTCCAGATCTTCGGTTATTTAGTATTAAGGGAGCCACACTCGGCACATGCTCTCCCATCTCTTCTGTTTAAAAAAAATTCTTTTTATTGACTTAAACATGAACTTGCACTGCAATAACACACAAGAACCAAAAAAAAAAAACACAAAGCGAAAGAAGAGAACTGAATGAGAACTAAAGTGAAACATAAACACACTCAAATTTGGCTTGTTTCATTCACATTCCCTGGGAAAAAATGTTATTATGACAAGTGTTGGAGGTAGTAACATTTTGAAAACAATTTATTTTACTTATAAATATCAGGACATCGTCAAGGTCACATGATATTCTCACATAAAGCTAAGAAATCCAAATTGTGGCATATTTCACATGAGGCCTTTGAACACTTCATCATTAGTACATGAATTTTTGCCGCATAGCTGAAAATAAATCTTGATTTGTGTGTCCTCTGGTATGCCTTAATTTTTGAGTTCAGTATATTCTCGGGTCTGTTCTCTTCCTAATTATTACCATTTTGTAGAAGCTGAGCCCTTGAGGCTTTCAAAATGAGCCTGGGGAGGAAGAGGGTTCAAATCTTGAGCCCCCAATTAAAAGCTGCTCCAGACATGGCTACCAGCCACAGTGGTTGTGTTCCACCTCCACAGCCAGAGGCATCAATGCTTCCAAATACAATTTACTGGAAACCCCAGGAAGGGAGAATTGCTCATGTGCCAGGGCTCTGTTTTCTGGCTTCCCAGAAGAGGCAACTGGTTGGCCACTGTGAGAATAGGATGTTGGACTGCATGGGCCATTGGCCTGATCCAGCTAGCCCTTCTTGTGTTCTTGCAACATTGCACTGATGCTCTCCTCCCTCTGCCTCCTCCTCCTGTCTACCATCCTCAGGTGCCACCTTTGACGTGGCCATGCGCTTCCTCTACGAATGCCCCTGGCGCCGCCTCCAAGAGTTGCGCGAGCTCATCCCCAACATCCCCTTCCAGATGCTGCTGAGAGGGGCCAACGCTGTGGGTTACACCAACTATCCAGACAACTCTGTCTTCAAGTAAGTTCCTTGGGTGATGATCTGCAGTCCGGCTTCCCAATTATGCAGGATAAGCACATTTTCTAAAATTACGTGAGCAGTTTGGGGAGAAAGTAGGACTGACTCAGACAATTGGTTCATCTAGTTCAGTATTTCTTACACCAACTGGCAGCATCTCTTTGGGATCACGGGCACGGAGTCTCTCCCAGCCCTACTTGAAGGTGACATCTGGGGTTGAACCCGGGACCTTCTGCATGTGAGGCAAATGCTCTACCATTTGAGCTACGGCCCAATTTGTATTTGTATGCCACTTACATTTCAGCAAATCTCTACTCAGTTTACAATGTGCGTTAAGCTAAGTAGCTTAAATACCGATTCTGCCTGGATAGCTCAGTTGGTAGGGCATGAAGCTCTTAATCCCAGGGTCATGAGTTCGAGCCCCACCTTGGGCAAAAGATTCCTGCATTGCAGGGGGTTAGACTAGATGACCCTCTTTGTCCCTCTGCAATTCTGCGAATCTATAAGGCAAATGCAAAACATCGCATTCTATAAAATAGGATGTGGGGTCTGTGGGATGGGGGTTGGAATTCCCTCGTGCCCCCCTTGTGCCCCAAGCCCTCTCCCCTCAGCGATCCTGCATGTTCCCTTCCTCAGGTTCTGCCAAGTGGCCAAGGAGAACGGGATGGACATTTTCCGGGTCTTTGACTCCCTCAATTACCTGCCCAACATGCTGCTGGGGATGGAGGCGGCTGGGCAGGCAGGAGGCGTGGTGGAGGCCGCCATCTCCTACACGGGGGATGTGGCTGACCCTAGCCGGACCAAGTACAACCTGGACTACTACGTCAACCTGGCCGAGGAGCTGGTCAAAGCTGGCACCCACATCTTGGCCATCAAGGTAAAAGGAGGCCCGCCACTGGTCTGAACCCCACACAGTGAAGGGGCTCATTCCCTTCCCTGTTTTGGTTCCCACTGCACCCACCTTTTTCCGTGTGGCTCCTCCCCTCTCACTGACTCCTCCCTTTATGAAGCCCCGCCCTGGCCTTACCCTCCCCCACCTTGCCCTCACACCAATCCCTCTGCAATTCCCACCTCGGCCTCCCTGAATGCCTCTCTCTCTTCCTCAGGACATGGCCGGCGTCCTGAAGCCACAGGCCTCCTCCATGCTGGTGTCGGCGCTGCGCGAACACTTCCCCAACATCCCACTGCACATCCACACACACGACACTTCGGGCGCCGGGGTGGCCTCCATGCTGGCTTGCGCCGCCGCAGGGGCCGACATCGTGGACGTTGCCGTGGACGCCATGTCTGGGATGACCTCCCAGCCGAGCATGGGCGCCATGGTGGCCTGCACCCGTGGGACTGAGCACGACACAGGTGCGGAAATCGGGAGGAGGGAGGGGCTTCCAGAGATTAGAGAGGCGGGACTTCCTCTTGAAGGAAGGGAAGCAGGAGACCTTGAGGTTTGTCCCCGGCACCAGTGCTGTCCCTGGCCGCAGAGGCACCATACATGATGGTGCAAGCCACCATGGCTTCTTCCCCCAAAGCATTCTGGGTGCTGTTAAAGGGTTTGAGGGTTGTTAGGAAGCCCCTTATAAGCCTCACAGAGCTACAGTTTATAGAGTGGATTAGTCTAGGGGGAACTCTGGGAGTTGTAGCTCTGTGAGGGGAATAGGGGCCTCCTAACAACTCTCGGCACCCTGTACAAACTACAGCTCCCGGGATTCTATCATAGCATTCTGTTTGGCTTTTAAATGCATTTTATTTCACTAAAAACAAAAACAAAGAAAAAGAGCATAGTAAAATATTGTTACAGCAGGTTGAAAGCAGCATAAGGTTGGGCGTTATCACTGAACTTGTTCTGAAACATTCCAGAAAAATACATTTTTTCCCACAAACCTGTTAGGTTAGTTTAAATGTATTCTTTTACAATAAATTAGCTTAATCATAGTTGCTATAAGCCAAATTTTCTCAGTCCATTCAGATGTATTAGGAAATATGCTTCCCCCTATTTTTAGCTATTATAATTTTAGCAGCAGTTATAAGGTTGAACACCGTTTCTTGATCATTTTCTATAATAACCTATTTTAGATGACCAAGCAGAAATATTATTGCTTCCAAAGGGTATATAATATCCTAACCTATCAGAGATATTAGCCTGAATGGTTCTCCAGAATATTTCTATTTGAGAACAATCCCAAAAGATATGTATGTAATCTGCTTTATTAAATTTGCATAGCCTTTTCAATGTGTGGTGTGAATGTGACCCATGCTTTGGAAGCTAGCTAAAGGCATGTATTTTTACCACAGCTTTTGAAAATTCTGATGGTTTACCTTCCTGTTGAGTAACTCTATGCTGCTTCTGGTGTTAGCGAGATGGTTTTGATGTTATTTAAATTATTAAGAATTTTGACACATCTTCCTAACACTCCTGATTGTTTTGTACCAGCTGTGGGACCTTTTGTTGAAGGGTTGGTAATAAGACATATTTAACAAATTGCTACTGCGAGATGTGGCAACGGCTTCAAAAAGAGCCAGCCCAAAACATTTGATCGCCTGAAGCAAAGAAAAAATGGCACCCTCCCTCCCTTACACATAAGAGCCAACGAGTTGGCAGTTGTATCTTTCTTCAAGACTGGTGATGGGGCCACACCCTCCACTGCCCCTGAGAGCAGCTTAGGAGGTGCAATGCAGGCACAATTCTGCCCCCCAGCACCTCGCCATTGATTCCCAACCCCTAGCATCTGCCCCCTGAGGTATTCACCGCATCCTGTCTAATGGAAGGGCTGGCCTCCGTGGCTTTTAAAAGAGGATTGGACAAATGCATGGAGGAGAAGGCTTTCAGCATCCGCTAACCCCAATAGCTATTGTTCCCCACGTAGGCTAAAGCAACAAGGCTTCCCATTCCTACCCCACTACATAGAGCTCTCTTCCCCCCACCCCACCCTCTTGACTCAGGCATCCAGATAGAGAAAGTGTTTGACTACAGTGAATACTGGGAGATGGCGCGGGGCCTCTATGCCTCCTTTGACTGCACGGCCACCATGAAGTCCGGCAACGCGGATGTGTACGAGAACGAGATCCCCGGAGGCCAGTACACCAACCTCCACTTCCAGGCTCACAGCATGGGGCTGGGGAACAAGTTCAAGCAGGTGAAAAAGGCCTACGTCGAGGCCAACAAGCTCCTCGGGGACCTCATAAAGGTAAGTGGCGCCTGGTCCAGGGCCCAACTCCCAGTGGCTTCCCTCCCATCCACAGCAAGGAGAGGAGGAGGGGCGGGCCTTTGGGGCAGCCAGGGCACCAAAGAATCTCAGGGTCATGAGTTTGAGCCCCACCTTGGGCCAAAGATTCCTGCATTGCCGGGGGTTGGACTAGATGATCCTCGTGGTCCCTTCCAACTCTACAGTTCTATGATAAAGATTCCATGGGGCCTTTGGGGTTGGAGCGACTCCTCTGTGAAGGCAGATTGCAGCATTTGGGACTTTTTAATTTGGAGGAAAGGCGAGCGGAGAAAAAAGTTTGCAAAATTCTGCATGGCGTGGAGAAAGTGGGTGGAGAGAAAGGCTTTTTCCTTTTCCTGTGACACTAGAATTTGGCAACATCCACGGCAGATGGGTGGATTTATTTGTTTGTTTGTTTGTTTGTTTGCTTGTTTGCTTTGTAAAATTTCTATGCCTATTGACCATAGGGAGAACCAGTGGCTCATTGGCCCTCTCCCAAGAGGGAGCCGTCTTCTCACCTTTTCCCTCTTCTTCCCCCCACCCCTTCCTGCTCCCTGCAGGTGACGCCCTCCTCCAAGATTGTGGGCGACCTGGCGCAGTTCATGGTCCAGAACAACCTGACGCGGGAGGAAGTGGAGGCTCAGGCGGACGAGCTCTCCTTCCCGCTCTCGGTGGTGGAGTTCCTGCAGGGCTACATTGGTATCCCCTATGGGGGGTTCCCAGAGCCCTTCCGCTCCAAGGTAAGCACCTTTGGTGTCAGGCGTGGAGAGTTCTCCCCTCCCTTTTGCAACTTCCCAGATAAGAATTAACGAGCAGTTGGTAGATTCATAGTCCTTTTATTACAGTGTCATGTTGCGAACACAAATACACAGCTTTCAGTAAGGAAGCAGTTGCCTAGTCCAATCATTCTTCTGGCTACTGCAGCATTTTGGGCACCAACAGGAAGTTCCTCCCTCCCTCTGACTCCTTTCTTCTCTGATACGTTCGGATCTCCGAGTCCGAGGGGAGGTCCCCCACACTCTCAAGAGACGTCTCCACTAGCCGCCCCTTCCCTTCTGGTTCTGTTGTCATTATCTCGTAACTGGGTAACTCCCTCCTCAGCTGTTCAGCTCCTGCCTCTCTCTCTGCTTCTGAACGCTGTAAACAAGGGAGGCGACTCTTCCCCCTCCAGCTCTCCATCGGAGAGAAACTGGTCTGCCACAGAATGCATCCCCCAGTCCTCGTCTTCAGACCATTCCCTGACATTGGGGTTCCATGGATGATAATCATATCAGACATGGAGCTGCCACCCCTACTCATGTTGTTCGCCAACACAGCCTCTTCTTACTCCCACCACCCCTCTGATCAGTGACCAAAATAAATCAGTTCACAACTCCCACCACTCCCTTTACCTCTCACACAAACCCCCAGCCCCTCATACCCCTACCATTCTCACAGCTTCTTCAACCGACATTTTCTTCTCAGTTCCCTGCAACGCTGCTTTACTCAAACTTCTGTTGTTGCTTTAGACCACCAATTCCCCCTCTCCCTTTTTCCCACCCTGATTTCATGCAAATCCAGGTTTATGACGAAGCATTGCAAATCCTTCACTGTGGTGGTGGTGCATTTTTATGTATTTAGGAAGATAGCCAGGTCAGTCATACTCTGAGGAGATGCTTTGAAATCAGCAGAGTTAAATTACATCAAGTCCACCGAATTCAGATTGGGAGTGGGATTAACTGGGTCACACCTCTGGAAAATCCTTCTTAAGCAAGAAGACATTAGAAGATCTTTCTTCATTTCGGCTGGTAACAGCTTCCAGAGGGCTGGAGGCACAACACTAAAAGGCCCATTTCTTACATAAGCAAAGTGCACCTCTGGAACATGCAGTTCTCTCAGCAGTGCCCTGTCTGAGATTCCAGGTAGGGATCTCTGGGGCGAGGTGATCTCTGGTCCTCAGTTGTTTCCCAGCCCCTGGTCAAGACCAGTCCGCCTGAGTCACCCCATCAGGGACACGAGCTGTTGTCTCCTTTGCACTCCTCCAGGTATTAAAAGACCTGCCCCGCGTCGAGGGCCGCCCGGGGGCCTCCCTTCCCCCCATGGACTTTGTGAAGTTGGAGAAGGAGCTGTGCGAACAGCACGAAGAAGAGATCACCCCAGAGGACGTTCTCTCAGCTGCTATGTACCCCAAGGTCTTCAACGAGTTCAAGGATTTCACAGCCAACTTTGGCCCCGTCGAATGCCTCAACACCCGCCTCTTCCTGGAGGGGCCGAAGATCGCGGAAGAGTTTGAGGTGACCCGAAGGGTGGGGGGCAGAGATTCACACAAGCCCCTTTGCCAAGAGGCAGTGGGGCGCCTCCAGCCTGGGTGTAGGTGCTCTTCCCCAGCGATCTGGGGGTGGGCCATTATCAGAAGTTGGCAATGTCTCAACGAGGGACAGTTATTTGGCCCTCCCCACACTAAGGTACCTTTGGGGCAGCAGTACCACGTAGTCAGACTGGATGTCTTTCCTAACCCAGCCTGGAAATGTCATTGCAGAGCAGAAGTTTGGTCACTGAGCTAAAGTCGTGTCCTCAAAAACAAAACAAGGTTCTAGTCTGCATGTTTCTGCATAAAGGGCTGGTCTTAAATAGGAATCACCTGGATAGTTCAGGTGGTTAGAGTGCAGTGCTGATAAAGCCAAGGTTGCCTGTTTGATCCCCGTATAGGACAGCTTCATATTCCTGCATTGCAGGGACTTGGGCTACATGATTCTATGAATCTGTCTCATCAGTCAGACCGTAGGTTCATTTAGCTCAGTATCCTCTTCACAGAAAGGCACAGGAAACATCTGCCTACTGCATCTATCTGGCTCAGTGCTATCTGCACTGACTGGCAGCAGCTCTCGGTGGGTTCATGAAGGTGTCCCCCAGCCTTACCTGGAGATGCCAGGGATTGAACTTGGGACCTTTCTGCATGCAAAGGAGATCCTCTTCCCCTGAGCTTTAGCTTTAGCCTAGCAGGCCCTCCAGGGCAAGGGAACTCAGAGCTTACTGTCTTCCCGACACGTAGGTGGAGCTGGAACGCGGCAAGACCCTCCACATCAAAGCCTTAGCGCTGGGAGACTTAAACCGGGCCGGCCAGAGGGAGGTCTTCTTTGAGATGAATGGACAACTGCGCTCCATCCTGGTCAAGGACACAAAAGCCATGAAGGTAAGATTACTCTGCGGATTTTGTGTGCTGCAGCAGAAGCTAACTTTAGTTAAATGTATGTTGTTGTTGTTGTTGTTGTTGTTGTTGTTGTTGTTGTTGTTGTTGTTGTTGTTGTTGTTGTTGTTACCCTGTCCATCTGAGTGGGTTGCCCCAGCCATTCTGGGTGGCTTCCAACAAATTATAAAACCATAGTCAAACATCAAATGTTATAAACTTCCCTATACAGGGCTGCCTTCAGATGTCTTCTAAAAGTCAGGTAGTTGTTTATTTCCTTGACAACTGACGGAAGGGCGTTCCACGGGCAGGTGCCACTACCGAGAAGGCCCTTGAACCCTTGATTGGAGCACACATTTAGTTGAAAGCTATAAAATAAAACAAGAAAGCTTACGGTTATTGAGAGCCAGTGGTAGTCTAGTAGTTAGAGTTTCAGACTAGAACATGGGAGTGACCGGGGTTCAAATGCCCCCACTCGGCCATGAGAACTCACTGGATGGCCTTGAAGGCCAGACACTGATACCTCTCATCACAATCCACCTCACAGGGTTGTTGTGGGGATTAAAAAATGAGGGAGAACCAGGCACGCTACCTTGAGCTCCTTGGGGGAAAGGTGGGGTATGAAGGCATCAAATTAATAGGAAAGAGTTTGACAGTGGAACAGACTCCCACAAGAGGTGGTACACTCTCCTTCTTGATAGGAAAGAGTTCTATAATCCTAGCTAACTATCTAGTTGGAGAATCAAAGAAGCCATGCTTGCCCCTTCATTCTCAGAAGATACATCCAAAATGGCCTCGCATCTCAAGGTCAAATGAGACTGGGAGGAGGAAGTTATGAATAGGATGCAACCTAAAAAGTATCGGTCTAACTTCAAAGGGTAGAATGAGATCAGCACAAAGGTACAGGGATAATCTGGGAATCTGGAGGTCTCTATCTGTTTAAACGCCATGCTAACCCCTTTTCTGAGTGGCACCCAGACTTCCAACAGGTAATAAATAAGCAGGCTAACCATGAGCAAATAAGGACCAGGGATAGATAAGTGGGTGGACAAGCTGGCGCCAAGATCCAGATCACAGCTTGCAAGATTAGACTTGCAGTTCGGGAAGATGAATCGAGTGCCCTTTCGGGTGTGTTTGTTTTGCTCGATTTGGATGCTTCTCTAATCATTAAAATTCATCCGTGCCCTCCTGAAAAAAATAATAATCTTGCAACCAGCAATGCAAATATTAAAAATAAAAAGATTCATCAGCACTGAAATGCCAGTACCAATCAGCCTCGGAGGTGGGCAAGCAGGGGGTTGAAAATACAATTCTTACTCACCAGCGATGATTTAACAAATGACAATACAATGCTGGTATTGCATCCCTTTGGGGCCTGGTCCCTTCTCATCTGATCTAGCACCTTACCCTGCATCCTGTTCCCAACAGAGGGCTCAGCCAGACCCATCCAGGAGATCCCTAAGAGGGGGCATGAAGGAAACAGCTTCCAGCATGACAGGAGAGATGCACATGGAGGTTCTCTTGGCTAACGCTGAAAGCCGACAATAAACTCCCACTCCTCCTCCGTGAATCTCTATCTCCAATTACATTTTTAAACAATCTATGAGCCAGTCTACATGTCCAGAGGACTGATAGGATGTCAGCTGTCTAGGGAGTGTACTGTTTCAAATAAGGGGGGTGGCATAGTCCAATGGGCTCCTGTGTGTCAAAAAACAACAGTTGAAATACCAAATTCTACACACAAAGAAATCAAGAGAGAAGTCTAGGCTATACCTTTAGTCTAAATCTTTGGCCTTAGTAAGAGCTGAGCTGTTCAGCAGTGGAACAGACTCCCACGAGAAGTGGTGGACTCTCCCTTCCTTGGAAGTTTTTAAGCAGAGGTTGGTTGACCATCAGTCATGTATGCACTGAGGATTCGTGAATATTATTCAACACTATCTTAATTGTTAGTTGCAGATTTTGCTGAGTGATTTCATTGTACTGAACCTTACTAGAATCTTGTCTATATGCCAATAAAGGTTTGAGAAGTGAACACAAAAAAGTATGATCTAGTTGAGATGCCTGCATTGCAGGGGGTTGGACTAGATGACCCTCAGGCTCCCTTCCAACTCCGATTTATACCCTGGGACTACAGCTCCCATCAGCCAGCCCCTACTTGGTGCCCCAGCATCTGGGGCTGATGGGTGTTGTAGTCTAGACTGGGAAAAGCAATCCTGGCATATCATTCCTCTCCTCTCTCACTTCTACTCCAGGAAATGCATTTCCACCCCAAAGCCCTGAAGGACGTCAAAGGCCAGATTGGGGCCCCCATGCCCGGAAAGGTGATTGACATCAAAGTGCGGGAAGGGGACCCCATCGAGAAGGGGAAGCCCCTCTGCGTCCTGAGCGCCATGAAGATGGAGACGGTGGTCAACTCGCCCTTGACGGGGACCATCAAGAAGATCTACGTCAAGCCAGAGATGAGCTTGGAAGGGGACGACCTGATCTTGGAGATCGAGTAGCCAGCCCTCCCCTGCTCCAAAAGCAGAACAACTTGTCCCACTCGCACGCACACGACCACCCACTGAAAACTGCTGTTTCCCCTCCCTCCGTTGTAACCCAGGCCCTTGCAACGGAGTCTTTAAGCCCCTCCATCTGTAGAAACTCTTCACCTTCTTCCCACCATCCCCTGCCAGGCTGTATTCTGAATGCTTCAGATGGGGGAGGGGAGCCCACAGAAATAAAAGCATGGCAGCAGGGAGGGAGGGATCACGTGGGTCAGGGAGACACAGCAAGTGCCCGCTGGTTCCAACTTAGGAGGCAGACAAGGAAAAGCCCCCCTTTTTTGAGGAGGGGGGATTTCAGCTGCTGCCTCCTTTCAAGAAAGTGATGGCGATTTCAGCCCCCTCCAACGAAGGTGGAGCCTTGGAGAAAACAGACCTGAGTGGGGAAGGAGACCCCATCCCCATAGATGCACATGCTCCCTCTGCCCAGACCCCATGGACCAATTTAGCGGGGGGGCAGGGAGTTGTGCTAGGGATGCCATCGTTTCCTTCTCACCTCCCTCTGCTGCTGCTGCCCACTGCTGACTTCACTACATATTTCTCCCCAACCTTTGGGGGGGGATCTTCTGTAGGACAGATTTCCTTCCTCAGAGCTCCCCCCACCCTCCACACCTCTTAGAATGAACATTTCAGGTTCAGCATTGCCTTATGGTTGGGGAGGAGGGGAGCAGGGTTAGGACCCTCCCTTCCTCTTCCATCACTCACTTCCTTAATCACTCATTACAATTGCCAAAACAGAGACTTCTTCTCAAGCCAAATTGCAGAGCAATGGGGGTGGGAGAAACCTTTGGGGGGGGATGGGGAGGTTCAGCTCCCTCCCCCTACATGTGATGTACAAAGCAATCCCAATCACCAGAATGACCTAGGCCAGCTGCCACCAACAAGGTAGCCCTCTGGCTGTTTTGGACTACAAATCCCATCAGCCTCAGCCAGCACGTGCTGATGGGAGTTGTAGTCCAAAATGGTCGTGTTGGCCTCAGACGGTGTGTTGTTTACAGGGTTGTTCACCGAGGGCTGGGAGGGGAATAAGGGTGAGGTCCCCTCTTCCTCCTCCTCCTCCCGCCCGTGGGTGAGGGAACAAAATGGAATAATGGAGCGCAAATCATTTCGACTCCACACTGAGGAACTGAGCTGAGCCGGCCAGCATGTCGGCATCTGAAGAATCATGGGATTATTTGATGAGACCAGCAGGTGAAACGTGGGATCCACAGAAATTTCACTTGAAAGAAACGAAATCTATATATAAATATCTATATAAATATCTCTATATAAAAGCTCATCAAGACAATCCTGTGTGTGGCGTGTGGATCAAGGGAGGGTCAGTGTGGGTGTGATGGCGTCTCTCTCCCTCAGACCGAAGAAACTGAACAACGCTGGAAGAAGATTCAGGACAGATAGAGGACCTCTTCACGCCGTGCAGAGCTAAACTGTGGAACTCCACTCCACAGGAGACAGTGACGGCTACTAGGCATAATGGCCCTGCTCTGCCTCCGCAGTCAGAGGCAATAATGCTTCTGAATACCAATTGCTGGAAGCCACAGGAAGGGGGAGGGATCTTGGGATCAGGTCCCGCTTGCAGGTTTCCCACATGCATCTTGTTGGCCCCTATGAGAGCAGAAGGCCATACCAGATGCCTGTTGCCTGACTCTGAACTCTGGTTGCTGCTTAAATGCCCAAATGCTTCTCAACACTTTGCACGCAACCTTTTGCCAGGTCACAGGGTGTGGTCCAGGGGTGGCTAATGGCTTTGGGGAGCTCCAGGGGCCGCGTTCACACTTTTCAAAACTTTTTGGGGCCGCACAGCAGCAGCTGGTCTGTGCAACCTCCCCCCCCCCCGCATTCTTCCTATGAATGTTGGGCACACAACTCCCCTCCCTCCAGCTGATCACCCCCTCCTCAAATTATCAGTCTGATGATAGTTGAGGAGGGGGGCAATCTGCACCCTCTTGCTGTACTGGGCTGGGGGAGAGACCAAGGGCTCTGCCTATTTTAATCACCAAAATGGAGGGAGGGGTCCTCGGGAGGCCAGAAAAGTTTTGATTCGCTGGGGGGGGGGCCTGATGCAGTCCACCATATCTCATCCCACGTCCCTCTCCCCTTTTAAAGAATATCTTTGCTTGGTACACTGCAAGACAGAGTGCCTGTGTGTCTCTGCCCACCCACCACCTTAATTTTCCCAGAAGCACAAGCTGGAGCTGGGTGTGGGTGAGAAAGAATGAGATAGGAGTCACGTTCAGGGTTGGACAAGATGAGTCTCCGTTTTTTAAATAGCTGCACAATTTACAGTTCTCAACAATAGGTTTCCCCAGATTTGGGGGGGGGGGAGGGCCCAATGCACACACTACATCCTGATCCCAGGAAATCCTGTTGGTGCCCCAGAGCTCACAAGAAGCCCTGGCAGCAAGTGATAGAAGGGACCCTGAGGATCATCTAGTCCAACCACCCGCAATGCAGAAATAGGCAACTGTCCCAAGTGGGGATTGAACCTGCAGCCTTGACCTTATCAGCACCACATTCTAACCAACTGAGCTATCCAATCCTCTGAAAGTCAGCCCACACTTGCAGAAGTCAATGTGCACATTTGCATCATAGGATCCTGTGCTCCATAAGTCTGCTTCTACTACCACCCTGACTTAAAGCAAAAAAAATGCCTCCCTTCCTTAGGGGCAGAGGAAGGGGGGGCGGTGGGGGTGGTCCGCCCTGGGTGTCATCACTGAGGGGGGTGACATTCAGCGAGCCCATGACTCCCAAGCCTACCCTGAGTTGTCCGGGGAAGGGGCGGAGTTGTGCTACCTTGCTGGTGGCCTTCCCCCCTCCCCCCTTCGTTTTGACAGCTATGGGGAGGCTTGGGGGTCACAGGCACACTGTTGCCCCCCACTCCCAGGCTGCTTCCTGGGGGGGAGCCTCCCCCGAGCTGCCAAGGGAAGAGAGGAAGGCTGCTGGCAAAGCAGCACAGCTCCCTCTCCCCCCCCCCACCGCTGCCGCCCAGGAAGCAGCCCACCATGGGCGGCTCACCCCCTGGGCCCTGCCTCTGGGTGCACAGCATGTGCAATGCTCCAGGTGCCGGAGCAGCTAGCTCCCCCTGTGCCCTTCCTGATGTCCAGTTTCTCCCTCAGGCCACAACTTCCCTGTCCCATTGGCTTGGGGGCTGGAAGAGGAGGGCTTAGAAGAACCCAGTGCAGGGACGAGTAGGCAGTAGATTTGCCAACTTTTTAATCTGACATTGCTCCTGTGGTATTAACTACCACCTCCTGTTATGGAAATTGAACAGGGGGAGCTTCTTCAAACATCGGAAGGCAAAGCAATGGGGAAAGTCTCCTGCTAAATTTCAGCACAGCCAGCAGCTGCTGAAAGGCACAGGAGCCCTCCCTGCACATAAAGTTGGCAACCTTTCTAGGGAGACTCTCCCACAGACGCACTAAACTCCTCTGCCCAGGTTCTCCTGCCTCTGCTTAGAACTACTTCCCCCCACGCAGCCTCTGCTTCACCAAAATGAGGAAATGCCGACTTCAAAGCATCTTCTTATTAACACGTCAATTATTCTTAAGCTATTATTGTCTTTTCAAACTGAGAAGTGAATTTTCGGAGAATTAAGTGAGCACTCAGCGGGGGCTGCTGAGACACAGCTCAGCTGGCTCTTCACAGCTGTAATTAGCTACCTACACACACACACGTGTGTGTGTGTGTGTGTGTGGCAGGGAAGAGTGAGGTGGCGTGCAGGTCATAAGAAAGAAAAAGTATCCTGCTCTGCATTCAAAGGTGAATGTTTGAGGACATTCCGTAGTAGTAAAGTGGGTGTTTCGTGTAACAGCAAAGAAATTGGAGGTGCACAAAGAAAGGAGGAACCATATGGGGGGGGGGGAATGGGTTTTTAAAAATATAAATATTTTTGCACAGTCAATGGTCAAGAAGGTGATTTATGCATGTGCTATGGAGGCTTGTCAGGGGCAGATGGGACTCATCAACCTGGGAAGGTAGCCTACCTAGGAGAAGGAAAACTCTGACCCTAAATCTCCATAGCCTTGCAGGATATCTTTGGGAGAAGAAAAAGCTAAGGAGTAAACCCTGCACAACTCCGGTATACAGTCCCAAAAGCCACCTCTTGGCAACTCCTGCAGCCAACCTGGTGCCAAGTGTCTTGCTCGGAAATATACGTTTCTGAGCACAATTCAAAGTGTTGGTGCTGACCTTTAAAGCCCTAAACGGCCTCGGTCCAGTATATCTGAAGGAGCGTCTCCACCCCTGTCGTTCTACCCGGACACTGAGGTCCAGCACCGAGGGCCTTCTGGCGGTTCCCTCACTGCAAGAAGCCAAGTTACAGGGAACCAGGCAGAGGGCCTTCTCGGTAGTGGCGCCCGCCCTGTGGAACGCCCTCCCACCAGATGTCAAAGAGAACAACAACTACCAGACTTTTAGAAGACATCTGAAGGCAGTCCTGTTTAGGGAAGCTTTTAATGTTTGATGTATTTTAATATGTTTTTGGAAGCCGCCCAGAGTGGCTGGGGAAGCCCAGCCAGATGGGCGGGGTATAAATAATAAATTATTATTATTATTGCTCTGCTTTCCTTTGGACCACATCAGTGAGGCTGAGAGGGGGGTCTTGTCTAGGCAGCTCAGGACCTCCAGGCATGTTTCTTGGGTGCTGGTAATGCAGCGGTTTCACCTCACCACCAGAGGAGGGGAGTGGCATCACTGTTCCTAAAGGGCAAAAAATGGAAGCATCTGGACTGGTGCAAACTATTCCAGCTCTATAGAGAAAAGAGAAACTTGTTACAGCTTTCTCTTTCCACCTCCGCCACCTTGTTAGTAGTAACTAAATATTAAAAAGTCACGCTGAAACAATAATCTCCCGAGTCTGGCTTGCATTTGTAATTGCAAATGCCTGCCCCATGGCCCATTTTGCCAAAAAATTGCAAATTTAATTACAAGCTTCAAGTCTCTAAGCTTGAGTTTAGCTTCTTTGAATTTGTAGAAAGTCTCGGAAACTCACTGCTGCCTGCACTCCAGTCTCCAAGCAGCAGCAGACTCCAGGGATGCCTATGCTTACCCAGGATTCAGTTTCCTTGGAATGACAGTCAGTGGAGACTGCGACATCCTTAAGATATATGGCGTGGTTTACACATATATTTACAACCTGAGCATAGAGTGGAGGGGCTCACAATATTAGCGCCATAACAGAACTTGCTTAGGTTAGGTTTCCAGGAAAGCCACAGCTTGGGGTCCAGTGCAGAGCAAGACACACCTCTGTGTCCCCAGCTTCCAGCATCAGGCAAACTTAAACATAAAACTATCCCATATACAGCCCCCCTTGGCCTGTTCTCCATCCTACAATAACTTGGCATCCAGGCAAGTGAGGTAGCAAAATGCCGCCCATTTGTTCCTATGGCAACAGAGCAACCTCTTTGGATATGGTTAATAGCAGTACTTAACTGACCATCCAAAGTTATTATGTTAACAAAGGAACTTTCTGGATGCTTCTGCAGCCTCTTCTGTAAGCCAGCCTGGAAGGGGCCTAGTGTATCATCTAGACTGACCCTGCGGGGGGGGGAGAGAACCCCCCCCCCCAATATCTGTTTTTATCTATGCAACACCCTTCTCCAGTGTTTTGTGCTACAACTCCAGGTTGATGGAAGTCATAATCCAGACATTATAACAGCCTGCAAATTCATGCAGAGTTGAGTTTCGAACCAGTCACATCCCGGGTTGCAGCAAAGCCTTCCTTTCAACTGCTGCTGCTGCTGGCCTTGACAACAACCTCTGGGCGCAAATGAGCCTTTCAATTTGCATTGTGCTGCTCCTTTTCCTGCCCATAAAGCATCTTCAAATTGAATTCACAGGCAGAGGGATTCAAAGAGCCAATCGATAGCATTAACAATTCATGATTCATGCTGGGTTAATTATGAGGCAACAAGGCCAGAGCTCAGTCAAGGTCACGCCATTGCCTGCCTCTGCTCTACACAGCCTCTCCCAGCCCCTGAAAAGCTCCCAACACCCGATTGCCCCTTTGGAGGAAGAAATCCTTTGGAGGGACACCCCGTGAGGACTGAAGGACCAGCAAAATTAAGTGTCGATAATTTCCCATGAACTCCATGTCCAAATCATCCCTTATGGGAGGAGGAGGGGAATTCCCTGCACTTAGAAAGCTCGCCTGTCAGGGAGCATCTGCTGAACGTGCAAAGGGCATATCCGCACATTCACCACTTGCAATCAGAAGCAACCACCTGGACCACCTAATTCTGCTGCATCTATCTATGTCTCCACCTTTCATCCAAAGATCCCAGGGTGATTCACAGCATGAAAATATAGGTTAAAAGCACAAAATAATTAATTAAGCAAAGCAAAACAAAACAATAACCCGCTCCTCCCAAAAATACATTTAAAAGGCTGCAGAATATTAATTGGCCCAAAGTCTGGTTGAACATTTTTGCCTGGCACCAGAGATGTATAATGAAGGTGCCAGGCGAAACTCCCTGGGGAGAGCATTTCACAAATGGGGAGCCACCACAGAAAAGGCCCATTCTCATGTCACCCTCATGGTGACTTTCACGCAGCTTCATAACTGCACAAGAGCAATTTTGATTTTTTTTTCCTTTAAATAAAGAAGTGTGTGTGTGTGTGTGTCAGAGAGAGAGAGAGAGAGAGAGAGCGATTTCTGGTGCATGTATGTAAGTCCTTTTAAAGTTCAAGAGTATTCTACCCACTTGAAAACTTATTTTCCAAACCTCACTATTCTCCCCCTCCACTCATTGAACAAGGCTTTTTCTTGACATCCTTTCATAATCTTCCTCCCCTTTGGAGTGAAATTGACTAGATCAGAATACAGTAGTTTTCATCGCTATAGAAAAGAGGGTAAGAGTGTGCTTGCAATCTGCATCTTGAGGCAAACAGCGGATCCACACCTTACATTTAAAGCACATTTAAAGCATGCAGCTTTCCCAAAAGAATTCTGGGGACTGTAGTTCACACACACACACACACACACACACACAATTCCCAGCATCCTTAGCAAACGACGGCTCCCAGGATTCTTTGGAGGAAGCCATGTTCTTTAAATGTGTGTTAAATGTGCTTTAAATGTATGGTGTGGTTGCAAGCCTAAATGCAGGCCTGCAACACCCAGTCGCTTTTTTGTTAATTCTCCCCTTTTCTCACCCTGTTCCCAGCACTTCTTTGAGTAATATCTAGCCTGAGAAAAACCTCTGGAGAACTCAAAATGCCTCTCATTGATGACATATTTTGGTTGGTCCAAATAAATCTATTGCCCACCTGTGAGTTTAGGTAAATAAACCATCTTCCTTGGCTGCGGCAAAATTTGTCACCAACACTGACACTCTCACGTTCATTAGTTGTGTATAAGAGGTGTTTCTCATTTCTTAAAGGGCTTTGAGCACAGGCCCACAACATGAATTTGCATAACATTTGCATATGCCAATATATTTGTATTGATACCTCTGGTCAAATCAAGATGTTGATTGGCTGGGATTGCACCAGTGCTGTGCTGTGCTCTGCACTGCGCTCAACCAAATTAATAATAATAATAATATTTTTAAAAATATTTTTATTTTGCAAATTACAGTACGATAAAGAACAGCAATGACAAAGCAGTTACAGATCTCTCGGGTGTCATTATTGCAGTATATTTTTTTATTTTTTGATATAAACCATTTCCATTGGTTTATTGAATATTTACAGATAAATTATAAACAGATAAAAACGTTGACAGGATTATTGTAATAACCTGCAGTTTCATAAGAGTATATATTTAAAGGAGATTAATAAATGAGCAAATTAAGTGAATTTGGATATGCAGAAGATATTAAAACAAATTTAAGGAACCACAGAAAGAGGGGGAAGGAAGTCAAGTTTTGAAATGCCAAAATGATTGTAAAATTAGTGAAATGTATAAACTTGAAAAGTAAAAATAAAATGTTTTAAAAGAAAAAAAAAACTATAGGCATTAAAATCAGAGAGAAAAAATCAGTAAAATAACTATCAGATATATCCCCTCCAAAATCCTGGGTGGGTAGTTGGAGGTTGTGAACTCTCAAGAGAAGGATTTATGAACATTAGGAATGGAAACCATTCCATGTCAAATTGATTAGATATAGCTTCGCTCCTCACTTTCTGCATATCATGTGTCAATCTTTCCATGACAGTGAGACGCCAAAAACTCTTATAATAATTTTGTGGTCAAAAAAATCAGAGGACATTTTCCAGCCTCTAACTTTTGTTGATCTGACTGCAACCAAAAGGACATTGCTAAGATCTTTATGGAAGGTTAATTTAATAGTAATGATAGCAACAACAAACAACAGCAACAGAAAGGGAGGACAAGGGGCAGAAGATTTAGAGCTCTGCACAAAAGACCCAGGACTAAGCCCCACCACCCACACCCAGGCTACCTGCAAACACTCCTGGTAATTATCAAGGTACCAAATGCTGGATTAGTCCTAGCAGCATGGCAGCCATCAGGGGAAACTTGCTCTTCCGTAGGACCATCTCTGCCATGCAACAGATTGGGCGATCAGAAACTGCCATGCTTCAGGTTGGAGGGGGCAGATGAAGTGCTGAAGGCCTGTCAGAACAGTACCATTTTCAGAAGGGTTCCCACTATGCAGCAAAAATGGCAGCATCTTGTAACAGCTTAAAGACACACTATCAGATGGACAGAATGTCATCCTGAGTTGGGTGCAGCAAGACCTCTTTAAATTGTTGGTCCTAATATAGGCAGTGGCGTAGCATGGGGGTGCAGGGGGGGGCCGACCGCACCGGGCGCAACATCTGGGGGTTAGGGTTAGGGGGCGCAAATCCACGGGTTAGGGGGTGCAAATCCACGGGCTAGGGGGCGCAAATTACTTGCCTTGCCCCGGGTGCTGACAACCCACGCTACGCCACTGAATATAGGTGGGAGTTTCAGAAGACCAGCACAACTCCTCTGCAATGATCAGCCTAAACATGCACTTTCCAGAAAGGCGGTTAGTTCTAGGAGTCTGCTGAAGCAAAAATCAACAGCAGGCCTTGTGACACCCCTTAGAGACCGACCAGTTATGCCACAGAAGACCCTCCAGGTGTCCCTATTTTCCAGGGACAGTCCCTGTTTCTGATTTGATCTTGGAAGGTTCCACTATCCCTTAAAGGTAAAGGGACCCCTGACCATTAGGTCCGAACGTGGCTGACTCTGGGGGTGCGGCACTCATCTCGCTTTATTGGCCGAGGGAGCAGGCGTATAGCTTCTGGGTCATGTGGCCAGCATGACTAAGCCGCTTCTGGCGAACCAGAGCAGCACACAGAAACGCAGTTTACCTTCCCGCCAGAGCTGTACCTATTTATCTACTTGCACTTTGACGTGCTTTCGAACTGCTAGGTGGGCAGGAGCAGGGACCGAGCAATGGGAGCTCACCCTGTTGCGGGGATTCGAACCGCCGACCTTCTGATCGGCAAGTCCTAGGCTCTGTGGTTTAACCCACAATGCCACCCGCGTCCCACTATCCCCTAGGATGTCCCTATTTTCATTGTAGAATTGTTCGAAGGTATAGAGTTATGGAACCCCCGATCCAAGGAGATAAGTAATTATATAACCTTTAGAAGACCTCTGAAGGCAATCCTGCATATGGAAGTTTTTTAATGTTTAATCATTTATTATGTTTTTATATAAGTTGGAAGCCACCCAGAGTGGCTGGGGCAACCCAGTCAGATAGGTGGGGCAGAAATATGATGATGATGATGATGATGATGATGATGATGATGATGATGATAGAATAGGACATCCCTATTTTCATCAGGAAAATGTTGCAGGGTATATGCAGCAGAAGTTTTCATGGACTAGTGCCCACTTCACCAGATGCATGCATCAGACTAAAATGGACAGGTGAATACATGAAAGCTCATCCCGTAATAGAAGCTGCCAGTCCTTAAGCCTTAAAGTTCAATGTGTATAGTAGGGTTTTCTCCTGTCTTGTATAATACAGTGGTACCTTGGTTGTCGAACGGCTTAGCTCCTGAACAAATTGGCTCCTGAACGTCGTAAACCCGGAAGTAAGTGTTCCAGTTTATGAACGTTTTTTGGAAGCCAAACTTCCAACATGGCACCTGCGGCTTCTGCTTGAGTGCAGGAAGTTCCTGCAGCCAATCGGAAGCCACGCTTTGGTTTTCGAACGGTTTTGGGAGTTGAACGGACTCCCAGAATGGATTAAGTTTGATAACCAGGGTACCACTGTACAGGATTGTCCTGTATGTATTTCATGTCTCCTCATTCTCTCTCTCTCTCTCTCTCTCTCTGCCAAGTTAGAGATAGTCTCCAAATGCAAGGCTGTGTGAAACCACATGCATTTAAGCTCTGGGTAGCCAAGCACAGACAGATTTACAAATTCGTGTGTGACAAATTCCAGAGGGGCTATCCTGTTAGGCTGCTATAGATTGTAATGGATTGTTTTAAAGTCACTTCAGCACCAGATGAAAAGAAAAAGAAAAAGTCCCCCACCCTGTCCTATATTTTGCCAGAACAAAGGTGGCAACCCTAGTACAGTAGTGGGTGGCAAAATTTAAGACAGCTTTACTAGGTCAGAAAAACAGCAGCAGCTGGGAATTCACAAAAGTGGAGTCCACTGGCCTACAAATATCACAGGCTTATGCAGAGGCATTTCCTCGCCTTAGCTTTACCCGTGTGTAGAATGAAGTCATGTTCTCCTAGGAAAAGCAGGCCTGTATTATCAGAGCTGGATGCCTGATTCAGCGGGAACAAAGTGCCTACTTTCTATCAAACTGTCTCAAGGTTGTTTTTCCTGCACAAACCGTTCTTGACACATTCTTAACGCAGCCTGAGTAAGCAGATTCTCCTAACGGTACCGTTTCACACACTGTTTTTGCATTTCTTCACATGTATAAATCAATGTGTTTATCCACCACAGGCATCACAAGCCTTCAGTTGTCCCAGTGAGTGTAGATAAGATAAGATTGTTAGCCTCTTTCCTAGTTCTACCTGATCTCGCTACCTTGCATATTCCACCCGCAGAAGCCTTGTCCTAAACAACTCACTCTGTGTATGTGTGTGTGTGTGTGTGTGTGTTATATCACACCATTGACACAGGCTAAGGGCTCCTCCAGCAACCGATTTCTTGGGCACATTCATTCTGATTTGCTTGCATAAAGCTCAGTTGGCAGAGCATGAACCTCTTCATCTCAGGGTTGTGGGTTCGAGCAAAAGGATTCCTGAATTGCGGGGTTGGACTAGATGACCCTCGTGGTCCCTTCCAGCTCTACAATTCTGTGATTCTACATGGAGGTTAGACTGTATCCAATCTTGGTAAGCACTCATTCTTATTTGTGTGCAGTTGTTATTTTATTATATTTATATATTTTAAAATTGATATACCACTTGATTGTAAAACAAAGTAACGACCTCAAAGCCGTTTTCAAAAAGAAGTTAAACGACGACAGTAAATATGATTTACCCGCAGTGTATTTATTTATACATCTTCCCATTAATCATTCATCTGCTCCACACTTTCCAATGTGTTTCCAAACCACAGAGAGTCCTGGTTGTTCAGGTTTTTTAACGTGGATTTGTTGCACTACTGCAACAGACACTTGAAAGGACTGTAATTGTGCAAGCCAAAAGTTCCCTGCACGTTCTTGAATCTGTCCCACAAAATAGTGGTAATCTGAAGGCAACCCCCTCCCCTCCGATTTGATTGGAGTAAGGAGCACTTTCATATCCTGTAGTCAAGGAAGCATGTAGCAGCTGCAGTTCTTCACAGAGAACATTGTACATATTATCACTCAAACTGTGGCTCACACCTCCGAAGCCTGGCTGACAATCACACATCCACCTTTAGAGGTTATTTTCAAACTATGCTGATGTTTTACGTGCACATCCTTCCCTTCCTCATTAGCTGAGTGTTGCAGCTCAGTTGCAAATCTGGCTACAGTCTAGAATCATCGGGTGACCTCCAGATTTTGTCAGACTCCAACCTCCATCATCCACAACGATGGTCAGAGGCAATGGGAGACATAGGTTCACTGCATCTGGAAAACACCACATGGGCCACCCCAATCTAAACTGACTTTAGAGCCAGCAGGCAGGCAAGCTTATTCAAAGCCTCTGCCTCATCCCCTGCTATATCAATCATCCAAAAAAGATGTTATTTTATTTTATTTGGTGGCCCCAATATAACAGTGAAGCAAAGAGTTGCAGGTGCTTGCCACACCTTGGAAATTTGGAATAACATTGCAGCCTAGTGGTCAGAAAGAGCAAGTGACGGTGGATTTCACATAAATGACTTATTAATTCTCCCACTTCACATAATCAATGCTGGGCATTTTTAACATATTACAGAATCATAAAGTTGTTGAGTTGCCTCCGCCCTTCACATTGGAACCCACTGGCTCAGAACCTACTATCTATCAAACTGTCTCAACCTGATTAGTGTGAGATATGAGTGCGATGGGTTGACCTCATCAGTGGGAGAGATCATCATGTCTCACTGGTCAGCTACTGCCGCCCTTAAGCCAGGCTGCCCCCAGGCGATGAAGGGCTGACCCTCCACTGTCCACCTGCTTCAGAGGGTGCTTGGAGCTCAGAGTCTCACTCAACAAGCGGACTGAACTTCTGCACCAGGCAAAAAAGCAAAGAAACAACCCCTCTTGTGCTTAGCAAGCTTGAACATCAGGACTATGTACCCTGGCTTGTCTACTGACCAGTTGCAGGTCAACGACTGGCAGAAGACAGGCATCATTGACCGTGAACAGAAAACACTCAACGTTGACCTTGTCGCTCTGCAGGAGACTAGACTCGCCACAAATGGCTGCCTCCAAAAGAACAAATAGATCAGTTCTTATATGCGTAATGTCCAAATAGAAGCTTTTGTGTTCCACATATGTCTTAGTGAATACAAGTGTCAAATGTAACTACTTTAAGGAGCAGTACTTGCAAAAGATGAACTTTTCTTTGTAATGTTCCACATCTGCCTTTGCAAAGTATGGTTGTTGTATGCAGCTGCTGTGTGCAGGTATCAGATGAAGGATACGAAAGATCTTAACATAATCAAAATCCTACCGTTTTCCAATTTCTAGGGTTTTGGGGGTCCCCATCCCCAAATCTATACAAACCAAGGAACTTGACCAGGCTGTCAGGAGGGTCCTGGACTGTGAACACCTATTCCTGCTGGGAGATTTCAGTGCCACAGCAATAAAACCATTAAAATAAGGTTACCAGACATCCCCATTTCCTGGGGGCAGCCCCCGGATTTACAAATCAGTCCCCATACAAAATCCATTGAAATTGAAAAGTGTCCCTGGATTCATTGAAAAAAATCTGGTAACCTTACATTAAAAACCTGTTGAAAAGAGTTCCTTGGGAAGGCGATTGGTTTTTAAACCACTCTGGAAACTGTAGCTCTGGGAAGGCAATAGACTCTCTTCACAACTCTCAGCACTCTTAACAAACTACCATATTTTTTGCCCTATAGGACGCACTTTTCCCCCTCCAAAAATGAAGGGGAAATCTGTGTGCGTCCTATGGGGCGGATAGCAGCCTGCTGCTCGGAGCGCGGGGCGTGCTGAAGCAGAGCGCCCCGCGCTTTGGGCAGACATTGGGCAGCCCCACAAGCTCGGGGGACAGCGGGGAGGTGGAGCGCCGCCATCCCGCTGTTCCCCGACCTGGTTTGGATTCCCCGACCTGGTTTTGGGGGGGAAAGAAATGAAAAAAAAAATTCCTTTATTTCCCCCCAAAAAAACTAGGTGCGTCCTATGGGCCCGGTGCGTCCTATGGAACGAAAAATACGGTACAGCTCCCAGAATTATTTGGGGGAAGAAACCATTACAGTGGTACCTCTGGTTACGTACTTAATTCGTTCCGGAGGTCCGTTCTTAACCTGAAATGTCTTAACCTGAAGCACCACTTTAGTTAATGGGGCCTCCTGCTGCCGCCGCACGATTTCTGTTCTCATCCTGAAGCAAAGTTCTTAACCCGAGGTACTATTTCTGGGTTAGCGGAGTCTGTAACCTGAAGCGTATGTAACCCGAGGCACCACCATACCGTTTATGGTGGTATCACAGTGCTTTAAATGTATGGTGTGAATGTGGCTCATGATGACTCAGTCTGATACAACCCAGTGTTTAAAATAGCGCCTGGGAATCTGGTCAGGACTTTCCCTTGCATTCTGGACAAAAATCCCTCTCCAGGCTGCTGTTTCTCCAGGGAAGGGAGCTGCTGGCAGCCTCCTCCCCCCCACTTCGGGGTACCCTGCCTAATTCCTCTCCTCCCTTCCCTGCCAGGCTGCAGTTAAAATGACAAAACATAAATTTGTGCCTTTAAATGCGTAATCCAGTTTGGCACGGAGGCACCCAAATGTTGCAAGACCTTTAGGCAGGCAGCGGAGAAATTCCCACCCCGTGGAAAGGCAGAGTTTCTTGCAAAGCTGCCTGCCTGAGATAAGCCGTTCCTCAAACAGGCAATAGAGGGGTTGTTATCCTATCATCTTATCTAGGTCAGGAAAAGCCTCGCTTTCCGTGGGTCACTGAGCCTTTTGAAAGCCAGGTGGTGGTAACATTTCACGGAGAAAGCTAATTTAGCGCTCTCTCTCTCTCTCTCTCTCTCTCTCTCTCCCTGTTTAGGAAGCTGATTGGATAATCTCACTTTCTTTGGAAAGGTTTTTTTAAACTCAGCTGGGTGACTCATATCATGTGATCCCTGCAAGTTTTAAACTTGCAAAGTGGTGCAACAACTGTAAGGGAAATTAAGGAGAGAACATTGACAGCTGACATGCCTTCCATGGATCTTGCGCCTAAACCAGAAGATTATATCTTGCAGGGTCCTGTTTTCAATCCAGTGAGTGATCATTTTTATTTCTGCCTGCCCTGATGAGTTGTAGATACTGTTGGTGGGAAATACCCTAATTTCATAATCAAGTATAATTCTAAGGAAGGGGAGGGAGGGAGGGAGAGAAGGAAGGAGAAATAGTCTGCCATGCTACCTTTCTAGGTTTTAGTGGACAGCCTGGAAATGTGATTTTTTTAAAAATAAAAAAAAGTTAACCAAACACCTGTTTGCTTCTGAGTAAACTGTGGGCGGCCCATGCAGCCAGCTGAGATTAAGGCTGCCAAATGTCTGGTTTAAAAAAAGAACCAGGATCTGCAGAAATTTACAAGCAGGACAAACTGCACTTGGCCACAGGTCAGAAAACTGTGTTGTTCATTATGTTACGTAAAGCTGATTTTAAATAAAGAACAGCTGAGGGGGCCAGCTCAAGAGGAGTGGCTTTTTAAGTGGTAGGCTTGCCATTCCATTTTGTTTTTCGACTAACCTTCCTCATGTGCTTCCAGCTGATGCTGAAACTCTTCTCCCCCCCCCCGCCCCCATCCATGCTGAAGCAATAAATTAATTGCATGACTGACTTGTCAGCCCAGAGAGCATCACCCCAGGCTCTGTGTTCTCCTGGCACCTAGAGAGGTCCAACTGCAGACATCCCCCACCAAGCCTGGTCTTCATTTGCAACCTCCCAGCTCTGCAAAGTGATATTGCTTGTGCCCTGCAGATGTTTTGGACTACAAATCCCATCAGCACCTGCATCATATGGCTCTGCCGGCTGGGTCTGATGGGAGTTGTAGTCTAAAACATCTGGTGAAAAGGTAAAGGACCCTTGACAATTAAGTTCAGTTGCAAACAACTCTGGGGCTGCAGTGCTCATCTCACTTTACTGGCCGAGGGAGCCGCTGTTTGTCCACAGACAGTTTTTCCGGGTCATGTGGCCAGCATGACTAAGCCGCTTCTGGCGAAACCAGAACAGCGCACGAAAACGCCATTTACCTTCCTGCCGGAGTGGTACCTATTTATCTACTTGCACTTTGACATGCTTTTGAACTGCTAGGTTGGTAGAAGGCAACAAAGCCGTCAAAGGCATCCCTTGGTCTCCTAATTGTTCTCCCTTTGCATTTGACTTGGGGCGGGGGAGGATTCCAGCGTCAAGAAACTCACCCATCTATTTCCTGACCTGGCAGAGGAGGGCAGCATTGGAACTCAGGATCTTGGTAGCCTTCAGGAGTGAATGGAGGACAAGCATTAGCTGGGATATGGTGTCTCGCTGCCATCTGACCAGCAGGCTCTGGATTCCAAAATCCACAACCCCATCGCGGTTGGTTCACTCTTGGGGCATTTCTGGAGCATGTGCAGAGTGCCGGCTGAACCAAGCACCTCTGTAGCATTGGGCAGGAAGGGCATCTCGTTTGCTCAGCCAAGCCTTTAATGCTTGACTCTGTGTGCGTCTGTGTCCATTTTTCAGATCGTTCCTTACATCACCTCCATCTTTGGCAGCTTGGCCCCTGGGAAAATGGTTTCCATCCAGGGAGCAACCCCAATGGAAGCGGAAAGGTAAACATAAAATAAAAATCACATTGTTTAAAGAGAGGAGGACTGAGAGCTTTTGTCTTTCCAGTGTGTTAATCTTTCCGGAGGAAGGAGAAAGGAAAAGGGGAGAGGAAGGAGGCTTTCCTGCTGAATCACGCCAAGGATAATGCCAAGGTTGCAGCTTCGATCCCCGTATTGGACAACTGCATATTCCTGCATTGCACAGGGTTGGACTAGATGATCCTTACAGTCCCTTTCAGCTATACAGTTTGATAATTCTATTATTCTGCTTCTGGCAGAAGTCATTTCCAAGAAACCACGTGGGGCACAAAAATGAGGGCAGTCCCCACCAGAACTGGTATTTGAAAGCAGACTGCCTCTGAACATGGAAGTTCTCTGTCCTCAGAGCCATGGATAAACTTCTATCGTCCTCGTTTTAAGTTAACGTCTGATCATTTTTAGTGCTCTGTTTAATTTGTGTTTTAATCTTGTGTGTGCTTATTTTGCACAGTATTTTCTGTTGTAAGTTGACTTCTTTTGGCATAAAGTGATGGGGGGAAATGAATGAATAGCAGTGAGCACCTCTTGCAGCAGTGAATTCTGTAAATTAGCTCTGTGAAGAAGTCCGTTCATTTTTCTGTCTAGTACCTGCTGCTACCCACAGTTTTGGCCATAAAGGTCTTAATCAGCACAGGTCATTCTGGATCCCTTAACCACCTTCTGTCCAAACCTCAGACTCCTCCAAATAAATCAGTTGGTAAACTCAAAACAGTATTTTGCCAGCTCCATATGAAATTTAAGAATAGTTGCAGGGTGCTAAACAACAGGTGCTAAAAACATATTTAACACAATTCCAGTACAGATGCAAACTGACTAAGAAAGATCTTGGAAGAGGAGAGTCTTCAGTAGGTTCTGCAAAGACAATTGATTATGTAATACAAGTCGATTTATTTGTAATAACCTTGACTCTGCTTTATGTTCTGTGATCTATATTTCACTGAATGAAACAGGTTTTTTTGTTTGATGTCCTCCATTTAAAAAATAATAATGAAAGGAATTCACTTCTTTAAATTATTCTTCCTGCTTTTCCCCCCACTCTTGATTCAGGTTTCAGGTTGACTTCCAGGCCGGCTCCAGCTTGGCACCGCGGGCTGATATTGGCCTCCACTTCAACCCCCGGTTCCGTTCACGTCCCTACACAATCTGCAACTCTCTAAGCAACGGCCTCTGGATGGAGGAGGTGAAATTCCCCCACCTGCCCTTGAAAAGTGGCGACTCCTTCCTACTGCTGTTTCTCTTTGAACAAGATCACGTGAAGGTGAGGAGGTTCACAGAAGAGACGCCTGGCTGCTGATCCAGGCAAAAGGCCCATCTAGTTCACAATCTTGTTTTCACAAACTAGAGTTTGTGTTTCTCCTCCTCCTCAGGTGAGCGTAAATGGACAGCACTATCTCCAATACATGTTCAGCTTGCCACTGGACCGAATGAACACGCTGAGAATATCTGGCGATGTCATCCTGAGAGCAATAGCCTTTTTCCCTAAAAATGTACGGCATTGTATTGAGCACTTTAAAAATCTCTCTTTAAAATATACATATTTGGGAGGTGGGGTATGAGGGAAACATCATCAGCTGAGGTTAATAATGAAAGTATTTCCTCAATCCAGACTCATATAAATTAATATAGGCAGTCCATATATCCAAATAGGTATCCAAATAGGACTGCCTAGAAAGAACAGGGAGATGATAGAATCTGAGAGTTGGAAGAGACCCAAGAGACCACTGAGGCATAGAGTGTTTATACTTCCACATATTTCATATTCTGTTAAGAGTCAGGGCAGTTCAGCCAATATGTATGCGACTTTTAATGCCTAAGAAGTTCATAAAATTAGGAACCAGAGTGGGGTTTTCCCCTCCCTCCCTGATATCAGAACTCAATTTTTTGTGAACTAAGGTGATTAGCAGTAGGTTCAAGAAGTATTTCTTGATGCAAATGATATAGATTTTTTTAAAAGAAAAAAATTAGAACTTTCCTGAGGAGAAAATTTAGAAGGAAAGTGAATGTGACAAAGGAAACAAACTACAGTGGTACCTCAGGTTAAGAACTTAATTCGTTCTGGAGGTCTGTTCTTAACCTGAAACTGTTCTTAACCTGAAGCACCACTTTAGCTAATGGGGCCTCCCACTGCCGCTGCACGATTTCTGTTCTCATCCTGAAGCAAAGTTCTTAACCCGAGGTAATATTTCTGGGTTAGCGGAGTCTGTAACCTGAAGCATATGTAACCCGAGGTACCACAGTACATCATGGGAGAGGCCTACTTCCCAAAGTGTTCATCCCACCTTTGACCTGTAGGTGGAGCTGTCACCCAACCTGATAGCCCTGTGGTGCCAATTGTGTCTCACTCACTGCCACAAGTTGTGGGGATGTGGCTTCTAGCTGGGACAGCTGTAAAAAGAATGGGAAAACTTGAGGACTAGGTGGCCTGCCACGTGGCTAGTAAATGGAACCACAGGCAGCGTATTTCTGATTTGTGCTGGCTGGGGAAAGTTAAACACTGGGAAAGGGGCTTTTGGTTCCTACAGGCGTTTGGTTGACCACTGTCAAAATAGGATGTTGGAGATCAACAACAGCCTCCCCCAACTGGACACCATCCAGATGTTTGGAACTAGAACATGGCTAGGGCTTAGGGGGAGTTGTAGTCCCAAATATGTAGAGAACCTTAGTTGGAGGAGGCTGCTGTATGCTATCTTTGGGGCAATAAATAAACTAGACCCACATCCCACTGAGGCTTCCCAGCCCCATTCCTGCAAAAAAAATAAAAATCCAGGTTTATGCAAAGCTTCAAACACTTGCATTTTGAATTATGCAAGGGGAGTGGTTTGCAGAAGATGCTAAGGGAAGCCATGGGGCTGGGAGAGTGCCCTGGGTATTCCCCACATTGGAAGCTCCTGGTGTCAGATTTACGACCCGTTGTTGATCTGTGCTGTGTCTTGTTGTGTCCTCTCTCTCTTCTTGTGTGCAGCCTTTTGATATCTACAGAACAGAATACCCTGTTGCCCCAGTAAGTATATATTTATTTATTGAATTTACATTCCTCTTTGCTCCCCACAAAGCCCACGGCGACAAGCAGAGGTAGTATTTTAAACAGTAATCTCCCTCTTGGATTACTGCAATGTGCTCTACGTGGGGCTACCTTTGAAGGTGACTCAGAAGCTACAACTAATCCAGAATGCGGCAGCTAGACTGGTGACTGGGAGTGGCCACCAAGACCATATAATACCAGTCCTGAAAGATCTACATTGGCTCCCAGTACGTTTCTGAACACAATTCAAAGTGTTAGCGCTGACCTTTAAAGCCCTAAACAGCCTCAGCCCAGTATACCTGAAGGAGCGTCTCCACCCCCATTGTTCAGCCCGGACACTGAGGTCCAGCTCCAAGGGCCTTCTGGCAGTTCCCTCCCTGCGAGAAGTGAGGTTACAGGAAACCAGGCAGAAGGCCTTCTTGGTAGTGGCTCCCGCCCTGTGGAATGCCCTCTCATCAGATGTCAAGGAAATAAACTATCTCACTTTTAGAAACAGGTAGGTAGCCATGTTGGTCTGACGTAGTTGAAACAAAATTAAAAAATTTCTTCCAGTAGCACCTTAGAGACCAAGTTAATTATTGGTATGAGCTTTCGTGTGCATGGGCAGCATGCAGTCTAATCAAGCAGTGCGTAAGTCTGTGTGTGAAATAAATAGTAAATAAACATTGGGGAAGCATCACAGAACAGCTCATAAAGGGGGAATGTGTGGGCGGTCCTGCGCAAACCCACTAATAATGCACTATTATGACATCTGTGACGTTGCAGAAGATATCCCCACCCCACTAAAAATAACATCTTCAATAGTCCCAGTCTCCCTCTCCCGCCTCCTGCCCAATTCCAGTCCCATTTTCAAGCCAGTGCATAGGAGTCTTATCCTGATTTCTCTCTCCCCCCCCCGCCCCCCGCTTTCTTTATTTCTTTCCACAGCATCTGTTCAAGAGCAGAGCCATTTTGGTGAGTCTAAATACACCCGTTGCCTTTATTTTCTCCAGTGGCTTGGTGGGGTAGCTTCTGCAGCAGCTAACTTGCTCCTTGCTCTTTCTCTCCCTTTTCAGGGTGTCCCCCTTTCCCATCTGCTCCCTGAGAGCCTCAGGCCGAGAGACACAATGACAGTGAGAGGCTTGGTGTGTCAGGACCCCAAAGAGTAAGTAGACCCCACCCACTACCTGCCCCCCTTTGCACTTGCTGCCCACTCTTTTGTGGGGCTTGGCAAATGGGGAGAAAAATAGATCCAAAACTCTGTTCTGTATGATGTAGAAATATAAGGAGCTGCTTTATAAGTCAGACCACTGGTCCATCTAGCTCTGTATTACTGTGTGTGATACAATTTACTACCCACTCTCCACCCTAAGGTGGAATTGTTTCCCTTCTTTCCTTTGCTTTTTCCTTACTTACTTGTTCTCCCACTTCTCTTCTCTTTTATTCTCTTTCCTCCCCCCCCCCTTCTCTTTCTTTTCTTTTCTTTTCTGTGGTGTCCTCCTGTGGAGTCATACCTATCTCATATACCCGTCTTGGTTATTACTGTTATTACTATTGGTTTTGTTTTAATGCACCTCTCTCCATTGGCTTGCTCTGTGTGTGTGTGTGTTGCATTTTGCATTTACAGTCATACCTTGGTTTTCAAACACCTTGGAAGTCGAATGTTTTGGTTCCTGAACAATCAAAAACTGGAAGTGATTGTTCCGGTTTTCAAAGGTTCTTTGGAACCCGAACGTCCTACACGACTTCTGCAGCTTCTGATTGGCTGCAGGAGCTTCCTACAGCCAATCAGAAGCTGCGCCTTGGTTTCCGAACATTTTGGAAGTTGAACGGACTTCCTGAATGGATTCCATTTGACTTCCGAGGTACCACTGTATTGCTAGTGTGGTTTCTCATGGACGGCATAAGGGTGTTTGAGTGTGTGGTCACATCTGACAAAAAGTGCTGTCTTCCTCCCATTTGCTTTCAACCTGTTCTTGTTGGGGCAGCCCCTCCTCCCCCCTCGCAAAAAAGCAATGACAAGACAGCACTAAGATGTCTGAACTACATGACAATGACAAAGGTGGTTGTCTGAGCTTTATTTAATTAAGAAAACAGATAAAAAATGGAACAAATGCTTGAGTCCTAGAACTTTGGTTCCACCTTGGAGACCATCCCAAGGAATCCAGAACTCTTCAAGAGTCCCGAGATAAATTTGGATGCAGAGGACGACAGCTTTGGAAGGCCCCCTTCCCTTGCAGCCTGTTTCCCAAATTACCTTTATCAACAGATTCAGCCTTGGTGACTCTTCCAGGTTCTGCATCAGCTTGAAGAAAGACCCTTCCCACGTCTCCTTCAGCTTCCGGGTTTGCTTCACGGACCAGACGGTGTCATGGCGCTCGTTTTCAGACAGAGGCCAGGAGTCTGGTGGGACAGTGGCTGAGGGCTTCCCCTTCCACCCCCAGCGATACTTTGAGGTAAGAAGAGACGTTGACCGTCTTAAGTTCCAGTTTCCCAGGAAACCTCAGACAGGCCTGGTTCACATGATATACTGAGAGATATACTCAAGGGGGCAGTGGTGGCATCATGATTAGAGTCGTGGTTAGGCTAGGAAATGGGGGACCAGAGTACTATTCCCCACTCGGCCACAAAGCTCACTGGATGTGACCTTGAGGGCCAGTCACTCCCTCTCAGCCTGGCCTGCCTCACAGGGTTGTGGTGTGTTGAGCATAACATGGGAGTGGGGGGTGGGGGGAGAACCATATAGGCAAACCTTGAGCTCCTTGCAGGGAAGGTGAGATATAAATGTAATGAAGTAAATAATAAAATAAGCCAGGGATTACCAATGTGGCCCTGGTGGGTGTGTTGGCACCCTTTCTCTGGTGCTTACAGAGCCCCCACCCTCACGGCCTTCTTTGCCATGAGGGGGGCGAGGATAATTGTCTTTTTCATCCTTGAAATATACATATATTCTAGTACACCTTAAAATAGCAAGTTCATTCACCACCAGCCCTCCCTTTTGCCCCTCCTCACTCCCTCTGCAAGGGTTGCCAAGTCAGGTGCATGCAGGGAAGGAGCCGAGAAGTTTATGAGCTACATTGCTAGAGAGTTTTATTTCTAGTTACGCAGACAGAAAAGAAACATGCATGCTCTCTCTGTGAAAGCAGAGAGCAACTGAAACAAAGGAACAGGAAACCAGTAACATCACATCCGTCTCCTGTCTTCCATGAGACTTCCAATAGTCTGGAATGTCTCTGGAATGCAAAACAGAGTCTTGTGACTCCAAGAGCATTGCACAGTGGCATAAACAGAAACCAACATCCCAGACCCTGAGATTTCAGGGCCCAAACCTGAGATCTAGGGACAGCCCCTGGTGAAGTCATGGGGGGGTGCTCTGCTGATTCGTCCTCTGTGCTCCTTCCCACCCCTGAGCCCTGGAGATGGAAGTTAACTGGGAGAGGGGAGGAGGGCAGACCTTCCCCCTCCCCAAGTGTCTATGCTATAGTTTTCTCTGCATGCATAAACCCTTATTTATTAACATGATTGCCCCTTAGGCCTGTCTGAATAGGAATCACAGAATTGTATAGAGTTGGAAAGGGACCCCTTGGGTCATCTAGTCCAACCCCCTGCAATGCAGGACAAACTGTCCCTGGGTAGGCTCAAACCACAAACCTTCTGCTTAACTGCCAGGTGCACTGACCCATTGCACCACAGGAGAGAAAGGTCTTAGCCTGACTATGGGAGGGAATCCCGGAATCTGGGAGCAGCCACAGAAAAGGCTCATTCTCAGGTCCCCACTAACCATGACTCTGATGTTGGTGGGACTGAGAGGATGTGCTCAACCAAGGATGTTAGCACTTGTTGGGGAGGTACAGCCTTTCAGGCTGCCTGGACTCCAAACAAAAACATGTGGACACATGAGAGCACCCACCCTATAATAATGCTTGGGAGAAAAGTTGGACTTTGTGGCACCAGCCTCCTGGAATGCCCTTCCTTAGATGTGACACAACACTAAGAGCCCCTGCTCAAGTTGCAGTATGCTTTGCCCCGGGGACAGAACGTAAGAAGAGATTGTTGCATTAGGCCAATGGGGTTGGATAAGGTTGACTTATTAGAGCGTTTTCTTCTGTAGAGAAAATGTCCTTTCACTCACTCATAGGGTATTGCGAGTCGTATAGGGATGTGCCTTTCCTTTTTGATTTTGGTGGCTCTTGTTTATGATGGTCAAGCCAGACCTTTTGAGGTCAGTTTTCCTTTTTAGGCGCTCAACCACTGCCACGATGTCCTTTCGTCTATCAGGTTAAAATGAGCAGATAACAGCAAAGGTTGCTAGGTCCATAGTAGGGGCAATCAGAATAAGGGCCGCTAACTGACTGCTGATTCAGGACTTTAAATTGTGCTCTTATATCAAATATCCTTTTCTGTGTATACTGTAATGTTTTACTGTTGCTATGGCCATTGGCTAATGCGAATAAAGTTTTATCTATCTATTCGGCCAATGGCCAATCTCGTCCAGCATCCTCTTCCGACAGGTGGCCCCAGCCAACCATTTGTGGTCCTTGGACACGCCTTCCTCACTAATGCCTTTTTCTCCCCTAGCTGCTCTTCCTCTGCCAAGAAGACCACCTGCAGCTGGCCTTGAATGGGACCCCCCTTGGCCCTCAGTGCATCCCTCACCCCGCCACTGACGCCATCAGGGAGCTGGCTGTGGAGGGAGACGTTGTGCTTTACAGCACCCAGGTTCGGCCTTCTCTTCCGAATTGCAGTGCAGCTGCTTTGAAGATCCAAAGATAAGAACTGACAAAGACAAGCAAACCCATGGACCGTTCCTGGCATGGATTGCTTCAGAAGAAGCACATGTCTGAATGCTCCGCATGCATAAAAGCTCCCCCACCCAGCCTATAGCATCGCAGAGATGCTGAGTCTCCATTCCATCTCCCTTCTGCTAGCTTTCCATGGGCGGGGAGTTTTTGGTGTCGGGGGAGCCATTTCTTCTCACGGCCTTCTCACACAGACCCACCCACTCACTCGCCACCTGCCTTATGAAGTAGCAGGAAGACCATATTTTCTCTTTCTGCCCTGAATGTTGGGTTTCCTTGGAGGAACTGCAGGACTTGAAGCTGTTGCTCTCCCATTCAGGAGAAAATATATGCTGTGACCATACATCACCCTGCTGTTTTAAATCTCTATAAGCATTAATAAAAGCACATAGTGTATACCATTATTATTTTTTATGCCATCCTGGCCTTCAAAGAAACTTAGGAGCAACAGGAATTAAAGAATTACAGAGCTAGAAGGGATACCAAGGGTCATCTAGTCTGACCCCTGCAATGCAGGAATCTCAAAACACGGTACCCCCCCATCCAATTTGAAACCATACGAGACCCTGTACCAGGCTATTAGTATGTATTTCATTAAATTTATACACAGGCTGATAGTTGTTGCTTTTCAAACAAACCCTCAAAACAGTTTACAAATATAGAAAACCATAAAATTATCAGTAAGAAAAATCAACAATAATTTAAGACTTTCTAAAACCAGCAATAGACTAAAAACAGATCAAAACTCACTTCAACTTTCTAAACATCTGGATAGGGTTGTGTTCGTAACACTAGAAGTCATGGACATCGGATGTCTATGCTGAAGGTTGGAAGATTCAGGACAGATAAATGAAAATTCTTCACTCAGTGCATTGTTAAACTGTGGAACTCCCTCCCACAGGAGACAGCGACAGCCACCAACTTGGATGGCTTTAAAAGAGGACTGGGCAAATTCATGGAGAGGACATTCAAGTTTAGTGTTGATTTTAATTATTTTTGAATGTTTTAAGTACTGTAGTTGTTTTCATGGATAATTTCTGTTGTTGCATTATTTTTGTAAACCACATTGAGATTTTTTTGGGGGGTGTCACAGTCAAATGGTATTTACATTTTATTACCGGTAAATAAATAAAGTTATTGGGCCATTTCCTCTGATATGAAGGAAGTCTGGGTGGCCTAGTTGAGAGAGAAAGAGAATTGGGGGGTTACTTGTCAGATTCAGTTAGCAGCAGGGGGTAGCATCAGGCGCTGTTGTTTCTCCTGATTTTAAGACGTTTATCTGTAAAAGAACAGCCACCATGTGAGAACAAACACGGAAATTTGATAACTGGTTAATAACAGTTTCTAATCTGATCTGGCCAGTTGCGAAAGGTCAGGTTGGAAACAAGAGCTTCCTTGACTCTGGGCGATTGTGGCATTGGGAGGTGGAGATGGGTGTCACCTGATTTTTATTTGATGCACAGCTTCTGCGACAGGCGAACAATGCATCCATTACAAGTTCTCTTCCTGAATTATGCACTCTGGTAGTCAGGGGGCAACGACAACACTTTGAGGTTGCTTCCGCACGACTTAAGAAACTGAATTGTGGGGAAGCTGTGTTTACCTGTGCTCAAATTCTCTCCGTGACAACGGGAATGGTGATTTCACAGGTCTGATATTGCCTTTTGGAAAGAGAGGACTATAGTGTTTGGCCATACTTGTAATGATTTACAGACATGCTCTGTGGAGGTTCAATTAGAACTGTCCCAGAATCCAATGCTCCTGCATGTGATGTCCAGGTAAGATGCTGGTAGCTTTTTCTAGGGTCCTAAAACTCAGAATTGCAGAGTTGGAAGGGAGAAATTGCTCAGCCCTCACCAGTGTACTGTATTCAGTGCTATTCTTCTAGAAAAAAGAGGTGCCGGAACTCACCATGAACACCTCCCTTGTTCTCTCTGAATAGCAATGGCACCCACCTGAGAGGTGCTGGGACTGAGTTCCAGTGAGTTCCTGCTGGGGGAAAAGGCCCTGAGTGGATTCTTCCTTTGACACAGAGACTCAGCATCACCAGCAAGGAGCAAGAAGAATCACTGCTAGCTCAGGCCTCATCAGAGTATATGCAAAGTTAGGAATTATTATTATTATTATTATTATTATTATTATTATTATTATTTATTAATTTGCCCTATTGTCATCACTTCAAGGGACTCGGGTGGCGCTGTGGGTTAAACCACAGAGCCTAGGGCTTGCCGATCAGAAGGTCGGCAGTTCGAATCCCCACGATGGAGTGAGCTCCCGTTGCTCAGTCCCTGCTCGTGCCAACCTAGCAGTTCAAAAGCACGTCAAAGTGCAAGTAGATAAATAGGTACCGCTCCAGCGGGAAGGTAAACGGCGTTTCCGTGCGCTGCTCTGGTTCACCAGAAGTGGCTTAGTCATGCTGGCCACATGACCCGGAAGCTGTACGCCGGCTCCCTCAGCCAGTAAAGCGAGATGAGCGCCGCAACCCCAGAGTCGGCCACAACTGGACCTAATGGTCAGGGGGTCCCTTTACCTTTACATCACTTCACACTTACATTGAACCACATCTGGCATTTAATACCCAGTTAAGAGAGAACCTTTTGGAGTTTGTGCTCAGGTCTGCTTGCAGGATTCCTACAGGCATCTGGTCAGCTACTGTGAGACCAGGATGCCGGACTAGATGGGCCATGGGCCTGATCCAGGATGCTCACCTTATGTTCTTATGAGTTCCTTTCATTTTTACTGTCCACAAATGTAGCCACCACACTTGCTCACTTGCTGAATCAACAAATGCCCTGGACAAATATTCCCAGAGTGGTGTAACAGTCAATCCCTCTTTCCAGGGAATTCTGGGAATTGTAGCTCTGTGAAGGAAAGAGGGGAACTCCTAACAATTCTCAGCACCCTTAACATACTACAGTTCCCAGGATTTTGGGGGGCGGAGGGGAACCATGACAGTTTAAAGTATTTTTGTGCTGCTTTAAATGCACAGTGCTGATGGGGTCTCATCACCTAAGCATATCAAGTCAAAATAATTGCTGGGGAAACTCTAAAACAGGGACATGTTTACTTCTGATACCCAAGACATATGTTGTGCACTTTACTTCATGACAGCAGCCAGCACAGCACAAGTCAAGCCATCAATGGGAGTTCTGTACACAGTCCATTTACACACCTGGATCACTCGGGATTGATGTGCTTCCAGTCGCAGCCAAGAATGTGTCTCCCTGCGTGCAAAGGACACGCTTCATTTACTCGATTCAAAGAAACACTGTTGTTCCGGCGTGTTTATAAAAGTTCGCTTTGGCGGGTTGAATTTTGTCAGCATAAAAGCCTGCTGTAAGGACGGCTCCGGGTTTAAATTTCAATTCTGTAATGCCTGCAGAGTTACTGGGGACAGACGTTACTTTCGCCCTGTCACCACAGCCTTGGGAAGGGTCACGTTGCTTGCCCATGGAGCACTTGGAAGAACGCAAGACGAGCCAGCAGGATCAGGCCCATGGCCTATCTAGTCCAGCATCCCGTTCTCACAGTGGCCAATCAAATGCCTGTGGGAAACCTGTGAGCAGGACACAAGAGCCCTCTCTCTCCTGTGATTTCCAGTAGCTGGTATTCAGAAGCGTGGCTCCCTCCAAATTTGGAGGAGGAGCTTACCACTGTGTCTGGGCCTTTGACAGCCCTCTCCTCCATGAATTTGTCCAATCCTCTTTTAAAGCCGTCCAAGTTGGTGGCCATCACTGCCTCCTGTGGGAGGGAGTTTTATTGTTTAACTAAGTGCTACCTGAAAAAGTCCTGATTATTCTTCCAACATTCAGCTTCACTGATTGTCCCCGACTTCCAGAGTTATGAGAGGTGGGGGATGTTTGTAAATCTATCAGCTTTCATTGTGCGATGCATAATTTTATAAACTTCAATCATGTCACCTCTTACTTGTCTTTTCTATAAATTAAAAAATACCAATTGCTGCAACCTTTCCTCATAGGGGAGTCTCTTCAGCCCCCTTTCCCAATTTTCTGTAAATACATATTGTCTTAATATCGACTGATGTTTCACTGGTGTACGACACCCAGATATTGTATGATATGGCAGTATTGACATAGTTTTATAAATAAATAAAGTAAGCAAATACTGCCATCCACCCCTGGTGGCCAGCCATGCTGGTGTGGGAGGAAATTACTTTGTTTGGTTGAAAAGGAAAAGGAAAAAAGACCTTTACTATAAGCGTGGAATATATTTTCTTCTAAAAAGTACTACTAGCCATAAGAGCTATGTTCTGCTAATGCTTATGTTAGGTTCCAACTGTTGTTGGACTACAGCTCCCATCATCCCTGACTGTTGGTCCTGCTAGCTAGGGATGATGGGAGTTGTAGTCCAACAGCAGCCAGGGACCCAAGTTTGAGAAAATACAGTTGCTGTGCTGTTCCCCAACTGCCAAGAAAGTATCACAATGGTTTGCACAAAGAGAAAGCCCAATCTGTTCTTGTTAAGAGGAGACGGGGCCAGTCCTCCCAAGAGGCAGACTGAAGCAGCTGACATGGGTGGCAGATTCCCACAGAGTGGGGCCCCCACAGGTGCCATGCCTGCCCCCACAATCCTGCTAAGCCAGGTTTGGCAGTGGGGTGATAGGGGGTTGCCATCTTCCCATTTCACCACCTAAGGTCAAACGGGAAGGTCCCACCCTGTGTGCCCTCCCATTGCCACCCCTCATTTACTAGGATTTTGGGGAGCTCGAGCGCAAGATCTCATTGGGCTCCCATGAGATTTTGTGGGGCTCTTATGAGATCTCGCCAGAACTTGGAATTCACCATGGCTGCTTCTCCTTGCTTCTCTAGCAGTGATGGAATAGGGACATCTCTTGGATTCCCACCACCTGAGGTGATTGCCTCAGTCTGCCTTATGGACCAGCCAGCTGAGGCTGCCCCTGAGAGGAGAGCATGCAAATTTGCAAGCGTTTTTTTTATTATTGAAGGAAATCTAAGACACCTGGCCAACCTGACAAATGCACTCAGGCCACCTTCTGTGATAAGAGTATTTCAGTCACATGAATGGACTTTCCCTGGCAACATCTTTGCATTCTGATGAGGTTGTGCCAGAAAAGACAAAGACACACACACACACTGCCCATAGTTCCCTTCTCAGGATGGGCTGAGTTTCTGGCATCTGAGCAACCCATTTAAAAAAACAAAAAACTAAATACGTGGCAACCATTGCACCATCTTACCCTTTCAGCCTGAAACAGAAAACAAAATGGCGCCCTGGCAGTGGAGGTGGCGTGGCCTTTGTCTCCATTTCCCATTGAAGCGCTCTTTCTCCAGGGCGGGGCTTTGCTCCTTATATCTGTGCCTGGCATAACAACCAGACACAGTCTGGATCCCAGCTGTTCCAAAGACCATGTCTGTCTCCTGGGTGTGTTTCCTTTTGCCACTGGCTTTTGTGCTGGCCTGGGGAGAACCACCCCAAGGGGAAGAGCAACAGTTTAGACGTCCACCACCCCCTCCAAGCCGCGAACAAATTGCAGCAGCCCTGCAGGCAAGCCATGGCATTTGGGCAAGGCAACGCAAGGCAATGCAAGACCAGGCTGTCGAAGCTCACAAAATGTTCGTGGAGCACTTGAACAAGAAGCACAACAGCAAGTACCAGAAAGCGCCAGGAGAGGTGACCCACATTATGGTGGAGGTAAGACTGGAAGTGATGCCAGACAGCATTTGTGGTGTGTTGGTTAGAGCAGGGTTTCCCAAACTTGGGTCTCCAGCTGTTTTGGGACTACAACTCCCATCATCCCTTGCTAGCAGAACCAGTGGTCAGGGATGATGGGAACAGCTGGAGACCCAAGTTTGGGAACCCCTGGGTTAGAGTGTTGGACTGGGACCTGGGAGACCAGGGTTCAAACCACCACTCGACCATGAAACTCACTGAGTGTGACCTTGTGTAGACGCTGCCCCTCAAACTTACCTGCCTCAGAGGGTCACTGTGGGTATAAAACAGGGAGGAGAATGTACGTCACCTAGAGCATCTAGAGAAAAAGCACCTAGAGAAAAAGATGGGATAAATAATAATGCTGGCTAACCCTGGGTCACCAGGGCAAGATGAGCAGAGCTGTAATCATACTTTTTCCTGCACCCCAAAATCCAAATCTGAATCCCATCACTCCCATGGTGTCGTCCCCTGCCCCCTATGGAGTATATTCATAAATATCCCATCATTCAGAGACTCCCTAGTCTTTTCTATCTCCTCCGGTACAGCTGTGGGCAGCCAGGCCATATTCACACCATACATTGAAAGCGCTATGATGCCACTTCAAACCATCATGGCTACCCTCAAAGAATTCTGGGAGGTGTAGTGTGTTCTGAGTGCTGAGAGTCCTTGGTGTAGCATGGGTTGCCAGCACCCGGGGCAAGGCAAATGTAGCACACACACACCCCGCAGTGGACTGGGCAGGTGGGATGGGGGGACATGCAGATGAAGGAGCACGTGGGGGGGTGAACAGAGCCCACCTCCCACAGGCTTCTTGCCCGCTGCCTCCATCCACCTGCCCACTAGAGCAACCTGCCTGCCACCACGCCACACCACAGCGGCCAAGGAGGTATAATTCCCAGATTAGCTTGACAACCAATCCCTCTTTGCAGGGAACTCTGGGAATTGTAGCTGTGTGAGGGGAATAGGGGAATGCCTAACAACTCTCAGCACCCTTAACAAATTACAGCTCCTGTAATTTTTTTGGGAAAAGCCACAACTGTGCCCTATACCCAGGCTTGAACCTGTGGCCCTGAGACTAAGAGCCGCATGCTCTACTGACTGAGCTAACCAGCTCTATTAAATGGTTCAAACTGCAGGCATTTTTACTCAACTACCCAACTGTGCCAACTTCTGTAGCTTCTTCCCACCTTTACACCCAGGAAAATTTGCACGAAAAAAAAAACCTTATTAAGACGATGCAGAACACACAGACGCAGCCTTGGTTAGGATGGAAGGCATAGGAGTGAGGCCACTTAAGAATTTACTTGATTTCTCCCTCCAGAACACGATGGGACGCATTTACCACATGAATTCAGTGCTGGTGAAGGCCCAATGTGGCAAGGACCAGGCAGAGGGGGACGCTGAGATCTGCGAAATCCCACTCGATGCCAAGGTGAGGAAGAGGCCTCTTATTACAAGGTTTTAAAATGGGTCTGATGAAGATAAGGGACTGGGTCGCGGGGCTGTAGCTGCCTTTTACAGGGCCTTCTCGGTGGCTGCTCCCAGACTTTAGAACTCCCTCCCTAGAGAAGCCAGACTGTCTCCCTCTTTGTTGTTCTTCCGCTGGCAGGCGAAGACTGTTTTGTTCCGACAAGCCTTTGTTTGTTTGTTTGTTTGTTTGAAAAGGAAAAGGCCTTTAATAGTGCTGTGCTGTTTTTCGTGTCTGTATTTTAACAAATTTGTTTTTAATATTGTTTTAATTCTGTTAGAGTTTAATTACCGGTACTTTGTAACAGCTACCTTCAACAACAACAGCAGATGCCGGTATATGGCATAGTTGAACTGGGAAGACCTTGGGAGTCGCTCACTAGCAGCCCTGTGAGGTTGGCTTGTTGCCACCGCCTTTAGGCCAGATCCACACACTGCTGGTCTGAGGCCAACACTTCTGATTCATTACTGGTGGGAAGCTCCTTCACACTCCGAAATGTGCTGTGTGTTTGTAAGCACACATGTCTCTGCTACAATGGGATGGGGGGGGGGGGTCACACACACACACACACACACACACACACACATTTTTTTGACCCAAGGGCCACACTTCCTAGTGGGCAACCTTCCAGGGGCTGCATTCCAGTGTCGGACAGGGCAGGGAGCAAATGTAGTCAGAAGGCTGCATTTCAACCATGCAAATGTCATGGCGTGTCAACACAAGTCTTACTCAGAATAGGCCCACTGAGGTTAAGGGACATGACTATGGCAAACTTGGGTCCATTCATATGAATGGGTCCTACTCTGAGTAGGACTTACTGAGCTCTGTTCAACGGCACAGTAAATGGTGGGTGGGTGGGTTCCTCTCCTCCGCTGGAGGTACTAGTAAACTCTGTAGTTCAAGGATGGGAAACTGGTGGCCCTCCAGAAGTTGGAGTCCACAAATATATGGAGGGTCACCAGGTTGGTGAAGGCTGGACTAGAAGATCTCTCAGGTTCCTCCCAGTGCTCTGATCCTGCCATAGTGGTGCTCCACAGAGTTAGCAAAGGCCCATTCACACCATACATGCAAAGCACTATGGTACCACTTTAAACAGTCATGGCTCCACCCAAAGCATTCTGGGAGTTCTGGGAATTCCACCTCACAGAGCTACAATTCCCAGAGCTACCAGGGAAGAGGTATTGGATCGTGAAACCACTCTGGGAATTGCAGCTGTGATGGTGAGTAGGGGAGTCGCCTAATAAACTCTCAGCAGCACCCTTAAACTACAGTTCCCAGGATTCTTTTTTGGGGGGGAGGAACCATGACTGTTTAAAGTGGTATTGTAGCGCTTTAAACGCACGGTGTCAACGGCTCCTGTGCTGTATGAAGCTGTGTGGTGTAGTGGTTAAGAGTGGTAGTCTCATAATCTGGGGAACCGGGTTCGCTTCCCCGCTCCTCCACATGCAGCTACTGGGTGGCCTTGGGCCAGTTACACGTCTTTGAAGTCTCTCAGCCCCACTCACCTCACAGAGTGTTTGTTGTGGGGGAGGAAGAGAAAGGAGAATGTTAGCCGCTTTGAGACTCCTTAAAGGGAGTGAAAGGCGGGATATCAAATCCAAACTCTTCTGTATTGGCTGCCTATTCTGATTGGCTGCCTGTACTCCGGAGGTTCTAGCAGCAGTGGTAAGACTTTGGGCTCTCAAATTTCACTGGCGCCTTGTGCAACGCTAAAATTCTGCGCCCCCCCCCGCCCAAACTCTTGTGCTGCTTTCTACAGCATGGTTGTGTTGCACCTGCAGCATGGAAGAACCAGTCACTCTACCTTAAAACCACCTCTGCTGGCAAGGTTCTTAACCCGATCTGGAGATGCGCCATGGAACATGCCAAGAAGTTTGCAATCATGCTAATGCAATTAAATTTTCCCCTTCCTTTCATGCTTGCAGAAATGGGAGTGCAAGGGTGAAGTCGTCCAGCTTTACGGCATCGACATACCTTACATCCACGATGAGGACTGCACAGAGTACCACGGCCCCGCAGTCCTCCTGAAGTCCTCTAGTGCCACCCCAAGTGAGGAAGAGGAAGGCACTCCCTATATTTGATGAGCAACCTGGGAAGAAGGAATCAGATCTCTCTCTCTCTCTTTTTCTTTTTGTCCAGGGCTCTGTAATTAAGCAGATCTAGATCAGCCTTTACCAAACAGGTGGCCCTCCCAGATGCTTTGGACTACAACTCCCATCAACCAGCCCTTGCCAGCACAGCTGATGGGAATTGTAGTCCGAAATTTCTGGAGGGCCCCAGGTTGGAGAAGGCTGCTTACTGACCCTCACATGTCCACATTACAGATTTAAACCAGTCTTGCTTCCCCACCAAGGAATTGTGGTGTTCCGGGAATTCACAAAACAACCATTTCCAGGGATCTACCAGGAAATCCCTGGCAGATACTGCTTTCAGCAGAAGGCAGAAGCACCCACAAGTTATACCTTTTCACCTGTAAACACCAGTCTCAAAAAAACCCAAAAAAACCTTTACTTTATTTCTTTGGTTTTGAACCTGCTTAATGTAGAAAATAAAGCTTAGCTCAACTTGCAACCAAAATTTGGGCTGATTATTATTTATTTGCTTCATAAAATGTATATAGTTTGGTTGTTGTTTCAACTCTCCAAAAAAGGTATAATTTTAAAAAATCGGTAAAAACAGTTTTTAAAAAATTAAAATCGGTAATGAATGAAGAACATTCACTAACCTTCCACATATCTGGATAGGCTTGCCAAAACAAAACGAAATCTTACTCAAGCCCCTTTGTTCTCTTTGCACAGCCCTCCTTTGCTGGCTTTCTCTCCCAAGCTTTTCCTTAGCCTCCAGAGATCCACCTTGATCTACCCACTTGGAGGCCAGCCACCTTTTTAAAAAGCCTTTTTCCACCTGCTTCATATGGACATCACTGGCTCCTCCTATCAGCTACACAAGTTAACCCTTATCACCCGCCAATGGGCAGGCAAGATCGATACACACCAGACAAACTAGATATGCATTCCCATAGTCGACTTGAAGTATGTTCCATGTGTGTGTGCGGTTGTGCTTAAAGCCGAAACGGCATATATTCAACCGCCAAACCATGTCTGCACAACCATCCCTAGCTTTCCAAAGCTGGTGCACCAGGTGTGTCTTGCTTACTGGACTCTGGAAGACTTTTGCGTGGGCTCTGGGTAGCTCTCACAAGATCTCACAGTAGCTTCCCAGAGCCCGGTAAGCCAGTCTGAGAGCTTTTAAGCTCTCCACCGTGCATGTGTTTTAATTGGTGCAATTTCAGCCTGCCAGCCACCAAGGGTGTAAAGCTGCAATTAAATGTATGCAAGTTGTGAGTTGACTGTATAATGCTCAACCGTCCGCAAAAACAAGGCCCAGTCCCTTCGCAAGAAACATGCCTCTTCTTAGGAGGTGCCCAGGCCAGATGCCTGGGGTGTGACTCGGATGTGAGTTATTGGGACCCAGAGCTGCAATGCTGAATGGAGCTCAGCACTGGCAGTAGGTGAGGGTTCCCTGACCTGTTCTCAGTCCACACAGGTATGAAAATTTGGCTCTTACAGAGACACAGCCTACCTTTCATCCTTTCAGTGGTATAGCATCTGCTTTTACATGCAAAGGTCCAGGTTCAATCCTGGGCATCTCCAGGAAGGACTGGGGGGAAACTCACTGTCTGGAACCCTGAGAGCTGCTGCCAGTCAGTGTAGACAATACTGAGCTAATGAACCAAAGGTCTCACTAAGCACAAGAAAATTCCTATCTTCCTACATTGTCCTGTAGTGGAGACTGACCGTTTTCAAGAGGGGCTGAGAATGGGTAGGGGGGAAGTTAGAGGGCGCTGTTAATATGGAAAAGAGACAGATTCCATGGCCCTTCAGGCAATATTAAAAGTCCAGCACCTCACTCCAGAAGGAGCTTGTCCATCTGAAGGTCTTTTAAAAATATATTTTATTGGTTTTTTTGTGAGAAAACAATAGAAACAGGCAGGTTCTCCCTCACAGCACCACAGAAGAACAAGCCGTTGGAAAGCTATTGAGGTTATCCCAAGTAGGAGAAATTACTGAGTCCAAATGACTACAGAAGTCACTTCAGATAGTGTTCTGCAGTTTCACGAAGGCAGACGAAAGGTGAGGATCTTGGGGACACTCCTGAACGTACTCCACAAGTCGACTCCAGGTAGCAAGGAAGTCAAAAGACCTTTCCTTTCCTTTGGCCAATTCTATCTCAAATGTCAATTTTTCCACCTTGGAAATGCAAACGTCTGCAGAGCCATTGCTCAAAAAGTTAAGCTGCTGGCCACCTTCCAGGTTCTGGCAATTCTGCAATTTCTAGTCAAGCAGCCACGTAACGTGAAGGAGTCCATTAGAAGTTAACAGGTGGTTCTTCGGAAAGGTTTGCTGTCCGGGCACAATAAGGGAGAGAGACCCCCCCTCTTCTATGAAGCTCATGGGAAAGAGAAGGCAAAAGTGGGGTGCCCCGGAGCTGCTCCCTTAAGAGCAGCAGAGATGATAATGGTGGCGATACCCCCACTTCACGAAGGCCCACGTGGTCCATCCCCAATGATAGGCGCTGTCTCGTCGTCGTTCCACGTGAGGCCGCTGCTCTGAGGGGGCTGGAATGGGAATTTGCCGACACTCTCCAAGTACAGCAGCAACGCCGTCAAACACCAGAAGAAGAAGTTCACCCAGGCAGCCGCCTAAAGTCAGGAAAGGAGAAGAATGGGCAAAGTCAGAATGAAAACCAGCTTCGTGCAACCGGGTGCCCTCTAGATGTTTCGGATTTCGACGGCTGTATTGAGCCGTGGGCTGTATAGACAGGAGTTGCATTCCAAAACGTTGGGAGGGCACCAGGTTGGGAAAGGCAGCTGTAAATTTTTAATTTCTTCTAGTTCACCACTGTAGGAAAAAGCTATCAGTAAAAACGGTTAAAAACATTAATAAGCTAAAAACAGATTAAGACACACACCAGCATTCTAGATCTCTGGGTAGGCTTGTCTAAACCAAAATGTTTTTAGCAGGTGCAGAAAAGGATACAGTGAAGGCGCCTGCCTGCTGTCAAGTGGCAAGGAGTTCCAAAGTGTAGGTGCCACCACACTAAAAGATAAGATGCAGGATAAGTATTGTGTGGCATCTACAACAGTACATGAAGTAAACACATGTGCAAGAATTTGGATTACGCTGCCAGAACATGGACAAATATTAAGTGCAGTTAAGACTAGATTTCTGTATGTGGCGAACATTTTTACCTGGGGGTGTGACTGAGATAAGACCCCTTTGCCAAGGAGTAGTTTAGGAACAGCGACAAACAGCTTTGATTCAATAGTCTGCCATTTAAGGACCACTCACCTCTGCAGTGTAGAGGTTGTCATAGAACCTTGCGGCACGATAGGGCTGGACCCAAGGGCGGTGCTGAGCTTCTTGACAACTGCAAGGCGGGAAATGAGGAGAAACAAGCCAGGGCAGTTAACTCACTGTAGTCGAAAGGTGTCACTCAAGTAAAAAACAGGTGCCCAGGAAACTGTTGAGGACCCAGTCAGCTTAATGGTCCATCTACCTCAGTGTGGTCTACACTGTCTGGCAGCAGCCCTCCAGGGTTCCAGGCAGGGGGCATTGCCAGTCTTACCTGGAGATGTTGCCAGGGATTCAACATGGGTTCCCCACAAAATAGAACAAGGTTCTATTTTTGTGTGTGCCATATATGTATATATAATTTTTATATCTGAAGTATTCTATAATAACATGAATACAATGCATTACTTACCTATGCATATTTATCCATATAATCTAGAATAACAATGGGAACATCTATCTAAAAGCATAGAAATATGATGCAAACTCCCTGTATCTACTACTATACTATATTCATATAATAGTAATATACAGCAAACGATCTCATAGACACACACATTATTTATATAATACTAAGGGACGCGGGTGGTGCTGTGGGTTAAACCACAGAGCCTAGGACTTGCCGATCAGAAGGTCGGCGGTTCGAATCCCCGCAACGGGGTGAGCTCCCATTGCTCAGTCCCTGCTCCTGCCAACCTAGCAGTTCGAAAGCATGTCAAAGTGCAAGTAGATAAATAGGTACCGCTCCGGCGGGAAGGTAAACGGCGTTTCCATGCGCTGCTCTGGTTCGCCAGAAGTGGCTTAGTCATGCTGGCCACATGACCCAGAAGCTATACGCCGGCTTCCTCGGCCAATAAAGCAAGATGAGCGCCGCAACCCCAGAGTCGGTTATGACTGGACCTAATGGTCAGGGGTCCCTTTACCCTTAAGGCAGTAAATAATATCTCATATGTGTGCGTGTTACACATTTAAACAGGAACCTGTTTTCTGAACTTGGTCCCTCTAGCTCAGTATTGTCTACACAGATCGGCAGAGGCTCTCCAGAGTTTCAGACTGGAATCTCTCCTGCTCCTACCGGGTGACCCCAGGGATTGAATGTGGCACCTTCTGCATTCAAAGCAGATGTTCTACCACTGAGCTACAGCCTGTTATGCAAATTACCCCCCACCCAGCATCCTGTATTCCCTGAGGACAGGATTTTTTTTTTGGCATGATAAATTTTTATTGATATTATACATATATACATATAGACGTATACAAAATCCAATATATAGGTTACACATAATATATCCACTTCATAAATTATAAGTACAGTTATTTTAGGCTCTGCCGAGCCTTGGACTTCCCTCCACTCCTTTGGTAAGTATCAGACTCTGTAGGCACGTATTTTATCTCTTTTGGATAATAACCCGTTACTGTTAGAGTTATTCCAGTCCTGCCAGTGTCTTTTATAATTTGGTTCCAATATACATCCAATATTTAACCCAATTGTCATGAAATTTCTGTTCATCTTGATCTCTTATTCTTCCCGTTATTCTAGCGAGCTCGGCATAATTTGTCAATTTAACCTGCCAGTCACTTATATTAGGTATGGCCTCCGTTTTCCAATTTTGTGCTAACATGATTCTTGCGGCTGTTGTGGCGTATAGAAATAGTACCTTATCTTCTTTTTTAATTTCTTTACCCATCATTCCTAACAGAAAAGCTTCAGGTTTTTTGGGAAACGTGTATTTAATTTTTTTTTTAAGTTCGTTGTAAATCGATTCCCAAAATCCTTTCACTTTGCTGCATAACCACCACATATGGTAGAAATCACCATCTACCTCTCCACATTTCCAACATCTTTTATTCTTTAACCTAATAAGATAGTTTGCCAGGATTTCCCGCTATCTACGGAAGCCTTCTCCATTGTGGAGTGTCCCCCCATCCGGCCCCGCCTTGCTCTCCTGGGTTCGCTCTCGGATTGAGACTCACCCCATATTTCCTCCAGAGTTCCAGAGAATTACTATGTGACTTTATCTATCCACCCTTGTAACTTTGGCGGTTACTTTTCCCTACATCTCCATCCATTCCCTACTCCCCCCTAACGTTTTCTACTTCCCACCCTCAGTGGATATATTTGTATGGTCTATTTTTTGAGACACTGGTTTTTTTTTCTTTCTTATTTGCACTTGGTTTTTTTCTGGCTTTTCTTTTCTATTGGTTTTCTTTTTTATTTTATTTCATTTTTCTTTTTTTTTTTTTAGATGCTTTCTCTTTATTCTTTTTTTTGTTACTTCTTCGGTTGCCTTTTTGTGTTTTTCTGTACATTTGGTTCCCCCCTAATAGTGTGATGTTTAATATTCAATGAGATCAGCTGCTTGGCTCCGTGTGGAGGGAGACTTCCTGTTGAGGAGTCTTACCGAAGAGAAAAGAAATAAGATTTGGAATGTTAATAAGGCGCCACCGTGTGGGAACAAAGGAAACTGCATAGGAAGGAATCAACGGGAGGAACAGAGGAATCCAGCAGTTTACTATAGTGACTACCGGGGGAAAGAGTTTCTTTAATAACTAGTTAATATAAGTTGACATACAAAATGAAAAAAGGGGCGGGAACCCCAGCAGAAAGGAGGCCATCTAGACAAGAAGATGGGGAGGAGGGGAAAGAAATCAAGGACTACGATAGTTTGATGGCTGAAATAAGGAAATAATTTAAACATAATGAACAATATATTGAGAGAAAGCTATTGGAAGTGCAGGATACATTAGATAAGAGATTAGAGGGGTTGGTGGGAGAACTGACAGGAAAAGTTAAAGATTTATCGGTAAGAACCAAAGTACTTGAGGATTCTATGAAAAGGGTGCAAAAGGACACGAAAGACAGTAAGAAGGAATTGGACATGGTCAAAATAGAAGTTAAGGAGATAGGTAAGGTACAGGAAGAATTGTTGGATAGCATGGCTATGACTCAGATGAGACAAAACCAGTTAAACCTGAAATTTAGAGGGATCCCAGAGGAGTCAAATGAGAACATAAGGTCTAAAATGGTTAAAGAGTTGGCAACTTGGTTAGATAGGAAGGAAGAAGAGATAAGATATTCTTTAGCAAATACTTTTCGGATAAAAACAAAATCGGCTAAAGCTAAGGGGAAAAAATTGCCAGGAGATGTAATAGTCATGTTCAATTCGTTGGATATGAGGAACGAAGTACTGAAACAGAACTATAGCAAAAGGCTATGTATTGAAGGAAACCCAATCATTATATTTAAAGAGATCCCTTCGAGATTCCTTCGAAGGAGGGAGGTGTATAAAAAACTAACCAATCAATTGAAGAAAAAGGGGATCCTATATAGATGGGAATTTCCGGAAGGAATTTCATCTTATTTCAAGGATAAAAGATTTAAACTGTCCAGCCCTTCAGAACTTGAAAAATTTGCAAGAAGATACGAGAAGGAACTTGGAAGGATGGCGGGGTGGGAGGAGGCGGGGGAGCAGCTAGGGGAGGGGGGTGGGGGCGGGGGGAGCGAAGAGGAAGAGACAGAGACAAATTTAACAGAAGAAAGGGAAGGGGAAGAGAAAGAAGACAAAGAACAGTAGCTTTAATTTAGATTTGATAACTTACTAATTGTATATAATCGATGGCGTTAAAAATACTGTCTTGGAATGTTAACGGGCTTAATAATAAAAATAAGAGGAACCAGATTACACATATATTACTAAAAAAGAACCTCGACCTAATCTGTTTACAAGAGACTCATGTAGCAAGAAAACATAAGAGAATTCTGAGTAACAAGAAACCAGGGTTGGATTTTGTGGCATCGGATAAGGTTAAGAAAAGAGGTGTGGTATTATACATAAAGGAAAAATTCGACCCAAAATTGTTGTATAAAGATGAACAAGGGAGAATGATAGTAGTACAGATCGTATTTCAAGGAATAAAAATAATTGTCGCCGGAATATATGCACCTAATGATAAAAAATCGGCTTTCTTCTCCGAATTAGGTAATAAGTTATTAGAGTGGATGGACCAAAAAATGATATTGATGGGCGATTTTAACGGAGTGGTGTCGCCAAACTTGGATAGGTCAACAAAAAAGCAAGAGACAAAGGAAGGCAAGTTACCTCGAATGTTTTTTGATTTGGTTGATAATCTGGGACTAATTGACGCTTGGAGGTTTAAAAACCCCACTACAAAACAATATACCTTCTTCTCAAATCCAAATAAGAGTTGGGGGAGAATAGATAACATTTGGATCTCGAAGGAGTTGATACAGAGTTTAACTAAATCTGAAATTCTCCCACAAACTTTATCTGATCACAATCCGGTATTTATAGAGATAAAGGGTAAAGATGTTAGAGTAGTTAGATGGAGAATGAATGAATTTATATTCAACAGTCAAAAGATAGTAAGTGAGGCAAAAGAGACAATTGAAGAATACTTCAAGTGGAACCTTGACAAAGAGACAGTCTTAGAAACGGTTTGGGACGCAGGAAAAGCCGTTATGAGGGGCTTCCTAATCCAGAAAAATAGCCATTTAAGAAAAGAAAAAGAGAAAAAGAAGGAGGAGATTCTAATACAGCTTATGGAGAACGAAAGACAATTAGCTATTAAACCAGGTGAGGAGACAATACAGCAAAACTTAAAGATACTACAAGCCCAATTTTCTATGATAGTTAATCAGGAGATTGAGTGGAAGATCAAAATGATGAAGCAAAAGGATTTTGAATCAGCTAATAAAATAGGAAAATACTTGGCGTGGCAAATAAGAGAAAGGAAAAAACAAAATACGATCTGCAAGATAAGGGATAGAGAAAGGATAGTGGAAGAGCCAAAAAAGATAAAGAGTATATTTCAGAAGTATTATAAGGATTTATATAAAAGAGGAAAGGAAACAGACTATGAAATAGATTGCTATCTGGAAGTACATTATTTACAACAGATTGCCACTGAAGAAAAAGAGTTATTAGACCAGATGATCACAGAAGATGAGATAAAGAAAGCAATAAAAAAGATGAAAATCGGGAAAGCGCCGGGGCCGGATGGCTTACCGGCCAAATATTATAAAACATTAAGTGACCAATTATGTCCAATTCTATGTGAAGTGATGAATAATGTTTTAAAAGAAGGGAGGATTCCGAACACCTGGAAGGAAGCCTATATTACATTAATCCCTAAAAAAGATGTGGACGTCTTAGAAGTGAAGAACTATAGGCCGATTTCGTTATTAAATAATGATTATAAACTATTTGCGGACATAATGGCAGAAAGATTAAAAAGAGTATTAAACAACAGAATTCATAAAGATCAAACGGGCTTCCTTCCAGGGAGACAATTAAAGGATAATGTAAGAAATGTGATAGATATCATTGAATATTTGGAAACCAGAATAGATAAACAGGCGGCCTTGATATTTATCGATGCTGAGAAGGCATTCGATAACGTCTCTTGGCACTTTTTGATGGAAAACTTGAAAAGGATGGGGATGGGAGAAAGATTTAGAAAAGGTATAGAGGCTATCTACCACGAGCAAAGGGCAAAACTTGTAATTAATAATACTACATCAGAATTCTTTGACATATCTAAAGGGACCAGACAAGGTTGTCCCTTGTCCCCCCTATTATTTATCTCAGTATTGGAAGTACTCACTAAGAGGCTGAGGGAAACAGCAGAGGTTAATGGAGTTAAGGTAGGAACTAAGGAACACAAAATTAAAGCTTTTGCAGATGACATTGTATTAACATTAGAAAATCCAAAGCATAGTGTAAAAGAAGCCCTACAAAAATTTGAAGAGTTTGGTGCTGTGTCAGGCCTTAAGGTTAATAAGAATAAGACTAAAATGCTGACTAAAAACTTAACTAAAGAAGATATCGCAGATCTAGAACAAAAGACGGGAATTATGACAGCAAAGAAAGTGAAGTACCTCGGAGTGTGGATTACGGCTAAAAATATTAACTTATATAAGGATAACTATGAGGTCACCTGGAAGAACATTAAGAAAGATCTAGAAATTTGGGAGAGAATGAGATTATCTTTTTTGGGGAGGATTGCGGTTATTAAATTGAATGTTCTGCCTAGAATGCTATTTTTATTTCAAACCATCCCGGTACTTAAAGGTCTAAAGCGGTGTAAAGAATGGCAAAGAGACTTGGCGAGATATATCTGGCAGGGAAAAAGACCACGAATAAAAATGAAAATATTGGTAGATAGAAAAGAAAGAGGGGGCTTCTCCCTACCGGATTTAAGTTTATATTATGAGGCGGTGTGTCTATTGTGGTTGAAAGATTGGATAAGGCTAGAAAATAGAGACATCTTGGATTTGGAAGGCTTCGACAACAGGTACGGGTGGCACTCGTACCTGTGGTATGAAAAGGTGAAAATACATAGAGGCTTTCTAAATCATATTTTTAGAGGACCATTATTCCAAGTATGGGAAAGAAATAAAAATTTACTGGAAAGGAAGACACCCTGGTGGATTTCACCAATAGAGGTGTTAACGGTCAAAAAAACTAATATGGAAGGGAAGAATGCCACTTATGCAGAACTTACAAGGAAAACGGATCAAGGCATAAAACTTAGACCATATGAAGAGATTAAAAGCTTATTTACCGGGTGGTTGCAATACCACCAGGTAAATGATCTGTTGAAAGAAGATAAAAAGAAATCAGGATTTGAAGATAAAAAATCTAAATTCCATGTGGAAGTTGTGGAAGGTAAGAACAAAACATTGTCTAGAATCTACGATATTTTATTGGAGTGGTACACAAAAGATGAGGAGGTGAAGGAGGTCATGACCAAATGGGCAATAGATATTGGTTATAACATCGAATTTGAGAGGTGGCAGGAATTACGGAATATTAACATGAAGTTTACGGCGTGTATGGCATTAAGGGAAAACATGTGGGAAATGATATATAGGTGGTACCACACGCCAGTGAAACTGGCTAAGATCTATAGGACAGGATTTTAGAGGTATAGCAGACAAGCCACATCCAGACCTACGTTTATCTTGGAAGATGCCTCCATAAACCACTTGCTAGCAGGCAGACACGTGGTACTCTGATATAATTTACCCCAAAGCTTCTGAGCTAGACTATCAGCTGATGAAAATTAGAGCTTGTATAACTTAAGCTATCGAGGCAAAAAGGCCTTGTGAAATCTCAGCTGCTTTCCAATTAAATAAATGTTTCACTAAAGAACTAACCAAGAGAGAATTAACCAAAGACTTCCAGTTGTTGAGCCCAAAGCCAAGAGGGGGGAAAAGAGAGAGGGGGAAGACTTCTGAGAGAAACAAATATATCGAGCCATCAATACATGGACCACATTAATACGATACATTTAATGTGCTACGATGCCACTTAAAACTGTCATGGCTTCCCACCAAAGGATCACTCACTGCTCTCAGCCTGATCTACCTCACAGGCTGGCAGGATTAAACAAGGAGCGGGAAGAACCAGGCCCACCATTTTGAGCTTCTCTGAGGAAAAGGTGAGCTATAAAGGCAACCAATCAACCAATCCAAGCAAGGACTGAGCATCTTTTCTGGCACTTACCTCGGTGCAGCCGCAGAAGTATGAATGGACCCACAGAGAGCATCCATGCCGACCCGAAGGATGCAGGCCGAGATGAGCAAGAAGAAGAGGACCACAGCTGAGATAACCAAGAACGCCTTGACCCACACGTCACCTCTGGGGGAGAGAGAGAGAGGACAGGGGCTGTCAAAATAAGCCAAACCCAACCCAACTGGAGACCTCCCCGTTTCGCTCCCCGCCTTCGCGACTCACGACCGTCTCTCGCTGTCACCGAAGCAGGAAATGTAGACGCTGCGGAGAAGAGCCACGAAGGAGGAAATGGCGGCCAGGAGGGAGACGGCCGAGACAAAGTAGCAAAGCGAGACGTGGCTGGAAGTGCTTAAGCTCAGAGTCCCGTTGTAGCGCACAGACCCATAGAGGATGCACTGGCCACCGAACTCCCCCTGGAAGGAAGGAAGAGAGGGATAAAGTGAGAAAGGATGGGGATTCCTCCTAAAAGTCAACACCAAGGGAGCTACCACTGAAAAGGCCCTGTCACGGATCCATGTCAACCAAGCGGGCCCCATAGGCGACACCAACAATACCCCTTCTCCTGCCCACTGTACGGTCTGAGATGACTGACAATGGGGATGGTACTATTTTAGCTATTTGGGTCCTCAGCCTATTGCACAAAGGCAAAATTTATAGCCACAGCCCCGCCCACTTTTACTTTCAGCCCCGCCCACCACTGAAGGGATGTGCCCCTTGGGCTGAAAGGGCTCCCAAATCTTGCCCTAGACCAGGGGTCTGCAACCCACGGCTCCGGAGCCGCATGTGGCTCTTTTACACCTTTGGCGCGGCTCCGGGGCGGATATTAGCGAGGGGAGGAGGCGCATTGTGCGCCCCGACACTCCCCACTGTGGCGGGCGCTGTACTGGCTGTGACGCCGCATGGGGGCGGTGCATGCGTTAGTCACGCACCGTCCCGATGTCACCTTCCCGCCCGCCCGCCCGCTACATTGTAAGGGGCATGTACGCTGGTCACCGCATTGAAAGGGGGTATGTACGCTGGTCACTGTTTTGAAGGGGAGTGAAGAACACACACACACAAAAAGGTAACTTGTTAATTTAACGTTTATTTCTATGAGGAGGAGTAATTCTGAGGGGTCAAACAAAAAAATAATAAAAAAGTGACAAAAAAGTTATTTTTATAATGACAAGTTTGCGGCTCCCAGTTTTTTTTTCTTCGGAAACGGGTCCAAGTGGCTCTTTTTGTCTTAAAGGTTGCAGACCCCTGCCCTAGACAGTACAGGCATCGCCGCCGCTCCTTATGTGGGGTAGGTGGGTTACGTCCTGCCCCCCCACAAAAGTGAAAAGTGGGGAGCACCCTCTAAACACCCTTTAAATGCCCTCTCTGCTGCACTCCCTGCAATCCAGACCAAAAATACTGTATCCAAAAATATCCACAGCTAGAATGGAAGCTCTGGAGCCAGTGGGAAGCTCTAGGAATCGTGGAAAAGTGACGGCTGTAGCTGTGCAACCCCATGTGTACACTGTTGGGGGGGCGCTGAGAAGCCTAAAAAGCCCCACTGCACCTCCTGTCCCTCTGGATTCACATAATCCTCTTCTGATGCCATGAAGACTCTCCAGCTCTTTCCCGCCATTTCCAGGTTTGAATCTATTTACTTATTTATTTCCTGGTGCCCGATGCCTGTAGCATATGCAGGCAGAAGAGAAATAAACCCACAGTGACCACTTCTTCTGTCGCTTCCTTAATGTGGATGGCAAGTTCCTTGGGCTTGTTCTCTCAGAAATTGCAGAAAGCCACGTACTTCCAAGAAAAACGATTAAAGGCAACTCCCCATTTATGTGGGGGTTACGTTCGGAGGTACCACACATTTAAGTGAAATCGCACTGGGAACACCATTGAAAAAGCCTGTAAACACCCTCTGGAAACCTTTAAAAAATCCTTTTTAAAAAAACCCCAAATCCAGCAAACTCCACCACAATCGCTCCCCACAAACCTCCTTCCTCCACACTCCAACTATCCACAGGCCTCAAATGTTGGTGCAAAGGTTCATGGGGTTGCTAGATGCTGTTTTTGCCCCTTTTCGTGCCACTTCCAGGTCCACAGGAATGCACACAGTCTGGGTAATGCATGCCTTGAACACACATAAATGGGGGGGTGGGGTTGCCTGTACTATGCTAGAAAAGGCAGGTGAGAGCGTTGCTTGCTTCCTAGCTCAGCCTGTGAGAAAGGCCATTTGGGCCATGGAAATGGGCTCAACAGGGGGCATAAAATTTAGACACTTCTTAATTTTTCAGCAACTTGTTTTTATGTATAACGGACTCAAATGTGACATACTCTCTCAGGCAGAAAAGCACTTACTGTATTTCATTAAAAAAAAACAAAACCCTGTTATGTCTCAATCTCTTTTCGGTGCTTTATTTTGTGTTTGGGTTATTGACAGCCTTATTTTTATTACAGCTAGTGGCCTCAAAGGCTGAAAGTGCTTCAGGGCCCTATGGAACTCCTTGCTACAAGAACCAGAGAGTACTCTGCTTCACGTTTTGAAAATATAATGTTTAGCGTGAATGTGGTTTTTTAAAAAAAGTTACAGTGGTACCTTGGGTTAAGTACTTAATTCGTTCCGGAGGTCTGTTCTTAACCTGAAACTGTTCTTAACCTGAAGCACCACTTTAGCTAATGGGGCCTCCCGCTGCTGCTGCGCCGCCGAGGCACGATTTCTGTTCTCAACCTGAAGCAAAGTTCTTAACCCGAGGTACTATTTCTGGGTTAGCGGAGTCTGTAACCTGAAGCGTATGTAACCTGAAGCGTATGTAACCCAAGGTAACACTGTAATTTCATTACCCCCAGCAACTAATAATGATGTTGCTTGCGTAATCTGTGTTGAAGCTGTTGATGATGAAAGGAAGCAAGTGTGGTTTAACGGCTACAAGAAGCAGCAGAAACCCAGGCTAAGATCATGAAGCTCCCCAGAACAATTCAGAACACTCTTTCTCTCTCTCATTCTCTCTCTCTCCACCTAACCTACCTCACAGGTTTGTGGCAAGGATTAAAGGAGGGGGAAGCCCTTGAGGCCTTTGAAATAACACGACATATTAATGCAATAAACAACTTTTGTGGTTGTTCTAATAAAGGACACGTTTTAAAAAATTACTTCACAACTGTTGACTAATATTAGTGTGGCAGCACTAACACTGTGGAACTCCCTGCCTATTGATATCAGGCAGGAACCTTCACTGTATTTTTTCTGGTGCCTGCTGAAGGCATTCTTATTTAGACAAGCCCATCCAGGTGTTTAGAAAATTTTTATTTATTTTATTTATAATTTATTGAATTAAGAACTCAGGGTGGTTCACAACATAAAAATACAGAATAACAAAGCACATAATAAAAACAGTAAGAAAAACAAAACAATAACCCCCACTACCACAGACATATTTAAGGCACCAGATGAACTTCCCTGGGGAGAGAATTCCACAAGTTTTAATTTGTTTTAGTTTATTCTATTGTGGTCTTAGCTTTCTGTTATGTTTTAAATTGTGGTTGTAAATTTTTTTAATGATCACTTTATTGTTTTATCTTTTTGCAAATCACTTTGAGGTTTTTCCCCTACATCAGGTGGTATCTAAATTTATGAAAAAAATAAAATAGTCAGGGATCACGTGAACAAACCTTTTTTCTTTTTCTTTTTGGACCAAATGTTCAAGGCTATTTATTCAAAAAGAAATAAAAGCCTCCTCTCCCCACAATAAACAAAGCATCATTTAATCAATGCAGGCTTTATGGCAGTATAATTGAACATTAGAAGGAAAAAAGTGTGTTGCGGGGTTTTTATGTTAGAGGTTATTCTTGATGATAATTTTGGTATTTTTAAAACTGCTCTGAGCAAAAAATAAACAACAACAACAACTGCATCTACTCCAACCCCCTCCCTGATTGCCTGAGCTCTTTCATCTGTTCCCAGGCAATTTACTCTTAGACTTCTAAACCCCAATCTGAGAATGTTGCCTCTTCTTTCCTCCAAACCATTGTGCCCAGGGAAAGAGCCAGTGCAACTATAAAGGTAAAGGGACCCCGGACCATTAGGTCCGGTCGTGGCCAACTCTGGGGTTGCGGCACTCATCTCGCTTTATTGGCCGAGGGAGCCGGCGTACAGCTTCCAGGTCATGTGGCCAGCATGACTAAGCCGCTTCTGTCGAACCAGAGCAGCGCACGGAAATGCCGTTTACCTTCCCGCCGGAGCGGTACCTATTTATCTACTTGAATTTGACGTGCTTTTGAACTGCTAGGTTGGCAAGAGCAGGGACCGAGCAATGGGAGCTCAATCCGTGGTGGAGATTCGAACCGCTGACCTTCTGATCGGTAAGCCCTAGGCTCTGTGGTTTAACCCACAGCGCCACCCACGTCCCAGTGCAACTATAGGTCATCCCAAAACAAGGGAGTGTTCATCCGCACAGGCCAGTAAGGTGAGTGCCAAGCACATGTGACACAGGCCAGGAAGGCTGCCGGGCGAAAGTGCTCCCAGCACCAAAAGGATTTGTGCAGGAAGTCAGCCAAACTCTCACTCAGCTGACGTGCATTAATGTGCACGGCTGATGCTCATATGACACAACACCACACTGCCTGCTTTTTAAAAATATGCAAGTTTGGTGCATTATTATAAATCTTTTGCAACAATCCGAGGTTGGGTCAGTAGCTGTGAGCTCAGATTTCCCCATTTCCCAATGGAAAACCTTTGGAACCATTTTTTTCAGAAGCCTTCGCGACCTTTCCAGCAAAACAGCAGACTTCCAAAGGTCCTTGCAAGGAATGAAGCCACTTAGGCAAAACCGGTTTCAAGTTGGCATAACTGTTTTGTGTGTAGCTGCCTCTTGTTACAGCAGGGCCGCGTGGTGGAATGAATAGGCAGGTTCATGAGGACTAGAGACTTGACAGAGTGCATAAATTGTTGTTTTAAAAAAATCTTTCCAGCTCTGCTGAAACTCTCCACCACCCAAGGTAGCTCAGGGAAGTCTGAATGCAAACTCAGAAAGGCAGGAATAGATGGGTTGGGGATTGCATTTTAAATTTTTTTAAATCAAGCGTGTGTGACACCCTCTGACTTGGAAGCCCCTGGACCTCTCATCCCATACATACAAAGATTGGGTGTTCTGCGGTTATAAAAGCACACAGTTTTTCTAAAGAGTTTCTGGAACTCAAAAGCCAACATGGAAGAGATGAATTCTAAGCCACCATGTGGAACCTAAATTGCTCTCTGCATGCACTCAGGGGTGCCCTTTCTTATTGCTACGTTACAAGCAAAAATGCTGGACACACTGCACATTGGCAGGCCCAACGGCGCAGCTCTGGTCGTGCACAGCCACTCCCTCCTCTGCACTCAAGCGAAAGCCCGGCGCCCTCTTCACGTGCTCAGAAGCACTCTCGCGCCACTAAGCGGTGGCTCTTTAACGGGACGAGCGCAAAAGCGCAGAACTTTTTTGCCCGGGATGGGATGGGAAAGGGAGACTTTGCGGGTCCGGGATCGCCCTCTCTCTCTCGGGACCTTACCTGGGTAACGGTGAGGGCGGAGGAGCAAATGACTCCGCACAGGAAGGCGGCGGCGTTCAGGGCCAGCTCGACCAGGAGCAGCCCGGACAGCTGCGCCATCTTCCAGCCGACGGTGCTGGGAAGGGGCTGCCCGGCTGCCGGTCTCCGCCCCGTCGGAGGGGAGGAGAGAGAGAGGAGAGGCGTCGTCAGCGCTCGAGGGTTGAGGGTTGGCAGCCGGGACGTCAAAGCGTTTGGCGCTGCACGCAGTCCAACAGCACCGGTTGGATTTCTGCCTGACAGCAGCCCTAAAGTTAACTGGCAAAGACGCACCAAGTTTACTTCTTTATTTATTGCATTTGTTATATTATAACCAGGGCCGGACTTAGGTTTGAGGGGTGTGTGCTGAAGGGAGAGAAGAGACGCACACACAAAGGATGACATTTTTTTTTTATTTTACAAAAAGCACCTCCTGTGAAATATTCTCATGCACTCACTATAAGCCTGCTCCTCCCTGAGGGGCCCCTCCCAAAACTTTTAGTGGCTTCCTAAAAAAAATTAAGATTCCCCCCCCCCCCCGTGAATCTGACACTTTGCTGTTTCAGTCCAGGGCTACGGACGGTACCTTTAAGGCACACCCCTACACAAAGATTCTTGGGAATTGTAGTTTGACCCCTCACAGAACTAGAATTTCCAGTAGCCTTAACAAACTAGCTACCAGCATAGCTGTCAACCTTCCCTTTTTTTGCGGGAAATTCCCTTATTTCAGCGCTGTTTCCCGCTGCTATCCCAGATTGTTAGATATCCCGTAGACTGTCTCCGGGACAGGTGAGGCTGCTGACCCCTTATTTTCAAACCCGAAAGTTGACAGCTATGCTGCTAATCCCTTATTTTTGAGGCTGCTGATCCCTTATTTTCAATTCTGAAAGTTGGCAGCTATGGCTACCAGGATTGTGTTTTTTTTTGGGGGGGGGAGAACACGATTTAAATAATAAAATCACAGCATTGTAGAGTTGGAAGGGACCCCAAGTGCCCACAGCCACCCCTGGGTGGACTCAGCCCAACAACCTTCTGGTTAACAGCATGACCCGCTGTGACATCAGTTTATTAAAAGATCAGGGAAATAAAGGGCTCCTTTATTCATTTTCTCTTTTGGTAGGGGAATGGGGGGGGGACCGGAGCCCCCATTCAGAGGAGGCTGAGTATGTCCTCAGTGCCTTCACAAGCAGACAACGCCTAGAGCAGTCTTGGCCAGTGTGTGGTAGCTGAGGCTGTTGGGAGTTGTAGTTCAAAACAACTGGAGACCAGCACATTAGTAAAGGCCGGCCGGGAGCCTCGCCCCAAACCCAAATCCTTCCCCCTTCACAGTTCCAGGGTTGACATCTTTGTAAAACCAGCTTTGCTCTCCTGCCCACAACCTCCCACACAAGCGGTGACGAAATGGCGCCCCTCAAAAGAAGCAGAGCCGATATAAGAGAAGTCCCAAATCGCCAGGAATAAAACACAAGAGGTCGCTGCTCTACCTGAGAAAAGTTGTGGCCCTAAAAAATGACATTGCCTAAAGATGAAGAGATGACGAGTATTGGGGGAGGGAAGCCACATGGGTGTATGATTTGTTGTTGTTTTTCGTTTGGTTATTATTTTGTATTTTTATTTCTAATTGAATAGTGTGTATCTTTGGAATTTTTTTTATTTTTTTTAAAATGACATTGCCATGAAGGGCACAAGGCCCAGAAGGGCTGGGTGCTGCTGCCGCTGCCGCCGCCACCCTGGCAGGTCCCTTTCAGAGAGGCAGGTAAAGAGAGTATTCCGAGTGGGCCCACTTCTTCGCTGCCTTGGTCCTTCCGATCATGGGCAGCTTCTGGGTGTAGCGGGAGACGTGGCCGGGGCCGTGGTGGTGCAGGAAAGAGGTCTGGAAGAGGCGCCCCTGGCACCGCCTCTCCGCCTGGCGACCCGCGATCAAGAAGCTGAAGCGAGGCGGCCCCTGCGGGGAGAAGCGGCACTTCTGGAAGACGTCCCGGACGCCCAGGCGATACCCCTGCTGGCGAGAGGCGCTGCGCGACCGCGCCAGGCTGGCGGGGCGCTGCAGGGGGGCGCGGCTGGCTGAGAACTCCCCACGGGGGCTCTCCTCTTCCCGCGGGCTGACGGTGGCGTTGGCCGTCAGCTGGGGCATCTTGCGGGCCGTCTCCCCGCCCCCAAAGGCCGGCGGCTCCTTTTTGGCGTCCACCACCTTGGGAGCGCTGGCCGGCAGTGGCTCAGCCGGGCACAGCCCTGAACCCGTGCCGAAACGGGTGGCCAGGCTGTCCCCAAAGAAGTAGTACAGCTCCTGGTAGATCTCGTTCAACGAGGTGGTGGGGGGGTCCGTGGAGATGCCCACACCGGCCTGGGGCCCACCGCTGCCCAGCTGGAGCAGGTGGCTGGCGATGCCAAAGCCAAACTCCACCTGAGGGTCCTGGAGAGGGCTGAGCCAAGGGCATCCCTCCCGTGAGCGCCCCTCTGCGCCGGAGCCTTCCGCCTGGACGGGCGCCGATACAGCCTGCGCCTTCATCTTCAGGAGCCGCTCCACTGCCACCTGGAGGAAGGGAGGAGGAACAGCACATCAAATGAGCATTGGCAGTGGGCAGAAGTGGGCTGGCACATAATGCGCTTGCAGGCTAGGCCTCATGGGGGGCGGGTTACGCAGTGTTTCTCAAATGTGGGTCACCAGCTGTTGTTGGACTACAACTCCTATTGTCCCTGACCACCGGAAGGTTGGACTATATTTTGCAGGCCGAGATTTCTCAGAAATCACCCCTCCCCTCATTCGTCTCTTTTGAATTTGTAGATTTGGATTGAGACACTAAGGGACAGATCTCACATCTTTTGAGAGCAGCCTTGGCCTCAGCTGCCAAGTTTTCAAAGCCTTTTGATCTCAATATCTGGGCTATTGGTTATTCCAACTCTTCGCAAATCACCCTTCTTGGAAAAAATGTCACATAAGCTAAAAGTGTTCAAAGGGCTTGCGATCCCTTTTTTGCCATTTGGTTTATTTCATATACAAACACAGCAGCTCAGGAGTGTCAGGTCGCACAGGTCTGTGCAAACGTCAGGATTTAGCCCAGTTTAAGGTTACTTTTTCCATCTTTTTTCAGAGTATAGAAAATTGTAATTGTTCTGATTTAGACCAGTGGTTCCCAAATGGAGTGGCGCCATCCCAGGGGGGGGGGGCAGTGGGATTGCAAGGGATGTCGGGGGGGATGGGACTGGAGGTGTCAATGACTATCAGACTTTGAAAAGCTGCTGTCACAGGAACAAGTTAATCGATTTTATTCAGCGTAATTCATTAAACTAACACGTTTTAATTGGATTTTGAATAAACATGCATTGTTTTTACTGTTTTGGGATTTTATTGAGCTTCCTTAGTGGCTCATGCAAACTGTTATTGCAAACAGTGCTTTCTATAGAGTAGGGGGCGCAGGGGATGAGTTTATGGAACCAAAGGGATGGTGGCCCCAAATACCTCTGGATTAGACCATGGAACCCTTTGTAATAATAGATCACATACCCTTTTCCTCTTCCTTTTATTGGTGCAGTAAAATTGTGTGGCTGCATCGTATATTTCCTTACTGGCAATAGCGACAACCTATTCTTATCACCCCTTTCTTTTTTTCTGCAACCCTGCTTGTTGTCAATGAAATTCGATTTTAAAAATGAAAAAAGGTATCAGCAGGGACTTACCAGGATGGCTCCATAGACTTTGTGCCCATCAGCCTTCACCTGAGCATTGGACACAGAGTAGTCATCCAGCACGGCCTGCAGGTTTGACCAGTAGGTGGAGAGGTGGGGATAGAGAACCCTCTCCACTGCCTGGGTGAGAAGAGGCAGAGAAACAGAGAGACAGCACAGGTCAGCTGTGCTGGTCACGAGGCTGGGGAGACACAGTCAAGAGGAAGACCACTGTAGCCCCTGCACTGGCCAGGCAAAATCACTGCAGTGCGACTTACATGGAGCTGCCCTTGGGCCTGGTTCAGAAGACGCTCTGGCTGGTGCTGAATGGGGTGGCCAGACTGCTGATGGGAGCACCTGCCCAACACAGGTCACCAGTGTGGAAACACATGCACAAACTGCCCATCTGCTACCTGCAGTTTCAGTGTCCTTGCATTAATTTACAAATCCATGAATGACTTACATCCAGGGTACCTAAGGGACTGCCAAAACCCTTATATTACAGCTTGATCACTAACATCATCTGCAGGAGCATCGTCGGTCATTTCCTGAGTGGACAAAGCTCATTTGGCAATAACAATAAACCTTTAGTGTCACTGGCTCAGTCCTGTGGAACTCTCTGCCACTAGGGATCCAGCAGGCCTTTCTGTGCCAACTGCTGAAAACTTTCCTATTCTGTCAGGTTTATGCAGGCAGTTAAGAATACAGTCATACCTCGGGTTACAGACACTTCAAGTTGTGCATTTTCGAGTTACGGATGTGCCGAAACCCGGAAGCTCCCAGAACAAGTTACTTCCAGGTTTTGGCGCTCGCGCATGCGCAGAAACACCAAATTGCAACCTGCACATGCACAGATGCGGTGCTGCGGGTTGCGAAAGTGCCTCCTGCACAGATCACGTTCGCAACCTGAGTGTCCACTGTACATTCTTTCATCTACGGTTAGCGGTTTTCTGATTTTAACTTTTCCATATGGTTTCTGTTGTACGGTTTTATGTGCAACTGATGCAAATGGCTCTGATATGTCTAATGCATAGGGATATCTTTAAAAAATGTAATAAATAAAATACAAAAATGCCAGTTACCTTCCATCCCAAGGCATGCAGCCCCACAACAGCCCCATAGTGGGAACAGAGCGGGCGGACAGGATCGGCCAGCACTTTCTGCAGTGATAGCAGGATCTGGTGATACAGGCCGCTCACCAAGTCACCGTGAGTCCTGAAAAAGATTTGCAGTGTATGCAGCATATATCAATTTATGGCAGAAGCAAAAGAAAAAGGGGGGGGGGGACAACAGGCAGGTCCCTGCCCCAAGGAGCATGCAAACTAGCCCACCCAAGAGAGTCTTCTGAAACGGCTTGCTTAGTGAAGCACTGTTCCTTACTGTGTCTCCTCTCTCTTGGGTGGGCTGGTTTGCAGTGGAATGTAGTGTCAGCCTCAGCTATATAAACCTGATTTGTCAGGATAGACAAGCAACATTTTAAAAGACCTTTATTTGCAAGACACTCGTTTGGGCACCATTGTTTTCTGCTTGTCAAGACTACAAATTCAACAGGGCTTTGTTTGTTTGTTTTGTTGCTATTTTATTTATGTTGCTAATATTGTTTTATAGATATGAATGCTGTCATACTTTGTGAATCCTATAATACAATTTTTGGTGTAACCGTGATGTTTAGCTTATCTTTTAGTTGTTTTGTTAATAGTGTTACATAGATGGCAACTGTTTTATTTGTGATTGTTTTACTGATGATTTGTTGTGTTCTATACCATTTATGCTGTATTCATGATGTTCCATTATGTTATTTTTATCTTTCATTTGTAAGCTGCTTTGGGATTTATTTGAATAAAAAGCAGCATAGAAATAGAATCAACCAAGAGGATGCTAAAAGAGTTAAGGAGATTTTTCTCTCCACGGGCTTGCTCAACCCGTGCATGTCTGGATAAAAGAAAATATTTCTTCATGGAACACATTTGCTAAACTGTGGAACTCACTCCCCCAGAATGAAGCTAGGGTGTGTGTACTGGCTTTGGTGTGGCAGGAATATAGCCTACTGCCGAGGGTCATGTCTGCTCCTCTGTCCACGATTGCCTCTAACGCCATCCATGAGGCCAGGCATAGGCAAACTTGGCCCTCCAGCTGTTTTGGGACTACAACTCCCATGATCCCTAGCTAGCAGGACCGGTGGTCAGGGACGATGTGAATTGTAGTCCAAAACATTGGAGAACTGAGTTTGCCTATGCCTACATGAGGCTCCCTTAAACTTGCCAATGACCGAATGTGGCCCCCGGACTTTTGCGCTAGATAAAATAATCGAATTGTAGCATTGGAAGTGACTCCCAATGGTCATCTGGACCAACCCGCAACTGGAAAATCCCTGTTTAAAAAAAAAAGCAGAGTCCACAAGACATTTCAATAGGTGACATCCCAAAGAGGAGGCTCTCCCTGCCCCAAAGGAGGAAATGGCGTACCAGAAGATGTGTCCCAGCAGCATGGCTGCATAGTCACGCAGGGTCCAGTGATCATTGAGGGGGTTGATAGAAGCCGCCAGGGGTTCCAGGACGCAGTACATGACGCTGGCAATGAGGCTCTTGACGTAGGAGCCCAGGCACAGGTAGGGGTTCTGGATGAGGCTCTTAGCCACGTGCAGAAGGCGGTTCAGCTGCTCTAGGTCGTGGCTCACGGACTTGACCTGCCAGGGGATCCAGGAGAGGAAAGGCAGGTTCAGAAGCCAGCCTCGAACCAAGCAGAGGACCCGGCTGTACATCACCCTCTGGGCAGCCCTCGGGCCTTAGCCGACTGGCACACAGCCTCTCCCTCAAGGGTGGGCACCCCTCGCAGCCTGGAGATGCCTTCCTTCCTACCTAACCTTACAGCAGTTGTAAACACAACCTCCTTCTCTCATTCCCACATAGGCCCCAAATGTCTGAGAGGTGGCCTTCTTTCCCACAGTCCTTCCTAGGTGTTAAGGTCAGCAGAGAGGGGCCCTCTTGGTTGTTCCATCCCGCTCAGAAACTCAAAGGGTCGGTACACCTGCTCTGTGGCAGCCGCAAAGTTGTGGAACTCCCTCCCCACAGAGGTGAGCCCGGCGCCTTCACTACACAGCTTTCGGCAAATGTTGAAGACGCAACCTTTGGCATCTGCAGTGTGTGCTTTTAGGACCCAAGTTGTATTCTTGTAAACATAATACGTTTCAACTGTTTTTTGATTATGAATTTTATTTTTTCCATCCTTTCTTTTTTAAAAAAGAAAAGTTTTCCTCAGAATTTTCAATCAGATATTTAATCTGGTTAAACCAAGCATCAAGGTATATTGATACACCAGCAGAAAATAAACTAGGTTTTAAATTGTTGTAACCCACTCTGGGAACTGCTAATAATAATCCATTCTCACACATAATAAGTTTCGGGTATTTGAAGACGACCATCATATCCCCTCCCTGTCTCCTCTTCTCCAGGTTAAACATCCCTAGTTCCCTCAACTGTTCCTTACAAGATGTTATTTCCAGGCCCTCTATCATTCTGGTCTCCCTCCTCTGAGCACATTCTTGTGAGTGAGCTGAGGTTCCTGCCAGCTTTCACAGAAAGTGCCACTCCAAAGAACACCTACAGGTCTCATGGTTGTTGCAGAAGCGCTTCCCAAGGGGTGGGGAGAAACTGGGCACTTGCCACTCAACTCACCCCGCTCACAACGTAGACAAAGTAAGGCAGGAGAGCTGCGATCTTCGAGTTGGTTTGCAGGTCCTGAAGAGCCACCTGAGCAGGAGGGAAGTGGAAAGGTTAGGGGGCTGGCAAGGTGGGGGGCAGAGGGTGGTGCCCTTGGATGGGTGAGACTTAATTCTGCATGGTTAAAGCACCATACTCCATAAGAACATAAGAAGAGCCTGCTGAATGGCTCAAGCAGGCCAGCATCCTGTTCTCAGATGCCTGTGGTGAAAACCGCAAGCAGAATTCAAGCCCCAGAGCCCTCTCCCTTCCTGTGGTTCCCATCAAATGGTATTCAGAAGTATTGTTGCCTCCTGACAGCAAAGGCAGAGCATAGACATCATGGCTAATAGCCATTGATAGCCTTCTCCTTCATGAATTCATCCAATTCTCTTCTAAAGCAAATTAAGTGGTGGCTCCAATCATGGCCTCCTGCATGGGGGAGTTCCATAGTTTATGCTCTGTGTGGGGAAAAGTACTTTCTTTAACCTGTCCTTAACTTGCCAACATTCAGCTTCGTTGGATGACCACAAGTCACGAGAGTGCTTGGTCTGACTCATAGCTGAATACTGATTCCCAGTTCATGCCCACTCCTTTTCCCTTCCAAAGGAAGTAAACATCAATGGAGTCAGGGCCTGTTGCATCCTGGGAATAAATGGAATGGGCCTCGCTTCAATTATGATGGTGTGAAATAAAGGATATAAGAAAGAACAATGATACACAAACAGCCCCTGCCAGCTGGGGCTAATGGGAACCGTTGTACTAAACTACTACTGAGCTAGGTTCAAGGCTGTTGTATTATTTATAAAGCCCTGAACCACTTTGGTCTTTTCTATTCCATGGTTGGCAAACACTGGTCGGGGTGCACTTCCAAAACTCCAGGCCGCAAACCCAAATGCTCCCCAAACCACTCTCACCACCACATTGCACTTGACCTGTCTGAGGTTGTGCCCAGACCAGAAAATATCTGCTTCTTCCTTTTTATCCACCCAGCACAATTCTGCTCTCTGATTCCACCTGTGGCCCCAGCTGTTGCTTTGTCTGCTCCCTCACCCCTCTACTCATTGCCCACCTTCATCAGCTGGGGGTCGTCCCCCAACACGGCCCGAGTCACGTGCTGGTAATACTTCAGCAGGTCGTCTGTCAGGGCTGAGACGGCGCTGGGCACTGGAAGGATGAGAGGGAGAGATTTGTGGGGGTTGTAGCGGGTGGGGGGAAAGGAAGCAACCAACAAACAGGGTTCCTTTCAGAAACTGCAATGCGCTCCATGTGGGGCTTCCCTTGCGCTTGATCCGGAAGCTGCAAAATGCTGCAGCATAATTGCTAGAGGAGTGAGGCCTGAGGTTTATCACCTCAGTCCGGCACAGTTCAGCAATCCATTGCTTCCTTGTCGCCTAGGCCCATGGAGCAGAAGGTCAGGGCGCTTCAACTGGCCACACAGAGCCAGGGCATTTTTCAACCTGAGGGCCACATTCCCTTCTGTGTGACCTTTCAAGGGCCACGCACCACTATTGAGCGGGTCCTAACATACCTCACAAACTTGTTTTCGCAAGGCAGAGGGGGAGGGAGAAAGACATTGATTTCCTTGGAGGAAAGGTGGGATATAAATGTAATAAACAACAAATTACAAAAAACAACATTAAAGCCTGGAATTCGTTTTGGGGGGCAGGGGGGAGAGAAGCAGGGTTGTTGTTGTTGTTATTATTATTATTATTTCAAATAAATACAACTAAGCAAACTGTTCTTACCAGAGCCTTGTGGTTCCAAGTTTCCTTTCCCATCTAGGTAAGAAACATGAACTAGAAAGAGAGGAAAGAGAAGAGGGTCCATGGTTTAGCTGCTCAACCCAGCCTTGGACTACCGCAATGTGCTGTGCATGGGGCTGCCCCCTTGAAGGCAACTCAGAAACTTCTATTGGTCCAAAATGCAGCAGCCAGATTACTGCCTGGGGTTCCATTTAGATCTCAAATAATTCATTGCTTGAAAACAACTTGCACCGGTTGCCAGCCCTTTTCCAGGCCCGATTCAAGGTGATTGGGTTAGTACTTTAAACCCGAAGCAACTCAGGCCCCAAATACCAAAAAGACAGCCTCCTTCCCTGCAGATCCTCTCAGGTGCTAAGGTTGGTGGAGGGGCAGAGCCATTTTGGCACCGAAGGCGAACCACAAAATGGCGGTCTCCCCTCCATCCCCCCCAGGTAAGAAGGGGTGGGGACATATCTACATTAGGAACAAGAGGGGAAGACAGAACTACATTGGGATCTGCTGCCCCTGTGGACCCTGCTGCCTGGGGCAGGCGTCTCACCCCTTTGCCCTGCACTCCCCACCCCATGAGGCCTACCTCTCACAGCTGCTTCAGCACAGCCCTTGGGGATGTTGGTGGCCAAAGCCAGCTCCACCAGGTTGACCTCACGATCCTCCTGGAAGTACAGCTCGCCGTCTTTGATGGCACGGAATGGGAGGGCGTCCTGAGAGCCATAGCCACACACCGCCTGCAACAGATTGGACACCCTCAGTCTCTCAAGGCCGCCAACCTTGCAAAGCAGCCCCAAGAGCAGCAGGAGCAGCAGACTCTCTCTCTCTCTCACACACACACACCCCATTTCCTAACTGGCCTGCCAACCAATTAAAGAGGACCCCTTGAGGTGGCTACTAATCTGCCTGGTTTTAGTTGATAACATGAAAGGCTTGTTGGATCAGGCCAATGGCCCATCTAGTCCAGCATCCTGTTCTCACAGTGGCCAACTGTTTTTGGGAAACCCGCAAACAGGCCCCGAGCACAAGAGCCAGATCTCCTGTCCTGTGGTTCCCAGCAAATGGTATTCATAATAATAATAAGTTTTATTTATACCCCGCCCTCCCCAGCTAAGACAGGGCTCAGGGCGGCTAACACCAGGTATAAAAACAATTGATTAAAATACAACTTAAAAACAAGATTAAAATACAACATTAAAATGCAGCCTCACTTCAGTAGAAACTCAAATCAAAAACTTTTTGGGGATGAAAACGTCAAATCTTCACCAAGGCCAACTATCCAGACTGGTCCTACATGGGCCAGGGAAGTCCCCAAATAGGAGTTCCATCACAGAAGGAGAAAGGAAAAAGGAAAGAGGGGAAGGGGATCAAGTTGATTCCAAGCCAAAGGCCAGGCGGAACAGCTCTGTCTTACAGGCCTTGTGGAAAGAAATCAGATCCTGCAGGGCCCTGGTCTCATGAGACAGAGCGTTCCACCAGTGTTGAAAAGGCCTTGGCTCTGGTTGAGGCTAATCTGACTTCCTTAGGGCCCGGGACCTCTAGGGTGTTGCTATTTATGGACCTTAAGGTCCTCCGCCGGGCATACCGGGAGAGGCGGTCCCAGAAGAGGGTCCTGGGCCGTGAAGGGCTCCAGAAGCATTACTGACTGCCAAGCATTACTGACTGCTAGCCATCATGGATAGCCTCCATTAATCAGTCCATGAATTTGGACATCCAATGAATCTGATGGCTGAAAGATCAAAGAAAATACTTCTCTGCACAGAACATAGTTCAGCTACGGAACTTGCTCCCACAAGAAGCAGTGACGACCAACAGCTCAGGTGGCTTTAAAATCCATGGAGAAAAAGCTAATCAATCCATGGCTGCTACCCATGATGGTTATCCTCTGCCTCCGTTGTCAGGGGCAGTAAATGCTTCTGCATACCAGCTGCTGGAAACTGCAGGATGGAAGAGGGCTCTTGTGCTTGGGTCCTACTTGAAGGTTTCCCAATAAGGCACCTGGTTGGCCACTGTGAGAACAGCATGCTGAACTAGTTGGGCCACTGACCTGATCCAACAGGAGCTTGTGTTCTTACGCTCCTTTGCATCTTACGTCCCTCCAGCCTGGGCGAAAGCAGCATCTTAAATCATTCTAACTATCAAGGAGCTTCCTGGCTTTTAGCTGCTGCCAAGAGGGAAGGTGTCCAGAGAGGGGTCCATTTGGGGCCAGCTGATTTGCCCAGTTCTCAAGAAAGCCAGGCCTCCCGGGTTCACCTCGACATTGCTCCAGCGCAGGGCGCGATTGAAGTCCTCTACCGTCAGCTTTCTCCGTTTGGTGTGTTTCATGAACTGGGAACTGTTCTGAAAGCAAGAGGGAAGAACATACAAAAAGTCACATCAGATGAAGTCAGGTCCTTGGGATGTCTATCACGGTACTGTCTGCTCCAGGTGTGCCCCCTCCCCCACTGTGGACCTTCAGGCATCCTTAGACTACAACAGGTTGGGGCTGATGGGAATAGTAGTCCAAAATGACCATGCTGCCCACAACTGATGGGAGTTCAGGTCCAAAATATTTAAAGGGCACCAGGTGGAAAAAGCAAGTGAATGCACTTTCAGCATACATTGTTGGTTCCCTTGGCTTTTCTTACATACATATCTGAATTTTTAAAAATGTATAATTTTTATGTCATTGCAGGTTTGATTTCACGTTTTTCTTTTCTTTTTAAACCTAAGGAATGGGGGAAATTAGTAAAGGTAAGGGACCCCTGGGCGGTTAAGCCCAATCAAAGGCAACTATGGGGATGCGGCGCTCATCTCGCTTTCAGGCTGAGGGAGCCGGCATTTGTTCACAGACAGCTTTCCAGGTCATGTGGCCAGCAGGACTAAACCGCTTCGAAACACCATGACAAGTGCCAGAGCACACGGAAATGCCATTTACCTTCCCTCCACAGCAGTACCTATTTATCTACTTGCACTGGTATGCTTTTGAACTGCTAAGTTGGCAGGAGCTGGGACAGAGCAACGGGAGCTCACTCCGTCATAGGGATTCGAACCGCCAACCTTCCAATCAGCAAGCCCAACTGGCTGATCAGTCACCAAAATAGTGTCCTATTGGCAAACTGGGGCTGGGAAGGAGACAGATCGTCAACAGCAGGAGAGATGGAGGGTGCAAAGCTGGCCCCTCTGTTTCCCAGAATCCTCAGGACTGGACCCACTACGACTTTCCTCACCTGAGTGGCTTCTCGCAGGCGGTAACAGACATCTTCAGCCAGGAGGGAGGCCACCTCGTCCGTCAGCTCCACCCCGGTGCTCTCAGCCATCAGCCGCACCGACTCCCGCGGGATCTCCACAAAGCGGCGCTCCTCCCTATCCGACATGGCTGTGGCAGCTGGACAGGTAAGCAGGCTTCACTGAGGCCTACATTAAAGAGAGGTTGAGCATGAGGCAAGAGAGAGACAGTGGGGGTGTAGTGGTTAGTGCCAGACTAGGACCTAGGAGTCCAGGGTTCAATCCCCACTTGGCCTGGAAGTTCACTCGGGTAATCTTGAGCCAGTAATTGCATCTCAGCCTAACCTACCTCATGGGGTTGTTGTGAGGATTAAATGGGGAGGGGGGATTTTATTTATTTATTCGATTTCGCACAATTTATACACTGCTTGACTGTAATGGAAACCTCAAAGAAGTTTACAAAAAGAGTAAAATTCAAGATAAATTTACAATAGTTTAAAAACATACAAAAAGTTAAAACAAACTGAAATTCACATTAGCATTTCTGAGCATCTGGGAAGGGTTAGAATGCTTTTGGCAGGCACCAAAAAGAATACAGTGAAGGTGCCTGTTTGGTATCAGTAGAAAGGCAGTTCTAAAAGGTAAGTCCTGCCACACTAAAACATCAAGTTCTTAGAAAGGCCGGACAGGTATTATGTGGCACTTGTAATAGTGCCCATTTTGCCAAGCAAAGAAGTCAAGTGGGTATATATAGGGAATATGAATGTGGCCTTTGTCTGATAGCCTATGTACCAAAAGGCTCGGTGACAATGAATCTATCTTTTTTAGTTATTTTTATTTCATAAAGTGTATCTGCTGCTTGATTGTAGAAGAACCTTCAGAGTGGTTTACTAAAAAGAATCTATTATGCACCTATATGGTCCCAGCTTCAACTCCCAAAGGCATCTCCAAGTAGGGCTGGGTTGAGATTTCTTGAATGAAACCCCTGACAGCTGCTGCCAGTCGGTGTAACAGACAATTCTGAACAATCTGACTTGGTATAAGGCAGCTTCTGACCTTCCTAACACCTTGCCCAATTTTAATCTGGCCAGTGTCTGCAGTAGAACTGCATCTGGGAACTACCTGGGCTCCACCACAGAAGCAAAAGGAGGGGGGAACCGCAAGAAAAATAATAATAAAAATTTGGGGTCTTAGGTTACAGGCTACGTATGGTATGAAGGCACACCAGGTCGCCATCATTCTTCCACCTAAGCAGGGCATGGTCTATTTACTGCCTGATTGTGAAATGGAGACCCCATCATGTGATCCACATCTACAATGCTGTGAGTGGCAGGAAAGGAGGAAGGTGAGGTATAATGTATTGTAGCCGAATCTGGGACCTTCAGTACAAAAGAGCCTGCTGGATCAGGCCAGTGGCTCATCTACTCCAGCATCCTGTTCTCTCAGGGGGCAACCAGATGCCTGTAGGAAACAGGCTAGCCAGCTCTTTCCCTTACTGTGGCTTCCAGCAACTGGTATTCACAAACATCTATGGCACAGCCATTGTGGCTAGTAGTCACTGATAGCTTTATATTCTATGACCTTAACGTGTAATAAATGAACCATTCGATTAATACTACTAGTATTAATAGTATCACCACCAGCAAAAGGAAAAGAACCAGCAGTAATAAATGTAAGGAAATAAAACAAACCTCTCCATTATCTCCCGCCTCCCAGTCGCCATTGCCAAGCTCCCTCTTCCGCCCCCCGGCCCGCCCCCAGCCCCATAGGGGTAAACGTTCATTCAAAATTGCGAAGAGATATTGGAAGGAAAGGAGAGCTGGATCCTTGAGAGGCTGCGGAATGGGTTTCTTTACAAATCTGTACAGCATAAGACGCTTGATCTCAGGGTCGTGAGTTCGAGCCCCGCGTGGAGCAAAGGATTCCCGAATTGCAGGGGGTTGGACTAGATGACCCTCGTGGTCCCTTCCAACTCTATACTTCTATGATTCCATAATTGCATGCGAGGAGGGGGGGGAATGGGAGCAACCTTAGAGCCGCCGCCCGGATAATAGAAAGCGGCAAGCGAAGTGAAAAGAAGTTACCTGCTTCCTAGCTCCAAGACCTCCGCCTTCTCCAACCACGCCTTTCTTTGTGGCTCAGCCAATCAGCAGCAGCAGCTCAGTAAGAAGCAGGGCCGCGCAGCTCACCGGAGCTACTATTGGTCCCGCCGTCGCAGCGCCTCGTCGCCACGTGATGAAGTAAGGGCAGAAGCCGCCGGTGTTGCCAGAATCCCGTCATGTGACAGAGCGAGGTCAGCCAACCGAGGGCTGCCGCTTAAAGGGGCAGCAACTCTGAAGCAGCCGCGTTTAAGTCAGCGGCGGCAAAAGCAACGGAGTTTTGTTGCGGCGACTCGTACAGTAAATTCTGGCATGAGCTTAGCTACATAGATGCATGAAGTTGGTAGGTATATGGAGCATACGAGGTGCAAAGGGATGGGAGGGAGTTATAATTAATGGGTTGAGTTCAACTCACAGAGTAGACCCATTGAAATGAATGGATCTTAGTTATGTCGATCATTTCAGTGAGCCTACTCTGAGTAGCACTGTCATTGGATCCAACCCAGTGGGGCAAAGCAAGCGTGAAATTGTAATGGGACATTTCAAATACAGCTGCACTAATGTATCTACACAGCATGCATTCAGTGCATGTTTAAAGCATGTGACCTGCCCCAAGGAATCCTGGGAGCGTTAGTTTCCCCATCAGAGAGCCAGGATTCCAAGCACCTGTAACAGACTACAGTTCTCAGGATTCTTTGGGGGGAACCATGTACTTTAAATGTGCACTAGATGTGCTTTTAATGTATGGTTTGGGTATGCCCACAGTGATCAACCTCAGATGACTGTTACACCAGTTGCTGCTGTTGTGATTGGCCATGGTTTTGTATTTGCATATATTTACATTTCAGTGGAATTGCCAGACTGTCCTGGCTGCATTTCATAGCCCTTTACAACACATATACATATATAGACTACCTGATATTGAAGGATAGTACTTCACGCACCTGACGAAGAGGACTCTAGCTCACAAAAGCTTGTGTCAGAACATTGGTGGAATCTTTGAGGTATGAGACTTTGGTCACATTCACACCATACATTTAAAGGGCTAGGAGACCGCTTGAAACAGTCATGGTTTCCCCCAAAGAATCCTGGGAGCTGTAGTCTATTAACAGTGCTGTGATGGGTGAAAGCCATTGGAATTAGCGCAGAGCTTGCTGGCACTGAAGTCCTTTTGGAAATCGCCTCCGATCCTGCTTGTACAGGCCTGTCACTGATTCACAGGCTTGTGACACAGGTGGGACACCAGGCAATGAGACTTGCAAGGAAATGACATCCTCTTCAAGTAGGAATTTACAAAGAGGCTTCTGGTGCATGAGCTAGCTCCACCCTAGACATTGGCCAACAGGCTGACCACCAACACCCCCAAGCCAACAGCTGACAGCAATGTGAAGGGCCTTAGGCACACCTGAATCTATGTATGTAGGGCACCCTTGGTGGGGACGCAAGTCCTGGTCAACCAGCATCTATGTCCCTAGGGTGGGTGAGACAATGTTACTGCAGCACCTCTGTGAGTTCGTCTCAATGCTGGTGGGTCTTTAGCAAGAGATGGGCCCTTGTACAGTTGTGAGTGTGATAAGCTTATTGGGGTTTGGCAAAACATTTCTGAGGTTGTCTCCTAATATTATTGGTCAAATCATTGAACCCAAACCACGTCATTGGGTGCCAATCTAGCCCCTCCCCTTATACATAAGGACCCAACTGCCATGCTGTTTACCACTGCCCATTTAGAGATCACCTCCTGTTGGAAAGACCCCAAAGGTTCATCTATGACAGGATTACAATTTTGGGATCTAGCTCTTTCTGAACATTTAGCGCAGCATAGAAGCGTCATTCAAAGCCAAACCAAACACAATCATTTTGACAAGATCTGGTTCCTGTATATAAGCTATGTAAATATAAGTGATGATGTCAGACCTCCAGCCACTTATGGAAAGGCTATGTTAGAGAATTGAAGCCCTGGAAATGCATTCAGTGATTCGGTTATTTGAGTGCCCCTGCTCAATTTTCTAGTGGGGCCCACCACACTGGCAGAACACTGTGACAAGTCTACCCACCTCTCTATAACCCACTGGGAGGGACAAAATACTTAGTCCTCCTTTTACAGCAATCTTGAAGTCTCATGTTTGTGAAGACTGAGGCCCAGCGGTTCCTTCTGAACTGGAAGATGGTGGAAGAGGGAAGCTGCTGTCTAGGCAAGGCTGTGTTTTAGAACAATCCTTTTGCACCCAAATACGCATTCTTCCCCTTAACGCTTCCCAACCAGTCTACGTCAACAGGTCTGTCTTTTTATTTCCTTTTGTAAAAAACTGACATAGAGTCACAAACAGAGGTTGAAGCACTCCCAACACTCAGTGTCCATTAGCCCTGCTTGTGATGGGGAGACAGATTGCTCCTTAGGGAGGAGGAAGACAGCCCCTCTCCGTTGCCTTGTAGTCACTGGGGTTGTTCAGCTCTTGATGGTGCTGTTGATATAGGATTCCAAAATGAATATGGTTTCATCCACTTGGTTCTCACTTGCATCAATCCTTTGTTAAAAGGGGAGAAATATGAATATATATATATATATATATATATATATATATATATATATATATATTATTCCGGCTACATTATATGTTAGTTTTGATTACTCAGCTAAGAATATGTTAATAAACTAAACATGGTCCTTGATTAAAACCAGTTAGCAACTAAACTTTTTTTAAAAAAAAATACAAGTACTTTGAAAACTGCAGATGGCAAGTGACGTTTTAGAAGTGGTCTATTCTCATCTGTGTGAGAAAGAGAGAGAAGGTGGGGAGTGCTTCCTTTACCCTGATGGCTGCTGTGACATTTGAGTATCACTTTTACTAACAAAAGTAATCAGGTGACAATCCTGATCTTATATGTCAGATACACACAGGGAGGGGTGTGTGAGAGAAAACATTTAAGCTTCCCCAAGAAGCAATTTGATAGGGCTTTGTGAATAAATCCACATTATTAGCCCTGTGGTGTGGTTTAAAAAGAAAAAAATAGACACGTTCACTCTCTCAAAATTTATGGAAGTCATTCCACCAGATGTCCTGGAGGCAATTCTGGCCACAGAAGTGACCCCTTAAATACAACGGAGGTCATGAACTCTGATTTGGGCCTAGCCTACGAAGGCAGCACAAGAAGAACCTGTCCGGGTGGGTTGACTGAGGGCGTGTTTACCCTCCAAATTTTCTCTTTCCTGTAGTGGCCAGTCAGCAGCTTCTGAGAAGTCCACAAGGAAGGCATAAAGGCAACAGCCCTTCCCACCTTTCCATGTGTCCCTCAGCAACAGGTATTGAGGGGCACACACTGAGCAGGGAGGATCTGCTGAGCAGCCCCCTGTCCAGAACGCTGTAGCCAGATCTTGCACTGAGCAAATGGCTTGGACTTGATGACGCCCAAGGTCCCTTCTCTGATCCCCACCATCTGCTCCTCCTCACTTACTTGTTGACGTTGTGCTTGAGGCTCTCCAGCTGCTGCCGTTCGGGGGCTGTGATCATTTCCTCGATCTCCTGCAGCTGTGCCTCCTCTGCCCCCGAGGCCTGTATTGAGGCGAGGATGGCCTCCACCCGCTGGGATTTTTCCAGCAGACGCCTGGCACAGGACAGAAGCCGCGGGTCAGACAGAACCACACCACTTCAGTTTAAGGCTGGCCAAAGATGGGGCAAGGCCCGAGGCAGAGAATCAAGACTCCTTCCCAAGGCAGAATTCATGAAGACCTCCTGGGGCGAGCCCCATTGAGACAAACTCACATAGAAGAATTGGGGGTCAGCTCTGCGAGTTTCCTACTTTTAACAGACCTTTGAAAATCTGAGATTTGCAACCTGTCACACAGCATCACAAAGATGTGGCAGCAGTGACAAACAGAGGAAGAGAGACCCTGCGGAGGTGGATCTTGAGGGCTCCAACTTCTTGCCCTAACCACCCTCCTCCCCCCAGGACAGCTCACTCACCGGTTCTCCTTAGTCTCATGCAGGCGTCTTTCTATCAGGTTGGCCACGCTCTGGAAGGGAGGAGGAACAGAAAAGGGCTATTGCAATCCAATTTCTCCCGGCATATTTTTTAAAAAAAGGAAAGCGAGGGCAGTGAAGCCACAGGACACGCACCTTGTAACAGCGGTGGAGCAGCATCCGTGCAGATGAAAGCCTGTTCACTGTATACAGGTAGAAAGTGCGGGAAGGGGCATGATCGGGGGTCTTGGGGATCTCCTGTTTTTGAATGAGAGAACACCCACTATGTTTGCTTAATAATGAAAAGAGAACTGGAATGCTGACTTATTTATATAACTCTACAGTGGTACCACCAGTTGTGGACGGGATCTGTTCGGGAGGTCTGGCCGGATCCCGAGGTTTTCGCAACCGGAGAGACCGCTTCTGTGCATGCATGCGCGGCAAAAACCCAGAAATATACTTCCGGGTTTTCCGCTTATGTATCCCAAAGTTTGCGTAACCGGAGGGATACGTAAGTGGAGGTATGACTGTAATTTACAAATAAAACATCAAAGTGGTTCACAAGAACAGTACAAAAAACCATATAAACTTAAAATAAAAAAGTTGTCAAGGAAATAAACAACTATATGACTTTCAGAAGACATCTTGAAGGCAGCCCTGTTTAGGGAAGTTGTTAATGTTTGATGTTTTATTCTGTTTTTAATCTGTTGGAAGCCGCCCAGAGTGGCTGGGGAAACCCAGCCGGATGGGCGGGGTATAAATAATAAATTATTATTATTATTATTATTATTATTATTATTATTATTATTATTATTATATATTATATATTATATATTATATATTATTATATTGCAGGTGGGGGGAGTGAAGCTGAGAAAGAGCATGTTCAGTGGCAGTGATGGGATTTGAGACCAATGATTCCCGATTTGCAATGCAATCCCTTAGCCACTGGGTGGCCACTGTGAGAACAGGATGCAGGACTAGGTGGGCCACTGGTGATCCAGCAGACTCTTCTTGTGTTCCTTATTTATTTAATGCATTTATATCCTGCCTTTCTCCTAAGCTGGGATTCAAGGCAGCATCCTTATAACACCTTTATAATATACAAAGCGATAAAAACAAACCAGTTGAAAGCAAGTTAAAACACATGAAAAACACATTTAAGCCTAGCACTAAAATGCAGTTTGCCCAAAGACAGCCCAGTGGTCAGCATCACCTGCACTTTGGTTTCCAAAGGCCAATCTAAACAAGGTCTTAAACTTCCAGCAGAAGGCTAACAAGGAGGGAGCCAGTTTAGCCTCTCTTGGGAGGGAATCCTGCCATCTGGGAGCAAAGGCTTTCTCTCATGTCATCAACAACTTTGTCTCTGAAGCACACCAATTTCAACTTTTCTACACAGGAATCCATGGCAGCCTTTCAGTGGAATAGGGGCCATAGACAAGGGGCCAAAGTGTGGGTGTACTAACTACACCTCTTTCCATGCCCCCTTGCCCTTCGTAATGCTTGCGTCTGAGTTTTTGTCCCCATAAAATTCCATGGGAACCACTGAGAACTGGTTTTGCTCCAACCTGTAGAACCCCACCCCTTAATCAGCACAGCCCTGTGACACGTCTGGTTTCGTGATGATGCTAGAGTGTGACGGAACCTCAGGAACTGGGTTTCATGCTGATGAAAACAGCACACTGGGAGTTGAGAATGGTATGCACAGGAGTTGCAATCTTGCAAAGAATTCTGCTTCCACCTTATCTCCTCAGGGCCTGGATAGTTCACTGTGCTCATCTTGACTTGCATCCAAGCAGCTCAGGTCTTCCATGGAACTTTGGTTTTGCATAATTTATTTTTCAGACCTAGATTATTCAGGACAGCCCCCCCCCCCCCCCGCAAAGGAGCATACCTGGAGGGCTACAAAGTTAGTCGACAGCATTTTGTACATCATTTCCTTTGCTTCCTTGGCAGGGATCATTGCAAAGTCTTCTATTTGCTTCTGTTCCAGATGCTTCTTCCTCAGGAGCAGGCGGAAGATGCGAGCACAACGAGACCCAAATCTAGATCAGAGAAATAAAATGGCATAGCAGGCTGGTTTTTCACACCCTCTGAATGCATCATGCAATGCAGCATCAGGATTCTCAGTTTGGCTTCCAAATGATGGATGCTGGGAGTCCAAAACATCTGGAGGGCACCAAGTTGTCAAAGGCTGAAAGACGTGTAGAGCTCTTAACTGTGCCGAGTTTATTCCATCATTGGGACTCAATGGGTATAAGCACTTCAAGGTATTACAGTGGTACCTCGGGTTACATACGCTAACCCAGAAATATTACCTCGGGTTAAGAACTTTGCTTCAGGATGAGAACAGAAATCGTGCTCCGGCGGCGCGGCAGCAGCAGGAGGCCCCATTAGCTAAAGTGGTACCTCAGGTTAAGTACAGTTTCAGGTTAAGAACGGACCTCCAGAATGAATTAAGTTCTTAACCCGAGGTACCACTGTACTGAGTTACAAAGAGCTCAGAATGATTTTCTTTACTAGAAAAGAAATAAGCAGTTTATTCAAACTATGTTTTCTCTACTAGGAAAGCATTAAGATAAAAGGTCAACAAATTCAGTACAGTCCACAGTTAGCATTGCTGTCAGTCTTTGACAGCCTGATCTGTGCTCTGCATTTTTATGGCTACTGCTTGACATTGGAAAACTGTCCTTGAGTTATCATTAACCAGATGGTCTACAAATGTATGGCAAACAGGCTTGGCTGAGAAGCTAATGTAAAACATTGAAAGAAAATAAAAAACAGACAAGACAATTTTGATACCACCATCAACACACAGGAAACCTAGGGAGACATTCTCTTAAGTTAACAAACGAGTCTTTTTATTATAAGTCAATGTAAAAACATGTACTAAGTTTATATGGTTTGTTTGCATGTAAAAGAAAAAATAAATAAAAACATCTCAGGACCAGTTTACCTGTGAGATCGCTGTACCCCATGTATGCCCACATGACCGCTTTGGTCTGTGAAACTAGCACCAGTATAGGTGCCACATAATACCATTCCTCATCTGTAAGAAATCAATCTTTTACTGTGGCAGCACCCACTTTGGAACCCTCTGCCTATTGACATCAGGCAGGCAATTTCACTGTACTCTGTTTGGAGTCTGCCAAATCCATTTTTGTTTAGGCAAGCCTACCCAGAGATGCAGAATGTCATGTGCATTTTAGTCTGTTTTTATCTTACTAGTTTTTTAATTATTTTTTTGATTATTTTAAATCGTTGTTTTTAAACTATTTTAACTGATAAGCTTATTCTTTTTGTAAACCGCCTCGAGCTTGCTTTAAAACAATCAATCTGTATATAATTCTTATGAAACAAATGAACGGGAAGTTTTGGTTGCACCCTGCTGGCAGGAGGAAATAGCACTTTGCTTTCACCACGGTGACTAAAGATGTCTGCAGCAGGCACAAGGAGCTGGCCTCATTTTACATTTCTGGCTTGAGGCAGGCCTGCATGCAAGATAACACTGCAAATACATTAAGCCAATGAGCTCTGACATGCCTGCTTCCTTGACTCAAAGCAAGTTTTCAACTCCCACATTTCCAAAAAGCCAGGCTCCCCATTACCTTTCCTGAACTATTGATTCCAGCGTTGCGGTGGCCAGTGATGCCAGGGCCTTATGAAGGTCTGTTTGAGGGAAGGTTAGGGAAAAATGTCAGGGAGAGTTCCATTTTGGTACGCACCAAGTGGTTTGCCCCTCACCTCCTTCTAACTGACTGACGGGAGTTTCGGTTTGGGTGGTTAACTTGGGAGGCACCTTCTAGGCTCTCCGATGATGTGAAGACACCTCAGGGCCACCTGCTAACCTGCAAGATTCAGGACAGATAAAGGAAGTCCATCTTCATGCAGCAAATGGTTAAACAATGACGCCCCCAGGAGGCAATGATGGCCATTGACTTGGATGGGCAGATTCATAGAGGACAACAAGGCCATCAATGGCTACAAGCCAAAATGGCCAGAGACCGTGATGCTCCATCCAGTGGCCAACCAGATGCCTGTGGGAAACCTGCAAGCAGGACCTGAGCCCAAGAGCACTCTCTCCTCTTGCTGTTTCCAGCAACTCTTATTCAGAAGCATTGCTGGCCCTGACCATGCAGACCCAGTTTGTTTTGCCCCTGTCCATTTTCTCTAAGTTTTTCTCTTTGGATAAACTGATCCCGGATCAACTAAGTGAGAAAATGTGGGGCAGGGAGAAGAGAAGAGCAGAGAACCAACCTTTCCCTTGGTTCTTTCCTCGCTTGAGAGGACATTGGCTGCTCCAAGGTCTAGGCTGTAACAGGTTCCTTAAGATTCACCAGTCCCTCTTTAAGAGACGTGAGAGAAGAATCTCTTTAAGGCATTCGGTGGCTGAGGTGAAGAACAGGTGGGCTGTGCAGGGTCCAAGGATTGGTTGCTCTTTGCCCTAGTGCCGCAGTTGGGATCAGCACTGTGAAGGAGCTCCTGTGGGCTGCTTTGGCTCCCGTCCCCCCTCTACCTGTTCTCTCTTCCTCTGGGCCCCACAATCCATTTGCTAGGTAAGTGAGCTGCTATCTCTGGCTTCTGCTGCATCTCCCCCAGGTTGGCTGAGCTGAGCCCGTGTAGCAGCTGGCACCACACAATGGGCAGGCTGGAATGTGCTCTTCATGTACAGAAGTACACATATCCAGTGTAGAAGTGCAGGCACACCCTCCCAAACAACCAGCACAGCTTGCCCCCAAACACGAAACCAGTCCTCATGATACAGCCAAGTCAAAAAGGATACTGATGACGTACATTCCTCCGCCACTCTCCCCCGACTTGCCAACAAACTCCAGCTATGGGGAGATTAAAGGATTGAACCAGACAAGGTTTTATTATCAGAAAAAGGAAGTAAAAAAGAAAAGAAAAAGAGCATGCTATTTCAGAGGCATTGTTCGAAATGAGAATAATAATCCAGAAGAGGACTTTCTTACCGGATCATCTGCTAATAGAGTGAGGTACTGATCGAGAATCTGTTTGGAGATGTTGTAACCAGCCGGAAGCGACCGGAATATCTTTAAAAAAACAAATCAGAAGTCCAGTGTTGTAGATATCCTGTGACTTCTTACAGACTTTAAACTACTGCTGAACATAACCAGAGAGCAGGTGACCTACAAGAGGTTCTTTACAGAACAATGTATTTTAATGAATAGTGCGGTTTCCATTTATAACCTTCATAACCAACAAAAGTGTATTACACAAACCTGAAATGACTCATGTTAGCTATAGAGGGGGTATTTGCCTTCCCCTTGAAGGATTCTCCTCTTGCCTGGCCTAGACATGTTTCAGACTATCCCCTTCCCTAACCAATTGATTTGTTGTTGTTGCGGATGGCTCCTAAGCTGATGTAAGTTCTGATGTAAACTCTGACCCATCTCTCCATAATTATTTCTTAGTATTGATATAGAACCTCTGCATTGCACTCTGTCACAGTTATAGTTATGGTTTTAAAGTCTCTTTTTATTTGATCTATACATTTTATTTACTTTTTACAGCTTTATTTTCTAAACCTATATAACAGTGTGCATAAATATACAGCCATTAATCTATAATACCATTATTCTAGAACAAGTAGTATAGAAGTCCTATGAAAACCAGTGGAAAACGTGGAGTATATTTAGCCTGGAAAAAATTAAAAAGGGGGGGGGGACACAGGATGACAACATGATACCAGCCTTGAAATATCTGAAGGGCTGTCATGTTGTTGGTGGAGCAGGCTAGCTCTTTGATACTCCAAAGGGAAATACGAGAAATCAAGAGCCGGGAACTGAAGGGAAGCAGATTTTGACAAAACCTCCTAATAGTAAGAGCTATTAGGCAAGAGAACAGCCTTTCTTGGGAGGCACAGGCTCTGTGCTGCTGGGTTGTTGTTTTTAAGCAGAAGCTGGGCAGCCATCTGCCAGGTGTGCAGTTGCTGGAAGATCCCATCACTGAGCCGAGGGTTAGGCTAGATTACCTCCCCAAGGTCATCTTCCAGCTCTACGATTACATAAAACGAAGGAAGAAATGCCAAACAACTCACAAAAGCTCTCTCCTGCTCTCTCTTAATGTTTTGTGGGGCATAATCTGTTGCTCTTTTGGCAGGAAAATGAATGCATTATATCCTTTTGAGATGTTAGGATTCAGTACGATTTGTATTGTATTTGCGCTGATATGTTTGTATTTGCATTTGTAATTTTTTATGAGCTGTCCTGGGGGCCTTTTTTTGGCTGAAAGATGGCATATAAATAAATAACAATATCACATACCAAGGCAAGCCATGTGCCCCTGGCAAAAATGAGCCACCCCCTCTCTAGCAGCTACTCTGACCCGGGGAAAGGACAGCAATGAAATCCTGACTGAACCCCCAGTCATGGCAGGCATGAGCCACTCTATTAGAGGGATTTATTACAGGGAGTCAGTGACCTCTTTAGGCCAAGGGCTGCCTTGCCTCTGGTGCCATCCTTCCAGGAACTGCACACCAATGGTGGGAGGGACCCAAATGAAAGTGGGTGTGGCAAAAAGGGGTCAAGGTCAGAGCTGGGAGAAGGCAGGGCCACCCCACAAGTACACAGAGCACACATGCCCACACACTCCACACATACACTGAACATGTGCCTTACACACATGCTTGCATACACATCTGCCAACAAGTCCCAAGTAGCAGCTCACCTCGTTGGAAGACAGGGGCATGGTGTACGGTGCGTTGGAAGAGGTTGTGACTTCGCTCATTCGCAGCATCGTCCGCACAATTTCACTACTGGTCTGTCAGAAAGGGAAGGAGACAGAGGCAGAACTCTTAGGGAAGTTCTTGTTTTGTACATGGACTGTAAAACGTAGGTGGGAGCTTGCATGATTAAAAAGCCCTGCCATACCAAAATCAAGTAATAAATCCCTGTACGCAGAAAACCAGTATGCCAAGGAAAAGGGAAAAGCTAAAACTCTTCTTTGATAAACTAAAAACTGGCCAGGGGAGGAAATGCCAAAGCAGAGGAAACAGCCTTCAGTAAGAACGTAAGGACTTACTGTATGACAAGCCTGCTGGGTCAGCCCAATGGCCCTTCCAGTCCAGCATGCTGTTCTTATGGTGGCCACCCAGATGCCTCCATGAGAAAATCCACAAGCAGGACCTGAGCATAAGAGCTCTCTCCCCTACTGTCGTTTCCAGCAATGGGTATTCAGGAGTATTACTGCCTCTGAGTATTGAGGCAGAGAATAACCATCATGGCTAGTTGCCATTGATAGCCCTTTCCTCCATGAATTTTTCTAATCCTCTTTTAAAGCAATCCAATGGCCATGACTGCCTCCTGCGCGGGCAAGTTCTAAAGCAGGAGTCCTCAAACTTTTTCAGCAGGGGGCCGGTCCACTGTCCCTCAGACCTTGTGGGGGGCCGGACTATATTTTTTGCGGGGAAATGAACGAGGAACGATGAGTGGTGCATGAAAGGGCTCCGGAGAGGGGCTGCTTTAAATGGCGGCCGCTCAAGAGGGGGACTCAGCCAACCGTGGCTCCTGTGTCTTGCAAGTGGCAAGGGCTGGCGGCACGATGAGCAGTGCGCAAAAGGGCTCCGGAGAGGGGCTGGCACCAACAAAGCCCAGCCCCCTTCCTCCTCTAGGCAGGGCGAGGAGAAGCAGTGTGAGGGAGAGGGAAAGAACATGCACGATGGCGATCCACGCGGCGATTCCCGGACCATCCGCAGGCTGGATTTAGAAGGCAGTTGGGCCTGATCTGGCCTGTGGGCCTTAGTTTGCTGACCCATGTTATACAATTTAACTATGTGCCACATTAAAAAGTGTTTTCTTTTTTCTGCCCTGAAACTTCCAACATTCAGCTTCACTGGATGCCCACAAGTTCTGGTTTTATGCAAGCGGGAGTATAACTTTTCTCTGTCCACTTTCTCCATGCCATGCATAATTTTATAAACTTCTATTGTGTCTCCTTTTACTCGCCTGTTCTCTAAATAAGAAAGTCTCCAATGCTACAACCTTTCTTCATAGAAGGGTCACTCTATCCCCTTCATTGTTTTGGCTGCCCGTTTCTGAAACTTTTCCATCTCTAGAATATCCTTTCTGAGGTGGGGCAATCAGAACTGTACACAGTATCCCAAATGTGGCCACACCACATATTAGTCTAATGACATAGGACCCCCCCACACAAGAAGGAAAGCAACACACCTGGTCCATTCTGTTGGCCACAGCACTGACAATGGCTTGATCTCGGAAGTGCTGGTGGAAACGGTCAATGTTGACTTGCCAGTAGATTCCATCATCTGATGGAGACTGAGAAGTGTTGATTGGGAGAAAGAGGGAAGCGGAGTGTTATCCTATGTATCAATTGCACAACTGGGGAGGCTACTTGTACCCCCAGCACACTCCAACCAAAATTCTGTCACCACAAACACTAAATCCGGCAACCTGCATATATTATGCTAATAGAGCAAGTGTGCAGAAACTTCATTTGCATGATTTATTTTGCTTTAAAAACAAGTAAATCCATAATTCCTTTTGCTTCTATTAAATAAGTCACTGGGAGGGGGAAATCATGTTGGCTGCTTCCTCTATGGCTTCAGGAGAAGACGAAGCCCACATGCCATTGAGCTGATCTGCACAGCTATAATGACCGGCAAGACAAGACTTGGGGTGGGGGCGGGGAGAAATAAAGAAATAAATGAAATAACCAGGACAACTGCAGAACACTTTTGGTGCTAAAGGTAATAAAACCAAGGGTTGCAACCAATGATAGTCCTACTTGGAGTAGATACATTAATGAACATGAGTAACTTAGGTCCATTATTCTCAATAGGTCTATTCTGAGTTGAACTTACGCTGATCACAACCTCAAATGATGTTACAGTTCCTCTTAATTTACATGGGGCACACCCTGCCACGAAATCAAGCCTTATCATGCCCTAAACGTGGGTAGGATCTACCCTCCAACTCCTGCCAAGGCACCACTGGTCCACCCCCGTTCTGCCTCACAATATATCAAGACTGCTCTCCTTCTCACCTCCTCCAAACCCATCATTTACAGATATTACAATGTGGATAGCTGAGTCAGTAGAGCACGAGGCTCTTAATCTCAGGGTCATGGGCTTGAGCCCCATGTTTGACCAAAGATTCCTACATTGTAAGGGCTTGGACTAGGTGACCCTCGTGGTCCTTTCCAACTCTACAATTCTATGATGCTATGATTAAAACCAATGGGAGATTTGCTCTTCCTTTCAAGGTGATGGAGAAAGCTAAATTTCCAGTACCCGTTCATGAAGGGATGCACTACCCAGCTCAGCAGCCTCTTTACCTCATTGCTGTCTGCCTCCTGCTTTTGTCGTTTCGCTTTGCGTTCTCCATTGTCTTGGCCGTTGTCAGAGTGCCTCCTCTTCCCCTTCCCTGATGGCCAAAAGAAAGGTCTGCACTTTGAGTAGCAATAAGGATGCAGTCTGCCAAAGCCCACCTTTTTATAGCTGCTCAGCCCTCATCTTCCATCAATGATCATGCTTTGTAAGCATGATACGCCATCTATTTCTCTCAGGGCAAATCCACAGATGTTCTCATATGATTTAACAATCAAACCACTATCATTGGGAACCCAAGAATTGTGGTTTGAAGGGGTGTGAGGAGAGAAAAGCAAGGACAAACACTTTTCAGCATCGCAAGCTACAACTCCCAAGGGTTTCTTTTTGGGTGGCGGCGGCAAGGGGATGAGTTAAGATGGCATAAAACCAACTGCAGACATGACCACCATTTCCTTTCTCTCCTGAAACCACCTGAAATGAGCTTTGCTGAGCCCAGACATCTTTGCTGTTTAGGAAAATAGCTTTGAGACATTGCTTACCAGTCACCAGCCAATGCTGCACATCTTCTATGACAAAGCAGTTTTACAAGGATTAACGAAATGATCATGGGGCCTCTGAGTTGTTTCCTCACCTATGAGATTCAGTTTTGGAACCACATACATATCCTTCTCGTTAAGCTGCAATGTGGGCACAGGAGGTGGTGGGCCATCAGAAGGCTCTGGACCTTCAGGGACTGATGGGCATCTCTGAACAAAGTGGGTGTCTGCCAGGCGTACAAACGTGCTCGAGACTTCACTGTACTCCATTGTTTTGCCATCTGAAGGAAAGGAAACAAACCCTCAACTCAGACCTGAGTTCCAGGCTCCACCCAAAAGTGCTTTTCCAGGGCTGAGTGCCACCTTAAATTCAGCTCACCTTCCATTGTTTCTGTCAGCCGGTCAGCCACTTTCTTCACTGTGGCGCTCATGGACATCTTGCCATTGAGCAGCAGCTCCTCCACGATCAGCTCACCCGTGTCACTATAAAGGGTCTTGGCAGTGTAGATATAGCGGGGGTAGCGGAGGATCCGCAGCACTCGGCTGCACTGGGCTTCATACTCCACCAGGCCTCGCTTCTGCAGCTCATACGTCACCAAGTTGTGCTGGATCAGGACACAGAGTGCCTTCCGAACCTGTGCAGGTGGGAGAAAAGCACGGTGTATATATGGAGATCTGCAGACTCTACCCAACCCCAGTCCAGAGCACAGCATTCAATTTTGAGCAAAACAGTGTGAGAAGGATTCAAAGAGTCAGAATGAACCTTATGGATCATCCAGAGCAATCCTTTGCCAGGAACAGCAGTATTTATAATGAACCCCTTCGCCCACTTACAACACCCCTGTGAGGTGGAAGAAGTTAACAGGCCTTAAGTTATACAGGGACCTTCATGACCAAGCAGGGATTTGAACCTGGGTCTCCCTGACTTAAGGCCAAAACTCTATGGTTCTCCAGTGCAAAGCCATTATTCATGTAACAGCCTTTCTTCTGCATCAGTGCCATCTACCACTACACATACCTGGTCAAGTGACATCCCAGTGTCATGAGCTATCATCCGTAATGGCTGGCTACCCATGCGAATGAGGTGCGTCCCAATCTTTTCTACAATCTCACCAAAATGTTCAGAGAGCAAGAGGGAAGAGAGCTTGATTTCTGCCTGGGTCATCTTGCAGGAATATTATATCTGTCTGGCCCTCTGTAACACAAGAGTATATCCACACAAGTCAGCACAAGCACAAATGATTGCCCAGTGGGTTTGGAGACTGGAAAGAGCTCTTAAAATCCCAATTTTAACTGCCACCATATGTCAGTCAGTGTACCTGAAGAGAGTGTGCCTTAAACTTTTGGACATTTTACTGTGGTCATATGGCTAGAGATGTGAAGGTAAGGATAAGATGAACAAAAGAATCCCCCCAGTCTCTGCATGGGGTATTCACATTTTTACAGCTAATCCACCGTGAGAGCCAATATACACATTCAGCAGATTCAAGTACTAATGCTTTTCCTGAACTGTGTTGGAGATAGGAAGTGGAGATTGCATGCCTGAACACCTCTTGTAGAAAATAAATCCCCTGCTCCTTTTAATCTTTTACTGTGCAAGTCTGTAAACCTCATTAACACTGACAACACATCTGCGCAATGGTTTTGTTTTTTTTAATGCACCCCACACAAAACACCACACGTGGTGTTTTTACAGAATAGCAATGGGCGTCCGTGCTGAGAAGCTTACGATTGTGAATTTGACACAAGAGGAAAGGGAACGAGATCAAGGCGAGGGTTAAAGAGGGAAATGCACATCCGGTTAAGTTCACATTCTTGAAGTTACCTGGTCTACCATATAATAATAACAACAAGGCTTGTTCTTCCATATGCTTGGCCATTGCCTGATGAACCCAGGAGACCCCAGCTGACCCCCTATATCGACCCCGCCGCCTTGGACCAGAAAGACGACCAAGTCCAGCCGCTCCCTCCCTTGATGAACCCAGGAGTCCTGGCTCCCAGCTCTCCTCCTCCCTACGTGGTCCCCACCGACTCAACACTCCCGTGGCTGCGGATCCAAGAGTCCTCCCTCCCCTCTACTTACCCGAATGGACTCTCTTTACACCCGAGTCCGTAACCTTCGGGTCAGAGGGCGGCCCGTTTTCCCTACTCGACTAGGCCTCCGCCTTCCTTTCCGTTGCGGCAACCATGGCAACCACGCTCCGCCGGACCCTTCGCTATGCCCGGGGAACCACATCCGGTACCCAGCAGTCCTGACGCCCCGCCCCCTTAAAAAAAAAAGCTTCTCCTAGGTTTCCGCTGCTAAGGCTTGGGAGGAGAAGGAGAAAGAAGGAAGTGAAGTGTGGAAGTGTGGCGGCTAGAGCGTCCCCTCGGCGTTCGAGAGCGTTCCGCTCTAGGCCTCGAGTCCTCCGTGTGGTCTGTGGCGGCGGAGCGTTGCTGGTTCAGGAGGACTGACGGCAGCGGCGACGACGACGACGGCGGCGGAGGGGGAGGGGAAGCAAAATGGCGGAGGCGTCGGCGGCTGCGGCGGCCGCCGTCTCCCAGCACCGCTTTTTCTGCCACAGCTGCAAGGGGGAAGTCAGCCCCAAACTGCCGGTAAGGGAGAGGCCGGGGCGGGTCTGTCTGAATATGCCCCCACTTCCCTGTCTTCGAAATAACCACAAGCGGGCGGGGTGGGGGGAGGGGAGAGGGAGAGAGTTAGGTTAATTCGGGAGGGGGCCCAGGACTCCAGGGTCCGTTCTTGGGACGGGGTGGGGAGGTGACGTTGCTGAGGCCAGGATTCCTGGGTTCATCCTTTGAAAAGTGGGGGGGGGGAGGGAAGATTGAGGCCAGGACTCCTGAGTCCATCTTTTGAAGGGGGAGGGGGAAGGGATTTGAGGCCAGGACTTGTTGCTTCATCTTTCTGACTGGAGGGGTGTCTGGGCTCTTAGGGTCCTTTTCTCAGACTGATTGTGGAGCCTAAGGAGTTAACAACATGATCCTGTACCTTGTCATCTCAGGCCTAACCCTCATTGAATTCAACGAGACTAGACTCTGGGGGTCATGTTTATTCGATTTGCAGCATCTACGTAGTATGGTGGTTTTGTTTTTGTTTTTCTGAACTGAGTCTCAGTGTTCTCCGGCCACAATATGAAAGGGCAGGGATCTGATTGGAAGGGTGGGGGCGGGGAAAGGAGAGAGAAGGCCCCGTCCTACTTCCATTCACCACCAGTAATAGGAATGGTAAGGGATTTTAGGTTTTGAACCCCATGTGCAACGTGAATCCAATGAAGTGGGTGGTGGGGTTCAGTCAGACCACAAGGTCCTATTATCCTTTGCTCTCAAATGTATTGTATGTGGGTGGTAGTGGTGGTAATAGATTTGTTATTGCTGCTACTACTACGAAAGAGAGTTGGCTCCTATTCCTTCCCACCTTGACCAACACCAAGGTCTGGAGGAGGCAAAAGTGTATCTGGGGAACTTGTGCCCTGTGCTGAGGGTAGAGAGCAGAGGGAAATCAGGTCACAGACGACGCTCAACTGTTAAGCCAAAATCACATATAGGCAAAACACATTGGGTTCAGTGTTGGGTTCCTAGATGCCCACCCCCTTTTCACCTCCTTTTTATTTATTTATTTAAAAACTGCTGAGTGTGTAAAGCTGAAGTGGCAGGTTACCTGCATTATGTTGCCCATATACAGAGTTCTGAGGCTGAAAGTATGGGTGGAGGCTGCAAGGAGTTGTAGGGTTTGCTCATACCTGCACATCCTTTTTCCCCTTTCAGTGATCAGTTACACGACGGTGCAAGCCAGGGAATGGGGTCATTTTTCCTCCTGTCTCCAATATTATTTTCCTTTCTAAAAGAGTCGTTGAGAAGTGAGACATGAGTGGTAGGTGAAACAAGGTGGAAAAAATCTCCTGTGTCTATAAAGTGAGAGGCTGATGGAGAATGGTACGGTGCGATGGGTCCACCCACTGGAGCCAAGAGACAGAAGGGACCAATGTCATGGCTTTGACTCCAATTTAGGAAAGAACAAATATGGAAGCAAATGTATTTGCATTCCATCATCTTCTCAGTCCTCTTCAAAAGACAGGTAACTATCTTGTGGGGAGCGGGATGAGGGAAAGGGACAGAAAAGTGGAACTATCACTCTTCCTCTAGGGAAGAATAAGAAGAGAAAGCAAAACAGAACATTTTTTATCTTGCCCCATCACAAGGGCAAAAGGTAGGCAGGGTTGGAAAGTCCCAGGCACCTGGTTACACAGAGATCTAAAAAGTAGTGCCAGCAGTTGGGCATTTTAAATTACCGGTAGTTCCCCCTCTTTTGGGAAGGCAAATGCCTTTTTTTAAAAAAGTAAATGCAAAAAAAGGTCTACATCAAATTAAAAACCATTCCCTGATGAAGTCTTAGCTGTTCAGTTACAGTATGCTCAAGCTTGGAATTTGGTGAGTGAATTTCTTAGCGTGGTTCTTGTATCTAGCCAATCTCTCAATCAGAATTGATGTTGTTCACTGATTTGATTTCCTGTGGTGATTGATAATTGCATGTAGGCAACCAGGCAATTCTCTATTCTTCCTTCTGGCCTGAAAAGGCTACTGATGCTCAAAGGTTAGATGGAAGGTGAAGAGTGCCTAGTGTGCAGCTGTGTTTAATCCAGAACTGGAGCCTGATCATTGTCTGCCTTCAAGCAAAAGTAACATCCATCTGTGCTACTTTCAGAATGTAGCTGGGTCTTAACCAATATGTGGCTGCCTCCTTATGCAAGGTGAAGAACAGCTGCTGTTAGCAGTGGAGTCATTCCATTAACGCAGGATATCCATAGCTGTGTAGCAGGTTATCTATAGCTGTGTCCTGGCTTCTGGGAGCGTGGTGGAGAGACAGCATGTAGGGTGTTCCTGTGAGCTGCTGTCTGCAGAATTGAGAGACCAGCGCTTTGCTTTCCCAGTTGGCATGGTATGGGGGAGGAGGTGTCTAAACTCCTGTCTTGCAGGAAGATATTTAAAAGGTTGGCTTCAGTTTGGTAGAGCACAAACTTGTTTGGTTGTTTATTTGAAACATTTCTATGCCACATATGAAAAGAAATTTAATTGTGTTTTCCAAAAGTGAAATAATATTTAAACAATTTAAAATGGAGAAATTGGTATCACAGAGAACAGGGTAGAAGGGTACAGTGCTTCTGGGCAAGGAAAGCCCCCCAAACAATTCAGTGTCTTCTGAAGGGTATTCCAGAGGGTAGTCGGCACCATGGAGAAAACCTGTTTCTCTACTGCCTCCAGATAACACTTTGCAGGTCATGGCACTCTCATAAGGCCTTCTCTGATTATCTACCAGGCCTGTATAGAGGAAGGAAGGCATTTTAGCACCAGAGACTCTGTGAAATGTACTGCATCACTGATGCATGTTGTGGGACCATGTTACAGAGACCCGTCTGTTTTGGATGCTTCCTTGGCTGCTGGACTCAATAAGCCTTGGGTTTCTGCCAGCTGCCTTTGACTGTAAAAACACGATCGTCTGGTACCCTAAAGTATGCTGTCAGTGGACTGTGTTTGCCTTCATGGATCATGAGTTGTGCATACATGTTCTAAAAATAATGGCTGTCAATAGGTTCTCCCCCAAGCCTCTGCAATGCAAATGGGCAGAATGCAAGATTTTTATGTGGGTGTTTGACGCAGATGAATATGACCCTCCTTTCTGGAAGGATTTTAAACTGGGGGAGTTGCACTTCTTGGCAACCATTCTTAATAATCTCCTCCCTTGCACTGACAGGCCTGTCTGGCGGAATCCCTACAACTTCCACTGCAGGGGATGTAAATGTGTGGTGCCTTGTCGTTCAACCCCCAATTGTGCCATCTGCAAAATGGAAACGGTGCCCAGAGTTGGAAAAATCCCAAAAACTTTGTTGCCCACATATTTGCTTCTGGAAGCTGCTACCCACCCACCACATCCCAAGCATGATTGGCTCCTGAAAGTTTGTTGACAGCACCTACCACCATTGGCTGATAAACTCTTGGAACGTAGAATCTCTCCTTCCACCCCTCGCAATGCCTGCCTGTCTCGTTAGTAGGGAACTTTGTAAATTTGCACATAGGTCCATTTGTAATATGTTAAAGAAGGTGCTAGCCAGGCTTGACAAACCCCAGGCCACCTGTCCTTCCAGAAAATTTCCACACTCTACCTCTCAGAAAGTGGGTACACCTTTGGAGGGTCAGGCAACCAGTAACATGATTTGGGCTCCAAAACGGTGGTTGTTTGCGGCCTGGATCTGGAATGCTTTTTCAGGCCTGTGTTATGGGTAGGAAGATGCCAGTTCAGCAATCCCGGCAGCAACACTGCCCCTCTGCCTTTGCTCTCACTGGCCTTTTGAAACCTGAGAAATGGTGCCCATGTCTCTGGGGAATTCTCATAAAGACAGTCCCTCTCTATTTCCAGGAGGAATTGTTTGTTTTCTGAAATTATGTTAGTCTGCTGGGATCATGCATCTGCTTTTTTCCGGCCCTCTGCACCATCAAGGACGAAGAGGCTCAAGGACTTCTTTTCAAAACCAAGTGTACGTGGCACCTCGGTCCTCTTGCTCTTGTTGCAGATATCGGCGCCAACGGGTTCTTAATCTGTAAGCAAGGAATCGGCTCTGAGAGAGGCTTTCTGACTGTGTTTCTGATGGTGCTTTCAGAGATGGCAGAGCTTTTGCTTTCTAGACCCTTGCGTCTTGACTGCCTTGCTTGCCTAGGAGCGCTCTCGCTCTCCCTCCCACCTCCCCGATTTATGCTTGTCTCCCGTTTCTGCTGCTGACTTCGGCAGTTTCGCTGGGCTGTGTTTCAGCTGCCCTTTTGTTTCAGTGAAAAAATGCTGTCCCAAACCCCCTCATGCCTTGTGCTTTCCATAGCTGCAGTTCAGGATTTCCTGATGTCATTAATGCCTTTTTTTAATAGTGCAAGAATCTAAGCTGGGCTAATCTCTGCAACACAAGCTTTAAATTGTGCTAGTGGAATGCATAACCTGAACATCTCAAAAGTTACTACTTGCATATAAATATATGCAAACCTGAACATCTCAAAAGTTACTACTTGCATATAAATATATGCAAACCTGAACATCTCAAAAGTTACCACTTGCATATAAATATATGCAAACTTGTATACAGGTCACATAATGTGAGTGAGCTTGGTGGAACTTCCTTTTTTCGTAAGAGGATGTGTCTGCCTATGCTTAAGGGCTGAGCTAAAACTAGCCATGCAGTTTACCAACAAAGGTCTGCACTTTTTATAGTTCTTTGGAGCTTCCCGTAATACTGCACCACCCCCTGTGAGTCGTGTTTTGCATCCAAGGCTTGGATGAGAAATTACCAAGAAAGCTTTAGATTATTTTATTTTTTACAGTGCCCACTTGGGCTTCTTCCTCCCAAGCTCAAGCCCTTCTTTCACTCTTTAAATGGAAAATTGTGAACAGTAAACCTGAAGCTGGAGTTGAAACCTGAAAACAGAGCGTTTAGAAGTGGCTCTTGAACTGGCATGAAAAAGGAAGAACTACCTTGCAGTCAGAGCTCTCCTCTTGACAGTAGTCTTCAGAGCCTCAAAGGCAATTTGCTCAGTATATTTGGACAAATTCCCTCTTGACCTCAGTTCCCTTCTCTGTGAAATGGGGACATGAAAGACCTACTTCCCAAGGCGTGCTGAATGGGGGGGGTTGAACACGAGAATAACTTTCTGGACTAAATGAGAGCGAGGCCCGTGGCCACCTATTGGATCAACAACAGAGGCGATATTTGAAGTAGGCCATCTTTGCAGACAATCTCACACAGGCTGAGACAGAGTAGACCCAGGGCACCATGAACTAACAAGGTCTCCTGCACAGAGCCCTTGGAAATCAATCAGAGATGCATGCAGGAGAACATCTAGCAGTAATTGATTATGTTTGTCATGGGGCAGGGGAGAGTGGTATTTGGAGAGCATTGGGTTTTGGGTGGGGGAGGGAACTCTGCCCAGCACCAAATAATTGGGCATCAGTTCATTCCTCATTCCCTTCCCTTGAAAGAGTAATCTGCACAAGCATTAATTTCTTTTTTTAAGAGAGAAAGCACAGCTGCTTCAGTCCTCCCTCCCTCTTCACAAAACTGCTGTGAGGTTCTGCTTTTCACTAAGTCATGTTGTTAGAACCACTTGTTTTGTTGCTCTCCTTGTTGGGGGATGGCTGAATGTGGGCTGGTGTGATTATGGAGCTCATGCACCAGGAGGCTGAATAGCTGCATTCTCTAGCTGCTGTTTTGAATCAGGCTGTCTGCTGCAGGTGTGTGCTGCATGCAAAGAAAGGGTGGGGTTTTTTGGGAGGGGGGCATTTTTAGATGTCTCATTCAAAACAGCACACTGGGGGTGCGGGGAGAACTCTGATACTGGCAACTAAGTCAATTGGCTGGAGGGAAAGTAAAATGATGGTAAGTGAGAGCATCTTCCCAGTGAGGAAAAGATAAACAGATTGGTGCTAGCTAGCTTACTTAGGAAAAGGTTTGTATTTCCTGTTCTCTCTCTCTCTCTCTCTCTCTCTCTCTCTCTCTCTCTCTCTCTCTCTCTCTCTCTGGATTGTAAGCCCCTTGGGGCAGGGGCCTGTTTTGGTGCAAAAAGCAGGGGCAGTTAACAGGATACCCCCCAGATGTTGTGGACTGCATAAAAAGAGCCCTGCTGGATCAGGCCAAAGGGGGCCTATCTAGTCCAGCATTCTGTTCTCACCACAGCCAACCATGTCCAGACCCAAACACTTCTCCCTACTGTGATTTCCAGAATCTGGTATTCAGAAGTATTACTGCCTCTGACTGTGGAGTCAGAGTATAATCATTGTGGCTAGTAGCCATTGGAGGTTTTTAGGCAGAGATTGGGTGGCCATCTGTCAGGAATTCTTTAGCTGCATTACATCAGTTAGACTAGATGACCCTTGGCGTCTCTTCCAACTCTACAGTTCCGTGTTTTCAGGTACAAAAAAAGGTCTCTGGCTTCAAGAGCATACTGTCACATTTCATTGTTGTTGTTGTTTCACAGCGTCAATTTGCAACCATACAGGTAGGAAGAAATGGAAACGGTGAAGGTACTAAAGAGGTGGCCACACGTGGGGTAATGTTTAACTTGTGAGAATCTAATGTTGTTTCTTTCACTTTTGCCTGCAAGAGGAAGCTAGGAACTAGAAATATGAATTTCCATTGAAAGCAAATCCCAGAGGGATTAATCTTTTGCAGCAAATGCAAAAGCAGTTCTGTGGTATAATTTAATGGCTCACAACCACAAGTACATAAGAAAGTGGTCAAGTAATTGAGATACATCTGAATTCTCAGGGTAAAGAATCTGGTTTTGGAAGACAGAGCCCAAATGCCTAAGCACCTTGACTTTCTCTGCATCCTCACTAGCAAACTAGTGACTTTCACACTGTTTGGGGTATGGAGAGTGTTCTTTATGAGAAGATGCATAATGGCAGGTGAGCTTCCCTAGATGTTGGCTTTCCCAGTGGGGCCATTCTCCCACTGCATAGCACAGCTGTCTGTTGTTAACGGGTAACTTGCAGCATATTGCCAACTTTAGTGACCTCTAGATATTTTCAGCTATCACTCCAGTCATCCCTGACCATTGGCCCTGCTGGCTTGGATTGATGGGACTCACAGCCCCAAACATCTGGAGGGCATCAAGTTGGAGGGATTCTTCAGCAGAGCATTCGCTTTGAGAAGGTTACGCAGCTTTAGAAATAATTGCTTTAGAGCCCTGGAATATTATGGGATGGGCCGCAGGTGGTGAGGGTGTTCTCTTCTGCCGATTGTGGAGAGTCACCAGATACCTTTAAAACAGGCGTCAGATGTCTCTTAGAAGCTGACTGGGTTTTGGTAACAGAATCGGTGATCCCCCTCCCCCCAATAGATTATTCATGTCATTGCTGATGGCGGTCCTGGCATTGTACAATGTGAACAGTTCTGTGTCAAGGGGTGTGAATACAACTCATTGAGCAGCATCACCACTGTCTTGTTGAGCCTGCAATGCAATATCCACTTGTGGTGGTGCCAATACAGCTGACAGGCATGGTGGGTGAAATAAAGTGGTATGGGGGCTTCATTGTGTGACTGGACCCTGCTGATCATGTTATGACATTATGGGTTCTGATACATCAGTAATAGGCGATGGCAAGTTTAAACAGCTAGCTGCAGCTGCAGGGTCACAAAGATGTGCTTCAGTATAGCATTTAATTCACCAGTTATAGGACTGATTGAAGTTTGCAGTGCACTTGGGGTTTGGTCTCATGCAATTATGGAGGCAGAGTGGGTGTTGCACCTGGTTGAGTAATTATAAGATAGTATTCTTTGCAAAGAAGCACAAATAGCTCCATAAATACAGTTAGTAGGCACCTTTGCTTAACCTCTGGCGAGGGATGGGCAACCTCTTGCCCTCCTAGTGCTGCTTGACTCCAATTCCCAGCTTCCCCTGATTATTGCCCATTCTGGCTGGAGCAGCTGGGAGTTGTAGTCCAAAGCATTTGGAAGGCACCAGGTTGGTGCAGGTTTCTCTAGGGCAGTTGTTCTCAACCTTGGGTTCCCAGATGTTTTTGGCCTACAACTCCCATGATCCCTAGCTCACAGGATCAGTAAATATCCTCATTTGCATGAGAAAATTTTCCACATTTCCCCCCATTCAATTCCCCCCAACCCCATATCACTGATCTTTTCCGTATCCCATACACACATTTTATCATTCTTTATTTTCCATTTTACACATCTTGTAAAAGTGCCTCCATTGGATTTTTCTCTCTCTTCCCCTCCATCCCAATCTTTAACATTTCTCATTTTCCCCCAATTTCATCTTCACAACAACCCCATTAGGCAAGTTAAGGCAAGGAGAAGCAACTGGCAAGGTTACAAGAAAGGGATTTTGTAGGTACTGTAAAGCTGGAAAAAGAGCAAGGCAAAGGAGCAAGGGCTAGAGCAACTCTTATGGCAAAAAGTTATGATGTTTGGGACATTTCATTTAGAAAAGGCAAGTAATGGGTTGGAGGTGGACATGACTGTTGTGGAGAAAGTGGATAGGCTTTTCTTGCAATATTTCAACCCAGTAATGAGTAGAGTTATCCAGTGAACCTAAACAGTGGGAGATCCTGGACTAACAAGAGGAAATGTCCTTCACACTGTACAACATTTCAACTGTGGAAACCACTTCTGAAAGATGTTGTGAATACCACCAACTTGGGAGGCTTTAAATGGAGATTACACAGATTCATGAACGCTCTGGCTATCAGTGGCTACTAGTCATATGGCTGTTAATCTGGTGATCCAGTTGCCATTAGTGCACGCCATGCCAAATTCTGGCCGATCCACCAACATTCATTGGATTGCAAAAAACAAACAAACACCAGACTTCTGATTGTAACCGAAATGATTCACTTGCTGTATATAGATAATTTTATAGTATTATTAAATGATATAAAATGGAGTTTCCATATAGAAACATGAATTTAGAGGTGTTAATACAAAATAAAATATTTGAAAAGAGCAACTTGTACATGTTTAAATCTAAAGTAACTTGGAGCAATTGGATATAACTTGCATATGAACTCATAAGTGGCATTGACAAAGCAAGCAGTCATTGTGAATAACAGAACTTCCAACTCCCTCCAGCCCATCTACAGTGGTACCTCGGGTTAAGTACTTAATTTGTTCCGGAGGTCCGTTCTTAACCTGAAACTGTTCTTAACCTGAAGCACCACTTTAGCTAATGGAGCCTCCTGCTGCTGCCGCGCCGCTGGAGCACGATTTCTGTTCTCATCCTGAAGCAAACTTCTTAACCTGAAGCACTATTTCTGGGTTAGCGGAGTCTGTAACCTGAAGCGTATGTAACCCAAGGTACCACTGTAGTTGTGAAACAAATCTAAGTTCCCTAGCATACTGGTTAACTAAAAATTTCTTGGTTGTCAGTCTTAAGGATGTAGGCTAGGCCTTGTAGCAGTCCTCAGATTGAGGAAAGCATGTGAACTGAGGCAGATTTGTATTTTATTTCTTTATTGCTCAAGGTGGTGTCCATTGTCCCCCCCCCCCATCTTATTTAATCCCTACAACAACCCTATGAATAGGTTAGACTGGGAACCACTGACTGACCCCTGGTGAGCTTCATGGCTGACTGGGGAATTGAATCCTCGTCTACCACGTCCTTGTCTGACACTAACTCCTATACCAAGAAGAACAAAAAAAACCTTTTATATCAGTCAGCAATAGGACGAGTTTTCCATTAATTTTACTGTTCATGTAGGCAAACCCACATTAAACATAGACTATGAAATACCACAATCTGGGAGGTGGGGTGGGAATGAGCAACTGGGACCCTGCTGTATCAGCTCTTCCTCACACAGAGAACTTTGACATGCTTCCAGAGCTTTTGGTTTGCTAGAACCTGTTATGCTTTCGCTTTTGTTTGGACGTTGGGCTTGCTTTTCCTGTTAATCTTATCGTAAAGCCAAGGTCTCCACCTAAAGCTGAAGATATCTGCACAAGGGTCCAAGCAACCTCTGCAGGAAAGACCCAGAGATAGCCTAGTATTGTCCACTTTGATCCATCATGGCTGCTCTGCGATGTGCATGAAACACACACACCCTGACTACTGGGTGTGATGGATACATGTATAGCCCCAGCAGGGACCAGGTTAACAATGGCCATCCATTGCCTGCAGTATCAAAGGCAGCATACATCCTCCTCTTCCTTATTATTATTATTATTATTACATATTAAATTTGTATACAGCCCATCATCTGAAGATCACAGGGTGGTTCAGAACATAAAATTACAAAATGAGAACACAAAATGATTAATTAATTAAAATTTTATATATAGATGTTTTATGATGGCCTATCTTTGTAATGCCTAATAAAGGTTTGGCAAAGAAGTAGAGAACAGAAAATACATAATAAAACAAAAACAAACCAATCCCCCGCACAAAAAAACCAACCACTTATAAATGGACATAGAATGTTAAACAGCTAAAGTCTTGGTTGAAGAGGAACATTTTCGCCTGCCCCTTAAAGGTGCTTAATGCAGGTGCCAGCCAAACCTCCCTGGGGAGAGCGTTCCACAAGACTTGTGTTGTCATCCTCTGGACCTCTCCTGGAAGGGAACATGAAAAAGGGCCTCAGGTGATAATCACAGAATTTGGGTCAGTTCATATGGAGAACCAGTGTTCCTCTAAAATTGCACACGGGCCAGGAGGTGGGGAATCCAGATGGAAGTCAGATCAAGGACCAGGCCCTCCCCCTTTTCCTTGGTCCTTTCAGGTATCCCACCCCCTTGCAGCTTCCTAGAAAATCTGGTCAGCTCTCAGGCTTGGAAAAAAATGTTTGCTGTTGTGGATCAGTGTAGATTGGGTCACAGGATATCCTGAAGTGGTTTCCAATTTTGCAGGGACTGCCCTCTACAGTGTAGTTGGAGAATGTCTGATCTCCAGCTGTCACTGATGTTGCAATACCCGTTAGGCAAGGCTGTAATCGTGGGGTTGACACAGCCTGGCTCCCTGCGTCTAGATTTCAAATCTTCCTGATGAATCATAATTTGGCTGTGTTGTAAATAATAGCTCTGAGCCTTTCCCCTTGCTTGAGTACCAGCCAACAGTGTGGAATGTGGCTCTTTGTCCTGCTGGCTCATTATAATTGATTATTGCCTTACATCTTCACATCTCACTTCCTCCTGCTGTGCAAACCACAGTGGTGTAGGTGTGGTTCCCATGCTGTCACCCATCCACGTACTGTTCGCACCCAGACCAGCTTAGCTTCAGGAAAGTGGTGGACTCAACATGGACCAGAGCCTGCTAATGACGGGAAATACCCAAAGTTAAATATGCATGTATGGTTGACGTCTTTACCCAAGGTTGCCTCTGAGTGCTCTACCTCCAGTGGTTAGGTGGGTGGACACCAGAGGCAGGGCCTTTTTCAGTGGTGGCACTTTGTTTAACTTAATAGCCCACTTTGATGGCTTTTAGGCAGCAGGTAGAAACTTTACCAGGGCATTTGGTGGAAGTGATTGGACGTTCTGCTGTTGCCTCAGTTCGTCCTTTGTTTGAGTTCTGATTGATTTTTTTTTCTTTTTGAAATGCTATTTTTTTATTTAGCAAAATATTGCTTGACTGTAAGAATAAAACCTCTCAGCTGTTTACAAGACATAGGGCACGTGTCACCTGATGAGTTCCTTCAGCAGAAGCCATGCAAGGACTACTGCTTGTGTAAGGGGACTTTTCCCCATCTCCCTGCAAGGCCCCCCTGCCAAGTATTTATTTATATATTGCGCTTAAATCCCACCTTTTCCTCAGAGGAGCTCAAGGTGTGGCATACATTATTCCCCCTTCTCATTTAATCCCCACAACAACCCTGTGAGGTAGGTTAGGCTGAGAGGCAGTGATTGACCCTAGGTCACCTAGTGAGCTTCATTTCCAAGTGGGAATTTGAACCCTGACCTCATAGATGACACCCTAACCGCTATACCATATTGTCTTGGCTCGGGTTCGGTGGGAGAATCCAGAGCACAGGGTGGGGGTTTGTTTTATCTGGCAAACGGAACAGCTTGCACTGATGAAATGATCAGAAGAGCGCAACATTAAAGTCTTCCTCATCATGTATATATTGCCTTGAAAACCACCTTCACAATTATATTAAAACTTAAAAATGGAGGCACTAGCAGGCGCAAAACAATCTATTCAGACACCCTGGTAGATTTCTATCCCAGAATTTCATCAGAACTCTTGACATTCTTTTCAGTGGTGCATCTACACTCAAGAGAGCCAGAACTTTAAAAAGCTTTTTACGCAAACTGAGATTTTCAATATTATACAGCAGGGTTTAGGTGCTGGGCACCCTCCAGATGTTGCTTGGTTCCAGTTCCCGTCAGTCTGGTCCATCATCCTTGCTGACTTGAGCTGATGGGAGCTGGAGTTCACTAGTCAAGGATGGTGGGAGCTGAAATCCAGTAACATCTGAGGGACCACTGGCTTCCCATCCCTGCTGTACAACAAGAGTCTCGGGTGGTGCAGTTTGCTCCATTCATTTACTATATATAAAGGTAAGGTAAAGGACCCCTGGACAGTTAAGTCCAGTCAAAGGTGACTATGGGGTTGTGGCGCTTTCTGGGTCATATGGTCAGCATGACTAAACCGCTTCTGGCGCAACGGAACACTGTGACAGAAACCAGAGCTCAAGGAAACACCGTTTTCCTTCTTGCTGCAGCAGTACCTATTTATCTCCTTCACTGGCGTACTTTTGAACTGCTAGGCAGGAGCTGGGACGGAGCAACAGGCGCTCACCCTGTTGCGGGGATTCGAACCACCGACCTTCTGATTGGCAACCCCAAGAGGCTCAGTGGTTTAGACCACAGCACCACCCGACTGCCCCACTATATTTATATAAGAATGCCCAGTAGAATTGTTAAAATGATCCAATGCATTTAAAGTATGGTGCCATGAAATGACATCCTAAAATAACAGCTTGTAGCCTAGAACTCATTGGGTGGTGAGCCAGGCACTCCTGGTGGTTTGGGTGTGTTCACATTAGGCGTGTTATCACATTACATTAAATGAGCGTACACAGTCTGTGTGCACAGATAGTTGATCTGTGCAAATAAACAAGTGCACACTCCATGATTATTATGAGTAAGAGTATTGTTTGTTTTTGAATGTGAAATTTGTAATGTATTTCCTACGTTGATTCATTTGTTGCTGGGATTTGTAAATCACTAAGATTTCTGTTGATATATGAAGCGGTATATAAATTTGCTAAATAAACGTGTAGAGGTGGTTTGTAGCTGTGTTCAGCATAACACATGAACTACTGAACTGTTTTCGTCGAGAAAGGGCAGCGACTGAGTTGGTTTGAAAACAGTGCAGGGGCAGCAGGAGGTGGCAGGAGGAGGTTCAGTAGAATCATAGCATTGCGGAATTGGAAGGGACCTATCTCATCCAACGTGTTGCACTGCAGGACTCACAGTAACTCTGCAATAACGCTTGGCATGGGTATTGTACATTTTTGCAGTTGTGTCTTGGAGGCCGTCACTCAACCTGAGGCTGCTAAACAGAGTTTGCAGCTCTTGTGTTTCAAGGCCCCTTCCACACACAGCCGCTCAAAGTTGTATGGTAGCCCTTTGCTCATACTGCTGCCCCACGTGGACACAATCTCTCTGTAAAAGTTTGCAACTGGGGCTAGGGTGGCTCTCTTCTTGCTGATCTTCCTGGCGTGTTGCAGCCACACTATGATGAAGTGGTTGCTCACCTGGCTCAGCAAGAGAGGGGCTTTAGCTGTTGTAGCCCAACAGCATCTCCTGGACTATAGGAAAAGGGTTTCAGGATTCCAAAGATGGCAGGAGGGGGTGTGAAGAGGAGCCCTGGGCTTTGTACGTATCCTCTCCCTCTGCCCCAAAGCCTAGAATAGTTTTACAGCCAAAAAATGCATGGCTCTCATACAGCTCATTTCGATGCCTTAGCTGAGCTGCCCTCCTACTGGTGCATCTCTAAACAATTGTGTTTCTGTGACTGCTTGGAGCTGCGTTTGCCCACAAGTCCATCCTTTTTGCAGCCTCGGGCATGGCGCGTTGAGTCTTCTTTGCTGAATGATGAGGCCGGGCAGTGAGAACATCTCTTGATGGCGGTTCTGAGGAACCCTTGTGAGTTGGAAGCCAGAACTGATGAATTGGGCCATGTGATTTGTGATGGAACTGGCACTCGAGAAACAAACACAGCCCTAAGCCGGTTTTCATTTTATTGGGGATCTTCTCTGGGACTGTTTCCCCTATACAACAAGCCCAAGTGTGTGATGCAGAGCGGTATAGCTGTCATTCTCTTACAAACTTCACAACCCTATATAACCTCTGTTTTGAAACAGCTGCACAGCTTGCTAATTCGTTTCTGGGCCCACTTCACATTGCTGTTTAAAGCCTTAAATTAGACTCATGCCCCAAATACCTGAAAGATTGCCCCCTACCCTACAGACCCTATCGGGTGCAAAAATCAACAGAAGGGGCCTCTTGGTTGTTCCACCACCCACAGAAGCTCAGGGGGGCAGGCACAGGAGATTGTCTTCTCTGTGGTGACCCCTAGGTTGTGGAATTCCCTCTCCATGGAGGTGTGTCTGGCACCTGCATTGCATAGCTTCTAGCAAATGCTGAAGATGCAACTCCTTAGCCTAGCTTTTGATACTTGAGGTGTATATTTTTAGGACCCACCTTATTTCAGTCATGTTGTTTTGGAATGCTTTTAATACTATGTTTTAATTATTGTAACCTGCCCTGGGACGTAGGGGTGAAGGGTGGATAATGCATTGTATCATTAATAATAATATCTACCATTTCAGGACTGTGTTCTCTGTGCTTGATCATAATGATTGCCAATCCTAGTAGTGCCAGCCAATCCTAGTGGATTCTGCAACCTGTATAAATGATTGGCATAATTAGTTTTGCCTGCATCAGTCTTGTCATCTTTAAAAAAAGCGAATTGCATAATTTATTCCTAGTTTGAGCAATCAAGGGGGCGGGGAGAGAGACAGAGCTCTATGCAAGGCACTGAAAGTCTCTCCATCTCTCTGGCTTCTGGGCTCCCAGCTGTCACAGCCCACGTCCTTCCTTTATTTATTTACAACATTTTTATGCCACCCTTCATTGTGTCAGATTTCAGGGTAGCGTAAAGCATGAAACAAAGGCAAAACACACAACTTGACGGCATGCAATAAAAAAAGGGCAACACTGGATAGGAATGAGCATAAGAAGATGCTCCCAAACATTCTGTCCGCAGGACACACTAAAAGGATTTAGCCTTTCTTCAGAACTTGCCTGACCTTCCCCTGACCAGGTAGTGAAATCACTCCAGATTGTTACCCAGCATTTCCCATTTTCACTTGCCCCGACAAATACGACGCAGAGTTGGGGAGTAACTGTCTCAGCAGTTGTACGGGGTCTCCCTCCCTACAAGCCACTGCCTCCGTGCCCCTCTCTCTGCCGGGCCACTTTGTTGCTGAGGTGCCTGGAGGTGTTTCAGCTGCAAAACAGCAAACTTCCCTGCAGGGCATGTTGATGGGATACCACTTTGGGTGCTCGAAGTCATGATGCTCCAAGCAACCAAACAAACACCACCCTGCAAGTCTTTCCTACAGGGGAAAAGCCACCATGACGCAGTGGTTAGAGTCCCCACTCGGCCATGAAACTCAGTGGTTGACCCTGGACCAGTCACTCCCCCCCCCAGCTTACATCACCAGGTTGTGGTGGGGATGAATTGAGGAGGAGAACCACATACGCCACCTTGAGCTCCTGCTGGCATCCATCAGCAGCAGTCGCAGGCCCTTATCAGAAAGCCTTTGTGTGAAGAGATAAGGTGGAGAGTGATGGGTCAGACAGATGAGCTGCTTAAACTTGATAGGATTCCTGTTTTCATTTCTGTGGATGAATGAGAGGACTGGCAACTCAAGGTGACCTCCTTCAGGGTATTGGGTTTGATTTAGGGCCTCTAGAACGATGAGCGCCTACACCAGAGTGGTGCTCATAAGGTGGAAGGGCACCATTTGGTGTTTACCTTTCTCTCCCTTGAAAAATATAGAGATCTGAAGAAGGAAGTGGCAAGAGTGACATTCTTTCCCACTTCCTCTTCCAACTCTGCGTGTTTTCGAAGGCTCTGATTATTTATACTTTATTATCAGTTATTTATTATTTTATTATTCATCAAATTTCCATACTGCCCTTCAACCGAAGATCACAGGGCAGTTCACAATATAAAAACACAAATATGCATACCACAATAACAAATAAAAGCAATACTCCCCATGGTTTAAAAGACCATAGGTTATTTAATTAAAAAACCTGGGAGAAGAGGAAAGTTTTTGCCTGGCACCAAAAGATATGTAACGAAGAAGCCAGGCGAGCCTCCCTGGGGAGAGCATTCCACAAACAGGGAGCCACCACAGAAAAGGCCCTCTCATGTTGCCACCTACCAGATCTCTCGTGGAGGAGGCACACGAAGAAGGGCCTCACCTGATGATTCCGGGGTCTGGGTCAGGTCATGTGGGGAGAGGAGTCCTTGAGGTATTACAGTCCTCAGCTGTTTAAAGACTTTATAGATCAAAACCAGCACTTTGAATTGGGCCTGGAAACTAATTAGCAGCTAGTGCATTAGGGCCAGGGTTGACATATACTCAAACTGTCTTGCCTCAGTTAGCAACCTGGCCACTGAGTTGTGCACCAGCTGAAGTTTCCAAACCATCTTCAGAGGCAGCCCCATGTATGACGAGATGCAGGAATCTAACTGAGTGGCTACCAGAGCAAAGACAACAGAAGTTAGGCCATACTTGTCCAGATAGGGGTACAGCTGGGTCAGCAGCCAGAGCTGATTGGAGGCTCTCTGTGCCACCAAGACCACCTGAGCCTCAAGTGACAGGGATCCAGAAGTTCCCCTAAGCTGTGTACCTGTTCCTTCAGAGGGAGTGCAACTACATCAAGATCTCTTGGAAAAGCAGCTTCTATGTGTACATGCACTTTTCCTCGGGTGTGTTTGTGTGTTTCATTTGCAATGGGTGACAAGAGCGGGCAGTGCACTCTCAAATATCCAAATGTGCCCATGAACCTAAAAAAGTCTGTGGCCTTGTTTTTGTGTTGTTGACTGTGTAGGATCCACCATTCTCAGCCTAAAACCACCTTCCCTTTTCTCTTCCTCTGCAGGAGTACACTTGTCCCAGATGTGAGTCTGGCTTTATTGAAGAAGTGACAGATGATTCCAGGTATCTTTCACCCTCAGAGACTCCCCTAATGTTGCTAGATTTCTCATATCTACCCCCTCCCCGTTAAATGTTTCTTCTACTGATGGATATGCTACTTTTTTGATGTTTATTTTGTTTATTTGTTTATTTCATAAAAATAATATACTGCTTGGCTGTTGTTGTTTTTTAAAAAACCCTCAAAGCGTATTGGCTGAATTCTGCACCATTTTATACAATAGGTCTGTGGTTCCCAAAGTGGGTGGTAGTTCCTCCTGGGGGGCAGTGGGATTATCTTGGGGGGGGGTGCTAAGAGCTAAAGAGACGGCAAGAGGGCACTAGAGGTGTAAATGACTATCGGACTTTGAAGGTGGCATCTCCGGATCAAATTTGCCAATTTTGTTAAATTAATTGACCTAAACAGTTTTAATTGGATTTTGAATAAATATGCAGTTGTTACTGGTTTAAATGTTATTGTGTTGTTACCTTCCTTAGTGGGTTGTGCAAACTGCTATTTTTAATAATGTTTCTTTATAGAGTAGGGAGCACTGGGGATTTGTTTATGGAACCAAGGAGGCAGTGGCCAAAAAAGTTTGAGGAGAGGACCTCTCTGATAGATATTGCACCTGTAACTTCCCAGGTGGCTGACATCCAATGGCTCTGTTTGGTCAGGAGTATTCAGCTCCTGTGGGCTTTCCTCACTTCCATAAAGTTGTGGCACAGACACAGCCCTGGCTGAAATGCAGGCTAACAGGAGAGAGCAGCTGGGCTGTATAAGTGGAGAACTTTGTGGTTTGCAGATAGGCTAAGGACCTCCATTGCTTTGACTCACACAGAAGAAGATGTTAGAGGTGGGGGTGAAGTCTCTTTCAGATTTTTTTTTGGTGGGGGGGGGAACCTCTCAGTTCAGTCAGTCAGAGTAAAGGTAAAGGGACCCCTAACCATTAGGTCCAGTCGTGGCCGACTCTGGGGTTGCGACGCTCATCACGCTTTATTGGCCGAGGGAGCCGGCGTACAGCATGACTAAGCCGCTTCTGGCCAACCAGAGCAGCACACGGAAACACCGTTTACTTTCCCGCCAGAGCAGTACCTATTTATCTGGTTGCACTTTGACGTGCTTTCGAACCGCTAGGTTGGCAGGAGCAGGGACCGAGCAACGGGAGCTCACCCCATCGCGGGGATTTGAACCGCCGACCTTCTAATCGGCAAGTCCTAGGCTCTGTGGTTTAACCCACAGCGTCACCCGCGTCCCATGTCAGTCAGAATACTCTGGGCTAAATAATCTGTCCTGGTGTAAGTTGCCGCCTTCTTAAGTTTGCATGCAGAAAGTCCCAGAATCAGTACCCGCTGATGGCAGTGCTAGAGACCCCTGGAGATTTGCTTCCAGTCACAGTAGACACTACTGGGCTAGATGGGCCAAGGGTCTGACTCTGTATAATGCAGCTTCTAGTGTTCATTGGTAATAGCGGTGAGAAAGAGCTCATTTCCCCCCAAGGTCTGACCTTCAGCTTTTTCTGCATTTCGACTCTTCCCAGAGAGAAGGTGGTGGCAGACAGAAATGAAAAATTATGCCAAGTCAGAGACCTGGCTATATTTTATCCTGAGCAATCGGTGACACGCACGCTAGATTTAAAAAACAAACCTCGTGCGACGGTTTAAGATCCAGCTGCCAAATTTGGAAACGGTCCTCAGGAACGTCTGACTCAGTGTCACCTTCAAAGCTGGAAAAATGGCCTGCTCCTCGCTCCCCCCCCCCCAAGCACCTCTAGTCACTTCGGGAGGTGGAAGCGCTGATTCAGCCCTGCATAGATTTGGTGCTGGGTGGGAGGGGTGATTTGTGGGGCGCTCTTTGTCGCTCTAGCCCTGCTCCTAAGGATATAACAACAAAATAGGTCTATAATTTGAGACAGATTCCAAGTCCGTACCTTGTTTTGCCTAGCCCTGCTCCTAAGGATATAAGAGCCCTGTTGGATCAGACCGAGGCCCATTTAGTCCAGCATTCTCTTTCCAAGAGAGCTCCGTCAGGTGCCTTTGGGAATCTGGCAAATAAGACAGGAAGGCAACACTGCTTCCATGTTCACCCCCAGTACCAGGTACTCAGCAGCCAGACTGCCTCTGAACCCAGAGGCTCCATTTAGCTCTCACGTTCATTTATATCCTCCACTGACATGTTCGATTTTCTAAGGTCTTCCCTGCCATGCTTGAGGGATGTGTGAATGTGTGTCATTGCAGACGATAAAAGCCCACCTTTCGTTGTCAGAACTTTGTGCCAAGGTGCCAGGGTGTTGCAACATTCAGTATTTGGACCTCAATGGACGCCAGTTCAAATGATTATCCGTTCACTTTTATTACATTGTTATCCTGCGTTTTTTTGAAGGAGCTCTAGGTGACATGCATGGTCCTCCCTCCCTGCCTCCCTCTCGTTTATTCTCACAACAACCCTGTGAGGTAGGATAGGCAGAGAATGGCCCACAGTCACCACTGAGCTTCACGGCCTAGTGGGGATTTGAACCCTGGTCTCCCAGTCTCCTACACTGGCCCTTCCCAAATACAATGGGCACAGTGGGTAACCTTGGCCCACTCCCTTTCATCTGTAAAATGGAAGCATTGAGTTTACTGTGTGAAGAAATAAATCCCAATTTTACACCGAAGGGCGCCCCTTCACTTACTGTAGATGTCATTGGCACTTGGCCCAGAATCCCTTGGGATTGTAGTTCTGTGAAAGGGTTCTGGGGACCTCTTAAAAATAAGAATTTAGCACCCTCTCCCAAAGCCACAGGTGGTCTTCATGGCTGCAGTGAGGTTTCAGAATGGCTTAAACATCTTGACAGACAAGGTATTTATGTTGCAAGATATTTCACAAAAATGGTAGCTGGAGAAATAATCCTGTATGGCAGGGAAGGAGAACCTGTGAGTGGAGACCCTCCTTATGTTGTTGGACTCAGTTTATTGATATTTATTGATATAAATCTTGATATTAATAGAAACGAAAGTGGAAATGATGTGAAATAGAATTATGAATGATACAGGATATTTGCTGAAAATAGAAAATTGACTATTGCATATGGATTAACAAGTGGCGTTGACTCAAAAACCATTGACAAAGCAATCAAAGGGAATCAATCTGACTTCCTAGCATATTAAAGCAATAAAAAGCATAGTTACCAAATATTAGAGCAGTAGATCAAGTCTTGTAGTAGTTAGACAGAGGATACAAAGTGTAGCTGGTGGTGGCAAAAAAGGAAAAAAGCAAGTATTTCAACTGTGCCCACCCAAAATGTAGTACAGTAGAAGAATAACCAACTAGAAAAACTCAGTACGCCTTTTGTATCAGTCAATGATAGCATGGGGCTGGGAGGTCAGGGACACTAAAAAATTCCAGCAATTTTCCTGTTTGCATGGGAGAAGCCCACATAAAATATGGACTATGCATGACCATGTTGCACCTGGCAGGGGGAGCAACTTGGGACCCTTGTTGCATCAGCAGTTCCCCACACAGGGACCTTTGAAACACTTCCAATGTCGGCTGTTGGAACATGTTACGCTCCCCCTTTTGTTTAGGCAAGAGGGCTGCTTTTCTGCTAACTCTAATCAGAACGCCAAGGTCTCTGTGAGCTTTTATCAAAAGCAGCAAATCTGTGCACCAAGGTCCAAGCAGCTTCTAGAGACCCAAACATGGCCCGGTGCCATCCATTTTGATCCATCATGGCTGCTCTATTGTGAGCATAAAACATACCATAATTGCTGGATGTGATACATATGTCAGCCAAGCAGGGTCCAGATTAACAGGATGAAGTGCTTCCAGGCCAGACTGACCAGCCGGCTTGGGGCAGGCAAGCTCTCCAGAGAGGCACTTCCAGTTTGTTGCCTGTGATGTGTGGCAGCGTCCTTTGGGGCCAGTCTGGCACAATGACTAGGGCAGGGATGGCCAACTCTTTTCTGACTCAAGGGCCACGTTCACTCTGGGGGCCGTAAGCTGGTGAATGTGCCAAAGGTGGGTGTGATCCCCTTCTCGCTCTTGCACTTGCTACAAGCCCCTCCCTTCAGCTTATCCCTGCAGATCAGCTGACGAAGGGAGTTCACACCTCTTCCTTTTGGCAAGTGATCCACCTGAATCTCTGTGTTCAAAATTAGCATTTTGCACCTGCTGATCAGCCACTTGCGATCAAGTGAAGATGCCTGGGTGCCAAGATGGCGCCTGACTTCTCCATCTGGAGGTGCATGCCTGGGGATCCTTGGATCTTGACTGTTTTCACACACTAATACCTCCCCATGTAGAATTCTATCAGTTATATTTTATCTGCACAATCAGAATGAATTTCAGGAACCAAAATGCTTTTTCTGTGCAGCCTGAACAGGAGCGGAGAACAACGTTATAGTTAATTGTTGTAGCTTGTCTTCACTTACCTCCCCCTGCTGCCTTGCTCACAGTTGTGAAAAATATTCTTACATTATGAATGGGCCATGTTACCATTAAGAAAAAGAAGTAGGAATAGGCCAATATATGTATGGACTGTCCCTAGATCAAATGACTTTTTCTCAAGAGTTCTTAACCTAGCTCAGGGTTGTCATCTGAACTAGCTGGGTGTTTAACAGAGAATCAATCACAGCCCATCATTTGAAAAAGAAGACTTTAGAGGTGTCTCTCAAATGGTGGAGTGGTTTAAACCTCTCCACACTTTCCTGTGCTGGGTCTGCTTTAGTTTAATTTTCTATAATTTTGTTGCTGCTGCCAAAACAGGTGAGGGTCTGCAGTAATGCTTTTGGGGATGGGTTGGATAATAATGCCCCTGGCATGGGATGCCAAATTTGGACGTGGGAATGGCACGTCCAGTTTCTTACTTAGATTAAGATTTGCAAGGTAGTGACCCTGGGCTGAGACACCAAGGAAGAATTAGACTGATATAATTTCAGGAACTGATAAGATATACCTCATTCTTCAGCCATGTAGTCTTCAGCCCCTCTGATCTCCCCCTCGCCAGCACCCTGTTTTCACCCTGTTTCCTTGGTTGCTAATTACGTGGCCTTCAGCCTCTGTTTTTAGCCCTTGGCCCTGCCCACCCCACCCCCCTTAGAGGCAGGCTTTGGGGGTTATATTTCTGGAAGCAACTGCTGCTCTCCCTCACCAGATTTTTCTCCTTCAGTTTTCTAGAAGGCGGCGGCAGCGGGATAGACGACAGCCCTTCCACCACATTTGCAGAGGTGAGACTTTTTCCTGTTAACAATTTGACTGCTGCTTTCAGAACTGTGTAAAATGGAGGTAAATGAATTGTCTTTTTGCTGTGCTTTCCTCGGGTACTCCATGCGGATACTTTGTGGGGGCATCTGAGAGGAGAGAGGGCCATTCTCGGTTATTGATACTTTTTGTACTGCCAAGAATCATCTCAAGAAGAAGTTGATGTGACAGAGGCAGTCCTCTCAAATGATAGGGACTAGAACCTTGAGGCTGCAATTGCATTGTGCCAAAAATAAAGCTTTCCTTGGCTAGCGGGACTTTTGTTTTCAAGCTGTGTTGGTTTGTAATCTTCTGTAAAAGGTTACTAAGTTCTGTGGGGTGTTTGATGGATCCTTTTGGGTTTTGCAGATGCATCACAAGCAGGGTTAATTATAGCATTGGGCTGAAGTGATTTATATATTTAGGTTGATGACTGTTGTTAATACCTCCTGAGAGAGGTGGCTTTTGGAGTATGAGGCAAGCCTCTGCTTCGAAGAAGTGGGCAGGCGCTCAGAGGAAGGAGGGAGAGCAGCTTTATTATTTTTGGTGAAGGTTTTTTTTATTTCATTTCATAAGGCATAGAAAACCGAACAGTTATAACAACAGATGAAAATTGAAAGATGAAAAACAAAACTATAGATAGGCACGTAAGATAAGTACAGTTGCACGTGACTTAAAATAACAAAGTCCAAGTCATGGAGGAAAAAAGTGAGAATAAATGTTGTCTTCACATAAAGAATATTAGTGTTAACTGATAGCTCCAGATTTGCCAGACTTGGGACAAGTGTTCTTTTGAAAATGATGGATCCGTGGTAAAGGAATGCCAAATGATATAAGAGGTGTCTGGTGGTTCTAAAAAGGTAAAGGACCCCGGACAGTTCAGTCCAGCCTTGTAGCTTGGACGAATTTAAAACTAACCTTCCCATTTCTTCCTTGCCTGGCTTCCCAAAGTTCATGACAACTGGCAGTATATTAAAACGGGAAGATGGAAGCTAGGGGCAAAAGCATCGACCCATTCATGTATCTTGGGGTGTGTGTGTGTGTGTGTGTGTGTTGGGGTTGGGACTTGTTCTTATCCAGTGGCATCCCATCATGCCATGTAATACACTAGAGTTGTAAATGGGGGGGGGTGGCAGACTTTGAGTGTAGCATTATTTAGATGAACCTTTGGGCATTAAAGCTTCTCTGAATCCTAGTCTAGCAAAATGCCCAGGTAAGCTGTTCTGTGTTTGGAAGCTGTGAGCCACCTTAAACCAGTCATTGAGAGGAAGCCCAGGCAAGAATCTTATACAGGGTATCTGGAAATTGCTTGAGCTTCGATTCTGGCAAGTCCCCCAGGGGACAGGCATAAACCATTAGGACTAGATTTATTTATTTTTTTGTTACTTTATTTTATGAAGTCTCTAGGCCCCACAACTTTTAAGCTTTAAAATGTCTGCCTCTTTTCTGAACTTTTCCCAGGTTGCTTCAAATTCTCCCAGCCATGAGCAGTTTCCTTAAACATAGAGGTCTGGGCTGCCTACTGTGTGTTGGCTCAACCTGGATTTAGCATCTACACTCAGCCTGTCAGAACCCGCTTCCTTTTCAGGTGACCTCAGCTAGGTTTCAGTCTCTGAGCTCATCCTGAACTCAGATTCTGCTGCCATAGCTTTGCCACTGCTGTGGCAGGAATAGACAGTTGCTCCCTTTCTGTTTTGAGGCTCTGTGGGCGATATAACATGGAGGCAGGCAGGGTTGCCCAGTGTCACACTTTGAAAGGTTAGCTGTTGCACAAGTGTGGTGCCCCTCAGCTCGCTTCTGTTATAGAATTTTGTTCTTGCTTTTTCTGGTTTAATTCCGGGATTTTCTCTCATGAGCTGCTTTGTTTGTGTGCTGTGCAGAATTAGACATAGATTTTGTACACCTTAGCCTAAATTTGAAAGGGTTTCCTGAAAATGCCAGAGAGGCAGACCTACAAAAGATCACCTGCTTCCCTCTTCCAGCAAGTCTCTCTCGGCCCTACCTGGAGATGCCAGGGATTGAACCTGGGACCTTCAGCTTGCAAAGCAGAGGCTCTGCCACTGAGGCACACCCTTTCACAAAACTCTAGCTTAACATTACATGTGAAGGTTGCTCAGGGGGCTTTTTGTGGAGAAGAGGGAGATAAAGCAAAGATCAGTCATTTTCTGAAATCACCCGTTACCAGAAAAATGCCCATTGCATACCCTCCCCTCGTTTGCTTTCTCTATACAGTGGTACCTCGGGTTACATACGCTTCAGGTTACAGACTCCGCTAACCCAGAAATAGTGCTTAAGGTTAAGAACTTTGCTTCAGGATGAGAACAGAAATCGTGCTCCGGCAGCGTGGTGGCAGCAGGAGGCCCCATTAGCTAAAGTGGTGCTTCAGGTTAAGAACAGTTTCAGGTTAAGAACGGACCTCCGGAATGAATTAAGTACATAACCTGAGGTACCGCTGTACATCTGTGTGTGCCACATGTCCCCAGGATGGACGTGAAAATAAGTGTATACTTATGCCAGGTACTTTCACTCTAGCCTGTTGAAACAAGGAAGACCTGAGTTTCCCCATGGAACTTGCCTCTTTGCATTGTGGGAAATCCTCCATGATTTCCCTAGCCAGAGATCAGTGGCCATCAGGGGAAGTTCCTGAATCTGCCATTGTTTGCTCAGATGCTTTGTATAGGGAATGCCTGCTTGGCATCCTGCTTGTCTTCATCAAATGCAAACGCTTTGTGTCTGGAACCCTGTGAAACTTGCTAAATCCTCAGAAATGTCACACTTTGAGCTGTCTGAGCCACTGTAGCCCCACCTTATGTGTGATATATCTCTGACATTTGCAAAAAGGGGGTGTCCTTCTCCATGCAGAAAGGCAAACCTTTAAAAAAAGTGGGGGTTTTCTTGGTTTTGTGTCCTTCACCTCCTAACAAAGGGGGGGCACTTTTGCAACAGATAATAAAAGATCAGCTTTGCTTTCACTGGATTTCTGCCTCAGATCATGAATCTCTGACCAGTAACAAGCTTGGGGAGTTGGGCCATCGAAAGGCACCCCACTATTTTCTGGGAACACTCCCCATCAAGTTTTTAAAGTTGCCCAGCTCTTGGCTCCATGGGCCATAGAACTCTGCTAGGTTGTCTTTTTGACCCCCCACAGAGGTGGTTGCCAATCCTGTGTCTTAAGCTATACTGCTTAAGATTGCACATAGAGACTCACATGATGGAGAAAGCAAGCCTCCCTCCCAACATGCTGGTGGAGTGAGATAAGGGTACCTAAACTGTGAACAGGATCCAGCCAGTTGGCTTAAATTTCATCTCGCCCTGCCTGGAAGCTGCTCCAGAGTCCCTCCCCAAGTCAGTTGATCTGGGAGGCTCTGCTTACCTGCCAGGGCTCAGTGGCAGGTGGGTTTCGGATCACCTGAGTACCCAGGTGTGTGTCTGAGTCAAAGAGGTTCTGGCAGCAGCAGCAGGCAGGCTGGCCTGGTGCCTTGCGTGTTATAAGAGCCTCTTGGCTTGCACACAGACGAGGGCAAGCAGTGTTGCTCAGTGAAGAGGTGGGTGCAATGCCCCAGGCCCAGGCTGGCAAGTTCTTTCCCACATTGCTTCTGTTATAATTATTTCCTGCTCAGTGGGGTACTATCCTGCGGAGAGACCATGTTGCTCTTTATTCCATTTACAGTGGTATCTTGGGTTACATACGCTTCAGGTTACATACGCTTCAGGTTACAGACTCCGCTAACCCAGAAATAGTGCTTAAGGTTAAGAACTTTGCTTCAGGATAAGAACAGAAATTGTGCTCCGGTGGCGCGGCGGCAGCAGGAGGCCCCATTAGCTAAAGTGGTGCTTCAGGTTAAGAACAGTTTCAGGTTAAGTACGGACCTCCGGAACGAATTAAGTACTTAACCTGAGGTACCACTGTATACCCCACTTTTTCTCCATGGAGCTGAAGGTGGTGTGCGTGGTTCTCCTGCTCCTCATTTAATCCCCACAACAACCCTTTGAGGTAGGTTAGGCTGACAGGCAGCGACTGGCCGAAGGTCACCCAGGGAGGTTCATGGCTGAGTGGGGATTTGAACCCTGGTCTTCCAGGACCTAGTTCAGCACTCAGACTGCTATACCACCACTGGTGCTTTACAGCCAGGCATCCGATGGGAGGACAGCCTGGTGGGGAAGAGGGTCTGAGGTGGCCTGTGAGCTGCCATGGGGAACAGAGAAGCCAAAGCTCCTGTGGCGCTGTGTAGACCAAAGAATCATAGAGTGGTCGAATTGAAAGTGACCCAAAAGGTCATTTGGTCCAACCCTCAGGTCCACGGAACCAAAAGCTGCAGAGGAAGTCCCCAAGTATGCAAGCAGCTCAGGTGTTCTTCCAGAGGCACGCTCAGTGGCAAAGTGTGTGCATCAAAGGCAGAAGGTTCCAGGTTCAGTTCACAGCAGCCTCTCCAGGTTGGGCTGGGGGAAAATCCCTCATTCCTGCAACCCCAGAGGGCTGCTGCCAGTCCGTTTGGACAAAACTGAGCAAGATGGACCAAAAGGTCTGACTCCGTCTAAGGCACCTCCCTCCCTTTTTCCTGTCTTTGTCCTGTATGCGTTCCAGGCTGCCTTGTGAGCTGCATATCTGAGCAGGCCCCCTGCCCCCAGGTCTCCATAGGATGGCAATGTAAGCATCCTGGTGGCCTCTTCAGACCATCTCCCACCTGGGGGTTGAACCCGGGGCCATCTGCATGCAAAGCAGATGCTCTGCTGCTTTGCTACACCTCCAGGAAGATTGCAGGAGCATAAAGTCTGCACACATTTTCAGTCAAGATTTTGCCTTTCTTCCTCAAGTCCTCAAAGCACAAAAGTGGCCAGTGTCCTGCTTCTCTTCTCCTTAGTTCTGTCGTCTTTTTTTGCTCATCAGCGGCTGTCATATTGTGCTGACTTAGCAAGGGAGCAGCCCAGACAGCTTATCTATCCAAAAACAGCACCGGACGCAGCCTAGCTGGAGCAGTGAGGTCTGGAAAAGGACTTGCCCAGAAGGCGTTTACATATTGATGTGATTATTATTATTATTATTATTTTATTTTCCAATGAACTCAAGGCAGTATGTGCATGGTTCCTCCCCCTCCCATTTTATCCTCACAACAGCCCTGTGGGGTGGGTTAGACTGAGAGACATTTCATGTGAGTGACACACCCAGGGTTCACCCAGCGACCATCATTGCCAGGTGAATGTTGGGCCAGCCCTGATCTCAGCATTTTAACCACTGTGCAGCCTGGCAATGCTTGGCGGTTGCAAAGGGAGTGTGCTTTTATAACAAATAGAATGGTATAGAATAAAAGGAAAATGGTAAAGCAAAATAAGAGAATTAAAACAATGCAGAGCAAATGGAAGCAAAAACAGCCAAAGCCGAAAGGTCTTGACTAAACAAATTCCCACTGAGACAGGATTATCTTAAGTGCCCATGGAAAAGTGGGCAGCAATGAGACTGAATGCACAGTTTTGATGCGGCCTGGTGACAGCTGTTTCCTGCTTGCCTGAGCCTACACCAAACCTGGGGGTATCCCACCGCACAACGTGCTGCAGAGCAGGGCCCTACATCTCTGGGTATCACTTCCCGGGGGCAGGGGGCAAAGCGAATTCCTTCCAGCTGGCACGGCATACAAAGCCTTGGAAGCAGGAGGCCCCCATGATGAGCCTTTCAGGTTTGTAAATAGCCCCTCTCCTGTGGAGACTTGGCATGGCTTGCAAGCGAGCGGGTGGAGAAGTTTTTGTAAGCCAGAAGAGAACGTGGGTTTGTCTGTCCGATCAGAAGAGCTCCACTTAGTAAATCCTGCTTTTCTCCTGGCGTAGACATTGGCTGAGGAACTGCTTCTGAATTTTGAGAGTCTCCAGTCATCGCAGGAAAGCTTCAAGAACCCCTGAAACTGCTGGGCTAGAATTTATTACCCCATTTGATTTCTGGCCCTTTAGAAGTTGACTTCTTGATGCGCTTTCATTTGCTTCCTCCAGTTTTGGGACCAGTTGCATCGTTCTATGGTCTTCCAGTTCCCAAGCAACTCTATGGATCACGATGGCAGAGACAACGAAAGGGGCCACCAAGCCCACGCAGACCTCTGGGGACCAAGTAGACCCCTCCGACTGCCCATGACGCGGAGGTACAGATCCCGGGTCAGCGCAAGGCCTGACAGATCACCTGCCATTGAAGGGTAAGGATTTGGAGGACTTGGAGCAGCGGTTCTCAACCTGTGGGTCCCCAGATGTTGTTGGACTACAACTCCCATCATCCCTGAGCTCTGGCCTTGCTAGCTAGGGGTGATGGGAGTTATAGTTCAACAACATCTGGGGACCCACAGGTTGAGAAAGGTTGAGAGGATTCAGGATCTGATCTGGAGGGGAATAGTATGTTCAGTTGCTCTTGGAGGCTAACAGGAGATATGAAGGTCTGGGGTAGGGAAATTCCTCCCCTGTCTGGGGCAAGAGGGTGGTCTTCACATGTCTGTCCACCACACTGCTGCTTCTGACTTCCAAGAGTCTCTACTGGAAGACTTCAAGAAACCTGAAACATAGAATTTATCTCCATGTTTGATTCTATTCATTTAGGGCTTAAGCTGGATTAGGGTTCTTTCACATAACCAAGGAGTTCAGCTGGTGTGGCCTAGCTAAAAAGACAGCATTGCTGCAAACTGGTGACTGTTCTTGCCTCGTATATATCTGTCAAGTCTGTAGGTCTGCCCTGCCCATCTTGTGTCCTGTTGGTTGCCTCACTAATGCAGGGGAAGCCAATGTGGTACCCTCTGCGTGTTGTTGGACTACAATGCCCAGCAGTGTGGCTAGTGATCAGGAATGATGGGGGCTGTAGTCTGACACCACCTAGAGGGCACCACATTGGCCACTCCCAAATTAATGTAACATAACGTATGCTTCATGTACTGGACAAAGAGGGTGCCAGTCCCTGGAAGCAAATGCAATGATCAGTCTGTTAAGGCTTGCTCAGCTTCCTCTCCTGGATGATGGCACTGCCACCTCCACTCTACTTTTCTACCTCTTTCTTACATGTTTTTGTTTTGTCTCCCATCTCCTGGCTAGAATAATACAGCAGATCTTTGCAGGCTTCTTTGCGAATTCAGCAATTCCTGGGTCTCCTCCTCTGTCCTGGTGAGTATGGGACATTATTTGCAATCCTATGTCTTTTTTCTTTACAGAGTATGTGTCTGAACTCAAATGTGTGTCTGGTACTCACGTGCATTCATACACATGCTGTCAAGAGGTTTAGGATCTTTTGCTAGAGTTATGACATGCGTCTGTTTATGAATACAGTATGTGTTTACCCTTAGCCAGCATTCAAAATTTGCCAGGTGCATTTTGCACCTCACTATCAGCCATTTGCTACCAAGTGAAGATGCCCAGGCACCAGGATGGCACCTGACATCTACACCATCTGGAGGTGTATGCCTGGAGATCCTTGGACTTTGACTGTTTCCACAAACTAGCAATACATCCTGTAGAATTCTGTCAGTTATATTTTATCTGCACAATCGGAATGAATTTCAGGAACCAAAAATACGACTTTTGAGTCGACCTGCCCCAAAATGGCAACTAGGAATTCTGTTTTGGCGACTGTAACCCTGATTTAAAGAGCCATTTGGCACCTAGCTTATATATTTGAGTGTCTAACACTGCCCTTAGCAATATGTCCACAAGAGGTTCTTACTCAAAGGAACACAGAAACTTTCTTTGTTCTATGAAATGAAATTGGCAGAATATATAAATGCTGCATCAGACAGCAAAATTGCAATTTAAGCAGGCAGCAAATCCCATCATACGTATGCACCTTGATCGAGAAGAGTGAAAGAATCCTTAACTATTCTCAAAACCACGCAGGAAGTGAGTGTGACTGTTTTGCCACAGAACTCACACCAAAGGCAAGTTAAGAAAGGGGAGAGGGGAGGGTACACCTGTCTTTAAGGCAAAGCGGATGTTGGATTCCTTGAGAACCCTGAGTAAGTTCTTTGTTAGAGCTTGGAGAGCTAATTTACAATCTTAAAATCTTGGGGTGTTGTACTAATTTTAGCCAATACAGTCTAACGGAGAAGGGAGGACGGCTTTGAGATAAGCTAGTGGTTTTCAACCTTTTTGAGTCCATGGCTCCCTTGACCAACCACATTCTTTCTGCGGCTCCCCTGTGGAAGCCACATACACTGGGGCTCCATTACAGGGTGCGCGAAAGTGGGGACTTCCCCATTTTGCACCCACCTCTTTTTGGCACCATTTTTGGTGTGTGTGAAAGTGGGAATGCATACGTCAATGGGAACCCAAGCAACAGCACCGCTCTGCAGGGCCAAACCGACGCATTCCCCATGGCAGCTCCAGCCTGGCTTTCCCAGAATTAGTGCACACATGGTGGGGGAAGCGGGGGGCAAAACAAGATTAAGATCAGAAGCAGAAATATTTTGTTATTGCAGGGAAGGAAGGCGAGAAACACATAGCACAGGACACACATGCAAATACGGTCCTTTCCTGCAACATTCTCCCTGTCCCCATAAAGCTGGGCGACTGTTAAGGAGGAGGGAGATTGCTTGTGGGGGGGGGATGAATTGGTGGGTAGAGGGAGAGTGAAACACAGAAAACACTCCCCACTTTCAGGGTTATTTTAAAATCCTTCCTTATAGAGCACACACACATCCAGGCACAAACAAACCATCAAACTACTTTGCTATTTTCCTGCATTTCTCAAGCCCTCTGTGCAAATCTAAGGAACTGTTACTTACTGAAGATGGGGAGGATATTTGTTTGTGGTGGAGAGATTTTAAGAAGATAATTAGTCATGCAAAAGTGTTTCCTTACTTGCTCGTCACTGTTTTATTTTGGGAAGATAATGGGCTCCCCCAGCCCTGGCTTCCTCCACCCCCAGAACTGACTCCAGAAGAACAGGTTTGGAGCCGCAGAAGCATGATAAAGGGTGAACCAATGCTGTATAGGCCCTTGATATCCTATGACATGGAAGCTGGGCAGCAGTGGGCGTGCTGCTTCCTTCTCATGCCCCCACCCTGAGTGACTCTTTCTTTCTTTCCCTCTTGCAGGGGGGGAATGTTGCACTCGAGTCCCGGGGACTATGCCTGGGGACAGAGCGGCCTTGATGCTGTCGTCACACAGGTAAAGGCTCTGATCACTCCACCTGAGCCATGGCTGCATTCAGTATGTGTGCAATTTTTAAACAGAGGTCAGGTGGACACCTGCCAGGGTTTCTTTAGTTGTGATTCCTTTATTGCAGAGCTGGGGGGGGAACTAGATGGCCCTGTGGGGGGGGGTCCCTTCCAACTCTACAGCTCTATGATTCTATTTGAGCTGCTGCTGAGGCTCCACAGGCTTAGCACAAATTAAATGGGTGCCCTGTAGCACCCCTAGGATCCTGCGCCGCACCCAGTCAGCGTGGAAAGGGATTCCTGAAGGTCAAATGTTCTGAAGGCAGCTGCCTTAATCTTTCTTGATGGATGACTAGTAAATGTTGTGAACGTTCCCCCCCCCCCATTCAGTTCAGTTCCCATTAAATTTCATGTTGTCAGACCAAATAATCTGTGCAGCGATTCCAGTTCTCTTCCCTCACACCAACCCGTCCTTCCTCTCCCGCTGCAGCTCCTGGGACAGCTGGAGAACACAGGGCCTCCCCCGGCAGACAAAGAGAAGATTTCTTCTCTCCCGACAGTGACCGTCACTCAGGAACAAGTTGGTAAGTAGTTCCTGCTTCCTGATAACTTAACGCTTTTGTAAATGTGTTGTTTGGAAGGGGTTGAATTGAATTTTATTATTACGGTCACAGACCAATTCCGGCTCACTTACAATATCAGGAAAATCATAAAACACAACAGGAATACATTGAATTACAGTTGGGTATAACAGAGACAATTCAGATATAGCGGCAATTAAAAATATCTACTAAATCTTGATCACTAAAATATAACCTAAAATTGGGAAGGGGTTGCTTTCTTCTGTCACTCTGGACTGAGCACCCAGACCAAATTCCAGAGAACTGCCAGCATCAACCTCCAGCTCAGCTTAGCTCCACAGCATTAAATGAACTGCTTTCCAGCTGCAATCCTCTGTAGTTCCCTCTGATTCTGATTTAAGGAACTGGGCAACAGCTCGTGGGGCTCTCCAGGCATTGTGGATTTACTCTAGAACCCCAGTTGCACACTAGCTCTCCTCTTCCCTCCCCAGTCCGTTTTTCTTTTGTGTCTTGTCTATCAGGCTGGCCCCACCGGTTTGCAGTCTCACAGGCAGTGATACCAAAGGCAAGCAGGTTTCAGGTACCAGTTCTAGAAGTTGCCTGGGAGATCTGCTTGCATTAAGCAAATCTTCCAAACCTCACTGTGCAGAGTAGGAGTCAGGCAATCGGTCCTTCTAGCTCAGTGCTGTCTCTATAGATTAGCTGCAGCTCTCCAGGGTCTCAGGCAAGTTTTTCCTCAACCTGGAGATGCTGAGGATTGAACCTGGGGCAAAGTAGCAGGTGAACATAAGAAGAGGCTGCTGGATCAGGCCAGTAGCCAACCAGATGCCTCATTGGGAAGCCAGCAAACAGGATCCAAGCATAAGAGCCCTCTCTCCTCCTGTGGTTTCCAGAAATTGCTATTCAGAAGCATTTACTGCCTCCAACCATGGAGGAAGAGCATAGTCATTGTGGATACTAGCCATCAGTAGTCTGTTCCTCCATGAATTTGTCCTCCCAAGAAACCAAGACCCTTCCCTGAGTGATCTTAAGTTGGCTTCTTCCCCCCTCCCTTTTTATCTTTCTCCCTCAACAACATCAAGCCCAGAGACAGTCTGAAAAGCTCCTTCCACAGAATTATAAGGTCTCACATTTACATGCCTTCCTAGTCTTTTTCTCACTCTTTGGTTCTCCGGTAACCTCCTTCTCTACTTCCCCTTTCCCGCAATAGCTGCCTAGCAGCCAATGCCAAAATCCAAGTGTGGGGCAAGTCCTCTGGTGCGAGAACTCCTGCAGAGATTTAAAGTCACAAAATATGCAGCAAAGTAAAGTGTGGAACTATAGGCTGTTAGACCTTCAAAATATGCCCTTGTGAGTTCCAAAACTTCGTTCTTTCCCTAGCATAGAAGAAGACCACAAGTTTGGTAAGTTAAAAATGGTTTACTTACAAACTTTCCAAGGGTCATATTCATGTGCTTCTGGCAGTAGAACTTGGCTTAGTTCCATAGCAGTCAAAGTTCCTAAATTATTGGTATAGGAACTCAAGAATGGCTTGTGAGAGCCATGCGGACTGAGCTTGGAGCAACCAGCTCAGACCTCCTCACATGCTGAGCTTGAAGGGAGATTGAACAGTAAGCTTGATTACCCAGTTCCTCCCAAGTTGAACACTTGATCTCACTAAGCCTGGCAGGACAGCTTACTCTATGGTATTAACCCCTTCATGCATTAAGCATGTTGGTTATACGAGACTGGTTATCCCACTGTTCTGAACTCGGCTCTTCATTCCGGTGTTCTTACCCCAGTTGCCTTTTCACTTCTCTTGCCTCTTGTGCAGCCAGCCTGCAAGCAGGACATGTACCTCTTGCCTCATCCTAGAGAGCTGGCATGTTGCTGCCCTCACGTGACCCTGCCCTGTTTTCTCCCGCAGATATGGGTTTGGAGTGCCCTGTGTGTAAAGAGGACTACACTGTGGCGGAACAGGTCCGGCAACTCCCGTGCAATCACTACTTCCACAGCAGCTGCATTGTGCCATGGTTAGAGCTGGTAAGTTGGCTTCCCTGTTGGCTTGGGGTCAGGTGGAGACTGGCGCTAGGCCATCCTGCCTGGCACAGGGCAGCTCTCCTGTGGGACGAGGGGTGGCCACAGATGTTGGGTGCTGCAGTGGAATGCAGACCTGGTCTCCAGGGCACTATTCAGTTGGAAGTTCTTCTGCACAATGAACAAGAGCTTCTCAAGAGCACTAGGGTGTGACTGACTTAACCTCGGGCACCAGAGTATCTGAGGCTGGACCTTTTGGCTGTCCTGAGGCTCTGAATTGGCAGATTCCGCCAAAGGCTGTTGGCAGAGAGCCACGTGCCACCTAATGGGGTTTGGGCCTGGGTCTCAAGTAGCCCAGCTGCCCAGACAGGAGTCTCCAGGTGTCCTGAGCACCCCGCAGCCAAGGATCCGATAGTTACTATCAAAAACGCAGCATACAGCAGCTCCTAAAGTGCCCCAGACACACACACTTCAATCATCTCAGCTACTGTTCCCACGTCCATGCCTATGGAGCAGTTGCAGCAGCAGTGAGACCAGCCCCCCACCCCCACTTTATGTACCCCTGATCTGATGGGTACGTGCACACCACCTGAGGCTTCTCCTACGTGGAAGCCATTGCTGCTCTTTCCTCTTCGAGCCCCTGCTGGTTCTAGGAAACAGCGAGGTGGGGGATGGCAGGGATTCAACTGCCCCATCCCTTGCCTGAACAGTCTTTTCCTCCAACACATTCTGCCCTCCCAGCTCAACTGCTCTGGCCCTTCCTTTCCTCCTCCACCCTGGCTCCTGCCTCAGAACCGGCACCAATCCCCATAAATCGCTGGCCCCCTCTCCTGTGTCATTCCCCTGGACCCCAGCCTCCGCCACACATTCGTTGGAGCCCTTCCAAACCCTGACACCAGAGCGCTTTGTCAAGACAGCACAGGGGGTTCAGCAGTTTTCCAAGTGGGGAAGTTCCAGTGTCAGCTGGTGCTCTGGGTTGTGGCTCATGCCATTCATTTTCTATTTGAGTGGAGCAAAAGTCAATGCCACATCTGCAGACGGAATGGCGAGTTGAATATGCTTTAATGATGGTAAATGTCAACTCATGATGCGTTGGGAGGGGAATAAATTCTTCAAGATTGACAAGAAACACGAGGGTGTATGTGTACACAATGGCTGCCTTTGGGGGGAGTTAGTCTTTAGAATGAGCTTGCAAATGGATCCACTTCCTTCTTAAAGGATCCAAGAAGGCGTTCTTGGTGTTCTGGGGCCAATTCAAACACATCTCTCTTAAGTAGAAAGTACGCAATTCAAGGAAATGCGAGTGTGCCTTTTTTTTAATCGCACATGGATCTGCTTGACATCCGTGCATAGGTATAATTTTTGCACCAGGCTTTCATGTTCATACATGCAATGTACTGATTCCACCAATCATATGTTGGAGACAGCCATTGCACGGGTTGGGCCTGGGCATGTTAATTCATTTTTAATCAAAATATTTGCGCCCGGCACCTTCTGGGTTAGTCAGCATTCCCAAGGGGAGGCAAACCCCACAGACCCTGTGCAGAATGCCCATGTGTAGGTGTTCAGTAGGTCCAGAGGTGGGACATCTGACAGTGTGGTGGGGAGATGGCTGCCCTCGCACATCGCTCTTTTTCAGAGGAAGCTTTTCAGCGGTGCCCTTTCCTTAATGTGGCCGCCCCAATCTCAGGTATCGGCTCTGGGAGGCATGGCTGTTCCCAGCACACACCCCTGCTCACACGCATGTATTTTCCCTCCCCAGCACGACACGTGTCCCGTGTGCCGGAAGAGCTTGAACGGCGAGGACTCCACTCGGCAAGCACCCAACGCGGAGGCCTCCACAAGCAACTCCTTTAGCAGCACAAGCCACCTACACGACCGATGGACTTTCTGAAGCCTCCCTGACATGTGGGGGGGGGCGAGGGAGGGGGCAGTTCAGGCCTGTAGTATCCCTTACTACAGTTTGTAAATTGTATGATACCTATAAAACTACAGAACCGAGTAGCAAGGAGGGAGAGGGAGAGCAAACGGGTGCAGCCAGTGGAGCTGCGTTCCCACCCCATGGCCATGGCGAGGGCGGCCATCTTTCAGAAACCGCTAGCATCTCCTGCTGGGTCGCCGCAGCATCCAGACGATCTCTTTAACCCTTAGTTTCCGGAGTGATCAGTTTCACCTTTCAGCGAGGGGTCGGGAGGGTCCCTGAGAACCTGTGCGAGTCCTTTCCTTGGGTAGCAAGAGAGGCCTCCACCGTTACGATTCCCATGGCTTTGCAGAGGGAGGAGCGGACATTGTCCTTGCCCGCCTGTCCTAGTCTATTTTTTGCGGCAAGGTGGGGGGGGGAGGCTCAAGGAGAAGGCAGCCAGGCGTTGGCTAGGAAGCTATTTCAGATGGGCGAGGGGAAGAGAGAGGCGAGTCAAGAGGATTTGCACAGGGACCCAGGCCTTTCCAGTGTCTCCCGAAACTGAGTCTGTTTAATTGACTCTGCCAGTCTTTCCTGCAACCTAGGATTTTGTTGAATTTTGGGTGAATTTTCTTTGGATTAGGTTGACAGAGTCCCTGACTTCCTTTATCTCGGTTCTGTTTTTTTCTGGAAAAGAGTGGGGGGCAATTTGGCTCACAGAAAGAGAAAAAGAGGGGTGGAGAAGCAGCACAGGGGAGCCCTGCATTCCATGAAGGCAAGTATTCGATGCCCCTCGAGCGAACGCTACCTTTTTCCTGCTTTCAGCCCCTCGGCCCCCTTGGGTTTGCCTGAACCAGCATTCAACCCACCTGCTACTTAAGACCCATTTTTTGCTGCCTTGTTTATCAAATGGACCACGTGTAGTTTATCCTCCGGATCAGAGACTGTGTCTTCTTTTTCCAAGCTGTTCTTCAGTATTTTAAATGAGAATGCCATCGCTCGATATACCATAAAGAATCACTTTTTGTTGTTGTCGGTTTCCTTTTAAGTGTTGTTTTTTCCCCTCCCTTGCAACTCTTCCCTCCCCTCCAACCTCCATCTACAGTCTTTTTATCTTCTGAATCATGTCTGAGCTCAAAACTTTGGTGCTGCACACTGACCCCCTCCCCCAAAGCACCTTCTGCCTGGAACAAGAAAGGAGCTTTGGTAGGAGAAGGGTGGGGTGGGGGGTATGGCAGAGTCATGTCCCAAGGAATGAAAGGGGAAAACACAAGGCAACCCCCCCCACCTCCTTCGTGGCCACTTCATCGCTGTAACGGTGTACCAGGTACACTCCGTTTCAAACTTAGTGTCTTCTGTTTGCTATCGAAAGTTGAATAAAAGTCTTTAATAAGAAAAACAACGATAGAGTTCTTGGTTGGGGGGTGTGTGCAGGGGGAAAGGGACCATCTGAGAATGTGCAGGACAGGTGGGTGGGGCTGCTTCATATTTGGACATACAGATTGCAAATATATTAGAGAGAGAAATCCAAAGATATAGTTGGAAAAAAGCCTTTATTAGGACCAACTAAATAAATGTCAAAGTAACCAAATTTCATAGTTTTGCCTAATGGCTGGAGGGCATGTACATCCTCACCCTGCTAAGGCCCTATCATTTTACATAGTCGAAGGTCCATTTTCCTGGACAGTTGAATTATTCTCTAAAACATTGGGGGGGGGACAGGTAGTTTTCCTGGCTTCATGAAAATAAAAATCCAAGTGCACATGTAGGATGCACACTACTTATTAGGACCAACTGGAAACTGTGATGAAGGTGTGAGCAAGCTTTTTAGCATCCCAGAAATCTTCCCCAGGCTTTGGGGCCACCAGCGACATCTTTTGCACTTGGTTGTCTAACCTCATTTGCATAAGTTCTCTTCCTCCTCCTAACTAGCTTAAACTAACTTCTCCTAACTAATTAAAACAGTCACCTTGGGCTCCCCCACCCCTCACTTCAACCATTTCCAGGAATGTTCCCCCTTATGGCTAGCATCAGCCTGAAGAAGCATTCTGAGGAACTTGAAAGCTGGCTCATTGCTTGAGTTATTTTAGTTTGTCCTAAATCATTAAATTTGGATTCACGTTTGGAGCTACTGACATAGAGGCAAAACATCTGGCCCTTATTAAGGTTGCAAACGAAAGGCATGAGAGTATGTGGGCAATGCCTGGTAAAATCCCCAGACAGCAGGGAGGGGGGTTGGCCCAACAGGCTTCCCCACAATCTGGACACCAGGGCTCTGCATGCCTCTTTCCCTTCCCTGGATCATGGCTCTTGAGATTTCAGTGGCATTGGCATCCATGGCGATTCCTCCTATATTTGTACCTTAACAAAGACTGAACTTCTCATGGGACCAGCAAAGAGGTGCAGTGCCTCTGTGTCCCTCTCCATGACCAACAAAGCAGAATGAATACTGTGGGGGGAGAGAAACTTGTTTATTCAATTCATGCAGCTTAATGGCGGTGCAAAATTATTTGGCCTAAAAGGGAAACCAGTTACCTCCTGGCTCTCATCTTTGTGAGCTTCACGATAGGCTTCTGGTGAGACATTTGCTGGGGCTGGACAAGCAAATCCTTACATTTCCATTGCACAAACAAGTTCAAAAAAAGACAGCAGTAGGGAGAACAGCACGCACCTCGACTTTATCCCATCCCTTGCCCATCACCTTCCATTGCAATCCTGGCTCACAGTGGGAGGTTGGCACATCCATTGGCATTGGGTAAGCCTACAACTTCACACAGCACATAGTTAAAACTATGGAACTCTCTCCCACAGGAGGCCGTGATGGCCACCAACTTGGATGACTTTAAAAGAGGATTGGATCAGCTCACGGAGGAGGAGGAGGAGACTGTCGGTGGCTGCTTGGGTCCTCCTGCTCATGGGTTTCCCTTTGGGGCATCTGGTTGACCACCAAGAGGCTGGGCTAGATAGGCTATTGGCCTGATCCAGCAGGGCTCTTATGTTCTTATCTCATTCTCCCATTTGTGGCCAGAAGGCAGCTCCATGCACTTGGTGGGCAGTTTGTAAGCCTCTGGTTGCACACAGGGAAGGAGAGCATTGGGGGCCTTTTTCAGGCCAAGGGCCAAATCCCCTTCTGGAAGCCACCTGCCAGTGGTGGGTGGGGCCAGGCACAAAAGTGGGTGGAGCAATATATGCAAATTTTACCTTTTTTACAAGGGGCTGGGTTCCACAGCCACTGGCACATGCCCCTCTCTATCCTCCATCCGGACAAGCCAAGCAACGGGCACAAACCATTCCCCTGATTTCCTGATGGTGCTCACAGCTGCCAAACCAAAGGGCCCTACCCTTTTGCAATTCCAAGTGAATGAGGCTGCTCTGCACCAGCCACCAACACACCCAAAAGGTAACAGGAATACAGGACTATGTAAAATTCTTTTTTGCTTCTATGCAACAAAGTTCTGTTCGAGGGAGACGAGAGACGCTCCACCTTGTCAAGACAAGCTGCTGCATCCCAAAGGACTGATGGAAACTACTGAATTGTAGAGTTAGAAAGGAGACCTCCTGCAATGCATGAAGAAAGTATCTGGAATAGAGATGCCCCACATGATTTGAGCACTTAAGTCACTTTTCACAGGGGAAGGAGCCATCTTTGAAACCCATATCTCTGTTGTCTTGTCACCTTGAAGGGTTGGGCCTAAGATGGCCTGCACGCACTACTTTTTCTCCACTCCCTGAACATGGGAAGCAAAATTGGATGTTTACCCACCCCAGTCTGAAGACCAAAGTGTGTGTATTGGTGTGTTTAATTGTGGCTCCAACACGGGGGGAAGGTTGTTGCATTTTCTTAGCTTCCCAAAAGCAAAAGGATGCTATGAGATTGCAGATTGTCTTCAGAACTGCTGGATCTTCCATCACTTTTTACAAGGAGTCAAAGGAGGGCAGCAGCAACCACCCACTGGATTTTCTTCCCTTGCTCATTTTTCCTGTGTGAAGTCCTTGCTTGAGTCCTTGCTCAAATTCCATGTTTTATTGTTCTTCTTTCTCTTCTTCCCCAGGTTTTTTGTGTGCAAAAAATCCAAGCTGGAGGGGGTGGTAAAGGAAAAGGGAGCAGAAGAAGGATATATAGATTAGCATGAGAAAAAGATGTTTTGTTTTTCAGCTACAGGGAACCTAGTCTTCTGATGTCTTGGGTTCAGGGCTCTCTAAACAACCTACTATATATCGAGCATTCATCCTGATTTGTCTGCAGGGAGGTTAGATGGCTCTGAGTCAAAGCAAGCAGCACCTCACATTTTCCTGTGCATTCCCATCATTTTCCATATTGCAAAAGGACCAAACTGTTCTGGGGCATGCTGTGGAAGAGCTCTGAATCAGCTATAATTTTGCAGCCTGAATTTTCTGGTATGAGATTGAATCCCATCTGAAAACAAGCCTGAAAATTTCCCCGAGATGAATCTTTGTGCTGCTCTGTCTCCATAGAGAAAAATCAGGTGGTAGAGAATGCCTAGGACTGTACCACTTTCAACCACAGGTGGATAATTGTATGTAGCTGCATATACTCTTGTGTCAATCTCAGTTTTCATGAACCTTTGGGAATAAACAGAAAGCTAGAATTTAAATCTCTCCCTGGCCCACTAGGTTCTCTTTATGTAGGGTTCCCTTCGCCACCTACTAGCTGCAATGGCTATCCTCTGCCTCCACAGTTGGAGGCAGCAAGGCTTCTGAATACCAGTTGCTGGAAACTACAGCAGGGAAGAGTATTGCACATGGTTGACCACTGTGAGAACAGGATGCTGGACTAGAAGGGCCCTCTTTGGCCAGATCCAACAGGCTCTTCTGATGTCCCTATGGTGACCTCCAAATGTTTCAGACCACGATTCCTGGGAGTTGTAGTCCAAAACATCTGGAAGGCACCAGGCTGCGGAAAGGGCACTTCCCTCCTGCCTGTGTCGACAGTCCCAGGAATTTTGTACCATGTGATTTTTCTTTTGGTGCTGTGTCCCAGCAATTAAGAATCCATAAGCTAGAAGGCCAAACTAGTCATGTGACCTGTTTAAGCTTGTCTCCCTGTGCAGGTGCAACCGGAGGCCGTTAGCATGACTCTTACCCTCCACAAACAGATGATAATCAGAGCCAGCAGCAGGAGCCCCCCAATGATGCTGCCAATCAGGATCCAGAGCGAAAGAGGGACCAGATTGGTCTGGATGATCTCCAAGATGGTCTGCAACGAGAAAGGGGAGAAATCTGCTGAATCCCAGCAAAAAGCCCACTGGTAGTGTTGGGAGGCGTGATGAGGATTCAGAGCTGGTTAGCTCAGACTGAAAGGGCATCACAAAAACAGCAAGAGAGCAGTTGACATGAACAGGGTTTTCTCACTGATTTCTCTTAAGCCTAAGCCCAATGCACTCAACTCTTTTTTTAAAAAAACACACACCAAGCTTTCATCCCTTATTGCTATTGTGAATACATATAGACAGGTCCCGCTTACCATACACATTGCATTCCCTGGAAATCATTCACTTGCATAACAAAGTCAACAATTTCCATTCATTCTTAAGGGGATTTTTTTTTTTGGCTGTGATGCAGAAGCTGCTGCAGCTCAGACCACCACAACCCCAGCCTTAGAAAGGCCAGCAGCCCCTCCTACCTCCCGTTGATGGGCAGCTTCTGGCAGCTGAAGGAGGCTCTCCTCTTCTTGGCTGGTCAGCGTGAACCTGCTCACAACCTTCACGGTCTTGAATTTAGCCTTCATCCACGAGATGGAAAGAAAAAGACAAGAAGGGTGTTTAGTAGTAGAAGAAGAAAAGCCTCCCAAGGCAGGTTCCCAGCTGGCAAGTGCATTTATTTTTGTTTATTTCATTCTTGCATTTATCCTCCAAGGGAGTGTGGTGCATATGGCTCTCCCTTACCCCACAACAATCCTGTAAGACTGAGAGGCTGTGATGCCCCTGGATTCTCAGCACAACACTGCTTTACTGAACAGAGGCAAGTTTGCCTTTTTAGGGGTTGCATTCCACAACCACCATCACCACCTCAACCTGCTACCAGATGCTCTCTAACCCTGTTGCGTTCTTGAACAAAGCAAAGAAGGAATTCCATCCTGGTGACTTTCAAACTCACCAGGTGCTTCCAGGGGAGTTTACTGCTCTATCTGAACAAATTGGACATGCAGGTTTTATGCAAGGTCCACACAGTCATAGTCACGACAGCCTGCACATGTACACACCTATCTACCTATGCACACAAACACATTCAGTCCAGATCAGTGGTGTAGCGTGGGGGGTGCAGGGGGGGCCGGCCGCACCGGGCGCAACATCTGGGGGTTAGGGTTAGGGTTAGGGGGCGCAAATTACTTGCCTTGCCCCGGGTGCTGACAACCCACGCTAAGCCACTGGTCCAGATTTTCCCATGCTACCAGTGAAGGGCATATAAGACCCTCTTAAGCAGGAATTCAAGGGTGCATGCATGAGAGAGGGCACAAAGCCTGAGCTCACCCTCCTGAAAAACTCATTGTGAACCGCTCTCAGCAGGTGGATGGAGACTTCCGCGTTCCTCTCGATGTGCGGCAGCTCACACTTCACCACTTGGCATCTGGCGTTGGTGCAATTCTGGCAGGAAAGAGAGACCTCAGCCCTTTCTTTGCCAAGACCCAATCAAAGCATGGGTGGAATTCTAGGCATTTTCTGTACCTTTCCCCAGCCTTCCCCACCCCCACCCCTACTTCACAACCTAGGCTGCCTTCCAGATGTGGGTGCATTATTTATTTAATTATATGTTGCATATTTAAGCCCCACCTTTCCCCCTCCAAGTAGATCAACATTCTCCAGCCCTCCTCATCTAATCCCCACAACAACCCTATGAGGTACGATAGGCTGAGAGGCAGTGACTGTATTCCAAGTTACCCAGGGAGCCTCATGGCTGAGTGGGGAACCCTGGTCTCCCAGTTACTAGTCCAACACCGTAACCACTGCACAACCCTGGCTAGCACCCCATCAGCAATTCTTGCTGTCCTCCTTTAAGCCTGCAACTGGAAGATCAATTCTTCTCTCGGGCTTCAAAAATCCAAATAACATTATGAAGTGGAGGGGAGTGGGTAGCCCCCCCCCTTTTACCAGGCCCAAATGGGGTGGCTTTCATTGGTAACATGGTGTGCATGTGGTAGGTTTAGGGGTTTTAATCTGTTTTAGTTTATTGCTGATTTTACTTTACAGTGGTACCTCGGGTTAAGAACTTAATTCATGCTGGAGGTCTGTTCTTAACCTGAAACTGTTCTTAACCTGAAGCACCACTTTAGCTAATGGGGCCTCCCGCTGCTGCCACGCCACCATCGCACAATTTCTCTTCTCATCCTGAAGCAAAGTTCTTAACCTGAGGTACTATTTCTGGGTTAGCGGAGTCCGTAACCTGAAGCGTCTGTAACCTGAGGTACCACTGTATATTTTGAATGTTTTAAAATATATGCTGTTAAATGTTTTTACTAATAATTGTATTGCTTTATTTTCTTTCTAAATTGCTATGAAGGTTTTTTAAAAAACAATCAAGCGGTAAATGGTTCTCATGAAATCTAAAAAAAAAATAAGTAAAAATTAGTGTACACACTCTGCAATCGTGGATGCAACATAAAATGGGGTGGGGGGAGATATCTCCACTTGGCACTCTCCCTATTTACCTTTCTGGATGGTACCATTTTAAATTGTGTTAAAACAATTTTAACTGACATTTTAGTTTGCACTAAAATGCTTGCAATGGAAAAGCAACAGCAGGGTTGTGATACAGACAGCCAGTCTTGAAGCTGCCTGAATCACAGTGAGGAAGCCAGACGAGGGAAAGTTGGAAAAAGGCAAATACATCTCCTCCTCTTGAGTTACTTTAAACCACACGACGGCACTCTTTGTGTTGCAATCTGGCCAGCACTTGTTTTTAGTTTTTATGTCTATGTTAACTTTACCCCAAAAAGCTGAGCCATTTTGTTTGCTATTCTCTCCAGACAAGATATCTATTATTTACTCTCTCATCTCCACTCATACTGTATATAGTTCCTGCATCAATAAGCCTTTAAACTCCAGAAACTGTAAGTGATTACTTCAATCAAATTCACCCAAACTGCAAGGTCTGCTAACAAGGCACTCACCAGTTTCTCTACGTGCACAAGTTCTTCTGGATGAACAGGGATCATCACACCACCAGCTGCATTTTGAGAGGCCTCTGTCAGATTTTGCATGGTGCAGGTCACCTGGAAAATGGAAATGGATATCAATATGTGTGAGGGGTCCTTCTAAGCTTTTCCTTGAGCACCTGCAGCAGACACCCAGGTCTCTGAACAGGAGCGGATTTCCTTCCCTCCCCTTATTCATGTTTGGCCCCTTCCCATTTTGTGCTCTCTGTCTCATCTCTTTTGGCATTAATATGTCCTAAACAATACCCAGCAGTAGTGCTATTTTTCTAGAAAAAGAGGTGCCGGAACTCACCATGAACACTGTCTTTGTTCTCTTATAATGGCAATAGCACCCACCTAAGAGGTGCTGGAACTGGCAAATTCTGGCTGAAAAAAGGCCCTGCTCAGCAGCCAGCTAAAATTAAGAAGAACCTGCTGAACCCAAAGTGCTAGAGGAAGTGGTCAGAGTTGTTTGCAAATTAAACTTTACTAAAGCTGGGCTTTTAGAACATTTAGATCTAAGGACTTGTATAAGAGGACCTTGTGAGCCATGAGCATAGGGAAAGTCTGGTTGCTGGATCAGGCCAAAGAGGGCCTATCTAGTCCAGCATCCTGCTCTCACAGTGGCCAACTAGATGCCCCAATGGCAACCACAAGAACATCCTTTGCCAGCAAGATAGTAGGTGTTCACTCTAAACCAGATTGCAGATTTTGAAACTGAGCAAATCAGCAACAGCAGCCTTCTAGGCCAAAACTGTCCCGATGTCATACATGGTGCATTGCCATGGCTGTGCAGGAGAACTTGCCGCCCCATGAGCAGCAATGTGTCATTTGGAATTTCCCCCTAAGACCCCAAATGACAGCAAGAACAGAGGCCCCAAAGTACTTATACTGGTGAAGGCCTAGTGACTCACGTTATCTGCAATGATGCGTGTGACAGAGAGGAATTCACTGTTCTGATAGGCTGTGGCAGGCAGGTCCATGACAAGGGAGAGATTCTCCACTGCATAACAGCCGAGGTTTTGCACCTACAAGGATGAGAAGAGTGTTCAACAGATGAAGCAAAAAACTGCACAAAACTTAAAAAAAAATCATGTAGGGTCACCATTTTTGGAAACTGGAACCTGAAACTGTGGATTTCTCTAAGCTGAACTTTGAAAATCTAATTGGGCATGAGCTATATACTCAGTCTCTGAACCCACAGGAGTGAACAGTGCCTTTGCCAGTTGCTTTTCTTCTTTTTCTATTAGGCACTGCAGTGGTGAGAAGAAAGATGGTCACAGTAATAAGTCAACAGGTGTGTCTGTGGAACCAGATGCCCAAAAGAAAGAGAGGGGAGCCTGTGGCTTTCTAACTGTTATCAGGCGCTGATCATCCCTGACCATTGGCCATGCTGGCCAGGGGGCTGATGGGAATGGGAGCTCAAAAGCTTCTGGGGGGCCAGCCCTGATCTTAAAGCATTGATACCCCAATTTTCCTGGGTCTGCTGGAGAAGCATTTAGTCATCTGAGTCCTGCAGTCTGGATTAAGCTTCGAGACTTAGACCCCTGATAAGCTAGACTTCTACACAGAGATATGCTTGTATATTTTTCTTTGAGGAGCCCCTACCTGCGATCTGAGGTGGTCCAGCCCAGGCACAGGTTCGCCACTGCCTTACTAATGCCGCTAATGATAAAGCGTGATATTCTGCAGAGGAGCCCTGCCAGAGAGAAAATTGGCCACCCTTCCCCGTGTTACTGCCGACATACAAACCCTGTCCCAACTCCTTATTTACCTTGACAGTAGTCCTGAACTCAGGGCTCATACCGCTTGGAAATGTTCCAACAGGATGCACCTCGTAGCGGTTCAGGGTAGACTCGCTGAGGGGGAGAAGAACCATAGAAAATAAGCCGGGTCAGTTCTAGATTGTGTAGGCCACAGTTTCCAATTTCTCCACGGCAACCCTTGCAAATAACCCAGATTGTTTGCTTACTGCACACTCTACAGAGATGACCCAGAGAGAGTCTCTCTACAGAGGTGATGAGAGAGCCAGTGTGGTGTAGTGGTTAAAAGCGGTAGGCTCGTAATCTGTTGAACCGGGTTCGCATCTCCGCTCTTCCACATGCAGCTGCTTGGGCTAGTCACACTTCTCTGAAGTCTCTCAGCCCCACTCACCTCACAGAGTGTTTGTTGTGGGGGAGGAAAGGAAAGGAGAATGTTAGCCGCTTTGAGACTCCTTCGGGTAGTGATAAAGCGGGATATCAAATCCAAGCTCTTTTATCAAATCCAAACCCAAGGCCTTTTGTTGCCTGAAGAAGAAAATCCATATACCTTCCACCTAGTCCCATCTCCTACGGTGATGTAGCAGTTAAGAGTGTCAGACCAGGGAGTGGGAGACCAGGGTTCGAATCCCCACTCAGCCATGAACCTCGCTGGGTGATGTTGGGCCAGTTACTCTCAGTCTAACCTACCTCACAGGGTTGTTGTGAGGATTAAATGAGGAGGGGGAGAACCATGTGAGCCACCTTGCGCTCCATGAAGAAAAAAGTGGGATATAAATGGTATACATAAATACAGTATTTATAAATTGACATCCTTTAATAGCACCTGTTTCTCCCCCTGGAAGGTAGGCCATGTAGATCAATTGTAACTTCATCTCTTTCCAAACTCCATATCCATTCCAATATCCCTTGATGGTTCAGGCAGCTATCCCTGGAGGGATATCCCAAAAGGAAGAGATCTTCCCAATCTATATATTATGAAAATGGGAGGCCTAGAGATGTCATCACCAATCCTTGTATTCAGACCACCCGTAATGACAGTAAGTGCTGTGGGATGTTTAGAGCTAATGAAACTCAAAAGGTTGTCAAGTTCAGCCCACCCATCTAAGGTAAGTAATGTAGGATAAATTAGTGTCGGATAGCCAGTCTCATATAAGCAAAATGCTTAAGTCTAATTAATGCATGAAGAGGTTTATGCCGTAGGGTAAGCTGTCCTGCCAGGCTTAGCTAAGTCACTCCACCTCAAGAGGAAGGAAGTCAAGTCTACTATTTCCCTCAGTCTACCATGCGAACTCCTATGTGTAAAGAGGAGCTGGTGGCTCCCAGCTCAGAACTCATGGCTTTCTGCAAGCCACCCTTGTGTTCCTATACAAATAATTTAGGAACTTTCACCACTTTGAAACTAACCTACCAAAGTTTTGCTGCCTGTGTTTTCTCAACACTGTACGGGAAAACACATGAATCTGACCTTTGAAGAGTTTGTAAGTAAACCATTGTTAACTTACCAAACATGTGGTCTTTTTCTATGCTAAGGGCAGAGGGGAGTTTTGGAACTTAAAGGGTAAAGGGACCCCTGACCATTAGGTCCAGTCGTGGCCGACTCTGGGGTTGCGGCACTCATCTCGCTTTATTGGCCGAGGGAGCCGGCGTACAGCTCCTCCGGGTCATGTGGCCAGCATGACTAAGCCACTTCTGGCGAACCAGAGCAGCGCATGGAAACGCCGTTTACCTTCCCGCCAGAGCGGTACCTATTTATCTACTTGCACTTTGACGCACTTTCGAACTGCTAGGTTGGCAGGAGCAGGGACCGAGCAACGGGAGCTCACCCCGTCGCGGGGATGTGAACCGCCGACCTTCTGATCGGCAACTCCTAGGCTCTGTGGTTTAACCCACAGCGCCACCCGCGAGGGCATATTAGACCTTTAAATAAACAGCCTATATATTTCCACACTTTACTTTGCTGCATATCTTGTGATTTTACATCTCTGCAGGGGTTCTCTCACAAAAGAGTACTTGCCCCAAACTTGGATTTTGCCATCCAGGGAATTCTCCTTTACGCGCCTATTTTTTTCCTTGCCAGCCAACAGTTAGAAGGGTAATCTAAGTATTAAGACAGGCCAGAGTAGTCCTTTTGGGGAGTTGTGTCAGAACTGAAAGCATCCCTGCATGAGGAACCAGAGCCTCGAATGTCAACAGAGATAAAAGGTAGCCATTGGACTGAATTAGCCACGTGATGATGGTGTTCACATTTGGTTTACTCTCCACCCTGGGGGAGCTGAATCATCATGCCAGGGACACCTTGCAAGGAGGGGGCTCCATCCTCTTATTCAGCCTACATGCAGCTCACTCTACACAGAGGTCCTCACCTGGTCAGCAAAAGGTCGGGCTCATAACGGATATAAGCAAGGGGCTGTGCCATGTTGTCGGTCAGGGTCTCATTCAATTCATGGCTGTCACTGCAGGAAAGATAATAGAATCATAGAATTGTTGGGCTAGAGGGGACCCAAAGCATCATCAAGTCCAACCCCTGTGCTGCAGGAATCTCAGATAAAGAAGGCAATCCAAATTCTATTTAAAAACATCCAGTGAAGGAGAGTCCACCACCTCCTGAGGTAGTCTATTCCACTGTCGAGCAGCTGTCCTGTCAGAAAGTTATTCTTACTGTTTAGTCAGAATTTCTTCCTTGTAATTTGAACTCATTAGGCCTCTGCAGCAGCAGAAAACAAGCTTGCCCCATCTCCCGTGTGACAGCCTTTCAGATATTTGAGCATGGCTGTCCTATCTGCTCTTAGCCTTCACTTCTGCAAGCTAAGCATCCTCAACTTCTTCAATCATTCCTCATTAGGCTCAGTTTTGAGGCCCTTGATTTTGAGGGCCACCCTCCTCTACACAACTTCTAGTTGGTCAAATGCAAAGCCAAATAACTTTACAGTCGTACCTTGGTTCTCGAACGCCTTTGTACTCGGGTGTTTTGGCTCTCGAACGCCACAAACCCAGAAGTGAGTGTTTCGGTTTGCAAATGTTTTTTTTGGAAGCTGAACATCCAACATGGCTTCCGACTGAGTGCAGGAAGCTCCTGCAGCCAATCGGAAGCCACGCCTTGGTTGTCGAAAGGTTCCAGGAGTTGTACGGACTCCCAGAACGGATTAAGTTTGACAACCAAGGTACGACTGTATTGTCATTGGCCATGACAAATCTGAATCAAAAATAAATACAAAGCTGAAGAGGTGGTTAGATAGATAGATAGACAGATAGATGATAGATATATGGCCTTCATTCTGACTTTTCCCTGGTTCTCACCTGCTGGCTGTGAGCTTCACCTGTGCTTTGTTCAGAAGGGTGGAACAGCTGAATTCAAACTCCAGGACAAAGGCTACCTGTGAAAGAGAGAAAAGAGAGAAACATTTCCGCAGCTGCTTTTTCTACACCATTCATAAACTCTGTACCACAGCTGTGTACGTGCCATACATTGGCTTCCCTCGATGAACTCTAGGAATTGTAGTTTGTTAAGAGCGCTGGGAATTGTAGCTCCATGGGAGGTAAACTACAGATCCTAAGATGCTTTGGGGGCAGTCATGTGCTTTAAGTGTATAGCGAGTACACAGCCCACGTCTTCCTTTAGCTGTCTTTTATTTTATTTTTCCTGCATGAAAAAATTGAATACTGTTCACCTAGGAAATGCTCCAAGGAACCCCGCTCTAAGGGGATCCTGAAGAGCTGCTCCTTCTTTCTCACCTTTGCTAAGGACCTGAAGACAGGGTAGCCCACACGGCAAGCTCGGGTTTGGGAAGACGGAGAGGTGCATTCCACCTTCACTGAGTTCTCCCCCTGTGGAAGGAAGGAGAGAGCAAAGCTGCAAAAGGAGAGAACCATCAAGCACATGGAATGGGATCCAGCTTCCTCAACTTGAGTTTCCACCTTTTGCTCTCCTGGCAAGAGCTTTCAGAAAGGTTCACGGGAGGCAGAGATCCAACGCGTAATGTTGCTACACCTCTGTGCTAGAGAAAACTGTGCCCATTCAATTTCTGCTTATCACACAGGTGTTCAAAGAGCCTTGGGCTGCGGAGGCCAGGTTGTATACCTTCTGGGCTACAGAAAACCTGCAGGATTTGGTAAACAGTCGCATATTCTCTGCTTTTGTTTTTTTAAAAAGAAAACACACACATAGACCGTGTGATTGTGACAAAGCACTGTTGGCTGCAAAGACAAAGCTAGAATCCTTGGTGCAATCTCAGAAGTGAGGGGAGTTGTTGAATTTCTGGAGCTCAAGTCCCTCCCCCAGCCCCCCAATAAGAAGAAATGAAGAAGCAGAATAAAGGATGTGAAAATATGCACATCTGCATGATTCACACAGGAGTTTTCAGGTTGGCACCATGACATTTAAGCCTCAGAGATGTGACAGCCTCTCTTTCCAGAATGCTATGGCAACTATCAGTCCTCCTGGAGCCAGCATCGTCCCTGGCCAGAGGGTGACCCTCAGTATCCTAGCGATCATTTCGTTCTGCTTCCAGCCCATCACTTTTGACCACAGCGGAACGTCAGTCGGGAACAGGGCCTCTGCTTTACCTTGAGCACGAGGCTGGAAAAGTGGAGGTTTCTGGAAAACCAAAGCCACAGGCTGGCATTGTAGGCGTTCTCCTGCTTGTTCTCCAGCAGGACGTCCACCAATACTTTCCGCTTCCCTTTGCGGATCACATGCGGCTTCTGCCTGGAACGAGAAGAGGAGATGGCAAACGCCTGCCTTGCAAAAGGTGAGGAGGGCAGGAGTCTTGATTTCTGCCCAGCCTCCCAATCAAATGATTCTCAAGCTGGTTATCATCAGCAACAGATCTCCTGCCACCTGTTACGGAGGAACTGGATTGACAGGGTCCTGGGCCAGGAGGACCAGCAAGTGACTGATGAACTAAGGTGATGAACTACTTGCTTGGCCTGATGTAGTGAAAGAGGGACCTTTCACTCTAATTCCTACCTGGATCCTGTGATGTCCATCTGAGCTCGCAACACCAGATCTGTTATACACTCATCGTCTTCACCACAATCCTTAAAGAAGGGGATCTAAAGAGAAAGCAAGAGGCAGGATGGTTCTGTGTGATGCAAACCCCTCTCCACAATATTATTAATTTATTAATTTATTTTTATTTTATATTGTATTATGAATTAATCACAAGTCAAAAACAGATAAACTTATATGAATAGGTTACACAACTATATAGTTCTCAAGCAAGGTACACAAAGGGGGAATGCTGCTCTGTTTCTAAAAGCAGCCGTATATGCATTAGATAAACTAGTCCTTTTAAAAATTCATTTCAGTAACTATACAATAAAATTAGACAAATACCACGTAGGTCATAATAAGGTCTAACTGTAATAATACAAAAATAATAATATCAGTAATAGCAAGAATTAAGTATCTCCAAAATGAAATCTTGACCCCCAGGTTAGCAAAGCAGAAAGCAGGTCTTGTAGGACATGCAGCAAAGATGGTTTGGTTTGACGTGCGGAATGGCATGGGCAGTTGGTAATGGGGCATCTGTGCATGTGCTACTCACCAATTTCTTAACACTGGTGGGTGATTTATCGTCCAGCACAGGGCCTGGCTCAGCATCATTCAGTGCAAACTTCACCAGGACTGCAACCGGCCTCAGGTAATCGGAGGTGTCCTGCAAAGGATAAACAAATCCAGGGTTGTCTTTAGACAGCAGGCCTGATAAAGATTCACAGCATTGCTGAGATTAAAACAGGAGAACACCATGCACCTTGGTGGTTTTTGGAATATTTTAGCGTGATTCCTGCATTGCAGGGGGTTGGACTAGATGACCCATGGGGTCTCTCTCTGCATCAGTCGGAGTCAGAACTGACCCACCCACACTTGTACTCACAATCACGTGGAAACGGACTGCCGAGCAGGTTGTCCTGCCCACGGTGGCCCGGGTCCTCTTCTGCAGCAGCTTTTGGGAGTTGCCATCGAAGACGGCCCTTGCCCCAAACTTCCTGTCATCCAGGGAGACGTTGTACTTTATACCTAGGGCCAAGCAGTGAGTGGAGTCAAGCAAAGCCAGCCTTTGCTAACCGTGGACTACATTTCCCATCCTCCTTGGGCACTGGCCATGGGGGCTGGGGCTGGTGGAAGCTGCAGTCAGAAACTTATGGAGGGTCCTAGGCTGGTGATGCCTGGTTTCAGTCATGTGATCAGCCAACAGCCAATCGCAAGGCTCCTCAAGAGCTGGCCCAGAGGTGCTGCAAGGTAGTTTAAGATTAGGGCAGGCATAGGCAAACTCAGCCCTTCAGATGTTTTGGGACTATAACTCCCATCATCCCTGACCACTGGTCCTGTAGGGATGATGGGAGTTGTAGTCTCAAAACATCTGGATTGCCGAGTTTGCCTATGCCTGGATTAGGGGCACAGGCCTACAGGCACAAAAATGAGTTTAGATTTAAAGTATCACAGAAGGCAAGCTGCCTGATTTCTCATCCATATCCCCCTGGATAAATTCTTCAACAAATTTGCCCCCTGCCCCAGATTGCCCCCAATCAGCTTCCCGTTAATTAATTTACCCCCAGTTAATTTTCCAACCGAACCTGGTTGCAAATCAATTTCCCTTCCATTGCCCCCATTCATTATCCTGTAAATAATCTTTAGTTAAAAGTTACCTTTATCTATCTATTCCATCCCCAAATTAAGACCCCACCTTGCAACCCAGATAACACTCCAATTCAAGTTTTCTCCAAATGCATTAACTGCCCAGAAACAGTCCAGAGGACACCGTGGAGAAGATCCTGCCAACCCCTAACAACTCGCCTGCCGAGAGGGCGCTACTCACTGAAGTGGCTGTCCCTCGGGCCCAGAGACCGGGAAGACACCCTGAAGCAGATGTTTGCCGTCACACAAAGAGACTCCTTTCTGTTCCTCTGGCAGTTCTTCTGAATCACATTGATGGACGGAGGGTTAGCAGTGACCGAAGTGTTGACCTGCACAATCCTCCTTGACCTGCCCCCCTCAGCAAGAAGGAAAATGATATTGTTAAATAAAAAAAAATTCCCAAAGTTGGGCCTAAGGTCTGTGCTATACAACTGAAGCAATATCGTATCACTTTAAACAGTCATGGCTCCCCTGCAAAGAATCCTGAGAGTTATTAGGAGACCCCTTATTCCCCTCACAGAGCTACAATTCCCAGAGTTCCCTGTGAAAGTGAAAAGGGATTGATTGCTAAACCACTCGGGGAACTGTCGCTCTGGAAGGGGAATATGGATCTTTCAACAGCTCTTAAAATACTACAGTTTCCTTTGGGGAGACTGTGATTGTTTAAAGTGGTATGATACTGCTTTGAGGGGCAGCGTGGTGTAGCGGTTAGAGTATCAGACTAGTCCCTGGGGAGAGACCAGTGTTCAGATTCCCATTCAGCCATGAAGCTCACTTCAATGACCTTGATGTTCCCTCTGCCCGGGTGCAGCCTTCATTCCCTTCCACCTTCCAGCTCCCCTCACCTCAACACCACCGCAGCACCCTGTGCTCCAACGGCAAGGTCCACCAGGCCATCTCCATCCAAATCGATTTGCCCGTCCAAGCTGCGGCCAAAGTAGCGGAGGCCTCGGCGGAGGCCGGCCGACTCAATGCGCTGTCAGAAAGAGCAAATCAAAAGCTGAAGACACACAGAATGTGTGAAGCCCCGACAATAACGGACTGGCATTACAAGCTACAAGAATTTGCTGATATGACGCAGTTAACAAATACCCTGAGAGGCAATTCAAAACAAAAATTTATGGAAAAGTGGGATAGATATAAAACATATGTTCAAAAATACAGTAAAGGTTTGCTATCTATGCTAGCATTTGATTGACATTGGAGTGAGACTGAGTTAAGAAATAAGACTAACAGCACATATTGATATAGGAATGAATTAGATAATATGTAAAAAATATATATAATAATAAGAGTACATTCATTTGTAAAAAAGGAATATACAACGGGAAAGACAGGAAGTCTAGTGTGTTGGTATGTATATGATTTGGGAGGGATTGTTTTTGTTTTTTCTCTTTGTTCTTTCTTTTTTTTGTTTAATTTTCTTTCTTGGTATATAAAACTTGTATATAATTTTTGTATACATGTTGGAAATTATATTATAATATGTCCTGTAATGTAATATGACAACGTTTACCGATGTAATATAAGAATGTTAACAAATAAATAAAATGCAAATCCAAAAAGAAAAAGGGGGGGGAAGAATGTGGGGTGTTTGGTTTTAATTAGTGAGGCTGCTCTGTAAGAGCCCTCACTGCAGTCATTCCAAATGTACTTAAGAACATAAGAGCCTGCTGGAACAGGCCGAAGGAGACCCCGTCTAGTCCAGCCACTTGTTCTCACAGTGAGCAACCAGATGCCCCAATGGGAAGCCGTCAAGTGGGACCTGAACTCAAGAGCCCTCTCCCCTTCTGTGGTTTCCAGAAGCATCACTGCCTCCGAGAGAGGAGGAAGAGCACAGCCCTCGTGGCAAGTAGCCATTGACAGCCCCCTCCTTCATTAATTTGTCTAATCCTCTTTTAAAGTCATCAAGGTTGGTAGCAATCCCTGCCTCCTGTGGCAGAGAGTTCCATAGTTAAACCATGTGCTGGATTTTCTTTTACCTGTCCTGAACTTAGTGCGGTGAGAGAATCAGAATCAAAAATCAAAATGATACGAGGACATTGCTTAATTTTGTTATCTATGGTTTTCTTTCTCATTTCTCTCTCTTACATTTTACATTTTACTCTTCTCTTTTGCTATTGGTTTTCGTTGATATATTTTTGTATGTACTGTCATGGTTAAAAATGAAATAAATAGTTATTTACCAAAGGCAAAAAAGAATCAAAACAAAATTGACAGGTTGGAGCCGAAACCTAAAACAGCTTGTGATAGCGCTGCATTTAGTGGCAATAAAATAAAATTGAAGGTGCATGTTTAGGATGAGGGAGGGAGATTTGGCCTGGCAGGAGCACAGCTTAGAAAGGGCATGAGCTGAACATCACCCAGCAGCGTGACTTGCCTGCTAAAAACACAAATGCCATCTTAAGCCCCCCAGATCATGGGAAGTGAATAGGAACAGGGCCTGGGGGTGGAAATGGCAAGGGGCACCGATTTTAGCTAAACACTGGGGGAAATGTCCTAGTGGGAAGAGCTGTTGGAATAGTGGGGAGCACTCAAACACTGGAGCCGGACACTGGCTCCCACTCACCTGTTTGAAGCGGGGCAGCACCGTGGTGCGGTAGCCATGATAGATGTAGACTGCCCCCTGGTGGTTGTCCTCCAGCGGTGCGCCTACCACAACGTCATTGTAGCTGTCGTGATTAAGGTCAGGGACAGCCAGGAGGGAGTAGCCAAAACGAGCGTCTTGAGGTTTCGGGTCAGCATGGAGGGTCCCGTTGAAAGACACGAGCAACTTCAGAAGAGGGAGAAAGGTTGAAATGGGAGGCACAGTGGAGCCATTGGGCATTGGCTTCAGGATAGAAAACCCCCTCCCCATAATGGTGTGCTGTGAAGCACTGTGAGGAAGGCTCAGGACCATAGCTGTCAACCTTCCCTTTTTTTGTGGGAAATTCCCTTATTCCAGCGCCGTTTCCCGCTGCTTCCCGCTGCTATCCCGGATTGTTAGATATCCCGTAGACTGTCCCCGGGACAGGTGAAGCTGCTGATCGATTTTCAAGGCTGCTGATCCCTTATTTTCAAATCTGAAAGTTGACAGCTATGCTCAGGACTGAAGCACATACAGAAGGTCCCAGTTTCAACTGGGTCATCTCTAGTTTAGAGGATCTCAGATAGCAGCTGAGAAAGTTCCTTCTCTGCCTCAGATCCTGGAAAGCGAATTCTCAGCAAAGTACTGTACTGGGCAATCTGACCCGGGATAAAGCACCTATGCTCAGCCAACAAAACATGGCATTGCTTTGGACAACGGCTCCCATCATCCCTGACCACTGGCCATTCTAGCAGGGGCTGATGGGAGTTGTAGTCCAAAACACCTGGGAGGGAAGGCATCAGGTTGGGGAAGGCTGAGTGCCGCAATATAAGTATTGCACTTTTTGTTGCAGGATGAGGTTCCAGGTGGGTCATGTGTCAGAAGAGTTTGAAATTTACTGGCTTTGTAAGCACCTCTCCCATGTGAAAAATATTTCTTTGCTCAGCAGAGGTCAGCCTTCCTGTTAACACTTGGGAGGAGAGAGTTTGGCAATTAGCAGACAATGATAAGCTTACTCAAGAATGCAGGAGAGCCAGAGGAGTAGCCCTAATAAAGTTGTTCAAACTTGGTACCCATTTAGGGGACTGAAGGTGGCTGGGAACTTCCTAGAGGGACACTTCCTTGTCTACTTCATTGCCAGGATAAACTCAAATATTAGGGAAATTTTAATGTTTGATGTTTCATTCTGTTTAATATTCTATTGGGAGCCGCCCAGAGTGGCTGGGAAAACCCAGCCAGATGGGAGAGGTATAAATAAATAAATCATCATCATCATCATCATCATCATCATCATCATCATCATCACTACTAGTTGCTGTTGTTGCTGCTGTATTGTACTAATGTATGATGATAGAGACATTGTCATTTCCCATTGCTATTGTCTGTATTCCTGCTAACTGTTTATAGAAAACCCTTAATTAAAAAGAGGTTTTTTAAAAACCAAAACAACAACACTCACCTGCCCCACTTTGTAGATGTAAACGCGGCCTGTCTCTTTGTTCTGTGGGCCCAGGTACATGGGGGCAGCCACCAGCAGTACATCTGTGATTCCATCTCCGTTCACGTCCACTGGACACATTTCACTGCCAAAGTAGGAGCCAATCTGCAGAGAAAGACGCCACCTGCTATGTCAGAACTGCACAAGTTCTTCTGCACTGGACATCAGAGCAATCCTGCACCTTAAGCCTGATTTTGCACATGTTTCCAGATCTCAGTAAATAAAGATGCACCCCCAGATACCTACCGTATTTTTCGCTCTATAGGACGCACTTTTTCCCCTCCAAAAATGAAGGGGAAATGTGTGTGCGTCCTATGGAGCGAATGCAGGCTCCCTGGCTTCAGCGATAGCAAGGCAAAGCCTCCGAAGCCTGCGCTCCGGAGGCTTTGCGTTGCTTCCGCTGAAGCCAGGAGAGTCTGCTCTTTGAGGCTGGCGGTGGGGAAAGCAGCGCTTCCCCCATTGCCAGCCCCAGAGATTGGGGGGCAGTGGGAAGGCGCGCAACGCCTTCTCGCTACTCTCCAACCCAGGTTTGAGGCTGGCGGTGGGGAAAGCAGCGCTTCCCCCATCGCCAGCCCCAGAGGATGGGGGGCAGCAGGAAGGCGCGCAACGCCTTCCCGCTACTCTCCAACCGGGGTTTGAGGCTGGCGGTGGGGAAAGCAGCGCTTCCCCCATCGCCAGCCCCAGAGATTGGGGGGCAGTGGGAAGGCGCGCAACGCCTTCCCGCTAGTCTCCATCCCGGGTTTGAGGCTGGCGGTGGGGAAAGCAGCGCTTCCCCCATCGCCAGCCCCAGAGGATGGGGGGCAGCAGGAAGGCGCGCAACGCCTTCCCGCTAGTCTCCATCCCGGGTTTGAGGCTGGCGGTGGGGAAAGCAGCGCTTCCCCCATCGCCAGCCCCAGAGATTGGGGGGCAGCGGGAAGGCATGCGACACCTTCCCGCTACTCTCCAACCCTCCTGCGGGCTTTTGCGGGAGATGGAGGAATTCCCCCACCTCCTGCAAAAGCAGGCAAAAGCCGTGCGCTCTTTAAAGGGGCTGCACGGCTTTGCTGGCTTTTCTAGGAATTCCCCCACCTCCTAGAAAAGCCCGCAGGAGCCGCGCAGCCTTTAAAGAGCGAGCGGCTCTTGGGGGCTTTTCCCCAAGGAGGGAGAAGGGACTGACTGGCCGAGTCAGTCCCTTCTCCCTCCTGCGGGCTTTTGCGGGAGATGGGGGAATTCCCCCACCTCCCGCAAAAGCAGGCAAAAGCCGTGCGCTCTTTAAAGGGGCTGCACGGCTTTGCTGGCCTTTCTAGGAATTCCCCCACCTCCTAGAAAAGCCCGCAGGAGCCGCGCAGCCTTTAAAGAGCGAGCGGTTCTTGGGGGCTTTTCCCCAAGGAGGGAGAAGGGACTGACGGGCGTTTCAGTCCCTTCTCCCTCCTGGTCGAAAAGCCCGCAGGAGTCACGCGGGGCTCCTGTGGGCTTTTGCGGGAGGTGGGGGAATTCCGCCACCTCCCGCAAAAGCAGGGAGAAGGTCTTGGAGTAGCGCACAGGCTGCGTGCAGCCTGTCCACTGCTCCCAGAGCTGGGGGGGGGAATCATATTTTTTCCTTGATTTCCCCCCCTGAAAACTAGGTGCGTCCTATCGTCCGGTGCGTCCAATCGTGCGAAAAATACGGTAAATGCAAACTCAGAGGTCCAGGGGGCAATTTCATGGCTATCTATCCATCTTATCTATCTATATCTATCTATCTATCTATCTATCTATCTATCTATCTATCTATCATCTATCTATCTATCTATCTATATCTTATCTATCTATCTATCGTGTGTGTGTGTGTGTGTGTGTGTGTGTGTGTGTGTGGTCAGGCAAGACTCAGAATCTTGAGGAATTCAGAGTTTTCAATACCTGCTCTTTATAAAGCACCACCTGCATAGATGGCGCTGTAGAAAAAAAACTAATGCATTCAGGTATTTACATTCAGGTTCAGAGGGTATTTCAGTTCAGTCCTCAATCCATAATGACCCCACCACCCCCAACCCATCCTTGGCTGCTATAAATTGTGCTGGAAACCGCCTCCGTCTAATTGGACCCCAAAGTTCTGTGTCACAAATTCTTGTTGTGCCTGCAAAGATAGTGGAAGGGTTGCATCTCCCTTCCCTAAGGAGCAGCACCCCTAACCCCTGCCTCCTCCCACCATAATGAGTTAGGGCCTCAGCCATACCCAGCAGGTGAGGTTATATGAAAGGGAGGAGTGTCTCTGATCATGTGCAGACTGTCTTTTACTCTCTTCTCTCAGTAACTGCACACATATTCGGGAATGAAAGAACAAAGTTTCTAGGGACGTGGTTGTCACTCCAGAACTCAGCTACTATCATCTCCACTACCCTGAAACTCACTTGGTCCCCGGTAAGGGCCTGGGAAATCGTTACGCTGCCATCACTGCTCATCTCAAACAGGATCACTTTCCCCTTGTGCTTGAAGCGGGGGGCACCAGCCACATACAGCCCCTTCCCGTTCCTGAGTTTGATAGAGGAGACTGTGTATCCTGGGGAAGGAAAAGAGAGAGAGAAATAATAAAGTTGTGCAGACTCTTGTTTTGCCCTGAAGTAATTGGCTAGCTTTTCACTCACAGCTTAAGTTTTTCTTTCTGCAAAATGGGAACAAGCACTGACTGGCCTCACACACTTGGTGAAAGGGGAAAGCAAAGGACTGCCTTGCTTTTATTCATCCTACATAAGCAAGGGTTTAAAAAACAAACAAAAACAAACGAATCTCACTTTAGTTTTCTATTCTTTCACCCGCTCAACAGGAGCCATGCTTGAAACATGCTGGGATCATTTTATCACCTTGATTTTGGAAACAAATAGCCATTGAGAATTGGGGAGATGCAGTGAAGAACAGGCCTGCCAGCTGCCTTGACTATTACAGTGGTACCTCAGGTTATATACGCTTCAGGTTACATACGCTTCAGGTTACAGGCTCCACTAACCCAGAAATATTGCTTCAGGTTAAGAACTTTGCTTCAGGATGAGAACAGAAATAGTGCTCCGGCGGCACGGCAGCAGCAGGAGGCCCCATTAGCTAAAGTGGTGCTTCAGGTTAAGTACAGTTTCAGGTTAAGTACGGACCTCCGGAATGAATTAAGTACTTAACCTGAGCTACCACTGTAAATGAAACCTCCATGTACAGGGCAAGTCTACCTGTGGATACCAGGGGAGGACTACTGGCTTCCTGATCTCCTTGTGGACTTCCCAGAGGCCTCTATGATGTTGCACTAGAAGACCTCTGGCCTGATCCTGCAGGTGGTCTGATTTTATCTTTGTGCCCTTTGTGGGTCCCCACTCTTTCCCTCCCTGTATAATGGGAAGCGGCATCCTTCCTTACCCAGATAGGCTGCGTGGTTTTTCAGCCTCAGGGGGAACTCCCTCTCAAAGGCCTCCCTTGGCGGGATGAGCCGCCCATTCCTGCTCTCCTTCAAGACTGCGCCATCCCAGTCATATGCCCCTACCATGCCAAAGAGGATCCCGTCCTGCCAGGGAACAAACAGATACATAAGCAGTCCAGCCAGACAACACAAGTAAGACTGCAGCCGAAACCATTTGCCCCTGCCTTTCACGCAGTGATACCAGAGGTGGCCAGCAGGGGGCGTACCATTTGCTGTTGCACCATGACTCCCATCAGCCCCAAGCAGCAATGGCCACTGGGCAAGGGCTCATGGGAAACTGAGTCCAAATACCTTAGGAAGACATCACGTTGGCTAAACTTGGGCATGTCAGTTTACCCTTTGTGGTTCCCAAACTGTGGTCTGTGGACCAACAGAGAGACCCATGAACTTCATTCAGAGGTCTGTAAGAAATAACAACTTCAACTACTGCAACTTCAACTGCAACTGCTACTGCAACTGCAACTTCAACTACTTCAGTGCTTACCCAGGGTTTGGTTGCCTTGGATTGAAGGTCAACAACGGAGACTGTGGTGTCTTTAGGGCATACGATTGTATTTACACATTTCTACAACCTGAGCATAGGATGGAGGGGCTCACAGCATTCGTACCCCAAGAGATCCTGCTTTCCTATTAGATTTCAAGGGAAGGCCCAAGTCCAAGACAGAGCACACACATCTCTGTGTATCCAGCTTCCAGCACCAGCCAAACTCTCACACACAACTCCCTGCTTTGTCCTATCATTCCCCTTTCCTAGGATGCTGAGGTATCCAGCCTGGTGAAGTGAGACAATTCTCACTATTTGTCTCTATGGAAACGGAGCTCACTCCTTGAAGATGTGAATGATGGGCACTTAGCTGATTAGCTAAGGCCTTTATCTTGACATAAGAACTGGCCTGCTCACTTCAGCCAGCTTTCTTCTATAGACTCTAGCCTTTGATACACCAGATCCCAGGTTTGGAAAGGACCTTAAGGGGTCATCCAGACTCAACCCTCTGAAGCCCATAACATTACAAATAGAAATCATACAGCTTCTAGCATCACAAGAGCTACAAACAGGCAGAACAATCCTTAAGTGGCGAGGCCAAGAACCTCTGCGATTTTCAAATGGTCCGTGGAGGAAGGTTTGAGAACCATACTTTGCACCACAATGTGTCTTCTTACCTCAAGGAGGTGCATAGAGAAGCCAATCTGAGACATTTCCAACTCGAACGAGCTGTATTCACGGGTCCCTGAGGAGAATGGTGGCGGGAGAAGAAATCTGTTAATAGCTGTTTGAGTATTTTTTTAAGTAGAAAAGCAACAAAGTAGTAAGATAAATACAGTAGGCAGATTGATAAATGAACAAGGTGTGCTCTGTTTGCTGAAACAGCAGGTGAGCACTGACAGGGAGGGAGGGAAGGGGCTTAATCTGCCCTGCCAATTCTCCATTGCGAATGCCCCCCTTTATGAGATTTACCCAAATCTCCCTCAGCAGAGAATCTTGTGCCCATTGCTTGTCTGGTATCACCACACAGCTTTTGGCAAAGGAAGGCACTATTTTAATTCCTTCACAGTGCTCCCTGTCCTGTTGCTCTAGGGCACTGCAGGAAATTAAAATGAAGGGTCACCTGACACTGACTGTGGTCACTACCGTGTAAGCCCAACAGGGGGCGCTATTGGTGCAGAAGAGGGCCCCAGTGCTGAGGGCCCTTAAGGTTTGAGCCAGGACTGTGCCCCACTCACACTGAGGTTTACAAAGGACAGCTGAGAACTTGTTATAAGGGAGGTGTTAGAGAGCTTCCTACTAACACTTCTTCTGCACTTCATTTTGTTTAACTTTCATAAACCACAGGGAATCTGGTGGTAGCCTCCCCCCTTTTTCACCCTCCCCCTTCTCGAACCTTCAAGGCTAAATATCCTGTCCCCTAAGGCATCCACAATATCGTTCAGGGCCGCCTCATCGGTCACGTTGAAGAAATACTTCTCATCAGGGTCGCTGGCAATGTATTTAATCTCGTTGATGAAAGAGTCCGGGTCTTTCTGCCGCCGAATGTAGTGCCCCAACACCTGAGGGAACAAAAGCCATTTTTCAAAAAATGTTTGAGGTGCAAGAAGTGCTCATTGTGACACATTATGACAACTAAGGGTGTAAGAGAATTCCGCAGAAAATGGAAACGGGAGCAGAAAATTGCCCACATTTGCTTATTTGTTTAATGTCTGGAACAGGAATCAATCCAGCGGATACGACTGGTATTCACTGTTGTTGTTGATTTCAGTCCACGAACAATTTGCAGTTGGTTACATTTCCCTCACCCCCACCATTTGCATTGTGCTTCCTCTACACTGAAATGAATGAGGTGGAATAACGTAATTTATGTCGCCATGGTGGAAAGTGAAATGAATAATGTTTTTAGAAAAGGGTGGACTGCAGCAGAACAGAAGCAAGGGCTGCATGGGAGGAACACAGGGTGGGACAGAAAGCAATGCCCTTCTTACCTCCCTACTTGAAACTCACCTGAAAATATTTGGGTGGGTGGGGGATGAATACAATAGTGGGGACCAAGAGAGAGCAATACAAAAGGATTCAAGCAATAGATTCTGCTAGTTATCTTAGAAGAGCATGTCAACTTCCACCTCTTTCACACTGAAATCATTAAATATATAAATTTGCAGCTCCTTCATATGCAAGTTGGAATGAACCAATATTAAATATAGTAATGAAGCCATTTAGTAATAAAGCCCTTATTATCTGTCAAGGTGGAAGAAGGCTAGACATGGAATCATGGCAGAAGAACCTGCTTTGAATTCTTTTTCACACGGCACCTCTCTCAGCCCTTGCTCACTCTCTTTTTCACACGCATGCACACCCACATCACTGCCGCCACCCAAAAGCCTCCTGGCACCAGCGCATGCTCACTGCAATGGCGTAGCGTGTCACGTTCCGTTTCTCACACTCTTCCAGGGCATCTTGGAGTTCTTCGCCATCGTGGGACTCCCCGTCAGTCACCACAATCATCAGCTTGGTGGCTCCCTCTCTCCCGCCTCTTTCTGGGCTAAAGGCCTCTGTGCTGAAGAGAGAAACAAGAGGTGAGGAGGGAGGATAACCGAGATGTGCTCCTGTTCTGAGAATGGCATTTCTTGGAGACGCTGGCGGTGGGCAAGATTTTGTGTGCCATTCAGACCAGCACCAATGGAAGCCTAACAGATCCGACTCACCGGAGCACCATCTGCCATGATGTTCTCCTGCACAAACCATGTTGAAATGCAGGACAACTTATTTATTTACTTGCTGCTTTTCCTTCGCATCTTTCCTCCAAGGTGCTGCACAAAGCTCTATAACACCAGTCCTAAAAGACCTACATTGGCTCCCAGTAGATTTCTGAGAACAATTCAAAGTGTTGGTGCTGACCTTTAAAGCCCTAAACGGCCTCGGCCCAGTATGCCTGAAGGAGCGTCTCCACCCCCATTGTCCAGCTCGGACACTGAGGTCCAGCTCTGAGGGCCTTCTGGCAGTTCCCTCACTGTGAGAAGTGAGGCTACAGGGAACCAGGGCCTTCTCAGTGGTGGCACCCACCCTGTGGAACGCCCTCCCATCAGATGTCATGGAAATAAACAACTATGTGACTTTTAGAAGACATCTGAATACAACCCTGTTTAGGGAAGTTTTTAAGGTTTGATGTTTTATCATGTTTTTAATATTCTGTTGTGAGCCACCCAGAGGGGCTGGGGAAACCCAGCCAGATGGGCGGGGTATAAATAAATTGTTGTTGTTGCTGCTGTTGTTGTTGTTGTCATTGTTGTATCCTCACAACAACCCTGTGAGGTAGGTCAGGCTGAGAGACGCTGCGTCCATACACACCAGACCATCGGAGCTCATTCAAATCACAACACCGCCGCCCCCCCAATAAAGCCATTTGCTTCTTTGCAAAATGCCTCTTTCGCATGAGTTGGGCTTCTGCTTCTCTGTCTCTGTCAGGATCAAGAGACACGCACACAAACACACACCAGGCTTTGTGGATGGCAGACGCTGTCCTAGTTTCGAGCCCCTCCTGCCGGCTGATGTTTTTGGCGGCTTCAATGACCTCCTCTGCTGTTTGGTAATCCTTCAGCGTCCATTCATGGACAGCAACCTCGCTGTACTGCAATACCCCAACCTACAAGGAGAGAAAGGTTTGCTTGGTGTTTTTTTCCTTTCCCCTTTTTATTATTACAAAGAAAGCAAGAAAAGTGACTGAAAGAGAACACATCATTGGGTGAAGAAAAAGAAATACACACCAGGCTGGCATAATTCAAAATATAAAGATGAGCAGGATTTTAAACATAGAATAAAATAAAACCATGCATGCTGTGGGTGGAAAGAATCTTAAAGAGGAATTGTATCCTATATTATTGGATCAACCAAATCCATTGATAAGCAGAGAGAGGGGACAGACCATGTTATTGCTTATTGACATGTGTAATAAAATAAAGCTAGACCTCTACAAACCTATCTTTTCTACATTGTCCCCTGGAAACCTAACTCGCAGGGTTGTTGTGGGAAATAAATGTGGGGAGGGCAAACATCTACACCACCTTGAGCTCCTTGGAGAAAAAGGTGGGATATAAATGAAAGAATAATAATATATCTGTATTGTATGTATGTCTGTTATGTTTCGGAGCTAATACTTATACTGCAGTTAAGGGTCAAGACTGCAGTAAGGATCACCAAGTAAAATGTGAAAGAGCTTCGTAAGTGATAAGCATCATACTACATGAATGATAAGCATGACATTATTATAAAGGAGAGCAGCTGATACAAGCTACCTGGCCGTGAGTGTGACCCAGTGGAGAGGGCAAAGAGGGGGAAACTGCAAGGGGCAGGGTGAAGTAGAAATTCTGCAAAACTCAGTAAGACTAGTGTTACTACATAAGAGTGCTATCTGGCCACAAAACTGGATTCAGCAGGAAACCCAACACTGTTAAGGGTGAAAAACAACTCTAGATAAGGTACAAGGAGGGCTCTGCGCATACAGCAAAAAACTTGAGGAAGTGTTTTCAAGAACTGTGATTGGAAGAACAGATAGCCTTAAGAGAGAATATTATGAAAATGATTTACAGGTGGTACATGACACCAGTCAAGCTTGCAAAAATATATCATTTGCCCGATAATAAATGTTGGAAATGTAAAGAAAATGAAGGTACATTCTTTCACCTTTGGTGGACGTGCCCAAAGATTAAGGCTTTCTGGGAGATGATATATAATGAAATGAAAAAGGTATTTAAATATACCTTCCTGAAGAAACCAGAGGCCTTTCTCCTGGGCATAGTCGGCCAATTGGTGCCAAAGAAGGATAGAACTTTCTTTATGTATGCAACAACAGCAGCAAGAATACTTATTGCAAAGTATTGGAAGACACAAGAGCTACCCACCCTGGAAGAGTGGCAGATGAAGGTGACGGATTATATGGAATTGGCGGAAATGACTGGCAGAATCCGAGACCTGGGAGAAGAGTTGGTGGAAGAAGACTGGAAGAAATTTAAAGACTATCTTCAGAAATACTGTAAAATTAATGAATGTTAAAATGATGTTGGATTGAAAATAAGTGGCATTAGCAACAAAGTTAATAAGAATATGCAAAAATGAATTGATAATGGATGAAAATATAGAGTTATAATATGTTAAGATACAGAGTTAAGATAAACGAAAGAGGGTAAGGATTTGCTGATTTGATTATTTAAATGGGAATACAAAAAGGGGTGTGAGGAGGCCAAGGAAATAAGCTAATGAGTTCAAAGTTACAAAAAACGGATTTGTTTTTAATTCTTTTTTAGCTATTTGTCTTTTGTCTTTTGTATTTTTATTCCTCTTTTTTCTTTTTCATGTATTTTTCTATGTTCTCTTTTTTGTATCTTTTTCTTTTTATATGACCTTTTTTCATTTTGTAAACTTATGCTTTTGTAAAACTTCAATAAATATCTTTTTTTAAAAAAAGGAAGAACAGATAGTGTGGTACTCAGGCGGCAGAAGGTTGGTTGACTGGAAAATAACCGGCCAAGATGACATATATTTTGCCCATCTAGGATGTGTGCTAATGGAAATGCTTCCACAGGCTATTTTGGGTTCTATCCTGTAATGCAATTCTGAATAAGTCTGACTAACTGAGAACTTTGTGTGAGCCAAAAAAAAAGGGGGGGGAAGGTTATTTATGTATGCCACTACTGCGGCACATGTTTTGCTAGCCCCAAAGTGGAAAAACAAGTGAGGTCCCAACTAAAGAAGAATGGCAACTTAGGCTGGCAGAATATGTGCAGCTTGCAGATTTAACATACAGAATAAGAGAATAAGAAGAACATACGCTTAGAGAAGATTGGAAAACGCTTATTGAATATATAGGGGGGAATTCTATACACTTGAAAGCGTTGGCAGCGTTAAGATAAATTCAACAGTGTAAATAAGTTTTGATGGATGTAATAACGGAATACTGAATGGCTTAGTTTTTGTAAAATATGCAAGGATTTATGATATGCAAAATGAACCATGGAAAGAGAAGACGGGAAGTCACTGATCTTTTAAGGATGTTTAAATGAGTATTTTAAATTTTAAAACAGAAAATTTAATAAAAATTATATATAAGGAAAAAATTAAAAAAGAGTGTTTGGTGTGAGCCTCTGTACTGAACCCCAACGGGAATTTTCTCTTCCCCCCCTCCCAGCCCACCAGATATCCCTGAACTACAGATCCCATCACCCCCAGCTATTGGCCATGCTGACTAGCGGAGCTTCTGGGAGTTGGAGTCCGAAACATCTGCAACAACAAAAGGTGTGTTTTGCTTGAGGAACTGCCATCCGCTCCCCTTCTTGCCAACCCTTCCTTAGCCTCGGAGAAGGTTTTCGCGCTCATGCTGACTCAGCAGAGAGCCCCTCTGCGGCTCACAATGAGGCTACACAGAACCAGGTCCCCTTCCCTCCCTCTCCCTGTTTTCTTTAAGCTTCCTGTTTTCCACAGGCTGGGGTTTTCAAACGTCCCACGCCTCTGCCCTGGCACAGGCTCCATCCTGCAGCAGCAATGGAGATCGGGGAAAAGGTCAAGCGATACCCCAGCACGTGCTGCTAACAAGCCAAGGAGAAATAAAGTGATTAGGGGTGAATTCTAGAACGTGGCCGCACTCTGAGAGTCACACATTAGGGGCACATTCCATTTAATTTACGGTTTCCCCTTTTTTTGCATTAATTAAAAGTTGGGGTGATTTAAGTTTTTGCATGGATGAAGTGGAGGAGATATCAAACCCTGGCACAGTTCCTTGTCAGTTCTGGAGATTTTCTCCCTCTCTCATAACACTAGAATTCATGAAAGCTGAATGTTGGAAGGCTCAGGACAGAGAAAAGAAAGGATTTTTTCTACACAATGCATAGTTAAACTATGAAAATCCATCCTGCAGGATGGCATGACGGTCCCTATCTTAGATGGTGTAGCAGGAAATCCCCCCCCAATCATTCAGTTTGTACAAACTTCACACACACTCACACTCACACACTACATACGCTACGCTTCTGTTATAAATTCATAGAAAATCAACCATACATCGGATTTGCACTGTTCCACTTTTATTTTACTCCATGAAGGAAGGACTACAAAATGGGGAAGGTTTGATACAGGCCAGCCATAATCCCTTCACCATCCCAGCACATCCACAGGAGCCCTGCCCAGTTGCTATGCCAACCCTGATGGTCCTAGACAGAAGACAATAAAGATCACAAAGAACTTCCATATGGGAGTGGATTCAGCATGGACTGGAACAAAGGACAATGATCAGATCTTCCCTCAGGGGGCAGGAAACTGCGACTACCTTTTGTCTTCTGAAAATGACTCATGAGGAGGGGGGAGAAGGGAATCAGCCAGGTGACAGGACACTCAGGTTACCACCACAACTCCTCCCTCAACCCCTCCTTTCTGTAATGTATGCATGATGTTTCTGGGGGTGGGCTTGACCTACAGGATGGGAATTTCAAAAGTTTTTATAAGGTCTTGCACACCATTTTTCTGTGTCTTTTCCTCTCACCTGCAAGTGAGGGGAGCACCCTGTCGCGACAGTCTTTCTTCAATAAAGACCAAGCCTACAGGCTGCTGATTTGCTTCAATTTACCCTGGTTGGTGTCTTTACTTTTTGTCCAAGGGAGCCCTCGGATTTTTCCGGTAACAATGGCTTTAAAGAGGATTAGACAAATTCATGGAGGATAAGGCTATCAATGGCTACTAGTCATGCTCTGCCTCCACAGTCGGAGGCAAACTGTAGGAGGGGAGAGTTGCTCTTGTGCTCGGATCCTGCCTGAAGGCTTCCCACAGGTATTTGGTTGGCCACTGTGAGAACAGGATGCTGGGCTCGATGGGCCACTGGTCTCATCCAGAAGGTTTCTTTTTATGTTATTATGTGTAGAGTAATTGAGTTATTAAAAGTTAAAATTCTGCTCAGAAACAGTAGTGGATAGATAACTGAGAAGGTGGCTTTGCATGCCAAGGTTTCCTTCTGTTTCAGAGCTGAATTATTATAGATAAACTTGACATTCTGTAGCTTAATTATCAAATGATGGCTGTTGTTACGACCAGCCATCTGAACAAATACATTCCACACACACACACACACACACAAAATGGTTTTCCCAAACTCTTCATATGGGGTATAATATTTATATGCAACCTATCCTTCAAAAAGGTGAGCATTGCTTAATGACAACAAGTGAAATACGGTCAAAATTTTAAAATTACTAGAAGCAGCAGATTGCCACCATCATAACCTGGATCAGCGAAATCTAGGTCCTCTGACACTTGAGTACAGCAATGGATGTTCTGAGTTTACATTCTGAAACATAAGACCTTTTCTTGCAGGATTTGCTCTGGCTGCCAATTTACCATCTGGCCAAGTTCATGGTGTTGCCACTAACATGTAATGTACACTTCTGGTCCAGTTTACTTGAGGGACCGGCTTATCCCTTATACACCCAGCAGATGGCAACAGTCTGCAGGAGAGTTTATCTTGCAAGATCCAAAGATCTCAGAAGCTTGCTCTGCGGTAAACTCAGAGCAGGGCTTTTAGTGTGGCTGCCCCTGTCCTTTGGAACAGCATCCCTCCCCATTAGACTATAAGCTTGTGAGTAGGACTATGTTGCTTTCTTAATCTCTAGTGCCTAGAAAAATATAAGGTGTAAGAATACCAATAATAATGACCAGTGGTGTTGATGGTAATAATGCCTTGCCCTTGGCTTTGGCCCAGCACAGCTTCCTTCTCATCATGCGTGAGTCAGGGAAACGGTCCAAGCAGAGTGTCTAAGCGTTTCCTCAGCCAACATAGCCGGAGGATGTGGGGAGGAAGCCAAGCAGACTCTCACAGGGATGTCTTGGGTGGCTCTCAACCCTCTGCCCCTTTTAAAACAAGTCACACTGTATACTGGCCTTTCCTGACCTGCTGCCCTCCAGATGTTTTGGATTTCAACTCCCAGCAGACCAGCAAGCACAGAATCCTCAAGAACTGCCACCCCCCATCAAATCTCCAGTTTGCAACAGTGATGTTGCCTTATAAAAGCAGATTTTCTCCACAGTGATTTTGCCCTGTGAAAGCTGATTTAGAATAAGTAAGTTACTGTGAAGCTAAGTTATCAAGAGGAGAGTTAAATGAGTGGAACTGAGTGGTCCCATATGTTTACTGAGCGCTAGAAGCTGACGGTTTTTCAGTTGATTGTGTGAAGCTGCAGAATGACTATTTAACAAATAATGGAAAGAAACAATACAGTGGTACCTCGAGTTAAGTACTTAATTCGTTCCGGAGGTCTGTTCTTAACCTGAAACTGTTCTTAACCTGAAGCTCCACTTTAGCTAATGGGGCCTCCTGCTGCTGCCGCGCCGCCGGAGCACGATTTCTGTTCTCAACCTGAAGCAAAGTTCTTAACCTGAGGTACTATTTCTGGGTTAGTGGAGTCTGTAACCTGAAGCATATGTAACCTGAAGCGTATGTAACCCGAGGTACCACTGTAATTTATAAACTGAAGTGTAGCTTAGTATATGAATAGGTAGCCAAGCCTATACTGCAATTTCAAATAATATATTTTTTCCATCATATATGTTTGGATGATCATTTAAAAACTCATTTCACACAAAATAGCAAACTCACTTGGATCTGCTCTGGATCGATGAAAAATTTGCTAAGGATGTTGCTAAGAAAGTTCTGCACCTCGTACCAAGGATAAATGCTGTTGGACCCATCCAGAACAATTATTATGTCCATGTAAGTTGAGCACCCTGTATGAAATTGAAAAGGCAGAAAGTTAGGCAATGACAACGGAGGGTTGTTTTTTTCAGGGGGGACAGCGGTAGGCAAATATGTTTTTCTCCAAAAAGCTGGGACTAGCAGGATGACCCATTTATGGGGGATGGGCAACTTCCAAACATATACACACCCCTCTCTTCTTTTACAAAATCCCTAAACTGGATTTTGACTAGGCCACGCTCTTAAAATAGGGGTCTGCCCTCTGTAAAATATGGCACACGGCCTCACTAGCCTGAAGTGATTCAACAGAGGCCTAAGGCTGCCACCTCAGTGAGTCCATGGAGAAAAATCATTGGCACACGATGCATGACTGATGTCCCAACACGACTTTCCAGAGCCTGAGTCATATAGAATCATTGCACTGAGTCCTTCTGGGCCTGCAGGCTGAAGGAAACGCTAACCTTGGGGGGGACTTAAATGCTCACAGCGGTTCCTGCATTTCAAATCACTAAAACACCCAACAGCTTTTAACAAAGGAAGCTGCCGTATATTCAGTCAAACTGCTTGTTCAGACTCTGGGAGGCAGCAGCTCTCTCCAAGATTTCAGGTAGATAAAGGCCTTTCTTGTCATCACCTGCTACCTTAAATGCTGCAACAGGAGGGTGCCATATTGGCTAGTCCAGAGCACTTCTGAACATGTGCAAAGTGGCACTTCCCTTTCTCCTGGACCAACACAACTATTTCTGAGGGACTTGTGAGTAGAGAGAAAAAGGGCTTCCAGCAGAGGCCCTCAATGCTGGCCGCTTTAGAAATCTGACACACCATGCAGGACACCAAAACTTACTCTGAGCTGTTGGGGCGATGTTTTCCGTCAGGCGGAAGTTCTCGTCCACGCTGGTGCAAATCCCGGTGCTGAACATGGACGTGCCGCATTCCTGGGACCACAGGGGGGCACAGGCCTGTCAAGAGAACCGGACATAAGAATCTGCCCAGCCACACTGGAGAGGAGACGCAGACTGGTTCAGGTGGAGTGTTGCCGCCAGACTTTACTGAGCTAGATAGACCAATGGTCTGGCAGTTTCCTGTTCTCTTTTGCCAGACAATTCTTAGCATGTTCAGAATCTGAGAGAGTTTTGGATATAATCAGGAGGGGTTAAAAGTGGGTGGTACTGCCCCCTGTGGGCAGTGGGGATTACCTGGGGGGGGGACTAAGAGGCAAGGGGGCAGTGGGGGGGGGGCTGGAGGTGTCAATGACTCTCAGACTTTGAAAAGCTGGTATCACGGGATCAAGTTAATCCATTTTGTTGAATTAAACTACCATACTTTTCCGTGTATAAGACTATGTTTTTTTACTCTAAAATAGTGTTCAAAATCTGGGTTCATCTTATACACGGATAGTATCTCCCCCCATTTTCTTAAATCGAAGTCCCCCAAAATAGGGGGTGTCTTATACATGGGGGCATCTTATAGATGGAAAAATACGGTAAATAGTTTTAACTGGGTTTTGAATAAATGTGCAGCTAAGGGCTCATCCACAATTACCTTTTGCCCTGTGCTTCCTAGGCACAGGTCTGTGCTTTAAAGTGCTGTGTCCGAACACACACACACACACGGCGCTTTCCTCGTGAAAACCCACTGAATCGGAATAAGCGGCAATTTGGGTTTTCCACTTTAAAGAGCTGTTTCGCGGCACAAAAGCAAGTTTGGATGACCCTAATTGTTACTGTTTTGAATTTTATTGTGTTATCGCCTTCCTTAGTGAATGGTGCTTTTTTTTTATAGAGTAGGGGACACCGGGGTTGAGTTTAGGGAACCAAAAGGGAGATAGCCCAAACAGATTTGGGAATTTCTGGTTTAAAGGCTGGTTCTTGCACCAGTGACACGGATTAAAAAACAGGGCTTGTCCCTGATAAAGAGGGACAGCTGGCACATATGTAATTCATTATACAGGCTGTGGAATTCCAAGTTTCCCAGTGCAAAACTTTTGAATATTGAGTTATTCATTCCATTTTTTCACAGGTCCCATCTCAGGAACCCTTGTCAGGGCTGCTGGACTCAGCCCCCATTACCAACAACTGCAACTCCCCTGTGTTCATTTGCCGCTTTGAAAGGCTGTCCTGCTCAACCCGCTTTCGGGGCCTCGCTGCCCTCAGGCCAGCTTCAAACAGATGCTCAGGCGGGCTTTGAGAGTAAACAAGAGCCTCACCACAAAAATGCCAGCCAGCCAAGCAGCAGCTAACGGCCTCCTCTGCTTGCAGGGAACGCCCAGCCAAGCTGCCCTAGATACCAGCCACAGCCTCCCTGGCCAGCTGTTCAGGGAAGGAATTAAGCTCCTTTGGGTGTGCCATCGTTGGCTGCAGCTGTGATCTTTACAGGCACACCTCCATTAAAGAAGGGGCCCCCCACCCCGCTGTTACTTGCAAGTCTTTGGCAGGCAGAAACACGACAAGCAGAGCTTGCACAATCTCTGCCTTTCCATCAGGGGCCACGTTTGAGACTCTGCACAATGGTTCTCCCAGGTTGCCGGTTTCTCGTTTTCAAGGCCACGACCCTCCTACGCATTAAATCCCCTTGCTTAGTAGGAATTAAATGGGTTGTTTGTCCATTGACAACAACAGGCTTGTTGTTAGTCATGTGACAATAAAATTGCCGTAGCTATCATGAGACACGACAAAATAACCACAATAAGTATTCTTGAAATACACTACTTTAAAAAATATAAATAGATCCTGACTATATCCAAGGCAACATTTTTGTCAATCTTGCTCCATTCGGCTACTGAATTGCCTTGCCTGTTGATTTTCAGCACACCACACGGCTCCTAAAAGACATAGGGGCTTTGCTGAGATTGGAGGTGGGGTGAAGGGGAACACTACCATCAAAATCCCTAATTTTTGTTTCTTCACTCTGCTTTTCCAAAACACACCCTGCATCCTGTTTGCAGGATGCAAGCATGCACTTCTTTCTTCCCTAGTAAATGAACTGTTCTATGTCTTTTCATTATCTTTGGTAAAAATGACAAAATGTTTTTTGCAAAGCCAGGTTGCAAAACCCTCTGGCTACCACAAATTCAGTGATTGAATGCAAGGAACGGGACCAGCCTCTTGACTGAAGACTGATGGAGATATCATATATAAACTGATGCCCCAGATGCATGTGAATCTATCCCCCAAAAGGCAAAATACACATACCAAAATAAATGAAAGACAGACCAAAATGGCAGACACCCCCTCTTTCAAACAAACGAACAAAACTTCATTTTAGAAATAAAATATGGGGCCATGTTGGGGACCCTAGCCTTACGGTTCACCTGGCTTCCACTGAAGTAATAGCAGCCTTTCCTAGATCTCATTTTTGTGCATCTGTCTCTGTTTGTGTTTTCAATTTAAATACAGAAAAAGACACCACAAATATTGCTCACCACAAACCCGTCATCTTTGTTGGCCACAAGCGACATTCCAAAATGCATGTTTTTGATTTGCCTGGAGTTGTTCTGCAGGGCCATGTCACCTAATTTTAGTTCACAAGAGGCCAGCAAGAGGGTGGGGGAAGAAGAGAAGTAAGAAGAGGAAGTGGAGGGGGGGGGGGAGAAAGGACACATACAAAAATATGAGCCTTGCATCTGATCATGGCTGGGACTGGAATGAGAGGTAATAGCTACCCTGTACATTAAAACCCTCCTCCGTGATGTACGCCTGCCCTTGCCTCTCCCAAACCCTCCATGAATTCTGCTGCAAGACTCAGGATCACACCTGATTTATTAAGGATGGTCACAGAAGGGTACAACAAGCCCTAAATCAGGGAACCTGATGATAAATCCAACAGTGAGCTGGTCCTGCTGTCTCTGCTCCATCTCCCTTCCAATTCCACAATTCTATGAGTCTATGAATCTAGGGACACAGTGCCAGCATGAACAGGCCATGTGTGCTTAACCCTCATGGAGACTGTTAAGTTGTGGGTGAACATATCAGACGACACAGCGATTCTTCAAACAGCTCTTGTTTATTCACAGGCCAGAACAGAACTGAACTGAAGGGTTCAGCCAGCCTGCTTATATAGAGCTCCACTAGAACGCAACAGTAACCACTTTCTGTAACTAGCCAATCACTGAACGTCACTTTCGATCCCTTATTTGCATATGTGGACCTGAACTATCTACAGTACCCCCCTGCTGGCCCAGGGTGAGAACTTCAATACATAACAGAGACTCTGGACCAGTCACGGCCCACTCAGTGCCCAATTGCTGGCCCAGTCTCTCAAGGCTCAGAAACTCGACTTTTCAAATAGCTGTATTTGTCCCTCTCTTCGAAAAGGAAGCACAGCGTGTATGTCAAGGCTTCAGGGAATCCTATCCCTCTCACGGTGGGATGCCAAGAAGCGGAAAAACACAAAGAATTCTTACCAAGTAGTTTATTCAATATTCACAGAGAGAGACGAAGGAATGCAGTCTCTCTTAGTTAATGGCGTTGCTCCAAGTAAAGTCCCACCCCCTCAGACCCTCCTATTCTACATCACCCCTGCGCGGCTGATCTGTGCTTTCTGCCTCTGAGTTTTCTGTTCTATTACTCTCAAGGCACACCTTGTTCTGGGAGAAGGGGGGGTCAGGAATGCTTTCAAGGGACACTTCAGTCTGTTAGCTGTCTATCCCCTGCTGCTCTCCCAGTATTTCCCAGCTTCTCCCCCCTGCAGCCTCTGAACTAAGACCTTCTGCAAACCACTGATCTAAATCTATACTGTCCTCCTCTTCTAGGGAAGGTGCAGGAGGGGGGGCAGTTCCCACCATTTCTCCTCAGTCTAGCCCCTGACATTGGGTGTCCCAATTTCTGGAACAACATCTTAGCTTACCTGCTGTGCCTCATGAACTTTAACTTCTAGACTCGTTTTTGGGACACTGTGCTAACTTACTGAATAAAACCTTTAAGCCATCCAATCCCAGCAACAGTATGAGTTCTGAAACTGATGGGGCAGAGGCAGGGCAAGTACTTCCCAGCAATGACGACATTACCTACCTATGTTGACTTTGGCGCACGTTGAGTTGTTCCTCTCTCCCACAATGCACTTGTAAACGTCACCTTTTCTGTCATCTGCCGTCCCATCCCAAGGTGCCCCCACCAGCATCCTGTTGAGATTTCTTTATTTCATTAAATGTATAAACCACTTGACTATAAAAAGAAAAAGAAAACTCAAAGCGGTTTACAAAAAATAATAATCAATAAAACACAGTTTAAAAGAGCCATTCATAATATTCAAATAATAATTAAAATCAACGGTAAGCTAAAAAAAACATGTCAACATTCTGGATAGGCATGTCTAAACAAACATGTTTTCAGCAGGTGCTGAAAATCTTGCCTGATGCCATTAAATGATTTAAAAGTCACAGTAACATGAAACCATGCCAATATTTGTATATTGTTTTCTGGAGTATTGTGGCATAATTTTGCAGGTAAAACATGGTTCTTTGCAACGGGAGTTTCACATGGAATTAGGAGCCATGGGTTCATGTTAGTGACTGATTCTCTGGCTTTTATGGGTTATAAAAACACTGTCAATTGCTGCACCCCATGTAGCTTTTAAGGAGCTGCCCCAGAAAAGAGGAGAAGGAGACAGCAGCCCTATCAAGCAAATAGCCACCCCCTCTATTCTAGCACTGTATCTGTAAAATGGTAGAGTGAATGTGCTGCATTACCTCGCAGGATTGTTGTGAGGGAAATCACATCTTGCAAAAAAAGAAGAGTAGTAGTTCGGATTTATTTTTTTTGAAAGCACCGTATTACTATTACTGTACTGAAAACTAGATGATGAACTGTGAAATTTGGCAGGGCAGAGTTGGATGGAGGTTTGTGCAGGAGAGAGAAAGGGAGGGAAGAGAAGAGGGAGGCCCATTTCTCTGCATTTCCTTCCTCCTGCTCACTTTACCCCTCTCTCATTCCTCCCCCCACCCTTCATTTTGTCCATCCCCTTTCCCAGGGGGTCCCAAAAACTATTCTCACCACCTCATCTACTCACTCAATGATTCTGGAAAGAAGCTGGAGAAAGGAAAGGGAGGCATCCCTAATACATTACTGGCACACCGACCCCCAAAGTGTTGGTTTTGGAGAACCCACTTCTTGGTTTGGGGAGGAGATCGAAAGTGTTTCTGACACACTGCCCCGCTTTCTCACTGAAGCCAGTCCCCCCAAGCTCAGCAGCCCCATCGCCCACTCTGAGATGCCTTTTCCATGGGAAACAGAGTGATCATGTGAAGCTTTGCATCTGATTCCTGGATTCCTCATCGCCAGCAAGCTCACAGATTCCTCCTTCATTTTCGTAATACGATGGAAATATATTATGGGGAAGTAGGGCATTCCCCACAGTTTTCCTCTGAAGGTGCTGCCTGGGATTTAGCGTATCACACCAATGTTCTATCATATTACAATATCTGGAGGTATCAAAAGATGCAACTGCGTGTCAGCCCCACTCCTCATCAGTGAGATGAATTCAGCAGGCCAGGTTGCTCACTGGGGCGAGATGGTTTGAGTATATAACACCAATCCCCCACATGATGATCAAGGGTCTGGAAACTAAGCCTTATGAGGAGTGCTTGAAGGAACTGGGTGTGTTTAGCCTGGAAAAGAGGAGACTGAGAGGAGATATGATAGCCATCTTCAAATATCTTAAGGGCTGTCATCAAAATGGAAGAGCGAGCATGCTTGTTTTCTCCCACTCTGGAGGTTCGGACTTGAACCAATGGCTTCAAGTTGCAAGAAAGGAGATTCCGACTAAACATTCGGGGAAAAGAACTTTCTGACAGTAAGAGCTGTTCAGCAGTGGAACAGACTCCCACGAGAGGTGGTGGACTCTCCTTCCTTGGAGGTTTTTAAGCAGAGATTGGATGGCCATCTGTCATGTATGATCTAGTTGAGATTCCTGAATTGCAGGGGGTTGGACTAGATGACCCATGGGGTCCCTTCCAACTGTACAATTCTATGAGAAAACCCAGAGCCTGTGTTCATCCTCTGAGGCCCTTCTTCATGTGCCCCCTCTACAAAATGTCTAGCGGGTGGCAACACGAGAATGGGCCTTTTCTGCAGTGGATCCCCACTTGTAGAGTCAGTGGTGGAGGAAGCCGCTCGGGCGCCTGGGGCGGTGTGTCTAGGAGCGTGGCGCACCGCCCATAGGAGCGGGGCGCACCGTGGGGCCTCAGGAGTCTGCCTGCCTCCTTCCACTCAGCCGCACTACAGCTGGGGGGGGAGGCAGGGGGCGGACTATTTGGGCAGCGCGGAGCCTGCGTGCGCCGAAACAACTGCAGGCACACTGCAGGCCCTGCGGTGAGTGTCACCCAGCACTTTGTCACCCCCCTCAGTGGTGACACCCGGGGTGGCCTGCACCTACTGCACCCCCTTCCTTCACCACTGTGTAGAGTACTCTCCCCAGGGAAGCTCGCCAGGCACCTCCATTACATATCTTTAGGCACCAGGCAAAAAGGTTTCTCTATAACCAGGCCTTTGGCTGATTAAACAATCCATGGCCTTTTAAATGTGTCTGTGGGAGGGGGTTATTGGTTTGTTTTATTTGGGGGGGGGGGTTGTTAGGTATTTTGTGATCTTATTTTGTATTTTTACGTTGAAACCCACCCTGTGCTGTTGGGAGTTTAAATGCATCAGCGGAAGTTGAATTGATCACCACAGGAGGAGCAGACTTTAACCTCCTGCAGGAAGCAGAAAAGTCCCACCAGCTTGGACGGCTTTAAAGAGGATGGGACAAATTCATGGAAAAGGCTATATCAATGACTACTAGCCGTCACAGCTATGCTCTGACTCCAGGAAATGTTGCCAACCGTTCAAGCAGTTCTTGCAGCTGCGGTTCCTGCAATGCAGGCAGCTGAACAAGATGATGACCTCTTAGGTCCCTAACCAACTCTACAATTTTATGCTTCTACGCAGCTTTAACAGTGTGGATAGCACCAGCAGAGAATGACAAGCATTATCTCCAAGCTGAGAAACCTTTCTACACCACAAGAGAAGGCCTGGATCAGTTGGCAAACCTTAAGGTAAAGGTAAAGGTACCCCTGACCATTAGGTCCAGTTGTGGCCGAATGGGGTTGCGGCGCTCATCTCGCTTTAATGGCCGAGGGAGCCGGCGTACAGCTTCCGGGTCATGTGGCCAGCATGACTAAGCTGCTTCTGGAGAACCAGAGCAGCATACGGAAATGCCGTTTGCCTTCCCTCCGCAGCAGTACCTATTTATCTTTTTTTTTTTTTTAAAAAATATTTTTATTTTTCCATATAAACACAATACAACAAACATAAACATACAAAAACAAAAACAAAACAAAAAACATGTATCATTTCATATCCTAATTTCATATCCTATCTTCCCCGACTTCCTCATGCTTCCCCTTTCTGTATTCCAAATTCTTATCGATTGTTCAGCAAATCTTCCCTTATTTTAATTTAAATTTAGACTATTCTTCCTTATTTTCCTTGTCTTAACCATTGCTAATAGTAACCATTTACTTTCCAGTCCAACATCATTCTAACTTTCATTAACTTTATGATATTTCTTTAAATAGTCCTTGAATTTTTTCCATTCTTCTTGCGCTGCTTCTCTTCCCTGGTTTCGGATTCTGCTCGTCATTTCTGCCAAGCCCATATAGTCTATCACCTTCATCTGCCATTCTTCCAGTGTGGGTAGTTCTTGCGTCTTCCAGTACTTCGCAATGAGTATTCTAGCTGCTGTTGTAGCATACATAAAGAAAGTTATATCCGTCTTTAACACCCCTTGGCCGACAATACCCAAGAGAAAGGCCTCTGGTTTCTTGGGGAAAGTATATTTAAATACCTTTTTAAGTTCATTATAGATCATTTCCCAGAATGCCTTAATCTTCGGGCAGGTCCACCAAAGATGAAAAAATGTACCTTCAGTTTCTTTACATTTCCAACATTTGTTGTCAGGCACATGGTAAATCTTTGCAAGCTTGACTGGGGTTATGTACCACCTATATATCATTTTCATAATGTTTTCTCTTAAGGCATTACATGCCGTAAATTTTATCCCGGTGGTCCACAACTTTTCCCAATCAGCAAACAAAATATTATGACCAATGTCCTGAGCCCATTTAATCATGACCGATTTAACCGTTTCATCTTGTGTATTCCATTTCAGCAGCAAATTGTACATTTTGGACAAATTCTTAGTACTGGGTTCTAACAGTTCTGTCTCCAATTTTGATTTTTCCACCTGGAAGCCAATTTTACTGTCCAGTTTAAACGCTTCATTAATTTGATGGTAGTGGAACCAATCTCTCACCTTCCCTTTTAATTTCTCAAAACTCTGCAATCTCAATTTGTCCCCTTCCTTTTCCAAAATTTCCCAGTATCTTGGCCACTTGGACTCCATATTTAACTTTTTAACTGCCTTGGCTTCCATTGGCGACAGCCACCTTGGAGTTTTATTTTCCAGCAAGTCTTTATATCTGTCCCAGACATTTAGTAGTGCTTTTCTGACAATATGAAGCAGTACCTATTTATCTACTTGCACTTTGACGTGCTTTTGAACTGCTAGGTTGGCAGGAGCAGGGACTGAGCAATTGGAGCTCACCCCGTCGTGGGGATTCAAACTGCCGACCTTCTGATCAGCAAGTCCTAGGCTCTGTGGTTTAACCCACAGCACCACCTGCGTCCCACACTGAATCCCATTTTCAGGTCAAAAGCTCAGGTCTCCCTGATAACATAAATTAATGAGACATCCCATTTCCAACTCCCCCACAGCATCATTTCAAGCTAAGGAGGCCAGACATCTGGTGAACCCATTCAGCAGGACAGCCTCCATGTGGCTCTGAGCCATCAGGGGACGCTCCAAACACCCACCAGCAGCTATGGCGGCTGCACACAGAGGCTCTTCTTGAGTGCCTCTGTGTTTCATGTGATCTTTGGACCCAGTTCCCTGGCCACCCTTAATGGCAGCATATGGAAGTCTGGCATATACTGAATTTCTTCTCCATCTGTGAATTATTCTCAAGTGCACGAGTGCTGCCAACAGTTCCCTTTTGTTCTTTTGTTCTTTAACAAGTCCAGCGGATGTACAATTGGGGAAATCACTGGTGCAGCTCGGAATTTCCCTTTCTGATTCAGGACTGACGCAGGACTGAGGTCTGGAAGCCAGAGAAGAGGTGGAAGCTGCCTCAGAGGAAAGGCAGAAACGAGCAACAGGGGGCTGTTTTTAGACCTGCATTTAGGCCTCAAGGGTGTGGTGCGGGAAGACAGATTTTTGAGGTACCACAATTTGTCAGGAAATCATTGCCTGTTTCATTCCTTAGATCCTTGGCCTCAAAACCTTCATTCAAATAGTCTCCCCGCCCCCCTGCCACTAGAAAAGAAACGCTGAATGTTTCAGTACGTACCCTAGTCTCTGTTAAAAATTCCACTCAAAATCGCCCCTTAGAGATATATCTAGGGATGCTTAAGGAATCATCTTTATAATCATGATGATCATGACTATTTCAGTTTATTACCTGGGTTATTGACCACTAGGTTCTAATGTTATGAGAGGGGGGGAAAGATTTTCTCTAACCACTTTCTCCGTGCCATGTGTAATTTTATAAACTTCTATCATGTCACTTCTTTTTTGCCTTTCCTCTAAATTAAAAAGTCCCAAACGTGGCAACCTTTCCTCATGGGAGAGTCACTTCATTCCTTTGATGATTCTGGCTGCCTTTTTTCTGAAACCTTCTCCTGCTCTACAATATCCTTTTGGAAGGGAGGCAATCAGAACTGTACATAGTATTCCTAGTGCAGTCACACCATAGATTTCTATAACGGCATAATGATATTGGCAGTTTTATTTTTCAAATCCTGTTCTAACGATCCCTAGTGCAGATCATTTTCAGAGTTGGTGCACACTGGGGTCAGCAGACCCCAATGTTTTCCCAGGACAGACATCGAGCTAACCGGCCTGTAATTTCAAAGGATCCCTCCAGGTTCCTTTTCTAAAAATTGGTGTTACACTGTCTTCTTTCCAGTCCACAAATTCATGGAAGGCTGATCTGAGGGACCAAGTTACATATTTTTGTTAGATGATTAGGAAATTCACGTTTGAGTTCTAGGGTGGATTCCATCCGGACTTTTGTCAGTTTTCATTGTGTCTGTTAGGCCTAGATTCATGCCATCACCGCTATCTGCCTCAGTTCCTCAGAGTCCCTTCCTGCACAAGTTAGTGTTCAGGCACTGGGAATCTGCCCTAGATTTTCCACTATAAAGACGGACGCAAAGAATTCCTTCAATAATTTTTTCCCCAACCTGTGAGAGGGTATAGGCATACTCCACTCCCTTACGTCTTGGCACTCAAAGTGCTAATTTGCCTCCCTCCTTTGGAGCAATATAACCGCCCCCCCAACCCCACAAAAAAATATATATTTGTAGACAGAACAGGCCTAAGACAATTTGCTCCCTGTGGTGGAGCAGGAAATCCTCCACTCACCACTCACCGCCCATCAAATTGCAGTGTCAAAGGCTAGCCAAGTTATTTTGGCACCTGAGGCCTAAAGATAATCCCATCAGCATATCTTCCCCTCCCTGGCAGCAGTAAAAATGCAACACACTTTTATGAAATAATAGCATGTTAAATTTAAAAAAGTAAGCAGCAAGTAGGCTGCCCTTTCATGACACTGGAAATTAGCTGCCTGAGTCAGTCAGCTCAATTTGTCTAATAGTAGGGCCGGCCCTGGAAGGACATGTCTCCCCTCAAGTTTCTGGATAATTGAACAAGAGGCTGAGGCCGTGGTTTTAAGCTTCCACGTACATGTAAGTTTTGGTGGCAATCTATAAAAAAGAGAGGAATGGTCATATTCAAAACAGCTATTGCAGGTTAGGTTTAACCAGCCTTGACTTACCATTTCTGCCCCTGGGCTGTGTACTGAAGGACTTTGTACCCAAACTGGGCTTCCTGTGGGCCACGGAAGATCTGAGGTCTTTTCACATCAATGTTAAATGGAGTTCCAAACCCTTGAATGATTGAGAAAAGGAGAGAGAGAAATTGAGAGCATTTTTACAAATATATATACACATATTACTTACATTACTGTCACCTGATATGTGGTTTTTATTGTGAGATAGAAATCTGTTTAAATAAATAAATGACACATATTAAACATATACAGTAATTAAATAAATGACACCTTTTTTTCCTCGTGATGTTTTTTCTACTGGCAGTGCTGGTTGTATTGATACTGCTTTGAAGTCTGTTTTGATATCTGTTTTTGGTCTGCATTATATTTCATGATTTTGTTCACCGCCCTGAGCACTTTCTGTTGAGAACGGTGTAAATAATAGTGATAATTATTGAGATCTCGTGGATTGCAATACCTCAGGTTTCATAAGAATGAAGGTCACTAGAGATGCTGTAATACAGTATATGATTTTATTTATAGATACGGGCCGAGTATAAAATTGAAAGGCTCACAGCATTAACACGCCCACAGACACTCCAACCGGCCACCATTAGGTTTGGGAGCAGGGGTTCCCCAATGCCATCGCACTGGATTCTCACAGCAAACAAAATCAGGTATTTATGTCTTCCCAGCTCCACCTGCAGATTAGACTAGTCCTCCTTCTTTCACACGCACTTCCACTTTGAGGTGTGCTCAGTACAAACGTCACTATTCCGCACCGGGGTGGGAAATACAGCTTGGATTGAGAAAATCTGGCCAAAATGTATCATGAGCAGAAGGTCACGCAGAGGATGCATAACCCACAAGAACTTTAACGGCAGCAAACTGAACGGAAAAAGATGCTGTGCGGCAGGCTGCAAACAGCACTCCAGAACTAGAACCAAAAAACCCATGGCCTGAGTGAGAGTCGACTCAGGCACTTCCTAGTAAGGTAAGCCAGAAGGGCCAATATACACTATGCTGGCTAGGGAAGGTACATATTGGCTAGCACTCAGGCCGTCACCAATACACAGGAGTGTGGTGATTTGTATTATTTATAAGGTAACCCAAGCATTACTGAACCACTTTTCTATCTGACATCCTCCAAATTGTCTCATGGAAACATTAAAACACACACACACAGGGAGAGAGAGAGAGAGAGAGAGTCAAAATATTACAAAATTACCCCAAGAAACGAGCAATAAAAGTAATAAAATAAACGGCAACAAGACCCATATTCCACAGGCAGAAACAAATGCACTGTAAAAAGACTCTTTACAAAACCCCAAAGAAGAAAGGGTTTCAGTCCTCAGGAAGGGATTTCCAGAGCCAAGGTGCCACCACAGAGAAGCCCCTGCTGCTCATACTCATCAAGCTGACCTGAAATAGGGTGTGAGTTGGAACTTCCTCTGAAGACCTTAATGGCAGTGGAGCCTAGTCCACTGGGACAACTGCGGCACAGCTCTCCCACTAAAAATGTCAAACAGGGTTTGTTTGTTTTTTAAATTCCTCCTCCAGAACTCAAAGCCACAGACTACTTCTTGTCCCACACGTTTTATACTTCCTTGAAGTTACAGAGGCATTTTTGTCCATCTGTTCTCTGGCTAATCAGCTCTCTGCATCACTCAGCCAGTCCTAATCCAGAAATATAGCTAGAGGTCCTTCCTATCCGTCTAAACTGGAAAACCATGTGACTGATCAGACTGCCAGAAAGTCAGCCCTAGTAGAAAAGCTCTTACTCTGTCTGTTGCTATGGGACCTGTTCAACACAGCCACTACAACAGATGTAGGTGTCAGGAGATGCTTCAAAAGCAGCCCTCTGTGCTTGCATTAGCCTATCAGAATCATACACTGCTTCTGAGCATGCTCAGAGCTGTTTCCTTGAAAGCCGCAACCCCACAGTCACCTTGACTGGACTTAACCGTCCAGGGGTCCTTTACCTTTTTTAGAGTTGTTTCCTTGAAAGCCAGAAAAACAACAATCCTATTTTGATGAGCTGGGGGGGTGGGGAGGGTTTAGTTTAGTATTTGTTTTGTGACAGAGAGAGAGAGAACAAGCAAGCAAGCAAGCAATTGTGAGTCTCTTTCTATAGCAAATACCTTTTTTATCATTAAATCACCTGGCGTTATGAACCCTGTACATGAACAGAGATTATTATGCCACATTTTCAGGACTGAGTCAGGAACTGCAAATATGTTCTGCTATGCTCTAATGTGCCCTGGCTCAAAGGAAATAAATCTCCCCCAGCCCCTGGGTTGGAATTCTTTGTTTTTTAATGGTGGAGGGGGGAGAGAAATGTTTTGGATAATCAATAGTTAAATTGATTTTCCCCCAGAGGTTTTTTTTGGGGGGGGTCTGCATGCAACGGGAATAAAATTTTCCTCGCATTTATATCTGTGGGTTTTTTTGGCAAAGGGTGAATACATGGATTCAGAAACTTATGTCATCTGATAAGGCTCAATTTCCAAATAAGAGTTGTGGAGTCAATCTTGTCTGAAAATCATACTTGAGCCCTCGCGCATGGACCCTCTTTCCCTCTCCATAGATGTGCAGAGAATCTGGCGGGTTGTTTTTTCAGAGAGGAGGAGACAGTAGCACGTGTAGAACGGCACACTTTCCTAAATAACTGTTTTACAAAACAAAAAAAAAATTTTCTTTCCAGTAGCACCTTAAAGACCAACTAAGTTAGTTCTTGGTATGAGCTTTCGTGTGCATGCACACTTCGTCAGATACACTGTGTATCTGACGAAGTGTGCATGCACACGAAAGCTCATACCAAGAACTAACTTAGTTGGTCTTTAAGGTGCTACTGGAAAGAATTTTTTTTTTTTTGTTTTGACTATGGCAGACCAACACGGCTACCTATCTGTAACTGGAACTGTTTTACAGTTATGAAAACTGGGATGAAAACGGCCGGGTTAAAAATTGCAGCCCTACCAGGTCAAAATATTTCCAGCAGACACTGCTTGGAATAAGAGAATTGTAGAGTTGGGGGACCCTGAGGATCATCTAGACCAACCCCACCTACAATGCAGGAAGGAAGAGCGACAAGGGATTTGGAGAGTGAAAGAAAAGAGCTATTCTAAATTCACCTATCTCTTGCAGGTAGTGGACCTGGAAGCATCATTTTGGTTACTGTTTGGGGCTGCAGTTTTGAGTGGGGGGTGTGTGTGTTCTTCAATCGCCATCCCTCTCCAAAACTGCACCTCCAAAACTGGATGAACCACTAATTTGGGGGTGGTTTGATACAGCCCTATATGAAAGCAAGCATTATTTCCAGAAAACAGGATCCAAATCATTTTTAGAATATATACCGGTATTTTCCTCTCTTGTGATCAAATTTCAAACTGTAAGCTCCTCACAGGAGGGACCTACCTTATTTTTTGCTTATGATTTGACATATGTGCAGTAATTGTACTAATTATTAAAAAATTAGTCAGTCCATAAACAAGCAACTTTGTGGGCTGAAACTTGTTTCTACATGTTGATCACAGGAACTTGGGCTCATGGCCTCACACCAGTGATTCCCAAGGTGAGTGGTACCATCCCCTGGGAGGCCGTGGGATTATTTAGGGGAGCACAAAGAGAAATCGGGGTGCTGGCAGGGTACCATCAGACTTTGAAAAACTGGTATCACTGGATCTTCAATTTTGTTCAATTATTTAACTAAAATGTTTTAATTGGATTTTGAATAAATGTGCAATTAAAGTGGTACCTCGGGTTAAGAACTTAATTCGTTCTGGGGGTCCATTCTTAACCTGAAACTGTTCTTAACCTGAGTTACCACTTTAGCTAATGGGGCCTCCTGCTGCCGCTGTGCCGCCGCCGTGCGATTTCTGCTCTCATCCTGAAGCAAAGTTCTTAACCCGAGGTATTATTTCTGGGTTAGCGGAGTCTGTAACCTGAAGCGTATGTAACTCGAGGTACCACTGTAATGGCTAATGTTTTGAAGTTGCTGTTGATAGCCTTCTCTTCCATGAATTTGTCCAATCTTCTTTTAAATCTATCCAAGATGGAGCCCATCACCACCCCCTGTGGGAGCAGATTCCATAGTTTAACTGCATGCAGTGGAAGGGCTTCCTTTTATCCGCCTTAATCTTCCAACATTCCACTTAACTGTCAAGTATGGGAGTTCCCTTCACCCTTCAGTAGCTCACAGATAATAATTAACGAGCAGTTGATAGTTTTATAGTCATTTTATTACAGTATCATGTTGCAAGCACAAACAGAAAACCTTCCGCAAGATCAGTTGCCTACTCTGAATCCTCCTTCTGACTTCCGCAGCAAGGAGCACGCCAATGGGAAGTTCCTCCCCTTCTCAGCCTCCTATGTTCTCTGATACGTTTGGACCTCTGAGTCCCTGGGGAGGGGGGTTTCCACACACTCTCAGTTGATGTGTCTCCCAGCTGCCCCCTCCCTTCTGGATCTCTTGTCATTATCTCATAGCTGGGTAACTCCTCCCTAATCTGTTCAGCTTCTGTGTCTATGTATGCCTCTCTCTCTGCTTCTGAAAATGCTGGAGGTAGGTGTGGGTGTGGGTGTGTATTCCCCCTCCTCTTCTGAGAGGAATTGATCTGCCTGCAACTGCATTCCCCAATCTTCAGATCCAGACCATTCCCTGACGTTAACTGAATGTCCACGAGTTTGTGGAACCAAGGGGGTGGTTGCTCAAAACAGTTTGGGAACTACTCTCTCACACAGACCTTCTACCGCCATCTGCCTGCTTGGCATCTCCTAAACCTACGGCCATGTTGTTGGGAATGTATGTGCTGAGGAGGGGTGAGATTTCTTTGCTCAAGAAGAAGAAAAACGATCTAATGCTTGCAGCTGCTAAAACAGCAACCCACCCACCGGAGTCCGCCATGGCACAGCCTTATGAGCCAAAATTCCAGTCCAACTTTCACAAAGTTCCCAACAAATTTCGTCCGTTTCAAGTTACCGGCACAATCCCACATCCGCTCAGCGAACGCACTCTGGAGGGAAGGGAAGGCCAGGAGCAAACGTGAGCCAGTATTTGAAATTTGGACAGAGAGCTTATCTTGGCCCTGCAAAAACATTGTTTACCCTTCTGGCTGGCTCAGAAAGCCTTCTCTGTTCTCCTCTGGCAGGTAGTCATTATAAGAAGGATTAAGCTGTGCCTGAGAATCAGTTTTCAGCCCTGCAGCCCAGGTGCATTTGAGACAATAGTAAAAATGGCAGTGTTCCTGATCTTGTGCAGAGTGCCTCACTTTCCCCCTTGTCTCTAGCCGTGGATCACTCTTTTACAAACATCTGATATCAGGGTAAAGGCAGTGGTTTAATTTCTGAAATGGAGGGAAGACCCCTGAATGATGTCTATCCCGGCCAGTAGGGAGATGTTGGAGGTCAGCAAATCCACCTGCACATCACTATCTGACTTATTATTATTATTTTGTTAAATTGGAAGTATTAATTTATGCTGTTGTAATTTTGTTTGTTTACCTTATGATAGAATGGTTATGTTGTTTATTGGTCCTGTGTATTTGATTTTGTAATTTTTGTATATTGATTTCCTCTGTTTATTTTTATTACTTTGTTCCCAGCTCCAGGATCGAAAACATTCAATAAAGAGTGGGCTATAAATACTGCCAATAAATAAATAAATAAATGACCTGAAGCCTACAGAGCAACCGTACTATCTGATGAATATAATCCTGCTCTCCAATTGCTGCAGTTACTCCGTGGCAAAGGAAATGCACTCTTACACGTTGGAAACCTGGGCTTAGCCAACAATACATACATAGCTGATTGTTGGAGGGCCTTCACACGAATCGTACAAATTGCTTTCCATATGAAAATGAGTATTAATGTCCCTAGCATTCTGCTTGGGGCAAAAGATAACATGGAAGCAGTCGAAATCTATTTGTTGGAAATAAGTGTGCCAATGTTTTGCTTTTGTCAGCAAGGAAGGAAGAAAAACAGAAGCAGGTAGTGTCAAAGTCATCATCGCCAGTATCTGAGGGAACGATTTCCAGAAACAGAGATCAGCAGCAATAGTCCTGCCCTCCCAACGGCAGCTCAGAATCTGGCAAAGCCCCGGAGAAAAGAGCAAAGCGTTTCCTGGCTCGCAAGTGGATGTGTATGGAAAGGGTGTCGCTGTCCGTGCCTCTCGCACAATGGCACCTCTGTCTGTCCCTGCCCCAGATTCCAAATGCCAAACGGAAACAAGCAAAGCAATCATGGACTGGTAGAAGCTGAAATATATATATCTCATATCATAAATTGCGGCTTCTTAGTTATGGAGAATGTGCCCGGCAAACCTCCACTACAAGTTCAAAAGCAAACCTTGCTGTTTGTACCGTGTAGTTTGGCCTTTGCCAGATGTTTTGGACTCTTAACTGCGGCTGATTGGAGTTGTGGTCTGAAATATCTGGAGGGCACCAGGTTGGCTGGTATAGTTCAACTGCTGGTGGTGAGGGGAGGGAATCCAAAAGTCTAGACTAAGGCTCTGCTAACACTGCCCTTTACTGGGAATGTGAGCACAGTCTTAGAGCCTAGACTTTTGCATTCGCTTTGGACACTCACTGCATTCCCACTGCTGTGTTTTTAAAAAACCTGCATTCACACGATGTTATCCAGAATTCAGGGGTGCCCCCTATACTTTGCTGTAATGTTGGATGCATTGTTTCTTACACCGATTTAGCGTTTCCAGACCTCCAGGTCTGAGCTGAACATCTCCAGGTGTGCCTGGCCCCCTGCAGGTGGCAGGTGGAGGTCTCGAGTCTCCAGGTGGGTAAGGGGCATTTAATAAATAGATATATTAAGAAGACCATGCGTGCAGCTTGCAAGGTTCAGCCCAACAGGAGCTGGCTGCAAATTGTAGCATAGACACTCCAGGAGTAGAAGGTCGGTCCTCCTCTGCTCCCTCCCCCGCCGTCCCTATTGACCTATGTCTCCAGGGCCTGCCCTGTGACATCACCAGGTGCTGCCCCTAGATCTCAGGTTTGGGCCCTGAAATCTCAGGGTCTGGGAGGCTCCTAATGTGGAGTCCTGAAGCCATTCCTAATTCATCTCTCTAGGCATAGGGTCTTTGCATAGCTTCAGCGCCGGCCCTACGATTAGGCAGAGTGAGGTATCTGCCTCAGGCAGCAGATGCGGGGCGGAATGGCGGTGAGGTGTGGGAGGGCAGAGCAGTCATAACTTGCTGTCACCACTGATGCTAGTGGTGTGTGTGTGTGTGTGTCTGTGAGAGAGAGAGAGAGAGGGAGAGAGAGAGAGAGAGAGAGAGAGAGAGAGAGAAAGAGAGAGAGAGACTGGGGAAAGGATACTGCTACACTTTTTGTTTTGTTTTGTTATATTGCTGTCTTTTTGCCAATTTAAAATACCTTTGTTTTTTTAAAAAAGAAAAAGGTACCAGGGTCTTTCTCCTCACAAATCCCAAACTTTTGCTCTCCTCCTTGCTTCCCAGAGATCTCACATAAGCAGTCAAAATGGCTTTTTTTCTCCTGTGGTGGGTGTAGCAAAAGCATGTCAAAGGAATCATAGCCCACAAGCATATTTCTGGAAACACCAATTAAAGGGGGCGAATTCAAACCAATCCGTCTTGCCTTTGTCTTGGAATATTGAAAGAATCCTTATGGCTAGAGATGGGACACAACGTCTTTATTGAGTTTGCCTTTAAAGGCAAACTTACCAAATTTACATTTTTGTTAAATAATGCACAAACCGAAACACAGCCGGCCTTCAAAATTCGACTTCTCTGAATTTTGCAATGCAGTTCTCCAACAAAGGAATGTTTGCAAAAAATGCACGTATTAGGTAAAAGTATGTATGCATGAAAATGAACATATTAGTGAAAAAAACGTACAAAAAATGCACCATATTAGGAGAAATTGCTTTCAAAAACATTAAAGTGCATACAAAAATATGTTTATTTGGAGAAATCCACACTCATTCTCACAGCTCTGAATTTTGCAACGCCAAGTAAAGAGCAATGCAAAGTAAAGTGTGCATATAGTACTGAAAATAAGATACTAAAGATTAAACATTATAGAGGGTTACTTTGCAAAAAAAAAAGAGTGTATTAGGTAAAATTGCATACAAATATGCACACTGGGGAAAATTCGCACATAAATTTTCATTAGGACTTGGTGTTTCTTTTTTAGATCACCCTAAACTGACGTGGAAATCTGAAAAACGGAATTTAAGAATGGAAAAAAATTAGAAACCAAAATTTGCAGATTCACCTATCCCTACATTCTTCCAGCAGCTAAGAAGTCCAAGGAACAGTTATAGGCAGTTCAAACACATTACATTGTTGGTGCAACCGCTTTTGGAATACTGGGGACAGTTCTGGTCACCTCTCCTCAAAAAGGATATTGCACAGTTGGAAAAAGTTCAGAAAAGGGGATGGAGCAAATCCCTTTGTGAAGAAAGGTTGAGTTTGGGGGCTTTTAATTTTATTGAGAATGCAAGTATGAGGTGACATAACAGGTGAGTAGAAAATTACACTACGAGTCAAGAACATACAACAAAGCTGGATCTCAGAAGATTTGGGACAAATAAACGAAAGTTCTTCTCCATGCACCACACAGTTAAACTATGGAACTCCCTCCCACATGAGGCAGTGATGACCACCAACTTAGATGGCTTTGGAAGAGGATTGGACTAATTCATGGAGAAGGAGGAGGAGGAGGCTATTAATAGCTATTAGCCAGGATGGCTGGGACATGGGTGGCGCTGTGGATTAAACCGCAGAGCCTAGGACTTGCTGATCAGAAGGTTGGTGGTTCGAATCCCTGTGGCGGGGTGAGCTCCCGTTGCTCGGTCCCTGCTCCTGCCAACCTAGCAGTTCGAAAGCACGTCAAAGTGCAAGTAGATAAATAGGTACTGCTCCAGCGGGAAGGTAAACGGCGTTTCCGTGCGCTGGTTTGCCAGAAACGGATTAGTCCCACATGACCCGGAAGCTGTACGTCGGCTTCCTCGGCCAATAAAGCGAGAGGAGCGCCGCAACCCCAGAGTCGGCCACGACTGGACCTAATGGTCAGGGGTCCCTTTACCTTTACCTTTAGCCAGGACGGCTATGCTCTGCCTCCACGGTCAGAGGCAGTACAGTGGTACCTCAGGTTACAGACGCTTCGGGTTACAGACGCTTCAGGTTACAGACTCCGCTAACCCAGAAATAGTACCTCAGGTTAAGAACTTTGCTTCAGGATGAGAACAGAAATTGTGGTGCGGCGGCAGCGGGAGGCCCCATTAGCTAAAGTGGTGCTTCAGGTTAAGAACAGTTTCAGGTTAAGAACAGACCTCCGGAATGAATTAAGTTCTTAACCCGAGGTACCACTGTACTGCTTCTTGATACCAGTTGCTGGAAACCACAAGAAGGATGGGGAAGGGGTCTTTTGCTCAAATCCTGCTTGTGGGTTTCCAGATGAAGTATCCAGTTGGCCACTGTGGGAACAGGATGCTGGGAGAGATGGGCCATTGGCCTGATCCACCAGGCTCTTCTTAAGCTCTTAATTTCTTTTAGGTTTCACTTTGCCCTCCTCCCCAAGTCTTCATCCCCATCTGAAAAAGAAAATGAGCTTCTGTGTCCTTCTTTCCCCAGAGCTTGTGGGAGGTAGTGACCTAAGAGTTTACTCACTAAGGGCAGCATGCAACTCACTCGTTCCACCAGAACAAGGATTTCCAGTTTCACAATGGAAAGAGTCAATAAAGGTATTGTTGAGCTTTGGTTTTTGAAACTCATTTTTCACAGAGCAAGAGAAAATTGGTAGGTGGGGTGAGTCTTAGAGGATCATGTTAAGTTCTTTTTTATTCTATCCATCAACACACCTAACTCAATACAGTGGTACCTTGGTTCCCAAATGGCTTAGTTGACGAACAAATAGGTTCCCAAACACCGCAAAGCGTAAGAGTTCCGGTGTGCGAATGTTTTTCGGAAGCCGAACATTTGTTTCGGCTGTTGGAATTGTTTCCGGAGCCTTGGTTTGCGAACGTTTTGGAAGTCGAATGGACTTCCAAAATGGATTGGGTTTGAGAACCAAGGCACCACTGTATTTTAATATTTTAATACAGTGGTACCTCGGGTTACATACGCTTCAGGTTACAGACGCTTCAGGTTACAGACTCCGCTAACCCAATAGTACCTCAGGTTAAGAACTTTGCTTCAGGATGAGAACAGAAATCGCGCGGCGGCGGCACGGCGGCAGTGGGAGGCCCCATTGGCTAAAGTGGTGTCTCAGGTTAAGAACAGTTTCAGGTTAAGAACGGACCTCCAGAACGAATTAAGTACATAACCAGAGGTACCACTGTAGCTGTAATCTTGCTTTTTTCTAATGCAACTGATTTCTCTGTTTCTGTGAGCAAATTTCTCTGACGTGGGGGTGTAATTAGCCTTGTCAACATTAGCCTTGAGTCAAGTCCATTGTTCATCCTGCTCTCTATTTAGACTTGAGGCAGGCAAATTTAATTTATTTATTTTCCTACACTTAACCCCCCACCTTTCACGGGAATGCAGGAAGCTGCATAACACTAACTCAGACCTTCGGTCCATCTAGCCCAGTATTGTCAGCACTGGCTGGCAGAAGCTCTCCAGCTCTTCGGGCAGGGCCAGGATTAGCAATACTTAACACTGGCAAAGTACAATATGAGAGAAGAATCCCAGAATCCTTTGCAACGTTTCAAGGACTTGCTGTTTTTCAAAGCCTTAGCATTGTCAATAGATTTGGAGAGGGGGAATGGGGGAGTGGAGAACAAGATGATCTGGTGGAATAAATGGAAACCAAAGCTACCTCTCCCCCCCCCCCCCGGCATGTAGGAAGCTTCAAAAACAAGCCTGCTAAATCACAATGGGTGCTGCAAAAGGAAGGCTCTCAAGAAGCCTGCAATATCCATTCATAAAAATAAAAAAAAAAAATAAGCTGGTTAGCAGCATCTCCAGAGCTGGGAGTGGTCCAGAAATAGTCAACAGAGAGAAAGAATAAGGCGTGGGAGGGAAAGAGGAAAAACAGATTGTAGAGACCAGAGGAGGGTGGGAGACTTGCTTGAATCATGTCCTTGAGATGGAGAATGAGGAGGAAAGGGCTATCGATAGCTATTAGGCACGATGGCTGTGCTCTGCCTCCATCACTGAAGGCAGCAATGCTTCTGAATATCAATTTCTGGAAACCGCAGGAAGAGAGAGGGCTCTTGGGCTTGGGTCCTGATTGCAGATTTCCCATTGGGGCATCTGGTTGGTCACTGGAAGAACAGGATGCCGGACCTTTGGCCTGATCCAGCTGCCTCTCCTTATGTTCTTATGAGTGGCCCTTCCTGCGTCTCACCTGGAACACTTCCTGCAATCAAATCCATACAGAAATAATCCTCCTACACAGAAAACCAGCATATTATGTGGTGGCGGCACTGGGAGTCTAGCCTTGCGATGCTAGCTGTTGAAAAGCTTAATTTCATCCAGTCACATGAGTTCCCACACACCTGTAATCTGAAGTACAATTACAGGTGAAGTACGATTAGGATTATTGGCTGAGGTTGGAAGCTGGGGAAATAGAGGCATGCCCTGCTCTGTGCTGATCCAAAGCAGGAGGGGAATGAGGGGGTGTCTCCTAATAACTCTCAGTACCCTGAACAAACTACACTTCCTAAGGTTCTTGGGGGGAAGCCATAACTGTTTATGTTAAGTTGTGGGTGAGCATATCAGACGACACAGCGATTCTTCAAACAGCTCTTCTTTATTCAGAGGCCAGAACAGAACTGAACTGAAGGGCTCAGTCAGCCTGCTTATATAGAGCTCCAGTACAACGTTACTGTAGCAACTTTCTAAGACTATCCAATCACTGAACGTCACTTTCGATCCTTCATTTGCATAACTATCTACAGTATCCCCCTGCTGGCCCAGGGTGAGAACTTCAGTACATAACAGTTTAAAGTGGCATGATATAGCTTTAAATGTATAGGTTGGGAAGGACTCTTGCCTAATAGCCTGGAGAGCTGCTGCCAGTCAGTGTCAACAATACTGGGCTAGATGGGTCAGTAGTCTGGCTAGGGAAAAGGCAGTATTATATATTCAGCGGTCTGCGTTTGCCTGAGCTTGAGTCTGGACTAAGGATCCTGAGCTCCTGTGTTCTGATTCGATACATGATGTCCAATCACAGAACATTTCAGAATTTGGGCCTCTGCCATTGGTCCTTGAACTCTGAGTCGTGATTGGCAGCTTGGAAGTTTAGACAGCCAATCACGTTGGGAGTGGCCCAGGCTTTCAGAAATGTATATAAACAGTTGCTTTGCCCCTGTTTCCCAGTCATGTAGCTCAATAAAAGGTTCTTGCTGTTATCACTGCGTCTTGCATCATGGGAACGCACCTACACTTCAGGCAGCTTCCTTTGTTCCCATGTAGTACAAAGCAAGTTCTTACTCCCAGTAAGATGTTATGGGTGCCATTAATGGGTGGGAGAGTGGGGAATGAGATGGATCTCACCCCCAGGGACGCAATCCGCCTTCAGAAAGTTCTCCCGAACAAGCCCCTCTGAAATGAACAGAAGTTGTGCAAAATTCTTGATGTGCAATGTATGTAAGCCCCAGGGAAAAAAAGATATGGGGTGATAACTCCTGACCCCAAGGCTCAAGCAGCCCCCTGGAAATGTAGTTTTGGGGAAACATAGAACAAAGTTATTTTCAGTCTCAATGCAATAAAAGGCAGTGGACGGCTTTGCCAATCAGACCTGATTTCTAAACGTAAATAAAACTTGGCTTCACTGTGTAAGATTGGTTTTTATATTCTGCTTTGCAAATCCAACTGGTACCTGCAAGATGCTAGATCTCTGCTATCCAGCAGCTGAGGTTTAGCAAAGTGTATTTACATGAAAAGCTGTTTTAACTTATCATGCTCAGGTCTTGCAGAGCTTACATTGTCGAGGAAACCCTACAGTGAAGGCAAAAGTGACCAGAAGTGATGAAGTTCTCATTATAACCAGAGAGAAGGAAATGAGGACCCCTCTTAAAGAGAGAGAAAAAAGGTGTCTCCCACTCAGAGCTGGGAGAGAGCTGGCCGTTCATGTTATTTGTCCAAAAGCTATTCCTATTTAATCTCCCTCCAGGTTACTTTATGTGGTCTCTGTGTGAGTAAATCCAAAATTAAATTGGTGACTTTTTATTGTGGACTTTGAAACCATAACATGCTGGGTTACAGCATGGCTGTGCTAGCGGGGGCTGATGTGAGTTGTAGTCCAAAACATCTGGAGGGCACCAGGTGGGCGAACACTGCTATATACTTTTACATAGAGCAAGGTAATAATTTTCCACATTTCATTTCCCTCCAACCTGTTTGCAATCCCTGCTTCCCCTCCAAAAAAGATGTGTCTTTATACCTATAGGTCAGGACAACACTTCATGCATGATGAAGTAGTCTGTGAAAGCTTTATGCCGTAATTAATATGTTACTTTTTAAGATGACACAAGTTCTCGCCCCTGTCATGCCTTCATCTCTCGGGGTTATCCAGTTGTGACATCCTGCTTGGTCAAAGAGGAGTTCCCCTTCTCTCCCCTCGGCAGCTTCCTAGCCCCCTCCCCCAAATCTGGTTCACAGGGTAGGGGAACTCCGGAGCAGATTTGGGTGGGTGGGCACTGAAGAGGAGAAGAGAGGAAGGAGAAACCCCGTAACATCCCAGGGTGTGATGTTGGATCTTGTCCACCACTTCAATACAGTTGTACCTCAGGTTAAGTACCTACTTAATTTGTTCCGGAGGTCCGTTCTTAACCTGAAACTGTTCTTAATCTGAAGCACCACTTTAGCTAATGGGGCCTCCCGCTGCCGCCGCACCACCGGAGCACGATTTCTGTTCTCATCCTGAAGCAAAGTTCTTAACCCAAGGTACTATTTCTGGGTTAGCGGAGTCTGTAACCTGAAGCGTTTGTAACCCGAGGTACCACTGTACCTTCATTTCTAATGTTAAAATAATGCTTCAGGCCTACCTCACAGTGTTGTCACAGGGATTACTGATATGGAGACAAAGCTCCTTGTATGAATGCTCTAAGGCACTGATTTGAACCCAAATTATTTTTAAGACAAATCACTGAGACATAAGAAGAAGGCTACTGGATTAGGTCAGTGGCCTATCTCATTCAGCATCTCATTCTCAGAGTGGTAAAGTAAAGGACCCCTGGATGGTAAAGTCCAGTCAAAGGCGACTATGGGGTTGTGGCGCTCATCTCACTTTCAGGCTGAGGGAGCCGGTGTTCATCCACAAACAGCTTTTCCAGGTCATGTGGCCAGCATGCCTAAACTGCTTCTGGCGCAACAGGACACCATGACGGAAACCAGAGCACACAGAAACGTCGTTTACCTTCCCGCTGCAGCGGTACCTATTTATCTACTTGCAAAGGTATGCTTTCGAACTGCTAGGTTGGCAACAATGGCGTGGACCAACAGCTGTCTGTGGGAAGCCCACAAGCAGCACCCGAGCACAAGAACCCTCTCCCCTTCTGTGGCTTCCAGCAACTGGTATTCAGAAGCATGACTGCCTCCAACCATAGAGAGCATAGCCATTGTGGCTAGTAGCCATCGATAGCCTTGTCCTTCATCAATTTGTCCCGTCTTCTTTTAAAGCCATTCACGTTGGTGGCCACCACTGCCTCCAACTTGAACCTGAGCTTGTGTATTACCTCTTCCTTCCCAACCATTTTCCTTCTGTGCTATGTCTCTTTCAGATTCTAAGCCTGAAGGCAAGGACTGCCTCTTTTGTAGTGGTTTGTAAACCACTCAGAGAGCGATTTTTTGCTGATGAGTCAGCTTTTTTAAAAAAATGAAACACTTAAAATAAAAAGATTTAAAAACAACAACTACTACTACTACCATTTGCAGAGAGGCTAAGCCAAAGGAAGGCACAAGGAATTTTGAATGGCTGGTTGCACAACCAGTCCATTGCAGAATGATTGAGACATGGTCTCCCCTTGGGTCAGTTCTGCTTTCCTCCCACTTAGGAGCCCTTAATGACATCCAGTAAACCTGTATCTTGATAGAGCTGCCCCCCTTCCATCCCCCTGTTCTCTCCTAACTTCAGGAGAAATTCTTCAGCCACCTAGCCTTTCCGTCTTTTAAAATGGGCTTAAATATTCTGGTACCTGGTAGCAGGAGAAGGAAGACGTAGCAGGAGCAGCTGTATGGCCCCATCATTGTCACTCCAGTCAGAATCCGCACTAGTAGCAGGACGTCCCGAAAGAAAACCGAGGCCGTTTGGACATTTGGACCCTCGCCTCAGCAGCTGAGTGGTGGCGTTCGCAGAAGCAGCAGAGCCTCAAAGGTTACACTGTCTTCTGCTGGCCTCTCTCGTACACCACCAATTTTTTTTCCCTTTCCCTCCTTCATCTCGGGAAAAAAGTTCCAATTGGCTGCTAAAAATAAATTAGACGTTCAGCCTTCCCTCTGTGCTCCTTCCTCCGTCATGTAGATGCAACTCGCTTAAAAAAAGAAAAAGAAAAAAGAGAGGGAAGGGAAAAGTTATTTATTTTAAAAGATACCAAAATCACAAAGTAGAAAACAACCCAAATTATATGCCAGAAAATGGAGAGAAAATTGCTCATATTTTGTGGGTGAACCATGGTGATAAAAAGCTGTAAGAGACCAAGAGTCACTGTCTGATATTCTTTAAGTTTTAACCATCTCTGACCGTACACAGAGTGCAATTATTTTACTGCTGAATAAGCACAGCCGATTCTCCCACCTGAGGCATTCCAGGAGCAGAAAGCCCCAACTTCCCTGGCAATGATCTTCAATGACACTCTTCATTTTTATAGACAAGCATTTCCCATTGTTGTTGATTACTTATTAGTTTTATTAAAGTAGTTGACACACTTCTCTGACATTTCACTCCAAGCCTGAGTCTAGCCCTGGAACTTGATGGCAATGCCAGCCCTGGTCTCAGCCCTGGAAGGTGGGATGGAATAATTAAAATGAGTTAGCCTCTGAACGTATGTAGAGTGCAATTTCTCCAAAATCACAGCCATTCCCTAAACATTCATGAAAACAAGGATCAGGGCCTCTTGATAGACTTCAGGGGACGCTTGTCCCAGTGTCACCAATGCCACAATACAGTGGTACCTTGGGTTAAGTACTTAATTCGTTCCGGAGATCCATTCTTAACCTGAAACTGTTCTTAACTTGAGGTACCACTTTAGCAAATGGGGCTTCCCGCTGCCGCCGTGTGATTTCTGTTCTCATCCTGAAGCAAAGTTCTTAACCTGAGGTAATATTTCTGGGTTAGCAGAGTCTGTAACCTGAAGCGTATGTAACCCGAGGTACCACTGTACTTAAGACTGTGGAACTCACAGACTGTGGAACTCATTCCCACAGCAACTTGGATGGCTTTAAAGCAGGATGGGACAAATTAATGGAAGAGAAGGCTATCAATGGCTATGAGCCATGGTGGTTATGCTCTGCCTCCAAAGTCAGAGCCAGCAATGCTTCTGAATACCAGTCACTGGGTACCCTAAGAGCAGGGAGAGTTCTTGTGCTCAGGTCCTGCTTGCAGGTTTCCCACAAGCATGTCAACCACTGTGAGAATAGGATGCTGGCCTAGATGGGCGATTGGCCTGATCCAGCAAGCTCTTCTTATGCTCAATGCAGTCGAGTCAGTAAAAGACAACATTTGTGTGTGTGCTTTTCGGTTTCCTTCCGCTTGTAAAGCTTTGCCGTTGCCCTGGAGCTGCAAATTCCTTTGTGGTAAGAAATTAAAAGGTTTGTGTGGAAAGCGAGTAGGAGCTTTGTGCAACCGAAACCCCGAATTAAGGACTCCTTGTCAGCACAATGGGGCATGGGAGCGGCCTCCCAAACCGAGCCACTCCTTGCCAAAGTGGTCCAATCTGAGCAGGAACTTCGAAACATTTGTTGAAGTGAAGCCATTTTCCTTCTCCTTGAAGCCCTCAGCATTCAATGGAGCAGCAATCCAGGCTGGATCTAGGTTTTGAGCAGGCGGAGGACAAGATGCTCTCTCAGCACTGCCCGAGGACACCCCACCCACCTTGACACTGTCACAACTGCCCATTCACTTGGCCTGCTTTGCCTCTGGGCCCAATCCACCAGAGGATAAGGAGTGAGCCACTGGTGGCTCCTTCCTCTGGCTCCTTCCATGGCTTGCTCCCCTGGAGAGGGCAAGTGAACAGGTGGCAGCAACAGGTCAAGGAGGCTCTGGGGAGAGCCAGTGTGGTGTAGTGGTTAAAGCGGTAGTCTCGTAATCTGGTGAATCGGGTTCGCATCTCCGCTCCTCCACATGCAGCTGCTGGGTGACCTTGGGCCAGTCACACTTCTCTGAAGTCCCTCAGCCCCACTCACCTCACAGAGTGTTTGTTGTGGGGGAGGAAGGGAAAGGAGAATGTTAGCCGCTTTGAGACTCCTTCGGGTAGTGATAAAGCGGGATATCAAATCCAAACTCTTCTTCTTCTTCTTCCAGGGATTAACTAGGAGGCCCCTGCCATGCCCATGGGCATGTGCCTGGCAGTGCCAGCCTCGTTGGCAATTGCATTATTGACTACAGCAGGAGAACATGCAGCCCTCGGGCCAGTCTTGGCCAACTGGGGGTTCAGTTTGGCCCGCAAGACCCAACCCCCCCAAAAGCACACCCATCAGCTCATATCACTGGTGAATCCTGAATATTTATATTCTGAAGACACAAAATGCCAAATTTTCCATAGGTGCTTAAGGCCACAAGCCAGATTTGCCTCAGAGCAAATTGAGACATTTAGTGGTTTTGCAGTGCATCCTGGATTTGAAAGAAGGTGCTGGGGATCCATGACCTTCACACTCTTCCTGTCCTGCCAACTCCAGGAATAGACAGATGGGTGACGGGGACCCATCATGGCTAGGTCATTCATTCCTGAGGGTGCAGCTCCCCCTGGTGGACTAACACACCCACACTCCCCATTGCTGAGCCTTCTTTCTGAAATAAGTATAGCAGAAGCAGAGTATATTTAATATGGGGGAGAAATGGGAATATTTCTGGCTCACAGTTAGGTGAGCTTTTCTGGACATTTGCCTGTCTTTCCTGTAATAGTCTTGGTTTATTTCTTTATTTTAAATTGTCTATACACGCTGTATTTTCCCCCTTCTTTTTATTTACTTACTGTTAGCTGAAGAACACTACTCAGGACACTGGATGGAACAATGCTTTTAGAATATTTTTAACTGTAACTGCTTTTAGATGGTTTAATTGCAATTATTTTTTAGATTTTTTTTCTCCTTTTGCTCGTTTTTAAATTATGTAGAAGTTTGCCATGCTGGGCAACTCCAGAAGGAAGAGCCTGATATAAATTCAATAATAATAATAGTAATAATAATAATAATAATAATAATAATAATAATAATAAATTTTATTTATATCCCGCCCTCCCCAGCCAAAGCCAGGCTCAGAGCGGCTAACATCAAATGTATAATACATTAACATAAAATCAGACAATCAATTAAAATACATCCTCAAATCAGATCAGGATCAGAATAAAATCCAATCGGATGGCAACCCACAGATTAGGGTTGGGGACCTTAAATGCTCACCAGGCCCAGCTGTTTGTGCTGAACTTATATGGGCCTGTGAGAAAAATTGGGAGGCCACTTTCATGCAAGTTCTTATGAAAGGGGAGAGGGAGTCAGACTGAACCCCGACCAAAGGCCTGGCAGAACAGCTCCATCTTGCAGGCCCTGCAGAAAGATGTCAAGTCCCACAGGGCCCTAGTCCCTTGTGACAGAGCGTTCCACCAGATTGGAGCCACAGCCGAAAAAGCCCTGGCTCTAGTTGAGGCCAGCCTAACCTCTCTGTGGCCTGGGACCAAACATATTTTTTGGGGGGGATTTTTAACTTCTTTTGCTTCTTAAAATTTTTGCTCAGAAAAAAAAAATCACAAATTTATAGTTTGGCAGCAAAAAAGCAATGTGCTTTATAAATTTGCTATAAATTTGCGAATTTTTTTCTGATCTGAGAAAAAAAAAATACAAATCCAGCCAAATGGGTGGGGTATAATTATTATTATTATTATTATTATTTTATTGTGTGTGTGTGTGTGTGTGCAGTGTGTATGTGTATGTTCTTCTTCTTCTTGGAAATCACTTGTGGCCAAGTCTTCCATGAACATGGTCTTAACAGTGTGTCCGTAAGTGACTGTGGAGGCAAATTCTAGATCCACATGCCCTTCCACAGCGGGGACATAGGTTTCCAGGCAGGAGTTGATCATGGTGAGGGTTTGCCAAACATACCTTCCTCTTAGAACATTTCTCCCTTTCGTCCTGAGCATAGCTGTCAAGTGTCCCTTATTTGAAGGGACAGTCCCTTATTCCAGCGCCATGTCCCGCTGCTGTCCCTTATTGATGGATGTCCCTTAAATGATGTCCCTTAAATTTCAAAGGAAGCAGCTCCTCTCCCTCCCTCCCTGCCAGCCAGGGAGGAGGGAGGCTCCAACTGTGTTGCTTGGCTGTGTTGCTCACCCAATAAGAAGTCTAAGAACAACTGGGGGTGGAGCTTGCATGCCTTGTGTGTGGCTAGTTAATGCAAGCTGAGGGTTTTTTTGAATGCTGGACACCATTTTGTTGCACGTGCTGCTGCAAACTTTGCAGTGCAAAGCCAGGCTGGGGAGCCATCTTAAGCTGAGGCTGCATAGGCCTTGTGGTGCATGTGATTCAGATTCTATACAGTTGAACCTCTGGTTACAAAGTTGGTTGGACAGTGTTCTCGAAGCTACCAGCATGAGTTTGACCAGACTACAGGAGGACAGGAAGACTGGAGTGCCTGGAACAGGTGAGGCCGCAGGTCCCTTATTTTGGCTGCTGGTCCCTTATTTTCAAGGCTGCTGGTCCCTTATTTTCAAATCTGTAAGTTGACAGCTATGGTCCTGAGTTCAAGCGTCTTCAAAGTCCATGACACCTTTGGTAAAGGCTGTTCTCCAATTGGAGCGCTCACAGCCCAGTGTTTCCCAATTGTCAGTGTTTATACACTACTACATTTTTCTAGATTTGCCTTGAGAGACTTATGTTGTCCACCAGTATTTCGCTTTCCATTCTTTAGTTGGGAATAGAGTAATTGCTTTGGAAGACGATAATCCAAACAACAGGACCAGTCCAGTGAAGTTGATGTTGAAGAATCATTGCTTCGGCACTGGTGATCTTTGCTTCTTCCAATACACTGGCATTAGCTCGCCTGTCTTCCCAAGTGATGTGTAAAATTTCTCGGAGACACCGTTGATGGACTCTTTCAAGATACTGTAGTTCTAGTTACAGGTAGGTAATAATATAATATAATATAATATAATATAATATAATATAATATAATATAATATAAATGTAATGTAATGTAATGTAATGTAATAATATAATATAATATAATATAATATAATATAATATAATATAATATAATATAATATAATATAATATAATATAATATAATATAATATAATATAATATAATATAAATTTTCTTCCAGTAGCACCTTAGAGACCAACTAACTTAGTTATTGGTATGAGCTTTCGTGTGCATGCACACTTCTTCAGATATTGTAGTGTGTGTGTGTAGGGTGATTATAAAATGGCAGCAAATGCGTAATTATTCCCCCTCCGCCCTCTTTTCGCGCGTTCCTCAAATTATCCCGCCTTTTCGGTTCTCCCAATAACAAGAGCCTCCCTCCTCCATAGAGAAACCGCCGAGAAACCTAGAGTGCCGCAGCCGTCCTGTTTTTATGGCGCTCCGACCATAGAAAGATCGTCTCCAGCGAATCTCTATGAGCTTAGCTCCGGACTTCCCTGGGCAAACGTAGGAAGCCTAGAGCGGCCTCTAGGCCGCGCTCCGCACGCCCAGCTTTCCTGTGTTACCCGGAAGTGGTACCCAGGGGAGCGCGGGAGCGACGGTTGAGGCGAGAGAGCAGGTGAGCGGCTCGGAGGGCGGGAAAGGGAGCGGGGGCGGCCAGGGGCTACCGGCGGTGAGGGGGGCGGGTGAAGCCCCTCAGCTTTGTGGGAGGCTGGCGGCTGCCTGGGTGGTGATTAGAACCATAAACGAGTGGCCATGAGGCGCCGCCGCCGCCGCCTTTCCCTCCACCCGCCCTCTTCACTTGAGGCGTATTAATGGAGCCTCTTTAATCCACAAACATTACACACCAGGAACTTCATGCTGAGCAGTTTGAGCTTCTCTCTCCTCCCACCGTCCTCTCCATGCATTAATCTTGTTCATCATGGTGTCGGCCTACCTTCCAGGGATGTTGTTTGGCTTATTCGTTTTAGGCCTCTCCTTTTTGCTTAAGGGCGGTTTCACACACAGAGAGAAAGACTCCAAGATTAACAGAAGGAATTGCAGTAAAACAGCTGAAGGGAAGTTTGTTTTTAAACTTTTTTTAAAAAAAGTTTGAAAATCACTCCCCCAAGATGTTTGCTTTAATGTTCTCTTCCAGAAGGGGGATTCCTGCTCCAATAATTCCCAAGTGAAGAGGTCAAAGCAGTTACTGATTTTAAAAAAAGAGGGGCCGGGTTTGCCCCAGATGGATAAGCAATGTGGGTTTTGGGGGAGAGAAATGTTTAAATGGGCAAAGAGGGGATTACGCAATCCCTCAGATTATGGGGAACTGATGTGGCCTTTGTCGTAGTTACCAAACACAATTCTGGAAGTACCAAAGTGCAGCGTGTTGACTTTTTATGGTATGACTTTTTATGGTATGGTATTATTTCTCCATGAATAATCAGGAAATATCTGATTGGGGAGAAAGTTCAACAAGCACATTCACAACTCAGTCCTGAGTGTAGTTAGTGGGTTGAACGCTAAATCCTAGTTCACTGCATTCTTAAGCAGTTTTTTAAAAAAAGGAATGAGTCGCAGTGAACAGTGAATCCTATGGTACTCAGAAGTAAGTCAATAGGAGTTCAATTGAGCTTACACCCAGATAAATGGATTAATGGGGCTTAACACTGAAAGCCTTTGTTGGAACATTTCCAAATGTTTTGGGACGTAATATTAAGACATAACAGTGTAACATTGTTTGAAGCCCTCCCAAAGAAACTACTGGCTTGAATGAGATTTGTCTTTGTTCTGCCTTAGTTGCTGTTGGGGATAGAAAGACACTTAAGACTTGTGAGGTAGTGTCCATCAGTTCCTCTGTGCTGAGCTACCTGAGATTTTCCTTAACTCATTGTGTCTTGTTTCAACCTTCCCATCTCTGGCTTAGGTTGCCTCATCTTCCCCAAGTATTTTGCAAGGGAGCGTTTGGGTGTGGTAGACTTTTTCCATGGGGATTGTTGCTATTAAAATCAGGAAGGTGGGAGGAGAAGGTGAGGCAAAGTGGTGCAGGCACCTACACTCTTCCCAAGCAGGCTGCTTGACTTGGCTCTTCACCCCTCACCCAAGTGTTCCCACCACCTGCCCTCCCCACAATTGTAATTTTTTTTAAATTTTTTATTTTTTGGTATTGTATTGTAAACTGCCCTGTGATCTTCAGATGAAGGGCGGTATAGAAATTTGATTTAACAACAATAATAATCCGTACTCACATTTGTTGATTGGTTTTCTCACATAAATTTAGCTTTGGGGTCTCTGCTCTGAAGCAGCAAACAGTCTGATATTGAGTGCTAACTCAGAGCTCTGACCTTAGTAGGTGGGTTTATTTTCATCCTAAACCTGTAACACTAACAAATAGCCTTTTTTACTATTATTTGGAAGATGAAGTAAGAACTTTGGCATTAGGATTCCAGCCTCAGTGAACCAAAGCAACCTAATGCTGGAGAGAGAGGAGGGGTTAGGACAGGTATAGGTAGCCAACAGTCCCTCAGAAGTTGTTGAGCTACAACTCTCTTCATCCTTACCTACCGGCCATGCTATCTGGGGCTGGTGGAGTTGGAAGCCTTAACATCTGGAGGACCAATTATTCTCCATGCCTAGGTCAGGAGAGGAGCACTACAGTGGTACCTCGGGTTATGAACTTAATTCGTTCTGGAGGTCTGTTCTTAACCCGAAACCGTTCTTAACCTGAGGCGCGCTTTCGCTAATGGGGCCTTCTGCTGCTGCCGCCGCACACATGGGTGTGCAATTTCCGTTCTCATTCTGGGGCAAAGTTATCAACCCGAGGTACTACTTCCAGATTAGCGGAGTTTGTAACCTGAAGTGTTTGTAACCCAAAGCATTTGTAACCTGAGGTACCACTGTACTAGCTTTCTTGACTGCAGCAGAAGACTAGCATTCACCTGAATGAGTGAGTGGCTACCTCTGGTGTTCCTTCCACCAGCAATAGAACCAAGAGGATTCTGTGGAGGTGAGGTAGAATGTGAAAGTGCTTGGATCTCCTGAATCCTAGGCTGGTTTCTCTCCTGAAGAGCAGCCCAACATACCGTATTTTTCGCCCTATAGGACGCACCGGCCCATAGGACACACCTAGTTTTTTGGGGGGGGGAAATCAAGGAAAATTTTTTTATTTCCCCTCCAGGTTTGCGCAGCCATCCCCAAGCTAGAAGAGGGAGACGGAGCGCTCCATCTCCCTCTTCTGCCTTCAGGGACAGCCTCTCTAGCCTCCATGGGGCAGCGGCTTGCCCCGCTATCCCCCGAGGTTGTGGGGCTGGCGGGGGGGAGAAGCTAGAAGAGGGAGACGGAGCGCTCCATCTCCCTCTTCTGCCTTCAGGGACAGCCTCTCTAGCCTCCATGGGGCAGCGGCTTGCCCCGCTATCCCCCGAGGTTGTGGGGCTGGCGGGGGGGGAGAAGCACGCTTGCTTCCTCCCCCCCCCCGCCAGCCTCCAGATCAGGTCGGGGAATAGCGGGGTGGTGGTGCTCCGCTACCCCACTATCCCCCGAGCTTGTGGGGCTGGCGGGGGGGGAGAAGCACGCTTGCTTCCTCCCCCCCCCCCGCCATCCTCCAGATCAGGTCGGGGAATAGCGGGGTGGCAGCGCTCCGCCTCCCCGCTATCCCCCGAGCTTTTGGGCTGCAGGCTGCTGCCCGCAAGCCTTGCGAGCCCGCGGGACCTCCCGCCGGGCTTGCAAGATTTGCGGATAGCTTCCTGAAGCCTGCATTCGCCCCATAGGACGCACACACATTTCCCCTTCATTTTTGGAGGGGGAAAAGTGCGTCCTATAGGGCGAAAAATACGGTAGGTCCTTCTGTGTCATCCTGGTAGTGCTGCAACAAAAGAACCCCCTAAGCCACCTTCTGCCCTGGCTGGTGATGGTTCTGCTGTTCCAGTTAGCCCCAGGTGCCAGTGAGGAATCAAAGGAGACCAAGCCCCACCTCATTCCACTGAGTGTTCTTCAATTCACTCTCTGGTAGGTGGCGCTATTACCTTATTTAGCTGCCTGCCCTTCTGTACCGCTTTGCCTTATTTAGCTGTGTCAAGTAACACCTCTTGCTGCTTCCCTGGCTGTATTCCCTTACCAGGAGGCTATGTCATTATTGCAGTCATCAATCGGAGACTGTGTGAACCTAGGGAACAGTAGCAACTGCCACCCTCTGGCTGGCTGCTGTTGGAATCGGAAACTTCCAAAGATTGCAGCAGCTGTTCTGAAAGCTGTAATGGCCCTAACTGAGCCCCCTCCCACTTTCCAAGTGTGAACTCTAGAACTGTCCAGTCAAACTTTAGCTTTTGGCCTCTTCCCCATCTCCCCTAAACTGGATACAGCTAGTAGGAGCAATGAGATCTTGTTTTTGCAGTCTCAGGTGCAACCATGGTTGAGAAGTGGTGCATTGCCTCTGATACTTGTGTTGGAAATAGTAACAGCGCTGCTGACTATGCTTTATTTTACAAATGGTTCTTTGCAAAACACCCGCCCACATTCTGTGTACAATCTGAGCAGCGGTGTGCTCTGAAAACTTTTGAATAAACATTTTCTGCTTCTGTAACCAATTGGGATCTGATCTAGTATGTCTGACTCACTTTGGTAACCAAACCCTAAAAATTAACATAAAAGCACTGCATGAATGCTTCCAAATAAATTGCTCAATAGCTGGAAGGAGATGATTTTTTTTTTATTTAAATTTAATTTCCTGATTAAAATGTACATAATGAAATATTAATCTGTGCTCAAAGCTTTAGTTGTAAATTATTTTTACTTGATATTTGCCTTAAGATATGTACATAACACATTAACATAAGCTTATGTACCAGTCCTTGCACACACAGCAAGCTGAAGCTTATATATTTTTGTGTGTGATCTCAAAAAAGTTAATTACAGCTTAAAAACTGCCCAGTTTATATATTGGCTCATTTACATTTGAACCATATATAAGTCTGGTTTGCATTTTATTTACTCAGGCAAACAACAAACAAGCTATGGTTCTCGGCTTGTTTCTGACTTGGGTGTGCATTGTTTGTTTGAAAGGAACAAGTCATGCACTGAGTTCTCACAACACAACAAGCCATACTCTTATATGTTTGTGTTGTGTGTGCCACCTGCATAGGGGATGGGTGAAAAGCCTTATTCACATTTAAACTAAGATTTAACATGGCATTTGAGCCAGGTCACTATCTTTAAATACATCCTCCAACTTGGACAACAAATCTCAGCATAATTTTTTTTTTACCACAGTATCAAAATAAACACCAAGTGTTGCCAAACACATAAATTAGCAAAATGTACACATTTAATTTATGCTACAGTTCCTAATTTAAATGCATGTTTTACAAGTGGAAAATGTTCTGTCCTGTGCCCCTGCCTCTAAGGTATGGTGTGGCAACATCCGTGGGCATTCTAAAGAAAGCTACCTAATGCTGGAGAATTATTGTCTAATTCACTGCAGGCTTTCAGCTTTTTGGCCAACCAGGCAGGGGAGTATACACTTCTAATGCAACCATTGACATGGCTCACTCTGTTTCTTCCTCCCTGGAATAGTAAACAAATAAGCTGTATGACAGTTGGCCAAGAAGCATGTGGAGTTCTAGCATCCTGTGGGTTTTCTCAGCTGCCTGGTGATGCTACCCACCCTCTAGTTCTGACACCTCACTGATCTCTTGAGTTCCTTTGCAGGCAGAGCTGCAGGCAACATGACCACCAGTCAGAAGCATCGGGACTTCGTGGCTGAGCCCATGGGGGACAAGTCTGTTGGTACTTTAGCTGGCATTGGAGATGTACTTGGCAGGAAGCTGGAAGACAAAGGCTTTGACAAGGTATCTTCTGGGCCATTGGGTCTGAAAGCAAAATAAGTTTATGGTGTAGGAAATGAACTTGGGCAGAGTGATGCTTTCTAGCCTCCAGACAAGCCTCTGCAGTGGGGGGGGGTTCACTTCAGAGGTACCAGGAGTACCACCAGGACTACAAGATCAGGAGAGACATGCTCCATTTTGATGACTGCTGCAGCCTGCTTTTCAGGGCCTATGCAATGCAGCAGTCATTTTGAATCTCAGTAGGCCTGCGTTCAATTAGTCTTTGTGGTAGAGTGAGTAATAATAATATTATAATAATTTATTATTTGTACCCCGCCCATCTGGCTGGGTTTCCCCAGCCACTCTGGGCGGCTTCCACAAAGACCAAAAATACACTAATATGTCATACATTAAAAACTTCCCTGAACAGGGCTGCCTTAAGATGTCTTCTGAATGCCAGGTAGTTGTTTATCTATGAGGACTTGAACCCAAGTCTTGAGTCCAAAACTCAAACTGCTGCACTGAAAGGATAACTTCTGTGTTCCCAGATTTTCTGTGCTTCTAGAACAGCGTTTCACAACCTTGAGCCCTCAAGATAGTTTGGGTTACAACTCCCATCAAACTGAGGCAGCTGTAGTCCAAAACCTCTGGAGGGCACCTGGTCGCGGAGGGGTATTCTGGAATTTTCATTCCCAATGGGGTCTGATATAGGTAGCCTCTCTTTTTTTTACCCGTTGCTAATCCTCTTTGTGTGTGTGTCCCCTCCCCCTTGCTTTCTTGAACCCAGGCATACGTGGTTCTGGGACAGTTCTTAGTCCTGAAGAAGGATGAGGACCTCTTCCGCGAGTGGTTGAAGGACACGTGCGGTGCCAATGCCAAGCAATCCAGAGACTGTTATGGCTGCCTGAAGGAATGGTGTGATGCTTTCTTGTGAATGATGTTGGCCAAAGCCTGGTGGATGCTGTTAGGGCTTTTGTAGTTGAATAGAGATTGTTCATCCCCATCTCTCTCAGCACCCACTTATTATAAACCTTCTAGCATCTACATGGGCTGCTGGGGGCTATTGCTCCCAACACTGGGGTGGGGTGGGGTGGGGAGCCATGACTGCCTTTTAATGTAACTGAATCTTTTTTCCTCCAGGGAGAGGGTTGAGAAACATCAAATGTTCTAATTCGATGCTCCATGTAGGTCGTTTTTTACGTGGCTTTAATTGCAAGCCCCCTCACTGTTAGGCCACCCAACTCCAGAACCAGACCTGCCTGCTAACAATAATGGAAGTTCCCCTACTCCCTTTGTTTGAGCTCCAGTTAGACTGAGATTTACTTGTCAATTCTGAAGAAAAAAGATGTTATTAGGCCTATTATTTTTGTGATTTCTCTCCAGTGTTTGATCCCTGCTATAATTTTTATGCTACTCGGTTTATTGGCAAGAACCAAAAATCATTGCAAAGTTTTTAAATCAATAAAAATCAGCTGTGTTAACTATTCAGTGTTGCTTGAAAATTAATTGGAGTGAGCTGTTTCGGGGAAAGGGGTGCGGGAATCCAATTTGTGTCTTGATCCCACAAGGAAGTTTATTAAGGGTTTAGTATCTACCTGAGGTTGCTGAAGTGATGGTGAAAGTCAGGAGTTGTGAGTCTCAGCCTCATGATGGAGCACAGTTCTTTCCCCAAACTCGTCCAGGTAGGAAGAGAGCAATCCAGCACTGCTACTGACTCCAACCACTCTTGGCATGTAGCCCCTTCCAACAGAATGTGACCCTTACAGTTGCCTGTTTTAAATGTATGCCGAAGGAGGCTGAGCATTCTGGCCTAGTTCTTAGGATAGAAATTATCCCAAATAGTTGGGTAGAACAATGCTCTGCCACCTTCCCTGGACATCATTCTAAAACGGGCAAAATCTAGATGGCTGTCAAAGTTAGGAATGGTAAGGAATAATCTTGCCCTGGCATAGAATTTGAAATTTACATAAAAATATTTGTGCCTTACAAGAAGTGTTACTTGGCCCAACCTTGAGGTTGGAACAGGGAACCTATTTTCTGCGCTACAGCCCAGTGAGGTAATCTGCCAGGGAGGTACCTGCTAGCAGTGGGCAGAGTTTGCAGCATTTCAGGACTTCATAACTGCTACCCCATCTCCACCCATTTTGGCTCCCCCTATGTTTCTGTCTTGTTGCCAGAAGGCTCCCATCACTGCCCAAACCAGCTCTTCCTGCCTTTGTTCCTCACCTTAGGGGTGTGGAAATGTACTCTCCCTTGGCTATCTTGTGGGCAGATGCCAGCAGGAGCCGGGTGAGTCTTTGCTGCTCAGAGTCCTGCAGAACATTTTAAATTACATGCTATTTCATCTCGTGTTCATATACTGTCCTACTGGTTCATGGCTTTAAAAGAGGATCAGACATACATGGTGCTGGAAGCCGTAGGAGGGGAGAAGTTTCTTGTGCTCAGATCCTGCTTGCTGGCTTCTCACAGGCATCTGGTCAGCCACTGTGAGTATAGGATGCTGGACTAGAGGAATCAGAGTTGAAAGGGACCCTGAGGATCATCTAAGTCCTGCAATGCAGGAATATGCAGCTGTCCCTTATGGGGATCAAACTTGCAGTCTTGGCATTATCATCACCACACTCTTAACCATCTGCTGGCTGCTGGCCTGATCCAACAGGGCTAAACATAGGTTCTTATGTGCTTTACCTCTGCACGCAGGGATTGTGGCAAGTTCAGAGAACAATATGCAGACATGGGCAGATGAATTTCATGTGGCAATCCTATGTGTTTTGGGACAGATAACAAGTGTCCATAGCTTGGATCTGTGGCACACAGTGGAAAATCTGATCTCACCATTGTACAACAGGAAGATGTAGCTACACCCTGGCACCATTAGTATGTATACAAACACATGCCATGTTTCAAGTTGCTTGGCAGCCAGGTAACTTATTGTTACCTTGTTTTCCTCCAGCTGCTGGCATCTAGTGTCTGCTTCTTCTAAAGCTGTGCACACTTGATTCTCCCCCGTTTTATGGTCACAATAACCTTGTCCAGTAGGATTAGGCTGACTGCCCCTCAAGACCACCCAGTGAACTTCATGGCCAAGTGGGAATTTGAATCCAGATCCTAGCCCTCGAACCTCCACCTCACATGGACTCATGCTTTGGCCCTTGTGGCCTGCAAGATGCTCAAAGTGAGGGCGCTGCCTGTTCTCATCCCTGTGCCTCTCCTCACCCCACTGGGGGTACTCTCCAGGTGTGCAGGAAGGGAAGGGTCCCCGTGTGACGTCACATGAGGGGGGCTGCGGGAGTGAGACCCCGCCCCTTTCTCCTGGAGGGAAGCCGGGATTGCCTCTTGTTTTTCGAGGGAGAGGACCAAAGCCAAGGGCAGCGAGGGCGTTCAGATGACGCCGGGTGGGCGGGGCATGGCGGAGACACGCCCTCCAGCCTCGTCGGCCAAGGGGACGCCACCCAATGCCCAGCCGTCTGCCTCAGGCCCCTCCCACTCTGCCTCAGGCCCCGCCCCTTCTCTCTCCCTTCACCCGGCCGCCGGCCCGTCTCCCTTCAGTCAGAGCTAGGATGGCGCAGGCGTCGGCTGTCCCCTTTGTGCTCCTGCTCCTGCTGGGTGCCTCCGCGGCGATGCCGGGGGGCGCCCGGGAGGTGGACGTGCGGAGCGGCCAGGCCCGTGAGGCGGCTCGCTTCGCCTTGGCCGAGACTTTCCAGAGCAACAAGGCGGGCTCCGGAGGTGGCGGTCGCCTTTGGACGCTGCGCTCAGCCCAGACGCAGGTGAGATGCAGAAAGGCTGGGCGCAGGTGCGGGGGGACGACCTTGGGGCTGGAAGAAATGGGGGGGAATCATGGCTTGGGGGGCACGGGTGCTAGGAGGGAGGAACCTTGGGGCTGGAAGAATTGGATGGGGCTCATCAAGGTGGAGGAGCGTGAAGTATTTGGGGGCGGAAGCACGTCGGGGGACTTTGGGGCTGGAAGAAGTGGGGGGCTATGACTTAGGATGGGGGGAGGATAAAGCATCTGTGGGGTCAAAGACGCTATGAGGACCTCTTGCCCCGAGTAGCCTCCATCCAAGCCCATTCATTGCGCTTATGTCCGTCACCCGTCCCCCTTTCTCCAATGAGTTCAAAATGGTGACCTACATGGTTTTTCTGCATCTCATTTAATCCCCATAACAACCCTGTGAGGCAGGGTAGGCTGAGAGACAGTGACGGAGCTTAACTGTTACACCACCACTGGCTCTCATGCCAGCCAATTTTGCCAATCTACCCCAGTATTGTGTGCTCTGGCTGGCAGCACTTCTCCAGGGTCTTGGCTATGGGGTCTCCCCCCCCCCCCAACACCTCCTGGATCCTCTGAACTGGGGATTTAACCCTGGACCTTCTGCATGCAAAGTGTGTGCTCTTTGTTTTGCCAAGAGACCCAGAAACCCCACCCCTTCCTGTCAAATTAATTTAATTTAACTAACTAGTTAAGGCATTTGTACCTTGCCCCCCAGCCAAAAAGAATTCCAAAGCAGCTTACGTTCATTCAGTTAGAACAAGACTTGACCCTGCCTTCGGGATTACAGTCTAAATGGCAGGTTGTCAGTGCTTTTTTTCTGGGAGTACCCAAGTGTACGCAGTACCAGAACCTTCAATTTTCAAATGTTAAAAGGGTGGCACTTGCTGTAACAACGTCATGGTGAGTACCGGCACCTTTTTTCCTAAAAAATAAAGCACTGCACATTGTCTAAGGAAAAGAATGTCCTTCACACAGTGCATAGTTAAAATATGGAACTCACTCCCACGGGAGGTGGTGATGGGCACTAACTTGGAATGCTTTAAAAGAAGATTGGACAAATTCATGAAGAAGGGGTCTGTCAGTGGCTACTAGCCACAATGGCTATGCTCTGCCTTCACAGCTTTTGAATACCAGTTGCTGGAAACCACAGGAAGGGAGAGTGCTCTTGTGCTTGCTGGTTTCCCTCAGGCATCTGGTTGACCACTGTAAGAACAGGATGCTGCACTTGTTCTTGTGAAAAAGGGACTGGAAGGGATGGGAAGTAAACTGAGACATCAGTTTTTAAAATTAAGTATTAAGTTCCTGTAATGACCAGCTGTCATGGAAACAGTTCAGGTCAAGAGGCTGAAGCAGCCTACTACCAGGTGACATTAGAGGGAGGGGAGGCCTGATGGCATCTGTAGAGAGTATTTTCTCTATCAGCCCCCGCCCCGAGCTCCACAGGCATCCGAAATGGCAAACGCAGGACTAGCAAGTACAGAGGGCTGGGGAGTCTGCCACTGAGGATGTTATTTTTCTTCTCCTCGCTCCCTTTGGGATCCTTATTGCTGTCCCAGGTGTCTTCTTGTTGACAATTAGAAGCACAATCCACTTAACTCTTAAAATAGTTATGGGTGGCTTCCATCAAGCTATACTGCTTTAACTGGTATACTGGCAGAGGGGGAGGGAATCTGCCTCCATCTGATTAGCTGGAGTCCTGGATAATTGATGCTGACCTGCAAGTAACAAACCTCTGGGCCGAGACTGTCACTCCATGCTGGAGAACTAGGTCAGTGACTAAGAGTAAGGCCAGTGGAATGCCCTTACAGCTGACAGGCAGCAAGAGAAACTCAGCCCCATGCATTCCTGCTCCTCCCTCAGAACCAGGTTGCATCTTTGATGGAATCTAAATATCAGAAACAAAAGGGTGTGTGTGTGTTTTATCAGTATTTGAAATGGTCTGCAGGCCTAACCATAATTCCCATGAGGAGGCAGCCTGCTCTGTTTAATTCTTCCCTGTACAACTGTGGTGCTGGCTCTCACAGAAGTGTTTTGGCCACAGTTGGCCTCGAGTCTCCAGTATTGTGCCTGGTTAGTTCTCCAAGCGTGTGTGTGAGGCTTTATTTACTTCCTGGATTTCATGAGAGCCTTTTGCTCAGTGTTTGGGATTGTGAGACAGAATCACATAAGAAGAGCCCTTCTGGATCAGGCCAATGGCTTATCTAGTCCAGCATCCTGTTCTCACGGTAGCCAACCACTCTCTCATCTTCTGTGGATTCCAGCAACTGGTATTCAGACGCATACTGCCCCTGACCTCCATGGAAGCAGAGCACAGTGATTGTGACTAGTAGCCATTGATAGCCTTCTCTTCCATTAATTTGTCTAATCATCTTTTACAGCCTCCTATAAAAGTGTTTAATTATGTGCTCTGTGAAAGACTCCTTCCTGTTATCTGTCCTGAAGCTTCCACATTCAGTTTGATTGGATGCCCATGACTTCTAACGTGACAAGAGAGGGAGAAAAACTTTCCTCTGTCTACTTTCTCCATGCCATGCATAATTTCATGGACTTCTATCACGTCTCGCCCTTTCTCTATGCTAAAAAGTCCCCAAACGCTGCAACCTTTGTTCATGGGGGCGTCATTTCATGCCCTTTTCTGAATCTTTTCCAACTACAGTATCCTTTTTGAGGTGAGGTGACCACAGACTTGGCCAGCCAGCAAGAGACAGAATAGTCGGGTCCCTTTCTCTGTCTGTCAGGAATTGTGGGATGCTGAAATGTTTCCCAGTGTCAGCAGTGTGCCAGGCAGTGGCTGTGTATCATTTTTCTTTCATGAAGTTCCTGTTCTATGCATGTATGGATTGAACTTGCAGTGTGAGCTTGTGAACCTCAAGTTTAAAGCCAGGCGATGAACTTTTGAGTCCAGCCATAGTTATCTGCCGCCTCCTCCTTCCAAACAAATAAACAACCAGAAAACCATTGAGGCCACTCTAGGTCTTCTCCAGTTTCTTCCGAACTGGTTTTGGCTGCTTGCAGGCAGTGAATACCACTGGGCAATTTCCCAACTTTTCCCACTTGCCTGAGAGCTGTTCTTTCCTCATCTCCAGGTGGTGAATGGAATCAAGTACTACCTGGATGTGACTCTGCTGCAGAGCAGTCAGTGCAGTGGGAAGCAGGCTGTGGGGCAAGATGCTCCTAGTTGCCTCACTCCAGAAGAGCCGGAGCAAATGGTAAGAATCAGCATTGTACTTTTGCTTTCTGGTTAAAAGGGGCAGGGGGAGTGTAGCTAGCACCTTCAGTGTGCTGGAAACCTGGAGTCTGGTTCCCAAGGTATCCTAGTTTTGCATGGCTCTACTGATGTCTCTTCTGAGTTTAAAAAAAATTCATTTGGTAGCATCACGCAAAACACATGGGGCTGCGACAGTTAGCACAGGCACTGGCACATAATATCTGTCCCACATTTGTAGGAAATCAGTCTTTTAGTGTGGCAGCACCTGCACTTTGGAACTCCCTGCCAATTGAATCAGGCTGGTGTCTTCACCACCTGGCTTAAAATATTTTTGTTTAGACAAGCGTACGCAGATACCTTGAACATTGATGTAGGTTTTAATCTGTTTTTTTAAATTTATCCTGATTTTAATTTTTTGAATGTTTTTACTGGTGATTTTTATTGTATTCTTGTTTTTGTTTACCACTTTGAGATTTTTTTTACAATCAATATAATTTATTTGTATACCTTCCTTCACCCGAAGATCACAGGGTGGTTCGAAACATAAAAATACAAAATGAAAACACAAAATATATAATAAAGCGAAACCAAAACAAAACAATAACCTCCCCTCCCACAGAAACATTTTAAAGGGTGGTAAAATGACCCCTGTTGGGTGTATCAGCTCTTGTCTCTATTCCAACAGTGCTACAAGTCCCTGAGTATGACCTCTGTGTGCATTAGGAAATAGGATGGGCTGAGACTGAGGGACACCTGAGGCTGGCACTCTGCAGAATCTTTCCCTGGCACCTCAGTTTCCCTGTGGATATGCAGATGGCAGTGAAGTGGGATTTCTAACTCTCCCATCTCCAACAGACACCTCTTTGCTTGAAGAGGAGCAGACCTCCCACTGGGACCTATGACTGGTGCAAAGTAGTTTGTGCAAATATGGTCTCCTCCTTCCAACGTGTTGGGGAAATGAGGGCAAGTTAGATGTCCAGGAGACGAATGGGGAAGTAGCAGGACATCGCCCAGAAGCTTGGGGAGGTTACAGATTTGCTTTGGTCTGCATAAAGCAGCGTGTTAACAACAGTAAACATTGGTACTGTTGACTCAGACTTCTCATTATCAAGGCTACGATCTCCATAAGCACATGCCAAATTCAGTTTGTCCCCCTGGGCCTCACATGTTTCTCTTGTGATCTGGCATCACTGAATCTCTTTGCATAAACTTCCCCTCAAATAAGGGCAGTTTGGTTTGGCTGGCCAGCCTGTCAGCTGACAGTGCCTCATGCAGCTCCAGGGGTTGGGTGCCGAGGAGGAAGATAGACAGCATAGTTGCTGTATCCAAAAGTTTATCCTAGCCTTACCTGGAGATTGAACCTGGGACGTTCTGTATGCAAGGCAGATTCTCTACCACTGAGCAACGTAAGATGGGCTTGATCCAGCAGGCAGGCTCTTTTGAGATTCTTATGGTGTGCTCGATCCCCCAACTGAAGTCTGAAGTGGTTGCAACCCAGGCGCAACTAGCCCTCAGTGCAAGATATCTGACAAGTACACACACTGACCCTCTTGCTAGGACTTAAAGTGGTACCTCGGGTTACATACGCTTCAGGTTACATACGCTTCAGATTACAGACTCCGCTAACCCAGAAATATTGCTTCAGGTTAAGAACTTTGCTTCAGGATGAGAACAGAAATCGTGCTCCGGTGGCGCAGCAGCAGCAGGAGGCCCCATTAGCTAAAGTGGTACTTCAGGTTAAGAACAGTTTCAGGTTAAGAACGGACCTCCAGAACGAATTAAGTACTTAACCCAAGGTACCACTGTGTTTTCATGAGATCAGCCTCAATTAAGATGTAAAAGGTCTTCCCATTGAAGTGGCTGGTAGGGACAAAGCATCTCTGGTGCGTGGTGCAAGATGAACGCCCCAAGGCACCTTACTGTTTGGAGTCATAGATCATTAGGTCATAGAATCATACGAGTGGGAAGGGGACCCTGTGGATCATCTAGTCCAACCCCCTGCAATGCAGGAATATGCAGCTGTCCCTTATGGGGATCGAACCTGCAACCTTTTGGGAGGAGGGCAGCCCTTTCCTGCCAGAGGTCCTGACTTCCTTTTGCCTCCTCTGATAGCCCAGTAGGCCCCATTTCCTCTCCTAGGGTTGATGGCAAGGCAATATTTCTGATTTCCAACCTTGCATCCATCCACCGCACACATCTTATCTGCGTGGCTTGTCCTGACTTTCTGTGCCTTGCTTGGCCTCCTAACCTTTTCTGTTCTTCCCTTCCAGTCATGTCACTTTGAAGTCTGGAGCCAGCCCTGGGCAAACAGGAAGAGGCTGGTGAAGCAAGAGTGTCGCCTGGCTGGTAAGTCAGGTCTGGGTAGTCTGTCTGAAGCGTTAAAAGCAGAAAATACAGTCAAGAAGGCAGGGCCCCAAACCTTTGCATACTGTTGACATAAACAGTAACTCCCTGAGCCAAGCTTTTCCTTCAAGGATATTGATTGTAAAAGCCAGCAGCAACCAGAACGGGTAAGATAACTCTTGTACCGGCCTACCTACTTCCACAGAATTCTCCTTCAGGTGGCAAATAGCCTCCACACTGTAATGCTCCATCCAGGTTGGACTCCTATCAGTGCAACTGAGCAAATGCAAGTACAGTAGCTTCAAAGCCATTTGGAATTCCTTCATCTGGGGCTGCCAACCATTCTTTGGCCCATGGGGATTTATGACCAAGTGCTGTGGGCACCACCGAGCCTGGTTGCTTCTCTCTGTGTCCTCTGGATCAACCTTCCTGTCAGAGTTCACACATACGCACTCTTTGCCTTTCCAAGGGATCTGGATAAAAGTCGACCCAATAATATTAATCTGAGGCTTGAAAAGCACATAGAGTTGGAAGAGGAAATGGGAAAGAGCGCCACTTTTCCAACTTCCTCCTCCTGTTCAAGCAGCCCCCCGTTTACACGGGGTTTACGTTCTGAGGTACTGCGTGCGTCAGTGAAATCGTGTATAATTGAAACCCATTGAAAAAGCCTGCAAGCACCCTGCTCTGCCCTTTTAGTGACATTTCAGTGACGTCTTTATGATGTTTCTGGGTCACTTCTGGGTTTGGCGCAATGCACATGTACACGGTTGCACACATATGGAACGTGCCTAAACGGGGGGTTGGGGGTGCTGCCTGTATGTATCTTTAAAGGGAGAAAAAACTGGCCACCCTTACGGCCTCATGACCAAGTGGGTAGTGCGGGGAGGGGCTTTGTGGGGGCCAGGAGAAGATTGCAAGGCACTGTGATGTTGATACCTGGACTTACATCATTTGCAAGATGGGTGTCCGTGTGTGTAATTGATACATGGCCTCACCTTTTCTCCCCAGGCACAATGAATCATTCAGGGGCATGAATCATTCAGGTGTAGGCTGTTGGGTAAAAGATTTCCTTCTGCATATCTGGTTAAGCACATATTTCTGCGAGGAGGTGTAATGGGAAGGATTGGGGGTTTAGCTGATAGCCATTTAGAATGTAGGTGACTTTTGGAATACAGTGGTACCTCTGGATATGAACGGGATCCGTTCCGGAGCCCCGTTTGCATCCAGAAGCAAACGTATCTAGTGATGGCATGTCTGCGCACGCGCGCGTCGCTTTTCGCCGCTTCTGCGCATGCGCGTGACGTTATTTTGAGCGTCTGCGCATGCGCAAGCGACAAAACCTGGAAGTAACGTGCTCCGTTACTTCCAGGTTGCTGCGGAGCACAACTCGAACGCGCTCAACCTGAAGCGCATTCACCCCAGGTATGTCTGTATCCACTTAGTCTGGTGACGGAGTGTGGGATAGTAAATAAATAAACACACACACACCCCTTGCTCTTGCAGAGCCATCGGAGGTAGTCCACGCAGCAAAACTGGGGGAGTGGGAAGTGTTCCGTCCGAAGGCACCTGCCAAGGAAGTCGAGGAGTTAGCCCAGGAAGAGAGGTTTCTGCAGGTGAGTGTCATTCGTCTGTCTTTTGGAGCTGGGGTGTAAACTCTCTTAGCAGGGCAAAGCAGGGCTGTGTTCCTGCTGATTCAATTGTCTCTTTCTCTTCTTTCCCTTTATACCAAAAGTATGTACAGTCTGTACCTTGGATCCCAAACGCCTTGGTACTCTGACGTTTTGGCTCCCAAACGCCGCAAACCTGGAAGTGAGTTGTTCCGGTTTGCAAACTTTCTTTGGAACCCGAATGTCCGACATGGCTTCCGATTGGCTGCAAGAGCTTCCTGCAGCCAACCTGAAGCCGTGCTTTGGTTTCTGAACATTTTGATAGTCGGACGGACTTCCGGAACGGATTCCGTTCGACTTCCAAGGTATGACTGTATACATTTGAGAAAGGTACAATCTTCCAATTTTGGTCGAAAGTGGGCAGAATTCCTGTTTGTATGTTCCCGATTCTAACATTAGGGAAACTGGATGGCTGATTCATCTTGGGTACTTTGATATCATCTGCCTAAGATAACCTTGCTTCTGATACAGCGATTTAAAAAAAGTAATTGGCTAGGGTAATGAAAGGTCAAAGGTCAAAGAAAGATGGACAGGTTTTTGGCAGGCTGGCAGTTATTCATTGATTTCATAAAATGCCAGGAATCTGGTAGATCAGTTCCAACTATATATAAAACAGTTTGGTCTTTTAAAGAGTAAGATAGGATTCATTGCAGAAGGGTTAGATTAATTAAGAAAAATGAAATGTGCATCTAATTAATGGAGTCCTTTGTTTAGATTATAGGTTATAAGAGACAATGAATGCTGCAAAGGAAAATAATAGTAATACTATTGAAGATCAAATATTATGTTTAATAGGTTCTTAATACTACTTGTAAAATATATTGTGTTAAAGATATGTAATATTATGCTGGAAATACTGTTCATAGGAGGGAAGGGGGCTAATTTATATTTATGTCCTAGTCAACATTATTTCTGCAAAACAGTTTGGAAAATAAAATAAAATCGCACTCTGCAGTTGAAGGCAGCAGCTCTGTTTCTGTGATTCAGTTCCTTGTGTACCAGTTTCTCACTTCTGGATTCTTCCATCCCCAGAATGCCTCCAACCACCTGGTGCCCCTCTTCAAGGAGTTCTTGACAACCTATGAGAAGAGCTACAAGGACAAGCAAGGTGAATGTTGGGCGAAGGAAATTGTCAAAGCAACAGCTTGCCTGGGCTGCCCTGCGTGGTGTAGTGGTTGATCTAGGACCTGGCAGAGCCCAGAGTTTAGAATCCCCACTCAGCCATGAAGCTCATGGGATAACCTTGGGCCAGGTGCAGTTTCTCAAATCTGATGTACCTCGCAGAGTAATTGTGGGGATAAAATAAGAAGGGCTGGGAGAACTGTGTACGCCACCTTGAGCTCCTTGGAAGGAAAGCGGGATATAAAATGCAAGAAGAAGAAGAAGAAGAGAAGAGTTTGGATTTGATATCCCACCTTTCACTCCCTTTAAGGAGTCTCAAAGCGGCTAACATTCTCCTTTCCCTTCCTCCCCCACAACAAACTCTGTGAGGTGAGTGGGGCTGAGAGACTTCAAAGAAGTGTGACTGGCCCAAGGTCACCCAGCAGCTGCATGTGGAGGAGCGGGGAAGCGAACCTGGTTCCCCAGATTGCGAGACTACCGCTCTTAACCACTACACCACACTGGCTCTGTGATTATAAATATAAGCTGCAAAGGTCAGGCTAGCTTCTCAGCAGAGTTCCTCTGATGTTCAGATTTTGTAGCAGGCATGGCTGTGCTTGCTTGGGCTGTTGGGAGTTAGGAAGGCAGGCATTGGGAAGGCCACAGGCTCCCCGCCTCCCTTGTCTGTCTTCCAGCTTCTCCTGATCCAATTTGGCATCCCTCCACTCCTCGGAGCCCACCAGCCCACGTACACACTGCTGGCAGTAGCATTCTGCATGTTAAGCATCCTTAAAGAACTGTAGGCATAACTGCTGATGGATAAGAACCAATAAGAATCAATACTCATGCTCAGTCCTTGTTTCCCTGGCCTCCTGCTCTTTTAGAGACTGAGAGGCGTTTCAGGATCTTTGCAGAGAATCTGGAGAAAGCCCGGCTAATTCAGGAACTGGATCAGGGCACGGCAGAATACGGTGTCACCAAATTCAGTGATCTGACAGGTAGGTGAGGACGGGGCAGGGACTCTGCTGCTAGCTTCCCCTCTGAATCGCAGAGCTACAGCATACCTGTGTCTGGTAGACCCGCCTTCGCCAACCAGGTGCCCTCCAGATGTTGCAGGACTAAAACGCCCATCAGGAGGGCACCAGGCTGAACAGGCTGCAATAAACAAATTACATTCCCTACGAAACTGCTGCCACTTAGTCCTCACAGTGCCACCACCAAACCCTCTCTGAAAAAGCTCCAGTTAACAGGTTAGAGTCTTGTCTTCTTTATCCTGCAATGTGGTAAGTGTTACATATCCCAGCTTCCTTGGAAAGTGCAGGTGTCTCAAACCAGATATTTTATTTTTACATTCAGTTACTCGCATTAAGGAACTGGGATAATACATTATCCGGATGTGTATATTAAAAGGGTTTTTTATTCAATAAAAGAGAGAGCGAATGAAACAAAGTGAATAGAAGTAGCATAAAATAAACCAAAAAGGGGTATCTAATGTTTTTAAAATTACAGCACAAGTTCCAAAGAGGAAAGATACAGATACAGCGGTACCTTTAGTTACATACGTTTCAGGTTACAAACACTTCAGGTTACAGACTCTGCTAACCCAGAAATAGTACCTTGGGTTAAGAACTTTGCTTCAGGATGAGAACAGAAATCGTGCTCCGGCGGCGCGGCAGCAGCGGGAGGCCCCATTAGCTAAAGTGGTGCTTCAGGTTAAGAACAGTTTCAGGTTAAGAACGGACCTCCGGAACGAATTAAGTACTTAACCCGAGGTACCACTGTATGTATTTGTGGCAGATAGAACTCAAGAACTTCAACCAGCCAGGAAGGCTAAAGTGTCATATTTTATGAAGTCTGGTGCTTTTGTCTTTTCATCGCACAACGTATCTTTCTCCTTTCTTTCAGAGGAGGAGTTCCGCTCCACGTACTTGAACCCACTGCTTTCCCAGCTGCCTGGTCGGCCAATGAAACCAGCCACCATCCCTAATGATCCACCCCCTGATGCATGGGACTGGCGGGACCACGGGGCTGTCACAGGTGTCAAGAACCAGGTTGGTTTTCCTCTCCCCCCCCCCCCACTATGGAAGCAGATGCTTCCTCAAGGGAACCGGGTTGGGCTTAAAGTTTCCAAAGGGGATAAAAGTTCCACTGTTTCCCTGTGTGGGTTTGTTGTGTGAGGTTGGTGAGGAGCTGAAAGAAGGTAGTGATCCACCCTAGGTTCTGGGCCTGAGCTTTATTTTGTTTTGTTCTCCGTAGGAATTTATATCCCAGCTTTATATCAAATTGGGATGCAAGGCAGCTTACAACGTGTACAAAACGTCCTCATAAAATGAAAAGTAATAAAACTAATTGAAAGCAGTAGTTAAAATACATTGAAATACATTTAGAACCAGCAGCTAAAGTACAGTTTGTCCCGGCAACACCATCTGCATCGTCTGCACCTTAGTTTTCAAAGGCCTGTCTCAATACAAAAGTTTTAGTCTGCCAGCAGAAGGATAACCAAGAGGGAACCAGTTCAACTTCTCCTGGGAGAGGATTCCACAATCTGGGAGCAGCCGCAGCAAAGGTTCTCTCTTGTGTCACCACCAACCGTGTTTTTGATGTTAATGGGTCCAAGAGAAAGTGCTCACCTGAGGATCTTGGCACCTAGAAAGGTTTATATAGGGAGTTATGGTCATTCAGGAAGCCTGGTCCCATATAGGGCCATATAGGGCTTTATAGGTCAGAACCAGCGCTTGGAATTGTGCCCAAAAGTGGACCGGTAGCCAGTGAAGTTGTTTAACTGATGTAAGTTGCCTTCTTCCAGGCTGCTTCTGAATTGTCTTTTTCATCTTATGGCCATTTCATACTATCTGGATTAACCCTTTCCTTTTCTCAATGGCTGCAGGGTTACTGTGGCTCCTGCTGGGCCTTCTCTGTGACGGGCAACGTGGAAGGGCAGTGGTTCCTCCACAATGGCACTTTGGTTTCCCTCTCTGAGCAAGGTAGGGCGTTCTTTGAGGAGGCCTGGCCTCTCATGTTTGGATCTGGGAGCTTTCTGGGCAGCAGAGCTAAAACAAAACAAAAAAAACCACCAGTGAAGTCATTGGTTGTGCCTTGTTTACATGGCCGCATTGACTCAAATGTTTTACAGGTAGAGGATGCTTGCATTCTCGAAGCAGATTTTATTTATTTTTTCTTTTCATTACCTTGTTATAACCCATCCTGAGTTCACATATGGCGAAGAACGAGATGTAACTGCTTTGAGTTTTTTCTTCAATCAAGTGGCATATGAATTTTATGAAAGAAATGTCATAAAGAAATAAATTGGGAAGTTGGCTGACTTCAGGAGCAAGACTGGACAGGTCTTTGGGTGTTCACCCTCCAGTTTCCAGCTGACCTGATTTCTGCTCCCTCCACAGAGCTGCTGGACTGTGACTCTGTAGACAAAGCCTGCGGGGGAGGACTTCCATCCACGGCCTATGAGGCCATCGAAGGGCTGGGTGAGTCAGCAAAATATGTTTGCTCCAGTGCAGCACTTGGTCTGCAGCTTGTTCCTCTGCATGTACCTTGACATCCCGAGAATAAGATGTTTTGAGTGTTCAGAGACTTGTTTTCACAGCAGTCTCTGAACTGGAGAAACTGGGTGCCTTGAGCACGGTGGTGCTGGAAATGCTGGTTTGTTCCCAAGGCTAAAACGCAACTGAGTTTTGTCAGTTGCATCTAGAGCACCATTCATGCCAGATCCTTCCCTTTTAGAAAAAATCCATTCCCTCTTTCTTGGGGCAAACCCTGCATTTTTCAAGAGTGCACATGCTGCCTTTACTGCAGTTCCCCAATGGCTGTGAAGCAACCATCACAGTGAGGCTGGAAGATGCTCTGTTTGTTCAGCCGTTTGTTGACAATGCAAAGTCCCTCTTCAGAATTTCTGGATTCTGGCTGCTGTTGATTTCTCACGTAGGGGTTGTTGTTCCTTGCTGCTTTTATTGTTGGAAGCTGCCTCTAGAAGTATTATTAAGGTAAAGGGACCCCTGACAATTAGGTCCAGTTGTGACCGACTCTGGGGTTGCAGCGCTCATCTCGCTTTATTGGCCAAGGGAGCCGGCGTACAGCTTCCGGGTCATGTGGCCAGTATGACTAAGCCGCTTCTGGCGAACCAGAGCAGCGCACGGAAACGCCGTTTACCTTCCCGCTGGAGCGGTACCTATTTATCTACTTGCACTTTGACGTGCTTTCGAACTGCTTGGTTGGCAGGAGCAGGGACCGAGCAACAGGAGCTCACCCCATCACGGGGATTCGAACCGCCGACCTTCTGATCAGCAAGTCCTAGGCTCTGTGGTTTAACCCACAGCGCCACCTGCATCCCACAGAAGTATTATTAGGGCATAATAAATGTGGGTTTTTTTTAAAAGCCACTCTTAGATCCTTATTCTGCACAGTAAGAGCCCCGCCTGTTCAGAGTTTTCCCTGCCAGGTCATCACCTTCCTTGGCCTTCCTGATTCTCCTCTTCTTCTTCCCCAGGTGGCCTGGAGACAGAGCGCGATTACAGTTACGAAGGGTTCGAGCAGAAGTGCGGCTTCTCCAAGGATAAGGTGGCCGTCTACATCAATAGCTCCGTATCAATATCCCGGGATGAGACAGGTACGTGTCTGAGACCATGGCTTGGGGTGCCAGTTAGTGAATCAAATTGTGGGCCTCTTAATACCTAGAGAGATCTGGAACACTCTGCTGTGAAATGAGGAAGGCCACTTGCTACTGCCTAGAGCAAGGGTTGGGCAAACATTTCCCAGCTCCAGGGCTGCCTTGCCTCTTGGCCAAACTTCCAGAGGCCACATGCCAGTGGTATGTGGGACCAGAGCAGGCATAGGCAAACTCAGCCCTCCAGATGTTTTGGGACTACAGCTCCCATCATCCCTAGCTAACAGGACCAGTGGTCAGGGATGATGGGAATTGTAGTCTCAAAACATCTGGACAGGGCAACAGATGTGACGGAAGTCAGCCATGTAAGAATTGGTGTAGACATATATATGTTTATGAAAATGTTTATATGCTGCAAATCATAACAAAATAAAAGCAGTGTACAATAATAACTATACAATATAAAAGCACATTTAAGATCAGAGACCATCATATAAGTGTTATGGAAAGATGGCTTCTTAATTGCTGGCATAAGCTTGACGACATAGAGAAGTTCTCAGCGGATGTTTAAAAGGAGCTGGATGCTGAATCTCTGTTAGCAGAGTGTTCCACAGGACTAGGCCGATAAGACTAAAGACTCTATTTCACGTTGATGTCAAATGACCTCTGCCAACTCAAGGGATGACCAATGAGGTTCTTCCAGGTGATCTTGGTAACTGAGCCAGGATATAAGGGTTCAGGCCATCTCTAAGGTACCTTGGATCTAAGTTGTTCAGGGCTCTGTAAAATCAATACAAGGACCTGGCTTGGTAGCAGATGGGCAGCCAGTACAGAGGTTATTATTTACATCCTCTTTATCCATATAAGCAAGAGGTATTATCATGGTCCAATAACACATTCTGGCAAAGAAAAAACAGGGCAGGGCCAGAGAGACTTGTGGCCTGTGAGATGGATTTAGAGGTCTGGATGACTGCATAGGTCCCTGAGGCACCTCAGGCCTGCCCTAGATGTTCTCTGGACTTGATAGGTGCCCTTCTTGCTGCTTTTATGGCTAAGAAACATTCAAGACCACACGCTTGATACTTAACAGCTTCTCTGCTGAGCCGACCTGCTACGATCTCTTGTCCTACCTGCTGCCACCATGCATGGGTGTAGGAAGTGCAACTGAGGCCAGGGAGAGAGGCAGCGTATCAGTATCTCAAATGCATGGCGATCCACATGTGTAAAATGCTTTCATTTTCTGGGGCAGGGCCTGCAGCGCAGCTCCCATAAGCTCCCTCTCCTTCTCTTATATCTCTCTGCATCATATAATGGCCTTGCATATTAACCAGTCACCCTCTCCGTTTCAGAGATCGCTGCCTGGCTGGCTAAGAACGGCCCTATTTCCATTGCTCTGAACGCCTTTGCCATGCAGGTGAGGGAGCCCCTGGAGGGACATGCTGCTTTTTCCATGCTGTAAGGAGCAGAGGTCGCCCTTTTGGTCAAAAAACATCCCCCCCCCACATCATTTGTGGGGAGCAAAATGAAACCCTCCGAAAAAAATCACAGTGGAGGGACAGAAATTTCTATGCAAGTTTGAGCAGGGAGTTGCATTAACTTTATGATGTGGCCATAGTTTTTCCATTTTCCCTTGCTTTTTAAAACTTAAAAAAAAGAAGAAAAGAAATCCTGGGATGCCGTTGGAGCTCTGCCACCTCCTGCCCTAGGACTCAGAGCCATCTCTGATTCAGGACAGGCAAAGCAAAGCCCTTCTCCACACAGAAATAGAACTGTCGAATTTGCAAGTGCTAAATGCAGCAATGGCCACTAATGTGACCGGCTTCAAAAGCTGGTTAGACAAACTCAAGGAGAATAAGCCCGGCGACGGCTGCTAGCCATGATGGTCATTTTCTGCCTTGGGAAGCAGCATGCACCTGAACACCAGTTGAATCACAGGTGGAGAAGAGAGTATTGCTGTTGTCCTTGCGAGCTTTCTGGTTGGTCACTGAGGCAGACTGCTGGGCCTCTGGTCTGATCCAACAGCTAGCCCTGCTTGCATTTCTTTTACATGGCTTACTCTGCTTCCAAATTCGGATTGGCCTAGTTCAGTTTTTGTTGCTGATTGAGAGAGGGAGGGCTGAGTCATGCAGAACACGAGGGAACAGATCTGTTCAGAGGGGCAAGGACTCCTTGCAGCTAAGACACATTTGACTTTCTTAGTAGCTTCACACACAGACCTTCAAGCCCTCCCAAATTGCCTGAAGGCAATGTATTAAGTTGCTTGGAGTCCAGGATTGTCTCTGAGCCCTTTTCCCCTTCTTCCCCTGTCCAGTTCTACAGGAGAGGAGTTTCCCACCCCTTCTTCCTGCTCTGCAACCCCTGGATGATTGACCACGCAGTCCTGTTGGTGGGCTACGGCACACGTAAGTGGCTACTTTTACTTGGGGGGGGGAACGCTCCCAAAACATAAAGGTGGGGAGATTCACTCTGGAATCTCCATTCCTCCACCCTGCAGTTTAGCATTCAGAAGCAGTCTCCATCTGTGTTCAAGCCAAGCTTGCTTTACTTTGTTCTTTCTAATTTATTTGCATGACCTATCTAAAACATTTTCTGTGCCACCCTACCTCCTTTCTAAAATGCTCACACAAAGAGTTTAGAAAAAAGCAGATGAAACTTTAAATTACCCTAAAGCTTGCTCAGTTAAAACCTACTCGCCTCTGGGCAAAATATATTAGAGCAGTTTTACTAGCGCTGGCACCTGATGTTTGTCTGATCTAAGTCCCTAGTTCTCATGAGTCCCAAAGTTTCGCTTCAGACTCCCCAGTTGTAACAGGTGTGACTAATAGAGGCTGAAGGAGAACTACAAGTGGGGAGTTTCCTCGCTTGTGATGGATGTTCAGAGGTGGGCAGGGAGCAGTGGGTGGATGGGGGAAGCAGGAAGGGTCAAGAACGATTTCCTTCCTGCTTGCAAAAAGCTGCTGGCTTCCATCCAAGGGTGATGCAGAGATCAGATCCATCTTAAGCCACTTCAAGAGATCGATGGGTTGAGAGAGAGGGTGGTGGTGGTGGTGGAACTCTCTTGAGGGATAGATGGAGGATTTTATAAAATTTATATGCTGCTTTGAAAAAAAAAGCGGTTTACTGCTTGCTCTACCCCTGATGCCTTTCTTCTGTTTCCACCTGTATGCACACACAGGGGGCCGTACTCCATTCTGGGCGATCAAGAACAGTTGGGGAGAGAACTGGGGAGAGAAGGTAAGCATTCTTCCAAACTCAGCTGGGTGACCTTTCCCCTGCTCTTGGCAATCTCTGTTCACATCGTAAGGAAGGGGCTGGTACACTGAAAGCTCACAAGTCAGGCTTGGCTTTCTCCTCAGTGTAACTGCCTGCTGCCGACCCTCTAACCTAGTGTCTCTTTGCTTGACAACGCTTTTGAGGCAAGGAGGAGCCGGTGCCAGGTTATGGCTGACTTCTGCTTACGTTGTGCTGGCCAATGACATGCTCATGTGCAGGCAGAAGGCAGATATTTTTATATTTATTTATTTCACAAAATGTAAGCCCCGTACGATCACATTTTATGCAAAGGTTCAAGTCCAAGGGTTCGGCTTATACACGAAAATTGAAGTAAGGCAGATGGGGAGAGATAATCCCCAGAATCCCCAGCAAGCAAGGCAGAGAAATTAGAAGCTCTTTCTGCCCCAGCTTAATCTCTCCATCTTGCTTGGGACTTGACTTGCACAAATTCAACCAGCTCGCCTTCAATCACGTATGGTTGAAACTTAAATGAGTGTAAGATGTGATCATATTGTGGAACTGCTTGATTGTAAAAAATCTCAAAACAGTTTACAGAAAGGATATAGAGTGGTACCTCGTGTTACGTACTTGATCCTTTCCAGAGGTCCGTTCGTAACAGGAAAACTCTCATAACTTGAGGCGCGCTTTCTCTAATGGCAACTGCTGCCGCGCCGCGACTTCTGCTCGCATCCCAGGGCAAAGGGGGCAACAAGGGGCATCTACTTCCGGGTTAGTGGAACACGTAACCCGCAGCATTCGTAAGGGGGATGGTACGTAACACGAGGTTCCACTGTAAAACCATCAATGAAAACTACCAAAACCAGCTTTTTAAAACTTTACTACAAACAATTAAAAACACATGTAAACATTCTACATATTTGACTAGGTTTCCGTAAACAAAAAAAGTTTTTCGCAGGCACCAAGAAGAGTACAGGGAAGGCGTCTGCCTGGTGTCAATGGGCAGGGAGTTCCAAAGTGTAGGAGCTGTCACAATAAAAGGTCTATTTCTTACAAATGTGCAACAGGCATTATGTGGCATCTATAACAATGCCAGTTTCACAGATATAAGTGGGCATATATATGGGGTGAGGTGATCTCGCAGGTAAACTGGTCCCAAGTTGCTAAGGGTTTGGTATGCTGATAGTAACACCTTGAACCTGGCCTGGGTAGCAAATGGGCAACTAGTGCAAATCTCTGACCAGAGGGGTTAGATGCTGATGGGGTCCTGTCAGCAATTGTGCTGCAGCATTCTGCACTAACTGCAGCTTCCCGATCAAGCGCAAGAGTGTGTTGCAGTAATCCAATCTTGAAGTAACCAATACTGTGGCTAGGCTTTCCTGGTCAGGGAAGATCTGTGCTGCTTACTGACAATTGTCCTGTGTCTCTTTTCAGGGCTACTACTACCTGTACCGTGGCAGCCACGCCTGTGGCATGAACTCAATGTGCAGTTCTGCAGTGATAGAGTAAGCCTCTCGGGCCCCTTGGCTGCCTCCGGTCCAAATCATCAACTTGCTGGCTTTCCACCCAGCACCACGATGAAGATCGGAGCACCTTCCCTGTACATTATTCTGACCCTGTTTACCCATTTCCCTTTCCAAATAGCCCTGGTTAGGTCTAGTGCATAACTGAGAAGATCTGGCCCCTGCTCCTGCCTGCTGCTATGAACGGTAGAGACTGAAGGTAGCATGTCCTAGGATAGGACCTTAACCTTGCTGAGATCCTTCAACCAGGCCAGGATTGGTGCTGGTGTGTGTTTAAAGGGTGCTCCCCTTTCCAGTAGGAGCAGATTCCTTCCCCCAACTGTCAGTGAAGGAGTACTTGGTGCCTGGGCAGATGCACAGAGGATGGTGAAGGGGACTTGCTCCTCTGAAATGGTTAGGTCATCAGCTGCTCCTCGCTGTGAGCCTCCTCTTTTACCTTGGTCAATCCTGAGCTGCTTTTTGGAAGGCAGACTGGGAATTGGGGCCGGGGAGGAAGGGGCAGCGATCTAACTACCATCTCCCATCCCAACTCCCTCTGCAAAAAGCAGGTCTCATTACTGTTTTTTAACCATAGGCCTCTTAAGTTTGGGCCACAGCTCAGTAGAAGAGCACCCACTCTGCATGCAGAAGGTCCCAAACAGTTATAGAATCTCATACAGTCCTGGGATTGTAGAGTTGGAAGGGGGACCCAAAGAGTCATCTAGTCCAACCCTCCAATCCTCAGGAGGCAGGGCTAGGGAAGGCCCCCCTCAAGTTGAAGAGCTGCTGTGCTAGATGGACAGCAGACAGTCTGACTTGGTCTAAGGCCAGCTTCCTGTCTCCATACAACTTGGGGAACCAGCTTGCATTTAAGATGAGATGTTCCAAGGAATGTCACAACTCACTCAAGCCCCCTTAAATAAGTGCAGGTGAATTTTCCCTTCCTTGTGGAGACGAGGGGAGCACATTTAACACCCTTATTTCCCAGTTAGTCAGGGGCTTCTTTCTTTTGCACTCTCCAAGTCTTCCCGCTCCCCATAGGAATTGTAGCACTGATAAATGCCCCCCCCCCCCATGGGGTACCCTTGTTTCCGTTAGCTCAAGTCTTCCTCTGCTTCTGGAAGACTTGATGTGGTGGAGTCACAGCCTTGCAGGACAGTCTTGCCTGTGGCTGGGCGGCTCCGCTAGCCTGTAGGAAAAGTAACCATTCCAGTATTGGTCAGCTTTTGCACTTAGATGCCATGAAATCTTTCTCCCTGCACCCACTACAAAAAAAGAGGTCAAACCCAGCCCACTTTTTTTTTTTTAGCTTTAGCTGCCCTGTATTAATGTTTGCTGCTAGAATGGAAATGTTGGTGGAAGGTTTGAAGGCAATGCTGAGAGATGATCCCTAGCTTGGTCAGTCCTAAGCACCACCCACAATGCAAAAGACCTTCTTCTCCAAGGAATCCTACTTGAGCATTCCCCCCCCCCCATTGCGCTGAGGGCTTTTGGGGAGTGGAAGGCATAACTAGCACTTGCAAAATGGCTGCTATAGAAAGTGTTTTTCCTTTGATTGCTGCTCTGAACACCCCACCCCCACCCTGAAAAAGCTGTTTCCCCTTCAGGGACTCTAATCTCAGCCAGAATGGCCTGAAAGTGGCTGCAAAAAAAGTGTTTCTGGAAGACGCAGCTGCTCAGGTGGCTGTACCTTCTGTCTGTTACTTTAAAGATACAGCCTTTGGTGTTTCTGTAATTTCCACACTAATAAATACTGATGGACTCTGAACTAAAGTGTCTGTATGTTTCAGGGGTGAGGGCAGTGTGACGCCTGGAGGCTTAAGGGAGGGAGACTAGGTTTACCTCCTGCTAAGTACTCCTGAGTAGGTCTTGCCAGCATCCTTCCAAGGCGGATGAGAGACAAAGTGGGTGGGAAGTCATCAAAACAGGCTTATCTCAGAGGCAGTGCTTTTTTTCTTTAAAAAAATGTTTAGGGGTACTCTCATTTTCCTACTCATATTGAAATACTGCCCCTCAATGAGGCCAAACTTAGATTCACAGAATGTTTAGGGGTATGCGTACCCCCAGAAAAAAACACTGCTCAGAGGTGACACAAGGCGAAATGGGAAGTGCTGCCCCACCACTGCACTGCTTGCCTCTGCCATGGGTGGAGAAGTGGTGCCAGCATTGACACGGACTTCCAACAAGATTTTGCTGGAAATTTGCACAAATGCCAGGGGCAGGAAGGTTGTCCATGGGGATGCTGCCTCAGGGGCTTCTGCCACCAGAGGCAGCTGCTTCATCCTGCCTCGAGTGGGCCAGGTCTGCATTCCACTGTTGAACAGCTCTTACCATCAGAAAGTTCTTCCTTGCCATTTGAAGTGATTGGTTTCGGTCCTACCCTCTGGAGCAGCAGAAAACAAAGCTTGCTCCACCTTCAGATATTTGAATCCATCCTCCTGAATATTGATCACTGCCGTCATGGGTGACACTAACAGACTACAGAGGGCTTGGGAAGATGGGCTGGCTTTGGAGAAACATGAACAAACATGGCTACACAGTCCAAGGCCAGCTTAAAAATAACAACTTGAATATAAAAGGCAGAACTTAAAGCGCTCTTTTGATGGCACTGGACACAAGCTCCACTTTGTTAACAACTCAATCTCACCCCATATTGGAGAGATGGTGGCACTGTTGGCTCTCTTGAACACATGTGATAGGATTGTGTTCCAATTCACAATTTTTGTTTTAGTTCCTGCTTCAGCTTTGGAACCATTAGGAGCACATAATGAGTTAGTTAGTTGTGGTGTTATTAGCAGCAGCTTGTATGGAAATAGCCTTTCAGTGGACAACACCAGGCAACCTTTGGGTGAAAAGATGGACGGGCAAGAGTTTGAGAAGTGGCTTTGTCTGAAAACCTGATGTGATGCCACATGGAATTGTATGTTGAGATTCCTGTATTGCTGTGGGTTGGACCAGACGACCCTCAGGGTCCCTTCCAACTCTACAATTCTATGTCTAGTTCCCCTTCTTTTCATACGTGGCCAGATCTGTACCAACATATTCCCCCAGCAATCACTCGAGTTTCTCTTTGGAGAGGTTAGAATCATAGAATCATAGAGTTGGAAGAGACCACAAGGGCCATCGAGTCCAACCCCCTGCCAAGCAGGAATATTTGGGACAAAACAGATACTTGGGGTTATTTTTGTTTTGTTTGTTTCATTTGGTGCTTTTTAAAAAAAATAATGTTTATTTGGTTTTCAGATCAAAGTTTTACAATCACATATCCAATACACAACATAAAAACAAGATTCCAAAGAATCTCCTGTACTTACTTCCTCCCCTTTGTGGGTCCTATGGTTAATCATTTCCTCCTGCATCTTTTATGATAATCCAAATATTTTACATCTCCATTATGTCCAAAATTCACCATTAAACTACAAGTGTTATCCCAGTCCTACTAACGGTTTTAACTGTTTACAATAGTTTTTAAGACAAATTATAATTTTTCCCCATTCCTTATTAAAATTTTGGTCTTCCTGATTTCTGGTCATTCGGTGATCTAATCCGTGTTTCTCTTTCGCCTTCTCCTGCACAAGTCAGCAAGGCTGATATCAAAGCAAGTCATTGACAAGTCAATTCTGAAGTGGCTGCACCCGCAGTGCTGTTAACTCAGTGGTATATAGTCCAATTAGGGCCGCTTTCCCCGGAGGTGGGGAAGTTTTTAAGCGCAGCAACCCGGGAAGGAAAAGCGTGTCGCACCCGGAAGTCGGGTCCAGGGCAGCCGGAAGTAGGAAGTTCTCGCTTCTCACGCTTCGGAGGGGACGAGAAGGCGCCACTTCTTAAGCAGGTATCGACCAAACGGAGGGCTGGGCTGCAGGTTTTGGGGCGCAGGACGCTTTGAAAGGGTGGGTTCAAAAAGAGATGAGAGCCCGATACTGCCTTCCTAAGGGCGGGGGGGTGGGCCGGTCCTACCTCACAGGGCTGTCGTGGTGCTTGCCGAGTTTTTATTTATTTATTTCATAAAATTTATACGCGGCTGGATTGTAAAAGAAACAAAGAAACGAAAGCGGTCTGCAAAAAACAAAACAAAAAACCCCCTCCGCCCCCCAATAGAATGATCAATAAGAAAAACTAACAAACAATAATTTAAGACTTTAAGAGTTAACACGCGAAGCGCATTGAGTGCTGAAACATAGAGCACCAAAGTGCTAAGTAAGCTCTATGAGTAGAATCCAACTAGTTTACTTCTAGCAAGGGTTGCCAGATGAGGAGTATCGCAGACCTTGAGATTTGGGACGTCTCAGTTTAGAGAAAAGGCAAGTAAGTGGCAACATGATAGAAGTGTATAAAATTCTTCATGGCATGGAGAAAGTGGATAAGGAAAAGCTTCTCTCCCTCTCCCCTAACACCAGAACTCGCGGACATTCAATGAAGCTGAATATTGGACGAAATAAAAGGAAGGACTTCTTCACACAGCACATAGTTAGACTGTGGAACTCATTGTGGGATAGAGGATGTTGGAATAAATCACACACACACTCCCCCAAAACTCCAGATGTTTTGGACTACAATTCCATGCATCTGGGGCTGATGGGAGTTGTAGCCCATAACATCTGGAGGGCGCCAGGTTGAGGAAGGCTGGACCAGATGAATCTTTTCTTCAGATCCAGCAAGGTAGTAATTGTAACAGAATAGATAAATCTATGAAGGATCAATGGCAGTTCTCAGTCGTAGAACATTCATGTTCAAAAGCAGTATGCCTCTGAGCCCCTGAGACTGTCCCTGCGTATGATGACTTACTATTATTACATCTTTCCACACACACCCTTCAAGCTCTTCCAGAACTGTGAATGTACCAGAGAGTGAAATCAGCACTGGATCCACAGCCCTTGAACTTGGACGACGTTGGCTGTTGTTGGAAACAGGTCAGTTTTCTGTGGACCCTCGCCCCCGCCCCTATACAAAGAACTTCCCCATCACTGAACACAAGCGAATTCCTATGGAGGTACTTTGGTCCCATCCATTCTTATGTTTTAAACCTGTTTTAAACCTGCCCAAGAGTTGTGGGCAGGAGGGTGGAGTGAGAGAACAGGCCTTTTCTCTGGTGCCCCCTGATCATGGAATTCTCTCCCTAGGGAAGCTCACCTGCACTGACATTGTCATTCTGACACCAGATGAAGATGTTTTTATTCTCCTATCTGTTCGTAATGTGGGTGGGCTGGCTATGCTACGGTGCATGATTTTTTTGGATGAACACTTTTTTTTACCCATCTAAATATTTTTTCCTTAATATTGTTCCAATAACAGCCTCATTATAACAATGCCAATTTTATCCAATTAATACGATTAGTAAAACTAATTATTAATATACCAAATTATACAATTTAGCTAGACCCCTGTTCCTCTCCCACCCAGAGAGGAATTCAAAGAATGAGTTTCCCCCACCATTCTTTGTTTATCTCCATTGGTCTCTCCCTGTGATGTCGAGAAAGACCTCTATTCCTGGTGCAGGTGGAACAGGATGAACACTTTTTTAATATTGTATATTTTGGGAGTAAGCAACCTAGTGTCCCAATGTTATGGACTACAACTCCCCTCACCACTGGCCATACTGGAATGAGCTTATGGAAGTTGTAGTCTAGGAACATTTGAAGGCCACTGCATTGGCTACCCCTGGTATATTTTGCATGCCATTGTCCCTGTAAAACACTTTGCAACTCCTTCCAGTAGTGAGAAGCAATATGTAAACTGAATGAATTAAAAATGAGGAGCAATTGGACCTGGCTTTCATTATCTCCCAGCCCCATGCAGTGCTCCACCTGTTCTAGTTGATATTTCCACTGCTAAATTACTTGTGATGCTCTCCCATTCATTATTCAATTCAATTTATTTTGGGCAGCCTCCTAGAACGTGGACGTATTCTGCAAACGGCTCCTTGCATCACCCCGCCCCCGGCAGAGACACGGTTCCCCAGGGCTAACAGAACAGCATGTCCCAAGCCACAAAACGCAAGCATGTGGTGAAAGAAGTCCTAGAAGAGTATGTGGTGCCTTCAGAGAGGCAGCAGATTGTCCGGGTGAGAACAGAGGCCTCCCCACTGTGCATCTCCAGCCTGGACTGGCCATGGGCTTCCAGATGTCATCGCTCATTTTCTGTCCTGATTTTGCAGTGCTGTTTCTAGCAGCTGTGTTCCACCCAAGACAGCTGTAGTCTTGGTTGTTGTACATCATCATCCCTCGTACTAGTGCCTTCTGGTTGTTTTGGACCATACCTCTCAGCAAGCTCCAGTTAGTACAGCTGCTTTGGACAACTGCTCTCAGCTGAGCTTGCTGGGAATCACAAGATTCATAGTCCAGACATCTGGTGGTTGGGTCTTAGATCTGCATTAACCCTGATTATGGATCTAGCGTAACTTTTTGCAGGAAATTGTACTAGATAACCCTTTGTGTCCACTCCAAAGCTACAGTTCTGTTATTCTTTTGCCTCCCTCTGTTCATCTTGTCTATAGCTGGACAGTTCAAAAGAGGTTTGGCTCTTCCTCCCCTGCAGGAGAGGAAAGCGGAGTGGGTGGGTTTCAAGCCAGTCGAACAGAAAGGGCCCTTTTCATGGACTTACGGTGATGGTTGCTGTTTGTGGGTACAAACCCCAGCACAACTTCACAGTGTGGTTGTTGTTTGTTTTGCCTATTTCCTCCAGGTGGTGGGGACCCCTGGCAACAATCTCCATGAGGTGGAGACATCTGAAGGGACGCGGTTCCTTGTGAGCATGCCCACAAAATTCCGTAAGAATATATGGATCAAGAGAGGTGAGTGGCAAAGGCTGCTGTCCTCATAGCAAGTGATGGAAATTGTGTCCTCCTTCTCCTTTCCAGTTCCTGCAAATTTGTGTCTGTGTGCAATGTATACGGTAAGCCTACAACTTATACAAGTGTTACATTCTGCAGATCATGGCTAAAGCCAACCTTGCACATAGTCCAAGCCTATTGAGTTCAGTGGCAGGTGGGATTGCTAGTGTCGTTTTCCCTAGAACCTCTCCCCCTTTTAAATTTTTGGCTACGCACATAAAGCTGAATACGCACAAGGTAAATGTGCATAAGCTGTGGGCTTACATAGACACACCCTTATCTTTTTCTCCCCTCCCAGGTGACTTCCTGCTGGTAGATCCCATAGAGGAAGGGGAGAAAGTGAAAGCCGAGATTAGTTTTGTCCTGTACAAGGACCATGTTCGCTACCTGAAAAAGGAAGGATACTGGTAAGGACCAAATAACCACTGGTGACACTCAGAATCCCTGCCACCAAAATAGGGTTCAACCCTCAACAACCCACCCACCCCCTAAAAAACCCCACAACCCAGATTTGAGAAGCAGGAATCAACACTCCCGCCTCGCTCCCAGCCAAACAACAAAATATAGAAACTGGAAGGTCTTGTAGGGTGCCAGGGGGTGTCTGTGGGTATCAAGTTGGACCACCCCCCAAAAAAAACTTACACAATTGCTGATAGCTTTATTACCACCCAGCTCTCTTCCCTCCAGTAGTAGTAGGAAAGTTGCTACTGACAAGGAGAGCTACTGACAACACCCCTGAAGCCTGCTAGGCCAGCCTCCTTTGCAACCTGGTGCTTTCCTAATATTTTGGATTACAATTCCTATCGTCCCTGACTTTTGGCCTGATTGGCCGATGGGAGTTGGGAGTCTAAACCACCCCAGTGCACCAGACTGGGTGAAGGGTATGTCCGGGCTGCTGGTGTGATACTCTTTCCTGACTTGTTTTATGTAAGGGGAATGACCCATCTCTTCTGCAGCTCCCACCTTTGTCTTGGGGCCATCCCTTTGTAGGCTCAAATGTACCTTCCAAACTACTGAGCTACCAATATCCCAGGCTGCCCTTCTCTCTCCTGTTTCTTTCTGCAGGCCTGAGGCCTTCTTGGGTGGTGTGGCAGAAGCTCAGAGCAGTGCTAAAGACAGGTGAGTTTGGGAATGGGACTCCTGCCATGTGTTTGTGTGGAGGGTGGGAGAGCACTCTAGGGACCTCCTGTCTCTCACCTCTAAGGTGTTGTTGTTGTGATTAAGTATTATTATTAATTATTACAATTAATCTATTGCCTTCCAAACCACCACATAAGATAAAGAAAGAACAACATATACAGTCGTACCTTGGAAGTTAAACAGAATCCGTTCCGGAAGTCCAGTGTGGCTTCTGATTGGCTGCAGGAAGCCACGGAAGCCCTGTCAGACATTTGGCTTCCAGAAATAGTTCGCAAACCAGAACAGTCACTTCAGGGTTTGTGACATTCAGGTGTCAAAACGTTCGGGAACTTCCAAGGAACAAATATACATTTCAAACAAGATTAAAACCCTAGCAAGTGGACACTTGTGGTAGAGACCCATTTATCCAGCTGAGAAAGCCTGTTGGGACAAAAATGTCTTCAACTGCTTCTGGAAAGTGCGGATCATGGACATCTGTTGCGTTTTGACAGAGATGTTACCCACAACAGGCTACACAATTACACAAAGCAAGAAAAAGGGGAGGCAAGGACAAGTTATAAAAGTATAAAAATTAGGCTGGATGTTGTAGCCATGGGGCCAGCTGTTAGTAGTCCTACTTTGCTTCTAATGTTGTGTTTTAATTGTTATAAACTACGCCCTGTGACCGTAGCATGAAGGGCAGATAATAAATTGAAGTAATAATAATTAGAAGTTTACACTAAGCGCGCCTTCTGTCTGTCTTCCTTTAGCAGGGATGGGCCACAAAGCCCACCACGTTCTGCGGGGGAGGAAGACTCCGAGGACGATGATGCAGACTTGTTTGTGAATACAAACAGGGTGAACTACAACTACCTGGAGAGTGAAGACAGCAGTGACTCGGATGAGGAGGAGAAGTGACAGGTCAAGCCAGCCTGGGGGCTTCCATAACTTTGCTCAGAGAAAAGGGGCATTGCCTCAAACCCCATCCTCTTGTCTAATAGGGTTAGCTGTTTGTCCCCTTTTTCTGGAGGGGAGCTTGTACTTGCAGGAGCATTTTGGAGCTGCTGTATTGCAGGCAACAACAACAACAACCAAAAATTTGTTCAGCCTGTTAGCAGTAGCTATAGCTCATTCCTTGAGGAACTTTGACCCTGTCTTGACCAGATGCCTCTACTGTATTCCAGGCCTCTTTCCCTTTCTCCCTTTGCCTTATTTAATACAGTGTGTATGTCCCAAACCCAGACACTGCCTGGCATGCCAGATAGCAGTTTTGCAATAGGTCACAAGCTTCAAGATACATTGATCATTTTGAAGTGGCACTCTTTTCTTCTAAAAGTGGGCTGGCCTACATTAAGAGATGGTCAGCACACAATTGGAGCATCCAAGAGCAAGTCGTATTTAGTTGGCAGGTGCTGAATTAGATGGTATTGGGGATGATCTCAGTGCTTTCTATCCAAATTCTCTGCACCAAAGCCATTCCTCAAATGGCTCAAATCACCTTGCCTTCTATTTCTCCTACTTCACATTTGCTAGATTTGGCTCTTGAGAGGCAAGGGGACACCCACAGTGAGGGACAACTTCTCTTTTGTATTATAATATTCAACAAGTGTTTCAATAAACTTTAAAGAGAGACTGGGGTGAGAGCACTCTTGTTTGCAAGTGGAGCCTTTGTGTGAGCTTGCTAAAGCAGAGGGAGGAGGGGAAGGTTCATCTTAAAAAAAAATGCAAATGGCTTTCTGTGAAGTTCTTAAACCATGTAAAAAACCATGTAAATACAGGAAAGCAGCTAGGAGGACAGTTGGACCTTTAGACAAGGGGATTAAATGATTTACTGTGTGAGGAAAGGGCGACTGTAGAGAAGCTGCATTCTATCCAACTGCCTTCAAGGCAAATGATACAGGGCAGCACCCCGTGCCTGAAAGACTCTCTTAGGAAGGGAATCAGACGTAAATAGTAGCGGCAAGGTTTGCTGATGACGCCAAACTGTCTGGGGTGGTTAAAACAAAGGAGGGGTTGCAGAAAGCTCTGAAATGATCTCTTTGAACGGTGGCTGGGTAATAAAATGTTAAAGATGGTTCAAAATAAAGAAATGCAATGCTAATAAGGTTTGAGCAGGCAGTGACTGACCAGCAAAGAGATGTGGGGCTTGAGGTGGATAACTTGATGAACTTGTTAATCAAGCAGTGGCTGTGAAAAGTGTGAACTGTGTGTTGGAGATCATTAGGAAATGAAACAAACTGCCACTATCATAATGCCCCTATACATTCCATGTATGACCACACTTGGGGATGGGGATTATGTAGCTTTGGATGATGGGAACTCGAGTCTACCAACATTACAGAGGAACACAAGGCCTCCTTAGAGTGTACACCAGCCTTCACGAACCTGGTGCATTCAGATATTGATGGGGCTATTATTCCTGTCAGCACCACACAGCATAGCATGAGGGGAATTGCAGTTCAAGAGTTGCAGAGCAGCAGGTTGACAAAGGCTGCTCTATACTAAATGGCGGCGGCAGCTCTTTCTCAGTCCTGCTTGGGAGAGAACCTGAAGGTTTTCTGCACGCATAGCAGGCTCCCTTGTTCTCCTGCCCTCTGCTGCCAAGCAGCTTTAGATGGAACCAAAGTTGCTGAAGTTTGTACCATTTCAAGTGGAGGCTTACTGGACATTCCCTGACTAAGCCAGTTTTCTATATGTAGGGAATGTGCAAGGAGCCGTCAGTCCCATGAGCTTCTTAGCTGCAATCTGAAGTGATAGAGAGGAAGATTATATGTAGCCCAGTGTGTGCTCCCCATTTCATCAGCCACCAAACACAGCATTTTAAACTCTTGTTCATACTGGGACAGTAGAAGGAAGAGGCTCAACAATGAGTGAGGAAGCAGTTACTTTTACTTAAGCTATTTGGTTTCACATATATAGATACAAAAAAATGGTGCTAAAAACTCAGCTCCACAACTATATACACCCCTCCCCATATTTCAAATTGGGGAAGGGACATGATGAACACGTTTCCTTCGGGAAGCAATGGACCTAGGCCCTCTGCGGGGACCCCGACCACAGTACTGCTCCACAGAATCCTGAGCAAACATTTCTCTCCGATGCAGAAAGCAAAGACCTTTATTTGGTGATGGTGTTTCTGTGGAGGGGGAAGAGAGAGAATAACCAGTTAGCAAAAGGCCTGGATGCAGCAAGCAAGAGAGACGCCACCTGCCCACTCCTCCAGAGAATGGAGAAGCTCTTAGCTCCTCTCCCCTAGCAGGGAAAATGAAAGGGGTGGAAACAGCAGCTACGAAGCCAGAATCCTTCAAGCCTCAGCCACATGCTTCCTCGTACAGATGGCTTAGGGTACACAGCACACCATGAGCATTTAGTACTGCCCCACTCTCTGCAGATGTGATCGGCAAACTTTTGTGAGGACTGGCTGCTCGAGAGTGACTTGTGGAGATATTTTCAGGACTTTATCAAGGTAGACAGGCGAGCCAAACAGTCAGCTGCAGAGTCGCCCACAGAGAAGGCTGTCTTCCCTTCTCCTTAGCAGGAAGGATCCCCACCTGGCACCCCTGTCTCTCTCACACCAGCCCCAAGACATCCCCTCCCCTCCCCCTGCAATTCCTTACGCATTCATGCTCTTCCCACTGCCACTGAGCACGATGTAAGGAGTCTTCTGGGCCTTCTGCTTCTCCTGCAGCAAAGCCACTGTGCCCAGAGGGGTGTCGCTGGAGCTCATCTTTTTCAAGAGCTGGAGGAAGAGGAGACAGATCCAATCAGGACCACTTCCCTCACCATCCCTGTACTCCTGCCCTCTGCACAATTCCTCTCCCTAGTCGATGTCTCACACAGTAATGTAAAGAGGCACATTTCAATGGCTGGTCAAAAGCTACCCCTCCTGAAAGGGGAAATGGGCGCCACACTTCAGCAGGCCCTGGAGAGACCAATCATTTTGAGGAACAGGCAAGTGGGATGGTCTCAGATCCTCCACGCTACTGGAACTGGCCAGTGCCTCCCTCTCCCTTCACTCACCGCCTCCTCGTCTAGTTTCTTCATGCGCCGCTCGGTCTTCATCTTCCCAGAACCCTTCCCGTGGAAGCGGTGAGAGAGCTGTCGGAACGCCTGGAGCAAGAAGAAGGCCAGAGGGTTAAACAGCTTCAGCTGGGTTGGCGTCACACCTCAAGCAGACCAAGGCTGAGAACTAGGGCCACAGATGCCTATAAGTTGAGACTGAGCCAGCCTTGCCCAACCAGAGCCCCCCCCCAGATGTTTTGGACAGCAGCTTCCACTGACCAGCTAACACAAAAAAAAATATTTTATCAGGAAGCTGCCCTATTGAGAACCAGTTCCTCCTGGAAGGGAGGAAGCTGCTCCGTTAAAACTGCCTTGCTTCGTTTAATTATACCATATGCTTAAAGGTAAAGGTAAAGGACCCCTGACAGTTAAGTCCAGTCGCGAATGACTCTGGGGTCCAGTGCTCATCTCGCTTTACAGGCCAAGGGAGCCGGCGTTTGTCTGCAGACAGTTTTTCCAGGTCCTGTGGCCAGCATGACTAAGCCGCTTATGGCAAAACCAGAGCAGCGCACGGAAACGCCGTTTACCGTCCCGCCGGAGCGGTACCTATTTATCTACTTGCACTTTGACATACTTTCAAACTGCTAGACATACTTTCAAACTGCTAGGAGCTGGGACCAAGCAACAGGAGCTCACCCAGTTGCAGGGATTCGAACCGCTGACCTTCCAATCAGCAAGCCCTAGGCTCAGTGGTTTAGACCACAGCACCACCCACATCCTACCATATGCATAGTATACCATAATATAAGCCAACTATCATACCAGAAGAGGGCTGATAGCCCTGCCTAGTCGTACCTCTTTGGGTGTGAGTTTGCGCCCAGTCTCATCTACATATTCTATTTTCACATCTGGCTTGTAACCGTCTTTCTCCTTGAAGTCCTGAGTGAAGCCCCGGTATTCTTCACGCCGGCTGTATTTGTCATCAATGGCCCTGTAAGGAGGAGGAGGGAACACAGCAGCCTTAACCTCACTGGTCCAGCCTTGCAAATACAGAGTCTTCAGCTCTGCTGGCTTAGCCACGTCTAGAAATTTCCTACCCCAGGCTATCTGGTTCCAGGGATGTCCCACCTCCACCCTCTGAAGCATCTCTGCCTGTCTGATCTGGCACTGGAGAGCCAGGAGCTCCTTCCCCCACCCACCAAGCCACTCACATTTTGTCCTCAATGCAGTAGACTGCCGATGGCAGTGACTTATTGGGTGCCTTCACTCTTGCCACCTTCTGTACGGTAGTCTCCAGCAAGCCTGGTGAGGAGGAGGAGGAGGAGAGAGAAATAAAATGGACTTGCGATATCCTACTCATGCAGCCCTCTTGGAGGAAGAGTGCCAGCGGACACGAAATGCAGATGGTACCCCCTCCTCTACACCAAAGGAAGCCTGACCTACACACAGGCCTGCAGGTGGCAGGAAGGCTCTGGCCAACCCCTCACCCTCCACACACCCACACCCCAGTCTTACCTTTGTTTTGGCAGAGCATAAGAGCAGCCGCCAGGCCCCGGTTCACAATGGGCTCCTCGTCCAAGATGGTGGTGGAGGATGCTGAGAACTGCATAACAAAAGAAAGGGGGGGGGAATCACGCTCATTTCACCCCGCCTGTACTGACCCACTGGAATTTAGGCTCCAGCAGATGCCTTCAGCACATTTGGGTGGGAGATCCCTTGGAATCCCAGTTACAGAAAGGAATGTATCTTAGTGGAATTCGACTGAAGACACCATGCACTGTTTGCTGTTCTCTCCTTTGAATTTGGAGCCCACAGGGAAATTCCTCTCACTTGATCCTCAGTTGTATCCAGATCAATAACTTCAGGAAGTAGTCACTGAACTTCTAAGCTGATGGACAACTGCACATTATACACTTGGTAGCTACATCTGCACAGGAAGCTGAGAAACGTTCTGGCTGTATCAGGAATTACAATGTATTATATATCTAAACCCCAATGTTTCGTTACCCCTGCAGGATGGTGTACACGGTTAGTGCTGGTAGTTCTATGGTTTCATATCTAGCTTTTCTTTAAATTCATGAACTGGGTTGGAGATTTTATATTCTATATCTTGTCAAGGCCTCTGGGCTCACCGCCGCTGCTGACAAGAAGGGGAAGGGGTGCCGGCCCTAAAGTGGCTGCCAAGGAATCTTAGAGCGCCAGCCTGGAACACCCCCCCCCCATACACACAAAAGGCAAACTCACATCCTGCTGCTGTTTCTCCTCGTCCAGGTTGACAGTGCTCCAGCCGATGTTCTCCTCCCCGTCTGAGTCTGAGCCCCCGTTTGCTGACCTCTCGTCATCTCGCTCAAAATCCTGAGAGGGGATAAAGGGAGAAGGAGGAGGAGACTGTGTTACAAGCCAGGGGAAGAGCAACTGCTCGGCATGCAGAAGGGACAAAACCCCAATGGCATCTCTAGGCAGAGCTGGAAGAGCTGCTGCTGATCAGTGTGGGCAGGACTAGATGGACTCAACTCTAAGGCAACTTCTCGTGTTATGGTCTTCCCTCGCACTTTAATTTATTTAATTTCATAAAATGTATATACCGTTTGCTTGTTAAAAAAACCCTCAAAGCAGTTACAAAGAACATAACAATACCTGTAAAACAGTTAAACAGAGCTATTTAAAACACTGAAATAATAATGAAAACCAGCAATGAACTAAAACCAGGTTAGACCACACTTCCGCATTCACTCCTTTGAGGATTCCCCTGCCCCTTTTTTTACAATCAAGCAGTGCGTACATTTTATGGAATAAATGAAAACTATCTCACAGCAGTGAGTTACAGAAATTAACGCTGCACTGTGTGAAGAGCCATGGCTACATCAGACAGCTGCTTCTTGGAACACAATACTGGGACACAATACTGGGTGCTGGTTAGCAATTCCACTTGGGTCTCATCTGCACTGACCAGGCCAGCATCCCTTAGAGGCTTATTACCATGAGCTCTTCCTGGTCCTCCCGGTTGCCGGCCAGCCCGTAGGTGGGGATCTCGCCCAGCGTGCGGCAGAACTCGGAGGTGGCATTGAAGACTATGGCCCCCTTCCGCTCCAGCTCGTCGTCGTCCTCTTGGCTTCGGCTGGTCTCCAGCTTCTTCACTATTTCTATGACCTGAAAAGTTGACAGGCAGGGGAGGGTTAGTAACACTGGAGAAGAGGTAGCTAGGGTCCAAAGGCCTCCAGGAGGCTGTCTGGAGAATGGGAGAGTACTTAGGGGTCGAAGAAAGTGAGATCCATTTGTGGGGACACTGAACACCTTTACGGAATTATGTGACTATGGTGCAGTGCTTAGTGTCAGACCATGACCTGGGCAACCAGGGATCCACACTTGGCAATAAAGCTCACTGGTTGACCTTGAGCTCAGTCGCTGCCTCACGGCCTACCCTACCTCGTAGGGTTGTTGTGGGGATTACACGAGGAAGGGGGAAAACACATACACCACAATGAGCTCCTTGGAGAAAACGGTGGCACGTAAAAGCCATAAATAAACAAAATAAACAATACACTGCTTCCAATCAAGCACAAATCTGTTTGGCCTGATAGTTATATGCATGCATTGAATCCTAACAACAACAACTTATTACTTGTACCCCGCCCATCAGACTGGGTTGCCCCAGCCACTCGGCAGCTTCCAGCAGAATGTAAGAGAATACACAATACATCAAACATTAAAAGCTCCCCAATAAAGTGAAACGAATATGCTTTGGATGTTCCAGCAGCATTAAGCTCTCTAGCAAAGGGGGTGGCGGTGGAACTGAAGTTTCTGAGTTCCAAATGCAATATGATTTTTTCCTATCTATTTTTGTGTTTGTTCTGAAATTATATATATATTTTTTTAAAAAAACGACCTTTGGGAAATGGTCTCAGAAGCTGATGCAGAGGTATATTTGGTGGCTACCCAGGCCCCATGGCACCCACACTTCTCCTTGCCCTTGAGGTGCCAAGGAGAACCTCTTGCCGCTTTACAAGGTCAGCCTCTGTGGCAGCTGGATCCCCTCCGCTTCCTCACCTTCTCCCCACTGTCCTTCAGCTGCTGGATCTGCCGCAGCTTCCGCCCCTTTTCCAGCTGCTTCTGCAGCTCCAGTTCCGCCTCATCCTCCTCCAGGGCAGCAGGAGAGTCAGGGCCTGCGAGAGCGTCTTCTGCCAGAAAGAGGGGGAGAAAAGGAGGCGAAAAGGCCTTATTTCCACGGTGTTTCACCCTGGATTCCCCACCCTCATGCTCAGAAAGATCTGCCTCCCCTTTCCCAATGGACCATGCCTTTAACCCTCACCCCCAAGTTTCTAGGTTCAACCTTCCCGCAACCTCGCACCCTCCAAATATTTTGGACTACCAACTCCCCCTTTCATTTTCATTTCACTTTTAATTTGTATGCCACCTTTCTACACTGCTGTTATACACAACACAGTTTATAAGCCTGTTGAAACAAAATGTAAAAAGAAAGAGCACACATCCTAGAACAATCCAACCCAATGCAAATAAGTCATAAAGGGGGGAAATGATTTTACAATAACCTATCAAATAATGTAGTATTCAATAATCCATTTAGAATACAGGCAACTCCCCATTTTCGCATGAACCACTAATGTCTGTGCCATTTTGGCCACCGCAAGGGACAGGGCTGGAACGGGGCGGGGAGGAATGGAGCAGGGGCAGAATGGGGCAGGCTGTGTGGTGCCACAGACGCAGCCCCCACATAAATGGGGAGTAGCCTGCATAATAAGATGGACTTTCAAGGTACGGTATCCGAAAATTATAAACCAAAATTCACTCTCAACAATTGCAACAAATCATTATTCGACTATAATAAATAAAAGTAACTATACATAAAATACTATATAACAAGATAGCTTATAAAATTACTCCCATCAGCAAAACTGTGTTGGCAGGGGCTAACTGTAGCTGGTAGTCCAAAACCTCTGAAAGGAGCAAGGTTAAGGCAAGCTATGCCAGAGCCAGTGTTTCAGTTTAAGGGGCAGATAAGGCCAAGGGAATGTGGCCCTCTACCTGAAACAGGTTCTCCATCCCTGTTGTAAACCAACCCAAACACCATTGGAAGTCAAACGGAATCCATTCCGGAAGTTCATTCGACTTCCACAATATTCGAAAACCAAAGTGTGGCTTCTGATTGGCTGCAGGAAGCTCCTGCAGCCAATCAGAAGCCGCAGATGCTCCATTGGAGGTTCAGCTTCCAAAAATAGTTTGCAAACCAGAACACTCCTGGGTTTGTGGCGTTCGGGAGCCAAAACGTTCGAGAACTAAGCTGTTCGAAAACCAAGGTATGACTGTACAGAGGTTTTTTCAATTGTGTAAAAAAACACCACAGGTCTAAAATGAAGAAAATAAAACACAGACACCTTCAGCCAATCCTTTATGCACTTTCCTTTGAGAATGCCTCTAACCCCCTCTCTTTCGGCCACCCAATCATCCCCAAGCAGACTCACCATCTTCACTGCTGATCTCCATTCTCTCCACCCGAATGTCGTCTGACTGGGGCAACTGCTCTGAAGCTCCATTCCTGGCATATTCCGTGTAGCCCTCACCATCCTCCTCCTCCTCTTCTTCCTCCACCACGGCAGTCTTCCTCCTCCTCCCCCGGCCACGAGCCCTAGAGAGCCATTGCAGGGGAGACATTGAGCACAGGAAGCAGTTCTCTGCACCAGGGGTGATGCAATCACAAGCTGTGGCACCCAGGACCTAGCACGGAGACACTTCTTGGGCAGAGGGGTCTAGGAGGGATGAACCCCCTGCCTGCTCACCAACTGAGGTAACACGCGAGGTGGGAAGCAGCACTCAAGAGCCACGGAAGACTTCTGCAGCCCCTCCCCTGCTCAGCCAGCCCCATTAAGCCCCTGTTACCTGGAGCCAAAGTCCCTCTCGCTGTCCATGCTGCTCAGCGGCAGGAGATCGTCGGCCTTCACTGGCTTCTCCTTCTTGCGGATCTTCTTCACCCGTCGCTTTGTCTTCTTGAAAGTGACGTTCTATGGCAAGGAGCAGAAACATCAAAAAGCAAGCCCAGGCCGGTGGGAGAACTGCAGGCCTGCCCTCCTGCCCTCATACAAGACTCTCCCACCCCAAAGGCCTTCTGCTACTCAAGGCTATAAAGCGAAGGCCTTGGGCCCAACATGCTTCTGGCATTCCCATCTTGAATTCTGGGCTAAGCTCCCAAGTGGAAAGAGCTCAGTTTCCTTAGGAAAGGAATTTGCCACAGGGTGTGGAGGAAGGCAGGCCATTTATATGGAGGTGGATATTTGATGCAGTTGACTGCAAAGCTTGGAACGTGTGGAGAGGTGGGGTGACCAAGATGATCCAAGGGCCTGGAAACAAAGCCTTATGAGGAATGGTTGAGGGAGCTGGGGAAGTTTAGCCTGGAGCAGAGGAGAATGAGAGGAGATAGGATAGCCATCTTCAAATATCTGAAGGCCTTTCGCATAGAACAAGCTTGCTTTCTGTGTCTCTGGAGGGAAGGACCCAAGCCAATAGATTCAAAGGGCATTCTGACTAAACATTAGGAAGAACTTTCTGATGGTAAGAGATGTTTGACAATGGGAACGGACTACCTCCAAAGGCTTTCAAGCAGAGGTTGGATGGCCATCTGTCAGGGATTCTTTAGCTGTGATTCCTGCACTGCAGTGGTAAAACTTTGGGTCTTTTCCAACTCTACAATTCTATGGGCTGATGTCCAGAAATGGAGGATACATTTGCACTTTCTGACTACAACAAACCATTCATTCATCCCTTCCCACTGCAAAGGTCAGAGCTAAGGGAAGGAGACTTGGGAGAGGAGACCTCCCCACTCCAAAGGCTTCCTGATGTTCCTCCATTCTTGTGCCCTGCTGCTGACAGCCTGTCGAGACCTCCCTTTCCCCCTCTTGACTTTTCTCACAACAGGAACTTTCCCCCTTGCCTCTAGTCTTCCAGGGTCCAGGACACCTGCTCTTTCCTCCAACCTAAGTTCCTAGGACTAAGAGCTGTGGACAAAAACCCTCAAGGAACCCCCAAGAACCACATGAGGATAGAGGATCCCTGCCTTACCATCTCCTCTGGCGAGAAGTACTCTGAAGCCAGGCGGAGGCCCGGCACATCCAGGGTCTGAGCCCGGTTGTGTAGGCTGTCCCGGATCTGCTGCAGCTCCCGCTCCCAAGACCCGTCCGCCATCCCCACCGAGTCCAGCTTGAAGGACTTCTTCTTCTCCCCTTCGATTTCTTCATCGTACTTGGACAGGACACTCTTGTGCTTGTACTGGGGAGAGAGAAAAAAGAAGGGATCAGAGGAGAGGAGGGGGACTCACCAATGTGAGAGGAGCTCCAGGGGCCTGGAACAAGAAGGGGCTGGTGGGCAAAGCCGAGGGACTTGCCAGGAGGCTTAAGAGCAGCAACACTTGAAATCTCCCAAGCCTGCCAGCAAGTCACTTCCTCCCAACACTTGAGCCTGATCCCTTCATCCTGATATATGGCTGTGGGCTGTAGATGCTCAGGAGGAAGGAAAAGGCTGCCCTATAAACCACCCATTCCTCTCCTTGGGCAACCTGAGCTACTACAGAGGGAGGGAAATATATATCTGTACCCAAACCTGGTGTCCTCTGTATGCTTTGGGCTTCCAGGTCCCATACAATTGTGCTGTCTGGGGCGGCTGGGAGCTGCAGCCCAAAGCAGCTATGGGGCAGCTCTATCCACTGCTGCCATGCCACGCCTATTTTTCTATCCCAATGCTGTATTATGTATATTCTCCCCGGTTCCCTCCCATAAACAACAAAACAAGGAAGCTCCCTTACGAGCACCATGTCGTCCACGCTCTCCTCTTCCTCATAGGGCTTGTATTCCGGCTTCTTCTTGCGCAGCTCCACGTTCTTCTTGGCTTTCTCGTTGTCCACTATGTTGACGTTCACCAGCACATCGCCACCCTCCTCCTCCAAGACTCCTAAAAGGAAGCTGGCAGTCAGCTTGAAGTCAGCCGCTTCACAACACAACTCTTTCTAATGCTACTGAACAATTGTTGAGCCCGAACCCTGTCTCACTGGACGCTGACCTAGACCCTCCCTTTGTACATAAGGACCTGCTTGCCATGCTCTTTACTGCTGCCCATTCAGAGATCTCCTCCCATTGGAAAGACCCCAAAGGTCCATCTCTGGCAGGGTGGGCAAGGGGAAAGCGCAGAAGGGTGGAAACGCCTTTTACTTTGAACAGATTGAATATGTAGAATAAATCTCAAATGGACTTCTGCTAGCTCAACAGGGCTTCCCCCTCCTGAAATTGGCTTGGGGGAAGGTCAGGAGAACCCCCCAGAACAGGGTGTGGATGTTGAATTCCCCCCAGTTTCCATGCACCCCAGAGGTTGGGTAGGGGGAGACGGAAATGCTGAAAGAGTGTTTGTGGCCCTGCATGAGAGAGAGAGAGAGAGAGAGAGAGAGAGAGAGAGAGAGAGAGAGAGAGACTCTGTATGTGACTGCATGTGTACAAGTGTGGGAGCAAGAGTTGCAGCCTGCAACCTGGACACTGGATGGAAAAGCCAGAGGACACGCCAAGAGTGTTGCAATCTCTGTCCCCCCACCTTTGTCCTTGAGCGTCAGGATGACCGTCTTCCCTTCCTGGAAGGAATCAATGGTGTGCTCTACTGTCAGACCCTTCAAATCCCGTGAGCTGTAGCTCACCTGCAGGGAAGAGGATTAAAAGCAGGCATCAGAACAGCTAAGGCAATCATCATGTTTCCTACAATTCTATTATTATAACTGAAGATTCTATCCCTTTGATGGGATGCTCTGTTGGGATATGAACCCAACTCATGTCTGCGTGGGATTGCTCTCCTCACCTTCTTATTCTGCCCAAATTCCTCCTCCACGAGGCTGCTGACGCCAAACTCCTGATCCATCTCTTCCAAGAGCTTGGCCTGTTGCAAGGCAGGAAAGAATACAAAACATGGAGTACAGCTCTAGATAGGACACACTGAGAGGAAAGGAAGGTGTGGAGGTAGGGGAAGTACATGTCCAGTGGTTTGGGCAAAGCAAATGCATGGAGGAAAGCAGTTAGCATTAAGGACTGGTGAACTGGCTCCCTCTCTCTACCATGCCAGGAGTGCAGGACAGAATGCTGTCTGCCAAATTTCCTGAAGGATGGCACAGGCATTGAATGGTACAACAGGCTACCCGCCCCCACCTCCCGTCAAAGTACAGTCAGCTCTCCAGGGTCTCAAAGGGGGCAATACCAACCCTCTTCTCAGCCATATCCTTCTCCAGCTGCAGCTTCCGACTTCTTTCAATCCAGGCAGCGGTGTCATCGAGCCAGGGGTCATCTTCGCCAAGCGACTTGATCTTCCTGAGGGCAGGAAACCAGAAGAACACCCTGCTCAAAGATGATCACCCCAAGGATTCCCCAGTCACCCCAAAGATTTGAATGAGACCCTAAGTTTTCACCAAAAACAAGGTGGAACAGGAGTGCAAGAGGAGGACTTGGAGGAATGTGGCGTTAAGAAAAGATTAAAGTTGAACAATGAGCTAAGTCAGCTAGGGGACTTCACAAACCTAGAACAGAGTGAAAACCCAGCCAACTTTCCTTTATGTGCTAGGCAGAGACCTTCTTTATTGTTACCAACTGCATTTCTGTATAAAATATAATCTGCCTGAAAAACAGTCTTCATTTCATAAGCCCCCAAAATGACTTCAGTTCAGTAACAAGAACCACAGTTAGTAATAAGAAGCCATTGATTATTATTATTTTTTAAATGACATGGCAAATTTGGAGAACTGCAGCCATCAAACAACACCACAGAAGGACTTACTGATTCAAGCTGGAATCTGATGAAGAACTTTTCCTGAGGAACTAGAAGCTATCAATCTGCTGCTTGATCTCAGAAAGACTTCTCTGTGAAACTTTTTTTTCAACAGGTGGTTCATCGTATTCATTTGGGATTTTGTGTGTTTGTAAAACGCTAGTACTGTTGATTTTATGTATTAACATTATATAGATACAATTCTTCTAAAGTTTATTTAGTGTGCTTTCTGCTCACTTTACTACAGCTGCATCCACCTGCACAGAGTTGGCTTACTGTTAATTAATTTTGCATTAGTTTTAAAAGCTGTCAGTTAATAAGTTGCCATCAAGTAATTTCCATTTAAAGCAGGATACAAATATATTAAACAACTAAATAACTCAGAAAAGCAGCTTAAATGATGAAATTGCCAACTACTGGAGTAAGGAGTCAGCCAGTCTGGAAACCTGACCTGCTAGTGGATCAGAGTAGGAGATCCAGATCAGTGCCTTAAAGGAGATGTCCCTTTCCAAACAAAAGCAGATATCCCTCCCCAGAAAAAACTGAGGGCAGAATAAGTAGGTAGGCCAAAATGGTGCCCTCCAAAGGCTGCAGGACTCCAGCTCCCAGCAGCCCTGGCCAATATGGCGAGTGATTAGGATGATGGGAGTTGAAGTCACACACACACACACACACACACACACACACACACACACACAGTTACATCTTTGATTTAGATGGAGCAGCTGAAAATGGAAATGGTACCCTAGTTTCTGGTTCAGGAGCCTCTTTTCCTTGGCAGCAGCGAGCTTCTCCCGGATCTCCTCTCGCTGCTTCAACACTATTGGGTTGATGACCTCAGCTGCCACAGGGTCCTCCTTGCTGCCAGTTTCTGCAGGGCGGGAAAAAACTGAGGTTATCAAAGGGCCATGGAGGATGGGAAGATGGCTGCCTTAGAAACAGTAGAGCTCCTCAGTCATCTCTTTTTTAAAATAGGTAACTGGACTAGGATAAAGGAAACCTCTTCTTACAAGAGTCCACTGGGTTTGCAGCAGTACCCAAGTTCTGAGCCCCAGTAGCTAAGGCTTACTCGACCCTGAGATGGTAAAGAATGTACTGGCTCTTCAATGAAGATGAGAACCACCTTAAAATGGAGCTTCCAAATCACATCCCATAAGGAGACCATGGTATCAAAAGCACTGGCAGGACAAACAGCGAAAGACTCCCTTTGTCTGGTTCCAGGTACAGATCCCCCACCCCACCGCTGGATCTAGGCCCTAGACAGCAACTAGGGAGGCAGAGAAAATCCCCCAAGCACCATCCCCACAAGTGTTGATCAACCATCTTTTACTTTCACCTTGTTTTATTTCTGAGAAAGGCAGGCCAGGAGCTCGGCTATGAAGGAAGGTGGACAGAGAGAACCTTCAGCACTCCCCACAGCCTCCCCACCCCACCCTATTTGCTCAGCTAATTATTTACTGCATTTCTATCCCACCTTTTTCTTCAAAAAGTTCAATGTGGTGTTTGTGGTTCTCCGCCTCATCTTATCCTCACAACCACCTTGCAAGGGAGGTTAGGCTGAGAGACGGTGACTGGCCCAAGGTCACCCAGCGAGCTTCATGGCTGAGCGGGGATTTGAACTCTGGCCTCCCAGGTCCTATTCCGACACTCTAACCACTACACTACACTACGACCTGTGAGAAGCCTGGGCAACCAACAGAGCCACAGTGTGTGGGCTATTGTTCCCCTTTAACCAGCAGGCCATGCTTCCTCTTGCTTTAGCAGCCAGCAGCGGGGAGGCAAGAATCCTGGAAGGTGCAGCAGCAGCAGCAGAGGAACACCAAGGGCTATTCTCTGAATGGAGTCTGAGGCCATGAAGCCAAGTGGCACAGAAGCCGGAATCACTCACCCTTTTTGACAGAATTGATCTCCAAAGGCTTCAGCCCAAGTTTAGCCCGAAGCTTGCTGTCGAGAGAAAGGCAGAAATATCAAACCCTGCTCAGCAAAGCACTACAAGTCACAATGGCTCCATTGCCTAAGCAGCAACTTCCTGCTTCTCAGAGATCACTCTGGGGAGTTTTCTGCCCAGTTCCAAGTTAGCAGCTCTCTCTTTTTTTTCTTCAATAAATTTTTATTATTTTCTTTACACAATCATTCTTACAGTACATTAATCAGCATATAAACCTTTTTGCTCTGCCGAGCTTGTGACTTCCCTCCTTCCCTTCAGCTGGTATCCCTTATCAAATCCAGTCGCGTATTTTAATCCGAGTTAGCAGCTCTCAAATGCACCAGTTTTAATTAGTCAGCCCTGCACAAGAGCCAGCTGTCAAAAGATCACAGGAGGCATTGTCAAAGCTACAGGGATACAGAAAGACATCAGGCTCTGTCGCACTCACTTTGTCTCCTCAATGCTGAGGGAAGCATCTCCTGAGCTAGACTTTGGACCGACAACTGTTTAGGAATAAAGACGGAGAGAAGTTTGGTTAGTTAAAGCAGAAAACAATATTTAGTCCAAGCTATGAGCATTCTTGCATTTCTCCCATCATGTTTAGAGATTCCAACCTTCTTCAAAGGCAATCAGGATGGGATTTACATGGGGTAGTGGGTGGGGAGTTATTGTTTTGTTTGCTATTACGTTATGTCTTTTTGTGTTTCTATATTTTAAATCGCCCCGTGATCCTTGGATGAAGGGTGATTTATAAATATAACTAATTTTGTTGTTGGCATCCTTTTGCCTCGAGAGATAATAATGGAGTGCATCTCTGGGGGTGAAGCCAAACTGCTGCACCAGCAACACAAAGGTGAAATAATAATAATAATAACAACAACAACATAGGGACACAGTGCTTTGAAGCCCAGGTGGTCAGGACTTCAAAGAACAGTGTGGGGCTGTTTGAAAGCCATTTTGCAAGCAACACTACGTTACCCTTTGAACCTCCCAAGCATGGGGCGGTTTGCAAAAGGGTTTTCACACATCACTGCACTGAGCTTTCACTGTACATGCCTTGTGCTCACAACCAACATAGAATCAAATCCCACCCCCATCAGCTGATGTCCCCTTCCATTCCAGCTGACTGACAATTGTGTGTGTGTGTGTGTGTGTGTGTGTGTGTGTGTGTTTAAATGGCCTCACAGGTTCTTGATCTCTGCTCCAATGCAGCTGACAATAAAACAACATTTAACATATTCAAGAAATATTTAACATATTTACTCAAAGCGGGGGCTTTGAGTAAAATGTCGTCTCTATGGTCCTCAGATGTTCCTGCTGCTCTTCTTTATCCAAAAGTATTATTAAATATTGCAATGTACTCTGTGGGACAGACACCCCTGAAAAGCATGCTTAGGATTGTAGCCATGCATTCCCTGCTTAACTCCTGTCCCCCAGAACTCACTTCAAATGGCCCTCTTTCTAAGCCAGCACAGGCAGGGCTGCAACAGGGCACTCAGACCCTATCCAGGCTCACAGTCTGCCTGAATTCAATGTCAGGGGAAACCTCTTAGAGCCATGCAAATGCACACAGGGACACCTAACATGCCATTCTCTTTCCTGATCATTAAGCATAACTCAAAGCACAAGAATTCTCATGATATATATCTACAAGAACACAGAATTGATATAAAATAGCCCTCCCCAACCTGGTGTCCTCCAGACATTTTGGACTACAACTCCCATAAGCCCCAGGCAGCCATAATCAAAGATGACATCAGTTTTAGCCCACAACACAGGAGGCTGCCTTTTGCCAGGTCAGGCCACCGGTCCATCTTGCACTGAACAGCAGGGGCTTTCCAGGGATTCAGACTCAGGGACCCAATTAATACTCAAGGTACATCTCCAATAACTGATAATGTGCCGTGTTTTTCTAAGGCCTAAACCCCCACCCTCCTGGCTTTTAAATCAGTTGAGGACTGGGTTATTGCAGAGTAAATACTGTATTGCTACAGACTTCCAAGGAAGAAGCCATATCCAGTCTGCTGCAACAAACACAAGGGTTTTGTGACACATTAAAAGATTAACAAGCACATTGCCCTTATTAGTTTTTGTGGATTGGAATCCACTTCACTAGGTACATATTGACAGGGAGTGAAGAGCCTTTAATTGTGTGTAACTAGGGAAGGGAAGAAGCTCGGGAAGTGATGCTTGGTGATCCAAGCACATTCCTATTATCTACCAGTGAAGTGTTGGAATCTGTAAGGTGTGGGCTCTGCTGGAACAAAGGAATACAGAAAACTGTATTGCAGCCTTCACCAACTTGGTTGCTTTGGACTACAATACCACCAGGCCAATGGGAGTCGGAGACCCAAACATCTGGAGGGCCCTGGGCTGCTGCATTGGCTCATCTTTCTTCATGCAAAGCATATGGTCTGCCACAGAGTGGGTGGGTGAGATGTTTCCATCCTGCCTTTTTAAAAACAAAATGCCTCTTTTATATTTTTTTGAGGTTTTGTTTGTTTGGTCTGTGTTTTTTTAATGTATGTGAATCTTCATGTATTTCAAGTCAGTTACCTTAGTGCGGGACGGGGAAGAAGCGACCAACACATTTAACAAATAATGACAATTTAAAAAACCCGTTGCCGTTTGAGAATCGGGATGGGCCGGACCCCCCCCCCGCCTTCCCTTTGCCCACTTTCTCCCACCTGAGCTTTGGGCGGCTTCATATCCTTCGTCGCGCTTCTCCCGCTTGATTCGCCTCCCCACCTCGCCTTCCTGGCTCCCGCTAGCGGCAGCACGGCTTCCCCGGGAAGAGGAGGAGGCGGCGGTAGCGGTGGCCGCCTCATCCGCGCCGCTCCGCCGGCTGCTCCGCTCGCTCCGGCTCCGGCTCCGCTTGCTCCGCCGCTCGCTCCCGTTGTTGCTGCCGCCGCCCCCGCTGCTCCGATGCTTGTGCTTCTTGTGCTCGCGGTGGCGGGACGACGACGACGACGAGGTCCCGGTGCCACCGGTGCCGGAGGCAGGAGGCGGAGGTTCTTCGGAGGTCTCGCCCCGCTCCCGGTGCCGCTTCGACGAACCCATGGTCGCGGCTGGACGCTGAGAAAATGGCGTCTCTGCGAGCCAGAGGCTCAGGTGAGTGGCACTTCCTGGTTACCGGCGCTCCACTTCCGGGTTAAACGCGGTGCTTCCGGGCCGGCGTGAATAGGCATCCGGCGCTGGCTTTGGGGGAGAGCAGAGAGTTCCGGAGATGGGTCAAGAAGGCTTGTTTAGTCGGGTGCGAAGGTGCGGATTCATTTGCTGTTAACAGCAGCGTTTTAAAAATCATTATTTGTTGATATCCCTATTCTCAAACCTTTATTGGCATATGTACAAGATTCCAATAGGGTTCAATACCAACAAAAAATCCTGCATCTAACACTTCAGTTAGTTTAACACAGCATTCACGAATCCTCATTGCGCGTTGCAGAAACCTGTCTACTATATCTTAATTTTTTGTTGATATGTTTCCTGAAAACTCCAGAAAAGGCAACTGTTTTAAATCAAACTGCAAGGGGATTTTTAAATCTTTCTGTCTGCCTTAACAAGGGGAAGAGGGATCTTAGCATAATTTGTATAACTGCTACTTGTTTGCGTGTTTAACATAATCTCCTCCATAATCTTTTCTCCACGTTTAAAATGGGAGGCTGTAATTCTTTTAACTACTACTTCTCCCCACCCCCTTAAGCTTTTGGCATTTTGACCACATTTGTTTCTTCGTTGGTTTTTTTTTAAAAATCTGAGCTGCTCAACAAAAATCAGTCCTAAACTGTCCTACACACTGTGTACCTGAGCATGACTGCTAATGGAATTGGAGGGACTTCTGAGTAAATATGTTTAGGATTGCCTTTCCCAGCTGCACTCCTGTGCATGCTTTACTGAGACATTGTAGGATATATTTGTGAGTTAACATACTTAACAGCTATTCTGCAAGTGGTTTCAGCTAAGAATACAGATAAATGCAGTTAATCTTTCAATAATCACCAGAATAGTGTCTGTCTCTTGTGTCAGCCTTTCTTTACTTGGGAAAGCAAAATTTCTGTTTCAGATTATCACTCCCCTTTCTTTTATCATTTTTAGAGGGTGAATAGTGCTTGATTCCTTATTTTAGAGGCTTAAAATGCAATAATGGGGTTGGAACCCACCCCGATACCAGCATATTTTGATGGAAGTTCAGAACATAAGCATTTCAAATGTAAGGGCTGTTGCTCATAGTTGGGACCTTTTGTATGCAAAGCATCTGCATATAAAGGTAAAGGTACCCCTGCCCGTTCGGGCCAGTATTGCCAGACTCTAGGGTTGTGCGCTCATCTCACTCTATAGGCCGGGAGCCAGCGCTGTCCGCAGACACTTCCGGGTCACGTGGCCAGCATGACAAGCTGCATCTGGCGAGCCAGCACAGCGCACGGAAACGCCGTTTACCTTCCCGCTGGTAAGCAGTCCCTATTTATCTACTTGCACCCGGGTGTGCTTTCAAACTGCTAGCTTGGCAGGCGCTGGGACCGATCGACAGGTGCGCACCCCGTCACGGGGATTCGAACTGCCAACCATGCGATCGGCAGGTCCTAGGCACTGAGGTTTTACCCACAGTGCCACCCGCATCCCATGACATCTGCATACCCTCCAGCATTTCTCCAATGAAAACGGGTGTCCCATTCCATAAAGATAATTTTACTATTTATACCCGACACGTCTTACTGGGTTGGCCCAGCCACTCTTGGCAGCTTCCAACATATATAAAAACATAATAAAACATTAGACATTAACAAAAACTTCCCTATACAAGATTGCCTTCAGATGGCTTGGGGTCAGACAACACTATACCCTCTTACATTTCTCCAGTGAAAATGGGACATCCTGAGAAAAAGGGAGACATTCCAGGATCAAATCAGAAACCGAGACAGCTTCTCTAAAAATAGGGACACTTGGAGGATCTGCATCTGTAGGGAATCTCTGAAACCTTGGAGTGCTGCTGCCAGTCAGTGAATACTGAGCTAAGTCTGACTCCATACAAGGCAGTTTCTCATGTTGCTAAGCCATTTTCATGTTTAAGATGATGCGTCACTTTTAAGTACAACCAATACCATATTAATCTATTTTTTCCTTTACTGTTGTTTCTAATGAAAATGATATAATTAAAGAACACAATCTCCAGCAGTGTTGCCCTTTCAACTTAGCTGCCTGTCTTTCTCTAAGTTCCTTGTGATCTTTAGAAAATTCAACCATATGTTTGGTTTGCAATGACAAGGCTTATTCATAAGTAGGGACAGCTGAGAAAGTTAATCCTTTAAAAAAAAAAATCAGCATTTCCCTGTAAACTCACAGATGGTTTTGGACTTCTGCTTAGAATCTTAAGGACTGTCAAATTTATGTAAAGAAACTTCACTACAGCTTGTCACTGCCAAAGGAAAATTTGGACACAGGTATTAATAGCAATTGTCTGTGTTCTTACCTGTGGCCACACATACAGCTCTAGGACATTTCCAAGTGTCAAATTGATATAGAGTTGCCTCCCCAATACATGCCTGCTGTCACATTTTCTGGCATTTATCATTTTTTGCCCCTTTGGCGTTGCCTTGTCAAAATTTAAAGGATAAATTCCTAGTATATCTTTAACCTTAAGCAACAAACCTCCTTAACTCTGTAAGTTGCTGCAGAGTAAATTGATACAGCAGGCAGAAAAGACTCCACCAATGTGTAATAGTAGAGGAGGTGGAACTAACAAATTGATAAGTATTTTTAAGCTGGTGCTTCCTATCCCTGGAATGCTTGCCTCAGTGCCAGGCACCATTGTTAACAGTTTTCAGACACCAGGTAAAGACTTGTGTCTTCCAGGCGTTTTACTGGTTATGTTTTATTTTTCTGCTCTATGGATGAGAGGCACTTTAGTCACTTACTAACATAATATCCTGAAAATATAAGAATAACAACCGTTTAAAGTTGTTTCGGACTGTTTTTAATATTACGTTTTAATTTTTATAACCACCTGTCCTGGAACCTTAGTGTGAAAGGCGGGTAATTAATAATACTGTAATAGTAACGAAACATAGTGCTACAAGCACCATCTGTTTTCATCTGTGAAATGATGGGAGTGTTAAGTTTTCCCTGAGGGCTCACTTCTTTTTTAAACAAACCGACTCTCGAGCATCCTGCGGTGCATTTATTTGCACTCTGTACCTGCTCAGAGGCACTCTGTTCACCATTCTTTATCCTAGGACCAAAAGGAAATCGGGGCTGGGGCTGAATTCTTCTCCTTCCCTCCCCACCCCCACCCCGGACACATTTTTGTTTATTTTCCGCTTTGTCTTTAAACCAACCTCCATTTAAACATCCACTTTCCACCCTTATTGGATTTAATCGTTCTTATTTTCCCTCTCCGCCCGTTTCCACACCCGAGTTTGCTTCGAACGCCCATTATTTTTATTAGCAGTGAAGCCATCCTAGTCGCCCTTAACAGACATGGCCGCCCCACGCTCTTTTTACCATTATTATTTGAAAGCGTTACTATCCATCACAAAAAAATAGCGCGGGCAGCTTCACCCCGTCCTCTTTTGCCCGTAACAAACATGGTTGCCGTTAGGTTATTATCCATCACGAAAGATGGCGGCGGCAGCTTCGCCGCCTCCCACCCCCCAACCGGGAGGAAGTAGGTCGCTAGGTCGGGTGATGCCCGGATGTGGGCAGCCCTGCTTCGGCAGGAGGGAGGCGCCGGTTGCCCGGATGTTCCTCTCGTTCCAGCCGCGGCCGAGGCTCGGGTCAGAACCGGCCGGGCGGGGGGAGGAGGAGGAGGAAGAGAGATTGGAGAGGAGCGGATGGATCCAATATGGCTGCCCTGATGGCCCTGAGGAGAGAGTGAGAGGCCTAGACAGCCGGCCCAGGCCCTGAGCAGGGAAGGGGGGCAGGACCCTGAGGCCTATTTTGGGGAGGGGGAGGAGGAGACACCACCACCACCCCGTTTGGTCACAGGCTGGGGAAGAGGGAACCCTTCACTGGTGGGGAGAAGGGAAGGGCCACTCCCACCCCCCACCCCAGCTGCGGAAGGGCCCACCCCCATCAGCCAGGGGGAGGAAAGTGGGGGTGGGGTGGGGAGAAATACAAGCCCCCCTCGCCTCCCTTTGATTTAAAACTACCCTCTTAAAGTATTCCCTGCCCCCTCCCCAGTTGCCCGTTAGGTAGGGCTGAGTAAGGTGGTGGTTTAGGGGTGGGCAGGGGCAGTTGATGAGGAATTTATTAATAGGTAAGGGGGGAGTAGAAACCCACCCCTTTTATTTCGTCGCCCCCTTGAAGTTTAACCTCTCCTGTCTTATTTGAGGGGAGCTGGGGAGTTTGGCAAAGGTTGGAGGGGCAGGGGAGGCCCTTTAAAGCCCCACCAACTCAGTTTCCCCTGGACTTCTTTCGGGGGGGGGGAGTGGGAAACATTTTGGGGGGGCACAGGGTTCTGAGAGATTGATGGGTTGACAGGGGAGAGGGCAGTTTCAGGAGGTAGTGGACCTGGCCCCAGGAAACCCAGCTCACGCGTTGGTGGTTCTTAACACGCTTGTGACATTTTACCTTGTCAGTCCTTATTTTTGTTTTAATTTTTCCCCCATTCATCATTAAACAGAAGGGGCAGCAGAGGAAGGAATAATAAGGTAACAGGAAAAGAGGAGGTGGATGTGGCACGGCGTGGGCCGGTTTTTTTTACTTAAAAGCATGGCGCTCTGTGTGAGATTAAAAATATTCACCTCTGTGTTTCAAATAAACAAGCCTAGATTTCCTTGCTTTTGAACAAAGGGGATACATATTAATGAACTGTAGATCAAATAATGAATTTAGTTCTTAATTGCTTGATGAAAATAAGAGACAGAAACCAATTGTAGGTATTGTACTTTAAATATTGAGCATTAATATGCTAGGGGTTTCTGATGAATCCTATTTTGAGCTAGCTATGTGCTTTGCTCTTATTCAGGAGAGGTTTATTTCTTTCGAATTAGGTTTTTAATATATGAAAAGTTAAGAACTGATCAATAACTTTTCTGCTTTGGGGGGAAGCGAGGACTCTAATCTGCTGGATGAAATAGAATTGTATGTGTGTGAGAGAGAAGTACTAAATATTAGCCATTAAATATTTTTATAGTGTACCACAGCTGAAAGTTAAGCATACAATAAGTTTGTGTTTTATTTTTATTTTTTATTAGCCTCGCTAATCTGGTGAATCTGGTGACTCTGTATATGTATTTGAGTGCTAGGAAAGGTCTTCTTGCTAGAAGTTAAGATAGAACAAAAGAAAATAAATCAATGCCCCCAGACTTTACTGGATGGTTTTGGGACTTTTCCTATGTGGAATTTCTTTTTAAAGCCAAAGGGAGATGGAGAGGGTTTGGAAACTGGGGGCTCTAGAATCATGTAGTGAGAATTTTAACTTTAGGAGAAAAAAGTTGTCCTGTCCTCCCGTGAGCCATATATGAAATCCATTTGCCAAGTTTTTTGTTTCTTTTTGGTCTGTCTTTTTTAATTTTAAAAAAGTAAAGCAAAGTGGACTAGAGACTTCGTATGTTCACATTTGGCCTCTGTGCCCCGCCAGCTGTGCAGGACTGGATCTAAACGCGGCAAAGAGGGATCCTCCAGAAAACAAGAAGTCATAAGGTACGGTATGTTGTTAGGTGATAACTTGTGCCAAACTCTGCAGTGACATGCCTGGTGGTGATTCATTCCCTTCCGTTGCTCTTCATGGTGCTTATTAACATAAGTAGAGCAGGGCAGTGGTTGGCTAACTGCCTTCCTGTTGATTGACCTGCCCTTTAGTGTGGAGCTTGACCGAGTTTCTGGAGCTGTCCAGGAATTAGTGGCTGGAAGGAACCTCCTTCCACAGAGTGATTCTTGACACTACTGTAAATGAGCTCTCAACTAGAATGGGGGATGCTGGTTGGTGCAAATGAAACATAGCTGTTGTTTGCTTCTTGGACAAATTCAAACAAGGATTTAGGGGCATATCGGATCAGGGCACAATGTGTGGCTCCTCTCCCTTGTTTTGTTTTCTGTGACTTTTGAGATAATCCTAGAGTGTATGTGATTTTTCAGAAAAAGAGTTTGTAGTTAAGAGCTCAGTTATGGACTCAGCTGTGGCCTGTTGGCAACTCTCTCTCTATTCATCCCATACCCCTCTCCTTCAGCACTCATTATTTATGATTTGAATTGGTGCCCTCGCCAGGAGTACGATGAACTTCAGCAGGAAGAATTGTAGACATCAGTTGTATGCAGAAGGCCCCAGGTTCAGAGTTAGCTGAAATACTCTTTAGTAGTGGGGGTGGGAAGGCCGCCTCTGCCCCACACCTTGGGAGCTGCTGCCTGTGAGAGGAGGTCGTCCAGATTTTGTACAAGTCAGCTTCAGGTGGAGTGCATGCTACACTGAGGTTGCTGGTGCATTGTCTGTGGGAGTGTGAATTCAAGGTTCAAGTGCATTCTCTCAGTAATCATTGCAATAGGTACTGTAAGGCAGGCCAGTGTGATCCCCAACCCCCAGAAAAGAAAAAAATATTGTAGGTGGGGAGGTTGGGGCATAGTAGTGGAGTGTACATGTGGAAGAGCCCCTGGTTTGTTGTTATAATGTGTGGAACAATTCTGAGGGTGATTTTTTTATAACAAAATCAGGTTGTCTTTGTGGCCTGGGGTTCCTGCTTGCCAGAGTTCATGGATTTCAGGCTCTCAGTGATAGCTTTGAAAAGAAATACTATTGCCCAGCTTATTAAGCATAATCATGCATTGTGAAACTATACTTTTCTAATCGGATGACATTACAGTGGCAGTGCCAGGACAAAATACAAGGACCTCATTTTTGCATCAGATTTAGAGAAACAAGCAAACTTTATCTCTTAACAGCCCGCTTCTGCTGTATAGCAGCCAAATTAACGGAGCGTCCTTTCTGTGAGTTTTGAGGGATCCTCTTGCATTGTGTTGAGTGGCTGCTTTTCCAAAAGATACACACAAGCATCCTGGGGTTTTCTTGGGTTGTATTAGTACTGGGGTTTGAAACAGGAGCCTTTGGGAGTTTCTGACTCCAGTGTTACGCCAGAGGTCATGATCGAGCCATGGAAAAGCCATGAACTAGGTCAGCTGTCTTGAAGGGTCAGAGGCATGGCGTGTGGCAGTAAATGGAGATAATCTGGGATCAGGGACTGAATCAGGAAGTTGTGCTGAAAGTGAAGTAGGACAGGGTCTGAAATGGGAGCAGAGAATGGGCGTCGGGGGAGGTCTATAGTTGCAGGGTTCATGCAGCAGATCCCTTACGGGAGACAGCCTGCTTAACTTTTGAACCAACTGCTGGCTCCCCTTGGAGTTGAGGTAGGTAGGAAATCAAAGTACATTTTCACACATTTCATGCCATGGCATTTTAATAGAAGCTTGTGGGTAGAGTACGGGTTCTAGTTCATGCCAGTGATTGTGTTAAAGGGCTTTGAGAGATGGAATCTCTCAGATCAGAGGACGAGATCTAGTGTGCATGCATGTCAGTTTAGCTTACTCTAGCCTGCTGTTCTTTGTGGTTTGCTACCAACTCATTTCCCTTCCCTGGGCCACAGACTTGCAGAGGGCCTAGGAGAGAAGCAAAGTTCCCTCTCAGTTGCACAGGGGAATGGATAAGGTAAGAACCAACAAGATCCTTTTGCATAGGTTGGGAGAAGTGTGTGCTGCTGCTTGCTTTCTCCAAATGTCAGCATTGACTGTAGAGCTCTAGGGAGCCCAAGCTTACTGGTGAAGCATCAGGTTGCTGATCTGGACAGTACAATTTAAATATATATATACATATTATATATATGAGATAGCTCAGTTGGTAGTGCGTGAGGCTCTTAATCTCAGGGTTATGGCTTCGAATCCCACGTTGAGCAAAAGATTCCTGCATTGCCGGGGGTTAGACTAGAAGATCATTGTGTTCCCTTCCAAATCTTCAATTCTGTGATTCTAATATATATAACATTTAGCTGCTGTTGTAAATGGTGATGACTGCTCCCCCTGCCACTCCAGGAAAAAGAGATAAGAAAGTTATAGGTCCCTTATTTTCAGTTTGCATCATGGGATGAAGACAGAATTGCATATGACCTGAAACTGGGCATGCAGAGCTTTTGTCTTTTCTCTCTCAGGAGTTTCTACCACCTATAAACATCCCCTTGTGATAATGTATGCCACCTATGCAAGTATAAAAACTGTCATGGTCAGGCACTTCTTACATCACCCATGTAAATGGGACTTGGAGAATTTCATTTTTTAAAAAAAGCAACCAAAGGATTTATTGTAAATCAGTTCTCTGCAACTCACTGAGAAGAAGCCTCTGTCTCTTAGCCTAGCCAACCTCACGGAGACCTTTTGGGGGGTAATGGTATGGGATCAATGGTGTGGGATTTTGGGGGTAAACGTGTACTCAGTTTTGATGCAATTGGTTCACAAATGAAAGCTTAGCACACTGTTAGCAGGAAAGACTGCCCATCTACAATATTTTATTTGGCATTCCATGTTGCAATAGCTTCCCAGAACTAAAATAGTCACATCTAATAAAACTAATGTGCATTTAATGCAGGTGTGGGGAACCTCTGGTCCTCCAGATACTACAGCTCCAGCCATCCCTGACCATTGGCCATGCTTGCTAGGGCTGGTGGAAGTTGCAGTTCAAGCAACAGCTGGAGAGCCAAAAGTTCCCCAGCCCTGTTTTAATGGGTGCACAAAAGTACAATCAAAATACCAACTTGGGATAAGTGGTTTCTAGCCACGATGGCTCTGCTCTGCCTCCAAGATCGGAGGCAGCAATTCTTTTGAATACCAGTTGCTGGAAGCCACAGGAGAGAGAGCGCTGTTGTGCTCAGATCCTGCTTGGGGGATTCCCACCGAGGCATCCGGTCGTCCACTGTGAAAACAGGATGCTGAACTAGCTGGGCCATTGGCCTGATCCAGCAAGCGCTTCTTAATGTTATTCTGAAAACTAATACTGTCATTGTGTCAGGAATTTTGATCTCCGGGGGGGAGGAAATCTCTCTCATTTGCTCCACTCCTCTACCTGCATGAAGAGTGTGGGAGTGGTATCTCAGATGGGTTTGCAGCATAAAATAGTGCTGTGTGTAGACATACACCCTCCCTACCTTTCAGTGAGCAGAGCTCTGAAGAGATCTTGTCTTTCTCTCTCTTTTTTTTCAGTGTCCCACTTTTAGGAGCCACCCCACCCCCCTCGAACCCCGTGGAAACTGGGCGGCCCCGAGCAGGCCCCGCAGTCGCTCGAGATGGCCGCCTTGAAACGGAGCCGCCGGCAGGCCTGGCCAGAAGAGGAGGGCGACCGGGAGCACGGGCTCTATAGCTTGCACCGCATGTTTGACATCGTGGGCACCCACCTGACCCACCGCGACGTCCGGGTCTTGTCCTTCCTCTTTGTGGACGTCATTGACGACTACGAAAGGGGGATGATCCGCAGTGGGCGGGACTTCCTCCTGGCGCTGGAGAGGCAGGGCCGCTGCGACGAAACCAACTTCCGCCAGGTGCTTCAGCTTCTGCGGATCATCACCCGCCACGACCTGTTGCCCTATGTCACTTTAAAGAGGAGGAAGGCCGGTAGGTCCTCTCTGGTTCGGGGGTCTTCTACAGCAGGCTGCGTGTAGCCCATCTGCTGACCCACACGCATACCCTTTATTCCAACAGTGAACCAGGTGCAAGCCTACAGCTGGGTCTTCAGCCAATCTAAAAGGATTCAGTCAGGGAGCGTCAGGCATTGTCAGAAACAGCCATGTGTTTGAAATAACTGGTCGTGTTATAGCTCTGCAGCAGTTTCTACTAGCCCTGGTCTTATCGTGCTGAATTAGGGGGTGTGAGTGAAAAGGAGAGGGTGTGAAATGACAAGATAGTAGATCTCATGAGCTTATCTCTCAGAACACTTGCCACGCCTCCCTCTTTCCACCACCAGTCACAGAGCCCGTCTGAAACTTTGGCCTACTTTTCTCCTCCCCTCCCTGGAATCTCTCACCTTGTCACCTTACATAACTGTATTGATGTATTTATCCAGACTGAGGACACTTCTTCCTTTTTTAAATACCAGTTAGCTTTTTATTGCCTATTTGAACTCCCATCATATCTTTTTATCTGTATTTTTTGTCCCTTTTAACCACAATATTTAATTGTATGCCTTGAGTAGCAATAGTAGTGCAGGCAACAACCATTTTGCATGGCGGTCCCCAGCCCCTGCACACGGTGGCAGAGAATGCATAAGCGTGCCCCATTCTGCCCCCCGCCTCCATTCCACTCCCGTTCTTCTTCCTGGTACAAAAGGACCTGCGCATTGGCAATAGCCCGTCATTTGGATGTGCCTAAAATGGTTGCTGCTTGTAGTAATAATTGTTATTATAATTATAAAACCCTTTGGTAGAAAAACAATGTCAAGGATTTTAAAACCATTGGCCTCCTGAGAAGAATGAAGAGTGGCCTAGAGTGGCGGGCGAGACAGCTGCCAAATTATCAGTCAAAACAGTTAAAAACAACTATTTTAAAAAATAATAAAGAAGAGCAATAAACTAAAAACAGATTAAAACACATGTCAGCATTCCACAGTATCTGGGTAGGCTTGTCTAAACAAAAAACATACTCTGAAAAGAGTACAGTGACAGAGCTCACCTGATGCCAATAGGCAGGGAGTTCCAAAGTGTGGGTTCTGCCACAGTAGATCAATTTCTTACAGGTGCAGAACAGGCATTATATGGCACCTGTAACAGTGCCAGTTCTGTAGATTGAAGCAGTTGAGTGGGTGCACATACATAGCGAAAGGTGATCTCATAGGTAAACTTTCTCTTGTTGACCACCCCACCGATTAACATGCCCCTTCTTTCTTCCGCAGTGTGCCCGGATCTTGTAGACAAGTACCTAGAAGAGACTTCCATTCGCTACGTGACGCCGCGAGCCCACAGCAGCGCAGAGCACGTTCCTTCCCACCAACACAAATCTGGTGAGACTTTGCGGCCAGATAGATGTCAGGAGCCTTTGTCCAGCTAGTCTCCTTCAGTGCCCTCCATTTGTGTTCCGGGCATTCCTGCCCTCAGCATTTAATGCAGGCGTTTGGGACCTCAAGAGAAATCCAGACCCAGCTTTTTGGACAGTTTCTGTGTCTTCTTCCCTACAGGCAGGCCTCACTAGCCACATCTGCTTGGTGGCTCTGTTCCTGAATGTCTGTTTCCCAGCCAAATCCAGAGAACTGGATGAGCACCGGAAGCTGCCTTAGACAGAGTTGGACTAGTCCACCTGCCCCTGACTGGTAGTTGCCCTTCAGGGTCTCTGGCAAAGGAGGATCTTTCCCAGTCCTGCTACCAGAGATCTTCCTTAATTGGAAATGCTGGGGGGATTGAACTTGAGCGTGCACAGCAGGTGCTCTTTTAGAATTGTAGGTTTGGAAGGGACCCAAAGGAGTGGCTAGTCCAACTCCCTGTAATGTAGGAATCACAGCTTTGCTGTAGCCCTTTGCCACAGTAGAAAGGCATTGGATTCTATGCACCACAGAGCTCCTCGCCTCTTGATCCCTTGAGGGTTGATTTGCTCCTTGATGAAAGCCAGGCCTCAACAGTGGCAGGTTGTTACTCTCTGGTTGCTTTTTGGAGACCAGAGTACGTGAGGGTGGAGTGATTTTTTAACTCTGGCAATAGTAACCTTGAGTTGCTTCCTGTATCTGTGTGTGTTTCTGGCAACTTCTTTTATTTAGAGCACTTGATGTAAAAATAAATAAATCTGTAAGCTGTTCACATAAAAGGTGAGAGTGTCTAGTCCTCATGAATTCAGGAATCATTTTTCAGGGCAAAAGCCTCGTCTGTTGAGATGCAGAGGATGGAATGGAGATGGGGTTGCTGTCCCCAGTGAGAGTCCTAGGTTCCTCATCATTTCTTCAGAGTCTTGCTGGTGGATGCTGATGGACAGAATATTTACTTTTTAGTACTTTTTATCCCAAACTTTTATCTGATAAGCTCAAGGTGGTGTGGCTGGCTTTTCCCCACCTTAAAAAAAATCGCAACTCGTCTGTGGTTATGAGGGCAGTCGGTCAGTGAAGTTTATTGTACATACTTTACAATATATAAAATATAAAATTTCCAAAGCAATACATGAATTAAAAGAGAAATGTGTTACGGAAAGTCACTGGGCAGCCATTAATTGCTGTGTATAATTCTGGATATGGTTAGATCACAACTTCTTAGCTGTTAGTGCAAATTTAGCCAGATAGAAAGGAAGGGGTGGAGGGCCGCATTTGGCCCTCAGGCCTGAGGTTCCCCACCCCTGTTTCAAGTGAGGCAAAAGCCAAAAAGTGATGAGGAGAGGCAGCACCAATTTGAAACCAGGAATTTTGTTCTTTGCCCTAGTGAAAGGTTTCTGAAGGTGTTGTTTCCAAGTGCCAGGCAAGTCTGTATTGAATGACAAAAGTAGGAGCCAGTCCTGGTCTTGTAATCCTGGTGAAATAAATATTGTCAGTTCTGCTCATTCAATTTAGCAGTCCAGACATAGTATTTATGTCTGGTATTATGTCTAGTATTAATTTCCAGACAGTTGGAGGTTATGTTTAATTTTGTCACTGTTAAGATCTTGAGATTGCTTTGTCACCAGGTCTCTGAATAAGCCTCCTCCCCCCCCGCATTTGACATTTTTATGGAAGATCTTAAGATCTTGAAGACTCTCTCTAGTTTTGATTTGCAGGTTTGAAGTGGTGTCTGTGTAGGTGGAAGAAGCTGGCCAGGCTAAAATGGGGAACCCCTCCCCACACCACCACCAAACTAGCCTAGGCACCAAGCGGGATAGGCGGGATGCAGATTACACAGTATTTAATTGTATTCTGATGATGCTGCAGCCTACTAGGCTTGCTTCCATTAAGGATGGAGCAAGTTCTGTCTTACGGAGGGCCCCTGCCTCACTAGTCCTCAGTATTCAGGACAGACAAAAGAAAATCCTGCTTCATGCAGCGCATAGTTAGACTATGGAACTTGCTCCCACAGGAGGCAGTGATGGCCGCCAATCTAAGGTAAAGGGTAAAGGGACCCCTGACCTTTAGGTCCAGTCGTGACCGACTCTGGGGTTGCGGCGCTCATCTCTCTTTATTGGCCGAGGGAGCCGGCATACAGCTTCCCGGTCATGTGGCCAGCATGACTAAGCTGCTTCTGGCAAACCAGAGCAGTGCACGGAAACGCCGTTTACCTTCCCGCCGGAGCGGTACCTATTTATCTACTTGCACTTTGACGTGCTTTCAAACTGCTAGGTTGGCAGGAGCAGGGACTGAGCAATGGGAGCTCACCCCGTCACGGGGATTTGAACCGCCGACCTTCTGGTCGGCAAGTCCTAGGCTCTGCGGTTTAACCCACAGCGCCACCTGCGTCCCTGGCCGCCAGTCTAGATGGCTTTAAAAGAGGACAACAAATCTATGGAGAGGGCTACTGATGGCTGCTAGCCATGATAACTATACTCTGTTTCCATTGTTGGAGGCAGGTAATGCTTCTGAATACAAACCACAGGAGAGGGGTGTGCTCTTGTGCTCAGGTCCTGCTTGCGGGTTTCCCATAATGGATATCTGGTTGGCCACAGTGAGAAAAGGCTGCTGGACTAGATGGGCCATTGCCCTGATCCAGCCGGCTCTTATGTTCTTGTGTGATGCTGACAGATGAGCAAGACCAGGGGTTATCCCCAAGGAAAAGATAAAAACCTTGCTTCTTTCTGTTCCTGTTTTTTTATGTGGTGGTGAGTGTTATTGTCGTGAGGCTTCTTTTGGCCAGCTGCCTTGAGAGCCTCTTCGGGTTGTGAAGTGGGACGTGTGCATTCCCCCACCCCACCAAAAACTAATAGCAACAACTCCCAGCCTCTAGTCCTGCACTGAGCTGTCTGAGCCCTCACCTTTGTGCCTCCTCCTAGTGCCTCCCCACCACCCGCTGGTCTGCTGCTCCTCTTCAGGCCCCCAGATCTGCACCAAGAGACCTGGCCGGGGACGAGCCCTCCTTGGGAGCCAGCGGAAAAGGAGGAAGTCGGTGACACCAGACCCGAAAGACAAACAGACGTGCGGTAAGGATCCTGACAGTAGCAGCGGCATGGCAGCCATGTTTGAGTCCCCTCCCAAGATGGATGATCTAAATGCAGGTCTTGCTAAGACCCAGGACTATCACATAGCCCAACAATCTTCTGTGCTGAGACAGATTTGGTGTGTGTGTGTGAAAGAGACAGAGAGACATCACACTGTTGACCCTTCCACAGCATTGGGGATCAGCAGCTCGAGGCCTCTGGAACAAGTTTGTCCCCTCCCAGTATTGCCAAAGGCAAAGAGAGGGTATGAAATGAGGAACACATTTTGGGCATAGGATTTTGCAGCAGGGTATATTGGAGCTAGAGGTGCAGCAGGATCGCTCTTGATTATTGATAGAATTTATATCCTGCCCTCCCCCTCCAATGAGTTGCTGTTGTTATTCCTTTGTTAATGGCTTCTGAACCAGGTATCTTCTGCCTTTTCAGACCCTGGATCCACTTTTAACCCAAATACAGTTGTACCTCAGAAGTCGAACAGAATCTGTTCCAGAATTCCGTTCAACTTCCAAAGCGCGGCTCCTGCAGCCAATTGGAAGCCCTGTCAGACGTTCGGCTTCCGAAAGAACGTTAGAAATCCGGAACAATCACTTCCAGTTTTCGATCGTTCGGGAGCCGAAACGTTCGACTCCCCAGGTGTTCGGGAGCCGAGGTATGACTGTATGCATTTGGGGACCCATTTCTTAAATCTGTCACAATATATTTGCATGGTGCTAGCACTCCTGCCGTGACCCACCAGTTGAAGAGGCAGCCAATACAGTTGGACTACAACTCCCATCAGTCCCAGCTAGCATGGCCCACTGGTCACTGACCATGGGAGTTGTAGTCCAGCCACATCTGGAGGGCACCACATTAGCTGCTCCTACCATTTAGCAAAGAGCACCCGGTTCCTGAGATCTCACATCCAGGACATTTGGATGTTTCAAGCAGAGAGAGCATTAACGTATCTCCTGTCTCCTGGCGCTTCCCTTCCAGACATCCGCCTGCGAGTCCGAGCAGAGTACTGCCAGCACGAAACGGCCTTGGAGGGGAACGTCTTCTCCAACAAGCAGGACCCCCTGGAGCGCCAGTTTGAGCGCTTTAGCCAGGCCAACACCATCTTGAAATCCCGGGACCTGGGCTCCATCATCTGTGACATAAAGTTTTCGGAGCTCACTTACCTCGACGCTTTCTGGCGCGACTACATCAACGGCTCGCTACTGGAGGCCCTCAAGGGGGTCTTCATCACAGACTCGCTCAAGCAAGCGGTGGGCCACGAGGCCATCAAGCTCCTGGTCAACGTGGACGAAGAGGATTACGAGGTGGGCCGTCAGAAACTCCTGAGGAACTTGATGCTCCAGACGGCACCTTGAACCTCGGTTGCTGTTATTCCCCCCACCCTGTCCTCTGCCTCTCCTTTGGATGATTTTTTTTCCGGCGTTTTTTTTTTCTCTCTCTCAAGAAAAGGAAAAAAAAACATCTTAAAAGGAATGAAACCTCAAGCTCCCTGCCATGTACTGAGTAACTGTACGGTCTGTTTCGACACGAGGATGAGCGCTGTGGTTGGTTTTTTCTTTTTCCCCCAGTTGGGAACCAAAACAGGAGATGGAAATTCCTGGGCTCCTCCCTGCCTGCAAGGGAGATGCGGGGGCCCTTTCCCTGCAGGTCAGCTGAGCATCTTCGCTCATTGACCGATGCTCCTCTGGTCTCTCGTCTTTTCTTAACCACATTCTCTCTTGTGCTGTCTACTTCTCTCCTGGGTTTTTTTGTTTTTGTTTTCTTTTTGGTACTGTCTCTCCAAAACATTAGACTGTCCTGTGGTGTGCCATTGCCCAGAAAGGTCTAAGCAGGTGCGGCGAGGTCCAGAAGGCGAGACTTCCACTCTTTATATTAAAAATAAGAAGCAAACCTGAACATGGCTCTTCTTGTGCCAGGAACATCTTAACACCGGTGTTTTTTCTTTCAAGCTGTGAGTTCCATGGGTGGTGAGACAGGGTGGGGGAGGAACGGGGCGTCTCGGAGTGGAGTTGGGGAAGAAAGCGCTTGCATCTTAACCAGACGCACCACCTGCCCCCTCCTTGTAGCAATGTTCTTATAAGTGACACTCAAGGCCTGCCAGTTTGATTTAGGAATGGTTATGCAATTGACTTTGGCGGGGGTGGGGGGGAGTGTGGATGGGAAGGACCCTCGTCTAGAAGGAAGTCGCGGCAAGGGTGGGGGTCCAGACACAAGGGACAAAATGGTCTTTGGGACCTTAGCTGCTCTGGAAGACTGTTTTCTTCTGTGCGTGTGGGAAGAGCGTGCTTTGTCCCAGCCCAGCTAGCTCAGCTGTAATAAATTTGAGTGTTTGTTCTCCCTCCCACCTAACTCTTTCCCCTGACGTGTGTCCTGAACAGAGAGTATTTCCAGCCCCCCCCCCCCCGATCCACTGTGTGTGCCTTTCCCTCAACCTTTGGTGGAGGGATCGTCTGCCTCCAAAGACAACAGAGAAAGGGCCACCTGTCTGAGGCCTTTTCTCACCTCTCTGAAACCACACAAGCACCACGGCCGGCCTTGCATGGGTGCAAAGGGCAAGGAGGAGGTGGAAGGGATTGTTCCAGCTGCGAATGGCTGTGTCAGATCAGAGCCAGGAGGACAAGGCAGTCCAGCCTTCCACCTTCTTTGCCATTTTGTGTTTTTTTCCAGGAACATGATCCTCCAGTTTCTCGATCTGGGCTTGGCTCTTGGCTTACTCCCCTGGGAAGGCTGCAAAAGGGATGTGTTGCAGGAGCTCCTTCCGCTCTTGCCTTCTGTTCAGGTGGTGCTGGGCACCACAGCAGTTGCCTCCCGTGTCTTGTCCTATATTAAATAAGCTTTCTCTCCCCCCCCCCTTTTTGAGCTGCTGGGAGAAGCTTGAGGGGTGAACATTCCCAGTGCTGGGGGCAGAGAGGACCCTGGTGGTTTATTGTTGGGTGGAGCAGGTGGGCTTAAAATGCACTGTTAGGTTTTGGTAAGACTGCAACTTGAGATGGGGCGACTCCCTGCCCCAGGAGATGGATTGGGACTTCCTTAGGCTCCGTTAGTGGGGGAAATCAATTATTATTTTTTATTATAAATGCATATGTATTGGTAGGAAGAAGCCTGCTCAAGTATCCCAAGTCACTCTTTAAAAGGGATTATCTATTCTTTTTTTCTTTAATTTTTTTTTAAGTTTTGCTCCTGAATTTTTGTGTTTCCGTTGGGTGAGTTACACATGCTGCTTTTGGGATTCCATTGGATTACACTAAGTATGTATTGTGAAATCGCCTTGGCAAGCCATGGTCGTGTTTCCCTTGGGTTTTGGATGCCTATTCCAGAAAGCTTGTAACTTCTGAACAGCATCGTTTCCCCCCAACCCAGGCAATATAATCTTGGTAGCCCCCTCCCCCCCCCGACTTCTTTCAGATGGCACAGATGGTAGTATTCACTCACTTCCCCCCACTCCTCTTCAAGTTTCTCTTTCTGGCTTACTAGTCAAACAAGAAGGCTCCATCTAAGAAATGTATCAACAGGAGCGTTCCAATGGTGGGGCAGTTTATCGGACTGGCAGGCAAAATCAAGTGGCGTTGCTCTTTACCCTTGGGCTGTACCATTTCAAGTGGTTTTTTTAAAAATGTACAGAAAAACAAAGGGCATGTTGATTTAGCTTTAAGACATGGTCTTTATATTTGTTTTATTGGGGGGAGAAGAAACTAGAACTCTTACCTTGCATTCTGTAAATTGCTTTTTTAAAAAAAAAACAACCAGAGAGAAAAGGGCTAGAAAGGACAAAAAAAAGCCTTTAAAAAGAAAAGGCTAATAATGATAGGAAGAAAGCAGAGGATATTTTGCCCTAGTCTTCTCCTTGACATGCCACTCTTGCATAGCAACCCTTGTTTCAGCCTGAAGTTGGTACAGTCCAGGGTAAGCTATGCCACTCAACTTGATGGATTGTGTAATCAGGTTTTGAGCCAAAATCTAATCCTGCATTGGTTGGGAAATATTCCACTTGATGTGCAAGTATCTAATGTCTCTTATGCTCTGCAACCGCCTTCGCCAAGCTGGCATCTTCCAGACGTTGTGGGAGTACAGCTCTCATTAGCCCCGATGGGAGTGTTAATCCTGCAACTTCCAGAGGGCACAAGCTTGCCAAAGGTCAACTGTACAAGGTATCTTGGCAAAGTGTGCAAGGGCCCCTGCCGCTATCCTTTGTGTACCCCCCGTCACTCACACGCACACACACTCCCCATTTCAAAACACATCTGGCACAAATTTGTGTAAAATCTGTGACTTCTGTTTCTTTTTTTTTTTAAGGAACTTCCAGTGTAACTGGTCATAATCCCAGTGTAGCTTTGTTTTTCCTCAGAATAATAATAAAAAAAATCTTCTGCCTTTTGTTGCTGCTACTGTCAGGGGTCTGTGCTTTGCTCACCTGTGTGTGCAAGAGAAAATGGTAACTTCCAGTTGAGGCAAAAACTTCATGCGTTGGATGAACCTTTAGTGGCTCATGCCCAGATTACATTGGCTTTTCTTCCCCTGGTACCCCAATACCTCTGTTTTCGTGAAGACACCATTTTCCTTCGTGTGTGTAGATTATTCTAGCCAGTCAAAAAACTTCTGGCAGTGGCTTTGGGGGACAGAAAATAAAGAGCGGGGAGGGCAAGAATGAAGCCCCGATTCTGTTCTGTAGCCTGGGTTATTTTAAATCACGGGAAGCTAACCCATCATTCCTGGCCAGTGGCAGTACTGGGGCTGATGGGAGCCAGAGTCCCAACAACACGAGGGCCACAGATTCTCCATCCTTTGTTTGAATTGGCAAGGAAACAAGGCTCATTTAAATGAGGTTTCCCACTGGTAATACTTCAGGGGGGAAATGATACAAATCTGGGCGCTAAAACACCCATTTACAATTGGCTAGAATTTAGCTCTTGCCCACCTGGGCGCCCTCCAGATCTTTTGAAATGTAACTCTTCAGCCTCAGTCGTTCAACTATAGCTTATAAAATTATGTGCGGCAGGGAGAAAGGCGACACAAAGGTTTTTCTCCCTCTCTTGCATAACGCTAGAACTTGTGGACACCCAATGATGCTGAATGTTGGAAGATTCATGGCAGATGAAAGAACGGACTTCTTCACACAGTGCGTAGTTAAGCTATGGATCTTCCAGCCTTAGGAGGCAGTGATGCCCACCAACCTCCATGGCTTTGAAAGTGGATTAGACAAATTCATGGAGAAATTTAGCATTGAGAAGTTTGGAAAAGTGGCTGTTGGTGACCAGCAATCTCTGAAGCTAGGGGACCTTGATGGCTGGCTCCCATTCAGCAACATCTTTTGTGGGGGTTGCATTTAATTAGAATCTAAGCCAAGCCTGCTGGATCAGGCCAGTGGCCCATCTAGTCCAGCATCCTGTTCTCACAGTGGCCAACTAGACGCCTGTGGGAAACCCAACAAGCGGCAGCTGAGCACAAGAGCCTTCTCCCTCCCTGTGATTTTGAGCAACGACGTGTTCAGAAGCATTTCCTTCCTCTGACCGTGTAGACAGAGTAAAGCCATCACAGCTAGCAGCCCTCCATGAATTTGTCCGATCTTTAAAAGCCATCCCAGTTGGTGAGAACTACTGCCTCTTGTGGGAGTGAGTTCCATAGTTTAAATATGTGCTGTGTGAAATAACTAAATATATATATATTTTTTTAAAGGCTTCAAAGTGTCTACTTCATGCTTAGCTGTGCATGTGGCAGTACTGCGCGTGAACAGCCATTACATTATTTCTTACATTTGTTAGCTACCTTATACCAAAAATAAACCCCATTCTCTTAGCAACTTAACAAGATAAAGTACAGTTAAAATCATTAGCTTTAAATTGGTTTTAACAATGCACATGCAAAAAAAGGAAAGCCGTCTGCAGAAAGCTATGAATTGGCCCCAGGACGCAGGTGTCTGGGCACCTCGATCTTGTGTTTGTTTTTAAAACCAAGTTTCTAGATCTTGAAAAATAATACGAGTAAAGCTGCCTTGGAGGAGTTGCTGAACAAGATCCCTGCAGTCAGGGTCGAGGTGCCAGTGCCCTTGCCTCTCCCTGTGACTACCAGAAGTGCAGAAAATTCAAAATAAAAAGAGAGATTCCAAATTTGCATCATGCATGCAAGTGACAAATTTATTTGTGAAAAACTTATTCCTCATCTCTTAAGTTGCAATCAAGTGGAAGGATGATGTTCAGCACGAAATAAAGTGATCCGAAAAGTTTGCATCGTGTGTACGAGTTGTGATACTTGACTCTTAGCAGCAGAGAGATGGAAACTTAAATGCAAAGCACGGTTTGCCTAAGGGGCAGAACCCTATTGGAAGGCAGCTGGGTTCTGAGCCCAATACTGTACCCGTTTAAAAATTGATTATTGGGTTACGGGAAGAAGTGTGGGAATCCAGCAGGGGCAGATTTATTTCAGTCGGGGGGGGGGGGACTTTGACTCTGAATGTTCCTGGACTGCATCTCCCATCTTTCCACGCTTGCTGGAACTGATGGGAATTTAGGTACAGCAGGATCTGGGGGCTTGCAGATTCCCCACCCCTAATTAAGGATTCACTGGAGCTCATCTGAGCAAATGCACCCTCCCAGGTGGCATAAAACACCAGGCTTATGGGACGAGGTGCTCTTTCCTAGATCCACTTGGGAGAGCGGGTACATTTCTCTGTTGTTCTACTTATCATCCACTCCCTAGCAGAATTGCTGGAGTGCCAAATTGGTTGAGGGGGCGAAAATCCACCCAGATAGGTCATTAAAAGGATAAGAGGTTTTGGAGGCTGGTCCAGCAGCACCCGAGCAAATCATGGGGATGGGGGTCCCTTCTGAGCAGCCACCTGGCCATACAGGTCGGCCCGGCGATGGGAGAAGACGGGCATCTCCTGCCGGATGCGGTGCAGGTAGGCAAGGTCGATCTCTGCGTAGCACACGCCTGGCCCCTCCTGGCACTGGGCGACGACGCTGCCCCATGGATCCACTACCATGGCGTGGCCGTAGGAGGTGCGGCTTGCGTGGTGCTTTCCTGTCTGAGCAGCTGCGACCACATAGCACTGGGTCTCCACAGCACGAGCTCGCAGCAGCACCTGCAGAGGAGGGAGGAGCATAAAAGTCAGGGGTGGAGCCTGTGGTGTCTCCGCCCACTGCAAATTTTAACATGAGAACATAACATCTCTAAACAGTGGAACAGATGACTTCAGAGCGTGGTGGTTTCTCCTTCGTTGGAGGTTTTTGAAGAGGTTGGACGGCTATCTGTCAGGGATTCTTTAGTTGTGCCTCCTGCATAGGGGGTTGGGCCAGACGACCATTTGGGTTCTTTCCCTTTTCCCCCAATAATTTTTTCTTTTTTTCTTTACACATTCAGTCTTACAATACATTAGTCAACATATAAACCTTGTTCTGCCGAGCTTGCGACTTCCCTCCCTCCCTTCAGTTGGTATCCCTTATCACATCCTATCGCGTATTTTATCTTTTTACATCTTAATCATCCTGCCCACATTGTAGGAGTTACTTTGATCCTGCTAGTGTCTTTAAGTTTTTACAATTATCCTTTAAATATACCATAAATTTACTCCAATTTTCCTGGAATCTTTGATCGTCCTGATCCCGAATCCTAACTCCGCATAGTCCATCATTTTCGTCTGCCACTCTGCAATGGTAGGAACTTCTTGTGGTTTCCAGTTTGGGGCCAACAAAGTCCTTGCAGCAGCTGTGGCATACATGAATAATCTTTGATCTTTTGTCTTAAGACTTAAGGCATTTGGGTTCTTTCCAACTCTGATTACAAGCTAAGAGCCTGCTGCATCCAGGTCACTGGACCATCTAGTCCAGCCTCCTATTCTCACAGTGGCCTGAGCCCTCTGCCCTCATGCAGTTTCCAGCAACTGGTATTTGGAATCACTGCTGCCTCTAGGTCTAGAGACAAGCATAGTAATCTTAGCAAGCAGCCATTAATAGCCCTCTGCTCCATGAAAGCCATCTATGTTGGTGACCATTGCTGCCTCCCGTAGGAGAGAGTTCAATAGTTTGACCCATGTGCTGTGTGAATAAGGACTTTATTGGTCCTTAACCCTCCTGCGTTCATCTTCACTGGATGTTCACAAGTTCTAGTGTTATTGGGGGGGGCGGGGGGGGGAACCTGTCTACTTTATTCATGCAAATGTGTAATTTTCATTCCCGTCACCTCTTAGCTTTTCTCCAAACCAAAAAGTCCCCAACAGAGTCGCTCCATCCCCCTTGATAATTTGGGTTGCCCTTTTCTGAACGTTCTTCCCAACTCTGCACTGCCCTTTTTCAGATGAGGCAACCAGAATGCTACCATATGGTGACATCACAGATTTGTATAACAGCATTATGGTAGTGATGGTTTTGTTTTCAAATCCTTTTTCTAACTATCCCTAGCATGGAAACTTACATTATCGGAAATCTAGGGCTTTGAGTGCCTCTGAGCCGGTTCAGAGGGTCCTTGCTCTTGTAGGGCAGCTGCCCCACCCCAAAAATAAAATAAAAATTGTACTCTTTGGGAGTTGTAGTTCAAAACATTTTGAGGGTTAACAGGTTGAGAGAGGTTGATTCAGGACAGTGGTTCTCAAAGTGGGCGGTACTGGCCCCAGGTACGCGGGTGGCGCTGTGGGTAAAACCTCAGCGCCTAGGGCTTGCCGATCGCATGGTCGGTGGTTCGAATCCCCGCGGCGGGGTGAGCTCCCGTCGTTAGGTCCCAGCTCTTGCCCACCTAGCAGTTCGAAAGCACCCCTAAGTGCATGTAGATAAATAGGTACCGCTTTATAGTGGGAAGGTAAACGGCGTTTCCGTGTGCTGCGCTGGTGCCGGCTCGCCAGAGCAGCTTCATCACGCTGGCCACGTGACCCGGAAGTGTCTCCGGACAGCGCTGGCCCCCGGCCTCTTAAGTGAGATGGGTGCACAACCCTAGAGTCGGACACGACTGGCCCGTATGGGCAGGGGTACCTTTACCTTTACCTTTACTGGCCCCAGGAGGTCAGTGGGATTACCTACCAGAGGGGCACTAGGTCAGGAGGCAGGAAGGGTCTAGGGTGGCGCTGAGGGTGTAAATGGCTACCAGACTTTGAAAAGCAGGTCTCGCTGGATCAAGTTTGTTAAACTAAATAGTTTCAACTGGATTTTTAATAAATGTGCAATGTATTGTTCATCTTTTGAATCTTATTGTGTTATTACCTTCCTTAGTGGGCCGTGCAAACTACTATCCTGAATAATGCTTTTTATAGGGTAAAAAGGGGCACTGGGGATGGGTTTATGGAACCAAAGGGGTAGCTGCCAAAAACTGCTTGGGAACCACTGATGTGGGAGAACAGGAGGAGCAGGGAGGAGAAATATGAAGCAAAGGGGTAGAAGATACAGTTTGATCCCCAATATGTTTTTGAGCACTCAAGTCCTTCACTGAGGAATTTCAAACGCAGAAGTTCAATGTTATTTGTTGGGTTATGCTGTCTCCTCCTTCCTTCTACTGTCGTTTTTGCTGTACTAATGCAAGAGAACAAAGGTGTTTCTTCTTAGGACAAGGTTGTCTGAGCATGGGCAAACTGCCCTATGTGACGGCAACGAGCTACTATTTCTAAAAAGTGTGTTGGCACATTCATAGCTCGGTACAGGGCACACTTTGCTCCAGGTTCAACCCCCATAACCTCTAATTCAGGCATAGGCAAACCCGGCCCTCCGGATGTTTTGGGACTACAACTCCCATGATCCCTAGCTAACAGGACCAGTGGTCAGGGATGATGGGAATTGTTGTCCCAAAACATCTGGAGGGCCGAGTTTGCCTATGCCTGCTCTAATTGAAAGGATTCCTGGAAAGAACCCTACCCAACCGCTGTAATGTTGGATCCACTTACCTCCCAGTGGGCAGAGCCTGTTGTCACAGTGAAGGCTGATGGGTAGGTGAGAATCTCTGCCCCTTCCCGGGCCAGAGCGATAGATATTTCTGGGAAGCGGAGATCGTAGCAGATGGCCAGACCAACCTGAGAGGGAGGACAGAGGGGGAGGCTAGTAAGCACTGGATCTTTGCACCCCGGCGCCGCATATGCTTAAGACAGCCCTATACCTGCCAGTGGCAGAAAGCACCAGTTTCATCCCACTTATATTCTCCTCATTTATATAGTAACTGTATCTATATTTCTGATTTTCCTGATCTTAGTCTGTAGACCACAATAATCAATCATTCCAAATTTTTATGTTGGGGAAGAGCCTTTGGCAGCCTACATAAGTGTGAACATAAGAAGTGCCTGGGTGCAGGGTCAGACCTATGGGCCATCTAGTTCAGCCTCCTGCTCTCCCAATGCCCAATCAGATGCTCCAGTGGGAAGCCCCAGAGCAAGGGAGTCTGAGCGCAGACTTCTCCCCACCTGTGATTCTCTGCAACTGGCATTCAGAGACAAACTGCCTCTGACAGTGAAAGTAAAATACAGTGGTACCTCTGTTTGCGAACCGGATCCATTCCGGAGGCCTGTTTGCAACATGAGCAGAATGCAACCCGCGTCTGCATGGGTTGTGATTCGCCGCTTCTGTGCATGACGTCATTTTGTGCGTCTGCGCATGCACGAGCGGCGAAACCCGGAAGTAACCCTTTCCAGTACTTCCAGGTCGCCGCAGGACGCAACCTGAAAACGCTCAACCTGAAGCAAACATAACATGAGGTATGACTGTATAGCTGCTGTGGCCCATAGTTGTTGATAGCCTTCTCCTCCGTGATTTGTTCTAATCCTCTTTTGAAGCTATCCAAGTTGATGCCCAGCACTGCCTCCTGTGGAAGGGAGTTCCATAGTTTAACTCTGTGCTGCATCATGAAGTACTGTGCCTTGTCTGTCCTGCCTGCATCTGCGTATATGAATTTTAGGATTTTTTTTTTGCCCTGATTTGCAGTACTACGTTTGCCATTTTAATACTCCTTTGTCCAGTTTGGAGAGATCATTTTTGAAGCTCCTGACCATCCCTCTTTATTTTAACCAACCTGAACCATCTGGGATCATCGGCAAACTTGGCCACCTCGCTGCTCATCCCAAACTCCATATTAATTACAAACATATTTTTTTAATTAAAAAAACCACCACCACGCTTTGCACTGAACTTTCCTTAGCTTATTGGTCTCAAATGACGTAACCAACACCTGTCTCTGGAATATTTTACACGTACCTTTCCGGCCGGGGTCTCCACAGGAGCCACTATCTTGGAGCCTGGGTTGGTGAAGGCGCTTTCCTTCAGGGACACTCGCCCCTCCATCTCTACGTCAAAAAGATGAGTCTTCCGATAGGCAGCCACCAGGGTTCCTGAGGCCAGCCTCCCCGAGGAGAGAAGGATAAGATTAGTAGATTTGTAAGGCAGGGGCCGGTGGTCCTTATAGTTTCATGGCTGCTAAGGCATCAACATAGTGAGGCTAGCCATGGGAGCTGCAGGGAAGCTGAAAGGAAGAGGCAGGCCACAGTGTTTCTATCCCTTCCCTGCTGGCTGGTTTCAGGAGGGAGCTCTTCTGACACCAGTGTTGCATGAGACAGCCAGTATGCTGTAGCAGATAAGCGTGTCAGACTAAGACCTGGGAGAAGGTAAAGGTAAAGGGACCCCTGGCCATTAGGTCCAGTCGTGCCGGACTCTGGGGTTGTGGCACTCATCTCGCTTTATTGGCCGAGGGAGCCGGCGTACAGCTTCTGGGTCATGTGGCCAGCCCAGCAGCGCAAGGAAATGCTGTTTACCGTCCCACCAGAGCAGTACCTACTTATCTACTTGCACTTTTTTGGCGTGCTTTCGAACTGCTAGGTTGGCAGGAGCCGGGACCGAGCGACGGGAGCTCACCCTGTCGCGGGGATTCGAACCGCCGACCTTCTGATTGGCAAGTCCTAGGCTCTGTGGTTTAACCCACAGCGCCACCCATGTCCCTTAGACCTGGGAGACACTGGGATTCAAATCCCCACTCAGTGATGAAACTCACTGGATGACCTTGGGCCAGTCACCGTCCCTCAGCCTAAGCTACCTCACAGAGTTGTTGTTAGGATAAAATTGCAGGTAGAACAATGTACGCCACCTTGGAGGAAAAGGTGGGAGATAAACGGAATAAATGAAATTGAAAATGAATGTGCCATTTGGTTAGTGAAGAACTGATTGCAAAAAGGGGGAGGGAAGGAAGGAGTGGTTTAGGGAGATTTGGGGAAGTTTGGGGAGAGAAGGCATCCTATACGAAGACAATTTCGTCACCTTTGGGATCCAAGAGGAGGTGGCAGTTGTAGATCCTTCCTGTGCTCTCCCAATCACTGCCTCTTTCATGGAAGCCTCCAAGGGACAACCAGACGCCACATTCCCTGTCAAAAGAGGAGAAATGGGGGGGTTGGGGGGTTACCTGCAAATGCCTGGCCATTGCCTCTGCCACACTCTCACAGACAAAGCCCTGCCACATCCACACAGGGCAGCCCCAGCAAGCCCTACCTGGCCAGCCCGACGTAACGCTGCAGGTGGTCTCCCTCCAGGGGCTCAGCTAGGCTCAGGGCCTCCTCCACACTGCTGCCAATGAAGTCGAAGGCTTCCGGGAGGAAGACGACGCAGGCCCCCCTCTGGGCAGCCTCCCGGACGAGCCGTGAGCAGGACGCCCAGTTGTGGGCTTTGTCGGGAGTGGAGGTCATCTGGCAGACGGCGATAAGGGGCTTCAGGGGTCCTGCGCCCCCTGTAGACATGGCTTTGAATCTGGAGTGGCAGGGGAGAGAACAGAACGGACTGTGAAAACCCACACAAGCACCACATTAAGCCAGCCATTCCGTTGTTTGTCTCCCTGCTCAAGAAAAGGAAGAGCAATGTAGAGGCTGTTTGAGCTCATGCACAGGCTGGTTTGACTAAGTATGGTTTGTTTCCTGCAAATACGCTCTGATATTTAAATCCCTGCTCAAGCATGCAGGCTACTTGATCTCCTGGGGCTGTACTGTATCAGCCCAAACTACCTCTCAGTAGTGGTGGAGAGACCCTGAGCTCTTAAAATGTACAAATGTCGTTGTCAGTTCTTACATCTTCTCAGAGGCCAGTTACCTGTGGCCAGGGGCTCGGCTTTGGATCCTTGCAAATGGCTTCCCACCAGCGAGGCAAAGTGTTTGCAATGGCTTCTGGACCACCGCTCTCAACCTAGATGAGACAATGGGGAAAAAACACATCTTCTTTTGAAGCATCTGGGAAATGCATGCCTCCAACACAAAGGGGACCTAGAACAGCCTTCCCTGACCTGGTGCCCTCTGGCTATTTTGAACTACAACTCCCACCAGCCACCAGCGAGAGAAAAATAGTGTTCCACAAAGCAGAACACTGCAGGATTCACCTAGATATAAGGGGGTTTGTGATTCTTGCCTCTGATTATTTTATTTTTTAAAAATGAAACAAAAGTATTAAAAAGCAATTTAGGAGTAAATTAAGAGTAAATGAGTCCAGCTGGATATGACAGCTTAACCCTTTTCCTTTGTTCCTTCAGTCATACAGAGATTCAGGGGGAAAGATACTGGGTCTCCCTCATCTGTTCTTTCACAGGCAGGAAAGCAATAGAGAAGAGGGTGATTTGGAGCTGGAAAATGAGCAGAGGGAGGGCCTCCCCTTGCCTGCTTTTCTCCTACGCAGACAGGGAGTCTGCAGAAGCCACTTCTGGCTAAGGGTAAAAACAGAGAAGAAAGCGACTCAGAGCTCTGAGTGACATCTATTCCTTGCACCAGAAGTATTTAAGAAGCAGGCTCAGTCCCCATCAGTTTAAGAGATGAGAAAGACCCATTGGTCCAGTTGCCAAGGAAATGGTGCACAGTCAGATAGCTGCACCCTTGTATCCCTCACATCAGGGGAGATGTTGAAGGTCCTGTAGCACACCTTTCAGATCACATATTGATACGAGGTGGGTTCAGAAAATGTCTCAGGGTGGTTCTGCTCAGGGAAAAGTTAACCCAAAGCCAGCAGGCTCTGCTTTTTCACAGTAAGCCAACACATAGACATTGCAGCTAAAACTTGTCAGAGGAACCCCGAGAAAAGCTTTCCAGTGTTCCTATGTGTCAGGATCACGGAATCATATCCAGTTGGAAACCCCCTGCAATGCAGGAATCACAACTAAAGAATCCCTGACGGATGGGTGCAGTTAAAAGGGCAAGAGAAGGGCCTGATTAAAAAAAACTGGAAATTAAAGATAACAAATAAATCTAAAACAAAAATAAAAAGGATAAGGTGTCAAACCCTATCATTACCCTTCACCATACATGGGCAAGGAGTTCCACAGGGCAAAACCAATTACTGTATGTTCTCTCTGGACTTCCCTTTCTTCTTCCCACCTCCCTCCATAAATCAGGTTTACTTGATATTATTTTTATTATATTATAGTTATTCTTTCACGCCTCTTGCATCATTTTGCTCAGGGCTGCTTTTAAATTCCCCTCCCCTTATCTCACTCTTCCAATTCCCAGCTAATATTTTGAAGCTCAAAAAGTAACAGACAACTTTCTCTTTTCCCCATTACAGTCATTAACAAACTCCCCCTCCAAAAGATTCACCCGCAGTGATTACATGGAGCAAAAGGAAAAAAAGACAGCAGCTGCCGTTGCTCCCCTAAAAGCCAGGGGGAAAAGTCCAGTCTGGAAGTAGACCTGTCCCCAAACAAATATGGCGCTTGTGCCTAGTGGAGCCCATACTAAAAATGGTGGGCAAAAAAATCTCTACTTGGACTTAATATAGATTGACAAGTGAGGCCAGTTTCAGGTGTCTGTACCATTTTATTTTTTTAAGTGAAGGTTCATCACAGAGATCAGTGGAGAAATCCAGGAGTTTTAACATAGCAGTGATTGGGGAGCACAGCAGCTAAACTTTTTGAAAATAATAATTCTAAAAAGCAACAAGGAAGGCAGGAGCTCATCCTCCTTCTACCTCAGTTCTTATTCTGATTAGAAAACCTTTAAAGTTTTTAGACATTTAAAAGTGCAAAGTGTCTGCATGTGAAGTTCTGCATGCAACTGAGCTCTGAATTTGGTCTGGGAGAGGATATGAGAGTGAGACTCGATTTAAGTATTTTGTTTTAAATAAAATTTATATACCTCAAAGCAGTTTAGAAAAAGAATACTGTAAAACAAATTAAAAATATTGGTAAAAACAATTAAAAACTACTATGTAAAACATTTTAAAAAAGCAATGATAAATTAAAAACCGCAGTCCATCTCCCAAATATGGGGCTAATTTACATATATGTTCTGGCATTGGCAGGGATCTCTTCCCCACTCAGAAAAAAGCTTTAAAATATATACAGTATTTTTATTACTACCCCCCCACACACACACTAAATAAGATGCAGAGTCAGAAAATGCTTGAGCGCCTCACTCTTGGCTTATTGCCTTCTGCTTACGGTTTGTTGAACGCGTTTGCTGTAACTAGCGCAGTTATATTTAAAATCCTGAATTTCTTCATTGATTTCTATCAACGTCTCGCAATTCTGACCCCGCTAGAAATTTCCAAAGAAAACCCGGAAATGTTCCAGCCTGAGAAGTCCATGTGCAGTTCTACACTTTTTTACCTCTTCCTGACTCCAACCAATAGAAATCATTGCTTTTAAAAGGGCGGAGCGAGGAACTTGTAGCCCAGAACAAAGATGGTGCTGATTTGATAAAGCCGCGCCCTCAAGCAAAATGGCGCTTTTGGGATTACATAAGAAAGGACTCCACCGCCACCACTACCTATAAAGTTCGTATGTTTTCGGTAATTTAATTAATGACCATTTCTTTATCTGTGACTTTATTCTGCGTCGTCCTCGCAAGCTTCGGGCTCCTAACTTCTACTGGGTTTCACCTGTGCCCTTAACAAATATGGTGGCTGGAGATTGAAGCCCCAAAGTGCGTCGACGGAAGCAGAAACGGGGAACCTTCCGGTCACGAGGGAAGGCAGTGACCTCTCTCGCTCCGGAAGTTGTGGCGTTGTTAGGCTGGCCTTATGTCTCTCGAGGGCCTGGCCAGGTGAAGGAAGATGGCGGAGAGCGGCAAGACGAAAAGTGGCCCGGCGGCTCCTCCCAGCGGCGTTGGCGCAGCGTCTTCGGCTGGGGGCGCCGGCAAGGCCATGACGGCGGAGCAGGTACCGGGGAGGGGCGAGGAAAGGGAGTGCCTTTGGGCATGTGCAGAGTTCCCATTCCCGGGGGGAGATGCGTCAAGTCACGACGTCCAACAGCCCAAACCCGTAGCCCGCTTTGGCCTCCGCGTGTTTCGCGGGAGGGTTTCTGAGCATGTGCAGAGCGAAGGGTGCCGTTATTAGGGGTGGCGCCGCTCCTGTGGACGTTGTAGTAGTGGAGAAAAAGACACTCGGAATCTTTTTAACTTTTCCTCCGAGCAGTCCTAATAACAATAATAATAATCACCACCATCATCATTGTTGCAATTTTTTACCCACCTTTCATCCCAAGGCCCTAGGACGGATTGCAACAATTAAAACAATATTAATATTAAAGCACAATATTAAAAGACAGGTTAAAACATCATAGATATGACTCCCAATAGGAAGGAAAAGCTTCAGCTACTTAGGCATTCAGGTTACCTGTAATTTAAACGCATTATAGCAAAGTATGGAAATCAATAAATATGGTTATATGATGCTGGAAGAAAATGAAATTTTCTATCACGGACTGACTGGCCGAAACTAAAGTTATACTTATTCCACCAGCCCATAAGTCCAAATGGCAAAGAAAACAACATAGTCATATTTCAATCAGACCAACCATGCATTAAAAAAAATTGCTGTTTGTTCACAGAACTGTTGGAGGATGGGGATTCCAAAATCTAAACTGCTAATAAAACACATGTCAACTTAGCACATGACAGACATAATATTTGACAATAAGGGAATTCAGTGGAGCAGGTTAAAGAACTTGGAAGTAAATGGTGTCCCTATAAAAGTAATACTTTTTTTTAGAAATCTGTTCTTTACATTTGCTTACAAACCCATTCACATTCACAACTTTCAAGTTTTTGGTCCCAGGCCTCTCACCCATTATTCCATTACAGTTTCACCCGGTTTTCAAAAATAAATATAGGGCCTATAATACAGTTAGATACCTGAAAGAAAAAACAATTGTATTGTTTGAAATAATTTTTACAAAGAAGGATAACTGCTTACCATTAATGAGATGCAAATTCAGGTGGGAAATGTTCAAGTATGTCCTTTTTAACTGTGTATTTATGTATATATGTATGTATTATACTGCCCTTCATCCGAGGATCATAGGCTCGCTTGCAATATAAAAGCATAAGAAATGCATAACATAGTAACAAACAAAAACAATACCCTCCACAATCTTCCCTTCCCAGTTTAAAAGGCCATAGAAACCAAACATTTCTCCCACATGTTAGAGAGGATGTCCCATTAGAGGGACATATCAACACATGTGGTGAGGGTGTCCAAAAATTGAAAAGTTCTGGAAAAATTATTTACAGAAATATCTTTTGTCACAAGGCAGACAACCCCCATGACCCCAGGACTTGTATAGTCACAATATGTTGCAAATTAGAAACAAAGATCTCATAATACATCTATTAGCCACTGCAAGAACAGCCATTGCTAGGACATGGAAATCATTACAGTTATTAACTATGGACCAATGGTATTATGCAGTTTGTCAAACAACATTATTTGAAAAAGTGACACAAAAATTAAAATTAGCAAGAAGCCAAAAGAAGCATGACAATTTGTATGCAATTTGTACACAAATACTGGGGCATATGGCAGAACAGTACCAATATAATTTTGGTATATATATTTTGACACAATTTTTGTAACTATATTCAGAAATGTTTTTCTGAGTGTTTATTGTTTAATCTTTATTTTAAATTTTATATAATTGTTGCATACCATATCCTTTAATGTAAACGTATATCTCAATGCAACCATGTTAAACAGTTTAAAGATGAACATTAATAAAAACTATGTTGCCAAAAAAAACCCACCCTTAGGTATGGCATACACATTTTCTTTTCTCAGTTGGTCTAACCCTAAGGCTGTGGGATGGAATGATTTGAAAGTCCAGAGATCCATGAGCAAAATACTCCACCTTAGCAGTGATTCAGGAGGGGTTAGGTAGGAATGGTTGTGATGTATACTGCAGCCTCAGTTGGCAATTCAAGTAAAACATGGCAGATTTCTAACCCCATGGAACCTTATAATCTAAAGTATGAGAGTGGGGAAAGTAAAAGCAGCAAGGGGCAATGTGAATAGTCCCTGTGTCCAGGCTAACTTGGTTGTGGCTGGTGCAAGCCCTTGCCTGCTGTGACTGACCTTTCTCCCCTTCTAGGTGGTAGCTGGATTTAACCGTCTGCGTCAGGAGCAGCGAGGTCTAGCCTCAAAGGCAGCTGAGCTGGAGATGGAGCTGAATGAGCACAAGTAAGCAGTGGATTTGAACATTGTTCCCCCTGCTAATTTTGGATATTGCTGCTTGGTGGTTTTGCAGTTTTCTCTGTTCTTGCAAGCAGCCTTGCAAATGGAATTGAGAAAAAACATCAGAAGAGTCTGGCTGGTGGATCAGGCTAAGGGGGAGGGGTCTAGTCCAGCATCCTGTTGTCACAATGGCCAACCAGATGCCTCTGGGAAGCTTGCAAGCAAGAAAAAGATGTAACTTACAGTAGATAAATAGGTACCGCTCCGACGGTACCTACTTGTGCACCTCAGCAAGTGGTAAAGGTAAAGGGACCCCTGACCATTAGGTCCAGTCGTGACCGACTCTGGGGTTGCGGCGCTCATCTCGCTTTATTGGCCGAGGGAGTCAGCGTACAGCTTCCGGGTCATGTGGCGAGCATGACTAAGCCGCTTCTGGCGAGCCAGAGCAGTGCGTGGAAACGCCATTTACCTTCCCGTCGGAGCGGTACCTATTTATCTACTTGCACTTTGACGTGCTTTCAAACTGCTAGGTTGGCAGGAGCAGGGACCGAGCAACGGGAGCTCACCCCGTTGCAGGCATTCAAACCGCCGACCTGATCAGCAAGTCCTAGGCTGTGTGGTTTAACCCACAGCACCACCCACAAACTGCCTCCAATGGCGAACGTAGCCATCATGGCTAGTAGCCATTGATACTCTTCACCACTTCCCCAGAACCACCCAGTGAACTTTGCCTTGTTTCTTCCATCTTTGAATGAAAGTGCTCCCAATTCAGAGTTTTGACTGCTAGATTTGGAAATAATAAAATAGCAGCACAGAGATGTGTCATATCTTTCCCTGCAGTCTTGAGGCTCCTGGTCACAAGTATACTCCCTGGCCATGTGGATTTCTAGATCCTTTGATACTGTCCTTATCATAAGCTGGTGTACAATGCTCAGATATTCTGCCTTTCTTCCACTCTGCAGGCTGGTAATTGAAACACTCCGAGAAGTGGACCCTACTAGGAAATGTTACCGGATGGTGGGAGGTGTGTTGGTAGAACGCACTGTGAAAGAAGTTCTCCCAGCCTTGGAAAATAACAAAGAGCAGGTAATGGCTCTGCAGACAGTGGGCAGACTCCCTGCTTCTCCTTGGAACAGGGAATGCCATTAGCCTCAGCAATACTTGCCTTTAGTTATCATGGCTAAAACTAGGGAGACCTAGGTTTGAATTCCTGTTCAGCCATGAAACTCAGTAGGGGGTAAGTCACCTTGGGTCGGTCACCTTCTCTAAGCCTAATCTACTTCACAGGGTTGTTGTGAGGCAAAAGGAGGGAACTAAGTACGCCAACTGAATTAACTGATAATAAGGTGCATATATATAAGGAAAGCTAATTATATATAACTGATAGTCATTTCTGGCATCTGAAGGCTGGAAGGAAAAGTAAGACCCAGCGTTTTTGCAGTTTACAAGAACTTCTCTAGCTGCTTGGCTGCTGCTGATTTTTACTCACCAAAGGCCATTGTGTGATTGGAAGTTAATGAACTTCACATAAAATATATTGGTCTATCATCACTAGATCACAGTAGAGTTTGAGACTCTTAATCTCAGGGTCATAAGTTGAAGCCCAGCATTGGGCAAAATATTCCTGCATTGCAGGGGGTTGGACTAGATGATCCACAGGGTCCCTTCCCACTCTACAATTCTATGATTTTATGACTTGTTTTTAAAAAATATATATATACTGTTTTCAATTCTTCTGTTTGCCACCATTTGTCATTCTTGGCCACTGCTGAAGAATAAGTGAAAAGTAATCAAATGTCCAGGTGTTTTTGTGTGTGTAGAGATTCTTCATTATGCAACTTGTTTATATTTCTTTCCCGCTCCCACTGCTACCCAAATTCTCAGAGAATATTAAAACAACTCAGTCATGACTTGGGCCCAGGCTGCCTAAAAGATCATTTCTCCCTAAGATCCTTGGGTGAGCCCCTTCTCTCAGTTCCATCAACGTTGCCACCCTGCTGCCCTCCAGATATTTTGCAGTACAGCTCCCATCAACCCCTGCATCTTAACACAATGCTGGCTGGGGCTGATGGGAGTTGTAGGACTACGTATGGAAGAGCTGTTCTAGATAGTGATGTGTTAAATGATGGTGCTGGAAAACAGCAGAAGGTTCCCAGACTGTGGTCTGTATCCCACCAGTGGCCCCAAAACTTCATTCAGATGGCCCACGGTGCACCTGTAAAAATACAAATGAAAACCATACAGCATCTAGCACAGTAAATTATAATTGCTACAACAGGCGGAAAAAATCATTTAAGTAATCCACCAAGATCCTCAAGCAATTTTCAAGTGGTCCATGGGGGGAAAAGTGGGGAAACGACTGGCTCCTAGTTACCTTAGCCTTTGACACTTAAGATGTGTATTTTCACACCAGGCCCTGCTGCCTCTTCCTGGGCTACACACACCCCTGCTCCATGCCCTCCTCCAGTGCTCTTGCCTGGCTGGAATGTGTCCTTGTTAATGCCTCTTTTCTGCCTGGAGGGAGGATGAAGAGAGATGTGTATGGAGTGGGTGTCAAAAGTCTCTTGTGTTTTCAGCCTACTGTATAAAGAGAAGAGTCCTATCCATTGTGCTGCCCACTTTTCACTCTGCCTTCACCGACTGCTGGCAGGTGGCTCCTGGAAGGTTGCCCACAACAGAATTCTTAAAAGAGATTTTTGAAATGTCAAGACGGTTTATAAATGCCTTTAAAATGGATAAATAAATGCAAAGTGATCTTGGGAGGATGTCGGGGAGCTCCGAGCCCTCATTTGCCGCTCCCCAGATAAAATGTGGCACTCCATCTTTCCCATCCTGACTCTCCTTCCCTGTTTGCAGATCAACAAGATCATCGAGACCTTGACCCAGCAGCTGCAGACGAAAGGGCGGGAGCTTAACGAGTTCCGGGAAAAACACAACATCCGCCTGATGGGCGAGGACGACCAGAAGGCTCCCTCCAAGGACAGCGCTGAGGGGTCAGGCGGCAAGGCCAGCTCCACAGGGGTCCTCGTTTCCTAGTGGGCACAGCAGCCGTCTCCCAAAGGACTTTTTTACCGCCTCTCGCTCTACAGTTGTGGCTCTTGACCTCAAAAGGCTTAACTTTATTATTATTTTGGTGTCAACTCTGACAATATTTTTTTGTTAAATAAAACTTTGGTGTGTCACATACTTTTGGGACCAGTGCGAACGTTGGCAGCTGTGCTGAATCACCACCCATCCCATTACAAGATGATGCCCATCACCCAAGGCTAGAGCATGTGCTTTGCATGGAAGCCAAGGATGGGGAACTTGCTGACTTTCTTGTGTTGTTGGACACCCAACTCCCACCATCCTTGATCATTGGTCTTGCTGGCTGGGGCTGATGGGAGATGGAATCCAACAACACCTGGAGGGCCACAGGTTCCCTCATTTCCAATGGAGGCAGCCTTAGCTTCAGTCACTGGCATCCCTAGTTAAAGGAGGTTACACAGCAGGGCTGGGAATGATATCTCGAGAGAGGTCTCTGTGCAAGACTTCACAAGGCTAGGGAAGGCACAAAGGCCTGTGGCAGCACACACATTTTGGTGTGCAGGTTTGGCCTCCAGCATCTCCAGTTAATGGCTCCCACCTGGCTAGCCCAAAGCCAACCCAATGCTCCCCAGATGTTTTGAACCACAACTCCCATTAGCCCCAGCCACATGGGACTTGTCCAAAACATTTGGTGAAGTTGGGCTAGGTAGCTTATAGGACTGGTGTTTGAATGCCAAGATTCATTGAATGCAAAATATGAGCTGTTGGCTTCTTCAATATCTCTGCTTTCAGAGTGAGTTTCTAGCCCATATTGGGCACAAATATATACTTAAAATCTGAGAAACCAGATGAGGAATGTCAGTGTGTAGGAATTTACCTCCTTGCCCCACACCCTTCCAATAAGTAGCACAGCAGAACAAAGTTATGTGCTGCAATCATCATAAATCAAAAAATGGAATCATCCAAAGTAAGTGGCTACTATGCTTAAATCTGTTACTCAGTCAAAAGCCCAAATAGTTGGGGAACACTCCTTTTAAAAAAAATGTCAATACAGGGGTCACTTTAAAAGGCATTTCCTCATCTCTTGCAGGAACAATGCTGTTTTCAAGATGGGGTGTGCATCATGTGAAACAAAGTATGCTTCACTCCCACCCCTGCCGTGCCACGAAAGACTGTTCATGTATGTAGACTTGGTTGATTAAAATTCATGTTAATCTGCTAAAACCAGACTCCCCCAAATAAGCAAAATCTTGCAAATGCGCATAGACAGGGTGCAGAATTCAGCTTTTGTTTGCCATTGCAAAAGGTGTGTTAAATAGTGTAGAGTGCAGATAAACATGGATCAGATTTCAATACTGAAGGCCCTCAGAAATCAGTAAGATGTTTACACGGAAAACCTTTATTCATAATTTTGGAATCTTACACCCCTGCCTGATGAGGCACTTTCTTCCTAGTGTCCTTCAGTCTGATCACTTCCCCCTCTTGTACGTTTACCTGCAGAAAGACCATCGAAGTCTCTCTGACATGCCAGAGGGGTGCTTTATTTCACATGGCCCAGGGGCTCACTTTCCCCTGCAGGCGAGAGGGGAGGGGAGCAGAATTGAGAGCGCTGTCCACTTGAGGGTGTTGATGAGAGCCAGTAGCAAGAGGCTTCAGACTTCACAGAGCGAACTCCAAGCTGCAGATCTCTGGGCAGGGCGTCTTTCCATCAGCCCCAAACCCTCCGATGAGGTAGAGCTTGTCATTGCAGAGGCAGGTGCGGTGGCCAACTCTCTTCTGGCCCCGGTTGGAGCAAGAGAAGTGAAACCAGTTTGCTGGCGAAGACCCTGAGAGAAGAGACAAGCTCTGTGAGGTTCTTGGGAGAGGCTTCCTATCCCATCAACTCTAGCTGCTGGTTGGGTGCAAAAGAGGCTCATACCTGAACCTTCTGTGTGTGGAGAGATGGGATAGGCCAAGTTGTCTTGGTTAACAGTTGCTTCAGTTCCCCCCTACATTTTATCTGAGGAGTACTTGTTCCTCATCGTGGCTTGCTAGGCGTGCAATTCCCAATTCAACAACCCTATGGGCAAGTGAAGAATTGCCGTGGGGGGTGGGAGATGCTACATAGCTGCAGAATTTACATGCGTGGTTCTAATAAGCGCCCCCAAGATTTGTCCCAGCTTCTGGCCAGAGAGATTCTTTGCACAAAGATGCCACTTACTTGCATCATGGATGTAAAGATCATTGCAAATGGCATCCCTGCCGGTCGATAAAGTCTCTCCACCAAAGATGACAGCAAAAGGCCCCACCACGGTGCAAGATTGGTGCCTCAGGCCTTTGGGACCCTGCCGGGATCCCTTTTCAGTGCTGACCAAGCGAGAGAGATTCTCTGTCAGCCCAGGAGCATGGACAGAATCAACCTGAGGGAGGGAAAGGGTGCGGCAGACTTTGAAAAGTGCAGAGAGACAGAGGCTGTATAGGTTTAAGCGCCACTAAATTCTTTTATTAGAATGTTGTGGATTAAAAATGCTTAATTTTATTGAGAGAATATGGATTGTTAAGCGGAGGGACTGGATTCCAATGGGGCAGGATGGTTGAATGGACGATGTTGAGGACAACAGGACAGGCTGAGAATGCCAAGAGCAGTAGGAGCTTGAGGGTAAAGCATGGGGAGAAGAGGGTCTGATGCAAAGGGGAGGAAGGTGGCACTCCCAAGAGGCTCAATTTCACATCCTGATCTGAACCCATAAGAGCACTTTCCACAGTACTAGCCATTTGGACCCTACGATTAGCAGGGGAGGCCTTGGTGGTGGTGCCTGGCAATCCCTGAGATCACTGGGTGGAAGTATGTTTTTAATTGCAACTACTTTTAGGTTGTTGTTGTTTTTTTTAATATAGTGGAACCTTGGTTCTCGAACGGCTCAGTTGACAAACAAATTGGCTCACGAACGCCGAAAACCAGGAGGTAAGTGTTCCTGTTTGCGACCGTTTTTCAGAAGCTGAACATCTGACATGGCTTCCGCTTGAGTGCAGGAAGCTACTACAGCCAATTGGAAGCCACGCCTTGGTTTTCGAATGTTTCGGAAGTCAAACGGACTTCCGGAATGGATTATGTTCGAGAACCAAGGTACCACTCGCCCTGGCCACCTTCAGGAGGAAGGGAGGGATGCAAATAATGAAATAAAATTGCACTGGTTTGGGGATTTGCAAGGGTGAACACCAGAAGTTTGCTTATACTGAGACAATTCATCTTGTTCACCATTGTCAACACTGACTGGCAGAGGCTCTACAGGAGTTTTATCCCAGCCCTGCCTGGCAATGAATGTGGAACCTTCTTCAAGTAAAGTAAGTGCTCTACCACTGAGCTACAGCCCACCTCCACATACACACATGAGGGGATCTCGGCTTTCCTATTTCTGCAAGGCCACATCGTGCACCCACCCCACTCACACTCACATGGATTTTGCTTTTCCCCCAGTGTCCAGCTATGTCGAAGTCAGCAGAGTCACGCCCTCCAAAGACCACCAGGTTGTAGCCACTGCTCTTCCCGCTTGGGGTGGTTTCGCGCAGCAGCATGGCAGAATGGCCGGCCCGGGAGGCCGTGCGCGATTCCTCTTCTTTGTACCTGGCAACAGGAGGAGAGAGGCAAAGGATGCTCTTTTAAAAATAATATTTTTTTTTATTAAAAGTTTTCAACGTAAAATACAATGAAAATCACACTAATCTAGAAAAGAAAAATAGAGAAAAGCAAAAAGAAACAAAGAAAGAAAGAACAAAAGGAAATTAGAAAGCCCTCTATGAAGAACTCAAAGTGTGTACATGGTTCTCTCATTTAAACCCCACAACAAGCCTGTATGTTAGGCTTATAGGCAGTGAGTGAGCTCAATGTCACCTAGTGAGCTTCATGGCTGAGTGGGGACCTGGACTTTGGTCTCCCAGGACCAAGACTAACCACTATGCCACATTGGCTTTCCTATACCAGAGGTTGGACTCGCAACTCCCAGCAGCCATTGTGCCCAATGGTCAAAGATGGTGGGAGTTGGAGTCCAAGAACATCTGGAGGATTCCCCTTGCTTGCTAGATCTATCAGATGTTTACTTAAGTCTGGCCTGGACCATCTAAGATTGTAGGTGCAGCCACATAAAATAAGAAGAGATTGCTGAATCAGGCCAGTGACCCATCTAGTCCAGCATCCTGTTCTCACAGTGGCCAACCAAATGCCTGTAGGAAACCTGCAAGCAGGATCTGAGCACAAGAGCCCTCTCCCCTCTGGAATTCAGAAGCATTGGTGCCTCTGACGTAGGAGGCAGAGCATAACCAACACGGCTAGTAGCCATTGCTAGCCTTCTCCATTTGTCCAACCTTCTTTTAAAGCCATTCTGTGTTCTGCAGTTTTAACTATGCGCTGTGTGAAGTACCGTATTTTTCGCTCTATAGGACGCATCTTGTTTTAGAGGGGGAGAACAAGAAAGAAAAATTCTCCCCCTCTCTGCTCAGAGCCCCTTCAGCGAAGCGGCAGGAGAAACGGAGCCCCTTCCATTTCTCCTCCCGCTTCGCTGAAGGGGCGCTGCGCAGCTCTCCCTCTCTGCTGAAGCCAGGAGAGTCTTGCTCTCCTGGCTTCAGCAAAAGGAACCCAAAGCCTTCGGACCCAAGTTCCCGCTGCACTCCGGAGGCTTCAGGCGGCTATCCCTGAAGCCTCTGGAGCGCGGAGGGAGCGCTCCCTCTGCGCTTCGGAGGCTTTGCGTTGCTCCTGAAGCCAAGGAGCCTGCATTCGCTCCATAGGATGCACACACATTTCCCCTTAATTTTTGGAATTAATACGGTACTTTTGAATAATACGGTACTTTCGAAGAATACGGTACTTTCGAAGAATACGGTACTTTCTTTCATCTGCTCTGACCCTTCCAACATTCAGCTTCTCTAGATGCCCATGTGTTCCAGTGTTATGAGAGAAGGTGGAAAACCTTTGTAGGACTGAAGTCCTTGCAAGCAGCTCAGTATTCTGGGCAAGGTCTTACCAGTAGGTCTTGCTGGCAGGGTTGAGATGCAACGTGAAGATGCTGGCGTAGCGCCGCTGAGTTCGCAGCCCGCCCTCGCGGCCCACCACCCGTGCCTCATGGTCCGTGAGCTTAGTGCAAGTGTGGCTGCTGAGCCCCACGGGGGCCTGGTTGGAGGGCCCCGCAGCCCAGCGTTCCCACTGCCCCCGTTCGGCATCAAAGCAGCACACGTCAGAGACCCGGCGGGAGCCGTCCCAGCCCCCCACCACGCACAGAAAGCGGTCAGACAGGACCACAGCTTCATGGTGGCTCCGGCGGTGCTCGCATTCGGGAGCCATCCTTTTGACCGTCTGGAGTGAGGGGTCGAAGGCCACCACATCCCCAAGGGGCGGCTCCTGGGTCTCCTGCGACTTCAGGCCCCCAAAGATGAGGAGCTTGCCCTGCACCACATTGCATGAGTGGAATGCACGGCCGAGGAGGTCACTGCACACCACTGGCCTCCACTCCCAGCTGCGGCCGGTGGCTGCCATACCAGGTTTGACCTGCAGGGGGCAAAGCAAGAAGGGTCAAGGGACCAGGTGGTGGACAATCCAAAGAGGGTTTTATTTATTCATCTTAATGAACTGTAAATAGCCATGTTGGAACAAACCTAAACAATTACAAGTAAACAATTTTTTCTTGCAGGAAAGAGGAGAGATGTGGAGATTACCAACAATAAAAAATACAGACAGGTCTTATCTTAGATGCCCAATGAAACAACACTCCTTCATAAACTGGCTCTCATATCACTTCTGTCTCCTCTGTGCCAGGCTAAACTTACCCAACTCCCTCAACTTCCCAAGTCTCCCAACTTCCCTGGGAAGGGGGATTGATTGTTAAAACCACTCTAGCAACTGTAGCTCTAAGAGGGGGAACAGGGGCTTCCTAACAGCTCTCAGCACCCTTAACAAACTACAGGTCCCAGAATCCTTCAGTGTATGCCATGACTGTTTAAAGAAGTATCATAGTGTTTTAAATGTATGGCCGAACTGACTCCACGAATGTGCTACAATACACCAGATGTAAATAGACCACTTCACTTAAACAATGAACTGAACTGAAAATCTACCCTTACGATACACAAACAAGCATATGCATCCTCACCCCTGACACGCTCTTCCTACCCCTCCAAAAACTAAAATAAGAATAAACTTTTTTTTTTTGTACTTGGGTTTAAAAAGTCCCTGCACCACTGAGCCTAAACTGAAAATCAATGCCCCTTTCCCTGGCTGCCCCCACCAAGCTCAGGTCATTTTACCAAGGCATGCCCAAAGGCAAGAGCAGGAACAACAAGCATGTTATACCAGGAACAGGTTAAGAAAGGGTGCCCTTCCTCTGGTAAATAGAAAGGGTGGAAGCATTTGTGCAAGGAGTTTGGTGCAATTAATTTTGTTTTGTTTTAAAATGCATCCTGTCCTACTCCAAAATAACGTTCCTCCTCTTCATATGGTAGCTGTCAGATCACAAACTTCAAGGCTTGTCTCCCCCCACCCCCCCACCCCCCGCCGGCAAAAAGAAAAAGCTTATTGTGCACATGCTCACAAACACCTCTGAGCACACTGCCAGGGTGTGTTTTCCAGTTATGCTGGATAAATGTCCCTCCCCATTCCCCCCCAAAAAACCTCTCAAACCAGATTTGTGTGTGCATGCAGGAATGGCTGTGTCATCAATCTCAGAAACAGTCATTTGGGCCTACCTTAAAAGAAGAAGCCACTGCAGAGCAGAAAGCCTGGTTGCCTAGCAATGGGCAGCCCCTAGCAACCCCATCATGTGTCTTGGCAACCGATTCTGTGGCTTACAGGAAAAGGCAGGCCCTGCCAGACAGCATTTGCTGAGTGTGGTAAAGTTAGCAGGAGCATTAATAATCCGGGTGTGTGTGTTTGTTTTACGGCCGGCATAGGAGCGTCACGAGGAATCTGGAAAGAATTGGGATTTGCCGAGGAACAATAACCATTGATGGCAAAAATGATGAGCTGGGGGTGACAGGGGGGAATTGGAGGTGGTAGTATCATAGAGCTTCCTTCGTTGGTTTTCAAAAAAGTTGGAACCGTGAGCTGTAGTTGTGCTCACTAGAGCTGCCAGACCTCTGGGATTGACATGAAGTATCCAGATTTGCCTGGCCCCCTCCAGGTGGCAGGGGTAGGGCTTGAATCTCCAGGTGGATGAGAGTGCATTAAAAAAAACCCCACAAAAGCAAAATTAAGAATACTGTGTGTGCAGCTTGCAAGCTTCAGCCTGCAAATTATTGCATAGAGTCTTGGGGTGGGGTCTGCCCTTCTCTGCACCATCTTCCCCTCTTCCAATTAACCTCCACCTCTGAAAATTATTGCATAGATTCTGAGAGGATGAGGGTTTGCCGTTCTCTGCACCCACCTCCCTTCTCCCAATTCACCTCCATCTCCAGGGTGGTGGCAAGGAGCACAGAAGAAGACTCACCAGGGGCCATCCCTAGATCTCAGGTTTGAGGCCTGAAAGCTCAGGATCTGGGATGCTCCTGACCTGGCAACCTTCATGTTTACATTCCTGTTTTCTGTACACACTCACTGCATTCCCAGTGTGGGATTTTTAACCCATGTTCACACAATGCTGTCTAAAATGTGCATGTATTCTGTACAGAGCTGGATTAAGCCCTTTAGAGGACCTAAGCACTGAAAAGTTTATGGTCCCTCCTTCACCATATGTAATTCAAAATAAAAACGATACTAACCTGTAAAATAATTCCCCCCCCCCAAAAAACTTACATGTACTGCATGCTGAAATGTACATACATGGGATCTGATTCCCTTGTATTATTTTGATCAACGTTAGTAGGATGCCCCAAGGAATTGGTTTTCCCATTGGGAAATAATTTATTTAAGGGCATTTATATGGTGGATGTTCCTGAGCATCTGCACAGTGCCCTCCAAAGGCTTTACTGGTTTGGGGGCCCCTCCAGAATGTTTTAATGTGCTTAAGTTCTTAACCATGTTCGTGACACAATAATAGTGCCTTGGTTTGTTCTGCTTTAGTTTGTTCTGTGATGCTTCCACAATGCTAACACATTCCTGCTGTCCAGAAAGGCTACAGTGCCACAAAACTGCGACAAAAATAAACCATAGCATTTGTGGCATAGAAAGCTACGGGTTTTCAGCAAGAAATGATGGGATGTGCATGGATTGGAAATGAAGCAGTGTGACCACTCCAAAATGTCTGCAGACACCATAAATATTTAAAGGGGAACACCGGTGAATGCTCTGATAGCATCATGAGCACATGAATGTCCAGTAAAAAGATGTATGGAGGGGCCCTTTGTTGTGGTAAATGTCTTATAGAAAACAAATACTTCATTATTATGTTTATATCTTACGCAGTGGTTCCTGGGGTCAGAACTGCCAACTCCCCTCTGCCAGCCCAGAGGGAAAGTTAAAGACCCTGTGTTATAAATGGCTCTTTGACAAAATTCTCCCTGAAATTTATTCATTTGTTACCAAAGAGGGTTGCTATTCCCATGCAATCCAGAGCCATTCTTCTTCTCTGCCTTTAACAGATACATGGCAGGCAGAAATTCAACAGGTACACCCCCCACCCCCACCCCACATAGAGATGTGGCTATATGGAGAAAACTGTTGAGTTTCTGTTTCCTATGGAAGGGGATCAGAACAAAGCAGCCCCCCGCCCTGAAGCACCAGGAAGGAGAAGGACTGTTGACAGTACACAGAATGACTGTTTGCAGTCACTTTGTAAGGTTTTGCTCCGTTCCTCCTGTCCCAGTGACCTCCAGCCTCTCCCCAGCTCTCTGTGGCCTGCTCAGGTCAGAACTGGTTTCAGAGCAGAAAGCGGTCGTGCCATACCTGTTTGCCTGACCACTTTCCCTGTATAATAATAACATTCCCCCCCCCCAAAAAAAGTAGGAACACCGCCCCGCCAAGCCTGACTAAACCTTGAGAGCAGAAGGAGAGGTCAGGCTGATCTGAACATCCACATGCGAGGAAGGACTTTCTCACTCCTCGTCTCCAAATAGTTTGGCACTTCTCTTCCAAAAGGTAAGGCTTGGCCTTCAGGAATTCAGTGTGGGTGGGAATGGGTGCTGTTCACAGCTTTGGACTACAGTTGCCAATAGTGTGTTTTCCATGTGTTTCTGATGGGGCTCCTGTGCCACTAACGGATGCATGACAGGCTGGTGAATATTTTTCCAGCCGCTTTATCTCCACACAGAAACAGCTTTCACCGGTGAGCATTCCGCCTGCGCTGCACAGAAGCCCCAATAGAAAAAAATGAAAGTTGGCAACCATAGCAAAATGTACACTCCAGCTTAGGCGAAGCTTTTCCCCAGCAGTGATCCACCATTTGAAGATGTGTGGGGACAGGGATGGGCTGCAGAGGGGTTGCTGGGTGCTGAAAGACTCAGGTGCAAGCCCCTGGCACAACACCACACTTGCTAATTTTATATGTGCTTTCTGTCTGGGCAGATTAAGATGTTGGGTGACTGTGGTCTTACCAGCATTGCGCTAAACTGCCCTGTGTGAGCATATTTTATATACAAAAGTTTCTGAAAGCAGCAGGAAATCTGAAGCTCAGTGCAAATGACCCAGAGCATGGGTCCCCCCCCACCCCCTGCTTTGATTCATCCTCCCACCCCATTTCTGATGCAGGTATTGTTGCCGTTGAAAGTCCTACCCTGCGGCCTCATCTCACCTTCCAGAATCATGGAGTTCTCCAAACTTCCGAAGATTGGGGATGCAGAGAAGGAGAGTGAGATGGGATTTGTGCATGGTGTCTCTGGACCAGGTAGGTTCTCTGGCACTTGGAGAAACTTAATAACCAACAACCAACAACCAAAGTGGAAAATAGGAGCAAATGAGTTTACTCTGTAATGAATAACCCAATTTTGCCCTTTGTGTAGCAAGGCATGTTAGTAAACCAAACTGAACATAACACTTCCTTCTTCTTTTTTTAAAGTTTGAACAGTCAATGAAGCAACATTTTAAATCTCTGGATTGTGCTAACTACAAACAAGGATAGGGAACCTGTGGTCCTCTAATATTTTTTTTATTGGACTACCATTCTCAGTATCCCTCTCTCTTGGCTTCTCAAAATGTTAACACTTTCTGCAACATTTGTGGTTTAAATAACTGGTAGTTTTGAAAGAGGTGGGGCTGGGATTGGAAGGGAAAGTCTGCTTCTGTCTGCACTGCTAGAGTCAAGATGGCCTGTTCAGCACAAGGTTGCTTTCCCCCTGGGAAAGGAGCAGGACCATAGCTTTGCTGGGGGAAATGGAGTGCTCCTGGATCAAACATTGCCATTGGAGGCTCAGGTGACCTCAGTGGTCAGGAGTGGTTAGGAGTGTTTAGGGAAGCTTTTAATGTTTGACGCATTACTGTATTTTAATATTTTGTTGGAAGCCGCCCAGAGTGGCTGGGGAAGCCCAGCCAGATGCGCGGGGTATAAATAATAATAATAATATTATTATTATTATTATTATTATTATTATTATTATTATTACTACTACTATCATGAGTGCTTCTTTCCAGCTCCTTTTAGAGAATAATGACTTGGCCACTGTTCTCCATGCTCTCTTAGCTTCCAGACTGGTTTACTGCACAGGGCTTACGTGGAGAACTGAAACGCTGAGATTTGTTTGTATCATGGTTTGCAAGCCCAGTTATCTGCACATGTGTAACTGTGGTTTAAATTAAGGCAGATACTGAGGGCCGGCACTAGCTGGAGAAGCAAGGAAGCAACTTGTGATCGAAGGTGGGGTGACTCTCTCTTTCCTTCTCCCCACTGCCAGTGGTGATTGCCTGCAAGATGGCGGGGGCTGCCATGTATGAGCTGGTGCGCGTCGGACACTTTGAGCTGGTGGGCGAAATAATCCGTCTGGAGGGTGATTTGGCTACCATCCAAGTCTATGAGGAGACCTGTATCTTTCTGGAAAGGGTGAAGATGATGCCTCCTCCAGCTTTTTAGGCTCCTTGTCTCCTTTGTCTCCCTTCCTCTGCCCTGAGTCTACCTGCTCCCTTTACCTCCTTCCCTCCCTCCACAGTCCCTTTCGAGACTTGTGTTTCCATCTCTCAACCACTTTTGGGCCTCGTCTTCCTAAGACACACGTCTCCTGTGTTCCTGGTTGCAAGGAACACCTCTGACCTTTGACTTCTACAAGGCTTTTCGTAGTTCAACGGATTTACAAATTCTGTCGGGGTTGTTCTCCATGCTGCCTTTTAAACTATGACTGGGCCCGGTCCCTATGCTGCCCCACCTTTTCCTCCCTTAAATCTGGAGGTTCCCTGTGCTTGGAGAATCCAAACAGGAATGCTACATCAATTTAGGAGGAAGAAAATGCAGGATAGCAGTAGATGGAGGGGAACGCCACATGGTCGAGGGGGAATCAAAGGAGGCATGTGGGGTTCACAAACCACCTTCAGCCAAGGTACAGAAGGGCCCATTGCACCAATCATTGGACTCAGCTACATTAGTTTTTTTTTTAAGGGTTTCAAATGCATTATAACACTATGACACCAGATGGCGCTGTAGAGCCCAGTACTTCTGCAATGTGATTTCTCATTATGAGTTTTACACTGTGTTTTCCTGAAACAATTTTTTTTATGTTTCTGGATCCAACCATTGTTTCTTCTTGTTGTTAATCCCCGCCCCCCAGACACAATCACGTGTATGTATTGAAATCACTATATATATATGAGGTATGGGAGGTGCAGAAATTTGAAAGAGGAGATATAACCGAATAATGTTTAGCACACATAAACAGCCAGCCATTGCTCTAACGGTGTTGTGGGGACTCTGATTACATTTCAAAAAAGTAATGACTCCATTGTGGCGCGGTCACAAGGCACAAGTGAAGACTGTCCTTGGAAGTATTAAGAGCACGAGAAAGGCCTGCTGGATCAGGCCAATGGCCTATCTGGTACAGCATCCTGTTCTCACAGTAGCCAACCAGAGACCTCAATGGGAAACCAGCAAGCAGGACCGGAACACACAGGTTCTAATATTGTAAGAGGGGAAGAAATTTTATTCTCCGCCTGCTTTCTCCACACCATTCAGAATTTTATAAATTCGCATCATGTCTCCTCTTACCTTTCCAAAAGGCAAAGTTCGTAGCAGTACCTGTGCAAAGGTAGACGACAACATTGGAGTATCTATTTCAGGTCAGCCTGGCTGGGAAGGAACCCCATTGCTCCCCCCTTCTGCCCTTTCTTTGCTCTCTGTTATCAAAGTCTTTTTCCTGAGTAACTGCTACAGCGGGTGTTTGCGTGGGGGATCCCGTGCTGAGGACTGGGAAGCCGCTCTCGGTGGAGCTTGGCCCAGGCATCATGGGGTCCATCTTTGACGGGATCCAGCGCCCCCTGAAAGACATCACAGAGCTCACCAAGAGCATCTACATCCCCCGGGGCATCAACATCTCGGCTTTGTCCAAGGACCTGAAATGGGAGTTCAGTCCCAGTCCAAACATCCGGGTAAGAGACACGCTATTGGTTTTGGGACGCAACAAGGCCCTGGGCCATAGGGATGAGTTATGAAACCAAGGGGGCAGTGGCCCCAGAAAGTTTGGGGAACCACTGGGCCTTAAGGTGAGCTTCCTGGCTGAGTGAATATTGGAAGCTGGATCTCTTCTACCCTAATCCAACTTTCTGTCTACTCCAGCCTGCTGGCTTGCAATAGGAACATAGGAAGCTGTCTTAAATTGAATCGGGCTATTGGTCCATCTATCTCAGTATGTATTTCCTGGCAGTGGCTCCCCAGGCTTTCAGACATGGGAGGTGGGTCTCTCCCAGCCCTAACATGGAAATGCTGGGAACTGAACCCAGGTGCTTTTGTAAATGTTTGATTTACAGGCTGATGGCCAGAAATTTAATAATGAAAAAGTGCAAGATTGTGTGTGTGTGTGTCTCACTAGGAAAATAACCTATGCCTACGCTAAGGCTGAGGTTCAAAGAAGAACCAGAGAACTAAAAAACACCTGATAGATAAAAAAAGCTCACGATGCACAGAGTTTCTTTAAAGCCACAAAGACCATCTATGGGCCAATAAATCATGGCATATGCCCCCTATGCTCAGCAGACAGTATCACACTTATAAAAGATAAAGAAGTTATTTCACTGCGCTGGAAAGAACATTACCAACATCTCCTTAACCACAACCCCCCCTGTAGCTACTGAGGTCCTCTCACAAATTCTGCAAAAACAAGTTAGAGATGAGCTTGCAGTATCTCCAAATCTGGGAGAGTTGTGTACAGCTATTAACCAAATTAAAAGCAACAAAGCCAGTGGACCTGATGGGATACCTGCCGAAATCTTCAAAGTGGGCGGAATTTGAACTTACACAACAACTTCACAAGCTCATCGAAAAAATCTGGGAAAGAGAAGAAATCCCAGAAGACTTTAGGGGTGCCAAAATTATCAATCTCTTTAAAAAAGGTGACAGAACTGATTGTGGAAACTATCGAGGCATAGCTGCGGCCGGCAAAATTATTGCAAGGATCTTAGCAAACCGTCTCATAACAATATCCGAGGTGACCCTTCCTGAATCCCAAAATGGTTTTCAGCCTTCTAGGGGGACAGTGGACATGATTTCATGGAAGACAATCTTACTCAGCTATGAGTGATCGCCAAAGAAGACGTGTGTGTGTGTGTGTGTGTGTGTGTGTGTGTGTGTGTGTGAATCAATTCTGATTTGCCGCAATCTTCGTAATAGTAGACTAACATTTACTGTAGAATCATCGAACTGTAGAGTTGAAATGGACCCAAAGTGTCAACTAGTCCAGCCCCCTGCAATACAGGAATCACGTTGTGATTGTATTGTGTTATATGTCCATGCAATGGAATGTAAATTTTATAATGTGTAAATCTTTTTATAACATTTTAAATAGGGGCATTTCATTCATTGGCCAGAATGCTGGAAAGTTAACTCCTTATGAAGGCTTTGGGCAGTGGACACTGCCTGTGTGTTCTCCCTTATATCTTCTCAAATAAAAGGCTAGAAGCTCACTTTAAAAAGAAGAAGAAGAATCAGACATCCAGAAAAGTGGCTTCAAATCCTTAGTGGGACAGTTCCCCATAGGCATTCCTGCGGCAACATAGCTGTTGATTTCAGTAGGTGTTTCTCATACATTTCAAAGCCAGTTTTCACACTCATGAGGATTAGAAGTTTGCTTTAAATGCAAAGACAAATGAAAGCTAAGACTCTCAGGATGCTGAACTGTACAGCCATTTCCCCCTTATGTGACTTCTCTGTGCTTGTGTGAACTCTCACAGAACACATCCAGCCCCTGTCTTGGGTCTGCTTTTATGTTGAGATCCTGTTGTGCTTCTTAATCATTTCTGCTGTTCTCCTTTCTACTTCTTTAGATTGGGAGCCATGTAACTGGCGGCGATATTTACGGAACAGTGCGCGAAAACTCCCTCATCAAGCATATGATCATGGTGCCCCCCAGGTGCCGGGGCACAGTCACCCACGTTGCTCCGGCTGGGCAGTATGATACTTCAGTAGGTAGTGTTTTATGTGTGCTTCTTCTATGCAGATTTATTCGACTAATTGGCTAAAACTTGTGCATTAAATTGACTGGGAGTTCTGTAATGGGTTGACACTGTTACTTTTTAGCCATACAATGCAGACGTTGACATTTTTCTAGCCTTCCCTTTTAATAGTGATGATGTAAAGGTAAAGGACCCCTGGACAGTTAAGTCCAGTCAAAGGCGACTATGAGGTTGCGGCACTCATCTCGCTTTCAGGCCAAGGGAGCTGGTGTTTGTCCATAGACAGCTTTCCAGGTCATGTGGCCAGCATGACTAAACCGCTTCTGGCCCAATGGAACACCGTGACGGAAACCAGAGTGCACGGAAACGCTGTTTACCTTCCTGCCGCAGTGGTGCCTATTTATCTACTTGCACTGGTGTGCTTTCAAACAGCTAAGTTGGTAGGAGCTGGGAAGGAGCAACGAGAGCTCACTCTGTTGCAAGGATTTGAACCACAATCCTTCCAAGTGGCAAGCCCAAGAGGCTCAGTGGTTTAGGCCACAGCGCCACCCGTGTCCCATAGTGATGGTAATAACAGCGACAACAATATAAAACATTTATGTAGCCTTTTAGAGCATCCAATGCACGTCACATTAGCTCAGGAATCATTTGAACAGCTCTGTAAGGTGGTAGGCCGTTGTCATTCTTATTATTCCGACGTTGTAGAATGGGAGGTGGAAATAGTGAATATGGGCTGAAATGGGAGATTTTGAACAGCCAACCTTTGGCAACTGCACCGTGGCCACTCTCACCCCTGTGCCTTTCTCCCCGAAGGATGTGGTGTTGGAACTCGACTTTGAGGGAGTGAAGGAGAAACTCACGATGGTGCAGGTGTGGCCCGTCCGGCAGATCCGTCCCGTGTCAGAGAAGCTCCCGGCCAATCATCCGCTGCTGACTGGCCAGAGGGTCCTGGACGCCCTCTTCCCGTAAGCCAGGGGTGGAGCTCTTTCAGCACTCACATTCATCTTTCAGGGGCCACATGCCAGTAATGGGCAGGGCCAGAGGGAAAGAGGATCCTGATTCTCACTGCAATTACATCTTCCACCAGACGCCAAACCATTTTGGAGGCTGGGCGGGCTGGGCTGCAGAACCTTTCCCTTCCCCGCATTATCCTCTCCCCCCACTTCTTCCCACAGGTGTGTCCAAGGCGGGACCACAGCCATCCCAGGCGCCTTTGGCTGTGGCAAGACAGTCATCTCCCAGTCGCTGTCCAAGTATTCCAACAGCGATGTCATCATTTACGTGGGCTGTGGCGAGCGGGGCAACGAGATGTCTGAAGTGCTGAGGGACTTCCCTGAGGTGAGATCAGTGGAGTGGGCGGGGCTTTGTGCTGTGGGCGGAGCCATCCTGGTCCTTTGCTCCCAATTCCTTATTCCTTAAGGCAAACATAGCATTATTGTGCACTGCCCCAATCTCTAGCTCTCCCCACCCCACCCCAACCCACAAACTCTTCCCTAAACCACCCCCCCGCCCTTCTCCTGCCCTGTAATCACTTTGCTTCCTTTCTCAGCTGACGATGGAAGTGGACGGCAAGACGGAGACCATCATGAAGCGCACCTCGCTCGTCGCCAACACGTCCAACATGCCTGTGGCCGCACGAGAGGCCTCCATTTACACAGGTGAGGCTGCCCATCTCTCGCCCTGTTTTAGGAAATGTATAAAAATGGCTCCCTGGCATCCAAATAATCCCACTGTTAGTTCCATACGATGTCAGCCTTCTCCATGAATGCTCCCCAGCTGCAAGGAGTGGCACCAGCCAGGCCACTCTCTGCTGGAGACAGGATGCTGGGCTGGGTGAATCTTTGGTACCCTACAACAGCTTAGGCAAAACTGAAAATGCTGTCCCCACCTCCTCCTCCTTCTCCACAGCGGCAAGATCCACACTCCAAGGAATGGGATGCATGCCGCTGCCTCCCACCCTCCCACCGCTGTCATGTGGTGGGCAGGCAGCACACAGAGGCAGGTGTGCGGCCCACTCCTCAGAGCCTGGATCTGCCACTGCGGGGGGCGGGGCGGGGGCCTACCACCTGTGGCATTTTCCTCACCTCACCTCACAGGCAGGCAGGCCCTGAGCCGAGATCATCTTGTGATCCCTGCATTTGGGGTAGGGAAGAGATGTTCTCTCACGCTATATTTTTGGAAGATTTCTTGTCTTCCCGGCTCTTCTGCTTGAGACACTTGCTCCTCAGAGGGATCTCCTCCCACCCACAATGCCTCTCTCTCTCTTTCTTTCTCTTTTCTGTTTACCCCACCCCATCCAGGGATCACACTCTCAGAGTACTTCCGTGACATGGGCTACCATGTAAGCATGATGGCCGACTCCACTTCCCGCTGGGCAGAGGCACTCCGTGAGATCTCTGGGCGTTTGGCTGAAATGCCTGCAGGTAACCCTCTTTTTGTTTTTCGAGACTTCCCTCATTTCCCAAGTCTAGGGGATTTATATAGGGTGAGCATGGGACAAGCAATCCTGCCCCCCTGACTCTTATTTATTTATTTGTATTTATGTAGAGCCTTTGTACCCCACTCTTCAGTCAGTTTAAAGACTGTCCCTGCCCACAGGCTTGCAGTCTTAAGAAAAACATGACACACAAGGGACGGGGAGACACCAAAAACATTACAATGAAGGGTGCCTTCCTGCCTGATGTCCGTGGGCAGGGAGTTCCAAAGTGTGTAAGTTCTTCCACACACACACACACACACACACACACACAAATGCAGAACAAGTATTAAGTGGTAGCTGGAACAGTGCCAGTTCAGTATAGAATTCTGGAATTGGAAGGGACCCCAAGGGCCATCTAGTCCAACCCCCTGCAATGCAGGAATCACAACCGCATTATATGTCTTTAGTCACCAGGTGAAAATGTTCCTCTTCAACCAGGCCTTTGGCTGATTAATATTCTACGGCATTCTTAAATGTGTTTGTGGCTGTGGGGGTTATTGTTTTGTTTTAGCTATTTATTTTGCGATTTTATCTGGTATCTTTATCTTGTGAACTGTCCTGAGACCTTTGGATGAAGGGTGGTATATAAATTTTTCTACTACTACTACAGAATTCCTAACAGCCATCTAGCCTCTGTTTAAAAACCTCCAGTGAAGGAGGGCATCACTTTCTGAGGGAGTCCATTCCGCTGCCCAACAGCTCTTGCTGTCAGAAAGTTCTTCCTAATGTTTAGTTGGAATCTCCTTTGTTGTAAATTGATTCCACTGATTTGGGTCCTACCTTCTGGAGCAGCAGAAAGAAAGCTTGCGCCGTCTTCCGTGAGAAAGCCCTACAGGTATTTGAAGATGGCTAGCCTATCACCTGAAAGGGACGCGGGTGTCGCTGTGGTCTAAACCACAGAGCCTAGGGGCTTGTCGATCAAAAGGTTGGTGGTTCAAATTCCTGCGGCGGGGTGAGCTCCCGTTGTTCGGTCTCTGCTCCTGCCCACCTAGCAGTTCGAAAGCACATCAAAGTGCAAGTAGATAAATAGGTGCCGCTCCAGCAGGAAGGTAAACAGTATTTCCGTGCACTGCTCTGGCTCGCCAGAAGCGGCTTAGTCATGCTGGCCACATGACCCGGAAGCTGTACGCCAGCTCCTTCAGCAAGTAAAGCGAGATGAGCACCGCAACCCCAGAATCACTCGCAACTGGACCTAGCGGTCAGGGGTACCTTTACCTTTTAGCCTATCACCTCCCAGGCTAAACACCCCAACTCCTTCAACCATTGCCCATAAGGCTTGGTTTCCAGGCCCTTGATCATCTTGATCCCCCTCCTTTGCACCCTGACATCAGGCAGTCACCTTCAATGTAATCTTTTCAGTGCCTCCCTGTCCCTTATCCTTTGTGCACCATTTTTTTCTTACACTGTAAACCTGCACACCATTATTATTATTATTATTAGTAGTAGTAGTAGTATACTGTCTGTCATCTGGAGATCACAGGGTGGTTCACAACATAAAAATACAAAATGAGATGGCCACCACTTTGGACAGCTTTGAAAGGGAATTAGGCAAAATCCACGGAGGATAACCATGGTTACTGGCGATCCTGGCTCTGTGCTATCTAAATCCAGGCTGCTGTGGAACAAGAGCAGAAGAGTGCTGTTGTGCTCAGCTCCTGCTCGTAGGCATCCCATGGGAGGCACTGTGAGAACTGGTGATGGGCTGCTGACCTTGTAGGACTCTTCTTACGTTTACATTCTTATATTCCAGACAGCGGGTACCCGGCCTACTTGGGTGCCCGCCTGGCTTCCTTCTATGAACGGGCTGGGCGTGTGAAGTGCTTGGGGAGTCCAGAGCGGGAAGGGAGCGTCAGCATTGTTGGAGCGTAAGTTTCTTTTTTTAAAAAAATATTTTTATTTTTCCATATAAACACAATACAACAAACATAAACATACAAAAACAAAAACAAAACAAGAAACATATATCATTTCATGTCCTAATTTCATATCCTATCTTCCCCGACTTCCTCATGCTTCCCCTTTCTGTATTCCAAATTCTTATCGATTGTTCAGCAAATCTTCCCTTATTTTAATTTAAATTTAGACTATTCTTCCTTGTTTTCCTTGTCTTAACCATTGCTAATAGTAACCATTTACTTTCCAGTCCAACATCATTCTAACTTTCATTAACTTTATGATATTTCTTTAAATAGTCCTTGAATTTTTTCCATTCTTCTTGCGCTGCTTCTCTTCCCTGGTTTCGGATTCTGCTCGTCATTTCTGCCAAGCCCATGTAGTCTATCACCTTCATCTGCCATTCTTCCAGTGTGGGTAAATCTTGCGTCTTCCAGTACTTCGCAATGAGTATTCTAGCTGCTGTTGTAGCATACATGAAGAAAGTTATATCCGTCTTTAACACCCCTTGGCCGACAATACCCAAGAGAAAGGCCTCTGGTTTCTTGGGGAAAGTATATTTAAATACCTTTTTAAGTTCATTATAGATCATTTCCCAGAATGCCTTAATCTTCGGGCAGGTCCACCAAAGATGAAAAAATGTACCTTCAGTTTCTTTACATTTCCAACATTTGTTGTCAGGCACATGGTAAATCTTTGCAAGCTTGACTGGGGTTATGTACCACCTATATATCATTTTCATAATGTTTTCTCTTAAGGCATTACATGCCGTAAATTTTATCCCGGTGGTCCACAACTTTTCCCAATCAGCAAACAAAATATTATGACCAATGTCCTGAGCCCATTTAATCATGACCGATTTAACCGTTTCATCTTGTGTATTCCATTTCAGCAGCAAATTGTACATTTTGGACAAATTCTTAGTACTGGGTTCTAACAGTTCTGTCTCCAATTTTGATTTTTCCACCTGGAAGCCAATTTTACTGTCCAGTTTAAACGCTTCATTAATTTGATGGTAGTGAAACCAATCTCTCACCTTCCCTTTTAATTTCTCAAAACTCTGCAATCTCAATTTGTCCCCTTCCTTTTCCAAAATTTCCCAGTATCTTGGCCACTTGGACTCCATATTTAACTTTTTAACTGCCTTAGCTTCCATTGGCGACAGCCACCTTGGAGTTTTATTTTCCAGCAAGTCTTTATATCTGTCCCAGACATTTAGTAGTGCTTTTCTGACAATATGATTTTTAAAACTTTTATGTGCTTTAACCTTGTCGTACCACAAATATGCATGCCACCCAAAAATGTTATTAAAACCTTCCAAATCCAAAATGTCTGTGTTTTCAAGAAGTAGCCATTCTTTCAGCCAGCAGAAAGCTGCCGCTTCATAGTAAAGTTTAAAGTCTGGCAGGGCAAACCCCCCTCTTTCCTTTGAATCCGTTAGTATCTTAAATTTAATTCTGGGCTTTTTGCCCTGCCAGACAAATTTAGATATGTCTTTTTGCCACCTCTTGAAACAATCCATTTTATCAATTATTTGCAATGCTTGGAACAAAAACAACATTCTTGGCAATACATTCATCTTTATAGCTGCAATACGGCCTAACAAGGAAAGCTTCAAGTTGGACCAAATCTCCAAATCTTTTTTCACTTCTCTCCAAGTTTTTTCATAATTATCTTTAAACAAATTCACATTTTTAGCTGTCATATTTATACCCAAATATTTCACTTTTTTAACCACAGTCAACCCTGTCTCATTCTGAAACCTTTCCTTTTCTATCTGTGTCAAATCTGTGTAAGTTTCACCCTTGCCCTACCAAGGGTGTGGTTGGAGAGAAGTGAAGCAGGGGACTCCTAAACCTGGTTAAAGATCTCTGAGTGGATAAACCGACTGCCTTTCAAGCAATTAATTGATATCATTTACTTATTTCAACACCTCTCTAAAGGTGCTTAACGTCGGTGACAGACAAGTTTCTATTGAGTAAGAGAACTCTGGGTGGTTTTTAAAGATAGCACCTATTATCTAAAATCCAAAACCAGGAAAAGAGATAAGCCATCTTCCTTCCTTGCATTGAATTTTGCGTCACGTAATTTCTGGTTTTTGTAAAGCTCTAGGTCTGTGCATGTTGGTATATTAAAAATAATATCAACGTTCTTTAGTGTTTGCAGTAAATTTTATTTTGTGAGTTTAGCACAGCCTCGTGTCAGCCTGGTGGCCTCTGATATTTTGGGCTAAAGTGTCCATCAGCCCCAATCGTCAAATCCATTCATTTTGATGGCTTTCTCCACCCTAGTGCCCTTCAGAAGTTTGAAACTACATCTCCCACTAGCCCTCAGCCAACATGGCCCTTTTGCACTCCACCTCCCATCAGCTCTCAGCTAGCATGGCCATATTGGACCACAACTCCCATCAGCCCCAGGGTCAGTATTAGACCAGGTGCTCGGTATTCCTAAGGTCCCAGGTTCAGTGTCCAGTCCTGCTTTCTTGTTTTAAAAAGACCTCTCTGTGGACTCAGGTCGAATTTTACACACGTCTCCTTTTTCAGACTTGCAAGAGGCCTGCATGTTTAGTAAGTAGGTATCTGTTGGTTTCATACCTGGCGTGTGCTTGGCCACAGCTTGCCAGCTTCCAGTGGGATCAGATCCTCAACTGAGCTCTTGCTGGGAGTTTCATCTCACCTTTCCCATTGACTCCTAGGGTCTCCCCTCCTGGCGGTGACTTCTCTGACCCAGTCACCTCAGCAACGCTGGGGATCGTTCAGGTGAGTCTCTCTCCTAGAGTGTTGCCAGCTCCTTGACACTACCTGACATGGTCCTGCTAACTCCTCACCTCCCTTCTGGTCCTAATAATTCCAGGTCTTCTGGGGGCTGGACAAGAAACTAGCTCAGCGAAAGCACTTCCCATCAGTGAACTGGCTGATCAGTTACAGCAAATACATGCGGGCCTTAGATGAACACTATGAGAGGCACTACCCGGAGTTTGTCTCCCTGCGCACTAAGGCCAAGGAGATCCTGCAAGAGGAGGAAGATCTGGCAGAGATTGTCCAGCTGGTTGGAAAGGTGAGGAGGAGAACAGAAGGGTGTCTGCAGAGGGAGGAGAGAAAAATCATTACTCATCAATTTGTTTCTGTTCCTTTAAAAATCTTCATTTGCCTCATTATCGCTTCAGTGGGATGGTATTTGTGCCATCACAAATTTTTCACCATTCCAGTTTGTTGAGACCACGGGCCTTGCATTGCCTGTAACCCCGGCGCTGTAGCTCTGTGCCTTGAAAGGATTAGAGGAACCTGATTTTGCAGTTCATTTTGAAAAGTCACAGTGATGTGAGTGCAAGCGTATTTCAAAATCTATTGTTAACTCAGATGCTGAGGCATTGGAACTCTGCAATTGGCCATACTCAAGCCACCCAGACTGCTAAAATAGACATCTTACAGGGTTGTTGTAAGTATTCCTGATATAAAATATGTGAAGTGATCAAAACACCCCAAAATGGCTACAAAGCCCTGGAATCTGTTTCCAATCGCAGCAGGGCTTAAGCCTAGATCACTGACTATGCACAGTGTGCCTTGCATTGCTGCACTTCCCTGTTGGGGAGAAATGAAGCTGGGTGGGGAAGCTGGGATTATGCAAAGAATGCCTGGAAGAAAAGGTGTAATTTCCAGGCAGGTTTGAACCTCGGCACCTCTTCTTTTAAGCACCAAGTGTTTTGTTTGAGAAAGATGGCAGGCAGGGCTATTGAAGGTGCCTAGGTCCTGATTCTTCTCTTTCCCCAACCTCGCTCTTTTCCTGCTGCTGCTCCCCATTTATAACTATTCCTTTTGTCCAGGCGTCTCTTGCCGAAACGGACAAGATCACCCTGGAGGTGGCCAAACTGATCAAGGATGACTTCCTGCAGCAAAACGGCTACTCTTCCTATGACAGGTAACCCCACACCAGTCGACTCAATATTTGGACCTCTCTCTTTCACACAGCACTTTTGCCCCCAAGTTCTACTCTCCTCGTTTAGCTCTGCCAAGGTGTTGCTTTTCTGTAATTAGCTGAAAACAGAATTAAAGTGGAGTTCCAACACAACACTTCAATGCAGCACTATATTGTTCAGCAGGGATGAGGAGCCTGTGGCCCTCCAGATCATAGAACTGTAGAGCTGGAAGGGATTTCCAAGGGTCATCTAGTCTAACATCCTGCAATGCAGGAATCACAGCTAAAGAATCCCCGACAGATGGCCATTCAGGAAAGGAGAGCATCACTTTCCAAGGGAGTCCGTTCCACTGTCAAACAGCTCTTATGATCAGGAAGTTCTTCCTAATGTTTAGTCGTAATTTCCTTTCTCATCATTTGAATCCATTGTTTTGGGTCTCCAGAGCAGGGGAAAACAAGCTTGCTTCATCTTCCATGTGACAGCCCTTCAGATATTTGAAGATGGCTATCATATTGCCTCTCAATCTTCTTTATTTTATTTTATTTATTTTATTTTATTTATATACCGCCCTATACCCGGAGGTCTCAGAGCAGTTCACAGAAAAGATCACAATATGTAAAATCAAAATAAGAACAATAATCCAATAGCCCCACCCCCCCAAAAACCCCCACATATTAAAAGGGCATAGGATGTCAATCAGATCAACCAAAGGCCTGGTTTAAAAAGGAACGTTTTTGCCGGGTGCCTCAAGGTGTATAATGAAGGTACTAGACGAACTTCCCTGGGGAGAGCGTTCCACAGATGGGGAGCCACTGCAGAGAAGGCCCTTTCTCGTGTTGCCACCCTCCAGACCTCTCAAGGAGGAGGCACACAAAGGAGGGCCTCAGAAGATGATCTCAGAGTCCAGGTAGGTTCATATGGAAAGAGGCAGTCCTTGAGGTGTTCTCCACACTAAGATGTTGTTGGACTCCCATCAGTCGCAGCCATCATGCCCCTAAAGATAAGGGGTGATCAGAGCTGCTACCCCACAACACCCAAAGGGCAAAAGGTTCCCTAGCCCTGTTGCACAGCAACTCCTTTCCAAGATTCTTCAGTGATGTATCGACACGGAAGTGAGTCTGATCAGCACAAAGCATTTCCAATGTTAATTACAAGTTTCCTGTCTGTGGGCCCTACCCATACTATTTCCTTGATTATTCATCCTTTCCACTTTTCTGTAGCAAAACAAATGTACCTTTTCTTATTTGACAGGCATAATGGTACGCAGGTGATAGGTTTGGGGAGGAACTCCCTACATATTGACATCAGGCAGGTGCTTTTTGACATCTGCTAAAACATTTTTTGTTTAGACAAGCCTATATAGAAAGTTGAAGTTGATGTGAGTTTTAGTCTATTGTTTTAATTTTTCAAGTCTTAAATTATTGCCAATTTTGCATATTGATAACTTTGTCCTTCTATCTTTTTTGTAAACCACTTTGAGAGTTGTTGTTTTTCACAGTCAAGCGATGTACAAATTTTATGAAACAAATAACTAAGGAGGGTGCCTCCCACAAACAGCACCCCAGTAAAAAAAAAATCAAGACGTTCCACAGCACCTGCACTCAGATTTATTCGCTCACCACCGAGCGTGTATTAAAGTACTTCAAAGTGCCTCTCAATTCCAGGTTCTGCCCTTTCTACAAGACAGTAGGAATGCTCCAGAACATGATTGGCTTCTATGAGTTGGCCCGCCATGCAGTAGAGTCCACTGCTCAGTCCGAGCACAAAATCACCTGGGCTGTCATCCGCGAGAACCTTGGGGAGATCATGTACAAGCTGAGCTCCATGAAGTTCAAGGTGAGGCTGGGCCGTCTACCTTCAGTTTAACTAGCTGATCGCAGCTTCCCTTTTATTTCTACCTGCCTCCATCCTAGCAGAGGCGGTTTTAGGGCGGTGCAACCTGTGCAGTCATACTGGGTGCTGTGCTGCAGGGGGCACCAAAACAGTGCTTTAGAACGGGGTGTGAGAGGTGGGGGGGGGGGAGGAGAGATTTTAGTGTCACATAGGACACTGTTGAAATTTGAGAGCCCACCCAGAGATGGAAATAAGAAAAAGTCCCTACCAGAATGGAATGGCAAACCAAGCTGTTGGACTGTGCCGAAATGGCAGAGCTGACTGGAAGACTCAGGAACCTAGAGGCCAAAACTTTATAAAAGAACGGGGGGGAATTATAAGTTATTTAGGAGACCACTGTAAGAAGATGGAAACTTTGACAGGATTTTGGTTCAATTTGTACCATGGACAATATGGATTTATATAATATTTAGAGTATGGAAGAATATGCAGTTGTAAATGTTTAAAACAGGAGCCCATGGAGTGGGTGGGGAGAAGTCACAAGAGTCGGAGTGATCTCTGTATATGGATATATATTTGGATCTTTACAACTTTGTATTTGTAAAATCAAATAAAAATAATTTCTTTAAAAAAAGAAAAAGAAATTTGAGAACCCAAAGTCTGCCACTGGTCCTAGTAGCTCTTTTCTTTTCTCTTCTCTTCTCTTCTCTTCTCTTCTCTTCTCTTCTCTTCTCTTCTCTTCTCTTCTCTTCTCCTTCAATGTGTCTTCAGCCTGCTATTCATAAATCATGGTTTGTCTCTTTATCCAGGATCCAGGGAAGGACGGAGAGGCAAATATCAAAGCTTACTACGCCCAGCTTAGCGAGGAAATGCAGAATGCCTTCCGCAACTTGGAAGACTAAAAAAGGAGGACTTGGAGTACTCAAAATTTTGAGTGATTTGCAGCAGGACTTTTCACATTTCAGGGTGGTGGCGATGTAACAGCTCCAATTAAGAACTCATTGCTAAGAGCTCATTTTTTCATGTCAAATAGGGGGCTGGGGGCTGATACCATCACAGTTTGTAACCAGCCACGTGTGGCTGTTTGGTAGCAGTTGTAATATTGGAAGCAAAGGAGTCAGGTGCAAACCTTTGGATTTGTTTGTAAGTTTTTAATTTGCATAGCTTGAATAAATTTGAGTATGTGGTTTATCCATCTATACTTCTGCGTAACTCATTATATGAAAACGTTAACAAAAAAAACTGTATCGATGGCGTGGTCAGATGAGGTGGGATATGACTGGTTAAACTGTGTGCTCTGCTCAATTCCTAAATCAATCCTACTGTCAGAGCTTTGCAGACCCTGAATCCTATTGAGGAATGCTTAATTGAGAACAAGGAATGTTAGCACTCCCAAAATGACAAAAATCAGGTGAGCTATCAGAAGAGAGAGCAAGAATAAGTACTTAAACAGCAGCTTGTCCTTTTACAATTCCCAGGGAGGGATGGGTGGGGCAAGGCATTTGGAATAGCTTTCCCCCCACCCGGCCCCGATGTCTCTCCCCATAACAATACCTGCCACCAGCATTTTGTAGTGCACCCTGCATGAAAGTAAATGTGCCACAAGTGGACGGCTTAGAAATCTAGCAGCTGGTCCCCTTGTTTCTTGCCATTTGGGCCCCTTTTCCTTCTTTTTATCTTTGCTCCCACACTCCCTTAGGGGTAAAGAGGGGGGCAGCTGGTTCTGGGTTAGGCCAAGTATTTTCTTTTCCCTGCTAACCCTTTCTCACCTCTCTTACACTCCATGTTGTTGTTCAGTCGTTTAGTTGTGCCTGACTCTTTGTGACCCCATAGACCAGAGCACGCCAGGCACTCCTGTCTTCCACTGCCTCCCGCAGTTTGGTCAAACTCATGTTAGTAGCTTCGAGAACACTGTCCAACCATCTCGTCCTCTGCCGTCCCCTTCTCCTTGTGCCCTCCATCTTTCCCAACACCAGGGCCTTTTCCAGGGAGTCTTCTCTTCTCATGAGGTGGCCAAAGTATTGGAGCCTCAGCTTCAGGATCTGTCCTTCCAGTGAGCACTCAGGGCTGATTTCCTTCAGAATGGAGAGGTTTGATCTTCTTGCAGTCCATGGGACTCTCAAGAGTCTCCTCCAGCACCATAATTCAAAAGCATCAATTACTCGGCGATCAGCCTTCTTTATGGTCCAGCTCTCACTTCCATACACACTTATACTCCGTAGTTAAGAACAAAAACTAACCATATGTGAAACCAGGGATACCCATATCTGTTTATTTTACGTATTGATTGATCATATTTGTATCCCAATGTTATCTCCAAGGAGTGCAAGGTGGCATATATGATTCTCTTCCTCCCCATTTTAGCCACACAACAACCCTGCAAGGTAGGTTAAGCTGTGAAGGCAGTGACCAAGGTCACCAGTGAGTTTCATGGCTGAGCAGGGATTTGAACTCTGGTCTCTCCTGGGTCCTAGTCTGACGACCAACCACCACACCACTCTCTTCATTCATTCATTCATTCATTCATTCACTTCTCACAGATGTGGCTGCTCGCTGGCTGCATCTCTGCATGATTTACTGCTCTGGCTGTCTCCTCCTACAGCAAAATGATCTGTCCATGGCAGAGGCTGCCTGCTGTGTCCTGTGCATTTCTCTTTTCCGTCAGAACGGGGACTTGAGCAGAGACTCAACTGGAGGATTCCACTGACCGTGGGTGGCTTGTATACACCCTACATTTCATTTCAACAGCATGCTTCCCATTTTAATTGGGGAGTGGGGAGGACACACAAAACGAGTGTGGCTCAGCCAAATAACAATTGGGAAGCATCTTCTAAACAATGCAACAACTGATCCCTGTGGGTCATGGAAAAGGGGGGTTTAGAGGGTCACAGGATCTGCCTGCCTTGCTTATTCCCACCACAAGAGAATGGGCTCTCTCCCCCCCACCCCCCAACCCAGCACCTGGTCTTCCACACATCCTGCATCAGCAAAAGCCTGCAGAGAGGGAAAGTACGAGATGCTTCCTGGCTATTGTCAGCCTGGTCATCCATCAGACAAAGCGACAGAGGAGGCAACTCTATAAAAGTCCCATCTTTACAGCATTTTTGCTCTCTGTTTGTTTTCAGAGGGGGAAAGAAAAGTCAGAGAGAGAGAGAGAGAGAGAATAGGTAATGGTGACAGCAGAAAACTTTTAGACTTGTTAGCTGGGTTTCTCTGTTTATTTATCTCTGAATTTCTTGGATAATGGTCATTCTGAGGATTGAGCACTGAAGGTAAGCTGAAACATAAGGCTTGATTGGAACCAGGGATTGTGGAGTGTTCTATTCAAAATCTTAATTTGACATATAAGCTTCTGGTGTTTAAACTGGGGTGACTGTTAATCAATTCATAATACATAATGAATTGGGGGAAAAAATGTTTAAAAGTACTTTCCCAAAAAAACCAGAGTCCTTTTTGTTGGAGATGATTCAGACTGAATTTCCCAGGTATAAAAAAAAGGTTATTTATGTATGCTACTACTGCGGCTCATGTTGTGTTAGCCCAAAAATGGAAAACGAGTGAGGTCCCATCTAAAGAAGAATGGCCACTTAAGCTGACAGAATATGCGCAGCTTGCAGACTTAATATATAGAATTAGAGAACAAGAAGAACATACGTTTAGAGAAGATTGGAAAATGTTTATTGAACATTGTGTACACCTGAAAACATTGGCAGCATGAAGATAAATTCAACAGTGTAAATAAGTTTTGATGGATGCAATAATGGAATACTGAATGGTTTAGTTTTTGTAAAATATGCAGGGATTGGTATTATTCAAAATGAACCATGGAAAGATAAGAAGGGTAGTCATTTATATTTTGACGATGTTTAAATGAGTATTTTAAACTGTAAAACAGAACATTTAATTACAAACACACACACACACACACACACACACACACACACACACTGGGGTGACTGACCAGGAACAAGAACTTGGGGTCATATTGGACAGCTCAATGAAGATGTCGACCCTGTGCGTGGCAGCTGCGAAAGGGGCAAATTCCATGCTAAGAGATCATTAGGAAAGGGACTGAAAATAAAACTGCCCATATAATGCCATTATATAAATCTTTGGTGGATGTGGAATGCTGTGTATAGTTATGGTCTCAACACCTCAAAAAGGATTATTACAGGAAAGGGAAACCAAATAATCAAATGGGTAGAGAAATTCCTCTGTGAGGAAAAGTTGCAACGTTTGGGACTTTTCCGTTTAAAGGCAAGGAAGAGGTCACATGATAGAAGATACACATGCCATGGAGAAAGTGGATAGAAAAAGGTTCCCCATCCTCTCTGATAACACTAGGGCTGGACCTAGAAAACATCAAAGAAGCAATTCTTTTTAAGGCATTGCAAACTCTCTGGTAGGGAAAGGCAGGACTCCACAGCGCCATCTGGTGTCACAGTGTTGTATCTCATATACAACGCATATAAAACGCTTTTTCTTTTCCAATCTTGCCGAGTCCTGAGGCATGCAACGAAGCTGAATGTTGGAAGATTCAGGGCAGAGAAAAGAAAGTCTTTTTCCATGCAGTGCATAGTTAAACCATGGAACTTGCTTCCACAGGGAGCTGTGATGGCCACAAACTTGGGTGGCTGCAAAAGAGGCTGTCAATGATTACTCGCCACAATGGCTACACTCTGCTTCCACAATCAGAAGCCGCAATGCTTTTGTACCCACTTTCTGGGAACCACAGGAGCGAAGAGTCTTCTTGTATGAATCAGGAATTGTATTTGGTTGAATATGATTTTGTGGGGTGATAGACGGTCTTTGAGCGCCCTGCAATGTTGAGTACTTGTCTCTCCTCAGGATTAGCAAAAACAAAATAAGGGGGTGTGTGGAAAAAAAAATGCTTTGCTTTGCTTAAATGACACAGTTCTCCGAATTCAGTTTTCTCTTTCCGAAGAATTTAATACCTGGTGGTGATAACTCTTCTCTCCTTACCCACAACACCCTGGCCTTTGGGGGCCCCCTCCCCAGGCAGACCCTTCCCCTCTGGTCCTTCTGCAGGAGGAAGGCCCTCCTCCCGAGCCCCAGACCAGCGAGTGGTCCGTGATGTTCAACTTGATGGGAGGTGGGCTGTTGTGTGCAGCCTCCGGCCTGGTCCTCCTCATCGTTGCCACGGCGACAGACTTCTGGATGCAGTACCGCTACTCAGGCAACCTCAGCAACCAAGGCCTCTGGCGGTTCTGTGTGGGGAACAAGTGCCACCCCCACACCATCACACTCGGTAATGGGGCGCTGCACAAGAGACAACTTTTAAGAAAAAGGCTATTTACTGCATTTGGATCCCTCATATGAAAAATGGTTCGTGATGCCCATGAGAACACATGATTAGCATGCAGGCAACCCGCTTCTGAGCAGGAAGCCAGTGTGTGAGAGAACCGGTGGTGGTGTAGTGGTTAGAGCATTGGACCAAGAGTTGGGAGAGACCAGGATTCAAATCCCCACTTGGCCATGAAACTCACAGGGTGACCTTGAGCCAGTCACTGTCTTTGTGGGTACATAAAGAGCAAAGGTAGCCATTTTGGTCCAAAATCACAGTTGTGGAATAGTTATTGGGACCAGCCATGCAAGAGGTTACACACAACACAGAGTGAGGGGGAGGAGAATTTCCAAAAAAATAATAATACAAAAATACAAAAATTGGGCTGACAATGTAGCCATGAGGTCAGTTTGTAGATTCAGCTCTCCAGACCACCTTTTGCAACCAGTGACCAGCTTTGCCTAAATGTATCCTCAACAGATTTGGGCTAACCTATCCTTAGCCAGAAGCGGCTTAGTCACGCTGGCCACGTGACCCGGAAGCTGTCTGCGGACAAGCACCGGCTCCTGGCCTCTTGAGCGAGATGAGCACGCAACCCCAGAGTCGGTCACGACTGGACCTAATGGTCAGGGGTACATTTACCTTTACCTTTATCCTTAGCTTTGCTTGATAATTATCCTTACTCTTGGCTAATTTTTTAAAAAAATTAAGTTAATATCTTTGGCTATTCACTACTACCCTATGTCCTGCCACTTGGATAAGAAAAAGCACCCAGCTATCTTACAGAGGGACTTCTAGATCCCAATTTGCAAAATTCATTAGGTCTACAGCCTAGTAATAATTATCAACCTATTTAGCAACGCTAATGCTTCTAGATGTTTTTTTCATGGCTAGGTGGATCAATCCATTGGCAAAAGCAGTTATGGAAGCCAAGCGTAGCTAGCAGGCTGCCTTGACAACCTGAGAATCTGTCTTTGCAAAAGTGGCCCAGTTCAAATGTTAGCGCATGTCCTTCTATACTGTAATTTTTACAGGGATATATTATCCTGATTTACATCTCCAGTACTTTCCTCACAACTGGGGAATTCGGACAAATTATGTGTTTCAAGTTGAATGGCTCATTCCAACTCTAAAATCTGACATGGTTGTTGATATAATCTCATTTTACATGCTAGAATTTGTGTGCCTGCATATTGTGATCCCCTTGATAGGGTTTTGTGGTTGTGGCTGTAGAGCATCTGCTTTGCATGCAATCCCCAGCATCTCCAGGTAAAGATCTACCTGCCGCTGGTTGGTGCGCACAATACTCAACTACATGGACAGATCCCTGTGTTCCTAACCCCACTTGAGGTTAAGCTAAGTCCCTGGCTGGCCTCTCACGCCTACCGACACCTGATGGGAATTGAACAGGGAGTTGCACACAAAGGATGTGCTCTGTCACTGAGCCCCATCTTGAGGAGGCGGAGGAGAAATCCCTAAACCTCTAGCTTGAGTCTGGAGGCAGGGCTGGGCTGGGCTGGCAACAACAGCCCCTGCAAGTCCACCCCACAGGGGTGTAGCTAGCTGCTCTGGCACCCAAAGTGGCAAGGGCAGGGTGATTTGCCCAGGGGGGTGGTGAGGCAAGGCGCGACGAGCTGCCCACGCAGTCCACTTGGTGGACGCAAGCCCCATGCTGCAGTTTTGGGCAGCGCGGGGCGCTGAGCCACTGTGTCACTCCCAGGAGAGACGCATGGCTTGGGCGCGCTGCAGGCCAGGCCCCATGGTAAGTGCCGCTCCCCACGGTGTGCATTTTGTCACCCCCTCAGGGATGACACCCGGGGTGGGGCAGGCCACACCACCGCACCCTCCTTCCTATGCCCCTGCCGCCCCCCTGCCCTTGCCCAGCCTGCCTCTCCGGATTGCTGCTTCTCACTGTGCCTTCCTCCCTGCACAGCATTCTGGGATGCCACCAGAGCCTTCATGCTCCTCTCCATCCTCTCCTCCTTCGCCGGGATCATATTGGGGCTGACCATCTACTCCAGTAGTGCCCGATCCACACGCACTCGCTCTGCAGGAATCACACTCTTGATCGCAGGTACGTGCTGAAGTGCAGGTGGGTTCCCACGAGGCAAGTTCACAGTGATAACAGCAAGAACCTTTACTGAACAAACAGAACTGGACAACAGGGGCAAAGCAACTGCTTATATACATTTCTGAAGGCCTGGGCCACTCCCACTCCCAACGTGATTGGCTGCCGAAACTTCCAAGCTGCGAATCATAACTCAGAGTTTAAGGGCCAATGGCAGAGGCCCAAATCCTGAAATGTTCTGTGATTGGTTATCATGTATCGAATCAGAACACAGAGGCTCAGAATCCTTAGTCCAAAACTCAAGCTCAGGCAAACACAGACCGCTTAATACATAACACGGGCAGCAGGCTGGAGAAATCCAGATTATTGAACAACCCAGAGCAGAAACACTAGCCTGCTATGCTATACAGCTGAGTCCTCAACTCTTTATAACAGTGCTTTGCTTCCTTTAAGTTGTGCTTTGTCTAAAATTTGCCATTTAGTTTTTCAAACCTTTTTTGTAAATTCAGTATTAGAAACTATCTTTGAGTCCTCAATCCTTTATTACTGCGCTTTGCTTCACCTAGGTCTAGCTAGGATTATAATACTTCAGAATTTTTGGGAGTTCTACCCCCCTTTTTTTTAATTTTGGTCATTTAAGGTTTATGATTTTTCTATTTCCTTCTAAGGAAACTGAATAGTTCAGTGAAACGAGGTTTTTAGCTTGCATCCCGTTAAGGCTTTGTTCAGTTTTAGGTTTTTCTAATTTTTTCCTTAAACTTTTTGATTCTTCTAGTCGATTACTTCTCGTTTCAGGGATTTTCACGGTATTTCATTTGTTTTGTGCTATGCATAGGGCAGCTGTCAGCCCCCGGCTGACTCTGCCTCTCCTCCCCACTCCCAGATCTACTTGCCAGCCTTCACTTACCTGGTGCCCTTCAGAATTTTTGTGTGGCATTTCTGCTCCGATAACCCCCAAACCTCTACTTGCAAGAACCCTAAGAATCCCAGCAGTTGGCCAAAGGTCCTTGCTGAGAAAATGGGATGTGTGGAATGGAATGGTCCCCCCGCAACCTCACTCTGGGCTCCTTCCCTGTCTGTTCTTCCTTCCTCCAGGACTCTTTGCTTTGCTGGGTATCTCGGTGTATACGGGAGTGACAGTGAGTTTCTACGGAAAGCGTTACGCCGAATGGAGGTTCTCCTGGTCCTACATTCTGGGATGGATCGCTGTCATCCTCACCATCTCAGCAGGTACCAGGAGTGCCCCTCAGTTTCTCCACCCCAAACATGGGTCTCCTCACTAACTTCAGCTGTCTACTGGATCCAAGGGGCATTATGGTCTTTCCAAAGGAATTTATTTGCATTTCTTTTCCTATGTTATTTACTTATGCTAAGGATAGGATAGGGAGCCCGCTTGCTACTTCTACTACCTTTGAAAGCTTGGGTGTGGCAGGCCGGGAGAGGGCCTTCTCTGTGGCAGCCCCTAAGCTGCCCACAAAAATATACCTGGCACCTTCATTACACAGCTTCCAACAAATGCTGAAGACACACCCTGGCCTTTGACACATGGGGTGTATATTTTAGGACCCACCTTATTTCTGAGCTTTTTAAGTTGTCTTAAACTGTTTTTAATATTGGGCTTAAATTATTGTAACCTGCCCTGTGACCTTAGGGTGAAGGGCAGGTGATAAATTATAAATAATAACAATAACTATATGGTAATTCCCGTGATTCACTGGCTTCCCCGTTCTCTCCTCAGGTGTGTTCCACATTTGCGCTGTCCCCAGGAACTCATCTTCTGACGGCTCTGACGTGGCAAGCGGCTGACCCTCTGGGATGCTGGCCCAATTCCATCCTGTCCAGATGTCTGAGATTATTCCCGCTTGGGACTCCTGACTTTGTCGCTGCCTCTTCCCTCATAAGCCCTCCCCAGATTGTCTTTCTGGATCTGCACAACAATTACACAAAAAATCAAGAAGGTTGCTGTTGAGATGCTGGGGGAAACCCTATAGAAATGGTTCTCCCAGTGACGTTGCCACACTCTCAAGGAGTGGTTGAAGTGTGATTGAATTGCACTGCCATTTTTATTTTTATTTTTAGGAAGGAGCTGGCTTTTCAGTGGCCTTGGCAAGGGACTCCAGCTGAGTCTCCATGAGCCAATCCCTGCAACAGCCCTTGCCAACCCCATGCCCTCCAGATGATCTGTACTACAACTCCCATCAGCCCCAGCCAGCATAGCTATTTTGGACTACACCGTCCATCAGGCTCAGCCAGCATGATGGAAATTGCAGTCCAAAACATCTGGAAGGGGAAGGCTGATCCATACACTTACTACTGCATTCGCATTGAGCGCATTCATCCCCAGGCCAATAAGGCTTCAATCCCATACCAGTTTATCTGGCACTAAGCGTCACTGAATTCAATGGGACTTACTTGTGAGTAAACAGGAATAGGCTTCCTCTGCGTCTCTCTCAGGTAAAGCTATAATTTAAACTCCCTGTTTTCACCTCTTTTGCACTGGGCAAAACAACTGGGAGGAAGGCTAGATAAAAACCATGATGCTAGGAGAATAGTGAGTAAATAAGTATGGTTCAGCCATGACGGCATTCTTGTTATTGGTGCAGAGCCGCTGTCATTTCTCTCCCCAGGCCTTTGTCCTGCCTCAGCTCTCTAGTCCAGGTTCATGACATTTGTGGCATAAATTCACTAGAGGGCAGCAGCTACCAAGCCAGTGGAGGATTCAGCAATGTGCAAGCAGCAAACCTCTGGTGTAATCAAGTGCATGTGGTGGTCTGCACACCAAACATTTAAAGCACATGACCTCCCCCCCCCCATAATTGTTTGTTAAGGGTGCTGGGCATTGTAGCTTTCTGCGGAGTAAACTACAGTTCTCAGCATTCTTTGGGGAAAGCCATGTCCTTTAAATGTCTGATGTGTGCTCAATCTATGTCAGTGTGCTTGCTGATGCTCCCAAGGTGTTCAGCCCGAGGAAAAAGGCTTTTGGATGCTGGTGTGGAGACAAGGCAAACCTAGCCAGTCTCTCCTGTCAATTTTGGACAAAACCTGGGCTGCCTCACCAAGGGCCTGTGCAGAGGGCCACGTTGTTTTCCCAAGTCCTTGCATTGAACAGGAAAAATAAACACCCATTTTCTCTCCAGTGTTTGCTTGAGCTGTGATTCACATGGCCCGTTCACAAGGTACACACCTCCTTAGTCACCGGGGAGCACTTGTGGGCCATTCATGTTTTGCCTGCAAATCAGGCCACGAATGGAGTAGGCGACTGTGGGAATCATCCCATGACTGACCACATGTGGCATGTAGAAGTACCTAACAAAATATTCCTTTGGACCAAATCACACTGGACTGGGATTCAAAAATAGCAACTTCCAGTCACTCTTGGGTGAGTTGTTGTAGGTCAGGTGGGCAGTGGCCAACTGATCAGGGTAGGGGGAGGTGGAAGGCTGTCCTGCTCGCTCCTGAGCCTTTCGCAGCACCTGGCAGGTGCAGAAATAGAAGGTTGAGACTTTTCATGTTGTGGAGTCGAGCTGCTGCTGTTAAAGGCATGGGAAACAGGAGCTGGCAACTCTGGTGGACGGGTGTCACTTTCTTTTTCGCACACACTGTTTCAAGAAAGCAAAGCGCCGCAGTGCTCAGGATTTTACACACAGTTCAAAGTGCAGCTTTTATTACCATAGTTTTCTCCTGGGACCTTTTCGTCCCGGAAACCAAAGGCCTTTCGGTTCCATGCATGGTGTTCACAATGTGCCGTGAAAAGAATCTCTCTGAAAGAAACTGTTTTGACAAAAGTGGGAGAGAGCAAGAAGGTGCTATTTTAGAATAGGAATCCTGCCAGCGTGCTTCAGCCTTCCCCAATCTGCTGCCATGTTTTTGCTATTTTGAATGCATTAATTTGCTAGCATCGGGGGTGGAAAAGGGGGGGTGCATCTGTGGATTGGATTAGGGTTGCCAGGCAGCTTGGCCTGCTCCTTTGCACAGGAAATTGGGGGACAGAAATAAGGTGGTGGCATGGAGAGCCAGATTAAATCCTTTAGAGGCCCTAAGCACTGAAAAGATTATGGTGTCCCCCATGCAATTAAAAAATAAAACAATATTCAATTGTAAAATAACATTTATTTTTCAAACGGACACAGAAATTGCATGTATGCTGATATGTGCATGCATGTACATCACATGCAACACGTGACAAGGTTTGATTTCCTCACATTATTTCAGTCTATGTTAGTAGGGTGCCCCCCTGGTTTAGGTGAGGATAAGGGAAAAAATGAGAACAGAAAATTGGGAGTTTGTACCGGAGCATAAGGAAGTCTCGCAAAGTTCTGCTCTCCCCCATGATGGCTACTTTGATGTCTCTTTTGAAATAATCAAATGCCAATTAAAATAACAGCAACAATCCGTTTCTTTATGTGCCGCTGCATTGCTGGTGCCCTGAACACCAGCTAAGCCTGCCTATTGGGTAATAAAGCACTAAGGGCGAACACGTGCTGGAAGCTGTTGTTAAAGAGGCAGAGGAGCCGGGCTGGTCCAAAAAGTTGGCCACCTAACCCTGGAGCAAAGGTTGCGGGCGAGGGGGCCGGGGCGCATGCGCAGTGAAGCGGACACCTGGCAAGAAGAAAAGAGCAGGTGGGGGCTTTTTTTGCGCTTCACCTTTTGACTGCGGAGCCAAAGCGTCGGCGGGCCTGGGACTTACTGCAGCGGCGGCGAGGCGCGGAAGGGACACGCGCGAGCCCCTTTGCAGTCGCTTGCCTGCCTTCCCTCCAATGCAGCAACCTGCGACAGGTAAAACTTTCTGGGCTCGAAGCCAGCGAAGTGCATATACTTCGGAGATGAGCCGCTTTTCCCAGCAGAGGGATTGCTTTTCTCCAGCTCTCCGAACAACCACTAGGCGTCTTTCCCCGGCTTGTGCTTCTGAATGCAAAAAGAGGGGTCGGCCGTCCCTTCCACCTTATAATGGTTGCTTATACAAGCCCCTACTGCTGCATAGGGCATGCGGCACTCACCTTCACTTGAGTCTGGTGACCTCCGGGTGTTTTGGACTACAGCTGCCATCTAAAATAAATCAATAAATCGGAATTGATAGTTCAAAACACCTGGCAGTCACTAGACTGGGGAAGGCTACCCCCCAGTGGCGTAGCGTGGGGGGTGCAGGGGGGGCCGGCCACACCGGGCGCAACATCTGGGGGTTAGGGGGCGCAAATCCACGGGTTAGGGGGCGCAAATTACTTGCCTTGCCCCGGGTGCTGACAACCCACGCTACGCCACTGCTACCCCCAGATGCTGTTGGAGTACAACTCTCATTTATTTATTACCGTATTTTTTGCTCTATAAGACTCACTTTTTCCCTCCTAAAAAGTAAGGGGAAATGTGTGTGCGTCTTATGGAGCGAATGCAGGCTGCGCAGCTATCCCAGAAGCCAGAACAGCAAGAGGGATTGCTGCTTTCACTGCGCAGCGGTCCCTCTTGCTGTTCTGGCTTCTGAGATTCAGAATATTTTTTTCTTCTTTTCCTCCTCCAAAAACTAGGTGCGTCTTATGGTCTGGTGCGTCTTATAGAGCGAAAAATACGGTACATTTCTAGCCCACCTTGCCCTCCAAGGAGCTGTAACACGGTTCTCCCCCTCCTCAATCTCCAAAACAACTCTGTGAAGTGAGGTGGGCTGAGCGGTGCAGTGACTCACCTAAGGTTGCCCAGTGAGTTTCGTGGCTGAGTGGGGATTTGAACCCTGGTCTCTCCCAGATCCTAGTACAGTGGTACCTCTGGTTACAGACGCTTCAGGTTACAGACTCCGCTAACCCAGAAATAGTACCTCGGGTTAAGAACTTTGCTTCAGGATGAGAACAGAAATCACACGGTGGTGGCACAGCGGCAGCAGGAGGCCCCATTAGCTAAAGTGGTACCTCAGGTTAAGAACAGTTTCAGGTTAAGAATGGACCTCCAGAACAAATTAAGTTCTTAACCCGAGCTACCGCTGTAGTCCAACACTCTAACCTCGGCCCCACACTGGCCATTCCTATACCCCTGGCCAGCATCTCCAATGGTCAGGGATGATGGGAGTTGTAGTCCATCAGATATCTGGAGGACACCACTGATAGGCTTCCTCCCCAAACTAAGTTCTCATGGTGGCCAAATTCCCATAAGGACCTAGGACTCTAGATAGACTGCCTCTGGATCAGAGGGGGGGTGTTCCGTAAGAAGAGCCTGCTGGATCATGTAGTCTGGAATCCTGGTCTCGCAGTGGCTAACCAGATGCCTCTTTTGGGAAACAAACAGGACCTGAGCACAAGATCACTCTCCCCTCCTGCAGTTTTCAGCAATGGGTATTCTGAGGTGCACTGTATCCAACAACAAAGGTGAAATGCAGACATTGTGGCTGGTAGCTATTGAGGGCACCCCATTGGCTATACTTAACCTACACTGACTTGCAGCAGCTCTTTCAGTCAGGTGCTGTGCTTAGCCCTGGAAATGCCCGGGATTGAACCCAAGACCACCTGTATGCAAAGCAGATGCTCTACCGCTGAGCTACAACCCTTCCCCGTACACTTGGGAGCATCATTTAGGAGGCATTTCTGCTTGGAGGTGCCAGAGATCTCTCGATGCACTTGAAATGTGTGTTTTCTGATGGGTTGGGTCACTGCCTTGAAGCTACTGGCCTTCAGAAACTTTGCATTTCCAGCACTCCAGCTGCTGGCGCGGGCCGATGACGTCATCAACCTACGCCTGCAGGTAGAGTAAGGGCAGAGCTGGCAGTGAGTAGCCATAGAACCTAGCAGATTACGTTGCCCTCACATCTCAGGATGCCTCTGTGCCTGTGTGTCGGGCACCTTGGGCACTGGAGTTCCCCATAAGCAACTCCTAGAACGGTTGTGTTTGTAGAATTACAACAAGAAAGTAAAGACTAACCAACAATGGAAAAGATCTGTGGGGAAAGGAACATGGCTCTCCCCACGCAGCAATGTGAAAAGAGCCAGCAGGATCAGGCCAGTGGCCCAACTAATCTGGCATCCTGTTTTCACAGTGGCCAACCAGACGCCTCTGCTGGGAAATCTGCAAGTAGGAGTCAAACACAACAGCACTTTCCTGTGGTATCCAGCAACCGGAAGCATTATACTGGCTCCAACTGTGGAGCAATTGTGCACAGCCATCATGGCTAGTGGCCATCAATAGTTTACCTCCCCCATGAATTGATCTAACCCTCTTTTAAAGCCATCCAAGTTGGTAGCGTCACTGCCTCCTTTTATCTGTCTTGAATTTTCCAACGAGGTTGATCAACCTCCTGTACAGGAACTTCATTTAATGAATGAGGATAAAATGTGGTCATGGGTGGGGTGGGGTGGAGGCCCTGTGTGGAAGAGGTCTGTTTATGGAACCCATGCCTGTTTATGGAACCCGTGCCTCCTGATTTGCTTACACGGACGTAAGCAAGATCATATCCAGTCTTTATTGAGATTTCATTCTGATTTGTTTGCAGGGTAATAATAGGACAAGGACATTTGTCCTGATTTCCTTGCAGGGTGTTTACACGTCTTCCTGCTATCCTTTCACTCATTCCGCACTTTTCAGTGCATTTCCCAGTTCACTATCCTAACTGCAAAAGAAGAGTCCAGTTTCTTATTTCTTAAAGTTGATTTGTTGCACTATGGAGACATAGCTTTGATTCACTTTAATTTTTGCCAACCTGCGTTTCCTGGTATGCCTTTTGAACCCCTCCCGCAAAATGGCAACAGCCTGAGAAAGGCCCTGTGGCTAATAGCCCAAGCATTCTCCAGTATTTTGTTTGTTTAAAATATACTGCCTTTAATGAACCGCTCAAGGCAGTTCTCAATAAAATCGTTAAAATAGATTGAACATACAATAGAGAATTGATCTTTATTAATTTCTTTTAAACAAACTGCTCCTCAAGGAGGCTTTAAAACTAATCAGTGCAGGTGAACTTTTTTTACAGCAGATCCACCGAGGATAAGGCTGTCCGTGGTTGGTATCCATGATGGCTGTTTGCTCTGCCTCTGTGGTCAGAGGAACTAATGCTTCTGAATACCAGTTGCTGGAAACCACAAAGGGGAGAGGCCTCTTGTGTTCCAAGCTTGCGCACAGGACCCAAACTAATGGATTCCAGTTGCAAGAAAGGAGATTCCAACTAAACATCAGAAAGAACTTCTGACAGTAAGAGCTATTTGACAGTGGAACGGACTCCCTTGGGAGGTGGTGGACTCTACTTCCTTGGAAGTTTTTAAGCAGAGGTTGGATGATCATCTGCCATGTTTGATCTAGTTGAGATTCTTGCGTTGCAGGAGGTTGGACTAGATGAGCCTTGGGGTGCCTTCCAACTCTCCAGTTCTATGATTCTGTCTGTCCGACCACTATGAGAAGAGGATGCTGGACTAGATGGGCCAGTGGCCTGACCCTGCAGGGTCTCCTTATGTTCTCATGACTGTCTCCAGTATCAGTGACGGGATGTCCCAGAAGACCAGTTGAGAGTGCTGCAGTTTTCGTGTTCCACTTCTGGACTTCCCATAGGCATTTCCATGCCAGTGTTTAAACAAAATGCAAGACTAAATTGCCGGATCCAGCACAGCTCTCCTGGTGTTTTTAACGGCAGTCAAACAGCAAACTAGATGCTGAACCAACAAAACAACAACAACAACACGGGGTGGCAGGTGGAGAGAACAACATCTACTACCTGATGCTTGCCGTTTTAAGTGGATGCACTTCCCAAAGGATGGAAGACTGCCGTTTCCAAACAATGAGAAAATGCAGTCTCAACACCTGGGAAACAGTAGCATTTGGCAACCTGGTGCCCTCCAGATGTTTTGGACAGCAACTCCCATAGAAAACACCAGGTTGGCAAAGGCTGTCTTACTGCTTCAAGAAAAGTGCTCCTTCAGGGGAAAGATGTCTAGGTTTAGAGGACCAAGCTGATTTTTCTTGTAAGAAAAAAAAAATCATGTGTGTGGTGCGTGGGGGGGTGGGGGTGGGGAGCAAAATCTGACCAGGATGAGCTTTTCCAGTGAGGATTGAGTGACCCACATAACTCCTGACTTCCTGGTGTCCGGCTTTCCCTTTGGCCCTTGAGGAATGGGTCAGTGGGGCAGGGGAAGGCAAGCTCTGGGCTTTGGGATCGGAGCTGGGAAGCTTTTACCCAGGAAGGTGATGCCTTGACACCGCTGGTGAGCTGTTCTGGCACTGGACTGTGAACTCCCTTCGCTTTTATAAACGAAACCCGCCTCCCCCCCCCCTTGAGAAACACCTGTTTAAACTTGCCAAACAGGTTAATATTCTCTCTCTCTCTCCATTCCCCTCCCTCTGGCAGTTCGTGGAGAACAGGTTGTGGAGTTTCAAAACAGAGCAGCGATTGCTCAGCACCATCAAGGAGCAAGCCACTGCACCAACGCCGCCGAAGAAAGGGGGACCTGACCACCCTCTCCTGGACACCCCACAAGAAAGACCCATTTCCCAGGAGTCACGGAAGCATCGAGCCTAAGGATGGCAGCCCCCTTGTCCCCCTTTCAGCTGGCATGATCCCTCTCGCCCTGCTCTTTTTATTTTTAAAAGCTGAGTAGCTGTCTCCCCACCGCCCCTTAACTCGGCACTGTTGTCATTGAGAAGGCAAGGAGAGGTTCTTCGCCACTACCCAGCTGGCCACTTTGGTTCTAAAGCCTGCGGAAAGCACTTTGACAGCAGCAGCAGCAGCTGAATCAGCTGGTTCCACCTTGCGCCATGATCCGGAAAGTTTTCCTTCTGTTGCTGGCTATCCCCGGTAAGTCCTCGCCCTCTGGGCTCTTTTTCCTTTCCGTTTTACCCCATCCTCGACTTTCTCTACAACACACAGACTTTTCGTTGACTTGACTGTTGAGCTCTCTGAAAGAGAGATCGGGGTGGGTTTTTTTGTAGTTCCTTTATTTCCCACAGACCGACTTAGTGAGTAATTGGGTAATGATAGCTTTGCCTAATCTCTGCTGGGCTTTGGGGGGGATGCTTTTGGATGGGGGAAAGTCCTGCTTCGGTTTCGTTCCAGGCCCACCCACCCACCTTCCTAAGCCTTCCTTTATGTACCTGATGGGAAAGGCAGAGGGTGTGTTTGTGTGTTTTAGGGATCCTAGACATTGCTTGATCCCCTGTTGTTGACTTGCTGTGGATTAAAGAGCCTCTGCTTGATGTAGCCTGTTTTGTAAAAGGCAGATTCTTAAGGGGAGATGAGCTGGAAAATGAGATGCCTGGGGATGTATGTATCAGGATTTTTGAGGAAAGATGGACGGTTGTCAGTACCTTTTGCAGAACGAACTGGCCTGTGATAGTTCTACACATCTGCATTGTGGGGGGTTGGACTGGATGACCCTTTGGGTGCCTTCCAACCCTGATCTCCTGGGAAGTGAGGTGCTTCGGCATCCCAGGTTCTTGACCCCATCTGAAAAGACAAGCTGGGATGGAATCCCTCTCTTCCCTCCTCTTCCTGGAGGGTGAAACAAAAAGAGGGCTTGCAGTCTGGAGATGTGTTGCCTGTTTGGTGCTCTTGCGGTAACCTGACCCAAGGAAATTCAGCAAGTGATGTTTTTCCCTCTCCTGGAGTAGAAACCAATTGGGTGTCAAAAACTGAAGCTGCTGCCCCCCCCCAATATCAGCCTGCTGTTAAAAGCACAGGAGCAGTGCTGGGGGGGGGGGGAGTTGGTCCTTTCAGTGGTGTGGAGAGGGATGGGCCACTCTATTTCTTGCAGCCGTCAACACACTCACAAGCTCTTCCCTTGAAATGACAACCGTAAGGGCAACACCAAAAACAGATTTCCTGGTTTCTTCATTTTCTTAATGACATTTGAAAGTTAGAAAAAGCAAACCTGTTGCCAAAAAAAGAAGAGGAGGTCCATTTGGCTGAGGATGCAGGAAGCTTAACTTTTTTGTTGCAAAGAAAACCAGTTTCTGGTGGGAAAATGCCATCTCCTCCTGTGTCGTGTCTTTCACAATAACTGAACTTGGCTTGCCTCCCACATGGGAAGGTAGGCTATTCTGTGCCAAGAGCCCCCGTCTGCCTGTCTTTCTCTCTGTGGGGTGCTTGCTCTGTAAATTGTTGAAATAACGTTGTTTCCTGCCTTGCTTGGGTGTTGTGGAGGCTGAGAAGTTGCTGCGTTTGGTGGAGTGGCAACAGAAGACTCAGGAGATGGAGGCTGGATCTAGACACATCAAAGAAGCATTTCAGTTAAATGCGTTGTAAATTTAAACAGGGAAAACAGGTACAGAAAAACGGGACTCCACAGCGACATCTGGTGGCACAATGCTGTATCGCATATACAATGCATACGAATCGCTTTTTCTTTACCAATCTAGCTGAGTCCGGAGTTCCCTGAAAGAAGCTAAGGGGAAGTTACTATGTACTTAAGAAGCAAGGAAGCCATCAGTAACTTACCCATGAAAACAACTCACCCCAGTGATTTATTTATACGTGGGATGCCTAGGTGCCCGAATATATTTTGTTCAGGATCTGGAGACGTGAGGTACTAATGGACCTCGTTTGCATTTTAAGCACAATGATGTCACTTTAAACAGTCATGACTTCACACAAAGAATTGTTGTGGTTTGTTAAGGGTACTGAGAGTTGTTAGGAGACCCCTATTCCTCTCATAGAATAGCAATTTCCTGGGCTCCCTGTGAAGCAGGATTGGTTATTAAACCACTCTGGGAATTGTAGTTCTCTGACCGTGTACGGTAGGGGTGTTGCCAATGCAGTGACTCTCAGGTGTCGTCAGACTTCAACCGCAACTATCAATTACCGTTCACCTTGCTGCTTGGGGCTGATGGGAGCTGGGGGTCTCCACCATCATCTGGAGGGTGCGGCAACATTGGCTAGCCCTGATGTTGCTGCGTTGCTCTTGGTGCAGCCTGAAGAGCGGGAATTCAATAGGGTGTTTTCTTGCTATGCTGAGGATAGCTTCACCAGTTGGATTTCTGCCTGCCCAGAGCACAGGGGCAAATAAACTGAGGGAACAGGCTGCTCTCCTCTCACCACAGAGTGACCACAGCGAACCTCCCTAATCTGAGAGACCCTGTTGGGCACCATTCTGCTTCACTAATTTGATAAGATTTGGCATCATGGGATGCCATTTAGAGGAGGGGGCGGTTAGCTTTGCCTTTTCCACTTGCCTCTTTGCCTGTCTCTCTCTCTCTCCCCCCCCCAATTCCCTTCCTCCAGCAGCTTTGAAGTGACTAGACTGGTTTTTCATTACTCTCTCCGGAAGGAGCTCCAGCCCTGCAAGAGATGCTGACTCGGGGTTTGTGCCTTATACAACCACTCGCAGGCCGCAAAAGCAGCTCTGTGAGTCACAGAGACCAGTTTGGGAAAGGCTTCAGGGTTGAGCGAGTCCACGGAGTCCATGGGGCTGCCAGGCAGGCTCTGGAGCCTGGGACTGGGGCGGGTTGGCTGTGGGAGGGAGAATCATAGGATTGTCAAGCTGGAAGGCACCCCAAGGGTCATTTAGTCCAACCCCCTGCAATGCAGGAGTCGCAGCTAAAGAATCCCTGACCCAACCTCTGCTTAAAAAGCTCCAATGGGGGGCACTTTCTGCCGGAGTCCTTTCCACTGTCAAACAGCTCTTACTGTCAGGAAGTTCTTCCTATTTTTTAGTCAGCACCTCCTTGCTGGTCACTTGAATCCATCAGTTCGGGTCCCACCCTCTGGAGCAGCAGGGAATATGCTTCCTCCATCTTCCATGGGACGGCCTTTCCAATATTTGAAGATATTTGTACCACCTCCCAGCCTTACCTTCTCCAGATCCAACTCCTTCAATGGTTCCTCATAAGATATGGAGTGGTGTCTAGGGATATGCTAGGGATGGGGCTTGTAAGATGGGAATGTGGCACCCCCTTTTTGAGATTCTCGGGGGCCTGGTGGGCAAAAGGGGGGCAGAGCTGGGAGAGAACCCCCTTGGGCCAAGCAGAAAGTCTCACTCTGAGATCTTAGCCCTTTCCCTGGAAAAGGGGGCTAATTTCCCTAAAACTCTTTTAAAGCCATCTAGGCTGGTGGCCGTCACTTCCTCTTTTGGGAGTGAGTTCTGTAGTTTTAACGTGCTGCATAAAGAGCCACTTCCTTTTACATGTCTCAAATCTTCCATCATTCAGCTAAGGCAGTAACAGGTCCAGGCTTACCCAGTGAGCTTCATGACCAAGTGGGGATTTGAACCCTGGTCTTCATAACCTTGGAGCAAGAGAGATATTCCTGTGCATCCAGGGGCGAGTACGTGGTTGTTCAGTGAGGTGGTCAGTTTTTGTCTAGTTCCATCTAGAAACTCTGCCTTTCGATTCTTAAAAGCACCTGCTGTTTTGCTCCTCTCTCCTGCATACACACAACACACTTCCACCCTGCCCTCAGTTGGATTAATTTCACCTCTTCCAAGCTTTGGTGGGTATCTCATGCAGGAAACACAGAGAGATGCCCAGCTATCAGGAGTCCTTTTGCTAGCCATTGCCTCCTATTGATGAAACCTCAATCAATCACCAGTCCGTCAAACAGGAGAATGACTGTACACTAACTGGGCTCAAAACATTGTGCATGAAGTTGCATTGTCTTTGAGCCCTCCTGCTATTTATGTGAATGAATGTCTATTTTTGGTGTGGAACAGAAACCGGAAGGGAGGGCATTAGTAATGTGAATGAGTATTCTAGCCTATGTATCATTTCTCAATCATGCATTGTACAGAGATTGTAGCAAGAATCACTTTCTAAGGCTCCAGGTGGTGGTGGTGAAACTGCGCTTGGATGAGACACATTTAAACTGCAGTTTGTCCCATGACACTGCAACAAGGTGCATAGAATAATAGAATTATGGGGCTGGGAGGGATCTCCAAGGGTCTTTTAGTCAGTCCTCTGCAACACAGGAATCACAACTCAAGAATCCTTGACAGGTTGCCATCCAACCTCTACTTAAAAACCTCAAATGAAGGAGAGTCCACCACCTTTTGAGAGGGTCCATTCCACTGTTGAATGTCTCTTGCTGTCAGAAAGTTCTTCCTCCCCTCTAGAGCATCAGCAGAAAACAAGCTTGTTCCATCTTCCACAGGGCAGCCCTTCAGATATTTTAAGAGAGCTCTCATAGCACCTCTCAGTCTTCTCCTCTCCAGGCTAAACAGTCCCAGCTCCCTCCCCGGGCCCATGCTCACCAGGGATCAGAAGCCAGCCCAGCTCCTGCCTAGCATCCTTGAGAGACACATTTTTTGCACCCATGCTTTCCTTCGAAACACCTCTGGTGTGCATTATGCCTAAAGCAGCCGTAAACTGCCTCTTCCCTTTCTCCGCAGCTGTTCCTTCAGCTGTAAAAGGGGGCTAATGGACACTTCCCTGGTAGCTGTCCAGCTTTTGCAAAACAAAAGTTAGCAAGTGAGCCCATAAATGTCCCAGCTGGACTGATTGTGCAAGAGCAGCCATGGTGGCAGCAGGAACCTGTCGGGCAACCAGATTTTTTTCTTTTTAAAGAGCTGCTCTGACTTTGGAATAGGTGGGTGGGGCCAGGTGGTTCTTTGCATCCAGGATCCAAGAAGCAGAGGCTCAAACGATCCCTATTTTCCAGTCGGTCGCTGGGCAGGTTTTTGCCTTGTGGGGCACACATTTCAAAAATGTTGATGCCTGCCAGGACGGGGGTTGGGTGGGCTTTATTTGCAGCCTAAGAGCCACATTTTTCTGGGCAACCTCCCAGGGGCCATATGACAGGACAAGTGCAAAAGTGGGAGGAGCAATGTATGCAGATTTCATCTTTGTCCAGCAAGCTGGCTTTTTTGCGCATGTGCGCATGCGTGCGTGCACCCACCCTCCCTCCCTCTCTGCCCTCCATGCAGGCAAGCAAGAGGCCTGATCAGAGCTCAAGGACAAATCCCAGCCAGGCAAGACCGCTCATGGAAGGTGTGAAGCAGGGCTGGTAGGGGTGTGTGGCCTGCAGAGGGCAAGGTAGAGCAGCTTGAAGGGCCACATTTAGCCTGAAGTTCCTCTCCTCTGCTATGGGAATACAGTGGTACCTCAGGTTACATACACTTCAGGTTACATACGCTTCAGGTTATAGACTCTGCTAACCTAGAAATAGTGCTTCAGGTTAAGAACTTTGCTTCAGGATGAGAACAGAAACCGTGCTTCGGCGGCAGCAGGAGGCCCCATTAGCTAAAGTGGTGCTTCAGGTTAAGAACAGTTTCAGGTTAAGAACGGACCTCCGGAACGAATTAAGTACTTAACCTAAGGTACCACTGTATGAGTGATACGGTTCTCTCGGTGCCTTCCTGTAGGTGTGCAGACAGAAGTTAGATATCTGATGCTGGCTGAGACCGATCTTGGCAGGATTAATAACTTTGAGCTCAGTGGAAATGCGATTCACATGTTTAGAGACCGGCACCAAGCCACCCTTTCCATCGATGAAGGCGAGGGCTTCGATGGCTACTGTGAGAATAGGATGCTGCTGGTGGACTCTCCTTCATTGGAGGTTTTCAAAGAGAGGTTGGATGTCTTGTCTGTCAGGGATTTTTTTTCCACTGCGATTCATGCGCTGCCAGGGGTTGGACTCTGCCATTCTTCGCTTCTGTGGAAACCAGATCCACAGAAAGCAGTGCAATTCGGTGCATGCTTGACGTGGGAGTGAACCCCGTTGAATACAGTGTGGGGCTCACTTTGGATGTAAGGCGAGGCATAGGACTGAACCACCCATGTTTGAGATGTGTTACGTTGTGCCGCCCTTGGGTGTCCTGCTCCTGCTTTTGAAGCTGCTGGAGAAGAGCGAGCAAATGCAGAGTAGAGCAGGTGGAGAAGAGCCATTTGCCGTGTGCACATGGGAAGAGCGAGGGGCTTAAGCGGAGACCCCGAGCATGAGGATCAGGCATTGCATACTTGTGTGTGTCTGCACACAGGTGGCTATTTCATAGGATTCCTAGGAAGCTGCCTTATAACAAATCAGATCATCGGTCCATCTAGCTCAGTATTGTCTATGTCAGTGTTTCCCCAACTTGGGTCTCAAGCTGGTTTTTTGGACTACAGTTCCTGTCATCCCTGACCACTGGTCCTGCTAGCTAGGGATGATGGGAGTTGTAGTCCAAAAAATAGTTGGAGACCCCCAAGTTTGGGAAACACTGGTCTGCACCAATGGACAGCAGTGGCTCTCTCCAGAGTTACAGGCAGGTCCATTGGTGGGGATTGAACTGGGGCTTTCTGCATGCAAGGCAGGTTCTCTACCACTAAGCCACAGAGCCCTTCCCTTAAGTCTTGAGTTCACTAGGCCTAACTCCCAGGCAAGTGTGTATAGGATTGCAGCCTCAAGGGTGCTTTCAGTCATGGGGAATATTGCATTAGTTTTCCTATAATTATAATGCCGTTACTTCTGTCCCGTTTTCTAATGTTCCTTTCCCACTGCGGTACTTACTGTGTTATGGAACTCTGGCTTTTTCACCCATATACTGGCATGTTGAGCTCAGACCAACAGCAAACACTGGGCAACGTCACTACACACCCATCCTTTCCTGCTTCTGCTCCTCCATGAAAACAGGACGAAAAAAACCGCATGCCAGGATACCAGCCTAAATTTTCTCACTTCACTCCTGTGATTTACTCCTGGGTCAAGGGGGCTGCAAATGATTCCCCCCTGGAATGAAACAATGCATAAATGAGCACTAAACATGCACCATATTCCATTTAGTTTTTTGGATTTTACGTCATGTGGAAGCTCAGATGCAGTGTGGAAATTAGCAGGGAAATGCCAGGGAAATTGGGGGAGGGGGGCTGCTTTGCGAATGCAATCTTAGGGCTCTTCCACACTGCTCCACGCTTTCCAGGTCCAGGTCCAAGTGGATTTTTTTCTTGTTGTGGCATTTTCTTAGGAAAACCCACATTGTACCAACTTATCCACACTTATCTTTTGCCCCACTCTTTCCAGGCAGAGCTCTGCACTTTAATGCTCAACATCCAAGTGTGGTTTTGCTTTGCCCCAGGTTTTCCCAGCAAAAACCTGCTCTTTAAAGATGATTGGAGCAAACAGCTATTTGGTTTTTCCAAAGATTGATGTTTGCTCTGATTGAGCTTCAGTGATCAGGTTTTCACAGGGAAAACTCAGGGCAACAAAAAAAGTGGGGAGGGCGCTCATACATGGAGCTTTAAATCGCAGGCCGTCCCTGGAAAGAGTAGCGGAAGGGTAAGTGTGGATTATCCATGGAAAACCCAATTGCCATATTGCTCCAGTTCAGTGGTAAAATGTGGATTTGCGGGGAGGGGGGAAGCATCAGAATGAGAGAGGGGGAAAATCCTTAGATACAGAACAGGAAAGCCTGGATCTGTGCCTAGAAATGCAGTACAAAATGAAGTTTGGATTAGCACTTAGCGCTGTAAAAATGAGTGGGCAACCTGAGGCCAAAGGGCAGTAGCCATCGGCCTAATTTCATATGGGAGCAAAAGCTTGCAAGATGTTCCACAAGGCATCCCCAGAAGGAGCAAAAGAAAAAAGAAAAGAAAAGCAGTGATTTGTCAGGGACAGGGTCCTGGGTAAATGGGGATGGTTTAAAGGGTTTGCGTGCACCAGGCTCATCCTGCTGTGGCTTCGTGCCTTGGGCCTCCTGCTGCTCCCTGAGTGAAGTGAAAGTTGTTTTGCAAGCCAGGAGTGCAATTTCCGCCCGCTCGCCATCCCAGCCCTGCTAGCTGGTGGTGACTCTCCCCTGCCCAGCCGGTTCTCTGGGCTTGTTCCTCGGGGACCAGGTTCTCATTAAAGAGGGTGGCAACCCTGTGATTCCTCAGCACTGGGCACGGTGCCCAGGAAGAGCTTTGCAGTCCCAGTTCCCCAAACTGCCACCCTGTCCTCAAAAAATAAAAAAATAAAAAATGCATTGGGGTTAGGTGGTTGGGGGAGAAATTGCCACCCCTTCTGATGGTGGTGTTGGATTCTAAATCCCAGGCATGGGCCACCTGTTCCACTGTGACGCTGGAGTGCTTAATTCTGGAAGCTTGGTTATAATTGCTGCTTCCCTACGTTAACTTGTAATCAATACTTAAGTGCTGCCTGGTGGCTAAATCCATTCGGAGCATAAATACGGATGTTGATGGTAGTAAATAAATTAATTAGGGATGTAAAAATGCTGTCCATTTCAAATTAAACCAGGCTCCGCCAATCTGGGTGCCCTGCAGATGTTTTGCACCACGACTCCCATCAGTTGCAGACAGTGCACCCATTTTAGACTGCAACATCCATCAGGCCCAGGCAGCATGATGGGAGTTGTAGTTCAAAACATCAATATGGGCACCAGGTTGGCGAAGCCTGGTTTAAAGATTCCCCATGAGCTTTCCGGAACCAGCTGGCAGGAAAAAACAGTGAAGCGAAGCATGCCTCTTTCTCGCCTGTGTGGGTTTCCTGCCTTCAACTCCTTTTGGACAGCGTGAAATTTGATTTCCCCCCTGCTCCTCCACACCTTTCCAAGCCCTCCAGCAGTAAATGTAAGGCCCAAAGCCAACGAAAGTTGGCTGTACTCAGAAAACCTGCAAGCGAGCCGTGACTAGATCACAAAGGATAGGTGAGGCCGAAGCACTTTATGCCCAAAAAAGAACCTTCATGTCCAGAGGCAGTCTATCTGTGAATATCAGTTGCCGAAGGAAAAACAGTAGCAGAAGGTTCCATGTTTTGTGACCCGGCTTGGGGCTTCTATACAACATCTGTCTGGACACTGTTGAAAGCAGGATGTTTAGACAGGGTTAAGACAGCGGGTGGGGAATGTTTTGCTGGGCCGTATTCCCTTCTAGGCAGCCTCCTGAGAGCCACATGCCATTGGTGGGTATGGCCAGAGACAACAGGGGCGGAGCAAAGGATGCAAATGTATCGTTGTACAGTAGGCTTGTCTCTGTAGATAAATACTCACACCTCTCTGTCCTCCATCTGAATGAGGAAAAGGGGTTATCAGGATTCAGGGGCACATTCCACCATTCAAGGAGGGTGTGCCAGGAACAGGCGTGACTAGGAAAGGTGTCAAGTCCTGAGGGCCAGGTAGAGAGGCTTGGTAAGCTCCCAACCCTTAGATGAGGTGAGAAATTCCTGCTGGACAGGGGTATGAGCAGCTAGTGTGGTGTAGCGGGGAGAGTGTCAGACTAGGGTCTGGGAGACCAGGGTTCGAATCCCCACTCGGCCACGAAGCTCACTGGTGGTTGACCTTCGGCTAGTCACTGTCACTCTCAGCCGGAGCTACCTCACAGGGTTGTTGTGGGGGACAAAATGGAGAGCAAACCTATGTACACTACTTTTAGCTCCTCAGGGGAAAGAAGGTGGGCTATAAGAGTTGTAAACATTGCTCAGGCTAGCTAAATAGGAGAGGGTGGGTAGGTGGGGCCTTGTTTTGTAGTCTTCACAGAAGCATCTGGCTGCTGTTGGAAAAGGCAGCTCTGTTGTGGGCTTGACCCAGTAATAAATAATGGTGGTAACAACAACAACAAGAAATAAGTAAATAAACAAACAATTTCCATTTATATAGCACACTTTATCAAAAGATCTCAGTGCAGTGTACAACATTAGAAACACATTATAAAACAATAATTATAAAAACATAGCAGAAACATAGTAAGAAGCATACTGGCAGACAGTTCTCTGGGAGTGTTAGGATGAGAAGATGAGCTCGGTGAGGCTCAGATAGTTCGGATGGTTCTTGGGAGAAGAGCTTAATGATCCAGCCACTGGGGGCGGTGGGGTGGGGGCGCTTTAAGCAAACCCTGCAACCACCTTGAAGCTGGCAGAGGATAGAAATCAAGAGCATAGCCAGGCACCTCAGCCACAAAGGTCAAGTGCTTGCGTGCTATTTACCTCATCATCTTTTCTTTAGTAATGACCTGGCTTCCGGGCACGTGAAGGGAGCAGAGGCTGAGTCAGTCCAGCCCGGGCGCTGTATTGGTGCTCAGATCCTGCTTTGTCAACGGATATACTTGGTGGCCTCAGGCCAACTGTTCCGCTTCAGCCTTTCCTGTTTGCAAGGTTGGAGTGAGGGGGCTAATGACTGTGGCCTGCCTTACAGGGTTGTTGTGAGGATTCCAAGGCAATGTCCATGCAGCGCTTTGATCGCTTCTAAAATAGCACTTTATTCTTTTATTGAGCTTTGCAAGAAACCTCCCCACCGTTAATTTGTCTAACGGCAGTGGTGGGGGACCTCAGGTCCAGGAGTCAAATGTAGCCCTTCAAGTCTCTCTGTCTGGCTGGCTCCTGGGCCAGGCCACGCCTCCTCTTCCTCACCCATCTCCAGTTATTCTGCCTGGCCGGACAGTGTCCTTAACTGTGGTCCACAATGCAAAGAGTCATCTATGTTGCCCCAGTCACCATTGGCACATGCCCCCCCCCCAGCTTTCCACTAGAGAATATGGTCCTCGGGCTGAAAAAGGTTCCTAAACTCTAGTCTAATGAAGGCTCAGCATTGCCGTGTCCTGTAGCAGTGAGTTCCAAAGCTCTGACTCACGTGGAGAAGTCCTTTCCTCTGTCAGTTTTGGTCCCACTATCATTTTTATTCAAGTGGCTCCCATGCCCAATTACTGATTTGCAGCTAGGAGGTCCTGGCTGCAGATCCCCCTTAAATTGCATTTTCTGCTGCAGAAATTGTGCCACAAACCAATATTTGCAGAGCTTGTTCCTTCTTAAGGGGGCTGACTAAAATAGCTAAAAATAAAAATAAAAAATCCTTCGTGTTCAATTACTGTAAATCTTATTTTAAAAAATAGTGTGATTGGAGGGAAGGCAGTAAGAGCCTCTCCAGACTGGCGGGGGCACTTTCTGCAACATGTAATTGACAGAATAATACATTAGTGGTGAATTTATACTGGATTGTCCGCACATCATTCCACTATATTGTTCTGAGATGTTTCCCCAGTGTTACTGCATTATTGTCATCTGCAGGAGCACTCTGGAACAATAGCACAACAAAAGCTTAACAAACCCCCAACCATTTGTGGTATGAAAAGCTGCAAGATTTCAGTCAGTTTGGAAACAAAGCAGTGTATTCACCTTGAAACTTGCAGATGCAAACAGTATTTGGAATCCTGTGTACAGTTCTGGTTTCCTCGCCTCAAAAAGGACATTGTAAAGTTGGATAAAGTTTGGAAAAGGGCAACCGAAATGATAGATGGGATGGAGCGGCTCTCCTGTTAGGGAAGGTTGCAGCATTGGGGACTTTTTAGTTTAAAGGAAAGGCACATAAGAGGCAACGTGATAGAAGTTTATAAAATTACACATGGGCGTGAAGAAAGTGGATAGAGAAAAGCTTTCCTCCCTCTCTCGTCACAGTAGAACCTGTGGACATCCAGCAAATGTTGGAATATTCAAGACAGATAAATGAATGTATTTCTTCAAGCAATGTATAGCTAAACTTTGGAAGAGATAGAGATAGAGATAGCCACCAACTTGGATGGCTTTAAAAGAGGATTAGACAAATTCTTAGAGGAGAGGGGTGTGAATAGCTATCAGCCACGATGGCTATGCTCTGTTTCAACAGCTGAAGGCAGCAGTACAGTATTTCTAAATACCAGCTGCTGACAACCTCTGGAGGGGAGATTTGCTCTTGTGCTTGAATCCTGCTTGGACTTCGCACAGGCATCTGGTCGGTCACTGTGAGAACAGGATGCTGGACAATAAACGGGCCGTTAGCCTGATCCAGCAAGCTCTTCTTAGCTTCTTCTTATTGAAAGTGGGATTGTTTATAATTGCCCTGATAGCACCATGAGCCCGAAACAGTCGTGAAGGGCTGGTGCTTAGCAACTCTTTCCTATATTTTGAATTGCCATGACTTCATTGAGTTGTAGTCATTGTTTTGCTAGATTTGTTGTTATTGCTTGCTTTATTTATATGCTACTGTGCAGGGAATGGCCATTTTGCGTGCTTTCAAAGCTTGTGCAACGTGCATGCCATTTTTGGACCCGGAAGAGGGCAGAATGGGGCAGGGGCAGAACAGAGCAGGCTGGGCTTATGTGTACTCTGCCATTGTGTCTGATGATCTGGAATGCACCTCCTGCACAAATCAGGGGTTGCCTGTATTTGATATTACAGTGACAGGACCCCCCCTCGCAAGTGTCCCTGTTTTCCAGGGACAGTCCTGGATTTACAGAAGCTATTCCAGTTTCTGATCCAGTTTGATCCCAGAATATCCTGCTTTTCCTTAGGATATCTCTACAGTCATACCTTGGATCCCGAAGCCTTGGTACTCGGACGTTTTGGCTCCTGAACGTCGCAAACCCGGAAGTGAGTGTTCCATTTGCGAATGTTCTTTGGAACTCGAACGTCCAACGGGGCTTCCACAGCTTCCGATTGGCTGCAGGAGCTTCCTGCAGCCAATCAGAAGCCGCGCTTTGGTTTCTGAACGTTTTGGAAGTCGAACGGGCTTCCGGAACGGATTCCGTTCGACTTCCAAGGTACGGCTGTATTTTCATTGGAGAAATGTTGGGAGAGTATGGAATAGGACGTCCCTATTTTCATCAGAAAAACGTTGGGAGAGGACGCACACATTGCAGTGTTTGTACATCCGTTGCTGGAAAAGCAGAAGGCAAATATTAAATTGCATCAAAAGGACCCCAAGATGGTGGTTTCAGAAAGTTCACCATGACATAGTTTGGGATGTGGGACTTGGCCAGGGGCAGCGTCAGGAAGCAGTGGCAGAGGTGTCCTTTGGGATGCAGAGCTGCTGGCGTGTCTCCCTTAATCTAATTCTCGCCCTCGCCCAAAATGCCTGCCAGGGGAAAGCACTAGCTCTGCGCTTCTGATGCAAACAGCAGCGCTGGCTGGCTGGCTGGCTGTCGGCTGCCTCTCCTCCGCCTGAGCCAAGCCTTGTTCTCTGCCTCTGCTCTTCTTCGCCCAGGACTCTCCAGGAGGGAGAGGGGAGTGGAGGCACCTTTGCATCTCCTTTTGTTTCTCCTCTGTCCCCACCCTTTTCCCTTCACGCTCTCTCTCTCTCTCTCTCCCCCTGGCTGCCTATTGTATGTGTCCAGGCACATCCTCTCTCTCTCTCTCTCTCTCTCTCTCTCTCTCTCTCTCTCTCTCTCTCTCTCTCTCTCTCTCTAACCACACACAATATCTGCTAGCAGAAGCCGGAACAGGCGGTGGCTCCTGATGTCTCCTTCCCTCCTCCTTCAGGTTGGACGCCTGAGGCCCTGCTGGCGGTGGCAAGGCTTGCCTAGGAGTCGGTGGCACTTGCTGCCAGGGGATCTGTAGGAACATACCAGGCCAGTGGCCCAACTAGTCCAGCATCCTGTTCTCACAGCGGCCAACCAAGGGCCTGCTGGAAACCCTCGAGCAGGACCCAAGCACTGGTGGTTTCCAGCAACTGGTGTTCAGAAACATTGCTTCCTCTGACTGTGAGTCAGAGCACAGCCTCCGTCATGACTAGTAGCCATCGATAGCCATCTGCTCCATGAATTTGTCCAATCCTCTTTTAAAGATGTCCGAGTTGGTGGCCATCACTGCTTCCTGTGGGAACAAGTTCCATAGTTTAATTATGTTGGGGCTGCCATATTTCAAAAAGTGAAAAGCTGTCGAGCAAAAATGACAGTGCCAATATGGGTTCCTGATTTCCGCCAGGACACTGCTTCCGACTGCAGTATTCTGTGTATGTCCGGGAAAATCCAGATGTATGGCAGCCCTAAATTATGTGCTGCATGAAGAAGGACTCCATTTCATTGTGGGCAGGGAGGGGGTGTTTGCATTTTGAAGCTCCAGCCCCCTTTGATGAGGCTCTGGCATACTTCCAGCAAGGCCCTGTGGGGATATGTGCCCATTCACTGTGGATATGTGCCTATGCAGTGGACATCTGCGTGGGTTGCCGGTTTTCTACCAGGCCATGTCCAATGTATATAAAGCCCTGAACAACTCTGGACCAGTTTATCTATGAGATGGCCTTGGCCTTGCATATGTCTATTGGGCTGCTCTGATCTGCGGAACTGGCACTGTTACAGGGGCTACGTAATACGTTTTTCTGCATTTGTGAGAAATTGATCTTTCAGGGCTTGTCCACACTTCTGCCTGCCCCATGCCTAGGAAGCACAGGCCGGAGTGGTCTTTCAGTTCCATGGCTGGTACTCGGAGGTAGACTGCTTCTGGCTCTGGAGGATCTACTTAGCTCTCAGTCAGTTCCAACCAGTGTGACCAAGGGACAGGTATCATGTGAGGCATACAGTGATACCTTGGGTTACAAACACCTTGGGTTACAAATACGGTACTTCGGGTTACAGACTCTGCTAACCCCGAAGTAGTACCTCGGGTTAAGAACTTTAGCTCAGGATGAGAACAGAAATTGCGTGGCGGCAGTGGGAGGCCCCATTAGCTAAAGTGGTACCTCAGGTTAAGAACTGTTTCAGGTTAAGAACGGACAGGTTACGAATTAAGTTTGTAACCAGAAGTACCACTGTAGTCTAAAATAGTGCTCTGTGTCCGAGCACTCCCCGCTCGCCCTCCCGCCCTGGTGCTTTCTCTATCAAAACTCATTCTTTACCACTGAACTGGAGTAAATGGCAGTCTGCAGAAAACCCAAATTGCTGTTTTTACTGTTTCACTGTTAAAAAAGCGGGTTTTCCTGGGGAAAGTGGCAGAGTAAAAAAAAAAAGGGGGGGGGGGAGATCGGACACAGAGCTTTAAAGTGCGGACCTGTGCTTAGAAAAGCGCAGGGCACCGGGAAAAGCGCAGGGCACCGGGTTAGTGTGGATGAACCCTTACTTTGTAAAAAGCAGGTCCCAAACTGTTGTCTGTGGACCTCATTCAGATGGTCCATGACGTGTCTGTGGACTTGTGGTTGAAGAGCAGAGATGGCATCAAACATTCCTGTTGATTTTTAATCACATTACAATTTGAATTCAAATTGCAATGCAATATATAATAAATCAAAGAAGTAAAGAAGAAAGTAGTAAAAATACGATTACAAACCACGCAGCGTCTACCACAACACATTAATATCACTACAGCAGGCAGAAAAATTATCAAGTGGTCTGCCAAGACCCAAGCGGGGTGGGGAGTTGGGGAAGTGCTGGTATAAAAAACCTTATGCATTTGTGATGGTTAATCATATTATAGGATTTCAAGTGTGAGGCCAATGATGAAGGGGTAATGTCGAGGAAAAGTAGTTGGGGAATTGAAGGCTGCCACATGTTTATTTATTTACTGCATTTATATCCCATCTTTTCTGGAATTGAACTCAAGGTAGCTTACGTGGTTCCTTGCTCCCCCTCCCCCCCGCACTCTTTTATTTCCCCCAACAACAACAACCCGGTGAGGTAGGTTAGGCTGAGAAGTGAGTTATTTTCTCTGCACTAGCTGAAGTCCACATTTTCTTGCAGCACTACAAGAGGTTTAAGTCCTGTAGCATCTTCCGTTTCCAGGCCAAGAAAAGCTCTCGCTGTAGCTAGCATCTGTGTCAGATCAGAATGCTGCTATTTGACCATTCCACAAGTTCAAAAGGTCAAGTTGTGGGGAGGCTGAAATGGGGCATTTAAATTCTTTTTTTCTGTGTCTTCAAAATCATTCTAGACTTATTCCCTTCAGAGAGCTACAGTTGCCAGAGTGGTTTTATAACGAGTCCCTCCCCACAAGAAACTCTAGGAATTGTAGCTTGGGGGGGTTCCTCCTAAGGACTTTCAACACCCTTAACAAACTACAGTTCCCATGATTCATTGAGGGTAAGCCATGACTGTTTCAAGTACAGTGGTACCTCGGGTTACATACGCTTCAGGTTACATACGCTTCAGGTTACAGACTCCGCTAACCCAGAAATAGTACCTCGGGTTAAGAACTTTGCTTCAGGATGAGAACAGAAATCGTGTGGTGGCGGCGGGAGGCCCCATTAGCTAAAGTGGTGCTTCAGGTTAAGAACAGTTTCAGGTTAAGAACGGACCTCTGGAACGAATTAAGTACGTAACCAGAGGTACCACTGTAAATGGTTAGTGCGGATGTGGCCTAAGTAAAAAAACAAAGAAACCAATAAGTAAATAAATAACACAGCAAGGCATGTGGGTGCCCTTAGACTGCAATCAGAGCAGCTTCCTGCCCCAACAGGCTAAAGTTGGCTGGAGGGGCAAGAGGAAAAGGAACGGGAAGGCAGGACAGCTGGCTGGATCTGTTTTTGGGGGGGCGTGTTTGCAGGGGAGCCTTAGCGCTGCTGAATGGCGCTTTTCAGGTTCCAGCATGCCGGTGTCACCTGTTGCATCTGTGCAAGGCATGAAATGTCAAAGGGGGACATGTCGCTCTTTGCCAGACCCTCCAGCTCTGGTGAAGGCGCAGAGTCAGAGTGGGGACCGGGGCTATGAACGTTGTCCCGCTTTGTTTCTGAAAGGAGAGGCTCCAGTTCTCAGTTTTTCCTGGAAAGTCACCCCTTTAGCATTCCCCGAGAACTGGGTGGTTTTATTCCACAGTAAGGGAAAGGGGTGCATGGAAGAGTCGCTCTGCACATGCTCAGAGGCCTGCTGGTAATCTGGTTCTTGCTCCAAGGCTGCCGCCAGCTTTGAATGAAGAGGCTGTTGATCCAGGTCTGCTGGGCTGCGCATGGAGCCTTGATGTTCATATGCTCTCATTGAAGGGCATGGGCATTAGAGAAGAGACCAGCATCTGTTCCCCATTCTGAGACTGGAGTTCTGGAAAACCTGCGGAGGGAGCAAAATATTTCCCCATCCTTGTGCATTCTGGTTGTTTCTGTCTATAGGACTTTTTAAGTTTAGAGAGAAGGCGAAATGATGTGCAGCAGGGAGAAAGTGGCTGGAGAAACTTTTTTCTCCCCGTCTCATAACACTAGAAGTCATGGACACCTCATGAAGGTGAATGTTGGAAGATGCCGGATGGATAAACGAAAGGGCATCTTTGCACTGCGCAACCTATGGAACTCACTGCCACAGGAGGCGGGCGATGGCCACCAAGTTGGATGACTTTAAGAGAGAACTGGATAAATTCATGAAGTGAAAGGCTAACAGTGACTACTAGCCACAATAGCTATGCTTGTAATGCTTCTGAACTCCAGTAAGGGGAAGCCACAGGAGGGGAGAGTTGCTCTCGTGCTCGAATCCTGCTTGGGGGCTTCCCATAATGGGCATCTCTGCTTAGCCCACTGCAAACAGGATGCTGGACTCAATGGGCCATTGACCCGATCTAGCAGGCTCTTTTTCTTTCCTTATTCTGCCATTCAGTCCCAGCCAGCATGGCTGAAAAATGGCAGTGCTGACTGGAACGGATGGGGGGAGGAATTTCAAAACAAGCTGGAAGGCCGGACAAGGCCACTGACTAAATTTCACCCAATTTTAACATGGAGACCCACCCCACCCCTGAAGGCAAACTCAGGGACAGGGATATTACTAGGTTACCACCAATACCCCTTGAAAATGAAGGAACGCCTGTGGCAAATTTACAAATCACCTAAAATGCAGTAAGTGCTGTATGTAGATTAGAAGCACAAAACTCACTGCCTACATTCTAGGCTGGAAGACCTTCAGTCCGTGTCTACATATTATTAGGAGTCTGGTTTCCTTCCTTCTAGCAGACATTGTACCTCTTTCTCCTCCTCCTCTCATTCTCTGTCTTGGGACATCCTTTCCTTTCCTATGGCAGCCAGACTGGTTTGACAGTCACTCCTTCTCACAACTGAACCCCAGCTGAGATGTAAAGTTTTGCAGGGAGGTGTGTGTGTGTGTGTGTGTGTGTGTGAAGAGTTCTTTTTAACAGATGATTTTTTAGCACATGCTCCAAACCATTTGCATATTTTTGGGGCGGTGGTGGTGAATGTGACAATTATCCTGGTACAGTATAGAACAAATAAAAAACTAGAAGCGTAGATATAGGACACTTTCGCACCATACACGCAAAGTGATGCCACTTTAAGCTGCCATGGCTTCCCCCCAAAGTATTCTGGGAGCTGTAGTTTATTAAGCGTACTGAGAGTTGTGAAAAGGACCCTGTTTCCCTCAGAGAGCTACAGTTTCCAGAGTTCCCCATGTGGAAGCAGTGACTTGTTAAACCACTCTGAGGACTGTAGCTCTGCGAAGGGAAACAGGGTCCTCATAACAATTCTCAGCACCCTAAACAAACTACAGCTCCCAGAATTCTTTGTGGGAAGCAATGGCTGTTTAAAGCGGTATCAACATAGCTCTTTAAATGTTTGTTGTGGATGTGGCCATACCCTCATTCTCCTTCCCACTCTTCCTATTTCTTACCCGCCATATGGCCGACAAATTAGGTAGTGTAAGGCCCCTTCCAGCTCTCTGATGCTATGAAGCCTCCTTGGGTGGCCTGGGACACGTCACTTGGCCTGACCTCCCTCGCAGGGGATAGCGCGAGAGATAAGAGCAGCTCGTAACCCGCCCAGAGCCCTCGGGCCAGGGAGGGAGAAGGATATTCTCTGCAAAGGCTCCATATCACCTTCCCTGCAGAGGTTTCCATTGCAGGTTTTCTGGAGTTTGCACGGGAGTTGTGGGCTGGCGGGGGGGGGGGGGAGTCAGGTCGGCAGGATCACTGCCCACCCTCCCTCTTTCTCTCCAGCCTCCTTGTTTTCTCCTTCTTCTTAAGTTATTCTGCTGAGACACGCTCTCTCCCTCCCAAGGGAAGCGTCTCCCTGCCCTGGCTGGAATGTTCCCATGAGGCAACCAACCTCAGAGTTGCGTGCCCAGGAGAGCTGCTCCTGCGTGCTTGTCATGCTTTTTTGCGATAGCATCTCCCAGAGTTGGCTGGGCCTGACTCCAGCGTCGGGAGATTTCCGCCTTCCTCACTTTCCTTTTGGCCTCTTGTTTATTTACTTCATAAAATTTATACGCCGCTGGGTTGTCAACAAAACCAGAAAGTGGTTGACAAAGAGAAAAATGGGGAGAATATTGCCAAATAGAAAGTAGAATCGTAGATTATAGAATTGTACAGTTCGAAGGGACCCCGTGGGTCATCTAGTCCAACCCCCTGCAATTCAGGAATCTCAACTAGATCGTGCATGACAGATGGCCATCCAACCTCTGCTTAAAAACCTCCAAGGAAGGAGAGTCCACCACCTAGTGTAGAAGTGTGTTCCACTGTCGAACAGCACTTAACTGTCAAGAAAGTTCTTCCTGGTACAGTGGTACCTCTGGTTAAGTACTTAATTCGTTCCGGAGGTCCATTCTTAACGTGAAACTGTTCTTAACCTGAAGCACCACTTTAGCTAATGGGGTCTCCTGCTGTCGCTGTGCCGCCAGAGCATGATTTCTGTTCTCATCCTGAAGCAAAGTTCTTAACCTGAAGCACTATTTCTGGGTTAGCGGAGTCTGTAACCTGAAGCATATGTAACCCGAGGTACCACTGTATTTAGTTGGAATCTCTTTTCTTGTAACTTGAATCCATTGGTTCGAGTCCTAGACTCCAGAGTAGGAGAAAACAAGGTTGTTCCATCTTCCATGTGACAGCCCTTCAGATATCTGAATATGGCTGTTATATCTCCTCTTAGCCTTCTCCTCACCAGGCTAAAGATACCCAGCTCCCTCAACCGTTCCTCACAAGGCTTGGTTTCCAGACCCTTGAACATCTTGGTCGCCTTCCTCTGCACATGTTCCAGCTTGTCAATATCCTCCTTAAGTTGTGGTGCCCAGAAGTGGACACAGTACTCCAGGTGTGGTCTGAGTAAGGCCAAATAGAGCCGGACTATGACTTCCCCTGATCAGGACACTATACTTCCAGGCCCTCCAAGTGTCCCTATTTTCCAGGGACAGCCCTGGATTTACAGAAGCCATCCCAGTTTTTGATTTGATCCCAGAATGTCCCACTTTTCCTTAGGATGTCTCTATTTTCATTGGAGAAATGTTGGAGGGTATGGAGTTATGCGACCCCTGAGCCAAGGAGATAACTACACAAGCTTTAGAAGGCATCTGAAGGCAGCCCTGTATAAATAAGGAAGTTGTTTTGATGTTTAACGTTTCATTATGTTTTTATGCATGTTGGAAGCCGCCCAGAGTGGCTGGGGCAACCCAGTCAGATGGTCAGGATATAAATAATAAAATTACTATCATCATCGTCATCATTATGATGGAAGATAATGTCCCTATTTTCATCAGAGAAATGTTGGAGGGTATGTACTTCGGTTGATGCAGCCTCCTAACAATTCTCAGCCCCTTAAGAAACTACAGTTCCCAAGATTCTTTGGGGGAAAGAAGCCATCACTGTTTAAAGTGGTATCGCAGCGCTTTAAATGCTTGGTGTGAATGTGGCTTTTGCTCAGGCTCTCATGTTCATTTGGAGCATTCAAATGTGGCTTATTTCACCCAAAGCGATTCCTCTCTTCTCCCTAGTTGTAGCAGAGGATGGCGGGGTTGGTGGACCCAGGCCTGACTCAGCACAAGGCGCAGCGTCACAGGCTGCCTCTACCCTGAGCTGGCGGTTGCGCTGATTTAACTTTATTACATTCCCCCCCATGGGCACTTCTCCTACAAACACGCAGAGATATCAGGGCAGGCGGCGCACATTTTGCTGACATACAAAAGACTGCTTTGGGGAGCCAGCTGAACTTGTTTGGCTCCTCTCCTTCTGCTCCCCCCACCCCTGCCGCACCGCCTCTCTTTATTCCTTTTGGTTTCCTTTCTGATGTTGTTAACAGCTTCCTTGTTTGCTGCCTGGCCACAGTTACACTTCCTTGCCTAGCTAGTATTTCAGAACCCTGAGCCTTCTTTGCAGAAAATATCAGGTGCACTCCGCTTGCTGGGAGTCACCACAACCAGGCACCGTCAACAGGCAGGGTGGGGCATTTTCTGGGGGGCTGGAGACTGCTAAGGACCCCACCATTGATCCTTTGCCTTCAGTTTCGCTTTTCATTAGCTGTGGTTCCTGCATTGCAGGGGGTTGGACTAGATGACCCTCGGATCCCTTCCAACTCTAGAATTCTGTGATTCTAATGCACATCTTGAGTTCTGAACACCTGCCTTTTCCAGCTTGAAAAGTTTTTCCTCCCTCTCTCATGACAGTAGAATTTGTGGGCATCCACTCAATGACACTGAGTGTTGTAAGGTTCAGGAAAGATAAAAAGAAAGGACTTCTTCACACAGTGCATTGTTAAACTGCGGAACTCGCTTCCACAGGAGGCAGTGATGACAGCCACCAACCTGGATGGCTTTAAAAGAAGATTGGACAAATTCATGGAGGAGAAGGCTGTCCATGGCTACTAGCCATTATGGCGATGTTCTGCCTCCACGGTCACAGGCAGAAATGCTCCTGAATGCCAGTTGCTTGAGAACTCAGATGATCTTGTCCTCCGGTCCTGCTTGTGGGGTTTCCCACTGGGGCATCTGATTGGCTGCTGTGAGAACAGGATGCTGCATTAGATGGGCCATTGGCCTGATCCAGCAGCCTCTTCTGATGTTCTTATGACTTGTCCACCATTTGGATCATCCTGGAGGCCCTGCTTCAGGTCCCTTTACCTTCAGAACCTAGACGGTTGGAGAACAGGGTCTTTTCTGTGCTGGGGCTGCATTTTGTTAAATTTAGAGTTATATCCAGAAGCTGAGAAAATTTTATTTTTATTTTTACAGGCTTTCCTAGGAGGATAAGTGGGCAGTTAGCTGTTTTTGTTTATTGATAACTACTTTATATGGTTTTTAACTTGTATTTTTATTGCTGTATACTGCTGTGATGTTTTGTAATGTTTTAGTGGCTTATAAGTATTCCAAATAAGGATAAAATAAAAAATAGGCGCAATCCTTCCACAGAGACGTTACTTTGGTCCCTGTCATTGTTGAAGCACCAGGCACAAAATTTTTTATTTTATTATGCCTTTGGTACGAGTTCTGCTGCAGAGCCTGAGTCTGAAGTGACTTATTTGTTGCATTTACCACATACCCCACCTTCTTCTCCAATGAGTGGCACACGTGCTTCTCCCCTTTCCTCATTCAATCCCTACAACAACACTGTGAGGTAAGTTACACTGAGAGGCAACGGCTGGCCTAAGGTTGACCAGTGAGCTTCATGGTGGCCGAGTAGGAATTTGAACCGTGGTCTCCCAGGTCCTGGTCTAACCATTACACCGCACTGTCTCTCACTGGTTCTTGGCTCTGTTTGACTGTATTTGGTGCAGTGGATTGACTCCGAGGTGTTTGTGTAGCTTGCAGCAGTTGACTTCGTTGTTTGGTGTGTAAACTGCTCTGAACATTGACACGCAATTGCCTCTCGTCGATTGGAAAGCCAAAAGCCTGCCCTTTAGATTGAAGATGTGTTTGGAATACACAATTGTCCTACCGACCGGATGTTATCAACATTTCAGAATATCCATCAGCAGTTGATGTGTGTGTGGAGTGGCAGACTGAACATGGCCTTAGTAGTGTTCATGCACATGTGCTTACATGCTCAAGACAAGCGATGGCTGTCCAATTGGCTACTCAGAGATTTGACTTCTAGAGACCCAGAGAACCTGGAATTCCCCGAAGGGCAGGAACACAGGGGCATTGGAAGCTACCTTATACCGAGTCAGGCCATCATTGGTCCATTTAGCTCAGCATTGTCTACACTGATTGGCCCCAGCTGCCTAGCGTTTCAGACCAAGAGTCTCTCTCAGTCCATATCAAACAGCAATATTTCTCCAGCAGCTACAGGATCCCTGTGGGTTGTGGCTAATGTTGTGTGTACTTGGTTTAGAATCTTACAATTGAAAGGTATCCCCAAAATTGCTTTCATTTCAAAACAATTAATTACTGACTGACGGGGAGAGTTTTACGGTGCTCCGTGGGCCCTTAACTATATCAGGTAAATGCACAGCCCTAATGTACATCACTAAATAAAATTTGAGCAAACATCCAGTTGCCCAGATTTTCTCCCAAATCTCCGGGGGTCCCAGAAGTGCTTCCCAGCAACTGCCCCACCCTTCCAGTCCCCACCCCCAAACCATGGACTAGGAAGGGCACACACAAGTGACAAGGTTGTGAGGCACTTTGTAAATTAAAAGGGCAGGGACATCAATGCTGAATAGGTGTGGTGGAGTGTGCATGAGAGGCATTACGTCAGTAGCGTTAATTCTCCTTAAGACCAGGCTTGACGTTCATTAAGGAGGGGGGCGGTATTGTTTTCAGGGCCCCAGCTCCTATTGTTCTGGCCCATACATTTTTAAAAACCCACTGAAGCTCTTTGTGTGTGTGTGTGTGTGTGTGTGTGTGTGTGTGTGTGTGTGTGTGTGTCTATTTCAGAAAGAGAAGTATTTGTGGAATCTGATTGAGCCAAATACAAACTCGCCAAGGTACAACAGAGAAACTGTATAAAGAGAAGTCCCCCTCACTCTCTCATAACACTATAATCCGTGGACATCCAACGAAGCTGATCGTTGGAAGATTCAGGACAAATAAAAAGAAGGACTTCTTGACACAGGGCACAGTTAAACTATGGAAATTGCTCTTGCGGGAGCCACCAATTTGGATGGCTTGGAAAGAGGATTAGATCAGTCAGAGGCGGAAATGCATCTGAATACCAGTTCCTGGAGGCTTGTGTCCTGCCCATTGGGGCATCTGTTTGGCCACTGTGATAACAGGATACTGACCTAGATGAGCCGCTGGCCTCATTCAGCAGACTCCTCCTATGCTCTTAGGTTGTACTGCAGAGATAAGTCTTCTGTGCTGTGATTATCTTGTGCTCGCAGGGACCCTGGGTTATTTTTTTTAAAAAATTAAGTAAACGGTGGAGCATCACCAAACCACATGAAAATGGTTCCCCCCCCCCTACCTCCAGCATAAAACCCTCCAGCAAGAGAGCCAAGATTTCTGCACTCTCTCTTTTCCGCCCCCCTACTGTGTGTTTTTCAGGATTTGGGAGCAGAGGGGTGGCAGGATGGGGAGGGGGGCTCACTTGAGACAAACGGGTGAGTTCATCCTCTCCTCCAAACCGCCTACCCACCCACCGCGCCAATGCCTGCATTGTGTGCCCTCTGACGATGAGTCAATGGAATTGGGGATTTAGAGGGCTTAAGTCTCATAATTAATGTAAACTTTGCCTCAAACGGTTGGCAGTCACCGTGCCCCCCTCTCCTGGGGGTTTTCTAAGCTTCCCTCTATTGTTTTCTGGTCCTTCCCAAGAGGCCTTGCTCCCTTCTCCCCACCTCACTTATTTCCAGCTGGTGCTCGGGGCTGTTGCGATAAAACTGGTATCAGATACAGCTTTTCAGACTCTCTGTGCCTGCTGGGGCAACATGTACTTCCCCCAAAGAATAGAGACAAATGTAAGGCCCAACACTTATGTATGAATGGTCAGATGGGGACGGAGGGCCCCTGGCTTGACAGCAGTTGATGTGAGAAGCATCCAGGGGTCTTTGTAGGCCGCAGGCTTAACATGAGTCAACAGTGTCCAAAGCTTGGGACACTACATCAAAGGCTCAAGATGAATAATAAGTATAATAATAAATTGACAGTTCTCACTGTCAATTAAGGAGGGGTTAAGGAGTGGCGACTGGGGCCTTTGAATTTATATGATCTGGAGTGAGGGGCGAGCAAATAAGGTGGCTATGTTTGCTGCCTACTACGCTGCTGGAGCAAGATGAAGAAGCTTCTGGAAATCAAGCCTTATGAGGGAATTGGGTATGTTCATCCCGGTGAGGAGGAGGCTGATATAAAGACCTGAAGGGCTGTCACATGGAGGATGGAGCAAGCTTGTTTTCTGCTGCTCCGGAGGGTAGGACCCAAGCCAAAGGATTCAAATGACAAGAAAGGTTTCCACTTAATATTAGGAAGAACTTCATGATGGTAAGAGCTGTTTGACAGTGGAACCGACTCCCTGGGAAGGTGATAGACTCTTCTTCCTTGGAGGTTCTTAAGCAGAGGTTGGATGCCCATCTGCCAGGGGTTCTTTAGCTGTGATTCCTACATTGCAGGGGGAGCTGGACTAGATGACTCTTGGTATCCCTTCCAGCTCTACAGTTCTACGAATTCTGGGAGCTGTCCTTTGTTTAAGGGTGCTGAGGCCCCTGTTACCCTCCAAGAGCTCGAATTCTCTTAAGAGGTTTAACGGTCTTTCCTTCTTCCCAGGGAACTCTGGGAGTTGTCCCTTTGTACAGCAGGCAGTGGGTTCGTGCTGACAACCTGCGCCCACCTGCCACTTACAGACCCTGGTCTGGACCCTGAAGAATGAGCATGCTGGCAACTCTCTGTAAAGGCAGCAAGGCAGCCTATAGTTTTGGGGTAAATGGGGAGAATGGATTTACTTGGCTTAAAGACACCCCTCCCCCCTAGAAAACACACCTCTGGGACTATCTTTGGTCTGGGTTGGAGCATATGGGGCACTTATTGGAAGATTGGGACTGGAGAGCCCAGGATCATATCTCTGTGTGTGTTTTTGTGCAGAGGATGGCACTTTGCCAGCTGTAGGAGAAGCATGGAGCTGTGAGGGTCATTACAGCAAATATAATAACAGAAGAAGATTGGACTTGCTGGATCAAACCAAAGGCTTAACTAGTCTAGCATCCTGTTTCCTGCTGGGGCAGTGAAGGCTGGTGCCCATTAGGATGGGTGACGTGGAAGGCAAGAGCCAGAAGTCTGGAGGCAGAGCCAGCTAGTCCTGGTTTTTGTCCCCATCCTCCTCCAATTCTCGGCTGAGTTCTAGGAGGGCAACACTGAGACCTTAAATGCCACATTTGCACCATATGTGTAAAGCACTATGATCACACTTTAAGCTGTCATGGCTTCCTGCAACGAATTCTGGGAGCTGCAGGGTGCTGAAAGTTGCTGGAGGCCCCTATTCACCTTTCAGAACGACAATTTCTAGAGTGGTTTAACAGCCAATCTCTCTTCCCAAGAAATTCTAGGAATTGTAGCTCTGGGTGGGGAATTGGGGGGGAGGGTCTCCTACCATCTCTCAGCACCCTTGAACAAACTACAACACATCCAAGTAATCAGCAGCAACACTATTGGCAACCTCCTGGTCAGTTCTGACCTCATCAATGCAAATGTGACGTTAGGATTTTGCCCCAGTGTGCGTCATTTAACACTTATTTGCACTGAACCACATGTGCCATTTAATGCCATTGAAGATTTTGATGTTCTTTATAAACTTGTTTTGTAATTATCACCCCGAATAACTGGATGTCACCAGCAAACTTAGCCACCTTATTGCTCACCCCTCACTCCAGATCATATATGCGTAAATTCAAAAGCTCCAGTCGCCACTCTGTTGCGAGAACTGCCAGTTTACGATTATACTTATTATTCATCTTGAGCCTTTGATGTAGTATCCCAAGCTTTGAATATGCGCCCCCATTACAACAACCCTGTAGTGTAGGCCAGTAATGCTAGGTGGAAGCCCGGATGGTGCCTGAATAGGGTGCTTCAGACTTCTCACTCGACTCCCCCCACCCCATGACTAGAAAAAATACCACGCAGAAGCCCAATTATGGAGACATGCCTCAGCTGCATATGCAAAACCCAGGGTTTCATAGGCTCCAACTGTCCCAGTTTACAATTCCTGTTTTCTTCTACCTTCCCCAGGGAAATTACTACGTCTTGTATTGTCCTAATTTCTGCCTTTGGGGATTGCTTTATTTGAAATGTTGATTAGTTGCTAGTGTGGTCATTCGGCTCATCCTCATAGATAGGTAGATTCATTATGTCTCTCTAATGTGCATCCGTGTTTTGAAATGCATGAGTGCTAAAGGCGCCAGGCAATGCACACCCGTTCAACTGCTGTGGGAGGCTTTGAAAGAGTCATAACTTACTGTAGGGCAATTATTTCCATAGCAGCCTTTCCCAACTTGGTGCTCTCCACATGTTTTGGACTCCAACTCCCATCAGCCCCCAGCCAGCGTGACCATTTTGGACCACATCAACCACCACAGCCATTTCATGTCCATCGCCTAGCTTTTCAGGCAGTGGAGGAAACAGTACAGAGTCTTCAAGAATAACCCTGTTCCCATGTCTACAAGTGAACAATTAATGTTCATGACAGGGAGGAAATTATTATTCAGTCAGTCAGTTTCTGTCCCACACCATCATATAGGTCTGGTTACAATACAAAAAACACACCATCAAAAAAATAGCAATTAAAACTGTGTGTTCCAGTTCAAAACTGTATTTTCACAGCAGGCTGCTGAATCTCAGAGCCCTCAAGAACCTTGGGCAAAGAGATGGTGTCTCCAAACCGTGCTGAAAGATAGGCATGGAAGGCACTGGATGCACCTCTGACTGGCAGGCAGCACCCAGCCTGATCCTACAGGATGTGGGGTGGACGTTGACTTTAAGATGGAATTAGACAAATCCATGGAGGACAGGCTTTTTATTGCCTTGTGAGCCGTCATGGAGCTTCTGTGTTCAATAGCAGTGTATCCCTGAACACCAGCAATTGGGGATCAACCCTAGGGGACGGCCATATTGCTTTGATGGTCTGCTTTAAGGCTTCCTTAGGGCTTTTGGGTGGGAAGGAATTGCTGGGTTAGACGGACCTCTGGTCTGATCCAGAAGGATGCTCTCATGTCCTTATGGTAGTGCTCATGTGAACAGTCCCTGCTTGTGTGGGGAAACCAATGTGCACAGTGGACACCCAGGGGTGGTGTGGCCTGCTGCTTTCCACCTCACCTGGTCTCATGTATCAACTTTATACTGGTGGTCACATGAATGGGGCTGATGCATGAAAGTGTATTGTTTGAGGCACAGGATGTGGTCTGTGGTGCGGGTGTACGATGCCCACAAAATGGTACTGTGGTCAGAGAAATGTTGGAGAACATTAAAGTTTGTGTGGTGTAGAATTTAGGGAATTTAGTAGAATTTTGAGGCACCGGGAGAAGCCTGCAGCTGCGCCCCAAGAGGTGTCCCTCCTGTGACTCTTCCTCCCTGAGGACTTTGTTATCGTGCCGAGGCAACAGTGCCTCTCCCACTCCATTGCGGTTCCTGGATCCCAAATGTGGCGTCTGGGATCAGCTAAACCCTTAAAACGGCGGGCTTAGTCCCGGCAGGGCTGGGAAGCCTCAGATAAGACCGGGGATTTGGGTTATGCAGGTAATGGCAGGTGCCGTGCTCAACTCTTGCCTCCATCTTGCCAGCTGTACCCCCTGGCAGGTATTCCCCCCGGGCTGTGGCAGGCCTCAGAGGGTGCAGAGAGGGGTGAGGAGTTGGAGAGGGCTCTCTTGGAAGGGAATGAAGCCCACCTAAGCAGATTGGGGCCTGGCGTGGGGCTTGAAGGTTGTGGGGTGGTACAAGGGACAAGGCCCAATTCTCACTGAGGTGCCTTACCTATGTGAGGGGCGTTGTGGCTCAGCAACTACCTCCCAAAGTGGAGGAAGGACATAGCCATTGTGGCTAATAGCCCTTAGCCTCCTTTAAGGTGCCACCAAAAGACTGAGGTAAAAATGTAAATGAATCTTATTGCTGTGTGTTTGAGACACTGGGTTGCAAAATTACCGTATCTCGTCCTTTCTCCCTCCAGTTCTCCCTTTCTGTTCTTGTTTACGGTGCCAGCACCAGGGCTGAGGAGTCGGGAGTTCTAGTGGCAGCTGGCTAGTCTTGGCTGTGCCAAAATGCAGTGTCCCAGAAGTTCCATGATGATATTGCATTATGCATTTAAAAAAAGTCGTCAAGGCTGGGGTTGCCAGGTCAGGAACATCCCAGACGCTGAGGTTTCCCAAACCCTGGAGATGGTGATTATTTTGGAGAGGGGAGAAGAGGAAGGCAGACCGCTCCCCCCCCCCCCGAGCATTTGTGCCATAATTTGTGCACATGAACACACAAACAAACACACACACACACACACACACACACACACACACACACACACCCTTGCCTGCCTGGAGATTCAATCTCAGCAAACCTGGGCCTCAGCTACATTAGTTTCTGGGGTTTTTTAAAGCGTTTTAAATGTGTTATAGCACCATGACACCAGATGGCACTGTGGAGTTCCGTCTTTCGGCAACGTGATTCCCCATTATGAGGTTTACAACACGTTTTCCAGAAACGGTTTTTTAAATGTGTCTAGATCCAGCCCTGGAGACTTCAGGTCAGACCTGGAAGTCTGGCAACCCTAATTGCGGCTCTCACAAAAATACTGGGCATTGCAAAAATAAAAATAAAAATGGAAAACTAATAAGGTAGCCGCAACAGCGGCTGCTGGGGGACTGGAGTGGAGACCCCATTGACTCTGGAGAGAGCCTGCCTTAGCCTTGGACATTTCATTATTGTGCAGAAGCCTAGCAAGGGAGAACCTTCCAAAGGATATAAAATGGTCGTGGTTACATCACATTCCTTATGCCTGTGGCTTGCTAGGCAAGTTCAGCAACCGGCATGGAATTTGTCATTCTGAAAACCACAGCTTTCATTAAAAACAAACCCACGCCGCTTGTCCTCATGATTGCTGAGATTACTTTGAAATTGTGCTGGCTGTGTACAAAAAACTCAAATTAGGAATGAAAGTAGACATTTGTGATATTGTGGAGAGGCAGGAACTTTTCTGCCTCACATATAGTGCTGGAACTCAGGGTTAGCAAATGATTATAGATTGTTTGGCAATGGGTTCAGGACTGGGCGAAAGAAAGTTGCTTGTTCACAATGAACTCATGTGTTGCACTGCCACAAGATGGAGTGATGTGGCTTATAGCTTTGAGGTCTTTTTAAATGGCGTAGCGAAAATCCATGGAGGACAGGTCTGTGTTAATGACTGTTCGCTGTGAGAGATAAAGGGCACCTCTTTCAATTTTACACCTTTGAATAAATTCCAGAAACTGGGAACAAACAGCAGAGGGTGTGGCTTCCTGTGAGCTTCCCAGAGGCATGACTTGGCCACTGTACTCTGTGCTCTGGTAACTGCCAGACTGGACTACTGCAACACGCTCTTTGTGGGGCTGCCCTTGAAGACGACTTGGAAACTTCAGTTGGCTAAAATGCAGAGGTCAGATTATTGGTTGGGGTTGCATTTAGATCTCATATACCGTATTTTTCGCTCCATAAGACGTACCTTTTCCCTCCTAAAAAGTAAGGGGGAATGTGTATGCGTCTTAAGGAGCAAATGCAGGCAGGAGGCTCTGCTCAGTGCTCTCTTTAAAGAGCCGTGCAGAGCGTGTGTGCGGCTCTTGCTGGCTTTTCCCCGAGGAGGGAGAAGGGCAGCCAGCAAGAGGAGGCTTGGCTCGGCTCTTTAAAGGGAGCGCTGAGCAGAGCCTGTGTGCGGCTCTTGCTGGATTTTCCCTGAGGTGCGAGTGGGGACAGACAGGCTGCCCTTTGTCCCTTCCCCACCTCCCGGAAAAGCCAGCACAGGCTCGGCTCTTTAAAGGGATCGCTGAGCAAATTCAGAATATTTTTTTTCTGGTTTTCCTCCTCTAAAAACTAGGTGTGTCTTATGGTCGGGTGCGTCTTAAGGAGCGAAAAATATGGTAAGCCCTGTTTTAAAACAGCTGCACGAGTTGCTGGTTCATTTCTGGGCCCAACTGAAGGCGCTCGCTTTAGTTTGTACAGTGCAGCCCTAAATGGCTCAGACCTCAAATACCTGAAAAACAGCCTCCTTCCCTAGAGACCCTCTTGGGTGCTGAGCTTGGCAGAGGAGGCCCTCTTGGTTGTCCCACCACCCTCAGAAGTTTAGGGTGGTGGTGACCTGAGAGAGGGCCTTCTCTGTGGCAGCATAAGCTCAGGAACTCCCTCTCCACAGAGCTGTGTCAGTCACCTTCACTATACAGCTTATGGTGAATGCTGAAGATGCACCTCCTTACCCTGACTTTTGATACTTGAGCGATCTTATGAGTAGCTTAGCCAGTAGAGCATGAGACTCAAGGTCATGAGTTCGAGCCCCAGGTTGGCCAAAAGATTCCTGCATTTCAGGGGGTTGGACTAGATGATGCTCATGGTCCCTTGCAAGTCTATGGTTCTATATTTGTAGGAACCACCTTATTTCTGTGGTTGTAAGTTGCTCTGGACTGTTTTTAATACTGTGTTTTAATTGTTGTAACCTGCCCCCAGTGCCTCACCCTGGGACCTTGGTGTAAAGGGCGAGTAATAAATTATCATCAACACCATCATCATTGTCTAACCGGCCACATTTGGGAACTGAACACTAGGTCTTTGGTCCAATCCAGCAATGCTTTTTCCTTTTTTACACCGGTGTGAATTTATGTGCTTGTTTATATGAGCCACTTTGAGCTACCCCAGGAAAACAGCAACAATAAATTTAATAAATTATTACGTTTGTTAATATATTACAGTGGTGCCTCGCAAGACGAAATTAATTTGTTCCATGAATTTTTTCGTCTAGCGTATTTTTCGTCTTGCGAAGCACGAAATCCCATAGGAATGCATTGAAAATCAATTAATGCGTTCCTATGGTCAAAAAAAGTCCAAACAAAGCCAAATTTGGTACAACAAGAGTTTATTAAGTGCTCTTTAAAGTCACACATACTGTAAAGAGCATTTCAAAATTCAAACCCAGAATTTTTTTAAAAAAACAGCAGAGTGGCCCAGTGGTCACAGAAAATCATAAAAATGCAGAAAAAAACCCACAAGCTTCCAGATTCTTGCAAACCCCTCCCCAACACCAAGTCCTTGAATTCCAAACACCCCAACCCAAAATCCAAAACCCCCCAAAAAAGTTTTAAAAGCTTAACTTACCAAATGGCTGCAAAAGAAGTTTTGGAAAAGCTTCAAAAATCACCAAAGTCTTTAAAAACCTCAAAAAAGGCTACTATGTACACTGCGTTCTATGAGTTGCTCCTCGAAGTCAAGTCGCAACTGTATTAACGGTGTTAAGAAAAAGGAAACAAACTTGCAAGACATTTTCGTCTTGCGAAGCAAGCCCATAGGGAAATTTGTCTTGTGAAGCAGCTCAAAAAACGGAAAACCCTTTCGTCTAGCGAGTTTTCCGTCTTGCGAGGCATTCGTCTTGCGGGGCACCACTGTATTTAATATATTATTATGTTTATTATTAATATCCCTGAAAGAAAAATAACAGGATGTGTTAAGGACCGACAAGTAGCAATGGCGGGGGAAATTGGGCAGGTGTGCTCCTTGTTTGGCGGGGCTCTTGTCTGCTCCTCGCCCCCTTGGCATTGCCCATGGATTAATCTGCCAGTCTTGTGTTATCTCTCTCTCTCTCTCTCTCTCTCTCTCTCTCTCTCTCTCTTAAAAAAAAAACATTTTTAAGTTGGGTCACATCTCCGCATGCATTTTTTTAAAAAGTCCTCTTGAAAATTTGCCTGCATTTCAGGTCACCTTTTTTCTATTTAACACATCTTTGCATGCCATCTTGCTTTGTACACACATTTTTGCAAGCCATTTCCCCGCATATAATGTACTTTTCTAAGTTACTTGCATTTTTAAGCTAATATATATTTCAACTGATATATGTATTTTTACGCACAATTTCCTCTAACATATACATTTACGTGGTTGGAGAACTGCATTGCAACATTCAGAGAAGTGCGGATTTCGGCGGATAACCCAGTTTCGGTTCATGTATTGTTTTGGAACGTACAAATTAGGTAGGCTGGCATAAAATGCCAATTTTCCTGGTCTGTGTGTTCCCTGCATTCCTTGGCGGTGGCGTGTCTATCTCAACACTGCTTTGCTGCCCAAGGTAAAATAACTGAGGCTGAAAGTTAGGCCTCACTCCAATGAATGTGGTGGTGGTAAGACAGGGTTAGGATCCTCTTGCTGATCTCTGGGTTACTCAGAGTAGACCAGCAAGTCTCTATGACTCCTTTACCATTCGACAACAGGAGCCTCTGCATACTTAACTCATCTGATCCACAGGCAGGATATATATCTATATCTGTATATCTATAGCTATCTAGCTATGAGCCTCTGTCTTCCCCAGCTGTAAAATGGGATCTTAAAATGTGCTGCTGTTGACACAATTTGCTGCTCCTTAATGTTGCAAGCAAAAACAAATTCTGCCATGTCTGGCCTTGTGCTGATCGTATATCTCTCAGCCTTAATCTTCTTCACAGGTAAAATATGACTATGAATTGGTTGCCTCTGTCCAGGGCTTTGCGAAGCTCTGCTGCCCATTGTTAAATAATTTTTTATTGGAATCTGTAGCATCTCAGAGATCGATTTCATAGAACTATACAGCTGGAAGGGACTCCAAGAGTCAACTGGTCTGACCTCCTGCAATGCAGGAATTTTTGTGTGTGTGTGTTTGTGTGTATGCGCAAGTTGTCCTGGGTTTATTCTGCTACTGGTTTTGTTATTTTAGATTTTGTACTTGTTTTAGTATACAGTGGTACCTTGGTTCCCGAATGGCTTAGTTGTTGAACAAATCGGCTCCGGAACACTGCAAACCTGGACATCAGACGCAGCTTCCGCTGGAGTGCAGGAAGCTCCTGCAGCCAATCAGAAGCCGTGCCTTGATTTCCGAACAGTTTCGGGAGTCGAACGGACTCCCGGAACAGATTAAGTTCGAGAACCAAGTACCACTGTATTTGTATACTTAAAACCAACCAGAGAATCTTTTCGATATTGGGCAGTACAGGTACCTCGCATCTTGAATGGAGGTTACATTCTGGGAATAGCACATAGACGCAAAAATGCACATACTTGAATCACTCCGTTGGAACTGGCCCCACACAAGCAATCTTACCTTTCAGAGGTAAATGCGTCTTAACTCCCAACCAAACAAAGCAAAGAGCTTGAAAGCTCTTTGCTTTGCTCACCAGCGTCTGGGAGGCTCACCAGAGATTTCACGGGGCTGTCCGAGATGTCGCCAGAGCCTCTGGGAGCCCTGTAAATGAGTCTGAGAGCTTAAAAGCTCTTTCATGCCAGGAAAACCCTGCTCAGAAAAAGCTTTAAAGGTCTCCGCCTTTCGGTGCATTTAATTTGTGGGATTTCAACCAGCCGGCCTTCAACTGCGTAAAATTGAAATTGCACAAGCTAAAGACACGTAGGTTGCAATTTACCTGTGTATAGATATTGAAAATAAAACAAAACACCCCAGGCAGTTGTGGCTCATGGGCTTCAGCAGGTAACTGGCTCTATCATCAGGCCCTGTCCACACCTACATTTTATATCTGGCTCAGGTTGTTGGACCTTATAGGCTCCTGGCAGGAGACCCTGCAAGCCTGCTTCCTGGAATCTGCCTGCTTCCAATCCTTCCTTAAAAAAACAAGGACAACTAATATAAAGCCCCACCTCAAACCTCTGAGGTATGGTGGACATGAGTTCCACAGGTTAATGTTCTGCTTTGCGTGACACTGAATGGGAAGGAACTCTCCACCCCACCCCACCCCTGGCTGATCTCCTGCAGGGGAAGCAGCAGCAACAGCAACTGAGCTCCATCCTTGGAGACACAGCACCATCCCAGCCCAGCTGGGCTCCCTGCCCTGCTGCTGCTGCTGCCGCCGCCACTGCCTCGTGCATTCTCCAAGCCCTCGCCCCTTCCCTGCGGGGACAGCCAGCCGGTTTGGCTGGTGCTGCCTGTTCTTGGGCAATTTGTTATGAATCTGTCAGAAAGCTCCAAAACTGCCGAGTGGCTGATACTGGGCGTGTGTGTGAGACGGAGACAGCCGGTGCTTTTGTGTCTGTGTGTGCGTATGCACGATCGGGGCCGCAGAGGTATGTGAGACGGGTGCAGGGGATGCCCACGTGTTTGAGAGAGAGAGACAGAGAGAGAGAGAGAAAGAGAAAGAGAGACAGAGACATTGACAACGAGGCTGTGCTTTTGATTTTTTTTAAAAAATAATTTTATTGAGTACAAATTAGAAAAAATACAAATATACAAAAAAAGGAAAATACATGTAACCAAGAGAAAATTAGAAAACATTTTACCTCTTCTCATATTTACAATTATTTACACCTCTACAAAACAATATTCACAATAAAGAAAAGAAATGAAAGGTAAAATATAAAAGAAAAGAACAAAAAGAAGATAAAGAAAAGGAAGAAATAAGATCAAGAATGAGAATTTTTAAAGTAGATAAGTATTCACTATACACTGTGCTTTTGATTTTTGTCGCGCACCACCAAAGGACAGGAGTCGAAAGGGGAGGTTGTCCGATTTATGTGACATGATAGAAGTTCGCACAAGTATGCACGGCACAGAGAAAGTGGATAAAGAAAAAAAACCTGTTTCTTCCTTTCTTGTAACACGAGGACTCGTGGACATCTAATGAAGCTGTGCCCAGTTAAACTGTGGAACTCACTCCCACTGGAGGCAGTCTTAGCCACCAACCTAGTTGGCTTTGAAAGAGGATTCGACCAATTTGCGGAGGAGGATAAGTCGCTCAGTGGCTCCTAGCCAGGATGGCTTATGCTCTGCCTCCACATTTGGAAGCAGCAATGTTTCTGAATACCAGTTGCTGGAAACTGCAGGAGGGGAAGAGTGCTCTGCTTGCAGGTTTCCTAATAGAGGTGTCTGGCTGGCCGCCATGATAAAAGGATGTTGAACTAGACGGGCCATTATTTGGGGGTAGCCAGCTTGTGATAAATGGTTTTTAAAAACCCAGTAAAAGCACAAGAAGAAATAAAAAGTGAGAATGGCCTCGGTCCTGCTGGTGAAGGGTAGGTAGTAATAATAGGACTCCCTTTGGAGACAAAAAGTATGTATTAATGGAGAAACCCACTGAGCAGCTAAAAGTTCTAAACTCCACCCAAAATGCTGACTACTTCATAGAAATATGGCAGCCTTCCATCACTCTTTCAATAGATAATACTACTGTGTGGAATCTACACAGGAGTGACTATGGTTGTTTTTTGCTAACACAGTCATCCTCGTATCATTTCAAGTGGGTGTGATAGGGAAATGTTTCTGTGATTTTTTTCTTTTCTTTTCTCCCTTCAACTATCATCATAATGCAGAAAAGATGGCTAAGGTATTGTAATTCAATAAACATACCTTTAAATTAGTAATAACAATAGACAGCTTTAGAGCAAGGTTAAGAGAAAAAAGCTCATCTGGACATTCTGGCCATAGGGCAGTCAGGGTCATTGTGACCATCTTTGCCCGTGACTCCCCTGGGCCTACCCCTCTGTACAAGTTACTTAGGGTTAAAAAGGTAAAGGGACCCCTGACTATTAGGTCCAGTTGTGACCGACTCGGGAGTTGCAGCGCTCATCTCGCTTTATTGGCTGAGGGAGCCGGCGTACAGCTTCCGGGTCATGTGGCCAGCATGACTAAGCCGCTTCTGGCGAACCAGAGCAGTGCACGGAAACGCCATTCACCTTCCCGCCAGAGCGGTACCTATTTATCTACTTGCACTTTGACGTGCTTTCAAACTGCTAGGTTGGCAGGAGTAGGGACTGAGCAACGGGAGCTCATCCTGTCGCGGGGATTTGAACCGCCGACCTTCTGATCGGCAGGCCCTAGGCTCTGTGGTTTAACCCACAGCGCCACCCGCGTCCCCATACTTAGGGTTAGGTAACTATAAAATGCAGGTTGTGAGGAGTGGTCAGTGTGTAAGAGTATGGAGTCCTCCTCCCAGCTCCAGGTATTTTAGATCATCTGAATTAAGGCTAGAGATCTGTGCCAGATTACGCAAGAGTTCACAGAGGAGGCTGCTAGCCACAATGGCTATGCTCTGCCTCCGCAGTTGGAGACAGAAATGCTTCTGAATACCAGTTGCTGGAAACCACAGGAGTGGAGAGGGCTCTTGTGCTCGGGTCCTGCTTGTGCGTTTCCTAAAAGAGGTGTCTGGTTGGCTGCTGTGATCAAAGGATGCTGGACTAGATGGGCCTTTAGCCTGATCCAGCTGCAGGGCTGTCCTTAGGTTCTGAGAATGAAGGAGGGAAAGGACAGGGAAAGTAACTTTCAGGACGTTCTGGACAGCCAGAGAGGGCGAGAGAAGGGGAGATGGAGGAAAATGAGGCAATGGGAAGATGCAGCAGAGTCAGCAGCCATGGTGGCTTCTGTTACCAGTGGGCAAATTATTCGGACAACACTTACCACTTCAAGAAACCCAAAGATGCCCCAGGCCAAGAAGAAAGGCAGTGGAATTGGATGGGCCATCCTTTGGCCACTGCAAAGGAGAGAGGCTGGCTGCTATCCAGATCAATGCAAAGTACACTTAAGTCCTAGTGCGACAAGTGAGATTTAAGTGAGCTTAGCAGTGCTGGATTGCAGCCTTTGTACATGCTCTCAAGCGAAGGGCAAAGGATGTTAAGTGGAGGTGCCAGCTCCCAACATTTGAGAGAGGCTTAAATCGTGAGATTTTATGCAAATCATGTCATAGGCGTTGACTCCCCTTAACAATCACACACACACACAGACACACACACACACACACACACACACACACAATGCAATCTTAAGCTTACTCAGAAATCAATCCTGCTGAATTTGATGGAATGTAAACCCTATTCAGGTGTTCAGGACATGGCTTACCTAAACACACATGGATTAGACAAATTCAGGGAGGTTAAGGTTATCAGTGGCTACTAGCCAGGTTGCCTGTGCTGTGTCTCCATGATCAGAGGTAGGGTTAGACAAATTTATGGAAGAGAGGACTGTTGATGGCTTCTAGCCATGATGACCATGCTCTGTCTTCACAGCTGGAGGCAACAATACTTCTGAATACCAGTTGCTGGAAACAGCAAGAAGGGAGAGTGTTCTTGTGCTCGGAGACTGCTTGCAAATTCCCTACAGGTGTCCAGTGAGAACAGGATGCTGGACTAGAGGGGCCGTTGGCCTCATCCAGCAAGCTCTTCTTATGTTCTTATACAAGCTTAAGTGTGCTCATGCCATGCCCCACCAAAATCTTGTAAGCAATTAAGTGGTTAAATTACAGGAAGAGCTATATAATGCCATCTGAGCAAACAACCTGTAGTCATCTTCAAATTAACATGGTACTCATTCAGTGTCACTATTTGTGTCTTTTGTTTCTTCATTAAAATTGCATATCAAATTGTTTTGTTTATTTTTGGAACTTTGTTGAGTCATCATTTGCCGCAAGTGATGCATCGATGTGTTCATGGCATAACTTTTTAGAAACAACGAGATCTGGCGATTTGTAAGTTGGTGGCTTTGGAATGCAGAGCCCATGAACTTCCTTCTTCCTTTCCAGACCCAAGTTAGGCACTGATGAAACTGTCATTTGCCACCTGGAGCTCCAAGTGCTTCTCTAATCTTTTCAAGTTAATCTTTTCTTAGAATTATATCCTACCTTTTCCTCCAATGAGCTCAAGGTGGCCTACAGACTTCTCCTTCTCTGCATTTTATGCTCACAACAACCCTGTGATGTAGGTTTGGCTGAGAGACCATGACTGGCCCAAGGTCACCCAGTGAGCTTCAAAACTGAGTGGAGATTCCAACCCTTGCCTCCCAGGTCCTAGTTGGACACTACGCTGGCTGCACCTGTGGAACTGCATACCTGCTTCACTGTGACCAAGGGAGCTGATTCTTGCATCTGGTGTGGATAAGCATCTTCCAGGGAAACTCTCACACCTGTTAGCAACTGCTAGGTTAGAGTACTCTTATCAAACCTCATTCAGAAGAGGTATGTAAATTCCAATTTAAACAGCAGGCTCCTGATGCAGTTGCAGAGTCTAAGCCAATGCCAAAACAAATATTTGGAGATATGATAGGTTTCTCGGTTCTGCTGTGCAGATTTTTGAATACCTTTTCAGTATGCAGTTTTTAGAATTCTTGGTCTCGCCTTGATTTGTTTTATTTTATTTTGGCAATCTTCCAATATGAACATCTCATAGGCTTTTAACTGTTAGAGCATAATGACTGATTTGTGTTATTTATCAAATGCTATTAACTTCTCCGTTTATGATCAAATGCTATCTAATGATGTGGCATATACTGATGATAGCTCCTGTTATATGGGACATGGGTGGCGCTGTGGTCTAAACCACTGAGCCTCTTGGGCTTGCCAATTGGAAGGTCGGCGGTTTGAATCCCTGCGATGGGGCGAGCTCCCGTTGCTCTGTCCCAGCTCCTGCCAACCTAGCAGTTCAAAAGCACACCAGTGCAAGTAGATCAAAAGGTACCACTGCAGCAGGTAGGTAAACGGTGTTTCTGTGTGCTCTGGCTTCCATCATGGTGTCCCGTTGTGCCAGAAGCGGTTTAGTCCTGCTGGCCACATGACCCAGAAAGCTGACTGTGGACAAACACCGGCTCGCTCGACCTGAAAGTGAGATGAGTGCCACAACCCCATAGTCGCTTTTGATAGGACTTAACCATCCAGGGGTCCTTTAGATCCTGTCAACTTTAATACGCTGCAGACTTTAGGGAATCAATTGAAAGCTAAGCAGGGCTTTGTTAACAAGAAAAGCAGTTGAAAGTGTGCTTGATCATCTCTGGTTATATTTATCTAAAATGTGCAACACGGCATATTGTGTCTATTACACTCTCCGTGTTGGTGGGACCCAGCACTGGCCCACGTGAACCATAGTGTTTCAGAGTAGAGTGTTATGCAGTTTGGTTTTTCCAGTAAATACCCCCCCCCCCGAAATACAAAGACCAGTGATTTTATACGGATGCAGAGTTGGGTAACTCTTTCCCTGGGCATCACTATAGTGAAAACCTTAGGTTCTTTGCAAAAGTCAAGAGTGGAAATCCAGTTCAGTTTTAGTCTGGAGGTGTCAACAATAACTGTGACGGTGTATGACTCTACTGTTTTTCTGTCTGTCTGATGTGAGCGGAGTACTCATCATAGGACATTCCCCAGAATCCTTTGCAACATGTAGCAGTTCTCTGGCAAGTGGAAAGCGTTCCCGAAACCCACTATTGTTCTGTAGCCACTGTCTATGCTATGAAATTATGTGCACCCTTGCATGTCTCTGTAAAGTGCTAAATACTACTGCATGCTGAATATTCAATTGTGGGTGGGGGAATCAGATGCCATGTATCCAATACTGAAATCACGTATCAACAAATTCTTTTGGAGAACGCCTGCAGCAAGCATAAGAACATAAGAGTCGCCACTGGATCAGGCCAGAGGCCCATCTAGTGCAGTATCTTGTTGTCACAGTGACCAATCGGGGTGTGTGTGAGAGAGTGACTTTTTAAAAATTTTGTAAAGAGCAGAACATAGGAAGTGGGCTAAATTCCTTTTTCAGTGTTGTGTAGGATTGGCACATTCTACCCTTGAACATGACGAGAAATATGCTCTTACTTTTGGGAAATTGCACCCCCTTTCACCCCAGCTTAGTCTTTCGATAGCCTGGCCCTTGAGAGTAGACAGCTGATTCATTCTGGCTCATGGTTATTGATCCCTGGTGGTTGCTTCATCAAGGCCACTAGAATTTTGCAGTCTTGAACATGGACCGGTTGCTGTCATGAAGAGCTTTTTGCATTCCAGAAGTAACTTCTAGGATACAAGGATGCTAGACTGAAGCTGCCTTGGGGCTCATAACTGCTTGGCTGTTGATTTGCTTCCCACCAGCTCAACCTCTACATTTGTAAATAAACAGGTTTTGCTGGTTAAAGCCAAGAGGGTCTTGGTTCTTTCCGTTAAAGGTTAGTTTTACAAATATAATTGGTTGTCAACAGCTGTGAGCTGCCCTGAGATTTGAGGATAAAGGGGGGTATACAGATTTACAATAAACAACAACAATAGTTCAGAACATAGTTAAAACTGTAGAATTCACTACTGCAGGAGGCAGTGATGACCACCAACTTAGATGCCCTTAAAAGAGCATTACACAAATTCTGCTTGCAGATAGAGGCACCTGACTGGCCAGTGTGAGAACAGGGTACTGGATTAGATGGACCATTGGCCTGATCCAGCAAGGCTAGTCTTACGTTCTTATGTGTGCACATTGAAGTGCATTGAAGCATGTATGTGTGAAACCCTTCTGCTGCTTAGAGATTTTCCTTCTAGATACTCTGAACCCTGAAGGACCCTGCTAGCAACTCACACTAAGGAGTGCTAAGACATCCTGCCAAATGGATCCCCAGGGACAAAGCAGGGGGTGCTTTTAGAAGCGGAGAATATTGCATTTGTTTTTCCTGATTATAATAGTGCTTCCACCCTGTTTTCTCGTGTTCCTTTCACACAACGCCACCTGTTGCTTTATGGGATTATGGCTTTTTGATGGATATAGCGGAATGCCGCGTTAAATTTAATTCACACAATGTGAACACAAAGTGACATAATGACAAACGTCATTGAACGTCGCTACACTCTTTCCGCACATGCCTGCTTCTGTTCCCCCATGAAAATGGCAGGAAAGAACTGCATGCTAGCATGACCACTCCAAATTTCGTTAGTTTATTCCTGCAGTTTTTGTGGGTTCAGGATTCGCCCCTGGAATCAAAGAACATGGAAATGAACACTAAACATGCACTGTGTTCCATTCGTTTTCTGGAAATGGCTTTTGCATTGTGTGAAACCTCAACTATAACATAGAAATTAACAGTTAGGGAAATACAGTGGTACCTTGGTTCTCAAACGCCTTGGTACTCAAACAGCTTGGAACCCAAACACTGCAAACCTGGAAGTAAGTGTCCTGGTTTGCGAACTTTTTTTGGAAGCCGAACATGCTCCATTTTGCATGTTACGCTTCCATTTTGAGTGTTACGCTGACAATTTGAGTGTTACGCTGAGGTCTGTCTGTTTTTGCTATTTATTTTGCGTTTTTGTTTTTGCGGCTCTTTTTTGTTTTTTGACTGTGTGGAACCCAGTTCAGTTACTGATAGATTGATTGTATGACTGCAGTACATTGTTTATTGCTTTCATTTTATGGATCAGTGGTCTCGTTAGATAGTAAAATTCATGTTAAATTGCTGTTTTAGAGGTTGTTTTTAAAAGTCTGGAATGGATTAATCAATTTTGCATGACTTTCTATGGGAAAGCGCACCTTGGTTTTGGAACACTTTGGTTTTGGAACAGACTTCTGGAACGGATTAAGTTTGAGAACCAAAGTGCCATTGTAGAATAAACTGCCATGTGAATGCAGCTAGGGAAGGCGATTTACCAGGGACACGAAACCCAAATATAAGCTATGCCTGGGAAACAAGGACAGTTTGAGCTTGTTAAACGGATAATGTTGCCTGCTGCTCCCTTGACTTCTGCGGCTGTGGGTAGCTCCAGGGTTTGGGACGGCAGCATCCCGGCCTCCCTGTTCGCCCAGGCTTTCCTGTTTCGCTCCTTGTCACAGTGACAGGGTGACAGCAGGGAACCGGGCCTGTTGTTCTGTTTACGGCCATTGTCGCTGCAGCAACAGCCCTCGGAGCAAGGGACACAGCCCCAGCGAGAGGCTGGGTTTGCAACAGCAAGGAAATAAGCAATGTATGAAACCCCAAAGCCGCTGTGGCTTCTCATTGCAAGGCTGGGCACACCCTTGGCTCCGGGTGCAGCTTCCCCAGCCGGTAAAACCTTGGCGGCAGCGGCGGCCTCCTGGAGCAGGAGAAAACGGAGCAGAGAGAAAGCCGGTTTTCGTGACTCACTAGAGGGAGTGAAGTGAGGGGCTTGTGGTGATGACAGTGGCTTCCCTCGACCCTTTTGTGTCCTCATTGTGCCCTCCTGGAGAAATGTGCCCACACCAGTTTAGGGCTTAGAACCCAACTCCCTGGCATGCCTGCTGCTGTTTTTAATATGCATGGATTTTTCTGCATATGGAGAAGTAGTGTCACAGCATAAGAACATGACCATGTTCTCATGCTCTCACTGGGAGAGCCAGTGTGGTGTAGTGGTTAAGAGCGGTGGACTCGTAATCTGGTGAACCGGGTTCGCATCCCCCCTCCTCCACATGCAGCTGCTGGGTGACCTTGGGCTAGTCACACTTCTTTGAAGTCTCTCAGCCCCACTCACCTCACAGAGTGTTTGTTGTGGGGGAGGAAGGGAAAGGAGAATGTTAGCCGCTTTGAGACTCCTTCGGGTAGTGATAAAGCGAGATATCAAATCCAAACTCCTCCTCCATCCGGTCCAACATCCTGGTCTCACAGTGGCTGACCAGACGCCTCTGGGCACAAGCACAAGAGCTCTGTAGCCCTATGGCATCCTGTGGCAACTGGTATTCAGAAGCATTGTTGCATCCGACTGTGGGGCTAATAACCATTGATAGCCCTCCCTGCCATGAATTTGTCCCATCCTCTTTTAAAGTCATCCAGGCTGGTGGCCATTGCTGCCTTCACGAGGTAGTTCCATGGTTTAACTACGTGCTGCTTGAAGAAGTCATTTCTTTGATTTGTCTTGAATCTTCCTACAGTGTTTTTTTTTTGGGGGGGGGCATTGTGAATGACTCTTCTCCTGCAGGGCAGAGAGGGCAGGTCTGCCTGATGCCAAATGCAACAGTGT